>NC_138042.1:26549822-27749822 GCF_964106645.2 Podarcis pityusensis
CAATACTCAGAGCAGAGTCACTGAAATAAATAGACAGACATAACTTAATTCCATTGTTTACAATGGATATAACTCAGACTATGACTAATGTAGGGTATCACCCAGTATTAGGAATCTAAAATTCCCTTGAGCAATTAATCAGACATAATCCAGCACCAGTTTAGATCAGAGACTGAAAACCATTGCTATATAGAGAATTATGTAATTATGTAATAAATAATAATAGTAGTAATAATAATAATAATAATAATAATAATAATTTATATATACCCCACCCATCTGGCTGGGTTCCCCCAGCCACTCTGGGCGTCTCCCAACTGAATATTAAAAACACAATACAACATGTTTTAGACTACTTCAGAATTCTGCTGTTCTTGATGGCTGTACATAAATGTTTGAGATGCTCTTAAAATCCATGGAATTATTGCACAAGAAACTCCACCCAGGATGCAGACAATTACAGCTTCTGAAGCAACTCTTCAGCATCTCCTGATGCAAGCTGCTGCTGCTGCTGCTGGAACAAAATAATTTATTTCCAGCCCATGAGCAAATGGCTTCTCTGTATATAGGCCATGGCCTACAAGTTGGCTTGTTTTATTTGTCATGTAAACAAAACCTGCAAGTCATGCAGCAGACTGTTACAGACACAACTTGTTTAGAGGAGCTGTCCTGCAACTCAGATGTGCCATGCTCTTTCTTGCCTCTCAAATCCAGCTGTTCATGTCCAGGGCCAGCCCTGCCATTGGGAAAGGGATTTCAGATGTCATGGAAGAGCAGCAAATTGTCCTCCATTTAAATTAATTATTGTTATATGATTGCAGAGGAGAAAAAGTCACTTGGGCTACCCCTGTTCACATTCAGATACTTACGGAATGTTGGATAGGTGCAGAGTGGCAGATGGTGGAAAGATATTTTGGAAATTCTTTGAGCCGGGTTTCTTGAAGCGATGCAAAGGGCTATTACTATAGTCCTTAGTCAAACCCTGATCCTCTTGCCCCTCACGAGGAAGCTGTACTGTCTGATGCTTTGAGAGTGTGACACGCAGCACCTTCCCATATAGTTTTTTGTCCATTTAAGTGATTCATGGCTAAAAACAAGAAAGAGAACAGATGGAACGCTACTCCACTGAATGTGTGCTTCCAAAATGCTTGCCCCAGTTATCAAATAAGTGAGGAGTAGACACGCTTCAACTCAGCTTTATTCTCAGTCACAGTTGTACATTTCAAGAGTTCAGATTTGCAGAGAGCTTCTGAAAGCACATGTTGCTACTCCAGCACATCTTTTTATTTTCAGTCAAACGTGTTTCCTACTACGACTGAATACCTCTTTCAATTTAATCATGGACAGTTAAAATAATGGATCTAATCCATTTGGTCCCTTCCGCTTGCAAAAGGGCTTTTGATTCACAGTAGACCCCCTTAACGGAAGGTGGAGGAGAGACTCATTTTCCCCCTGAAAACCTGCTCAACAAGTTTGGGGGAATCCCCAGAATACAGGAGGTGGTGAAATAGAGGAACCAGCAAAAATCCCCTCCCCCTCCCATTAATGAAGACTCCAAGAGCAGTAGGCGCTCTTCAATCGGACCTGTGCAAACTGTAACGAGACACTGTTATTACCTAGTTGGGCTTGGGTTGCATCTGCCATCTGAACTAAGGCATTTTCCTTCTTATTAAACATGATTTTTACACGATGGACATCACCATAAACACCTGCAAAAGCAAAACAAGTATTTTTCAACACACCTTATGCACCAATCTCATTCAAGTTATTGGCTACTATTTAACCAAGTTGATCCAATGGAACGAATGACCAAGACTAAGTTAGTTCTATTAATTTCAGTATCTCTATTCCTAGTAAAACTTAATTGAAGGCAACCCTTTATATGCAACACTGGAGTATCACGTCCACGTCATGCTAAGGATCACTTCAAAGAGAACATTTAAAAAACAACCAGGAAGCTGGTGAAGCTTGTTAGATATAGAGCCAGGCATTGCACAAATATGATGAGTGTACTAAATACATACATCTTCCACATGAATGCATAGATCCAGAGTTTGTTTTATCCTCAGCTCAATTATTCCATCCTGAAGTAATCATTTACTTGGCCCAGTACATATATGTTTAAGAAGCACATAATGTGCATCTGATTATCAGTGTTTGCAATGAATACAGCTGAGAATGCAGCAAGTATCCATTTACTAGACACGTATCCATTTACTAGTTACTGGGGAGACAGATTATTTCTAAAACAGCAATGGGAACCTCAATCTAGGAGCAAAAATACAACCCAGCAGGCCTGTCTGGCCCTTGTAAACGTAAAGGTAAAGGGACCCATGACCATTAGGTCCAGTCGTGGCCGACTCTGGGGTTGCGGCGCTTATCTCGCTTTATTGGCCGAGGGAGCTGGCGTACAGCTTACGGGTCATGTGGCCAGCATGACTAAGCCACTTCTGGCGAACCAGAGCAGTGCACGGAAACAGCGTTTACCTTCCCGCCGGAGCAGTACCTATTTATCTACTTGCACTTTGATGTGCTTTCGAACCGCTAGGTTGGCAGGAGCAGGGACCGAGCAACAGGAGCTCACCCCATCACGGGGATTTTAACCGCCGACCTTCTGATCGGCAAGTCCTATGCTCTGTGGTTTAACCCACAGCGCTACCCGCGTCTGGACCTTGTAACTGTCCCCAATATGTGCCCCATTTCCTCAGACCACACTCATCACCGCCCATACTTCTCACCCCCAAATTCTTTTGCACGACTGTGTCCTCTGATAATGCCTCTTTCTTGTCTGGATGGATAATACAGAGGGATGTATCAGTGTGTGCAGAAAGTGGCCTCATGCACGAAGGTAAAATTCACATTTGTTGCCCTACCCAATTCTGCCCAGTCTATCACTGGCACGTGGTCCTCAGAAGGTTGATGAGATTCAAAAGGTTCCTCACTCCTGTTCTAAGATATAACTACTGCCTAACAGTTAAATAATCGCCACATGTAGACAACTCCGTGGAATTTAAAACCAACACAATTTGAAAAACCAGTCCCTCAGCTAATATATTTCTTATTTTAATCTGGTGTTGTACACAAACCAACTTACCAAACAGAATAAAGAGCCCATCTGGTGTGATTGCCTGCAAAAAAATCACAAGGCAATATTTTTTAACCAAGCATAATGTATTAAAAAGAAAAGGTGCATCAATTATTTTAGGATTGCCAGAGAACCTTAACAGGTAGCAAGTGCATGAATAGATACGTGAAATACAATATTAGGTAAACCAAAGTGCTATTATAAAGTAAAATTACTTCAAACATCCCCTGCTCCAGAATGTTCTAAATATATATACAGTGGTACCTCGGGTTACATACGCTTCAGGTTACATATGCTTCAGGTTACAGACTCCGCTAACCCAGAAATAGTGCTTCAGATTAAGAACTTTGCTTCAGGATGAGAACAGAAATCGAGGCCCCATTAGCTAAAGTGGTGCTTCAGGTTAAGAACCGTTTCAGGTTAAGAACGGACCTCCGGAACGAATTAAGTACTTAACCCGAGGTACCACTGTATATATACATCATGAAAAGTTATTTTAGTTATATTTTTCATTGATAATACTGGTTATTATCCAATCTCTAGTTTAGATTTTGGGTTAAGTGCCATAAGATTAACTGCAAACTATGTTTATGTTATAAACTTTAGTACTATATATGAGGCTTACATCAGGATTGAGATTGCTAACAAGCAAAACGAAATTTCCAGGCATTCCAGTCATTCCTGGGATAGCCATTCGCCCAGTCATAGCAGAGGTGGTGATTGCAAGAGGACCAAGTGCACTGGGAACAGCTGAGACGGAGAGACCTGGAAAAGTCAAAATAGATCTATAGAAATATTTCAGAAGATGTACATGGCAGTTCAATTTTTATCTCTCACTTTAAAGCACAAGCTCAGAGCGAAACATTCTATAATAAATGCTTCATAAATAAGCAAAGGCCTGCCATTTATTCCTCCTCACCTGGTTAAAATACCACAAATAAATCTTTGCAGCCTATCTTGATAAGACAAACCAAAACTGTACCATCCCATTCTTACGGATTTTCCATTTCTTGATGAGTTAAGATTTATTTCAGTATATTGGGGGTTTGAGTTCTCATACTTCCAGCTAGTTGTTAAATATAGGTACAAAAAGAACAGCCCCACTACAATGATTCACTTTAACATGGCAAAAAACATTTTCCTGTCCAAAGATAGATGAATTCCCAAATGCCCCAAGCTCTCTAACTAAAATTAAGTGCAGAAAAGTATAAAAGACACTGCTTTCTGACAGTACCATGGCCTACATACATAAAGGCGTGCTAGGTCCTTTGTCTACTCCAGTGCCCATTTTAATTAATCTGTTTAAACAAAAACAAACAGACAGACCAATAACAGACAGGGTTTATGCATACTGAAAAGGACTTGCCTGCCTGAGGAAACCCAATGGCAGGAGCAAAACCAGCAGCTCCCGCATATGGTGAGGAGATGATACCTGGAGTGCCTAAAAAAAGAGAAATTAAATTAGAGTGCAAGAGAATAACTGCTAGAGAAAACAGAAAGCAATTTCAATTCCTCTAAAGCTTGCTAAATTAACCTGGCACTTATTTCAGGGGTTGGATACACACATTTGGTGCTTTTAGTCACTTTAGAGCAGGCATCCCCAAACTCGGCCCTCCAGCTGTTTTGGGACTACAATTCCCATCATCCCTTACTGATCCTGTTAGCTAGGGATGATGGGAGTTCTAGTCCCAAAACATCTGGAGGACCAAGTTTGGGGGTGCCTGCTGTAGAGCCTACATGTGTCTGTGCTGGTTGTTCCTACTTCAAGAGGATACAGCAATCATGGGATCAATAGCAGCTGTGCAATTTGCACAACTCAGCTCACAAAGTGTGGCAGCAATCCTATACCTTATCTATGAGTAAGTGTCTTTTATTATTAATTTAATTTATATACCACCTTTCATCTGAAGATCACAAGAGTGGCTTACACAGTATAAAGTTGTTGGAGGGTTTACTTCTGAGTAGATGTGTATAAGGTTGCGCCGCAAAGATCCAAAATCTAGCGCAAGAATCAGCTTTGTACACCAGCCCTTTGTCTTATTATTTTTTTAAGTTTCATGACTTTATTTATTGCATATTTATATACTGTCTGACTGTAAAAAAAACCCAAAACCCCAAAGCTGTTTACAAAAAGAACAATAAAATTATCCGTAAAAACAATTAGGAACAAAATATAATTAAAATCAACAATGCACTAAAAATAAGCTTAACAGGTGGTAGTGTTCCTTTTTGTCATATAGCAGTCCAATTCATGCTGTTCCTTTTCTGTGGCAGATTTGAAATTGTGATGAGGGAAGGAAAGAAAAATCTGACTATTATATATTTTCAGCCAAATCATAATAGTTTTCCCAGCTCTCACTACTTAGGGCAAAATCCAACAGCGAAATAACTTTGAATGTTTAGGTCGAAATATTGCTCTAAATTGAGGCATAATATAAAAAAACTAGACGATAAATATTTGGGATTTATAATATGCAGAGAGAGTCCTGATCAGAGAAACTCAAGCTACATTTCCTGAAGTATACTCACACACTTGAACTGTGATACTTAACCTAATTAGATGCAAATTGCTACATAAACAGCTGTAAATTGTCCTTCCAATCTAAACAGACTCAGCAGCTTCCTTCACCCCTTATCTTTAGTGACAATGTGGCAGTTACACAAATACAGCAAAAACACCATATATTAAACACCTATAATACATGGATTGGTACCGTTCCTACTATTGGCAATATAGGTATTAATCATTTATTCACAATTCCGATTTCCATTGTAATTCATTATACATGCAACCAGCAACAAAGCACTTATTCAGTCAGACACAACCTGCATGAATACTGATACCAAAGACAGAAATACAATACCCACCATTTTTACCTAGATTAGCAAGAATTCTAGTATGCAAATACTGGTGGGCTGCCTTTCAATTTGTGGTGAAAAGCTGTCTATAAATATTGGAAATCTTGGATTAAATCTGTTGATGTTGCCAATGATGTTGTCCGCCCGCCCCCCTGGAACTGCTTATATTATTAGCTATTAGTTTTAAGGATTGTATTTTATTGCTATACATTGTCTGTTGATATGATGCTGGTAACCGCTCTAAGTTCCTTTGTTTAATGAAGGACAGTCTAGAAAATTGGTACATAAAATAAACACACATAGAGAAATGAAGCATTCTTACCAAAGGCAGCAGCCATAGTGGGATCAAGGGAAGGCTGTCCATCACCTGAAGGAAGGTCTAAACGAGTAAAGTCTCTGCTTTTATCATTGTTGTATTTTACATTAAGGCTTGTTAGCTTGGAGAAATCAATACGAAGAGTGCAGCAAGCATTGTAGATATTCTGACCGTCTAGAGCCTGTAAAGATGATAAAAGAGCTGACTTGAGTTTATGAAGTCCTAATCTTTTACAATACTGATATATGCAAGATAATCCTTTTAGCAATCTTGAACATGCTTTGGGTAGAGCAGAAGGGGCAAGCAGCTAGTGAACATTTCTTGTGCCATTCCTCCATGTTTTTCCAAGTCCATTCTCTAATGTTCACTACAGTCTTAAAGAACGGCATCATTCATACAGTTCCTTACAATATTACCACCACATGCCGTCAAGGTAAGCAGCACACACATCCAAATGCGGTAAGCATTTTGTTTCATTGGTCAAGCTTATGGTGTACCATTAATGCTTTTCCAATTAGAGTACCTGTAAGTTACGGTTGTCAGTCATACTTAATGACAGTTGCAAAGGACGACTGTTCTGTAATTTCTTAACATGCAAAGAAGAGATTTTTACAACTATGCCCATCCAACCCCAACATTAACTATCTGGGCCCTTTATGCAACATCTTTTGGGTGGACAAGGTAATGTTCATTCATTCAGCCTTCACTGGCATAGTTTACGCAGTAAAATCATTTTTTAAAAAACAAAAAACACTCACCATCTATAAAACATTAGTAATCCAGACATACTGAACACATAAAACATAGAAAAGACTCAGTATCCACCATTAAATAAAGTAGTTTTAAATTTGACTTTAAAAATCTTGACTAAATATCTTGAAACAAAGCCTGCTATGACAGGTTTGTGTAGACAATCACTGCACCGGTATGTGCCACAAATGTGTATCGGTATGGACCTCCTTTAGCAACTCCAAATGGGATACTACTGACACAAAACACTGGAAAATTAAGATGCATGTTAAAATCAAAGTCATACGCAGCAAATTGTTAACATGGTCAAAATCCAAAACTTATCAGGTGCATAGTTTTGCACTTACCATTTTGGCATAATGTGCATTCATTGGATCAGCATATTGAAGCAAGGCCTGGAACTGATTGTTTTTTGTGAAAGTGATAATCTTCAAGACTGTCCCAAACTTGGAGAAGATCTGAGTAAAAATGCAGGCAGCCAATTCACACCTTGATACTTTCCAGAAAAGTTTTGAGAAGCAAACTTCATGTGTACCCGACCCCCAGCAAAATAATCAATGTTACTTTTTAACCACATGGACAGAGATGTTTTTCTATCATGAGAACCACATGTAAATATAACAAAATCATTAAGTGAAATCTAGTGAAATAACTAGATAGCTGTGCCTTATTACTAAGTGAAATTGTTCGGTTATATTACTACTCGTGCTGCAGAGTGAAGCAAACTCCACTCAGTCATTTAATTGTTCTATAGGGAATGATTGCTTACATGCATACAGCTAGAGCACAACAGAATTGTTAAGAATATTTAAATGAATACATAAGTAACCCCTATTTAAAAAGATAAAGGTAAAGGACCCCTGACAGTTAAGTCCAGTAGCAAATGACTCTGGGGTTGTGGCGCTCACTTTGTTTTACTGGCCAAGGGAGCCGGTGTTCGTCCGCAGACAGTTTTTCCGGGTCATGTGGCCAGCATGACTAAGCCACTTATGGCGAACCAGAGCAGCGCACAGAAACGCCGTTTTCCTTCCTGCCAGAGAGGTACCTATTTATCTATTTGCACTTTTGGTGTTCTTTCGAACTGCCTAGATTGGCAGGAGCTGGGACCGAGCAACGGGAGCTCACCCCATCGCAGGGATTCGAACTGCCAACCTTCCGATCAGCAAGCCCTAGTCTCAGTGGTTTGGACCACAGCAACACCCGCATCCCTATTAATCTTGAGTTGAATATATAATTCCAGGTTCAGATCTTCCCTTTTAGCCAAACCTATCATCGCAGTCTAGCAAAAACAATTGACATGAAGAAACAGGTTTCTCCAGGGCAATTGAGGGGAACAATCTGTACCCATACACATCTGTGGCTATTTTGGAGGGAGTGTATGAGAGAGAAACAGGCTGCACTCTGAATCGTAGCTGCAAACTTTTCCCTTTTTTAAAGGGAAATTCCCTTATTCTGAATAGGATTCCTCGCAAGAAAACGGAAAAGTTGACAGCTATGCTGTGAATGCATGCACGTGACCAGATAACGGGTGCTGTTCGCTCCAGTCGCTATAGGCATATACTCTCTTTGGCAAATAATCATCACCAGATGCCCTCCCCTTGTCAGAAAATAGATGACCAGCCCAACACAATGAAAGATCAGCCCTGGAGAGGAAGTAGTGAAGGAATAAGCATCTGACAATTTGTTTTTCATTACCAAATACAACAATGTAAAAAAAAAGTACTGACTTTTCCGTGTATAAGACTAGGTTTTTTTCTTTTAAAATTATGCCAAAAAGAGGGAGTCGTCTTATACATGGATAGTGCACAGTGCAAGTTTCTTAAATTTGAGTCCCCCAAAACAGGGTCTTATACACGGAAAAATATGGTAATTGGTTTTTTTGTGTTAAAGTCTTTTACCTGATACAGCACTTCTAGAGTTACAGGGTAGAAGAGATTCTCAACTATAATTCGAAGAACAGAACTCTGACCAGGAGGTAGTCCGCCTTCAGTCGCGAGAGCACCTGTAAGGGCCAAGCCTCCGGACTGCACCGCATTCACTGCTTGCAACGCAGCTTGCGCTCTCTATGGAGGCGGTGGAAAGAAAGGATGGAAATGTTTTGTGTTAAGTTGTGAGTGAACATATCAGACGACACAGCAATTCTTCAAGCAGCTCTTGTTTATTCAGAGGCCAGAACAGAACTGAACTGAAGGGTTCAGCCAACCTGCTTATATAGAGCTCCAGTACAACGTAACTGTAACAACTTTCTGTAACTATCCAATCACTGAACGTCACTTTCGATCCCTTATTTGCATATGTGGACCTGAACTATCTACAGTATCCCCTTGCTGGCCCAGGGTGAGAACTTCAGTACATAACATTTTGTGTATTGTACATGCCATTGTTAGCTTGCACACACACTATTTAAAGAGTTACAAGCTATAAGGATCTATGTGCCCCCAAAGCGTAACCTTACACTTTCTCTCCACTGCAGCCCATGTGCAAATTGTTCATCTATGGCAGGGGTCGACAAGGTTTACCTCACCTGGGCCTGTTCACTCCAGCGGAGAGCCCTCCATGGACTGGATTGCATGCGCACATGAGCGCACGCACCCGCAATTTACGGCGCCTGCGCAATTTTCGGCACCATGAAAGCGAGTCCCTGCACCACACCAGTTTAGCACAGCGTGTGGGGACTTGCCAAGTGGGCGGCTCAATTGAGGGGCAGCTCGTGGGATGATTAAACGACCCCCATGGGCTGCTTGTGGCCCATGGGCCTTAGGTTGCCTACCGCGATGTATGGCACACACTAGTGAAGGTTACAAGTTTCCCATTCTGTATTCAGTGCTTCTGAAACACCAAGCGTAGGGCTTGCAAAGCCAGCTCGTTTTCAGGAATTTAGAGTGTGTCAGGTGTCTGGCACCTGTCTAAAGTCCTTTGCACAGCACTCCAAGTGCCGAAAAACCAGGTGACTTTGCTGGGTGCAGTTGAGAGAATGTCGGAGGAGCGGGGAGCAGAAAAGCTTCCCCACCCCTGCTGTTGACTGTCTTGTGTAAAACTCTTTACTACGTAATTGTTCTTATATATGCAATTGTTTTTACTGTTTTTATAGTATATTGTAAATTGCTTCGGAGTACGTCACAGGGAACGATTTAATAAACGGAATAAATATTATGAGTGAGCAAAACCTTGCCTTTGCAGCATTTCACTCCTTCAAAAGATGTTTCATTTCCAGGTGTTTTCCCATCCCAGTGTGCATGCCCCCTTCCTGATTTTTCCAATGGAAAAGTTGAGAAGTCCTCATGGGGTGGAAAAAACCTCTCCTACCACAGTTCCCGCACCCCTCTGACCTTCACATATGTAGTCAGCACACCATCAAACTTTATCTATTAGCTGTACTGTCCAGCCTAGTAACAAAGCACGAACGTTTTTAAACAGCTAACTAAAAGTAGCTGAAGATCAACATCCTTTGCTCAAAATCAAAGCACTGGCCTGCTTTCAGGAAAGTAAACTGAAGGTTTATAAAAACAGGATATTTAAGTGGTTTGAAAATCATCTACATACTAATAGTTCTAATGAATACTATGGATTCCCCCCTCCCCCCCAAAAAGTACCATACTTACACCCTGATTGGGTAGATTGTCAGTCTTAAGTTCTCGGTGATTGGAATACTGAATATAAACAGGCTGGCTGCGGAGGTGAGGAGTAACAGGAGTGTAGTAGTTCACCATAGTAACGGCAGCTTCTTCTGAAGCCATTTCTAGGAAAGCCTGCAATTAACACAAACAGAGGAACATTATGATTGTAAAACCACTTTCACTTGAAAACAAACAAACAAAACAAACAAAAAACCATGCACAGACTGCTGCTTTTATATTTGCTATGTACTTTAAAAATACATCTATTTACAAAAGAAAACATTGTATTTTTTATTTATTTTTCCTTCAAGTAGTTCCTTATTTTTATTACCGTACTTTTCGCACCATAGGACGCACCGGACAATAGGACGCACCTTGTTTTAGAGGGGGGAGAACAAGAAAAAAAAAATCTCCTCTTCTCTGCCCAGCGCCCCTTCAGCAAAGCGGCAGGAGGCGCTGCGCAGAGAGGGGGAGAATTTCCCCCCTCTTGTTTTCCCCCTCTAAAACAAGGTGCGTTCAGTCGCCTTCAGGCGGCTACCTTGGAAGCCTGGAGAGCAAGAGGGGTTGGTGCGCACCGACCCCTCTTGCTCTCCAGGCTTCAGGTTCCTTTTGACCTGCTCTTTGGGGCTGGCGGGGGGAAGCCCACCACCAGCCCCAAAGAGCAGGTTGGGGAGCAGCGGAAAGCTTCTATGGCTTCTTTAGCCCCGCACGCGCTCTCCCGGCTGGAGAGGTGGCACACAGCTAAAGAGGCTCCTGCCATAGCCGCGCATCACCTCTCCAGCCGGGAGAGGGTCGCGGGGCTATGGCGTCTTCGCTCCATAGGACGCACACACATTTCCCCTTCATTTTTGAAGGGGGAAAAGTGCGTCCTATAGAGCGAAAAATACGGTATGTAAAGGTGCCTTATTTCACAACTTGGAGATAGACAGGCATTTATCAATGTGTGACCCAATATAAGTTTTTTCAGATTTTGTTTTCCTTTGTGCTCTCCTAACACCCAATACCATTATAACTGCTAAAGACATTGCAGGAAACAAATAAAAATATTTTTGTTTAAATGACACAAGTTTTCTATATTTCTAGTGATTTCCCCCAAAAGCTTTTTTTTTTTTTAAACTTCACAACTATACAGTGACCAGCTTCAGATGTGATGAAAAACCATCTTTTTCAGCAACCAGGCCTTTGGCTGAATAGCATCCTATGTTCCTTCAAATGTGTTTGTGGGAGGGCGTGGGGTGGGTTATCGGTTTGTTTTGTTCTTGCTTTTATTATGCATTTTGTGCTTTTATCTTGTATTTTTATGCTGTGAACTGCCCTAAGATCTACAGTTGAAGGGCAGTACAGTATACAAATTTAATAATAATAATAATAATAATAATAATATTCCTCTACAAAAGCGCACCTCAGAATTGCACGTTCCCTTCTTCTACCTCTTTTGTACACCGAGAAGAAGGGATTGAAAGCTTCCACTTCTGATATTAAAGCCATCACAGGTCCCTGACAGGTCCAAATTTTGAGACATGTGTTTTGTTTAAAACTATGATCTGAGAGCAAAGCTATGATACAAAATTACACTTTCGTGGTTCATGCAGCTGAAGATTGAGGACACCTGCTAGTGACCTGTGCTCTTGGACTGCAAATGGCAGGCAGCTCCCTGAAGGGCTGGAGAGATACTGCAGAGAACTTCTTTGTAGCCCAGGAATCATGGTCAATAGCCCTTTGGGGACTGGGTGTGGGCTAGGTGATAATCTGAGTAACTTCCTGGTTTCAGGCACATGCTTGGTTTATTTTAGAGGCAAAACTATTGTGAGACAATTGGGAGATTTGAATTGCTCAACTCTTAACTATTCCACTGGATACTAGCCAAATAGCATACGCTACATGAACTACTTTTTCTTGAATTTTGGGTATTTACTGCAAAGTATATACATACCTGGCTCTTGCCCTTCAACATCAAGAGATTGGTTACTTTGCCAAAAGGTAGACCTAGAGAAATTATTTCCGCTTCAGTGACGTCATTTGGAATTTTACGAAGATGAAGGACTCGAGAAGGGGAGCAGGGAGATCTGTCTCCTTTAAATTTTTTGTTGTCATTCCCATTAGCTAAGATATAAAGAAACACTTCAGATAAAAATGTATACTTTAGCATTGCTAAAAATTTTGCTTGGTGTACCACCTGTACTAAGCAATAACAAGCTTTTCGTTTCCTTATGACATTTGTGTTTGTTCACTAATCTCTAGCTCTAATCACAGGAAGTTCTAATTCTGTTTTAGATAAAGTCTGTACGGGTTTATTCCAGTCACAGAACTTGGGAATTTTTCTTTTGGCTCACTAGTCACTCTAGGAAATCACGGTAACTAATTCTACAGCAACCAAAAGGGCTTCAGCAGCTGGGCCTGTTATTGAGCATCTTTCACAGAGAGGTTTATAAGCATATTACCCAGCTACTGGCTGCTTTGGAACTTTATAAGAGTAAAGCCCCCTAACATCATACAAAAGCATCAAGAAAGGTATTGCAGGAGAGATCAACGCTCCAGGGGAGATTGTGAGAAAATCAGAGCATGAGAGTCAACAATGCTACAGCCTGTTTTGACGATGGGCCTTTTGCTAATCTATACACTAATAGCATCTTGGTTGATTCTGCAGACAACCAATTTACAGTACTGCACAGAGGATCTTAAGTGTCAATAAAATATATTTTAGCTTTGCCAAAAATGGAAGAGGAGGATCACTGATGCCCACCCTAGATTCCTGAACTAGCACATGCACAGTACCCATGGACTGACTTGGCAGGCAATGTCTGACTATGTTAGGAAGGGAAAGAGTGGGTGAGTCCACTATCTGCTTACACAGACATCCTGAACGAAGTGAGGAAGCCTCCATTGCTGCTGCCAGCTCACCAGGCATGGGAAATGGGCCAGTAAACCAGATCAGCAGTAAATTATTGCAGAGGCCTATTGCGTAAAGGCGGTTTGTACATGTGCTCATAAGCGTAAGCTTGATCTGCCTGGGGTGAATATATCAGGCTGTTTTGGAAGTAGAGGATCTCTATGCAAGTCACTTCTTCAGAGGTGGATTTTAGGGGTACACCTGAAGGAAGCATGCAGGACAGGACTGAAGACTCTCCATTCCTCTGCTTCAACTCTTCCGTTTTTGCAGATTCTCTCTGCAACTCCTCCAGATATGCTACGTCACTTTTTCCCAATATGGAAACCAGAATGACAATATTCAAGTACTGAGAAAAACGACCAATTGCAAAGTATTATGTTAACGTTCCTTTGCTATTTACAGCTCTGCCTGTTGAGGTTTGCTTAACTGGAAAGATTGTTCTCAAATGCATTACTGTTTTCTCAAGTTTTGAGAAAACCTTTTTGAAATTACTAGGGCAAGGGGCTGACTGAAGAAAACCTTTGATTGACCGTTGAGATAATTCAAAAATTAACTGCAAATGGTTTATTATTTTATTTATTTCATAAAATTTATACACTGCTTGATTACAGAAAACCATCAAACCAGTTCTTAGTGCACTTTTTTAAATTAAGAGCAATAAATGATATTTTCATGCCTGCTTTACAGGTAATTAAAGATCTTTCATAGCCTCTTTTAGACCTAACTAGCTAAAATAATTTGACAGCATCTATAAATTCACCATTTCATACCTTTAGCTGATAATGGAAGGCTATCTACATAAATAAGGCTGTTCACTGGAACACTGTTCGCTGTTCCATGGGGAATCCCGTGGTTCCCAAATGTTTTTCCCCATGGACCACTTGAAAACTGCTGAGTGTCTTGTTGTAGGAATAGGAATGCACTGCTAGATGCTGTACGGTTTATCTGTATTTTTACAGACAAGCCATGTACCACCTGAATAAACCTTATAAACCACTGGTGGTCCACAGAGCAGAGTCTGAGAACTTTCCCAAACTTCCTCTTCCTTCTCATTTTGAAGCTGATTACAAATTATTCCATGCCAATTATGCGCAGGGAAAACTCTTATGCAGATGTTACATTAACCATAGTGATCTCTTAAAGGGAGTAAGAGAGAATGCTCACACAAGAGGGGAGGAGCGTGTGAGTCTGGGGAGACTCCCAATTTTAACCATGGTTAGATTAGGCAGCAATAAACTAAAGAACGTGTTATGAGTGAGTTACAATATAAGGCAATGGGAATTCAATAGCTATCTTGATCATTGGAGGCGTGTTCATCTACTTCCCATGGGTCCTTTCTTAAATAAGCCATGTGATAGACCCTCCACTGTTGCTACAAGCACAAGTCCCATGGAAAGTTGTCACACTGATCAAACTGGGGTGGTGGCAGCAATCCTTGGGGGTCTGCCTCTGCTTACGTTAACACACTGCAGAATAGCTTTGCAAATAAGTCCTCAGACGTGACCAGCTCATAAAAATTGAACTTTACACAGGAAACAAGGCGAGGGGCTATTTGCAAACCTGCTGCAAGGTGTGTTCTTTAATCATACAATCATACCTGTAGCAGGAGTAGAATTGCTCATGGTAAAAGGCCCGTAAGCGAAACTAGGTGGAAGAAGCTCATCAGATCCACGCTGGAAAAAATACCATAAAAGTAAAATGTAAAAATACTTGCGCCTCAAGTTTTATTTTAACACATGTATTTCAGCAACTTTTGATAACAGGAAGATTTTTGTTGAAGGAAAAACAAAGTTTTACTTTAAAAAAACAGTTTTATTGTGGATTGAAAACCACTATTTTATCCTATCATTTTATGCACAATGAAAATGTTTCAACATATTGCACAAAGAAAAGAATCCACCCTACCAACCATCTGAAGACAAATACTAGACCAACATTTAGATGGGTTCAACACTCACAGGCTTCCTCCACTTATCTAACTAGTCTGTTTTACACTCTCACTCAAGCTGGCATTCCCATATATACATCTAATATAAGGTTCCCTTTTTATCTCTCACATTTCTCACAAAACTATCATTCATATCTCTACACATTCTTGTTGAGGTCTCATATACTTGTTCAACAGAAAGGAAAAAACAGAAAGTCGCAGTTAACCTCAGCTTCCCATTTTGGGAACCAGGAACTATGGCTTCTTTAAAAAACGGCAGGATTTGGAACCAAACACATGGGAGATTTTTCAAGCCCCACAGGCTGTGCAGCATAAACAGCCCTATCCACTTGGCATGCCAAAAATGAAATAATTATGAGGTATAACGAGAGATTTCAATGCAAGAGTGGCTTGCTATGAACCACAGCTGCATTTTCACAACTAATGTATTTTTTCCTCTTCAACAATGGTTTCATAATGCTTAAATTTTTTTCTCTTGGCTCTAAAAAGCTGACAATGGTAGATTAAACACCCAATAATAATAAAATATGAGAACCTTAAAATATGCCCCGCTGCCTGAAAATAAAACAACCCTCAAACTTGTGTTCTACACGAAACCTTGAATGACCTGGTTTGCTAGGGCAAACCATGGATTAGCACAAATGTGCAAGCATGTGGGCTCCCAGAAAGGACATTACAACTGTTTTGGGCCTCCCCAATTTTGTTGCTGCATTGTGCCATGCTAATCCATAGCAGGGGCTCTCCCTCCCCCCCCAGGGCCCACTTAATAAGTATGAAAATTACTGAGGCCCACCAGCAACAAAAAGGCAATGCAGAGGTGGAAAATACTTTTTATTTTTGCATTTCCCAAACATGTCACTTAAAATATTTTTACACATCTCCTGTCGTTTATTCTCCCCTTCCCCTTTCACACTTAACTTGTATTCTATTTCCCCATAAACTACTTCTTTCCTCCTTCCTCATTGCAGCTTTTACATTTTTTGTCTTCTCTTGGCTTGTTCCTTTCTATTCCCAATTATTATTAATACACATTAACCGTTTATCTGTCTAATATATTTGACACCTGCTCTGCCCTTTCCCCTTAAGAGGAATACCTCGCTTTCCTCCCACACTGAACTGTTGTCTTCTAGTCACCAGTTTGTGGGGAGATGTTGAAGCTGGTATTGTTCCAATGAGAAGGCTATGGCACGGCAAAGGGGGTGGGGTGTTAGGCAAGTGAGGAAGCACTGGGCAGGCTGTGGCCCTGAGACTCACTTGAAACACTGGCTTAGCGTGTCATCCACCTGAACTCATGGTTTAACTTTCTCCAGACTAACCATGAGCAAGAACCAAGGTTTGCCTGTTAATAGCTTATGGTTGGTCCTGGAGATCTAAGCCAAGAGTTCAGAAGACATACCAACCAAAACTATGACTTAGTTCATTGGAACACAACAACAAATGGTCAGGGAGAAGCAATACAGCTGTGTTAACTTCTCCCAGCTCATATGTTTGTACCAAGGGATCATGCGGCATAACGTGATGTGCAAATCAGGCTATTATGTGGAAGCAAAAATATGTCCTTTGCTGAAACACCATATACTGTTGCAAAACATTTAAACATGAAATTCTGAACATTTATGTGTGAAGATACTTCTGCTGATGGGGGCTCAATTTTTCTCCTTTCCTTGAAGGACACTCCCCCACAAACATTCCAACTCTAGAAGATAAGGATTTTCCAGCTTTTAAGGGGCTGCAGACATAGGGGAAATCAGTGAACACTACTGCCATGTGCATGCAGAAATTCCTTCTATTCATGCAATGGGATCTTGCAATTCCAGTCATGATCTTGCTTACCATTTGCCATAACAAACCCCATTTGTGACTAAGCAAAAATGTGGATCAACTTGAAATACTAGTTGAGTAACAGTCAAGTAATTTTAGCTGTATTACACTTAGATCTACAGATCTTTTAACAATGGGGGGTTGCAGTTTAACTAACAGAGCCTGACAAGCATGCAGGTTAACACGAAGCGGTTTCACTATAACCCTCAATGCCTCTTCTCTTTGAAGAGAAAAAAGTATTTTTCAAGGCTAGTGAAAACTTCATAGTGCATTGGCTATAGAGGTAATCAGAACTGTTACAACTGCATTCTCCAACGTAGTTCCTTCCACATATTGTTGGGAGTCAAAACTCCCATCATCCCTGACCATTGGCAACACAGGATGAGGCTGAAGGACTTTAGCCCAAAACATCTGGAGGTTGGTTGTTCTGCAGTTATTTTAGTTCAACAGCAAGTGGGAAAGTCTTCTCTAAATCAAGTTCAGAAAAATGTGTAGGGAACAGAAGCTCTGTTTAAACACTCTGCTACGTTGCATTCACACACCTCTTCTTTGTAAGCAGGACAGAAAACCGACACAGTGGAGTTTGACAGGTCTGGAAGCACATACTTAAGTTCACATGCCAGAAGGAATTAAAATCAGAAGGAATTCGCTTTCTTGGGTCTAAAAATTCCTGGGCTGCAGCTGCTCATCACGGCGATACTTGCAGGTTCAATATCTGTATTGCCGAGATCAGCAGCAGTTAGATGGAACAGCAGAGAATTAAAAGGCAGGTGGTTCACACATTGCATGACACTCTCTGCTTCTGCTCTGTCATTTTTAAATTCACATGCAGAAGTGCCAACTTGAATAAACTACCGTATTTTCCCCTCTATAAGACGCACCAGACCACAAGCTTTTGGAGGAAGAAAACAAGAAAAAAAATATTCTGAATCTCAGAAGCCAGAACAGCAAGAGGGATCGCTGCGCAGTGAAAGCAGCAATCCCTGTTGCTGTTCTGGCTTCTGTGATAGCTGCACAGCCTGCATTCGCTCCATAAGACGCACACACATTTCCCCTTACTTTCTAGGAGGGAAAAAGTGAGTTTTATAGAGCAAAAAATACGGTATTTGGTGGTGGCAGGTAAGCTCTGCCCCACAGAATCAATCACTATGAGGTGCACACACACCATTTGAATGGCAATGCTCATTAACTTTGGAGGGGGCAACCCCCTGAAATATTTTATGGAGGGGCCAAGGCCCCTTGGGCCCCAAGGAGTTGGCTCCTATGGATACACAAAGGTGCCATGTCTGAGAAAATTATACTTCCCTTACTCACAAAGTACCGCAACTCAAACCAATTAATTTGAATACTTACCCCCTACCCACATTTAATACCCCAGGTTTTAACAGTCAATGATTTGGGCAGAGTATGAGGTTACATCTGTGTTAAATGGGAGGATTCTTGGTCCAGTGGGCCATACTACAAATAAGCAATAGTAAATGGATCACTATTTCAGAGAATAGCATAGTGAATCTAAGATCATATCAAGTTGTGCTCCTGGAGCAAAGCCTGGCAACCTGGTGCCCATAGGCACTGTGGAGCTTGCAAAGTCCTTCATTGGTACCCCAGGCATTCCCTGCAATGCCACTTGGTTGAATTTTATAGAATGTGCATGCACACTTCCTCTTAATTGGGACCTCTCTAATCTGTCTCCAATCTAGCATGTTCTGATGTCCTAGCCAAGTAGTAGTTTCTGTCTGTAGTAGTATCATGCTACTTGGGCAGATTGCTTAGGTCTTCCACTAAAAATAAGAGCAGACTTTACACAATGTTCCCCTTTTAACTACCACTAAGACAGGAACCCTTTGCTTAACCTGCCTGGCACTTGCCAATTATAATACTTCAAATTGTTTGCACATTTCATATCATTTGCCTGGAAAACATCAAAGTTACAGGCAATAGAAGAGAGTGGGTTTTCCAATAGAAACTAAACTCATTGCAGACTACAAATATTTAATCAATCCTATTTATTTTTGCAGGCTATAAAATAAAGCCTCCTTGGAAGACCTGTTTGGGCTGGCCTTAAGGGCCCACGGGTTAAGTCAGCGAAGGGTGTCCTGACTGTAATAAAACCTCATCCCATCTCCCAAAAAGAATACAATGAAATTATCAGTAAAACATGTATTTTGAAAATTCAAAAAATAATATCAACAATAAATGTGTGGGGACTGCTTTCAAGTATGCGTCACACAATTCATATGACTAACTCTTAAAAATAAATGGATTGGGTTTCTCATATGCATAACACTGCTGATTAACTGACTGCTGTCATAAAGCAAATCCCTCTAGTTTGAGGCACAGGAGTCGAATTTCCAATTTCACCATAATCTAGTAAAGTCTATATTATGCCTTAATCACTCCCTAAATAGCTATGCACCAAAGTTAGAAGTACTTTTTACTTTAAATAATCTAAATCAAACATATTTCAAACCAGACGGCAGCACATCCTTAATAGATGTATGTTTTACGTTTAGTTCAAAATGAGGCAAAATGTTTGTCAATTTTTATTTCTTAAAAGTGCCATAGATGTGTAGTTCACTGTTACGGCTCATCCCTCCTCCTCCATTCTCTGTTGCAGTCTCACATTAACAGCCACCTGGCATTATCACAAACAGTCATTGATGCTGCAATACATCTGGAATGATAAGAGTGGTAGCTTCAAATATCTCAAATGTTTCAACATTTAGATTTCACTATGTGATTCCAAAGAAGATCTTCGTATTGTTGGCATATTTTATGTGAATAGCTGACATTCAAGTTCAACCAGACTAGAATATCCTGGTTCATACAAGTACAGCTATTTAGACAAGAGTGAGCAAAAAATTAGTAACCTGAGCTTCTGCACTAACATGTTTTCTTACAAAATGAACACAAACCATTATGACTCTTATACTCAGTGTATAGGAAATCAGAAACAAGGGTCTCGTACTATTATATTACAAACATCTACTTCAAAATTAATATTGATATACAAATCTCACATTGCTTTCAAACATTTATCTAGTCACCTATCTTGGGGGGGGGGGAATTCTACCCTACAAGCAAACTTATAGGTAAGCTACATATATAAAACTGTTTTAATCATATTTAATGTTTAGGTCATATTGTAAATTGCTTTGAGGTGCCTCATGGGATGCAATTCATAAATGTAAAAGTAACAACAACAACAACAACAACAACAACAATAACAATAGGTGCTGAGAGAGAAGCGCCCTTGGTAATCTTCCCCAGTCCTGCTGGAACGTGTTCCACTTGCCTGCTACTTTACAGAACTTCAATTTCAGCCTTTAGATATTAGTACAAGCTTGATGAAGATTTGTTCAAAATGCCATTAGGCAACCCTCTTCCGAAAGTGCCAAATGATGGGTTGGCTTGCTTGGTAATCTTTCACCTCAAGTGAAAAGGGCAAAAACAGCAAGAAACAATACTGAAATTTGGGATGAATTCAAAATAACTATCGGCACATTTTTTGGGGGGTACTATTTTAGGTCCAGCTGGGAACTCTTTAGAATAAAGTAACCTAACACATGCAAAAGAGCTTCTGGTGTCACTTACATAGATCCCAAGATTTCCATTTTCCAGTATAAACAAAGTCCGTGTGGCGCAGTAGCCAGAGGGTTGGGTTTCAGTTCAAAAGTCCCGTTCAGCTATGAAGCCTTGAGCAAGTCAGCCTCAGCCTAAGCCACTCTCACAGGGTAGCTATGTGAAGCTACACTGCTGCTCTGAGCTCCTTGCAGGAATGCAAGAATGCAGATGCGAATCATCGTGAAGAAGAGCCATTTAGGCTTTAAGCTGGCCTCAGATGGTAAAAAAATCTGACAGAGAAAATGTAGAAGCAAAATATCGTGGTTGAGTTGGCCCTACATACATACCATTTCACGATGCCAAATTACCTAAATGAGATAGCAACAAGCTTTACTGACAACAAAGACGTCCCATTCCAATACTAGTCCAACAAGTTGATCAGCAATCTCCCTAGAAACAGGGCTGTTAAATTAACAGAGGGAGCAGCTGTTTCAGCCTTGCCTTCTCACTGGCACAGTTAGTTAGCATGCAGCTAGTTCCATTGTCTCATGTATCAATTATTGAGGCTGCCTGCTAGATCAGTAACAAGATACTATGGGCCTAACAAAAGGCACACAAGACTGTAATTAAAGAGCCAGTGGAAAGGATGCCTATAATTGAAGGAATGGCTTCAGCAACTATGTAAGGACTACAAGGAATAATAAAATCAAGATACCTAAAACTCAAGAGACTCTTCATTCACAAAGGCCTTAGAACATTTCTAGAATTCTCTTTTCACCAAGTTAAAGTATGAAATATACTTTGAGAAATTGGTGGTAATTTTTGACTGAGAAAGGTTTCATGTTAAAAAAAAACACCCCACTTTCAAGTACAGTGGTACCTCGGGTTACATTCGCTTCAGGTTACATTTGCTTCAGGTTACAGACTCCGCTAACCCAGAAATAGTACCTCGGGTTAAGAACTTTGCTTCAGGATGAGAACAGAAATCGTGCTCCGGCGGCGCAGCGGCAGCAGGAGGTCCCATGAGCTAAAGTGGTGCTTCAGGTTAAGAACAGTTTCAGGTTAAGAACGGACCTCTGGGACGAATTAAGTACTTAACCCGAGGTACCACTGTACAGGTTCAAGTTCAGGGGGTGGCCTCAATGATCCTACAGCTTTTGGTTCCCCAACCAGGAAAATGTGAACAGTGTGCTAAGTCCAGCTCCTGCCCTGGACAAACTGTGCTCATGAATTGTACTCATGTGTTTGCCCCTTATCTATTCTGCAAAGACGTAAAATGCAGCAGAAATTTGCAACGAACAGAGAAGTGGGCACCAGTAATGTTTGGGCCTGGAAATTTACCTCAATAGCAATACCATCGTACTTTGGAAGTTGAACGGAATCTGTTCCGGAAGTCCATTCAACTTCCAAAACGTTTGGAAACCAAAGCACAGCTTCTGATTGCCTGGGTTCCAAACGACGTTCACAAACCAAAACACTTGCTTCTGGGTTTGGAAGCCAAAACGTCTGAGGCGTTCAGGATCCAAGCTACGGCCAACTGAACACAGTATCTGATATAGCAAACTAAATTGGGGTGGAGTGGGGTGGGGTACATTTCTTTCTATTTATGTATTTATAACCTGCACTTTCATTAAAAATATATCGTGGTATACAACATGTAAGAATAAAATCAGTGAAAAATATCAAACAAAACATCAATAAGTACTAATCGGTTAAAGGAGAAAGTTCATATTGCACAGGCCTCTCTAAACAATATTGTTTTCAAAAGAGGGTGGAAAGAGTGGAGGGATGGTTTTCTGCTAAACCTCTGCTAGAGTAGAGTTTCAAAGCGCAGGGCATGCCATGCTAAAAGGCTTGATCCCTAGTGAAGGCCAGCCAAACCTGAGGGGCGTGGGGAACCCGGATCTCAGTGATCAAGGAGGGATGTAACAATCCTTAAGGTACTTTGAGCCAAAGTTGTTCAGGACATTGTGAATTAACACAAGTACCTTGAACCTGGCCTTTTAGTAAATCGGCAACGAGCGCGGCTCTATCAGCAGCAGGGTACCACGTTGCCAGTTATCTATTCCTGTGAACCACCTGGTTGCTGCATCTGCGCTAGATGAAGCTTCTGAACCAGATACAGCCCCAGCCCCATATAAAAGTGTATTACAGTAATCAAGCCTTGATGTTACCAATGCATAGACCACTGTGGTCAGGCTACTGTGTTGTCCAGGAATGGTTACAGCTGATGTAGGAGTCACAGAGCTTCACGTGACGAAGATGGATTGAAGAGCATCCCCAGATGTACCTGCCCCTTCAGAGGGAATGCAACAGATCTATCTCCCAGAAGCAGCGATCACCCACCCACATGGCCTGCATCTTTTCCAGATTCAACCCCAGTTTACTGATAAACATCCAGTCCACCACTGCATCTATAATGTACAGTTGTGACCAATGTTTTTTCCTATCGCATACCTACATATTTCCATTAGAAATGTGTAGTTTTTTGCCATCCCAGTTGAAGTCTCCTGGGCAACATATACAATGTGAAAGTCAGTCTCAAAATGTTTAGCTAACGAAGTGGAAAATAAGCAATTGAGAAACTGTAAATGCAGAACATCTTGGACTTTTAACACATAGCTGTGGAGTTAGTAGCTACATAAAACCAGAATGTGTATGAGTCACTTCAACATAATAGTCTAGTATTTGTATTTTTTTCATAGTCAAGTGATATTTAAATAAAGTACCCTTAAACTCACCCGTGATGGGGTGAGCTCCCGTTGTTTGGTCCCAGCTCCTGCCCACCTAGCAGTTCGGAAGCACGTCAAGTGCAAGTAGATAAATAGGTACCGCTCTCGCAGGAAGGTAAACGGCATTTCTGTGCGCTGCTCTGGTTCGCCAGAAGCAGCTTAGTCATGCTGGCCACATGACCCGGAAGCTGTCTGCGGACAAACACCAGCTCCCTCGGCCTATAGAGCAAGATAAGCGCACAACCCCAAAGTCGTCCGCGACTGGACCTAATGGTCAGGGGTACCTTTACCCTTAAACTACAATTCAACCAATTAAATAACTATTACCAAAAATTACTATATTACCAAAAATATAAGCAAGTTTGAGATGCTTAAGGAAATTGTAGTTTTTGTTAGAAGCAAACAGCATATTTAGGAGAACCAAACGTGAATAGTGCATTTAACCAACCGCTCCAACCATGAATATAGGCATTCTGGAAGTAGTTGACTAAAATTGTAATTTAATAACTCAATAATTAAATCAATACCCTAAACTTAAATAAAGTTAATAAG
This sequence comes from Podarcis pityusensis, assembly GCF_964106645.2. Lineage (NCBI taxonomy): Eukaryota > Metazoa > Chordata > Lepidosauria > Squamata > Lacertidae > Podarcis > Podarcis pityusensis. The sequence goes on from NC_138042.1 coordinate 26,573,957, forward strand.
TGCCAACCTAACCCCAACAGTATTTAAACTCTAAATATCATGGAAACCACATTGATCATAACAGCACCTATACTGAATACAGTAATAAGAAGTGCTATGGGAGCAACTGCTTCTTTCCCATGTAAACTGCTTATTGCACACTGCTTATTATATACTACTTATAACTGTTCATACATAACTATAAAAAGGATGAAGTTAAGAACATTCAGGACTATTATCTCCCAGGAAGTCTTATTAGCTAAGTCAGTCCTGTTAGAAAACTCGTGTGATCCCCCACAGACACCGAAATTACAATACTAAATTTCAATGACAAATGACTACTCAGTGTCACAAAGCAGAAAATGTATGATAATTAAGGAAACAATGTTAAAATAAATGAGCAAAAAGGAACTAGGAGGCATATTTCCTCCATTTTAAAGTGAATTCTGCAAGAGTAAGTTATCAGATCCTGCCAGAGGAGCAAGCATTATTACATTCAAGAAAGAAAAATCCTAGTTGACAATTGTCTGAAAGCGATATTGTGATATACAACTCTATTGTTTACTCTTAGCAACCTTAAGAAAACTTTCAGGGATGGAAGGGGGTATCATGGTTGTTTTGAATAAATTTAGGTTGACATTGCATCTGGTTAATAACATACTTGTATGCCACTCAGGAATACACAGGTATACCATGACTGTGGAAGTGAGGTAACTAGAAAACATATTGGTTATATCCTGGAATGAAGATGTCCTACTAATTATGGTTCTCACTTACTTGAAATAACAGGAAGAAGTTCTTAAGGCAACAAAACAATTGCTCTGGATTCTATGGTTAGAAATGAATTGCTCTGGATAAGAACTTTTCAAACCATATTAGAATGTCTTAGGGCTCCTTGGAAGCATATTACAGATTCCTCAGAAATCCAACAATAAAACTGATAGACTAGATTTATGAAAAAATAACTTGTATTCCATATACCCAGTCAATGTGCATCCACAAGACTGTTTTTGTACTGTTGGGTGTTTGCATTCCAAGACTGCAATCATAACACCATTTACCAGGGGTGGGGGAGACCCACTGGATACAATAGGACTTACTTCTAAGTAGACATGGTCCAGAATGCACTATTATTTCTTGAATGCATGCACAAAGGATCATCTACAATATGCAGGGATCCCTTCTCAGAAAAGTATGGAAATTATTCCAAAAAGATGGCAAGTTTGAAATAACACTGTTCTAGCTAAATGGTCTGTCTGGTATGAAAATGAACTCTGCCTGGGAAGCGACCACAATAAATTTGAGCAAAAGATTGGTACTAGGCCTCTAACTGGTTAGTAAACTGTTAGCAACGGAAAAGAGGATCTGTTAGAAGGCTCAGCGTTCCAACAGCTGTCAATCTTACCTCTTTTCTCAATCAACCTCTTTTCTACAAGCAACCTCAAAAATTTAAATTGACCACAAACGGTCTGAACAGAGAAAGTAAAATCCAGAATTAAAATGTGCAATTCATCTGTAAGAAACCCAACAATTTCAAATGCTGTCAGACTTCAACAGGTGAGTGCTACTTCTTAACTTTCAAACTAATGAAAAATGTCTTTATTATGCTTCTGATGCTGAACCTAAAACTGTATAGATTCTGATTAGTAAGGAGTCCTAAAAGATAACTTTTCAAAAAGATAACATATATGCAATCTGTGTAACACCTTCTTTCTTATCACTGTACAATTCTATTCAGGTGTTCTACTATGTTTAATCAACATACAAGGGGGAAGCAAAGACAAGCATGCTAGTATTGCCTGTCAGTTGTCCTTCACAAGCTGAAGTGATAACTTCTGCCGTGGGGAGCCTTCACAACTTGTGTAGGCTTCCCATTTGATTTAGGACTCTGAAAAACTGGGATGTAATCATGGGGACTCTAAGCAAGTGGAGGGTGACATGGAGAGCAAGAAGGGGCAGTGCTAGAGTGCTTTCCCTTCCCCTTTCACCCCCACGGCGCTGTGGTCTAAACTTGCCAATCAGTAGGTCGGAGGTTCGAATCCCTGCGATGGAGTGAGCTCCCGTTGTTCGGTCCGTGCTCCTGCCAACCTAGCAGTTCGAAAGCATGTCAAAGTGCAAGTAGACAAATAGGTACCACTGCAGCGGGAAGGTAAACGGCGTTTCCGTGCGCTGCTCTGGTTGGCCAGAAGCGGCTTAGTCATGCTGGCCACATGACCCGGAAGCTGTCTGCAGACAAACGGCGGCTCCCTCAGCCTACAGAGCGAGATGAGCGCCGCAACCACAGAGTAGTCCACAACTGGACTTAACAGTCAGGGGTACCTTTACCTTTAAGCTGCAAAATGGACTGCTCCTCATAGCTTACAAAATTACAATGTGGGGGGGGGGGACAAGTTGGAGCCAGATAACATGCTTTATCTGAACCAATTCTTTGCTCTCTCTTAATTCATGAGACATTTAGACTCCAACAGCTTTGTTAATTATTGAATTAAACAGGCTTGCCTCCCAAATCTCAAAAGGCTACAACAACACTAGATTATATTAACCATCCTCCTGCAGTTACTAGATACCTATATTATAATACAGCATGCAATTTGGTGGTGCTGAGTAAGTAGAGTCTATGAAACTTACTGGCTAAGCTGCTCTGGAGTCATGGAATTTTCACACATTCAAACTGCCCGAGAAGAGTGTCAGCAAAACAAAAAAAGTCACTATTTCTTCCCTTCCCCTTCCATAGACTTTACAAAATCCTACATATGCCTTGTACCCAAATCATAATGCAGCATACAGTATAGTAGGAAGAAAAGACCAAATACATTTCTTGAAACACTGAGGTGTTAAGAATTACTCGAGAACTAGAGGGCAAGGCCCCTTAACCAAAAATCACAGTATTTATGTCTGGCAAATCTAGTTCTCTCTTCAGGTACGCTTTGAAGAGGACTAAAATGCACTCCTTCTTATTGTACTCTTAGAAGCTGACACAGGACTGCTCCTGACATTCTAGTGATATGCTGCTATCAAGCCTCATGGATATCTGGCTACATGGAGAGTTGTGTGACTGAAGTACTTCTAACAGTGTTCAAATTAGGCAGGTGCCAGGCACATTTTGCACCTGGCTACTGGCCACTTGCAACCGAGTAAAGAAAATGTAGAGATAGCCAGCAGCAGTACAACAGCTAGAAAACAACAAACAGACAAAAAAGCAATGGAGAGATTCTGGAAATGCCACTATAGTATCTATGAACTGTACACAGAACAAGCAGGGAGCATAGAATTATTGCGAAGCACTCAATATAACATAAAGCTGGGTATTTTCTTGCCTCATCAGATGGACAATTCAGACTAATGGGGGGGGGTACTTCAAAGCACTTACAGTGTGCACCCAGATGCCAGAATTTCGGTACCTTGGCACAAAATTTAATTTGTACTTTAGCATATACAGCCCCAATGATACCATCTATATAGCATGAGCATGCACTAAACTTATTTAAAACTTAAGTATCTTTAAGACTGGTTATGTTTTCCAGTGATGTGTACCTGCATCCCATTTTGCTGTAAAAATGGGTTACTATGCAGATACTATGTGCAAAATATTTGAAAATATATTGCACAAATATTCAAGATATTTATTTCAAGTCCTATTACAGAATTGGTTCTGCCTAACTAAAAACAAACAAACCCTGAGTCCAATAATCTCTTATAAATATTTCATAACATGCAGCGTGGCTTCCTTTTGAACTCAAACTATAATATTTTGCCAGGTTCACTTCCATTTTGTCTTTAAATCTTATGGGATGTTAAGTAAAAACAATGACTCAACAGATAATGAAATTTGATCCAAATCTAGTCTTTTAAACCCTGACGTCTAAAACCAGTCTTTTATTCCTAAAAAGTGATCTCCGTGTCCTAATCAAGTTTACCTCTTCAGAAAACTGTATACAATTTATTTCAATGTATAAAATATTGCATAATGTTATTTCCCCCCGAAAAAAAATTAGCCATGACTTCTTTATTCTTTTGTTAGCTTGTCTATTTTCAGAGGCTTGCATAAAAAGTTTTCATATTTTGTCTACTTGTTTATCTGAACAAAGCAATTACGTTTTCTAAGGCTCAAGTCCTGTATTCTTACTTGGGAGCAAGTCTCTTTTAGGTAAAGGAACTGACTTCTGAGTAGATACAGTGGTACCTCTGGATACACACACCTCTGGTTGCATATCCTTCGGGTTATGCAAGCAGCAAATCTGGAAGTATTTCCCCAGGTTTCACCGCGCACGCATGCACAGAAGCGCTCTACCGCGCTATGCGCACCTCTGGTTGTGAATTCCTCGGGATCCAATCGGAGCTCTGGAATGGATTCCATGAGCAACCAGAGGTACATATTGAGCTGTAAAGAACATAATATTAGGGCACTATCTTTTACTGGCATACGTGGACTACAATTTTCTTTTGAAGCTGCAGCATTCAACAGCTTTGTGATGGTACAATAAAAGTATGTCTCAGTATTGATCGTGAACACAACAAGCCATTTTCAATGCAGCAGCTACAATGGCACAATGGAGCAGTTTCCTGTGAACCCTCAAAATCAACTGGGGGGGTTGGGGAATCCTCCAGAGCAGATTTTGAGGGCATTTAGGGGCATGAGAGGAGGCAGAAGTTCCTTTCCAACAGTGGAACTGTGCAAGTGGAGCACTGGAAACAACCCAATATATTCTAAGTCTACAAATTACACGGTAGCCTTCATTTTATGAGACAAAGAAATAAAAATGCTGTTCTTACAAACATCTAAAGAGCACAGAACAGCTAGGGGGTTAGCTAGAAGTCTTTAGCAGAACTGAAGTTCAGAGACTGCTATAACGTATTAGTCACTTGACCTTTAAAATTCAGTTTCTGATGATCTGATTTTATTAATATGGCCTGCATAGGTCTAGAGTACAATGCTTTAGATAGTTATTATTAAGAACTAATTCTTAAATCTAGCATTTTGGTCATTAGGATCTGAAAGCAACCAAAGTATGGAGACTCAAAACCATCGCTATTAAGTATCTGCTTTTCTCATTTGACAACTTACAAGCAAACGAAAACACTTTAATCTCTGGGCTACAAATGACAGCAAGCTGAACTGGAAGAAACATAATTGTAAACGTGTAAAAAAAAACTGTAGAGACTTCTTTGGGAGGGGAGGGGAATCAGACTGAAACAGAGCAATGCCACAAAAGCAAAAGATGTGTATGAATACCAAATCTGAAAATAAAAATGGAGTAACAAGTGCATATGAAAGGACAGAAAAAGATGCCTACCTTTAAACCGACTGCTATAAGATCTGTAACAACACTGTGTGAAAAAAAATGGGAGAAAATGGAAAAGTTAGAAAAATAGTTATTGCACAGGCAGTGGTAAATAAAGCTTAAGGAAGAAAAAATATCAGAAGAATGAAATGAGTTATGGAGCGTTTTGCAAAAGAAATGGGACAGTTTAGTAACACACAGTATGAGAAAAGGAAAGTTTAGTTAGAACAAGTAGTAAAAACAAAAAACAAAACCCCTTTACACAACTCATTAAAGGAGTTTTTAGACACATCTATTACACAAGAAGTAGTGGAGACGTTTCCTTTACAAGCCAGACACATTTGGATTAAATTTCTACTGCTTTTTAGGGTGGGAAACCGTATGAAACCAGGAAAAGTGAAATACTCCTATAGCAAAGTTATTACTTCTGTACTGTACAATAAAATGCAAGAACAAGATCACACATCCTACATTGTCTCCTTAAGGGTAATGAAGTCTAGCAAAATTATGAAAAGTAGTTCCACTTCTCTCATATTCCTTTCCATGCCCAGTCCGTTTGTGGGATGCCATTGCCATTCCATCCTAAAGATGATACAGCAGACAGAAGCCACTGAGAAACAGATGGATAGGATCTTTCAAGGAGATTGATCTGCAGTAGGGCAATAGCTTCTCCAAACAACAAAATATAACCCTGGCATCCAAGCCCAAGCCCTTAAACATCTTTCAACAAGAACCAAATGAAGGCAAAATTTAAGTGAAATTTAAATTACCTTGAGATTAATCCAACAACTAATCATTTACTTCTGTTCTTCCTACACTCTACTGTATCAAACAATTTATGTGCAGAGATATGCTCATGAAAGAAGAAAATGATTTTCCCCATCAGTAAGTCTCAGTACAAAAAACCAAGTGATCAAGCCATGTATCATGTACCTTATATGTTCTATCAAACCCAGCTAAGAAATTTGCTCACCATAAATAATAATAATAATTTATTATTTATACTCCGTCCATCTGGCTGAGTTTCCCCAGCCACTCTGGGCGGCTCCCAATTGAGTGTTAAAAACAATACAGCATTAAATATTAAAAACTTCCCTAAATATTATCATATTTAAGCTTGATATATTCTAAAGAATACAATCCCACCATGTCACTTCCTAACCAACACTGAGTAGAAGTTAAAGCCACAGCATCTGGCCAGTAATTCACCGCAGCAATCAGCACCTGCTCCCCTAAAAGTAAGAATTTGGGAAATGGAAACCTGGATGTGTATCTCCTCTTCATCTCATCTATGTCTCAACTTCACATTCATTAATACTGCTGCTTGTGAGCAACTACTTGTTATTTTCTCATCTTCTCCAAACTGCAGCCCAAATAAGAGCTCTAGAAAGAGATGTGTGCTACTGGGCACTCTGGCAAGCAGACTTATTATTGTTTTCTATAAGCAACAGACAACCCCTTTCTTCTAAAGATCCTGCCAAATATCAGGAAAGAGGAGCAAAATGCAGGCTGTTCCTATATGTAGATGAGATCCTCTGTGACCCTATGTATGCAGCCCACTGTTGTGAGTGCTAGAGGGATAACACATTCTAGGCAGAATGTGTGTTCTTGCTTGGATGATAGAAAATACTTTTGTTCTTGCTGAAAGATGCAAGATAATCTGTGTTGTACGGAACTGTAACTGCTAGCTAAAACTGAGCAAGACTGTTATTTGATTTGCGAAAATGTGATGCAACATTAATCAAATAACCGCTTCCTTAAGTTTATTAAATTCATAGATGCATGGTAGATAGTGAAATGATACAATGAATAGAGATCTTCACCTTTGCCAAACACACCCACACCCAAATCTCTAAGGTAACAAACTACTTCTGATAGGACTCGCTTCATCTATCAGTATCACACGTAGCATTAACTGCTTATGCTAACCATGTGTAAATAAAACAAAAGTAAAGGAAAAAACACAAAACCAGAATACAAATATTTATATGTAACACACAACCCATTATACAGTTTATTAAACTATACAGAACAGTTGGGTAAGCAAAGATACAGAATTAGTTTCATATGTGATAGTTTCAAATATGTTCACCGTACAGAGATGAATGTCCCTAGTAAAAATACTAAAATTCGATACAAATGAAATGATTGATGAACTTTGGGTTTTTCCTTTAATTTTGAAATTGATTTTAAAAGAAAGAAAGAACAGAGATAAAGGAAACAGGACAAAGACAAAATAAAGTTATTGCAAACTTGTGTCAGATTTGGAATACAATCAAAATAACTTATGCCTCTCTGAGAAACTATGTCTTTGAGCAGCATTTTAAAATATGTTACATTTGTTTTCTTTGTTCTTTCTAGTACTATTATTACTGTATTATTTTTCTATTAATTGACATGAAGACCTGCATAATCAAGGAAGCTGGCACATTGTGCAAGGTTAATATTAATATTTAGATTTTTGTTTGATGATTTCTGGATGCAAATTGTGCACAACACATGCAAGCTATTGCAAAGATGTGAGCAGCTGTAGAACAGCTATGTCAAAGCAATACTTCAAGTTTACACCGAACAAGACCCTTGCATTGCACCACCGCTACACATTTTCAGCCGCAACTTTCACTGATGAAGAATGTTTGCTCTCAAGCCAACAAGAGAGTGGTTGGATCCATAAAAATGCTGGCAGAGTGGCATGCTCATCCCCAGCAGCTCACCAAAAAGTCTCCCCCAAGGACCCTGGAGGACCCTACAGAATGGAGTGGGCTGTAGTGGCCATGGGAGGATGTCTGGCAAACAAAGCAGAGTACATGTTATAATAACCACAGTTGGCTCCAGCCCTGAAGGGAAGGCTGCTTTCAGTCTGCGCCAAACCACTATAGCAAGATGGACACCCAAATTATACACCTGGTAAGTTCAATTTAATAAATAAGGTCATTTGTCCTATTAAGCACTTGCAGGTTCAGTTGACACTATTCAACAGAAACTTTTTTAATGTCAGGAATTACCAGAAAACATCAGCTTGAGTATAGGCCAAGGAGTCAAAATGTGCAGTAGCTTTAAACTGCTATCACAGATCACTCAACTAAAGTAGAGTCTCTTGAGACAACAATAGAACAACAAATCAATTTGTATACTAACAAGATTCCTCTCATCTGTGCAACCTAGTTCTTTTACTTGAACAGCAAGTAGGGGAATGTGGGAAGAAGAAGAACGGTCAAATCAGGTCAAAATAATATTTATTTTTTGTGTGCAATGACTAGACTATGGCTGGGTGATGCATAGACACACCATCCAAAATCAATTTGAAGTCTACATTGTGGTAACAGTTTCATAAGATTCGACATGGTGATATATTGTGAATCACAATGTGTGTGTGCGCGCTATGTAAAAAATTGTGATGTGGTAACAACTGTGAAGCCAGTCATCATTTCTTTTGTGATTCCTGCCACAGTGTCTCTCTGTACAAGGGGTCAGCAACCTTTTGCAGCCATGGGCCGGTCCATCGTCCCTCAGACCATGTGGTGGGCCGGACTATTTGGGGGGGGGATGAACTCCTATGCCCCACAAATAACCCAGAGATGCATTTTAAATAAAAGGACACATTCTACTCATGTAAAAAAACGCTGATCCGCATCCAGCCCATGGGCCTTAAGTTGCCTACCCCTGCTCTGTACTATAAAATAACAATTGTAACAATACGCTAAAGGTAAGTAATAGTGTATCAGTTTTAGGCCCCTAAAATAGTAGCAGTTGCCAGGACTTCACCTCATTTGCCTCTACATACAGTGGTACCTTGGGTTACATACGCTTCAGGTTACAGACTCTGCTAACCCAGAAATAGTACGTCAGGTTAAGAACTTTGCTTCAGGATGAGAACGGAAATCGTGTTCCGGCGGCCCGGCCGCAGCGGGAGGCCCCATTAGCTAAAGTGGTGCTTCAGGTTAAGAACAGTTTCAGGTTAAGAACAGACCTCCAGAACGAATTAAGTACTTAACCCGAGGTACCATTATACTTACATCAGACATTGTGATATATAGGCAGTCCCCCGTTTATGCGCATTCAATGTGTGAAACCGTATATATGTGCATTGCACTGAATTCAGAAGAGACCCGGAAATGTCATAAAGACGTTACTGAAACGTCACTAAAAGGGTGGGTTGGGGGCGGAATGGGATGTTTCCGGGCTTTTTCAAGTGGTTTCGGTTATACGCAATTTCACTGACGTGTGCGATGCGTCAGAAGGTAATCCACGCATAAATGGAGGGCTGCCTGTACTGGTATATTGCAATCTTTACCTGGTGATATATCACGATGTTGAAAACCAGCCACTGCTCAACCCTAGACTAGATTGAGCTCAAATTAGGAAGTTTTTGCAAACTCTTTGTCATCCGGTGTACAATCCCTCTGTAGGTTTTTTACTATTTTACGTAGTAAAATGGTTCACACAAGAATGCCCCTCCCCCCCAAAAAAAGTCATGAAATGCCCCACAAGAACCACATCAATGTCACCTGAACCCTTACACACCGTACCTGATATTCAGGTAACAGCACTTCTCTCCCCAGCAGCTTCATTGACAATAAAAATACTTAACCTATTTCTAATAATGCTGCCACACAAAGCCACACTGTGGCTCTCAAACCTATGTGTCCATATCCCAATAAAATGTACTATCTTGGATTCTCCATATCCACATAGCCAAGCAGTTATTCCCCTCATTAAAATATTGCAACAATCATGGATGAAAACCCACTTTTTCTTCCCCCAAAAAGGTTTGATTTTTGGGTGGGGGCGGGTGTTAAACATAAATATCCTATGCAGAAGCATCCAAATCTGAAGTCATTTTACTTACAAATCTAATTGGTTTTGTGAGAAATACATCAAATTCATAAATAAACATATTGACATTTGTTGCTATCCAATTACCGTATTTTTTGCCCAATAGGACTCACCGTCCCATAAGGCGCACCTAGTTTTTTGGGAGGAGATATAAAGGGGGAAAAATTATTTTCCCCCCAGGTGCGGGGCTGGGGCGGGGGAAGCCCGAGCTTCCCCCAACCCCAGCCCCCAGAACAGGCAACTCTGCACAAGCCTTGGGAGCCCAGTGCCGGGCTCCCACGCCTTGCGGAGAGCTGCGCGAAGTCTGAGCACGCTGAGCTCAGTGCGCCCAGCCTTCGGCATGCAGGCAACTCTCCACAAGGCGCAGGAGCCCAGCGCTGGGCTCCTGCACCTTGCGGAGAGCTGCACGAAGCCTGGGCGCGCTGAGCTCAGTGTGCCCAGCCTTCGGCATGCAGGCAACTGTCCGCAAGTCGCGGGAGCCCGGCACGGGCTCCCACGGCTTGCGGAGATCTGTGCGAAGCCTGGAGAGCGAGAGGGGTCGGTGCGCACCGACCCCTCTTGCTCTCCAGGCTTCAGCAAAAGCCTGCATTCGCCCCATAGGATGCACACACATTTCCCCTTCATTTTTGGAGGGGAAAAAGTGCGTCCTATGGGGCGAAAAATACGGTATTTTATTATAGACATGAACAGTAAATCAATATGGTGTATGGTGCCCAAGGCAGATTTGCAAACATTTAAAAGAATGCTGTTAGTATGGCTGTAAATATCAATTAGCCGATTAATCAACTAAGGCATTAATCAATCAATAGTGTGGGCAATCTTAAACATTAAGGCTGTAAGTTAAGGACACACATGCTGACTTTTGAAGTCATTTTATTTCCAGCATATTAGCACCACTGGGAATGAACAAAACACATTCAAGTCCACGTTTCTTCTAAAAATGAATGATAGCTTTTAGTAAATGTTTTGCTAAGTATCTATGTTGATGTTTTGGTGATACGTAGATATATCAGTTGCCTGAAAGGCAGAACAAAAAACCATTCAGCTCTATTATTTAGGTATCAAAGTAAATTATTTACATCCCTTTAAAAAAATTGGTTTGCTTTGTTCTATATGACAAAATATGTAACATTCATTTTTTTTACAATTAAAGGGTTATTTATTTGCCTCTTAGCAATTGTTCACCCTATCCATCAATATGAAAGATACCGTATATAATTTTCATTAACTTTAATTGGGGAATACTCCCTTCAGCCATTCAACAAACTAAAACGAAGCAGAAATGTTACACAACACTCTAGTACCTAAAACTCACCAAGTAAGGTTCCTGAGCACCATGTATTAATGCATTCTAGATACAGTGGTACCTCGGGTTACATACGCTTCAGGTTACAGACTCCGCTAACCCAGAAATATTACCTCGGGTTAAGAACTTTGCTTCAGGATGAGAACAGAAATCATGCTCCGGAACGAATTAAGTACTTAACCCGAGGTACCACTGTACTTTTGTTACACAACTCACACCTCACCCACACTGCAGCTTTACTATAAGTAAAGCCACATACCAATAGACATCTTGCCTCATTGTAATTAGCTGAATTAAGCACACTGACACCCATTTGCAGCATGACTTGAGCATCATTTCTATGTTAAAAACTTGCACCTTTGAACCAATTTCCTATACTCTTAGGACACCACTATTGCACAGACAGACTTCCCCTTCCCCCCTTCACATCTGCTCTGCTGAGCCTCCCAGACCCCCAGAGCAGATTTTGGGTCAGTGTCGGTGACTGGATGGGAAATCCATTGTATCAATGAAGCCTGTTCCACAGGCAGAGGAGACACATTAGATTTCATTCTTAATACTTACTTTGCCTCCAGGACAAACTGCAAGCCCACTATAAGTGAAGTGATTGTGGTGGGGAGCGAGATCACAAGATAGTTGTAATGACTGGCATGCAATACTTTTATGTATGTCTACTTAAAAGCAAGCTCCTGTGAACTCAGCGGAATCAACATATATAGTGTTAAACTGCCAGCCTGCTAAGAGTGTTGCAATATGACCATAGTTCCAATTTGTTTCTAAGAACCTGCCCTGTAACCAAGTTGATTCCGATTCTTTTCCTGGTGACTGGGTCTGAGGAGGCAGCAAAACTGACTCCATCAGGTTAGCTGCCTCCAACTGCCATTTTGCTTCCTTGTTTCTCAGAACTGCCTCCTCAGCAGCCATTTCAACTGGTCACTACAAGTTGAACTACACTAACTTTAAGAATTGATGTGTTGAATGTGCTTTATTGCTTTCATTCCTCTTTCCTTTAATACGATACGTTTAATAAACATTATGCCTGTGGGCATAGCCTGCCTCCTTTCTTTAATCAAAGTACAGAGCTTAGAACAGTCTAAGCACTGCAGAAATTATGGTGGATGGTTTTTGAACTTGATTGGGAACTTGGCACAAGATGGGTGGTTTGTTTTTGTTAAAGGGAAATTATTCTCCTTAGTCTACCTATAAAAATCTCATGTCCAAGCCAGAAGTATGCTTTAAGGGTTTAAATATGGTGTGGGTGAGGTTGCAGTGACAACTTCTGAGAAGTATTGTGGACCTTCTGCATCACAGCCTTTGTATTAAGTATACATCAGGCTGATAATCGTTAGCTTAAAACTGCCTAAAAAATCATGGCTAAGTACAACTTTGAACTCAAATTCAATGCTGGTATTCTAGCAAACAGACCAAAATTTCAAAGCTTTGTTTTACACTTAGGTAAAGGTAAAGGGACCCCTGACCATTAGGTCTAGTTGTGACCGACTCTGGGGTTGTGGCACTCATCTCGCTTTATTGGCCGAGGGAGCCGGCATTTGTCCGCAGACAGCTTCCGGTGGCCAGCATGACCAAGCTGCTTCTGGTGAACCAGAGCAGCACACGGAAACGCCGTTTACCTTCCCGCCAGAGCGGTACCTATTTATCTACTTGCACTTTGACATGCTTTCGAACTGCTAGGTGGGCAGGAGCTGGGACCAAGCAACGGGAGCTCACCCCATCACGGGGATTCGAACCACCAACCTTTTGATCAGCAAGTCCGAGGCTCTGTGGTTTAACCCACAGCGCCACCCGTGTCCCTGTTTTACACTTAGGAAGTGGCTAAACCTATACCTACTTTATATAGTGAAGTAAATATAAAGTACTTTGCACACTTTGTGTAATCTTCTCAAGCAAACTCAGAAACCATAGTTTAGTCATTTCATTTTTATAGGTGGGCACCTAAGCAGAGCTGGTAGAACCAAATTCACACCTAAAAGGGGGTTTGAAGTTTGTCTTCTGGCCAACCTCTTCATACTGTGTATAACTATAAACTATGGTGTATAATTTATATCAAGTAGGAAATACATCTTTTAACAAATAAGACACATGTAACTAAGAGACCACCAGACACTTATTGAAATCCTGAGAATATCAGTTTCCTTTGTTTGAAATGTGCTACAATCCATGTATTTGCAGAAGAGTACCTGAAAGGGTTAAAAATGCAGGCTAATTATATTTGGTTTTTTTTTTTTTTCATTTCACAGTTTTGAAGATGGAAAAACACATTTGGAACACTTGTGCTTAGCAGTATCAATTATTCAGCTTACAAGGAGAGGTGCTGCTTTTATGCAAGATACTGGGGTTTTTATTAGAAATGATACACAAATGTGCACTCTAAACATGGTATAAATCATGCATCTACACTGCATGCTACTGATTCACTTTAAATTTCTGAGAAAGCTTGTGCTCAACTACCTATGGTATAACAGTATGAAAGTCAGCTTTCCACAATATGACTTATTAGTGGGGATAAATCATGTTGTATAAAGGTTAGATTAACCCCAATGATGTCATGTCTAGATGAAATCTGCTAAAGTATATTTTTAAGAGTTTTTAAGTAACAGAATCCTGAAATGCATATGCCATAGAGAAACACTGATATTCAAGTCGGAGGTGAAGATTGCAATCCTGTATCTAGATTCCTGGGAATAAACCACATTGACCTCAATGGGAATTGCTTCTCAGTAGACATGCTTCACTCAGAAGTGAATCAGATTGCACTCAATTGTACAATTCATAATCCTGTATCATTCATTACTGATTTATTTATTAAACTGCACACCGCTTGATTGCTGAAAGCCCTCAAAGAGGTTTACAAAAAGATAAAATAAAAGTGTGCTTCCAAAAAAAAGTAATGGAAATCTAGGCTTAGCAACTAATTTTATGAAGCAACCCACTCACAGTTATGCATAAGAGCACTGAGCCTTCTCAAAGTACATATGCTTAACTTAAATGCCAGTTTGGAGACTTGTTTACAGTAACAGAAAGCAGAAACTTACAGCACAGGAAAACATCCTACAAAATATGAACTGTTTTATCTGATCTTTATCACTAATAAATACCACCCAACTTTTCATGCATGCTCCACCAGGCAGATACTCTTGATCTGCACACAATGGTCCGAAGAATGAGCACCCACACTGGCAGCCAACAATCAAATGACCAATGTGCACATAGACACACTACCAACCAATATATTCTCCATCATATAGTATGCACATGTGTGTGTAAATATTCTCCACAAATGAGTCACCAAAATATTCACATGTATTTGAGGGGTGGGCTGGGGGGGGGGATCAGAACCTGAAATGTACAAGGCTATCAAAACCCATGGAACTGAAAACACACATTTGAATTTTGCATTACAGTCGGGACAGAAAAAGCTGCAATTAAGAAAACCACCATTGCAAGGCAACATCCAGAGAGAGAAGGTACAGGTAAGACTTTTCCAGAGGCTGATTTAAACACCTGAAGAGCAAACACGACGGGGTCTGTTTTCATTACTGCGTGAGACTAGAGTTCCAATTAATTAGTTAATGGCCTTCACCAGTCCCAAAGCGAGATTAAAGCGATAAGCTTCTCCAGTTGTTGCTGATGACTGCGCTTTACAAGGCTACTACAATATCTGCTTAAGAGGAGGAGGAAAGAAATCTGATGGGGGGGGGCAGAAACACCGCGAGTCACGCTGCAATGTTAGAAGCGGGCGCGTCTGCAACCTTTAACTTAAGGCGGCGCTCTCTATTTCCTGGTTCTGCTCTTGCGCAGCGGCGGAAAAGCCACGATGCGCTCCGGCAACCACCCCCTCTGGTGGGAGTCTCCCCGGGCTCAACGAGGAAGCGCTCCTCCCGCGGCCTGCTCTCGCTCACCCCCTTTCCCCACGACCAGCAAGCTCCGTCTCCTTCGCAGACGCGTTTCCCCCGCGCAAGATGCGCCACGCGCCTTCCTCCCTCCCCAGAACATCGCCACGCTTTCCTTCCTCCGCGCGAGCGACTCGTCGCGCAAAGGGGAAACTGTTGCCCACCACACCTGACACGCAGCAGCTGCAAAAGGAGAGAAGCAAGCAAAACAAAACGCCGTCCTTGCAAGCCTTGCAACTTAGGCTCGTCTCCTTTACTGCTGTCGCAACGAGAAAGAGGAAGAGAGAGCGGGGTGGGGACGGAGAGAAATCTGTTGCTCTTGTGGGAGGCTTCCTTTTTGGAAGGAGGAGGGAAAAAAAAGAAAGATCCAACAATGGCCAGCGAGGAAGGGACGGAGAGAGACTTAAAAAGTCGCCCCAGCCAGCTGCACGGCCCCGAGCGCAACAAGACGTAAGAAGTTTTCGAGGCGGGCTCGTCACGCCGTACCTGGGGGAAAAGTTGCGCGCTCGCTCTTTCTCCTCCTTCTCCCCCACCCCGGCAGGTTCGGGGGAAGGGAGAGGAAGAGGAGGCCGGGCCAGCTTGTTTTTCCCTCGCCTTCACATGCCCGAGAAGCAACTCCCGCTGCAAACTCCCCATGACCCCTCTTCTCCTGCTCCCCCCCCCAAAAGACGCGAGGAGAAGGAATGCGAAGAACCGGATTTTGGAGGGGCGGGCGCGCAAATCCGAAAGGAGGCGGCTCGAAGCAACATCCCCCAACACATGCGCCAGATGCCGCCCTTCCCTCCTGTCCCACCTACGTATTATGCGCCCCACCCCACCTACCTACTTACCTGCCCGGGTGACCGCACCTTTTATCGCCGCCGCCGATCCCCACCCCCCCACCCCGCGCTTCCTCTTTCGCTCCCACCAGCCTCGCCGCTGCCCTCGCCGCCCCTCCACCAACCCGGGATATTTGGCAAAAAAAAACACAGAGGTAAAGAGATTAACAGTGTGCACAAAGCGAAGGAGCCACCGGCCCCGGTGAGGTGGGGACGGGGGAGGGATGGGGAGGGGGGGTTGGAAAGGGAAAGACACCCCCCCCCGCTTTTCGCCTCCACAGGCGGGTGCAATCCGCCCGTCCGCGACCGCCGGGGCGAGGCAGGTACTTACCCATCCATGGCACAGACAGGAGGAAGGAAGCGGCGAGGGACGGGACAGGGCGAGGGGGAGGGAAGGGAAAGGGAGCGGAGCGGCCGCCTCACAGAAGGAAAAACGAGAAAGGATGGGCGAAGCGGGGGGGCGGGGCTGCCGGCGGCGCGCAGGCGCGACAGCTGGGCCCGGCCCTGCCCTGCCCTGCCCGCCCCCTCCTCCTCCTGTTGCCGCCGCCCAGCTCGTCGAGGCTCCGGGACACACCCAAGCGTCAGCTGGAGAGGGGCGGGGGAGGCGCGCACGCGGGGGAGGCAAGGTGCGCGTGCGTCCCCCCCCCCGCCCCCCGGCTTCGAAGGCTTCTTGCCTTGCCTGGGAGAGGCGAGCGAGAGCGCGCGCCCGCATGCAAATGAACACGCGCGGCCCCCCGAGAGATCTCGGGGCGCGAGCCTTCGGCGGCAATAACAACAGGCAGCAGCTGTTGCTGCTGTTGCCGCGGGCGGGGTGCGCGCGCGCGCTGCCCTTCCCCTCAAACTCGGCAAGTCCATTTCTCGAGGAATGTTTTTCGAGGGGGGGGGGGAGACGTGGGAAGGGGCCGGGACGCGGGATGACACAATAAGACGAAAGAATATAATCTGCTGCATTCGCAACGGTTCCGGACCTGTTCTCAAAGTTTTCCGGTTCTTCTTGCCTCGTTTAGCCAGACTTAAAATGGACGCATATATAATAATGGGGGTGGAAAGAAAGAAAAAGCTTTCTCCGAGTGAGCACCGTGAGAAGCGCCTTTCTGCCCTCCTAATGGCAGGCGTAGAAGATAGAATCTGGGTGGGTTGTAGTTGGTGGATTGTTTGCTACCAAAGCCATTTTGGGAACGTCCAGCAGCTCCCGGAGTGCAAGGGTTATTTTCCATTGAACATGTAGCAGTAGGAATATCGTGTGGACTACAAACCAGCCGAGTTAGGCAGTGTGTTTAACAACACCATCCTAAGCTTATAGGCTCTGAAGTAAATTCCATGTTGAGTTCAGTAGGCTACACTCCTATAACTTGGAAGAAAATCTCATTGGAGGCAATGAAACTTCTGGGCGTGCATAGGATTGCATTGTAAAATGTTCCTAACTCTGTATTGGACAGTGGCCAAAAAGCTTTCCAAAAAGCCCATATTACAGGGGCAGGGTGACCTGGCTTTCACACCCCAGGAGTGGAGACACTGATAACTTGAGGTTCCCCAAATTGCTACAGGTACATATTTAAAATGTTAACTCTCCTCAATCCATGGGAAAGCTCTTCTTGCATGCAATGAGAGATATTAGTGAACAACCATCTGTGGGCAGGGCCATACCAGTCTGAAGAAATAAATGCTTCTGTGCTGCTAGGAATAAACATAATTAAAGGCTCTTGGGAGTATCTGCCTCTTCTAAGGACAGGTAATTCTGCAGTTGTCTCTGCATCCGGGAGAAAGACTGAATTATCCATTCACACCCAATTCAAAGATATGTCAGAATTACGTGGCGTGCCATGTGAATCTCTATTCTGAGCCAGTGTGCTAGTCATGAACTATGCCCAGCACAGTCATTCATACAAAGTCATAGCAGGTAAACTCCTAGTCTTTGCCAGGCTAAATGAGAACAGATTGCATTAAAATACTGCACACTGTATGTCCATTTTATATTTCAGCTTCAGCAAACCATATTTGGGTGTGGCTCCTATTTAGATTTTTTTCTTGGTTGGAAGTGAGGCGGTTGTTGCTCGTCCTCAAGTTATTGACGTGAAAGGAAACTGAAAGTTCATCTTCCATTATTTTACCTTGGACTTTCAGTTACCTTTCCATTCTGTAACCTGAGAGCCAAGGTAATCCACTCTACAGATGACCATGAGGGAATATAATTAGCAGCCATACCAGTCTTACATTTGTCCAAAATCGAGACTGCCGTGGTACAACAAAAGGAAACTTTCCAAAAGGAGTGAAATGCAAAAAAAAACCCCAACAACCCTAACCCTCCTCCAGCAGAAAGAGCACACAGTTTGTATAATTTTCATTGTCATTGACTCACCCTACTTAGTGGCCTTCTAAACACATGCAGTGCAATCCTATACACGTTTACTCAGAAGTAAGCTCCACTAAAATAAAACTTAGTAAAGGGACCCCTGACCATTAGGTCCAGTCACGGCCGACTTTGGGGTTGCGGCGCTCATCTCGCTTTATTGACCGAGGGAGCCGGTGTACAGCTTCCGGGTCATGTGGCCAGCATGACCAAGCTGCTTCTGGCAAACCAGAGCAGCGCACGGAAATGCCGTTTACCTTCCCGCCGGAGTGGTACCTATTTATCTACTTGCACTTTGACGTGCTTTCGAACTGCTAGGTTGGCAGGAGCAGGGACCGAGCAACGGGAGCTCACCCCGTCGCGGGGTTTCAAACCGCCAACCTTCTGATCGGCAAGTCCTAGGCTCTGTGGTTTTACCCACAGCGCCACCCGCGTCCCTAAAATAAAACTTACTTACCCCCTAAATAAGAGATTGCAACTTTGGAGAGCAGCAGGAATGGTGGCTTAGGGATCACACTGTATCCACAGGTCAATCTGGGGTTACTTAAACAATTCTTGACCCTGGATGGATTCTATACACCCAACAGTTGCTGCTGGGTGTTGCCATTGGCCATGCAATCCAAAGCAGACTATTGATTTTAGTGGAGAGAGCTGATCCATATTGAAATTAATTTCAGATAAAA
This sequence comes from Podarcis pityusensis, assembly GCF_964106645.2. Lineage (NCBI taxonomy): Eukaryota > Metazoa > Chordata > Lepidosauria > Squamata > Lacertidae > Podarcis > Podarcis pityusensis. The sequence continues at coordinate 26,593,122 of NC_138042.1, forward strand.
TCTGCTGAGAGCTTAAGTACTTCCTTGGGAAATGAGACCAAAGGTCCCATTTAGTCCAGAATTCTATCACCTGCATCCAGCTAGATGTCTCTGGAAGGCTCACAAATGCACAAATGCAGCATGATGGCACCCCCTGTTGTTTGAACCCAGGATATGGTACTCAGAAGCAAGTGAAGAGCTCCACACGCACAGGAGAATACCGTAGACAGCAGAACCCAGATAGATTACCTTGTGCCAATGAAGAAATCTAAGGGAATTGTTCAAGTCTTTGAAACTCAAACCCCGTTTTACAGTCAGTTGTCAAAGCTGCCAGTTTTGTTTGTTTTGATAACAGATGCCTAAGCTTTTATGTAAAGGCTGGGAGAACTGGGCCTTGAATTTCCCCCACACTCTGCATTTTAGTATAGAGTATTTTCCCACCAGGATGTTTAGAGCTCAGTAATGCCCAGCCACAAGCATTATAAAAATGTGAGTCAAGCCTTTCTTTTTTTTACATCCTATTAGGCTCTCATACTCAAAAGCACCATGATAGCATAAAGTCTCTTTCACCCCACTGGGCTTATACCAGTGAATCACTGCGGATTAAGGGTGGTATGTAACTTAATTTTACTCAGTTTAGACCCATCAAAATTAACTTAGTCATGTTTATTAATTTCAGTGGGTCTACTCTGAGTAACAGTTGGATACCACCCCATGTTATTATTTTTAAATCTTTAATCATATTTCTGTTTCAGATTCTTTACACAGGCCACATTCTACATCTTTTCAAATAAGAGAGCCATATATTTGGGGCACACAAAGCCCATAACTACTTTGGCTTAAGTGGTACCATCTGAATGGCAGTGCCAGAGTCAGACTGGACCTGTAGGAGACCATACTTGAATTGGATGTAGGCGCTACAGCCTGAGATCAGTTGCTGTCACGCAAAAAGCTGGAGCACAAAGTGCCAAACTGTAAATATGAAGCACGGCTTTATTGGGGAGCCATGGAACAGGCTACTAGCATTTATTTCATGCCTGGACAATCCAAATTTCAGCAGCTTTGTTCCATGACTTGCTAACATGGTGCCTATGAGCAGTGGCGTAGTGTGGGTTGCTGGAGCCTGGGGCAGGCACAGGCATGCCAGGTGGTGGGGCACGGAGGGTGAATGGAGCCCACCATGCTAGCCCAGTCTTCACTGCCACTGGAGTGACCACCCCCACCAGAGCCAAGCAGGGCCACACTGTGGCACCTACCCACTCATGGGGGGGGAGCCCAGCCGGCAAACGTGGCCCTTGGTGGGCAAATCCCCCCCAACACCTGAAGAGAGGAGCACCATGCTGGGGTAGCCTGCATGGGGAGACCTGGTTTGCACCACCTCAAAATTGTGTGCCTGGGTCCATGGCCCTGCTGGCACCTCCATGCTATGCCCCTGCCTATGAGCACACATAGACTCTCAAAGACCTTCCTGGCAACCTTCCTCTGTTGAAATTGGGCTTGAAAGAAACATTCTATCAAAGCCAGCAGAATAGATTGTGGTGTGTGCTTGGCTAAAGTATGTGTGTGTGATGTCCACAACAGTTTCTCTGGTGTGCAGATGTGCTCACAGGCCACAAAAGGTTGGCAAACCCTGCTTTATACTTTTCCTTTATACATTGTGGTACCCACCATCTGGAATGCTCTTCCTACTGAGATGAAATGTGGTACAGTGGTACCTCGGGTTACATACGCTTCAGGTTACAGACTCCGTTAACCCAGAAATAGTACCTCGGGTTAAGAACTTTGCTTCAGGATGAGAACAGAAATCGCGTGGCGGCAGTGGGAGGCCCCATTAGCTAAAGTGGTACCTCAGGTTAAGAACAGTTTCAGGTTAAGAACGGACCTCCAGAACGAATTAAGGTCTTAACCCGAGGTACCACTGTATAAAAATATTTTACATGTATAAATGAAACAAAATGCTACCTAACAATTGCAGAGACCTATATTGCATGCTCCTATTTTGTGCCTAAATAAGGCCATGAGATATGAGTACACACAGTCCCCAGGGTTGCCAACTCCTGAAAGACAACTCTGAAACCTGAATGTGGCACTGGCGGTGGGACCTCAGAGAGTCAGGACTCAACAGGGTGAAGGATGGGATCTTAGTGTGAAGGGCAGGTGATAAATTGTAATCACAAAAACAGTGATAGGAGTTAAAAGGCAAGGCTTTGTATCCTAGGGTACGGCCTTGCATCAAAGGTGTGGAGTCCTTTGCCGGGATTAGAGTGCAGCTGCTCATCTAAGGTATACTGCTACACCAAGGATTTGTTTACAAGTCCTCTGCCTCCAAGCAGTACATCTAAACATGATTCAAGGCTAAACTCTTAAATGTGTCACAAGCACAAAGCAAGAGCAAAAAGATCACAGCCAGAGTCATAGATTATTAAAACATACTGTATATGCAGTATATTATTAATGAATTAGAAGATGTTCTAAACAAAAAACACCCCCAAACAATTTACCCACTTTGCATATGGAAAACACTGGTGCTAAGTGACAGCCCAAATGACAAGCAATGAAAACATGGTGGAGAATATTAAGCAGATCAACCAAGAAAGTGAGTCAACCTAATGATGGTACAAGTTGTCACAACAGGAATCATGTCAAAGAATTAAGCTCGTTGAAAACATTTACCCCTTGTTTGCATGCATACCTTGTTTTGCCTCTCATAACACACGGAGAAGCAAAGACATTCACAACCCCCTTCCATTACCAACAAGAATATCTCCTGCATTCATACACAGACCCTTCTGTCATCCTGTATTCCACTCCTGCCCCATCTCACCTTCTGTTTGGGGCTGGAAAACATGATGCTGGGGCAGGGTTGGGGCTCAACTAGGGTAGCAGGCGTGCTAGCAGTGACTGGCTCAGGAAAGCCAGGAGTGGAACAAAGCAGCCAGAGCAGCTGTGGCATGGCTTCTCCAAACCATCTTCATTTACTGCTAGTTCTTAGCCTCGTCTTCACCCAAAGCATATAGGGAACAACAGAGGCTGAGGACCCTAGGCCATAGGAAGGAATTGGGAGGGAAATGGGACTCAGGAGACGCAGCCCAAGGGGCACTGTTGTTGAGCTTTTTTGCAAGATTGCCCAAAGTTATTAAGCTTTTTTTGGGGGGGGGGAGGATAGCTCTGCCCAAGCCAGGCATCCAGGAGGGACAGTGGCTCCAGCACCCAGTACACCCAGCCCCTGCTTTCCTACACTACTGGCACTGTGGTGGACCACTTTGATTTATTTCACTGCTGGCGCCAGCTGCTTGCACACAAGATATGTCACTGTCAGTTATCTCTTCAGCTACAACATGCATGCTGCCATTCTGTATATGCAAGTTGCAAACATACAATATTTTTTTTTAAGAGTGCTGGAAAATGAGCCAAAGGCAGGAAAGCTTCCCTCTCCCTTGAACAGGTGGGGAAGAGTTCTGGTTGAGTAAGCTGGTAGAGTTCTGCTTGGTTGACTATCTTCATCCAGCATCATCGGTCCACAAGGTTCCTTGTACCAACTATAGAAGGTAAATAATGTGTGGAACTGCATTTGTATCTATTAACCTAAAAGCCTTGCGGTTACTGATGAACACACCATTAAATACCACTTTTTGAAGAGGTATTAATTTCGTTTCAGGGGTTTCATTTTGTTCCCCTTCTGTCAAAAACTGGGCTTTTGATATCAGCAAAAGAGAGAAAGAAAAGTGATTTCCTTTTGTGTCCTTAAAAATATCTCCCTGAGAGGTTTTGAAAAGACCCCACATTTTTATGGATGGGCACAGATGTTTCTTATTACAAGCTAAATTTAAAGTCTGACTTACAGGATATTTCTATATTTGGTATATAAAAAGTAGGCCAGTGGTCTTGTAGTCCATGCTGTCTTGCTAGAAAACCAGATTGACTTCTGGTTGTAGGTACTATTACATTGTTTAATAGCTACAATAAAATACAAGAAGACACTTTGGAGATTTGGCATACTAGGGCTAAAGAGCCTGTTGTATGCTGACATGGACAGGAAATCGTCAAAGGAAAGAAAGGCTAGAGAAAAATCACTTGGCAATAAAAGATTGGCAGAAATACTTTATCTGCATGAACACACACAGTTTCAAACACTAAAGTATTATCAGACACCTCAGAAAGGATACTAAAGTGTTTAATAAATTGGACATTTTTGTTTGGCAACCTAAAGAATAGTAAGTGTTGGCAGAAAACTCAATGAACATTTATGTATGTAGCATCCCTTTAACAAACCAATAAAAGTTCATCCTGTCTTCATTTGAAGCAATTTATTGGGTTTTACAATAAAAATAAACATAATAAACAATATAACATTTGTCTTGACATAATTTCACATTTTCTTTGGACTTCCTCACATCTCCCGCTCCCACTTTCATCGTTATAACATTTTGTCAGCAATTTATCATCTTATTTAGATTCTTATATCCCTTCTATGTTTCATAATCTTATAGTTCTCGAAAGGAGTTAAGTTTTCACAGTCTTACTTATTTTCTTAAAAACTTCTAAATTTAGTGGTGCTCAGTTATTTTAGTCTAGCATCTTATTTAGCATTCACTCAGATTACAATGTTTTTGTAAATAATTCTTAAATTTCTTCCAGTCCTCCTCAAACCTCTCTTCTCCCAGGTCGCGAATTCTGCCGGTCATTTCAGCCAGTTCCATGTAGTCCATCAGTTGCATCTGCCATTCTTCCAGTGTGGGTAGATCTTGAGTTTTCCAGTGTTTTGCGAGAAGTATCCTTGCTGCTGTTGTTGCATACATAAAAAATGTCTGGTCCTTCTTTGCCACCCCTTGGCCGACAATACCCAAAAGGAAACCTCTGGTTTCTTAGTGAAGGTATATTTAAATACCTTTTTCAATTCATTATAAATCATTTCCCAGAACGCCTTCACTTTAGGGCAAGTCCACCAGAGGTGGAAGAACGTTCCCTCACACTCTTTACACTTCCAACACTTATTATCAGACAGGTGGTAAATTTTTGCAAGTTTGACTGGGGTCATATACCATCTATAAATCATTTTCATTACATTTTCTTTCAGAGCGTTGCATGCAGTAAATTTCAATCCATTACTCCACAACCTTTCCCAGTCCTCAAACATGATATTATACCCAATGTCCTGTGCCCACCTTATCATAGCCGATTTAACCGTTTCATCTTGTGTATTCCATTTCAACAGCAAGTTATACATCCTTGAAAGTACCTTAATCTTTGGTTCTAACAATTCTGTTTCTAGTTTCGATTTCTCCACCTGGAACCCTAGTTTCTTATCATTTTTAAAAACTTCTTTAATCTGAGCGTAATGTAACCAATCTCGCACTTTGTCTTTCATTTTCTCCAAACTCTGCAATTTCCAATTGTCTCCATCCTTTTCTAGTATTTCCCAATATTTTGGCCATTTAGCCTCCATATTGGGTCTTTTTCGGGCCTTAGCTTCCAAAGGTGAAAGCCACCTTGGTGTTTTATTTTCCAGCAAGTCTTTATATTTTGTCCAGACATTAAACAGTGATTTTCTGACAATATGGTTCTTGAAGGCCTTATTTGCTTTAACCTTGTCAAAAGTTCATCCTGTCTTGAGTGTTGGCTGCCATCTCATGCCTAAGCCTACTATCCCAGCTAGAAGGAGGTTTTGAAACCACTTGGAGTGAATTGCGGGCGGCAGAAAGTTAAAAAAGCACAGATATATAAACACACTGGAAGCTGAGCTAGTGAATGAACCCTGGATGTTGTGGCTGATGTTATTAGGCCTTAGAATAGTGTTTTCCTGTGCCACAAGATTCTGTTGTTTTGCTGCAACATACTAACATAGTTCTGGAAATTGATAGATTCTTAGGCACAAAAAATGGCTGCTGTCATTTGGGTGCAAAAGGGTGAAGATAGATAATGACCAGGCGCCCCTTATTTCTACAAATTTCTTCCTGGCAATACGGATGCAAGCAGTCTGAGAACAAATCAAAGATGAAGTTGAGACAACTGGCCAAAAATAAAAATGAACATTTCCTGTTAAACTCTTGCCTACATTTGCTATCCTGCATCAACAACAAATTCTTCTTAGTAGCCCCATAGGAATGTGGGGCATGCATTAGAAAGAATTAACACTTCCTTCCCCTGTGCTGGCTGCTGTAGGCAACAAACCTCTGCCTATGCCACTGTTGTGTTGAACATGTACAGTGGTACCTCAGGTTACATATGCTTCAGGTTACAGACTCAGCTAACCCAGAAATAATACCTTGGGTTAAGAACTTTGCTTCAGGATGAGAACAGAAATTGTGCTCCGGCGGCATGGCAGCAGCAGGAGGCCCCATTAGCTAAAGTGGTGCTTCAGGTTAAGAACAGTTTCAGGTTAAGAACGGACCTCCGGAACGAATTAAGTACTTAACCCGAGGTACCACTGTACTACTGTTTTAACCTGATTCTTTCTACACCTTCCCTGTACTTCTACTTTCTGGCTCAGAGCCGCCTGTTTAACGTTTGGCTGTTTCTCCCTATTTGAACTGCTTTGGGTCTTTTTCTTAATTTAATTATACTCCAGACCACTTGCAAAAGCGTGAGTTTGTGCTACACTGTTGTTTTGTGAAGAGGAAAAAGGGGGGAAATGAGACTTAATTTTGTGAACTTATTTATTTGCATTTATTTGCTTCCTCGTGAAAGAATAGCACATGCATGCTCATAAACAGCGTTAATAAAGGATATCATATATAAAATAAATGACGTATTAATAAAAATATTTAGCATGTCTATAGTGCTTCATATGTATTCTCTTAAGCAATCACAAAGCCAAGTAAGGAGGTTCAGTCCTTCTCAGCTTTTAAAATGGGAACACCCAGCTCAGTCCTGCTTTCTATGTGAGTGCAGTAGATCAGGTTTAAACACATGGATCTGCAGCTATCACCTGTAAAGCTCACCTTCCATGCTACACTAGCATACAAGTGTTTTAGCCATTAAATATATATAAACATGTAACATGTAACACTCAGGATATTTTTAAAAACAGTGCATAAATATATTACAATATAATATAATATATAATACATAATATATAATATAATAATATAATATAATATAATATAATATAATATAATATAATATAAGGGGGAGCTTTCAGTTTAGCATAAGGGCTTTCTTTGTTCATTCAAGCTACAAAATATTGGGAAATTGCAGGTGTTAACACATATATAACTTATGCGTTATATAAGCACTATGCATATGGTATGGTATCCTATATTGTGGTTAGCTCAAGCTGCACCACTAAAAAAGAGTAAAAAGTAAAGGACCTCTGGATGGTTAAGTCCACTCAAAGGCGACTATGGGGTTGTGGCGCTCATCTCGCTTTCAGGACAAGGGAGCTGGCATTTGTCCACAGACAGCTTTCTGGGTCACCTGGCCAGCATGACTAAACTGCTTCTGGTGCAACAGGACACAGTGGCGACTGCCAGACAGAACAGAAACACCGTTTACTTTCCCACCACAGTGGTACCTATTTATCTACTTTCACTGGTGTGCTTTCGAACTGCTAGGCTGGCAGGAGCAGGGACAGAGCAATGGCAGCTCACTCTGTCACGGGGATTCGAACTGCCAACCTTCTGATCAACAAGCCTGCATAACTTCAAACTCTAAAACAAATTGCTCATAACTTTCTACTCTGAATTCTGGCTTTAATCTGTTTAGAGAGCAGCCCCACCATAGCTGTCAACTTTTCCCCTTTTTAAAGGGACATTCCCTTATTCCGAATAGGATTCCTCGCAAGAAAAGGAAAAGGTTGATAGCTATGAGCCCCGCTCATTTGCCACCTGACACTGAGTGCTTTGATCCTCTGTTCTCTTAATGGCCTTTCACCCCAGGCAATTACTTCATCAGGAAACTTGCCAGGCTTAATTAGCTCTTAACACTTGCTGATTCCAGGGGATTAGTACTGTCTAGCACACAACTTAATACACACAGGCCTGGCACCCAGTTGTAACAGCCAAATCCTTAATTAAATTCTAATACTAGCTCAATGCAGAGATTATACAGATCTAGCACCCGTAAACTCATAACAATAATATCATATGTAGCATAATAAATAAACCAAAATGTTTTACGTATGTAGAACTAATTGCATTTTGTTTAATTAATGTACCTTCAGGGGACACTTTCACATTGACTTCTTGTCTGGGAAGCCCTGCATGTCTTCTTCGGAACCTTGTGTCTCATATAAGATTCTGACATATGTTAAGCACACAGTAAGTTCATGCTGAATATCTCCCAGGCCTGCTGGACTCTATCAGCATATGAACTGCATGTGAATGCACACGGTGAACAGAGGAAAAGTGGAGCAGCGACCACAGGAAGTATCCAATGCTCTCATTCTATTAGTGCAAGGAATTACACCTGTGCATTGGAAAATTTCCCCTCTCTCCTCTCTCCACGTGTGCCTTTCCCAAATTTGCTCCAGAGGGTTAGGGAAAACCTCAGGTCCTAGGTGTGTGCAGGGGGAAAAGGGAGGAAAGTTCTGTTGCACAAGCAGAAATTCTTGCACTGATGGTATGACACAGTACCACTTTGGATACAAGCCAATATTTCTTTATGGAAAGTTTGTCTGCCATTGCTGATCTTCTCAATGAAGAATGCCTGATGAGATTTCAAGAAACCCCCTGAGCTGTTTTTTAAAGCACAGTTTGAAAATCATTTTTTTAATGCCAGTGACATGAACACCGTACATTACAATTCTCAACATAGAAACATTTGACATTTATATGTATAGAATTTTTTTGCTCTGGACATAATCTGAGATGCATTTTGTTATATCCAAGATCAGTTTGTGGGTGCCACTACTATTGCTTGGCATTGTAGAAATGCTTCCAGGACACCCTAACATTTAACATAATATCTGTGAGCAAAATGCAGCATTACATCCCACCCCCACCCACCCCCGATGGCAGCAAAACAGTTTAGCAGATGGGTTACCTTATTTTCTACAGTTCAGGAGAAAGACCATATGGCAGACACTTAATATTATTTCAGCTCCTCAGTCATGTATATGTGATCCTTTAGCTGTCATTGCGAACAACGCTTTTGATCTCCCTGGCATATGTTAATATGCTAACATATGAATGGTGTGTGTGCTTAAAATGACGTAGGAAGAATCAATGCTTTATATCTTGATACTAATTTAAGAGTTATCTTCATTACGTTGACAGAGAGGGGTTGGCCCATGGTATTCAAATAAGGCAGGCAGCATGGAAAGTAAATCCTGGCCCGAGTTCCTGCTGTACAGGATTATAGTATTTAACTAACAACCAAAACCATCTGCTGATAATGGCTAATTTGCAGCTGTTTTAGTCATTTGAAATCGACCATCAAATGCTAGACTAATATGAGGAGTTATCTTTCAGAGCTTGTTTAAATGAATATTTTATGTAATGTGTTACCAACTCAGAACTACATGGTACCATGGCAAATACCGTATTTTCCACTCCATAAGACACACTTTTTTTTCTTCTTAAAAAGTAAGGGGAAATGTCTTTGCATCTTATGGAGCGAATGCATGGTCCCTGGAGCCGAATTGCCCAGGGGCAAAAAGCAGATCGTGCTTTTTTTTTTGAAAGAGGGAAGTGGGTGTTGAAACAAAGCCGCTGATTGTTTGCCAATCAGGGAGAGAAATAAGGGATGCTAGAGATAAAGGAGGCTGCCTGGGAGGGGGGAGGTAAAGACAGCAAACTTGCAAAGGGGGGAAACAGGAAGACTAAAGCAATAAGGAGAGAAATTAGAAGAAAAGGAGGAGCAAAAAACTGCTCCAGCTAAGGAAAAGACACTAAGGCAAACAAGAGGGAAGGGAGTGTTGAAAGGAAACAGCTGATCAGTGGGATTGGGAGAGAGATAAGGGATGCTAGTGGAGGCTACCTGGAAGGGGGGAGGTAAAAGCCCATGGATCCTCAGGATTTTTAAATTGGTCACCCCAAATTCACCATCAGATCACATAGCATGTCCATGGCTACAGCCTGCACCAAAAAAATCACGCATCCACTGTTTCGTGGGGCTGCAAAGGTGTAAAAACGTGATTACAAAGCACAGATCCACATGGATCCTAAGGATTTTTGCAATGGGTCACCCCAAATTCACCATCAGATCACATGTCTGTGGCCACAGCATGAACCACAAAAATCACACATCCAGTTTTGTTCATAATATTTTTTTTTCTTGTTTTCCTCCTCTAAAAATTGGTGTGTCTTATGGTCAGCTGCGTCTTATGGAGCGAAAAATACGGTACATGTTCCCAAACTTGTGTTGGCTGAAATAACACAAATGCAAAGATAAGGTTTGTAAGGAAATACAGGCAGGCACTACTTGCCTTAGGAGGGGGTGTTTAACCTTGCATGTGCCTGCCAACTTCCTCCTGCAAATGGCTTCCACAGCTTAGCATCTGAAACCCTGTGCTGAAGTTGTACCGTGTAGTCTCCTTAATTCAAAGACAAAAGAATGCAAGAAATCAGTAACCTATTTTCACAAAGGGCATCTAAGTGAAAATGATAGGTAAAGGTAAAGGGACCCCTGACCATTAGGTCTAGTTGTGACCGACTCTGGGGTTGTGGCACTCATCTCACTTTATTGGCCAAGGGAGCCGGCATTTGTCCGCAGACAGCTTCCGGGTCATGGGGCCAGCATGACTAAGCTGCTTCCGGGGAAACAGAGCAGCACACGGAAACGCCGTTTACCTTCCCGCCAGAGCTGTACTTATTTATCTACTTGCACTTTGACGTGCTTTCGAATTGCTAGGTTGGCAGAAGCTGGGACCGAACAACGGGAGCTCACCCCGTCGCGGGGATTCGAACCGCCAACTTTCTGATCAGCAAGTCCTAGGCACTGTGGTTTCACCCACAGTGCCACCCGTGTCCCTTAGCGAAAATGAGAGATGCAATGCAAATAAGTACCAGCCAGAGGACTACACTTCATCATAGAAAATCTTCCAGGGACTGCATGCCAGTAGTGCGTGGAACCAGAGTATATAAAAGGGGGAGGGAGAACGAAATATGCCTCTTACCTTTGTACAGTTGCCCACATTTCAGCTGTGCCAAAGTCAAAGAAGCACCATCACATTTCAGGGACACAATCCAGTCTGACAAAGCACTTGAGGAGGGTATGGATCAGAGCAGGTGAGGGGTATGTGGCCTCAGAAGGAGGCATGGTAAGGGAAGAGTCTTGAGCGCCAAAGAGTGGATATTCAACCCCAGGCTTGAGGTTCCCTACCCCTTATGTAAATTAAAAAGCGTGAAACTAACAACTATCAACACGCAAAAAGCAATAAAACCAAGGCAGTATTTCATAGCACAGTGCAACATTCTATCTTTAAAACTATTTACAGGCAAGAGAGTGGGTTCAAAGTATGCCTATTTGTGTCATTCTCTAAACATTATGTTCCAAATACTGCTGAAAATGTTTCTGTTAGATGTCACACAGTGAAACTGACGCGTAGCAGGGAGAGAGATTTTCTCTGAAAGTACCTCCATACAGCACACTTCATTTCCCACAGTGCCAAAACGTAAACACCCACTTGCACTGAAGAAAGCAAAGGGCATTCAGGAACATCTAGTTACTTGTTTGGGGGGTTATGCTCTCTTACAATCATTTTGAAGTCTGCAACCTCTGCTCCATAGAACTAATGGAAACGGCAAAGAACCACATATATTCCCATCTGCAAAACACTACATTGGGTACCTTTTTAAAATCAAGCCAGAAGATACAAAAAGACATAACGAGGAACCATATATGACAACAATTCATTTTTTAGATTTAATGAGTACTGACTGAAGGTAGATATTCCTGATCAAGCCACCAACTCCTGTGTTTATGGACAGAAAGAAGAACCTGAATATTTTAAGACCCTTCAACAATACTTTTTCCCAGTTATTTACTATTTTATCCATTGCTAAGAACTGTACCCATCGCAGAAAAGAAGAAATCTGGATAAATTTAACCAGTCCTAAAGGTAAAGGGACCCCTGACCATTAGGTCCAGTTGCGGATGACTCTGGGGTTGTGGCGCTCATCTCACTTTATTGGTCGAGGGAGCCGGCGTACAACTTCTGGGTCATGTGGCCAACATGACTAAGCCGCTTCTGGCGAACCAGAGCAGCACACGGAATCGCCGTTTATCTTCCCACCGGAGCAGGAAGCACATCTACTTGCAGTTTGATGTGCTTTCGAACTGCTAGGTTGGCAGGAGCATGGACCGAGCAATGGGAGCTCACCCCGTCGCGGGGATTTGAACCGCAAACCTTCTGATCGGCAAGCTCTAGGCTCTGTGGTTTAACCCACAGCGCCACCCGCGTCCTATTTACTAGCAAATGGCATGATGCACTTCAAATTTCCTCCATGTTCCATGTGTGCAATTCACCTCATGATGATCAATTCCCTTTGTTTCCCTAAAATATTATAGAGAACAACTAAGCTGCAATCCTATACCTGCTTACATACCTGGAAATAAGTCCCACTGAGTAGATGGGCATAGAATTACAATGTTAGCTTGGAGCATTTGTCAGGTGGAAGGTAAAATCTTCAGGATGTTTCTCAACAGCACCCTCAAAATGTGCACCAACAGCTTTCTAATGCATATCCTGCTGAGGCCTATTGATGAAATCAATTGTATATAGCAGCAAGCTGGAAAGAATAATAGCTTTCCTGCTGGCATTTATTAATTACTAGAACATCTCTTTTCTCTGGTTGATTCATTTCAGCTTCAAACTACAGATAGAACATCACTCAAATTTGCATTCGATTCCCCCCCCCCCAAATATACTCATTAACTGATCGTTCATTTCCCTCTGCTTTGTTACTCAGCCCAAATTAAATGTTCTCTGTAACCATCGCACATCTTTAACACAAAAACCCTAAGTATGTGCTTAATTATTCTTTCATCAAAATGCCTGCAGAACGCTTAACACTGTACACAGATAGGACAGCTCTGTTTCCACCAGAGCAAGCTCAACCACCTAGCCACCCAAGTAATTGCTTGGGGCGGTGAGATTCCTTCTGCTGTGTTCTTTGCTTGTTCCACGTGATGTAGCTACAAGGCTGCAGCCATCCCTAGCTAAAAACCTGTAGTTGTATGATTTCACATTCCAAAACACAAGAAAGGGCATGTTTAATTTTTTGCCCATTTATCGCCTGTATGCTTTTGGGGCAACCTACTTCACTCAAGAAAAAAAGAGAGTTAGAGATACATTATAGCTGCACGTTTATGTAATCTGAATACATTTCCATTTGCTCTCAGGGTTTTTGCCATGTCAGTGGCTTCTCTTGCTTGTTGCCTATATTTGCATATTTATTGTTCTCTTAGGAAATCTGATATCTAAAAGAAAAACAATGGCTACCAAGCATTCTTTTTAAAGGGTTCTAATGATACAAAAATTGGAGTGTTCCAAACAGAGGCAAAAGGGCAGATTTGCAGTTTGCTTAAAAGTTTGGGTCTTTTCTGGTTCAGAATGATGTTTAAATTATCTGTGGAGACGATACTTTTCCTTACCCAGCTACCCTTATCTGGAATTTATTGCTGTGAAGGTTGCATGTTTGACATTTATTTGCTTACTTTGATTTACAACAGAAACTTGTTAATCAGCACATTTTATCTTCTGTGCACATACTCTAATCTCCCTGCCCCCATCTGTACTGCAGGAATGCATCGTGCTTATAATGGACCTGATTTTCATTAGAAAAAGGGGATACCTAGATCACTGTAGGCTTCTGAAGTCTACTTTGTACTCCAACATGCAATAGCCTTTCAAAAACTTGTTGTCAATCCATCAGAGCCCTTAGGGGGTCAAGCAAAGGAGACTAGCGCTCTAGTGTGAAAGAAGGCTTGTCTCTGCCTGTGGAAACACAGATGGTATGTCTCTTCCAAATCTAAGCTAAGCCCAGTTTCTCTCACACACAGGTGAACAGCATCCACACAAAAATGGGAAAATCAGAGAAATAATAAGTGTTTTAAAATAAAAATAATAGAGATTTAGGATTAGCCTGTGTAAGCTGCATGGCATCTTTCTGTTATTCTGGGAATAGTATCTGATTGGTCTTGCCACTGCTTCTAAGCCAAGCAGAGCGAAGCTCATATTAATAGACACTAAAATGCAAGCAGCTGTTTGGGTTCATTATGGGGGTGAGGAATCCAAACAGGAACAATAAGCAGGTTGTTGTTGTTGTTTTTTTAAAAAAAGAAGTGCACTGCTTTTCAAATTTCACAGAACTCTTCCTCAGGTTCAACATTAAAAGAAATAAATGGTGGTGGGGGAGAAAAATATATTGCTGTTAGAGGTCATGGGAGAAGCCACTTGCAATTTGTTACAGAAATGGTGGTGATTCAGGCAGCTCTTTTCAGATTACCGTAGTTTAGTTTGTACCCTATGAAAAAGATCACAAACTGCACAAACTATACTGGGGAGAAGTAGTAGGAGTCTGAGAATATAAATACCAGGTGTTTTTTTACTTCTGCTTTCTGTCTAGTTTTGATGGACCTGTTGTGGCCTAATCACTGCCAGAGATAGATTTGAATGCCCTATTCTCATTAAGGGGCCATTGCATGTCTTAGTAGAATGTTATGCTATTAATATTTTGAATCCCTTCTTCCCCAATGAAACACACATACCCTCCAACATTTCTCTGATGAAAATAGGGGCGTCCCATTGCATAACAATAATTTTGCTATTTATACCCCACACATCTTGCTGGGTTGCCCTAGCCACTCTGAGCAGCTTCCAAGATATATACAGTGGTACCTTGGGTTAAGAACTTAATTTGTTCTGGAGGTCTGTTCTTAACCTGAAACTGTTCTTAACCTGAAGCACCACTTTAGCTAATGGGGCCTCCTGCTGCCACCGTGCCGCTGCCGCACGATTTCTGTTCTCATCCTGAAGCAAAGTTCTTAACCCGAGGTTCTATTTCTGGGTTAGGGGAGTCCATTACCTGAAGCGTCTGTAACCACAGGTACCACTATAAACACATAATAAAACATTAAACATCAAAAAAACCTTCCCTCTATGGAATTGCCTTCAGGTGGCTCATGGGTCACATAACTCCACACCCTCCAACATTTCTCTAATGAAAATAGGGACACCCTAAAGAAAAGTGGGACATTCTGGGATATAGTTGTCAACGTTTCCCTTTTTTTTAAAGGGAAATTCCCTTATTCTGAATAAGATTTATCACAAGAAAATGAAAAAGTTGACAGCTATGTTCTGGGATCAAATCCCAAACTGGGGTGGCTTCTCTAAATCAGGGATATCCCTGGAAAATGGGGATATTTTGAGGGTCTGAACACATATATTTACTTCTTTTTGAAGTCAAGATATTACCCAAGTACAAAGGCGTCCCCACTCCCATATATGGTAGCTTATTGGGGGCCTGCAAGATTTGCACACAAGAAGAATACATGGTTGGAAAACACATTCACTCATCTGGACAAGAACTGAGTTTTACATCCTGAAACATTAGTTACGTTTCTATCCCACCCTTCTTGCAAGTAGTCTATAAGGACATCACTGCATATTATCTGTTGTCTTCACTGCAATCTGAGGTAGGTCATACTGAATGCTATCAACTGGCACAATTGATTATAGTGTGGTGCTGATAACACCAAGGTTGCAGGTTAAATTCCTGTATGGGACAGCTGCATATTCTTGCATTGCAGGGTCCCTTCCAACTCTATGATTCTATAAGATCATCCAATGTGCCTAGTCCTTCTTCAATACAATTATCTACTGGACCACACAGGCTCTTATTGGTTTTATTAATTAAATGTTTTACACATATGGAAGGTGGTAGCTTCAAAGACACTTATTTGTGAGATTCTTTTTAATAGTATTGAGCTATTTTCTGTGAATGTGTAAAATGGGTCAGGGGACAAGACTATAAGAATCCCCAACACATACATCTTTTTTGGCTATTCTCCTTTGCCATTTCAGCTGAAACACTGCTTGTGCCCCAGAATGATGTTTTCTCTCCTAGATTTCGCTGGGAGGATACTGTATCACTCTCACCAATAAAAAAAATATTTCTTTCTTGTAACGTTAACAATGGGCTCTGCTGCAATATTTTCCTTGTATCAGTCTCAACAATTTGAAAGAGCCTTGACAGACTTTCAAGCTGTCTGCTGCGGTGTATTTTTGTACATTATGCTAGCTGTAACAGATATTGCTAAAACAATCATTGATGGTGGGTGCAAATCTAGATTTTTGCTGTACTTTGCTCTAGCCTTTGTTCCCTTGAGACTGGCAGATTAGTGGCGTGATGCCAAGTGTTCTAAGCCCAGCTGACTCACTGATGTGATGTGTGGCAGCTGATTGTTCATTATGTGTTTCTTACATTTTGAATATTTGCAGCTTTCCCAAAATTCTGTGGGAGTGATATTAATGCGATGTATCTTTTCAATCTCATCACCTCACCCTTTCTTTACTAATGTATTGCTGAATTGCACACTGCTCAGCCTGAAAACCATTATTTGGAGAAGCAATTGAGAGATTCTTTTAATGCCTCTTAATTGAGTGAAGGAAAACAGCCAGATCAAAAATAAAATAGCAACAATATAATGGCAACAAAACCTTGCATGGCAGTCCACTGAAAAAAACACATCTATTCCTTCTAAGAATACAGATGGGATGCATTTGAGAGTCCGGCAATCCACTGACTAAAGGGTAAAGATAGTAGACAATTTTCAGTTCTTGTCAACTTCTTTTGCAAAGGCTGATTCTACCCAGGCCATCTGATGAAACTAAGATTTCCAGTGATTCTGTAGCAGTGTCCTTACACACACACACACACACACACACACAAAATCTTCTTGCAACTTCATGCTGTATTATATTTAATGTCTATTTAAATATCTATATATCCAAATATTTATCTGTATGGTTCAAGCACACAAGGAAAGCATCTGAGGGGCAATTCATTGTTATTGAAATGGAAAATCCCTCCCACCCACACAAGAAGATGTTGCCATATCATGTTCCCCAGGACATCAAAACTGTATCAAATTGCTCTCATGTGGGAGACTGAGAAGTTGCCAAAGGGGGTTTGACTAGATGACCCCTGGGGTCACACTCAACTGTAGAATTCTATTATTTGGGGGGGGGGGGAGTCCCTCTCTGATATTGTAACTTGTTTTTCATTTAAGGTGTCATCTTGGCTGAGTCCTGGAAGACTTGCACCCTGCCTTGAAGGCCTTTCCCCACCTGGCCTGGGAGAGCGGGGCCCTGACTGACTCCAGCTACAAAAGCTGAGGCTGCTGAACAGAATCTTGGGCTGGGGTCAGAGTATTGCTGCTGTTGATGCTAATGTTATTATTATTATGGTATTTTATTTTGGATCATATGAAATAAGTGGAAATTGTGTACTTTTTCATTTTCATTTATTGGTTATGACTACTTTTGTTATGTTTGTAGCTATGTAACAACACATATCTCTGCCGTCTTGGTCTCTACAGTCACAGCAGGCACTGTAGCCATCCAAAAGTTAGATTTCACCTCCAAAAGCGCACTCCTCCACTGTCTCCTGAGACAGACGGATGAATAATATAGCCAGACAGAGAATGATGACAGGTGGGCATCCTGACCCCCCCCCCAGCAAAAATCCTAGCTATGCCTCTGCCCCAATGCAAGTGTGCACAGCACTTTTTGGCTTATATTATTGGCCAAGTGTCCTTTATTGGCAGAGGCAGGTCAGTCAGTAGAGCATGAGACTCTTAAATTTCAGGGCGGTGGGTTTGAGCCCCAGTCAGGCAAACATGTCTCCTGCACTCCGGGGGGGGGGGGGGGAGGGTTGGACTAGATGACCCTCGGACCCCTCCCAGCTCTACCCTTCTACAATAGTTCCAAGCAACTTCCAAAACTTGGTGGGGGAGAAGTCATTCCCAGAAGTTTGCTAGAAGCATTCAATTACCGTAACAGGCTGCAATACTGAGGATGCAGAGAGGCTCCAAATGGCAGGACCCCGTGATGATTTTTAAAACGTGGTGTGGTGGAGAGGGAAAAGAAAATCCAAATAGACAATTGGGGGCGGGTAGTTATTGGGTTGTTGTTTTTATTTCGCTTATATATTTTGTGGTTTTATATTTTGATTTTGTTCCAAAACATCCAGGTATAGGGCGGTACATAAATTCAACAAATAATAATAATAATCAGGGGTGGATTTAGGTTTGATGAGGCCCTAAGCTACTGAAGGTAATGGGGCCCATTATATGTCTAGCTGTCCTTTGTCAACACCAAATTATTGCTGTTTTTTGTGTTGAATATATGCAATATGGTAATTTATGGACCTAATAGGTATCTAAAGCCATTTGCACATAACAAAATATTTATTTTATCAAAGTAACTGTTGAACTGAAATACAATTAAGAAGTATATTAATAGTGAAATAATTATTAAGCTCTAACTTAAAATGATTTTTTTACTCATAACAAACTTCATAATAACAAAAGTTCCTTAGAAACTCTAAAGACTCTAAAAACTTGTTATAACATGAAATAATAATAGGTGTAAATATGTAATGCAAACTACTAATGATTATAAATAGCAGAACGTAGGTACCCTACATATAGAAATGAGCAAACCAGTGATATTTTAGGGAGCAGGCTAGCAGGCGGGGCCCATTACTTACATCATAGGAGCCTACACAACACAAGACACTGTTGCTGTATGTAGGTTTCATTTTATTTGTTTTTTATCTTATATTTTGGAAATGTACATCCAGGTTGTTTTTTTCCCTTTAAATTTTTTGGGGGGCTCCCAAGAAAGTGGGGCCCTCATCTATAGCTTGTTTAGCTTATATGTAAATCCGGCACTTAAATATCCATAGACACGACGCCAACCGGTGCCCCGAGGCCCACCTGCCTGACTCCCCCTTCCTCCGCCTGACACTGTTGTTGTTGTTTATTCATTTAGTCGTGTCCAACTCTTCGTGACCCCATGGAACAGAGCACACCAGGCACTCCTGCCTTCCACTGCCTCCTGCAGTTTGGTCAAACTCATGCTGGTAGCTTCGAGAACACTGTCCAACCATCTCGTCCTCTGTCGTCCCCTTCTCCTTGTGCCCTCCATCTTTCCCAACATCAGGGTCTTTTCCAGGGGGTCTTCTCTTCTCATGAGGTGGCCAAAGTATTGGAGCCTCAGCTTCACGATCTGTCCTTCCAGTGAGCACTCAGGGCTGATTTGCTTCAGAATGGATAGGCTTGATACTTCTTGCAGTCCATGGGACTCTCAAGAGTCTCCTCCAGCACCAGAATTCAAAAGCATCAATTCTTCGGCGATCAGCCTTCTTTATGGTCCAGCTCTCACTTCCATACATCACTACTGGGAAAACCATAGCCTTAACTATACAGACCTTTGCTGGCAAGGTGATGTCTCTGCTTTTTAAGATGCTGTCTAAGTTTGCCATCGCCTTTCTCCCAAGAAGCAGGCGTCTTTTAATTTCGTGGCTGCTGTCACTATTTGCAGTGATCATGGAGCCCAAGAAAGTAAAATCTATCACTGCCTCCATTTCGGAGGGAAAGGGAAGCGGGAGGGGCGCGCGGAGAGTCCGTCCATGGCGGTTGCGGGGTAGGGTGGGGGGGGCGCAAGAGCGCCGACTCTAACGGGTCACTAGGTCAGGAAAAGCGAAATTCATCTCTCTCTCTCTCTCTCTCTCTCTCTCTCTCTCAAACACAGAGCCTTCAAGCCGCAAACAAGAGCGTGGCGTGGTTGCTATGGCAGCGCCGAACAAGAGCCGGAAGCCGCGAAGGGATGGGCTTCCGGTCGGGCGCGCCGTCTCGCGGAAGAGAGAGGGGACCATAGAGAGCGGATTCGAGGCGTCCTAGAAGGGGCGCGGAACAAGGGAGGGGCGGAGTGAGCTGGCGCGATTGATTGTTGCGCCCTTTGCTCCGCCGCTGAGCGTTCCGAGCGAGGCGCTGCGCCCCCTGAGCGGCCGTGCGAGGCACCAAGGCGCCGTCCCGCCCGGGCCTGGGCTCTGCTACTTGCCACCTGCCCAGAGGACCCCCCCTCCCGCTCCTCCTCCGGACCCGGCCATGCTGCCCAACACAGGGTAAGCTGCGAGGGGCTCCCGCTCTCCTCCCGCCACGCGCTGTCGCGAGTAGGTCGCCCCCAGTTAGGGTCGCCCCCCCAGCCTGTCCTGTATAATGCAGGTTTTGCCCCGTATTTCAGTGCAAAATGCTGCGTCCTGTATTGATAGCAGCTTTGTCCTTTATTGCAGGTCTTTTCTCTCTCTCTCTTTCTCTCTTTGCAAAGTTAGGGATCTTCTCCAAATGCATGTGTGTGAAAGGTCATGCATTGAACAGGTGCGCAAATTCATGTATGTGTTTGACAAATTCTAGAGCGGGCCATCCTGTTAGGCTGCAATTGATTGTCATGAATCATAGAACTGTTTGGAAAGAGAGCACAAGGGTCATTTAGCATTGCAGGAATCTGTTGCCCAATGTGGAGCTCAAACCCATAACCCTGAGATTAAGAGTCTAGTGCTGTACCGACTGAGCTTTCCCAGAAATGGGAATAATAATAATAATAATAATAATACCGTCCACCAACTTCCCCTGCCCTGCCCAGTATTTTGCTAGGTCAAAGGTGGCAACCCCGAATCGGCACTTCCACAGCTGGGCTGGTCAGGTCGGAGACGGGGCAAAACAGATGCTCCTGGACCTGCAGGTCTAGCCGTTGTTGAAAGACATGGTTGAAGGGGGGCAGAGGCTCGAAACTTGACAGCTGCTAAATCAGCGGCAGCTTACCCTGGCTCCTCTTGGGGAGGAAAGAGAAAGAGGACACAGAGCCAAGTAGGTGACCTCTGTCTGTAATGTGTGCTTGACCATGTGTGCCTAACCTTCGTCAGCAGCATGCCATCCTCTTTGCTTCCATACTGCAAACAGCAATGCAAACCTTTCATAGTTGCGCAGGTAGCCAAATGTTAGTAAGATGACACAAAGTAGTACTATTTGCAGTGGTGGATTTTCCAGAAGTGTGGAGAGGTTTGAAGTGGTTTCTCCAAACTGGAAAGCAAGTCAGCCATTCAGGTTCGGTTAAATCTAAAGGAGTGCATGGGGCAATAAATAAACAAATCACTTGTTCACATATATACTGATGCAGTCAGAACCTGAATCGGAAAAGAGGTTTTTGGTGGGCAGCGTAACCAAACAGTCGACACCACTGGTGGAAAGGTGTGTTCTTGTACCGGGGTGATTAAGAAAGAGGCCATTGCTAAAACAGCAAGTGTTGTCATGCATTTATATAAATCTACGGTATAATTGTATTTAGAACATTGTGCATAGTTTGTGTTGCACCATCTCATTTAAGTAACATGCCACATGCAACAATGTAAAGTGTCACTGTTTAGGTGTATTGTTGCAGAAAAATTGTCCCAAGCAGTTTTTATGAGAAACTACCATCATACCTCGTGTTACGTTTGCTTCATGTTGCGGCTTTTCAGGTTACAAATGTGGTGAACGTGTTTACTTCTGGGTTCACCACACGTGCAGAAGCGATCGTGCTTTGCGCATGCACAGAAGCGCTTTATCGCGCTTTGTGCACGCACAGTAACAGCACTCTACTTACAGACTTTTTGGGGTGCGAATGGCACCCCGATACGGATCACATTCGTAAGTAGAGGTACCACTGTACTTGATTTCCCCTTCTTGAAGAGTTTGTTTGAAACTCATTGAGAAACATGCACTACTTCTTTTTCTTCTTCTTCTGTGATTAAGGAATTGATTTTTCTCTCTTATCTATGTGAGCTTCCTTATGAAGTATAACAAGTCCAGTGTAGCACTCATTTTACTTAAGAGCTCTAAGCACATGACACATAGCTATTTCAGATCTCACAGTAGTTATCCTACAGATGAGTTATGCAGTGCATAAGAAAAAGATTTGCAGAATTTAATCTTTGCAGTCTGTTTGCCCACTGCTATGTGTAAATGTGTGTGGTACAAGTGAAAAATTCAACAATGCAGCGGTAGCATTCCCCATTCTGGTCCCCCCCCCCCATTCTGATGGGCTTCAAATCCCATCTTGTCTGCTCAGCATGGCCCAATGGCCAGGGATGATGAGTATTGTAGTCCAACAATATCTGGAGGGCACCATCTTGGCTACCCCTGCCATAAGGAGTCTTGCCCTCACTTGGACTATAAAGATTTCAGCTTGCAAAAATTGTGAGAAGATGGAGCAGTTGGGAAGTATGTGGCCTTATTGACTGAAAGAGCTCACTGCATAGGATTTATTTTTCAAAGAAGATCAGCAGTTATCAGTTCAAGTGATCTGCACTCATAAAGATTACGAGTGAATTTTGTGCAGAACACAGGTTGAATCCTGTTGTGGCTTGCTTTGTCCACGTTGCAAATTGTTACAAGTAGCCCTACTGTTGCAGCTTGTAGTCATCTGTATGGTTGCAGAATCCAGACTGAGCTGCCAGTAGAATTTCAACAGGCAAATTAAATCTTTTAATTGCCTGCTCCCATTGCTGGGCTTCTGGATTGCTACATACCAATAACAGAGGGGAAAAAATTACTTCAGTTTTGAGACATGCAGTAAGGATGAGACTAATTTTCTTAGACCATTTGCCAATTTTTAAAAATGGAAGTGTGGTTCTGCTCTGTCAAGTGAATACGTAAGAACTAAAATTACTTACTTGGAAGGTCAATTGCCTTCCTCTCTCATGTTGTGTTACATTTATTCTCCCGTAATAAAAGGGTGGGAGGTCCTGTGGTGTTTTAACTTCCCACCCCATTTTGTGTGTGTGTGTGTTAATGGGAGGGTTTCACTGAAAGGGCACTGGAATCAATTAGACCCCAGTTCAGACAAATGGGGAAATGAATTACTGTGCATCCAAGGTAATGGAAATTAAATAACTCCAACATGGTAAGAACTCTAATTGAATAACCCCATTGCCTCTATATATTGGCAAAGCTGCTGCTCTAAAGAGGTGTTAAACAGTTTGTATTGTGTCTGGGAGGCATTGGATGGAATGAACAAATGCCGTCACACTATGAGTCAAAGTAGAGGCACCAGAAAAAAAATATTAAGATTGCACAGAAGGGGCAAAATACACTTTTGCAGTGTGAGCTTTGCCATACGTTAGATTTCTGAGACAGCGATAATGTTTCATGTTAATGCTGTCATCCCAAGTATATGTTCTCTGAAATAAATCCAGCTGATTTTGATGGAGTTCGCTTTCAAGTGATCATGCTTAGGGTTTCAGCTTTCTTTTAATCTTTCATTCATGATTCGGTTGTTATTTCCAGGAGCTGAAAGAAGTATGTGTTTTCTGATTTGTGAATAATAATAATAATAGAAAGTTTGCTTCATTTCACATGTGGGTCAGGCAACCATAGGCAATCTACTTGTCTGAAGGCGACAATGGCGCCAGCTGCATAGCTAGCCGCTCGGGTGCCTGGTGTGGGGGGGTGTCCTGCAGCCGGGGGGCGGGGCGATCCGCTCCCATCGGGGTGGGGCTAGCCTCTGCAACGCTTGGAGCCTCTCCAACGCCTCCCGCTCAGCTGTAGGGCTGCTGAGGGAGAGGCAGTAGGCAGACGCAAGTCCCACACTGCTGTTTCAGGTAGCATGGAACCTGCAGGCCTAAGGCACCACGTCACTCCTAAAAAGTTCTGTGAGCCCACTTTTAAAAAACCTCATTTTGTCACTCCCCCCTCAGTGATGACACCCGGGACAAACCACACCCCCGTACCCCCCTTCCTCCGCCACTGGGTAGAGCTCATGCTTTGCTTGCAGAAGATCCTAGTTTCAGTCCCTGGCATCTTCAGGAAGGGGCATGACTGACCTTGATGAGCCAATGGTCTAACTTGGTTTAAGGCAGCTTCATCGCTTCGTGTGTGAGCCTTAGATGCCATAGTTGGGATGAAGTTCAGTTGCCAGAAGAGGAGGTACCTGGTGGCATTCCTGTACTTGGTGACATTGAGAAAAGTACAGAGCAGGGGCAAGATCGGAATAGCATTGGAAATTGCAAGTGACTTGTGGGCTACAATGTCATCATTTTCTTACCATGTAGCAGTTAAAACAAATTGTATAAACTCAGTTATGCAAGTTGAGTCAATGTATGCAAAATAGAATGCACTGGGGACTCAGCTACACTAGTCGATTTATAACGTTATAACAATGTGTCACCAGGTGGCTCTGTAGAACTGAAATCCAAAGTCAGTGATAATTTTCATTGTGAGCTTTTAGAATGTTTTCCCCCCCTGTGGCATTTTTTTATAGCTGTGTAGATCCAGCCTGGGATGCGGGTGGCGCTGTGGTCTAAGCCACAGAGCCTAGGGCTTGCCAATCAGAAGGCCGGTGGTTCGAATCCCCACGACGGGGTGAGCTCCCATTGCTTGGTCCCTGCTCCTGCCAACCTAGCAGTTTGAAAGCACGTCAAAGTGCAAGTAGATAAATAGGTACCGCTCCGGCAGGAAGGTAAACAGCGTTTCTGTGCGCTGCTCTGGTTCGCCAGAAGCGGCTTATTCATGCTGACCACATGACCCGGAAGCCGTACGCCGGTTCCCTCGGCCAGTAAAGCGAGATGAGCGCCGCAACCCCAGAGTCGTCCACAACTGGACCTAACGGTCAGGGGTCCCTTTACCTTTACCTTTATCTTTAGATCCAGCCTTGGTAAATTATAAAGCTATAGTCATGTTATTTGTGGTTTCTAGTTAATAGAATTTAAGAGCATGTTTTCCACTGAATTTCAGGTCTTTGCCAATTTCAGGTGATTCTAATCCTGCATTTTCTTTTATCTATTCTCAGTAGTTAAAAGATAACTGTTTGTCTTATCACTTATTTTTAGGAGGTTGGCAGGATGCACTCTCTTTATCACGGGTGCAAGCCGTGGGATTGGAAAAGCGATAGCCTTGAAGGCAGCCAAGGATGGGGCAAATATTGTGATAGCTGCCAAGACTGGAGTGCCGCATCGCACACTTCCAGGAACTATCTACACTGCTGCAGAAGAAAGTAAGCTTGCAAGAGAGAGATGCATAGATTATGATCAGAGTGCCACCATCTGCTGCAACCTTTGAGAGCTGCATCCAGTAACTAACCTTGCCATGGATATTTCCGGTGCCAGTTCCCACCCATGGCCCTGTTCATACGAAGAGAGTAATAATAATAATTAATAATAATAATAATAATAATAATAATTTATTATTTATACCCCACCCATCTGGCTGGGTTTCCCCAGCCACTCTGGACTGCTTCCAACAAAATATTAAAAAAGAAGTATTCTTGTATTTAGTTCGTGTATGCTATTCTTTGACTTAAGTGATGCCCTTCTTTTGCAGTTGAAGCAGCTGGAGGAAAGGCTTTAGCATGCATTGTCAATGTCAGAGAAGAAGAGCAAATTGTCGATGCAGTGGATCAGGCTGTCCAGAAATTTGGAGGTAAATTAAATTCTGCAGCTTACGTTGAGTGTAAAGGTAAAGGTACCCCTGGCCGTTAGGTCCAGTTGCGAACGACTCTGGGGTTGCAGTGCTCATCTCATGCTGTAGGCCGAGGGAGCTGGCGTTTGTCCGCACACAGCTTCCGGGTCATGTGGCCAGCATGACTAAGCTGCTTCTGGCGAACCAGAGCAGTGCACAGAAATGCCGTTTACCTTCCCACCAGAGCGGTACCTATTTATCTACTTGCACTTTGAGGTGCTTTCGAACTGCCAGGTGGGCAGCAGCCGGGACCGAACAATGGGGACTCACTCTGTCGTGGGGATTCAAACCGCCAACCTCTGATCGGCAAACCCTAGGCTCTGTGGTTTAGACCACAGCGCCACCCGCGTCCCATGTTGAGTGTAGTAATCACTAATTACACAGTTTAAAAGTCTTTTTTTAATTCAATAACAAAACAATTGTGTTAAATAATTATTTATTTTGTAAAAGTTTATATACCTGCTTGAATATTTTTTAAAAACCCCAACCTTCAAAGTGGCTAATCCTTGTGTAATAATTATCATGTTTTAAATGGTTGACTTTTATGATGCATAAATGTCTTATTTTAAACAATCAGGGATAGATGTTCTTGTGAACAATGCAAGTGCTATCTCTTTAACTGGCACACTGGATACGCCTACAAAAAAAGTGGACCTAATGATGAGTGCCAACACAAGAGGAACCTACCTCACGTAAGTGTTTGTGGATAACAAATCTTTAAAAATAGCTCTGTATACTCAGTAATTCTTCGTTCACTGGATCAAATTGGAGACATTATGGGCAAAATACAATCCTGGATGCTTTAGAGTCTGTTGACCTTTTAGAGAGAAAGATTCTGAATTTGATAATCGTTATAAGAAAAAACGCTCCTTTTCCCTTATGAAGTACCCAAGAGTCTGTGTAGAGTCCTTATGTAGGTTTCCTATCGGTAGGAGAAAATAACAGAGGCCAACCAGAGAATATTGAGAAGCAAAGCAGCTAGTAAGCCTGATCTTTATTACCGTAACTGTTGCAACAGGGTGCTCACAACCACACGCAGGAGGGAGGAGGGACCCAGAACATTGGTGTGCAAGCTCTTATATAGACTTTTGAAATTGCCCACACTGTAGCCTAAGACCACCCCCCTGAAACATCATACATACATCACAGAAGGAGGCGGTCTATAGCAGAAATCCTGTTTTCCAGGGTATCTTATAATGGTCACTGATTGCTTTTACTTGGGCAGTCTGGCTACTCTTTTGTGATGGTAAATACTCAGATCCTGAATCCAGGTCACAGGTTCATCCTATTCATACACAGATACGCCCTTAAGACAGGATTTGTGAGCAAAGAGACAATGGGGAGGTTTTCCCATTTCGAAACATTTGAAGTCAATTTGGGAGAATCAAAATGGTTTCAGGACTGATTTCCTGAACTGTTTTCAGACATGTGGTTTATATATTTATGTATATGTTTGCCTGGTACATTTATAAACATTTATTTTACATATTTGAGACCTTAAATTCTTATAACAAATCCAGCTAAATTCTGCATGGGTAATTAGAAGTTAGAATGTGGTGACTAGGAACAACAGTACAGTGCTACCTTGGAAGTCAAACAGAATCCATTCCAGAAGTCCGTTCAACTTCCAAAACATTTGGAAACCAAAGCGCGGCCAATCGGAAGCTGCAGAAGACCTGACGGACATTCGGGTTCCAAAGAATGTTTGCAAACCAGAACACTCACTTCCAGGGTTGTGACATTCGGGAACCAAAATGTTTGACTGGCAAGGCGTTCGACTTCCAAGGTATGGCTTGTACCTGGTGGTCTTGGAGGCATTAGGAGTAAAAAGCCTTACGTATACAAATTTGTCTAGGGTTGTTTTTTTGGGTTTTTTTGGCCATTTGCTGAAACTCCTCTCATTTCTCTTTTGTACCCACCATGAAGTGTAGAAATTTGCTTGATTTTTAAAAAAAATAAATAAAATAAAAGGCAGTGATTACTTTCAAAGGTATACAGTGGTACCTCGGGTTAAGTACTTAATTCATTCCGGAGGTCCATTCTTAACCTGAAACTGTTCTAAACCTGAAGCACCACTTTAGCTAATGGGGCCTCCCGTTGCCGCTGCACTGCCGGAGCACGATTTCTGTTCTCATCCTGAAGCAAAGTTCTTAACCCGAGGTACTATTTCTGGGTTAGCGGAGTCTGTAACCTGAAGCGTATGTAACCTGAAGCGTATGTAACCCGAGGTACCACTGTACTGTGGAAATTATCAGTTTCTAGTACAGAGGTCATACTCCATGATTGGGTAATCGCAGCCCTAGAGAGTCTTAAATCCTTTGCTTTAAGAACTTAACCTGTAGCAAGGATATTTTTCTTATCTTCTTTGTCTTGCTTCATTTGTTGATCTTCCTTCTGCCTTGCTCTTTTACTTGGGCTTCTGCAGAAAACGCATTCCCAGGCCTGCTGCTGTTCCCTTGGCTCAGCGGGAGCAGCACAGAGGCTTGTGCAGTAAGAGGGGACCTTGCGCAAGTTGAGCCTTTCAGCAGCCCCACCCGCTTTCTTTTGATAACTGCCGTATATCCAGTAACACCGGCCTTTCTTAGGCAAGGCTCAGCTGACGGACACAATTTGGCAACGTAAAACGTTCCTCTTTTTCTTTCGCTTTGCCGAGCTCAGAATGTTTGCGCGTTAGCAGATAAGAGAGGAGGAAAAGGGTATTCAAAGAGTGCTACCATAGTGGATATGAGAGCAGTTAGTGTCTTTGTCCCACCCCCTTAATTTAAATGCTCTTTCATATGCAAGTTCTTTTTTAAAAAAATATTTTTATTGGTTTTTAACATACAAAATTATAAAACATACCACACAATTTATCACAAATACATTCTTATTGGACTTCCATCAGCACCTCTGATAATCCTCCGTCTTAATCACTTCTTACGCATTTCCTAACTTAATATTGCCTTTACATCTCTTAACATATCACGTCTCCTTCTCCATTTTTGCAATATTTCTAATATTCTTCCTCACAGAACTTCTTGCAAAACTACAAACGTCGTCTGGTCGTCACAAATACTTTTCAAATAATCTGTAAATTTACTCCAGTCCTTGGTAAACTTCTGGTCCCGCTGGTTTCGGATCCTTCCCGTTAGTTTATCAAGTTCCGCATAGTCCATTAATTTCATCCTCCATTCTTCCATCGTTGGTAATTCTTCTTGCTTCCATTTTTGGGCCAATAGCATTCTTGCTGCTGTTACTGCATATAGAAAAAGCTTACAGTGGTGCCTCGCAAGACGAAATTAATCTGTTCCGCGAGTATCTTCGTCTAGCGGTTTTTTCGTCTTGCGAAGCAACCCTATTAGCGGATTAGCGGATTAGCGCTATTAGCGGTTTAGCGGCTATTAAAGGCTTAGCGGCTTAGCGGATTAGCTGCTAAAAGGCTATTAAAGGCTTAGCGGCTTAGAAAAGGGGGGGGGAGCGAAAAAAAAATCTCAAGACTCGCAAGACATTTTCGTCTTGCGAAGCAAGCCCATAGAGAAATTCGTCCTGCGAAGTGCATTGAAAACGGAAAACCCTTTCGTCTAGCGGGTTTTCCGTCTTGCGAGGCATTCGTCTTGCGGGGCACCACTGTACATTCCTTTCTATTTATATCGTTTCCAACAATACCCAAGAGAAATGCTTCTGGTTTCTTTATAAATGTATATTTCAACATTTTTTTCAACTCATTATATATCATCTCCCAGAAGCATTTCACCTTTTTACATTCCCATCATATGCAAGTTCTCAACAATCTTGTCACACTCCACAGTGGCCAAGAAGCAGAACCCTGGTGGCACCTGTGCAGATAGGATCAGACTGGCTTCTCAATAGCTGGGGTCGCCAGGGGCAATGACTACTAGTCACTACCACACAGTGTCCCCAAGTACCCTCTTGTATACTGTCTTGCATTTAAAAAAAACCATGGATGGTTACTTTTCTTCCCAGGGAGAAATGACAAAGTGCTCTGTTGGAGACATAACTGCAGTGAGCAGAGCCCTGCACAATGAGAAGGCCCTAACAGAGGGGAACAGTGTGTCCATTTGCGCATTATTATTATTATTATTAATTTCGCACCATTGCAAGACCTTCCTCCACAGACACCCATCTGTCACGATGATGACGGTTTTGCTAGTTGTATAATTAGCGTCTTCTTCAGATCCAACTAGATATTTAATACTGTTCTTATGGGCCCCACCTTACACTTATTTACCCTCCCGGTGTCCTTGCTGCTCTTGAGTCTCTCTCTGTGTCTCCTTTGCTCCTGATCGTAGTTGTGTTTGTTGGGATGCTTCCAAGGGAACGGGGACAATTTGCAAACCCCCAGCTGGCTCCAGCCCACCAGCCGGTAGCCTAGCGATCTCCTGTCCTTGGCTCAGCATGAAACAGCAACCTGCAGCTTCAGAAGTTGGAGCACACTCTAATCAGCAGAGTAAATAACACCACGCAGACAGAAGTGGCAAGAGACGGCCGTGAGAGCATATTTACAGGCAGCTTATTCAGCGTATATCAGGACAAAGGAAAAAACATGTCTTCTCCCTTTCATGTCCAAGAGCAAGCAGCAAAAGCAATAGCTATACACACAAATGGAAGTTCCCAGCAAGCTGTGCTGGAGTGTAAACAGACATGTGACATACAACAATCCACACATCTGTTTTAAGGTGGAACGGAACATCAATACCCTAACAGTCTTATCACTGTGACCAAGTCCAACTGAACTGGGGCAAGCAGCAAGGTTCCCCCTCCTCCCTGCACAAGCGCTGGGATGCTGCTACTGAAAAAGGTGCTCTTTTCTGGAGCATCAGGTTGGGCTACCAGTTTTGTTATTGCAGAAGAGGAAAGGCACAGGTAGTCAACGTATTGCTCTCCAGGTGCTGTACTATAATACAAATCCCATCAGCCGCAGCCAGCATGGCGCATGGTTGGGGATGATGGGAGTTGTAGTCCAGAACGTCTGGAGGCCGCCACATTGACTGTCCCTGGGTAAAGGGGTTAGGAAGCTGTGTCTCTATTCTTTATAGCCCTTGGACGTTAATGGAGATTATACTGCTACTGCCTGGCATTATTGACAGTGAGAGGGAACAACGGGTAAACTCTCATACCAGGACGTCTAAACATTTTAGAGGGAACAGCCCTCTTGTCCCAAGGCCTCTGTTGTGGTGCTTGGTCTACTTCCAGGTTATGCTTCCGGAAACAGGGATAGAGAACCCCTTTTGGCTTCCTAGGCTAGGTCCTTATCAGGATTGACGTTGCAAGCCCAATTTGGCAGGTGGGTGGGGCACCCACTTGGCAGTCACACAACGCAATTACGGTGTCACATGATTGAAAGATGGGTGTGGCCACCCACCTGTCTGAATCCCTTGTGCAGAGAAGCTAAGCGTGCAACAGCCATATTGTTCGGTCGAGTGTTCAGTGCCTCCTGTTCATTTCTGATCTCTGACATTTTTAATACTGTTTTATGTTCTTAATGTTATATCGGTTTCTAAATGCATTTCATCATTATCACTGCATTGTAAATTGCTTCTGCAGTGTGCTGCTGGCTTAACAGCATTTATGAACTTGAAAATACTTGTCTAAGGGTTGTCTGTAAAGGCATTCCTGTAGCTCCTATAGAACTACTTTTGTTTGCTCTGCCATCTGCAGAGATAAAAAGCATTTCCACCCTTATGAAATTGAAATTACTGAGAAGTAGGTAGCTGGTTGTGGGGAAATGTAGCCATGTAGACACTGTTTGTTTCATGAGGCGCTATATCTGGCAGTTTTAACTGGCATCCAAAACTGACATGCTAAATGGAGAACTTGATCCATGAATTTCAGTATTACTTTTGTGAGAATTTGCTCAGAAAACAGAGCCTTCTCAATCTTCAAACATTCCATTGAAGCAGTCCTCAGCAAACTCTTGTGTCTTATTACTCTTGCCCTAGAGCTGTGCCTTGACACCTTTAATTATTAAGATCACTCGTGGCTTAAATTCATTGGTTGACTAGAAAGCCTAGAAGCTCAGGGCATATCTTTTACTAACCCTGCTCAGCTTTTTAATTACGTTTCATTAAAATGTGCCTTTATAGCTGTAAACATGTATTTCTTTAAAAGAGAACTTCATGCAAAATTCTCCAGGAAAGCAAATGCCTTTGACAGTATAACATGTAGAGGAATGTTTTGATGATATGCTTCAGATGTATTGGGTCCACTGGTTTCTTGGTGGGAGAGACATTTTTCTCCATACAGTGGTACCTCGGGTTAAGTACTTAATTCGTTCCGGAGGTCTGTACTTAACCTGAAACTGTTCTTAACCTGAAGCACCACTTTAGCTAATGGGGCCTCCTGCTGCTGCCGTGCCGCCGGAGCCCAATTTCTGTTCTTATCCTGAAGCAAAGTTGTTAACCTGAAGCACTATTTCTGGGTTAGCGGAATCTGTAACCTGAAGCGTATGTAACCCAAGGTACCACTGTATATTATTTGCTTAGTAGCATTATCTCTGACCAATACTTGCAGGCAGTTTTGATAGTTCCAATTCTTATTTATGGGGAATATCTTGGGGGGGGGGGTTTGCTCTTAATTCTGTAATACATTAAATGAGGAAAATAGCTATTTGAGTTATAGAGAGAAGTGCCTTTCCAAAGAGAGTAATTTGATACTGTTTTGATTGTGGCTGCATTCGCACATAACAATAAGCCAGGACTTCAAGCTTTTTGTGGTTTATCTGGAAAGAGCAACATGCTTTGATGCCCGCTGCCTGGCCACTTCTGCTTTGCAGCTCTCCAGGTGTAAGTGAAGTAAACAAAGCAAGAAACTGTGGCTTTGCATAAAGTCTGAACCAGAGATTGTGGCTGGTGGCTCTCTAAGAAGTCACAATCAGCAAACCGATGGCAAACCATCTCTTCAAGTTGGGTAGTGATCATGTTTGCATTGTTAGGTAAAGGTAAAGTGATCCCCTGACCATCAGGTCCAGTCGTGGCCGACTCTGGGGATGTGGCGCTCATCTTGCTTTATTGGCCGAGGGAGCTGGCGTTTGTCCACAGACAGCTTCTGGGTCATGTGGCCAGCATGACTAAGCTGCTTCTGGTGAACCAGAGCAGCGCATGGAAACGCTGTTTACGCCAGAGCGGTACCTATTTATCTACTTGCACTTTGACGTGCTTTCAAACTGCTAGGTGAGCAGGAGCAGGGACCGAGCAACGGGAGCTCACCCGGTTGCGGGGATTCGAACCACCGACCTTCTGATCGGCAAGTCCTAGGCTCTGTGGTTTAACCCACAGCGCCACCCACGTCCCTGTTTGCATTGTTAGGGCACAATAAACCACAACCACTGGAAGAGTGAAGCTGGAGCAATCAGACAGCATGTCACTCATATACAGTCGTACCTCAGAAGTCAGACAGAATCCGTTCTGGAAGCCCGTTCGACTTCCCAAATGTTCAGAAACCAAGGCGTGGCTTCCGATTGGCTGCAGGAAGCCCCTGCAGCCAATTGGAAGCCGTGGAACTCACGTTGGATGTTCGGGTTCCAAAGAGCATTCACAAATCAGAACACTCACTTCGGGGTTTGCGACGTTTGGGAGTCAAAACGTTCGACTCGCAAGGCGTTTCACTTCCGAGGTACGACTGTACTGCTCATTCCTGACGAACCATAGTAAGAAAGTCTGCCTTATTTCTACATGCAAACGTGCTCCATCAGTTCAAAGCTTCTGAGGTATCCTGTGTATGTACAGACTCTGTTCACACATAGCGCTAAGCCTGCCTAGCAATAGAAGGCAGGGATAGAGATGGGTAAGAAGAGAGAGGGTTGTGATGATTCAGTGTTTATAAAGGGTGGAGAGAGATTGCGAAGTTGGCACAGGAGAGAAACTGAGAGCTGAGCAAGAACAAATGATACCGTTTCCATACGCTCTGTCTGAAATGCAGGGGGCAATAGCAAGGGTCCTTTATTGTAGGGCAGGCATGGCCAAACTGGCCCTCCAGCTGTTTTGGGACTACAATTCCCATCATCCCTGACCACTGGTCCTGTTAACTAGGGATGATAGGAGTTGTAGTCCCAAAACAGCTGGAGGGCCAGGTTTGGCCATACCTGTTATAGGGGAAAACTTGAAAAGGAAGTTGAATGAGCAGGCCTTTCTGAGCCACAGCAAGGCTTTACTGGACAAGAGGAGGAGGTGTATAGATGGGACCCAATCAGGAGTTCCAAAAGCTCATCAGAAAGAGTAGCTGCCAGCAGGACTATTCTTGAAATCCCACCGATTTTCCACACACAGACCCGATCTAATAACTTAGTAAACAAAGACTCATAAGAGAGTGGAGTGGTAATGGAAGGACCATTTCCAGGTGAACAAAGGAAAGAGAATTATCTTGGAAAGGTGTGTGAATGTGCTTTTCTCCCGTGTTACACTTGGTGCTCAAGAACTTTGTGTTCTCCTTAGCCAATTGGTAGGTGGCATAGTGTTGCCTTGTCTTAGGAAGCAGAAAGGAGGATCAAGCATTAGTGGGTCCAGAGAGTTTCCTGCCAGCTCCTAGAGCAGGGATTCCCAAACTCGGGCCTCCATCTGTCTTTGGACTACAATTCCCATCACCCCTGACCACTGGTCTTGCTAGCTAGGGATTATGGGAGTTGTAGTCCAAAAAAAACCACATCACAGTTGGAGATCCAAGTTTGGCATGGGTTCTTAGAGGATGGGTCACTGCCTTTTCCACTTCAGTAGTGGGTCAGTGGGAACTGCAAACACGTTCTTCCCTAACTTTCTAGACCATGCCAGCAAAAGTTTTCAGACAAAACGGGGACTTTGCGACCCAAATAGAGTTGCATTGTCAGATTTCGTACACTGGTGATAGGGTTGCAAACTAATCAAAGGGTATTGGAAAAAAGAAAGTTGTTGCTGTTAATGAGGCTGCTGCCCTCCATTCCAGCCACTGAGTGGCTGTCTTTGGTTTGGCTGTTAATATTGGACACTGTAGAAATGAGGACAAGAGTGGGAGTAACTTGATAGTGGCCAGAAACAAGGAGACCTTGGTGAAGAAGTGACTCAGGAAGTTCTGGCTTGTACCACTGATAAATAATTTTACAGCTCTTAAGCTATTGTAGGTGGAGTTAAAACGGTGTTACTGGAAAGGCAGCAACCACTTATTGCCTCCTAGAGTAAAATTGAACCAAATGGCATGGTGCAGCCAGAGATATTATAGATATTACCTTCTAATTTACCAAGTAGGCACTGAAGGTTGGTGTTTCATCTTCAGTACTAGCTAGTCATTCATACCGTATGTAGTAGGGCAATACTTTTGTTAAAATAGTATTTGATGGGTTAGGTTTTCTCTCTACAATTTTTCTTTCTTGTTGTGTAATTATGATTTCCCCCCTCCGAAAGTTGATATGACCTTTGCTTGCAAAACAGAAGGCATGTACCTGTTTCCTGTTAAAGAAAATAAACACATTTAAAGTTGTTGGGGTTTCTTTTTGCAAAAATGGGTCAAAAGCCTCTGACCAGCCCTTGTTTAATGTCTCCCTCAAGTTGATTCACACTACCAGCCATTAACTGGGTTGCAGACAGATACTTTATCTCGATACATGGCTCAGAAATGTGTATGACGCTTCCCCCCCTTTTTTAAATTACTTTTTTTAAAACCTTATTTCTAAAGAGAATTATTGAGCCCAAAGTTATGCCCTTTTGAAATCCCATTGGGTTTAATAGCAGAGAGTTTAAACACACCAACCTCTCTTACTAATAACCTTCATAGTTATTGACTTCTGGGTGTTTTATTTATTATTAATTTAATTTAATTTAATTTAATTCATAAGTGGGATGGAAACATAATAAAAAATTATGCCTTCTGTAAGTCCCAGACTGTATATGAAAGGGCCAGTTGTGTGTGTGTGTGTGTGTGTGTGAGAGAGAGAGAGAGAGAGAGAAACACAACAAAAACCAAAATCTGACCAGAGCTCATGATATAAGTACAAGCAAATCTGACTCTATTCCCTTGTGTTTATTTGCTTCTCCAGATCTAAAATATGTCTCCCTTATTTGAAAAAGAGTAAGATTGGCCATATCCTCAATATCAGCCCACCGATTAACCTAAACCCTATCTGGTTCAAAAATCACTGTGGTAAGTATAGTTTTAAATGCTCATTTATATTGAAATTCTTCCAAACTCAAGGAAGTGTAAAGGCTGTCTCTCTTCTACCCCTTCTTTTCCTCTACAATGGTACCTTGGTTCTCAAACGTAAACCGTTCCGGAAGTCCATTCCAAAACCAAAGCATTCCAAAACCAAGGTGTGCTTTCCCATAGAAAGTAATGCAAAATGGATTAACCCGTTCCAGACTTTTAAAAACAACCCCTAAATTAGCAATTTAACATTAATTTTACTATCCAACGAGACCATCGATCCATAAAATGAAAGCAATAAACAATGTACTGCAGTCACACAATCAATCAGTAGCGGAACTGGGTCCCACACAGCCACAAAAACAAAACAAGAAAGCTGCAGAAACGCAAAATAAATAGCAAAAACAGACAGACCTCAGCGTAACACTCAAAACGGAAGTGTGGCACTCAAAACGGAGCATGTTCAGCTTCCGAAAACGGTTCGCAAACCAGAACGCTTACTTCCGGGTTTGCAGTGTTTGGGTTCCAAGGTGTTTGAGTGCCAAGGTGTTTGAGAACCAAGGTAACACTGTACTTGCATCCTGAAAGTTTGTGGGGAAATATTCTTTAAATCGTTGCACCTTGTGTTCACATCAGTAGCTTCTCTACTTAATTCCCAAATAGTCCTTAAAAAGGTAAAGGGACCCCTGACCATTAGGTCCAGTCGTGGCTGACTCTGGGGTTGCGGCGCTCATCTTGCTTTATTGGCTGAGGGAGCCAGCGTACAGCTTCTAGGTCGTGGCCAGCATGACTAAGCCGCTTCTGGCGAACCAGAGCAGCGCACGGAAACGCCGTTTACCTTCCTGCCAGAGCGGTACCTATTTATCTACTTGCACTTTGTGCTTTCGAACAGCTAGGTTGGCAGAAGCAGGGACTGAGCAACGGGTGCTCACCCCGTCGCAGGGATTCAAACCGCCGACCTTCTGATCGGCAAGTCCTAGGCTCTGTGGTTTAACCCACAGCGCCACCTGCGTCCAGTTCTAATATAGTGACACCTTGTATTCCTTTTTGGGACTGAGCTGGAGAAACATGTCCCCCCCACCCAGGGGGAAACACAAGGCATGCAGTGCCACAGAAGGTGCGTCCCATTAACTGCATGCCGTTCCGCAGAAATAATTCCTAGGTCATGGCTGGATGTCAAGGGCAAGCTTTATTTCTTAATCAGGTGCTCATGTGCAACAGGAATGGCCAACCGGTGGCCCTTGGCACTCAAGTGGTTCCTGTGTTTATTTTTAAATTTTAATCTGATTTAAGCCACTTCAGAAAGCAGTTTCTCAGCTCCTTCACTATAGGAGGGCTGTTGCTATCAATACATGAAAAGAGGCCGAAATGTGAGATAAGGGATGGGGGGAGGAGGAGAGATCATGCATTAGATACAAAGGTAGGAAAGAGATTCTCATTGGGGTGAGGGAGACGAAGGAAGCTATCTGTCTTGTTTGTCCATTTCATCTAGTAATGTCAGTTTTAACTGGCGGCAGCTTCCCTAGGTCTTGGGCAGATAATCTTTCTCTTCTACCGTTATAAGAAAAAAACTGCTCCCTTTCCCTTATGGGGTATTCCGACGCCTGTATAGAGTCCTTAAACGGTTTCCCTATTGGTAGAAGAAAACAGAGGCCAACCACAGTATATTGAGAAGCAAAGCGGCTTGGCTAGTTTCCTGATCTTTACTAAAGGAAATTAACTGTTGCAACAGGGTCCCCACTCACCACACACAGGAGGGAGGAGAACTCTGAACAACGGTGTGCAAGCCCTTATATAGAATTTTGAAATTGCCCACCATGTAGCCCAAGACCACCCCCCTAAAACAGCATACATACATCACAGAAGGAGGTGGTCTACAGCAGAGGAGGCAGCCTACAGCAGAAATCCTGTCTGCCAGGATAATGGTCACTGATTGCATTACCTGGGCAGTCTGGCCATTCTTTTGTGATGGTTAATACTTTAGTTCCAGAATCCAGGTCACAGGCTCACCCTATTCATACACAAAAATGCCCTGAAGACAGGATTTGCAAGCAAAAAGTCAATGGGAAGTCTTTCTCCATTTGCCTCCCTTACTTCAGAGGAATATTTGAGGTCATCGGGAAGAGTCAAAATGGCTCCAGGATTGCTCTCCCATACTATTTCAGACACATGGTTCATATATTTAGATATGTGTGCATTTATGAATATTTATTCTGTATTTGGGACCTTAAAATTCTTATAACAACCTGCTGCCTGATCCTTTTAAATAAGAGCCTTCTGCATGCGAAAAATGCACTATTCTGCTAAGCTGCAGCCCCTTCTCCCTCGTTGTACATCAAGCCCAGATATTAGCGACAATCTTCTAACACCACTTACAAAACCAGGGTTTCCGTGATGTTCTTTGACGCAAGGTGTCCCATTGTCCTTTTCACACAATGCATTGTCGGACTATGAGATAATTGATCTGTTTACAACATTCAGATTGTGAAACTGTTTGGAAAAACAACCGTAATTTAGATAAGAACATAATGGAAACCTTGCTCTACATCAGCATTCTGTTTCCCCTAATAGCCAACCAAATGCCTATCTCTTTCTTGGCAATCCTCTATCCAGCTATAAGAGTTTTCCTCTGAAATATGAACAATTCGTACTGCATATAGGAGGAAACATTTTTTTATGTCTAAATCTAGTTTTCCATCTTATTCTAGCTTACACAATTTCTAAATATGGAATGTCCATGTGTGTGCTGGGAATGGCAGAAGAATTTAGAGGAGAAGTTGCAGTCAATGCATTATGGCCTCAAACAGGTTTATATATCTTTTAAAAATATATAATGTTTTTGATGGGTTGACTGAACTTAATTCTTGTTTCAATGTGTTCAGAGAATATGATGTCTTGCATTTGTTTAAAGTGTATACACAGTTTCCCTTCAATATTCGAGACTTCTGAAGCATATGTATTATTACTATTATTGTTATTCTCATTTACATTGTTTTTGACAGTGTTTTTCCAACAGTGAGTCTGCCCCTGCACCGCCATTTTGCGACAGGTGGGACTTAGTAATTTTCAACCCTCCCAGCTGGGTTCTGGGGTTTAAAAGTTTGAGAACCGCTGTTCTGGCTTGATCTGCTCTCATCTGATACTGGAAAGCTGACGCACTGAAATTAACCTTTTTCAAAATAGTTATTTATTTGAGATGCAACCCAATTCTATGCCTGTTTACTTGGGAACATATTCCATCAACTCCAGTGGAACCTACTTGTGAGCATTAAACGCCTGTTTGCAGATAGTAAACTCGGTGCTTTACAGCAGAATGCAGCCAAACAACTGTGGTTGGAATAGTAACATCAAAGGTTTTATTTATAAAGCAAATAACAAAACAACAAGACGACTCTCACATCCATCTTCTGGAGCAGAGAGAGCAGAGAGAGGGAGGAGACTTTTAAATAGTTCCCATACTCCTACATCAATTAAGTAATTAAAGGCAACCCACAACATTATGCAATGTGAGAATGAGACAATACAATACTAACACTACTCTCAACTAAGTGCATATAGGACCAAAGCCGTAGGTTAACAGTATATGCACAGTAAAAGGTAAAAAGGTAAAGGACCCCTGGATGGTTAAGTCCAGTCAAAGGCAACTATGGGGTTGCGGCGCTCATCTCGCTTCAGGCCAAGGGAGCCAGTGTTTTGTCTACAGACAGCTTTCCAGGTCATGTGGCCAGCAGAACTAAACTGATTCTGGCGCAGCGGAACACCGTGATGGAAACCAGAGCGCACAGAAATGCCGTTTACCTTCCCGCCACAGCGGTACCTGTTTATCTACTTGCACTGGTGTGCTTTCAAACTGCTAGGTTGGCAGGAGCTGGGACAGAGCAACGGGAGCTCACTCCGTTGCGGGGATTTGAACCGCCGACCTCTCGGCATACCCAAGAGGCTCAGTGGTTTAGACCACAGCGCCATCTGCGTCCCCTATATGCCCATTTGGTAAGGAGTTCATCTTTTTTGCTTAACAGATGTACTTTACCACTCCATCATATCTGAATCTAATTTTGTTAACTATATTGAGAAAAACCTAATAAGTTGTATTATTACAGAACCAGAAGATCTGAGTTTGTGTTACTACTCTTAACTAGCCCGTTATTTTAACACTTAACTGGGGAAATTTACACATCTGCCATCAGGATGAGGTGGTGAGGGACCAAAGCAGTCACAGGAAGATTACCTTTCCTTATAATTTCCCTGGGGTGACATTTTTGTGTGAATATAATGTCCCTGTGTTCAGCAGAGAGCGCTTGCATAATTCTTATGTAAATTCAGACAGAAGTCTGCTATGGGTGGTGTGGGGATAGTTTTTATACTTGATATTCTCAGAAATTCATATTTTGCTGCATAGTTTCAGTTTGCTCATACCATGAAAACCTAATCTGCAGCCCAGTTAATACATATGTAAAGAGAACGGGGTGTGTGTGCTGATTCACGCCTAATGCTGAGCCAAACTGTGGCTTAGTGAGAACAAGCACTGTAAGCTTTTGAGTAAAAAGGTAAAGGGACCCCTGACCATTAGGTCCAGTCCTGAATGACTCTGGGGTTGCGGTGCTCATCTCGCTTTATTGGCCGAAAGAGCTGGCGTACAGCTTCCGGGTCATGTGGCCAGCATGACTAACCAGAGCAGTGCACGGAAATGCCGTTTACCTTACCGCCGGAGTGGTACCTATTTTATCTACTTGCACTTTGACGTGCTTTCGAACTGCTAGGTTGGCAGGAGCAGGGACCAAGCAATGGGAGCTCATCCCGTCGCGGGGATTTGAACCACCAACCTTCTGATCGGCAAGTCCTAGGCTCTGTGGTTTAACCCACAGCGCCACTCGTGTCCCAAGCTTTTGAGTGAAAATAGTGCCTGCCATGTGTCTGCATTTGCACATGGCTTGGCTCCAGGTAGTGCCACTAGCAGCCGTATCAGAGGAGGAGTGAAGCAACCACAATATTGGCTCTCTGTACCTGAACACCTGCTGGTTCTTGTTAAGTAGTTGTTTGGCTTAGCATTATGTGTGAACAAGGTCAGAGAGAGAGAATGTGACGATTCCATGGAATATTAAACATTTCTGGCCCATTAGCTGCAATGGCTAGACTTCAAGATTTTATAAACTTTAAATCTTTACCGATCCTTCCACCACCTCAGATATCTAAAGCATGGGTAGGCAAGCTAAGGCCCGGAGGCCAGATCCGGCCCAATCGCCTTCGACCTGTGGACAGTCTGGGAATCAGCATGTTTTTACATGAGTAGAATGTGTCCTTTTATTTAA
Organism: Podarcis pityusensis; assembly: GCF_964106645.2. NCBI lineage: Eukaryota > Metazoa > Chordata > Lepidosauria > Squamata > Lacertidae > Podarcis > Podarcis pityusensis. The sequence continues at coordinate 26,633,957 of NC_138042.1, forward strand.
AATGCATCTCTGGGTTATTTGTGGGGCATAGGAATTCGTTCATATTTTTTTCTTCAAAATATAGTCCGGCCCCCCACAAAGTCTGAGGGACAGTGGACCGGCCCCCTGCTGAAAAAGTTTGCTGACCCCTGATCTAAAGGCTGTTGGTAGACAGTGCTATAGATCAGTGGGTGGCTCGGTTTGGGGGTGGCTTGTGGGCCGGTTAAACGGCCTCCGTGGGCCTCTTCCGGCCCATGGGCCTTTGGTTACCAACCCCTGGTCTAGAACCATACACTTGGAAGGGTCCATATAGGCCATCTAGTTCACCCCTTGCATGCTGCAGTAAAATAACTGCTAACTTATCCCTTCTCTCCTGTGTGTGTGTCTTTAGCTATATATACCTCTGCAATGGATATGCTGGGAGGAGCTGGTGTAGAGAAACAGTGCAGGAAAACAGATATACTTGCAGATGCCGCATACTGCATTTTAACAAAGCCCAAAACTTTCACCGGAAACTTCGTCATTGATGAAACTTTATTGAGAGAAGAAGGAATTCAGAATTTTGATGTATATGCGGTTGCCCCAGGTAATCTAGATTTATTTTCTTGCATATTGCATTCGTATTTGCCGGTTTACAAATATATAGCTGTAAACCATGTATTTTGTGCTTGCAATACCATGAGTGTCTTCCCAGGTGTCCCATTTATGACCCAATAAGTGTACTCTGGTGTCTTATGTATAATGTAAAGTCCTAAGTCTGTCTTCCTGTTTGTGCTTCAGTTGTGCTAGGAAACATCAATAGCTAAGATGTGGAGATGTCTCTCATTTACATCTATTTAACTGCATAGCGTTATTATGCTATACAAAACACAGACTTTTTCATTTATTGTTTCACTCTATTTTTAGGTCATCCTTTGCTGCCAGACTTCTTTTTAGATGTGGATCCCGAAACACTAGCAATGAAAATGGAAGCACAAGGTAAGCACATAATTCCTTCCACCCCACCCAGATGTTGTTGGGCCTAAAATCGGAGGTCAGAACTTAGCCTTTTACACTCCACCTGAACAGTTTTCCTGGCTGCAGACCTTTCTGTGCCAAGCAAATAGAACAGAAGTGCCCATTGTTAATTGACAGGGCTTCACGAATCACAGATGTTGTATATTTCACTCATATTGTGTAACGAGAATTGCAGCAACAGCTCTACATAAAAAATACAGATGCCAATTTTAAAAAATCCATACTTTTATAACAGTTTTCTTTCATTTCAAGTTTGCAAATGTTCCCCTTCCCCAGTAGACTTTTCTGTTTGTTTGTTTTAATTCCAAGGCACATGACAGCCCTACAAAGAGGCTGGGAGGTCATATTTAACTAGACAATTATTTTCAAACTTACTTATCTAACATTCTCTGTGATTATGGAAATATAATAATAATAATAAATAATCAAATTTTATTTATATCCCACCCTCCCCAGCCGAAGCCAGGCTCAGAGCGGCTAACAACAGTAAAAAATAACACAGTTTACATAAAATCATAATCATTTAATTGAAATACATTCTAAAATCTATTCAGAGTCAAATTAATGGCAACCATTGGGCTAGAGTTCTGTGAGGCTTACAAAAGGAGGAGGTCAGACTGTGCTTCAGCCAAAGGCCTGGTGGAACAGCTCTGTCTTGCAGGCCCTGTGGAAAGATGTCAAGTCCCACAGGGCCCTAGTCTCTTGTGACAGAGCATTCCACCAAATTGGGGCCACGGCCAAAAAAGCCCTGGCTCTGGTTGAGGCCAGCCTAACCTTCCTGTGGCCTGGGATCTCCAAGGTGTTTTTATTTGAAGACTGTAAGGTCCTCCGTGGGACATACCAGGAGAGGCGGTCCCGTAGATACGAGGGTCCTAGGCCGTATAGGGCTTTAAAGGTTAAAACCAGCACCTTGAACCTGATCCTGTACTCCATCAAGAGCCAGTGAAGCTGGTATAGCACCTGGTGAATGTTAAATGTCTCTTCTCTTGAATTCCATCACATTCAAACATAATAATAGTAGTGATAATGATAATAATAATAATAATAATTTATTATTTATACTCCGGCCATCTGGCTGGGCTTCCCCAGCCACTCTGGGCGGCTTCCAAAAAAATATTAAAATACTGCAATACATCAAACACTAAAAGCTTCCCTAAACAGGGCTGCCTTCAGATGTCTGGTAGTTGTTGTTCTCTTTGACATCTGGTGGGAGGGCGTTCCACAGGGAAGGTGCCACTACTGAGAAGGCCCTCTGGCTAGTTCCCTGTAACTTGGCTTCTCGCAGTTAGGGAACCAACACTTTGAATTGTGCTTGGAAACGTACTGGGAGCCAATGTAGATCTTTCAAGATTGGTGTTATATGGTCTCGGCGGCCGCTCCCAGTCACCAGTCTGGCTCACTGGGAAAGGCTCCAAGGGAAAGGCTCACTGATTGGTCATTTTTGCTGTGGATTGAACGTGAGACCTGCATAAAAAACATGTCCCCTACCCCCGAGCTATGACTCCTTGCTCCAGTATTTTCCCTGCTTTAGTGCTCAGGACCGCCAACCTTTTTCTCCTTGTTTGATATGAGTTCCTGAGTGCACACTATTGTAACTGTTGACTCTGTTGGTCAATGTTGGTCCTACAGGAGCTACTCCAACCTTCAGAGAAGGGAAAAAACAAGACCTTCCCAAGCATGAAGGTCCTGACAAAACTAAACCTGAAGGTCCTGACAGAGGAAAGCTTCACGTGCATTTTGCTGCTGAAAAATCAGGGGGGCCTGTAGCAGAAACTTTTAAAATTATAAAAGCTGCGATCAGTGACGAAGTTGTAAAGTCAACCCAAGGAATTTATCGGTTTGAATTATCTGGTAAGAATCTTTATATCTGTTTAAGAGTTACTGAAATTATGTTGGGCGGGCCTAGGATCACGGCTAAGGCAAGAGGCCTGCATTCAATAGTACCAGCACATGTACTTTGCAGAAAAGATGCCAAAACACCTTTATAGTGGTGGCAGTTTTCAAATAATTCACACTCGGTGCTGTCTGAAATATTTTGAAAAGACAAATATGGCAATCTACTTAACACACACACATGGGTATGTTTTATTTGTGAATGTTCACATGGACACACAGAGAAGAGGTTGGGCATCTACATAAAAAGCAGGGATGTGGTTGTTACAACAAAACAGCAATTACACCAAAATTGAGCGAAAGTCATTTGTGATGAATGGGACAAAAGTTTTGTTTACTACCAGATGTGCTACTGTTCTTGATGGTACCAGTCAATCTCTTTCTCTAGTGGTTAGAATAAGCTGGGTTGGCAGTGGAAGTTATAGGGGAGCATAGTGCCATTATTAAGGGAAAGAAATGTCATTACAGTGGAACCTCGGGTTACGTACCGTCCTCCTTACGAACGCTTAGGGTAACGAGCTCCGTTAACCCGGAAGTAGATGCTCCTGGTAGCGAACTTTGCCCTGGGATGCGAGTGGAAGTTGCGTGCTGGCGGCACAGCGGCAGCAGGAGGCCCCATTAGCGAAAGTGCGCCTCAGGTTAAGAATGGTTTTGGGTTAAGAACAGACCTCTGGAATGAATTAAGTTCGTAACCGGAGATACCACTGTAAAAGATTATAATGAAACTGATTTTAAACTTCAAAGGGTGGTATCCAACATTAGTCATACTCTGGGAAGACCCACTGAAATCACTGGACTTCCAGTTATTAATTTCAGTGGATCATTAACTCTTGGAAAGACTTAATTGGCTGTTGCTCCTTATCTGACATTTGTTCAGCTTAGAAATGAATGTGTCTAATTTTACGTGGCATAATTTTGGCATTACTCTTGTGTTAGGTGAAGGAGGAGGAACATGGTATATTGATCTTAAGAACAAAGGTGGCAGTGTAGGAAGCGGAGAACCACCAGGAAAAGTTGATGTGGTTATGAGCATGTCCAGCACTGACTTCGTAAAAATGTTTTCAGGTAGGTATTGGGAACAACTGTCCTTTCATTTAGTCAAATGTATTCATGCTCAGCTATTCCATTGGACTTTTGCTAATCTTAAATGTGTCTGCTCGTAGAGCTGCTTGCATTTGATAAATTTTCAGGAGCGTGTAGAATTATGTATTTCATTCCAGTTTCTTTATTCTACCCTTTGAGAAGAAACCGCTAGCAAAGTCTCCTATATGTCCAGGACCTTCTTTTCTGCTTGTAGATAGGATGCCATTTACGGGAAGCGTTAGAAGTGAGCTAGCAGAGAAGAGTGTTGGTGGAAATATTCCACATTTGGGATGCCAACAAGTCCTTCACCATTTCACCACCACCATTTTACAACAAACCTGCTCCCCCCATGTAAAGTTAGCAAGTGGTAGGATGATGCAGATCATCAGGGCTGGTGCAATTTAATCAAATGCATGTTTACTAAGTTTCACTGAGCTGACAGGAGCTTCCTCACATGTAAAAGTGCACAAGAATCCATGAGGTGTGGGGAGGTCTATGCAGCACAGAAAGCGGCAAGACTGCGATCTACTCGATCTACTTAAAAACTGGCAGTGGGGGGTTCAAGTTAAAGCAGGAAAGCCCCGATTTTGGGGGGTGGGGTGCAGAGCCTCTTTTTTGGGGGCCCTCTTGGACAATGTGTGACTGTCATACAGGCATGATCTTGCTTCCTCACCACACATGTGACCCTATAGTTACTCACCTGGAATGATAATACAGGCAACTTCCTGTTTGCACGGGGGTTACGTTCCGGGTCATTGTGTACTTGCGTGAAATCGGAAACCCATTGAAAAAGTTCTGTTCCACCCCGCCCCCATTCCGTCCTCTTAGTGACATTTCAGTGATGTCTTTCTTTAAAAATAATTATTTTTATTAAATTTTCTGCTGTTTAACATATATAATAATTCTCTCTCTCTCTCTTTTTGTTTCACTCCCCACCTCATTTTCCATGGTGGTTTTATTCCTCTCCTTCTGTTACACCCTACCTTCTATCACTTATACCATAACAACAATAATATATTCTCTCATTTCTTCTGTTGCTCATAATTTAAATCCTGCTCGTGAATTCATCGTACAGTACCATTTCCTTAAGTAGTCCGAAAAAGGCTTCCATTCCTCCACAAACCAGTCATCGTTAGGTTCTCTTGTTTTAGCTGTTAACTTTGCCATTTCAGCATAGTCTTTTTAAAAAACAAAACTTTATTAAAACGTTTCAGTGACGTCGTTATGACGTTTCTGGGTCACTTCCGGGTTCAGCGCTGTGCACAATTGCAAACATATCGGTCATGCCTTAAATAAGTTACCTGTAATGCCGTACTTTTTTTATGAAAACAGGAGGTGGCAACATCACATTTAAAGCTATCCATGTCATTGTTGGTCTTAAAGTAGAGAGGTTGCTTAAATGAAAAACATGACAGAAGCACTGCAGTTTGCAACTTTTGGTGGTGCCTTAAACCATTTTTTTTCTCTTTTCAGGCAAACTAAAGCCAACCCTGGCTTTCATGTCTGGGAAGCTGGCAATTAAGGGTGACATGGCCTTAGCAATCAAGTTGGAAAGGCTGATGGGTCAGTTTAATGCCAAACTGTGACGGTTTATGGTGTCGCGTTGAACTTTCAATAAATATTCAGTTACCTTGCTGTTTCAAGATAACTAATCCTTGCTCTTGTTTAAAATACTCTCAATCTATAACTTCCTGAATATATGACGTTTTATAGGAATAACTGCACCAATTTTTAACTTCGTTTACTTGGAATGAAAATCCTAGTGATTAAAGTGAGATGTATTTCGTAAGAAGTGCATCTAGATTAGCGTGGAACATGTCTTTTTTCAAAGAATCAATTCACCATAAATTTGCAGAAGGACATTTACTCCTTTTGGTGGCACTGTGAACCCCCATATTGGCTTAGATCATGTTGGCATTTTCCTTTTCTGAGGTATCCATGTTCCAAACTTTCCAAGGGTTGGGTTCCCTTAAAACCCATGCACCAGTGAATACAACAAGTAAATTGCACTGATTTGGGGTGCCTATGAGTTAGGCCTTCATTCCCCAAAAGGAAAACTTGATCCTACATCGTGTTACTTTTTGAAACCCAAAGAATAGCCCATAGAATCATTTGGTAAGAAAGCTCATTGACTTAAGCAGAGGACACCAGGCTAGAATTGCCCATTAAATTACCATATTTTTCCGTCTATAAGATGCCCCCATGTATAAGGTGCCCCCTATTTTGGGAGACTTAGATTTAAGAAAATGGGGGGAGATGGCCCCATGTATAAGACTCCGCCTAATTTTTGACATTATTTTTTAGGGGGAAAACCTAGTCTTATACACGGAAAAATACGGTACCTCAAATACACGTCTGTTTTTTTCTTTGTCAGTACTGACATTTTGATTTATATGGTTTATTTTTAATATTATTTTTTTAAAAAAGATTTGGGTTTCAGTTACGTAATTACTTTTTCCTTAGAATTTTTAGACTGAGATCAGTGATCAAAGATTTTTATTTTTTAAAAGGGGGCAGATGTATGTGCCTTGCAACAGAATCCTAACTATGTCTACTCGAAAGTGCCTATAATATTACCTCAGAGAATAGTATTTTGGAATGAAATATTTTTTAATACATTTGCTCCTGTGAAAAACTGATCCTGCCAAACTGTATTTAGAGAGAGAATTGAAATAAAATGTATCTTTTTGTGTGGCAAGTCTGTTTTGCTTACAAGTTCTCATACTATGTATTGTGCAAAAACAAAACAAAAATGTTTCCTGACACTTGGGGCTGCAGCATTGGGTGGGGGGGGGTGTGTTTGTGTGGAAAAGTACCTTGGTTCTCAAACTTAATCCATTCTGGAAGTCCGTTCCAAAACCAAGGCGTTCCAAAACCAAGGCTCGCTTTCCCATAGGAAGTAATTTGAAATGGATTAATCCATTCCAGACTTTTAAAAACAACCCCTAAAACAGCAATTTAACATGAGTTTTACTATCTAACAAGACCACTGATCCATAAAATGAAAGCAATAAACAATGTACTGCAGTCACACAATCAATCAGTAGCTGAACTGGGTTCCACACAGTCACAAAAACAAAACAAAAAAGAACCGTGAAAACGCAAAATAAACAGCAAAAACAAACAGACCTCAGCATAACATTCAAAACAAGTGTGGCACTCAAATTGGAAACGTAACACTCAAAACGGAGCACGTTCGGCTTCCGGAAAACGTTCGCAAACCAGAACGCTTACCTCCGGGTTTGCAGTGTTTGGGTTCCAAGTTGTTTGAGTACCAAGGCTTTTGAGAACCAAGGTACCACTGTACTGAAGGGTCCTGTTTTTTTCTTCTTCTTGACATAATGGACAGGTGGGTAGGCTGTTTTCGGTAGAAGGGGAATGCAGGTAGAAGGGGAATGCAGTCTGTGCTAAGTATGAACAGGTAGGTGTTTTCTTCTTGCATAATCCTTGTCATGTTCCCCCATTTTATTTATAAAGCAATCCCAGCACATAATAGAATTAAAAACCCCCACCTCTATACAGTTTACAAAAAGCCAATGAAATTGCAGCATTAAATAAAATTTCCTAAAGATAATATTGAAGCAAAATAACAAGCAAAAATGAGCAGTCTAGAAAATGAAAATAATAAAATGCCACCGGGAAAGCTTGGGTAAAGACAAGCTTCGTCTCTGCCTCACAAATTACCTGAGGGAAAATATTCCATAGTGTGGGTTGCTATCTCCAAGACGGCTTGCGTCTGCATTGTCACTGAGTGACAACCTGCTGGTCACAGTCTCCTTGGCCTCAGGTACCTGGAGAGGCAATCTGCTAGGTGCAGTCACACCTTGGATCCCGAACGCCTTGCGAGTCGAACATTTTAGCTCCTGAATGCTGCAAACTGGTTTGCGAACGTTATTTGGAACCCGAACGTCCGACACAGCTTCTAATTGGCTGAAGAGCTTGGCTTGGTTTCCAAACGTTTTGGAAGTCGAATGGACTTCCGGAACGGATTCCGTTTGACTTCCAAGGTACCACTATATTCTGGTCCCACGTTGTTTAGGGATTTACATGTCAATAACGAAACCTTGGAACACTGCTGATAGCTAATAGGATTCTTTGCAGCCCAGCTTTCTCTCTCTTCCCCACTCATCAGTCGTATTCACTATCCTTGGGAATGTGCTTGTGTTTTGTGACAAAGAAAGTATACCTTACTATAAAGGTAAAGGGACCCCTGACCATTAGGTCCAGCCGTGGCCGACTCTGGGGTTGCGGCACTCATCTCGCTTTATTGGCCGAGGGAGCCGGCGTACAGCTTCCGGGTCATGTGGCCAGCATGACTAAGCCGCTTCTGGCGAACCAGAGCAGCACACAGAAACGCCGTTCACCTTTCTGCCGGAGCGGTACCTATTTATCTACTTGCACTTTGACGTGCTTTTGAACTGCTAGGTTGGCAGGAGCAGGGACCAAGCAATGGGAGCTCACCCCGTCGCGGGGATTCAAACTGCCGACCTTCCGATTGGCAAGTCCTAGGCTCTGTGGTTTAACCCACACTGCCAGCCGTGTCCCTACCTTACTATAGTGTCATCTAAAAAAGGGTTCGTTCATACACCTATGCATTCGGCAGAATGAAGAGGTAGCATGAATTGGACTACTTCTGGCTGCAGGTAGAGTGCCTTTTTAAAAAATATTATGATTTAGACTCTGCAACTGTGTTTCTCATCCAATGAGGCCCACCTACCCACCCAAGGAGGTGTGTATATGAAGATTTCGGCAAGGGCTTGAGTGTTTTCCCCAAAATATGTACAATATACAGTAAGTCAAAACTAAAGTCACAATATTTCAATCATTTTGAAAAGTCAAGTAAAATAATTGAGGGAGCCATATTTGAGGGGGAGCATGGAGTTTTTATGATAGTTAAATGGGGTTGTGGGACACCACACGAGAGAGAGCGCTGCACAGTGTTGCAAACTTCCCATTTAGGGCTTTGACTCCACCCACTGTTAGCTGCAGGCCGTGATTAACTAAATGACTATTAATTGGGGGGGGGGGGGAGTTTCCCACCCCTAGGTAAAGGGAAGATAAAAAGTCCACATGTCTCCATGTTTACTACACAGATCTTCTCCAAGGTAATATCTTTGATGCTAAGAGAGTCCCAACTGGTAATATAGATGGATCACTTCACAGACATTCCAAGCAATTGTGATTTGATTGGGTAAGCTTTTGAGTTCAAATCAGAAATGCTAGTGGGATTTCACAGTTGTAGAAAACTGTTTCGCCACAATTTAAACTATTTCATCTGGAAAACCTATCTGCAAATAACTGCAGTCCAGAAGCTCTCCATTGTTTTATAGCAAAACAAACAAACAAACAAACCTGTAGATAGTGTTTGAGATGCTACTCAATTGAAACAATGTAATCTTGGAGTTGGGCAGAACTATTTCAGAAGTGTTTTTTTCTTAAGATTCCCCTGAAAACCGAATAGCTGAAAGCAAGGGTAGAAAATAGTTTTGGAAACACAGATTAAGATTGCACTTCTAAACTCAGTTACTAAGGAATATTCCCCCTGGGATACAGACTTCTGAGTAAACATGCATAGGGTTGTGATACTGAGCTCAGAGTCTGCATGTGTGCTGTCCACTTTCCTCCCTGCCCTCATTTTCTGTGTTTTGTTCTATAACAGTCACACAAGCTGCAACCTCTAGTGGGAGACCACATCAGGGGAGCTGAGATGGTCATTTTAATATTTTATTCTGGTTTTCAGCTTCCAGATCACTGTGGGGCTGTTCTTAGGCTGGATGATAGTGGGAGGAAAAGAGAAAAGGTTATACATGGAGGGGTAATTCTGGAGAAAGAAAAGCACCAAATGAAGTGGTTAAAGTGCCTGTTGCATGCTTTCTCCCTCCCTCCCTCCCTCCCTCTCTCTCTCCCCCCTCTCTCTCTCTGTGTGTGTGTGTTTCTCCCCCAACCCCCCAAAATTGCTGGTCTTCTTTTCAAGATTGCAGCCCAAACAGCTGCATTAGCTAAAAAAGGGAAATAGCGCAGGGGGGGGGGGGGAGTGCACGCGATTAACGTCACCTATCGCTTGAGCCATAAATTCACTAAGGCACTCTGTCTCTGTTGAAGCTTCAGTACTTCAGAGTGCAGGTGCGGTTTTGCGTGAGCTGTTCTCCATCCCGAAAACAAAAGCAAAGCCTGCTGCACATAGAAAACAAGATTAATCTGCAGAAAATTTAATTTGAGGGAAGCAATTTTTATTGATCACCCGCTCTGCAAGTAAAGCAGAGCATGCCAATTTGGGGAGATGGGGCAGATTAAGTGTAAACCTAGCCCGCTCTCTACAGGGCTAGTCCTCTATTTGCATGGAAATTCCCACCACCCACCCAAAAGCATTTTTTAAAGAATAAAAATAAAATCCTCCAATAATGCTGTCCATTGTACATTTCAGTGTTCAGTGTTGCAGAAAAGATACAAAAGGCATGGCCCCCCTCGACTAGCTGTCATTCTTGGAGGGCATGATTTAATAGAACCATGGGGGGATGAGTCAGAGGAATGGGCCTTGTGCATAAAAACACCTTTCAATTTGAGCACTGTTATGATCTGTTGAGGGACGCGGGCTTGCCGATCAGAAGGTTGGCGGTTCAAATCCCCACAATGGGTGAGCTCCCATTGTTCAGTCCCAGCTCCTGCCAACCAAGCAGTTCGAAAGCACCCCCGGGTGCAAGTAGATAAATAGGGACCGCTCCAGCGGGAAAGTAAACGGTGTTTCCGTGCGCTGCTCTGGTTTCGCCAGAAGTGGCTTAGTCATGCTGGCCACATGACCTGGAAGCTGTCTGCGGACAAACGCCTGCTCCCTCGGCCTATAGAGCGAGATGAGCGCTGCAACCCCAGAGTCGTCCACGAGTGGACCTAATGGTCAGGGCTATCTTTACCTTTACCTTTATGATCTGTTGAACCACCTTGGAATTCTATGTCCTCAGTGCACTGCATGTGTAGGCTAGGCCTGTTTTTGCTGCCATGACAATTTCCTGCTATTTTTATCTAAAATGGAAATGAGGGACAGTGGCAGGGGAGGGGGAATCAAGTCCACAACCTGCTCTCTCCCCATCCTCTTTTTTCTTGGGGCTGCAAACTTTAATTGCTAGATTAATTTATTAAAGCATTAGTGTATTAGATTAGTAGGCTCCGTTTTAAAGGGGGCACATTTTTATTAATGGGGCTTTGTGAGTTCACAATATGCTTTTTCTTAGGCTGTTTTGATTTGTTAACATTAAGAGGGCATTGAAAATGAAAAGGCTCGCGTTTCTTCTTCTTCTAATAAAGCATGACAGCTTTTATTTAATTTTCAGTTAGCTCCAAAAGCTTAAAGACTTTAGAAACACATGTAACTGAAAAAGAATGATGTTCAGAATTTTATTTTTATTTTTGCCTGAAGGAGAAATTTGTTAAATCAAACAGTACAGTGTCTCTATCAAATACGCTAAGGTTGACAATTTAATCAGTGCAAATGAAACAAAACTAGTTTAGCATTGCTGGTTCAGGGTTTGGGGATTGCGCCCTAGTATAGTGTGGCTAAAAGACTCAGCTATGGATTGGGAAGTTCCAGTTGTCACTTCTACTTCTGCCATTAACTCACGAGGAGACCTTAAGCAAGCCTGTTCAGCTTCTCTATTTGTACTATGAGGAATAATACTGAATTGCCTTGCAGAGTTGCTTTCGGGATTACAACTAGATAACGGTTCTGAAACATTTTCAACACTTGAAGGTGCTATACAAATGCAACATATACCATACTTTTCTGTGTATAAGACTAGGTTTTTTTTTACTGAAAAAATTGTTTAAAATCGGGGGTCCTCTTATACATGGGTAGTTCCGGGGGACGACGACGTGGGATTGGTTGATGCCGCAAGCCGGAGATGGTCTGTAGTGTCTTATTGGCGTCTGTGGCAAGGGGTGGTGTTGATTGGATGTTGCTGTGGCAATTGGGCGGGCAATAGGTGATAGACGTTAGGAGGCTGTTGCGACGCACACGAGTGTCAGCGTCGGCCAGGTGGGTGAGTGGCTGTTGACAAAAAAACAAACAAACAAAACCCTTCAACAACTCTGTGCAATCTCCCCCCATTTTTTTTATTTTCTTTATTTTTAGTCCCCCAAAATAGGGGGCGTGTGTTATACACGGAAAAGTATGGTAATTATTATTTAGTAAAACAGGACCTCCTCAATGAAAAATATCAGTAACAGCCAGATAATCCTTTGTAAGATGCCTTATTCTCCTGGCCTGGCTAATTCACCATTGAAGAGGGATGATGATGGACACCCTTCAGGATTGCCCAAAAACCTCTCCAACACACTGAGATTCTGTGGCAGATACATAGCAATTTTTACGTGCAGAAGGGATGCTCTGAAAGTAAGAAGTTTGCAAAGCAACACTGAAGAGCACCAGATTTTTATTTGTTCTCCTGGTTTTTATATTTTCAGGCCACTTCCACGGTCCCATATAGGCCTGTAAAAGCCTGTGGCAATATATTCTCAAATAAAGTTGTGAAGCAGATCTCGTTCAGAGGGATTATCTCTGAGCTCTAAAGAGTAGCCGTTTTCCCAGTGAATAAGCCTTTTGTAACTTACGCATGTGATGTTTACGTACTCTGAACGTTTCATGTTTGCCAGAAGAATAGCAGTGACCTTTTTCAAAGCGACACACACAGAGATGTATGCTCAGACTCCCACTGTGATTTTGTGTATTTCACACAGCCTAGCAACTTCCACATTAACTGCAAGACAAAGTGCAGTCTGGTTTTGCCTGTGCGTTTTGTCCTCTGCTGGATTTATCTGCCCCAACCCCCGTCTCCCTCTTCAATATTAAACCTGATTATAGAAGAAAATGGCACATACCAATGTGAATTTAGATGGAGGTCAGTGGAGAGATGCAGTGAAAAATAGAAATGGCAAGAAGGAATAATTACACCCCACCCACCCATCTGCAGACCTCCTAGGTAGGACTCCATCAATTTTATAAGAAGTAAGAGTTTCTGTTGCAGCTTCTTCACTGCCTCCCTGTGTTTCCTAACTCTACTCCATACCTTTTAAATATGATAATTCTGGACCTAAGGAGACCAGTTGTGGAGGGAGGAGAGCTGCCTTGGAAAAAAATTAATCCACTTTTACCAGAAAAATATTATTCACAAGTGAGGGGGACGAAGGTCTTGTAATGATGAGCATGATCTAAAGTTGAACATAATATGTAGTGCTATTTTTTTTCTAGGAAAAAGAGGTGCCAGAATTCACCACGAACTTCTCCCTTGTTCTCTTAGAATGGCAATGGCACCCACCTGAGAGGTGCTGGAACTGAGTTGAGTTCCGGCAAGTTCCGGCCAGGGAAAAAAAGCCCTAATAATATGTGAGAAGGATTGGGGGCTCAGGGACACAACGTTAGGGACAAAGGCTTCAGTCTGACCATACCTCAGTATACCGTATTTTTTGCTCTATAAGACTCACTTTTTCCCTCCTAAAAAGTAAGGGGAAATGTGTGTGTGGCTTATGGAGCGAATGCATGCTGTGCAGCTATCCCAGAAGCCAGAACAGCAAGAGGGATGGCTGCGCAGCGATCCCGCTTGCTGTTCTGGCTTCTGGGATTCAGAATACTTTTTTTCTTGTTTTCCTCCTCCAAAAACTAGGTGCGTCTTATGATCTGGTGCGTCTTATAGAGCGAAAAATACGGTAGTTAGAGTATTAGATTTTTAATCTCGGGGTTGTGGGTTTGATCCTGATGTTGGGCAAACAATTCCTGCATTGCAGGGGGTTGGACTGAATGACTTAGTGGTTTCTTCCAGTTCTACCATTCTATGATTCTATTAACAGAGTCTGGAATCTTCACCAGGGTTCAATCTTTCAGGCAAAATGCAAGACGTGTACTCTGCTTTAGAATGGGACAACCAGAGAGGGTTCGCTCTGCAGTAGTGTCCCAATGATGGGATGCCCTCTCCTTTGACTGCAAATTGGTACCTGCTCTTTTGAGTTCTTGGCAACAGGTGAAAACCTATTTATTCCACCTGGCCTCTAGAGTGACTTAATTACCTGAGCCTTGTTCTGATTGCTCAGCTGCTGTTCCTGCATTATGACATTATTTCCTCCTTTTATCTCTGCAAATGTGATTGTATTCTTTGTGCTTTTAATATTTTGACTTTATCCCACTCCGATACCATGTATGAATAAGGGCAGGCTAATTTTTCAACAAACAAAACAAAACAAAACAAAACAAAACATACCAATAAGTTCAAAGGGCATTTGGAGAAATTAATTATGGATAGATCTCTGAATAAACCTATTGCAAACACCAGGTGTTGCTGCAAACACGTTTGCGTTATTTTCAGCAGGCTGGGTCTCTCTGAACCCACAAGAGAACATTTTATATCCTTATACTTTATGGATCAAAAGAATTCTGCTGATGTTGCCAGTCAGGTTGTTACATTACTAACTATGGACAGAGCAGATCTGGGGAACTGCAATTCCCCCCCCCCCCTTGTTTTTCCTCATTGGCACCTATATATCTGGCTAGTTTACTAATTTAGATGGGCTTATGCATAAATCCCTTTTCTCTCTCCAAAAAAAGGGAGGAGAGGAATGTTTGCTCTGTGTTATTGACAATGCTATACTATAGTTGTTTAATACTTCATAGCAACAATAACATAGCATTGTCACCAATACAGAGCGAACCTGCCTACAGCATTTCACAGGTGGAAAAAGAGAAACTCCTTTATGTTGCAGCCCTGTTTTCACACCAAGCTATAGTGCCTGAACCTATTCCCACATTTGCTGAATGTACTACTACAACCTCTACATGCAGTATTCATTTACTCTGCTATAGCTTGCTCTAGAGTGATTTAAAAGTGAAGTTTTGTTCTGTTTGTTAAAGATTCACTAGAACAGACTTCTCCATCCTGGTGCCCTTTAGATGCTTCATGCTGCCTGGAACTTATGGGATTTGTGCTACAAAACATCTGAAGGGCACCAGGTTGCGGAAGGCTCTACCACAACAACATGCTTGGCTACAGTATATTATCAACAGTTCAAAATGAACTGCACCAGCTGCAGCTAGTAATTGGCAGAATTTTGTGAGTTTGCTCTGTCCTGCAATTTCCCACTCCCGAATTCCTGCTTAACGCTTGGAGAGTTTCCAAAACATAATTCTGAAATTGGAGGATGGGCAATTTGCTGCAACTTTCTGTTCCTTCCACTGTTCCACTGGGATCTTTCCCTCCCCCTTCTGTTATTCATATGCATTGATAAATCAATGTATGTATGCTTGAATCAAGATTCTTTTTGCATAATACATTATTGATCTACACAAGTGCATGGCTACCATAGAACAGAAATATATATATACAAAATAACTGAAGAAACCAAAAGCTGTGGCCAACTGTATGCTTGAATTCCAGAATTAAATTCAGAATTGCAGGAACACCCTATGCAAAAGAATCTTGATAGAATTGTTATTTTCATGTGATTAAAATAAAAAATGTTCACAAGCATATTGGTGATTCAAAGGAAGAAAAAGGCACTGAATTGAAGTGGTGAGAGCTTCGGGAAACTTCATTTGAATAGCACCTTGGAAATTTGTATTGCTCTAGTTCTGTTTATGAAAGCAAAACAGATAAAGATCTGGTGATAAATTTAGGATTCATTCAGAAACATCATTAGCTACTGCTTATGAAAGGACAGTCATAAGGACAGGCTGCAATCCTGACCTCATTGATGTGGAAATAAGCCTCACTGAATTCAACAAGACTAACTTCTTATAAAGTACACAGGATTACGATTACACAATTAATGCATATGCACAAGAGATAAGGCACATCTGTTTTCTTTGGCCTCTCCTAACAAAGAAAAAGCAGAGACATCACCTTGCCAACAAAGGTCCGCATAGTTAAAGCCATGGTTTTCCCAGTAGTGATGAATGGAAGTGAGAGCTGGACCATAAAGAAGGCTGGTCGCCGAAAAATTGATGCTTTTGAATTATGGTGCTGGAGGAGACTCTTGAGAGTCCCATGGACTGCAAGAAGATCAAACGCATCCATTCTGGTTTTTGTTTTTTTAAATGATATTTATTGAAAGAATTTTTTTTTTAAGTTACAAAAGAAAACAAAGTAGAAAAAGAGAAAAACAAGCCACTTCCAACCATACAAATACAAATTCAAAATAAGAGAGAAAAAAACAAAAATACACCACAAAAATTTAAAAACATTTAAAAACAAATCCATTATTCTCAACTCCTCAACTGTCATTACCCTCTTTCCTTGACCTCCTCCTCCTCTCCTTCCTTGTGTCCTGGTTGTTAATTGTCACAGCAAATCCTTTCCGTATTTCATAATATTCTGTCGTTACATTACCTTAAACTATTTTAATCTTATCTTACTATAAAAAACCTTGGAACTTAAAACTTAAATCTTATTTTTACCAACTTCTCATAACCATAATATTCTTACATAATTCTTTAAACATTTTTACTAAAGCCAAATAATTTCATTCCAACATTTTTCTAACATTCATCAATTTTATAAAACAGTCCTAGTAATGAAAAAAAGAAATAAAAACAAATCCAATCTTCATCCAGCGTCCCTTCCTCCTGGTCCCGGGTTTTGTCAGTCCTTATTATCCCATCGATCTGGCGCATTAACCTGGTAACCTTATATCCGAGGCCCTTAAGTCTCTTCCATGTCCCTTCCGCAGCTCTTTTTCATATTTGTAACTGTATTTTCCCTTGTCTCCTGCTCGTTTCACTCGTGGGAACTCCAGCTTAGCAATATTTTTGACCCTTCTCGACAGATCAGCCCCTTTTCCATAATCGACACTGAATTCCATGTGGTATGTAAAAACATGTTTCAAAAACCCTCCAAAATTGAGAGCCCCCACAATCCCAAACATCTCACCGCCCATTGCCAGACTTGAAAAGTCCAAACATCCCTGCATAGGAGGGTCTATCCAACCCCCCATTTCCAAACCAAACCAAACTTTTTCTTTCCAAATCTGGCTTTTTCCAAGTTCATTTGTCAGATCCGAAAGCTCATATTCCTGTTGGGCCTGTTCTGTCAGGGCACACTCCTGATTTAATTCCTGGGTGGGCTCCACGTATTTTCCCACTGCCTGTTCAAAATTTCCCACTGCCTGTTCAAAATTTCTAATCGAATCAGCCATCAAATTCGTCTTCTCATGTAGCTGTTCCAGTAGGGCATTTGTTTTATAGAAAGCACACAACAGAGCTTCTGAATACATTGTCCTGCAAGGTCAGATGTCTATTCCCATGATTGTAATCTGTAACAGCTGCCAGCTCCCAGGAGTTGGTTACAGTTTCACAGTCTCCCTCTAGGGGGAAAACTTCTATTTGATCTTTCTTTTAAAGACAAGTCTAGCAACAGAGTTTCCTTTTTTCAGATATTTTGTCAATATTTGTTCCTTTAAGGTGCGAAAGGAAACAATAGAATCACTATGTTTCTCTTCTTTTAGCTATCTGTCAAAAGCGTTTATCTCTGGTCAATGAGCTTCAAACGTCAGTCCTGACACCCCGCTCCAGGATCAGGACGGTGGAAAGTTACTTTACTTTAAACTCACTTCTGCAGGTTTAAACAGTCCCCCCCCCCAAATCCCCCTTCTTCTCCTGCTGCCGAAGGGGGGTTCACCAATTTTAAATGATGAAAGCCAATCCTTTAGAAGCGATTTTCTGAGCTCTAGTTTACGTTGTCTTTGCTTTATTCTGTCTACAAAGAAACGGAAGGCTGACTTCCTGTTTAGACCTTCCCGTTTCAGTACCAAATTGAAGTAAAATTTTTAAGTCCAATTCCTTTCTGCTCGCAAGTCCTTATTTAAAGTCCAATTGTTCAAAGTTTAAGTACTCACGGGTGCTTATTTTAGAAGCCAAATTGTCCCAGGAAAAAGGCAGCGCTCTCCAGCAACGGCTGTGCGGCTTCACTCTACGGAAATAGCAGTTGACTCACAGCACCGCGCCGCTTCCTCCTCTTCGCTTCGGAGCCCGTTAGTGGGTTCCTTTGCGGGTTGGGGGGGGCGCTAAGGGTGCCCGCCGAGTCCCATGGTCACAGGCTTCATCCGCCTGTGATTTTTAAAAGGGTCCCCGCTTCGCCGTAGCGGAAAAGACCCGTTTCGCGCGGAGCTAGTCCCTCCAGTTCAGAGGGAGTCCGCCATTGCCGATGGCGCCACCCCGGAAGTCCCAAACGCATCCATTCTGAAGGAAATCAGCCCTGAGTTCTCACTGGAAGGACAGATCGTGAAGCTGAGGCTCCAATACTTTGGCCACCTCATGAGAAGAGAAGACTCCCTGGAAAAGACCCTGATGTTGGGAAAGATTGAGGGCACAAGGAGAAGGGGACGACAGAGGACGAGATGGTTGGACAGTGTCCTCAAAGCTACGAACATGAGTTTGACCAAACTGCGGGAGGCAGTGGAAGACAGGAGTGCCTGGCGTGCTCTGGTCCATGGGGTCACGAAGAGTTGGACACAACTAAACCACTAAACAACAACAACAACAAGTCTGAAAAGATGCCCCTGAGAATAGGCTCGGTCTCTACGAAGAAACACTGTTATATAACTGTTACAAGAGCCACAGATTGTCTAGGGTTTTCCCCGAACAGTTAATCTCATACTGGTTACCATTGTACTTTTAAATCTTAACATGATTGTGGGTTATTGCTTCTGTATTTCACCCCTCTGTGTATGTTCAATTTTTATTGAATTTTTTGTTCAATTTTTGTTCAATTTTTATTGAACATACATTCTTTCTAGAAGGTACCGCCCTGTGGAACACCCTCCCATCAGATGCCAAAGAGATAAACAACTATCTGACGTTTAGAGGACACCTGAAGGCATTTAGAAGACATCTTTAGGGAATGACTAATGTTTTAATGTATTTTTAATCTTTGTTGGAAGGGGAAACCCAGCCAGATGGGAGGGGTACAAATAATTATTTCTTCTTCTTCTTCTTCTTCTTCTTCTTCTTCTTCTTCTTCTTCTATCAACCTGGACCCTAAAGTATGGTATCATTTTTAGTGTCACAGTTACAAATCTCAGGAAGATGCTAGTCTATTCAAGTTTAGTGAACCTGGCACAACAGCACAAGAGCAGTCCTGAGGAATTGGACAGAAAATGGATTTTGGCCAAGCAAATAATAAAGGGTTCATGAACAGGACTATCTTTGTCCTAATACATACAGAAGCACATTGCTTCAAAAGTAGTTAAAGATGTAAAAATCTAAGACACTGCATAGTGAATATAATACTGTACTGTATCCTGAAAAGTGAAGATTAGATTTATAATTGCCACCCAATGTGTTCTTTGGTTTTGCAACGTATCCAGAAGATACACTGTGTTATCCTCAGGCAATTAAAAATGCCTTTCCATATATTGTTAATAATTCCATTCAACCACCTACTCTCTAATTAGGTCACCTGCTTTACTGGGTTTATTCATCTTTTATAATTGTGAGAATAAATTGTGGCTAAAATTAGTTGCACAACCTATTTATGGCCTTATCATATGAGCTGCCATATGGGCTTAAGAAATCTGCAGGTCGAGAAAGCAAAGTCTCTATTGTGTTCTGCTTTCTACAGAGAAGAGCCATTTCAGCAAAACGCGTCCACTGCCACTTCACACAGGGCCAGTGTGTCTGTTGCACAATCCTTTGCATAAGTAGTTGGAAATACCTCTCATGGTGTTCAGTACGGCTTATTACCAGGTAAGTGTTACACAGCATTAGGCAACTATACCATAATTTCTTCTTCCAGCTAGAATCATTATACAAGCACGTAGCTCCCGAATGTCTTATGCAAGACATACATGCCTTGTCTTGACACTGAAATGAACCTATTCTGATTTTTCTTGCATCTATGATATGTTATAAGAAAAAAAGCTCTTTTTCCCTTATGGGGTACCCAAGAACCCATATAGAGTCCTCTTTTTAGGTTCTCTGTCAGCAGGAAAACATAACAGAGGCCAACCAGAGAATATTGAGAAGCAAGGCAGCTAGTAAGCCTGATCTTTATTAAAGCTGTTCCAACAGGGTGCTCTCCCCACACACAGGAGGGGGGAGGGACCCAGAACAAAGGTGTGCTCACCCTTATATAGACTTTTAAAATTGCCCACCCTCAAACTCCAGACCACCCCCCAGATACACCATACATACATCACAGAAAGGGTGTAGCCCAAGACCACCCCCAGATACATCACACCTACATCACAGAAAAGGCGGTCTACAACAGAAATCTGAGTACGTTGTTTATCTCCTATCTGACAAGTTACCTAATTGCATTATCTGGGTTTTGGCCACTCTTGTTATTACAACTACTTAATTCCTGAATCTAGGTCACAGGTCACAGGCTCACACCCTGTTCATATCTTGAATGTGTCCTTAAGACAGGATTTGTGAGGAAAGAGACAATGGGGAGGTTTCCCACTTTGACCTTAAAATTCATATAACAGACACTTTTGCACATGTTACTCTGCAAGTAGAGCTGATGATGTATGAGCCTTTCCCTGTTTAGGGAACATTGATATAACACAAGGAATGTGGTGGGGACCCATCTGAAGCAAAGAACAGCATATCTGGTACTTTAATTAACTGTTAATGCAGCTTCCCCCCCTGGAGAGATGCAAGCTCTCTGGAGGTAATCCCAGTGTAACCCTCATTTGTATTTAGGGATATTACAGAATTCAAAATTATTATTATTATTTTAAAAAAAATATTTTTAAACCTTGCCACTTCATGCCCTGTGTAGTCTCCTGTTAATAAAGGGGTTGATTGTGCTGTGGTATTTCAACTGCTTTTCCTTTATGGGCTCAAGTGTTTGTGGCTTATTAGAATCTCTGTTATAAACACTACACATCCACAGTGCTGGGGGGGGGGGTGTCTAAATGATCCAGACACGTATAAACTATTTGGTTTTGCTTTATCAATAATACTTCAGGAGAGTGTTTTGGTAAGAAATGAGGTGCTGCGATGCATATTTTGATAAAAGTGCCATGGAAGCCAGCACAAATAGACTACCATGGGCAGCAAAAATGAAAGAAAGAAAGAAAGAAAGAAAGAAAGAAAGAAAAGAGAAAGAAAGAAAGAAAGAAAGAAAGAAAGAAAGAAAGAAAGAAAGAAAAGAGTATCATCACAAAAAAAGTACTGCTTCTGGGAGAGGATTTGTCTCAACTAGGGAGACTTTTCAGGCCTTTGCAGTGGTTTAAATCGATCAACCAACCACTCACTTCAGTGATTATTTATATTGTTACAGGCCATCCCCGAATTCCAGGGGACTTGGCACTTTGTGTTTTCTTTTTTTAATATTTCATTTTCATTTTTTAAACAATGTTCTTATACATTCACATCATTTTCAATCTACCTAGATCCCTTGGACTTCCCCCCAGCCCAGCCGGTTTCCAATTTCCTTCTCTCTCTATATTTTTGCATCTAATTACATTTTCTAATCCATTTGATCTCCTTTTTTACCTTGACTCATATTACATTATAAGTGTTACAACAATCCTGGTAACGTTTTTAAGTATACACAGTGGTCTTTCAGATATTCTATAAACTTCTCCCACTCTTGACTGAATTTCTTATCATCTTGGTGTCTGATCCTCATGGTCATCTTTGCCATTTCGGCATAGTCCAGTATCTTGGTTATCCATTCTTCTTCAGTTGACACTTTCTCTTCCTTCCACTTCTGGGCAAGTAGCATTATTGTGGCTGTTGTTGCATACATAGACTTTGTATACCTTTTGGTATTTAATCTCCTGTTAACCCTAGTAAGAAGGCTTCTGGTTTTTGATAAAAGTTATCTTAAACATTTTTTTTTCAATTCATTATATATCATTTCCCAGAAGTCTTTTACTATTTTACATGTCCACCACATGTGGTAAAAAGTACCTTTTTTATCTTTACACTTCCAACATAAGTTGGAGGTGTTTTTATACATTTTCGCTAATTTTACTGGAGTCAAATACCAATGGTACATCATTTTCATGTGGTTTTCTTTTAATTTTAAGTAAATTTTAAGTCCTCTTTCCACAACTTCTCCCGTAAGTTAAATTGTATATTATAACCCACATTTTTTGCCCAGTCGGGGTTTGTGTTTTCTTGGGGAAAATGAGGCACAGTAGAGACTGGTGTCTTTATGAAATGTGGTTTATTCACACATATTTACACCTGAGTTAGCCAGGATAGCTCAGTCAGTAGAGCATGAGACTCTTAATCCCAGGGTTGTGGATTATAACCTTCTACCCCTATGATTCTATGATTCTATGATATTTGATACAATGTGCTAATAAAATGGGGGAGAATTTTAGACAGAGACAGCCTGTTTCTACAATCCAGAAATAGCAGTCAGATTTTACTTTGATGCAAGAAATTTAGGTTGCATTCCCAAACACAGTTACTCGGGAGTAAGTCCTGTCAAGCTCAAATACCTCTTCTAAAATTAATATTTGCTTTTTGAGGGGGAGGGACCCTGGAGCCAACAGGGGACAACACCCCACTTCCATAAATGGCTTCAGGGAAGAGATGCTCCTTAGACCCTCGGCAGGGAAGAAAATGATTATTTCCCCTTCCACCACTGCTCTGGTCCCCCATTAATTATTGCCCACCCAAAATCAATTTGCATTTTTAAAATATAAATTTCAAAGATGCACTTAATACCACATTGTTAGAAAATTGTAGCATGCACACACATAGCAGACACACACTCCATAGAAAACCAATTCTTCACCCTTCAAAATTCAGCAAATATCCCCTGAGAAAAACCACACTTTATTTTAGCACACAGAACAATCCCAAAAGCCAACCTGGCTCTCCTAATTAATGACTCTAAATATTTCCCCTGCAGAAGGAAATGTCTTGGAGAAACCGTTCCCCAGAGTTCTTTCACTTACAAATCCTTCAAATCCTGTGACCTGGATTCAAGAACTGAAGTTATTGACCATCTCAAAAGAAGGGCTAGACTGCCCAGGCAATGCAGTCAAGTAAAACATTATCAGGGATCTTGGGAGACAGGAGAGAAGCAGCACTCTCCAATTTCTGTTGTGGACTGCCTCTTTCTGTGATGTATGGATGATGCTTTTTGGGTAGTCTTTGCCTAAGGGGCCAGGCAATTTCTAAAGTCTTTAAAAGTTCTCACACACCTTTGTCCTGGGTCCTCGCCTCCTTGCAAGGGGGGGGGGCCTCTTTTGCAACAGAAAAATAAAGATGGTGTAGTGGTTCAGAGCGGTGGACTCGTAATCTGGTGAACAGGGTTCGCTTCCCCGCTCCTCCACATGCAGCTGCTGGGTGACCTTGGGCTAGTCACACTTCTCTGAAGTCTCTCAGCCCCACTCACCTCACAGAGTGTTTGTTGTGGGGGAGGAAGGGAAAGGAGATTGTTGGCCGCTTTGAGACTCCTTGAGGGCTGCTGGAGGAGACTCTTGAGAGTCCCATGGACTGCAAGAAGATCAAACCTATCCATTCTTAAGGAAATCAGCCCTGAGTGCTCACTGGAAGGACAGATCATGAAGCTGAGGCTCCAATACTTTGGCCACCTCATGAAAAGAGAAGACTCCTTGGAAAAGACCCTGATGCTGGGAAAGATGGAGGGCACAAGGAGAAGGGGACGACAGAGGACGAGATGGTTGGACAGTGTTCTCAAAGCTACCAGCATGAGTTTGACCAAACTGCGGGAGGCAGTGGAAGACAGAAGTGCCTGGCATGCTCTGGTCCATGGGGTCACGAAGAGTCCGACACAACTAAACGACTAAACAACAAGGGGAGTGAAAGGTGGGATATCAAGTCCAAACTCCTCCTCCTCCTCCTCCTCTTCTTCTTCTCCTTCTTCTTCTTCTTCCCTGGATCCCTGCCGCCACCCATTTTTCTCTGACCGATAATTGACTGGGGGCGGGGGGGGGGGGAGGACACACACAGTCATTTGATGGGCTGCAAAAGCCAAGCCCAGTCTGCAGTTTGGCCCTTAGATGCGTGTCTTTAGAGAAGAATCTGCCACCCACACTTGATGTTTTCCTGGAGAGAAGCAGGAACCTACTACGAAGCGTGGAGAGAGTCTGACGCTATGGAAATCTCCTGCAATTTCCACGGGCTCCAGCAAGCTGCAGCCGTGCCTCAGAAAATACTCTCCCCTGGTCGAGAAACAACTGGGTTGGGGGCGGAGGACGACAGGAGCCCAGCGCGTCACTTCGGCTCTCTCTCTCTCTCTCTCCTCCGCCTCGCTTTTCCTAGTTCCCAAACAACAACAATACAGTACAAACCTCCCACCAACAAGACAAACGAGAGATCTGTCGATTTAGTGATTGAAAATATCCCCCTTGCTGCTGCTTTCTGTGCTACTTCTGCACACACAGAGCGCGGAGAGAGCTCTTCCCGCCCGGCTCTTTTCCCGAAGGCGGACATTTGCTTCGACATTGTATTGAACGTGCTGCTTATTGCCTCGCCGTTGAATAACACGCTCCCTCCCTCCCTCCCTCCCTCCCGCTCCTCCATCTTCCTCCCTCTCCCTCTTCAGGGAGATTAGGCGCCCCTCTCTGCGCTAGGAGAAGGCGGTAGAGGACGCTCCCCGGAAAGCAACGATAATAAAGGCGTCCTGTTATTGTGCTAGACTGTATTACAATTCTTCACAGTCGCTCCCTTGAAACTGCGTTGTTGGGACTTCGCTCGCCATTGACCAGGATATCTCATGAAATAAACGCCGGAGAAGAATCCAAAATGAAGGAAACGGGGAAAGGATGAGGAGAGCGCCCATTCTGGGGTCTCTCTCTCTCTCTCTCTCTCTCTCTCTCTCTCTCTCTCCCTCTCTGAATGACCCGTGTCTTTTAACACACATATATGCCGTGTTATATGTGCATATATAGGAAGCGGAGGACACCCCCCTCGTTGCTGACACGTATTATTTCGCAATGCTCACGTTCTCAAAGCAGTGCTTTGGGATTCGCGACACGTCTAGCCTGCCTTATCTCGGCGCAAATCAACGCCTTAAAAAAAAGAATCGCTTGCAGGGTTTCTGCCGTTTTTAACAGGATGCGAAAATTTGTCGAGACCGGTGACGGGGGGGGGGGGGATCTTTTGCAGTTATGGCAGAACTAGTTATGGCAACGATGTTCTCTCATCTCCTCCCCGCTTCCCTCTCAGCGGGGGGGGGGGACGTGGCGGGTGGGGGGCACGGCTACAGCACCCCCCCTACACATTCATAAAAGGCTTTGAAAATGCGCGCACTGGCTTTCGCTTGCGTATCTCTTTATGGATATATATGGATATAATATTACATCCTCGGCGTCTATGTATTGATCCGACAGATGTTGCATATTACACCGTATGCACTAACGCTGTGTCGAGACGCCAAGTGTATTGACTGACTGTACTCCTATAGATGGTTGTATACTAGAGTGGCGGGAGAAACCCAGCCAGATGGGCGGGGTAATAATAATAATAACAATAATAATAATAATAATAATAATAATAATAATGGTTTGGCACACAAACGCCCCGAATATAGCACGGTAGCTGCGATGCCTTCTCCGCCACTCCTAGATTATCCATCACCATCTCTTTGTAGCTGAGGGCTTGAGGCAGGGATATATAGCATGGAGGTCTCCGCCTGTGTTTCTGTGTGTTGGGGCAGCGGGAGGCAGCAGCGGCAGGGGCTGGCGACGCGTGTGTAACCGGGCTGGGTGTGTGTGACTTCCTGTGGTATATTTACGGCCAGGGCTTCGATTTCCGGTATCTGATACGAGCCCTCTCTCCTCGCACGGAGCGTTTAATAATATCGCTGAGGGGGAAGGAGGAGGGAAAGCTTTCTGCACACACATACACACGCGCGCGCGCACAGTGTGAGGTGAGGAGGAGGAAAACCGAGCGCGGGGATGAAAGACACCTCAGGCGCACACACACTCCAAACACACTCTC
The DNA here is from genome assembly GCF_964106645.2 of Podarcis pityusensis. Taxonomy (NCBI): domain Eukaryota; kingdom Metazoa; phylum Chordata; class Lepidosauria; order Squamata; family Lacertidae; genus Podarcis; species Podarcis pityusensis. Next base: position 26,659,836 of record NC_138042.1, read on the forward strand.
CTTCCTAGTCCGAACAATATATGACGGTCAGGAGCGCAACCGCGCCATTCAATATCACGAATAGAGCACCGGCTCCTCCCGCCCCTCGCGACACGCGCGCCCCGCATTCCTATGGACAGGCACGTGCAGGTAGGTGGATAGGAGAGCCGCGGCGGCGGCGGGGGGGGGAGTGTTGGGGAGGGGGGCAAGCAGAAGCGAAATGGCGCGAGTCAGTGGAAGGGGCGCGTATGCTCTATTCTCTCTCGCGCGCGCACACATTGCGAAAGGGGGGCTGGCCGCTCCGGAGTACTTTTGACAACTGAGGGGACCTGAGAGGGGGGAAAGTCTTCTTCTCGCTCTGCCGTTTTGGCGGGAGGGGGCGGGAAGGCGGCTAGCGTTCAGACGAGAGGTGTGTGTGTGTGTGTGTGTGAGAGAGAGAGAGAGAGAGAGATAGGGCAGTTATTGAATGGGGGAAGGAGGCGATATGGGTGAGGAGCGTCTCCCCCCCCCCCAAAAAACCCCCCCAAACAAACAAATAAACACTGTGTCTCTGCGGTGGCCTCCTTGGAAAGCTCGAGCTCTCGACCCCGCACTTAACGAGGGGGCTTGTATTGACCGGCATTTATTGCGCGAGCAAGTTTATTAGCGCATGAAAGGAACGAAGCGTTTGGCTCTCTTTCCTCCTCCTCTAGCGAAGGGGGAAAAGCAGAGGCTTCGAAGACGCGAGTCGAGAGATGGCTGAATTCAGAAGTGGGCCCGGAGCGCGCGAGGCAGGACGGGCAGGTGTGTCGCGGGGGTCGTGGGGAAAGCGCGTTTTCTGTGGGGTTGGAGGGAACGGGGCCGCGCGCGTTCGGGGAGGAAGCGTCGCTGTGCGTGGCTGGAGTGGAGTATGGCGTGGGGTCTTCAGTTATTAGCGGGCGCGTTATCAGCCTGGATAGCGCAGTTGGCTCGAGCAGGGTGCTGGTGACTCCAAGGTCGCAGGTTCGATCCCCGTATGGGACAACTGCGCATTTCTTCGTTGCAGCGGGTTGGACTAGGTGATCCTCAGGTTCATGTAACAATCCTATGTTCTGTATAGTATTTAGTAAGAAAGCTGGGGCAAGGTGTGGCGGGACAGGAGGATGAAGTGTCTCTCTTTGAGGCAAGCGGCGCCCTGCTATACATGCCTACTCAGAAGTAAGAGCCATCGAGCTCAACCTCTCTTGCACCCAGGCAAGTGGGTGAAGGACTCTTCCCACTCGGAAAGAGCTCACCCCCCTTCTTCTGTTTAATACGGATCCGCACTAGCACACGAGAATCGTTATGCCCTGGTCCTGGAATTTCGTCGTGCAGAAATCAGCCTTTCTTTACTTTGCCCTAAAAAGACGAAAAGGAGAAGCAGAAAGGAGGGGTGGGGGGCAAGAAGAGCTACAAGGAAAAGCTTTCTGCTTTGTTAAGTGGGGGGGGGGGGGGGATACTTCATTTCTCTATAGAGTCTCTAGTTGGTTGGAAGTTTTCTCTCGCGCGCGCTTCTCTTGCCGGGTGTCGCACGTTTGCTTGCGGCTTGTTCCCTAACAGTAGAAAGGCTGTAGAAAGGTGTCCCTCTTTGATTTTGGTAGCAAATGCATCCATTACAGTCCTCTAAAGCACAATTCTATAAACACATTGAACTCCCTGAAGCTTACTTCTGAGTGGGCATGTACAGAATTACGGCGTTCATGGCATAAGTCAAAGCCAGGCACTGCTAGCAGAACTAAAGGCTTAGAGTCCTAGCAAGAAGTTCAAGGGAGAAAATGCTTTCCTTCTCTCTCTCTCTCTCTCTCTGCTTCACATTTACTTTCCCTGCAACAGAAGGGGAGCATGGAAAAGTATTAGCACCCTTCTCTCAGTAATTCTAAATTCCAGTTAGTTTTTCATCCCGAATTAAGGTGATACTCAAGTGACAAATACCGAAACCTCTGTTAACAGAGGCCCTGATGTTATCTCCTAGGATGCTTTCACTATTTTCTCACTCTCTTTATACATGGGCGTAGCCAAGGGGGGGGGGCAGAGAGGGGCAGCTCCCCCATCAATAAAAATACATAGCTAACTGAGGTTCTGCCCCCCCACCAAACACCCATGTTGTCTTATCAACGTTTGCAGAACATTATATGTTGCATCCAGAACATTCACTGAGCGTTCACCCTTAGTGTTTGCAGGGGCAAAAGTGGTTGTTAATTGAGCATGCATTCTGCTTTGTTTTGTGGGGACGTTATACCACACTTTCCAATGCATTTCCCTGTCACTTTCCTCGTTGCAAGAAGTTGGGCCATTTGGGGAAGTGATTTGTTGTGCAAGACCTCCAAATCAACTTTAGCTGCATAGCCTGATAGATGTTTTCTGATAAATTATTGAATCCCACCTGAAAATTGCAATGGTCCGGAAGTGCCCTCAGTCTGAAAAGTGATAGTTGGTAAACGTGTATGTAGTATATTCTCATATCTTTCTATGAAAGCTGATTAGCAGAATTTCACCTTCCCCCAAGATCCACATATTTTAGTCACCTTCGCTAACTCTGAAGTCATCTCTCTTTTGCCCAGAGTTTCTGGACCAGAGTTTCTGGTGAAATGGGCTCTTGTCCACAAAGTTTATGCCATAATAAATCTGTCTTTTAAGTTTCCACAGTAAGCTTTGTTGTTTTTATATAAGCTCTTGCTATTGACTCTTAACAATAAAGTTACATTAGTAAGGAAAGAAAAAGAGTAGATGAAACAATGTATTTTCATCCACTTTGTGGCTCTCATTCTTGTGGGCTCTACATGGCTACAAATATTTGTATGTTTTTGAAGAAAAAAAAGTATGAGTCATATTTACATTTTGGCACTGATTCTGTATATCCTTTTGGATTAAAATTCAGGATCCTATTTAATGTGTTTATTTACAATACAGAACTGTATTGCTTTAAATTATTAGGCTCTCTGTTGACCTTGCAGAAGCCAGAGCCCAGTACGAAAAGAGTATTACAACTGATTAACGACTTTGGTCGGGTGGCTGGATTTAAACTAAATAAACAGAAAACTAAGGTTTTGGGGAAAAATTTGACTGATACAGAGTCAGAACGGTTTCAGAATGAGACGGAACTCAATGTGGTTAAAAAAGTAAAATACCTAGGGGTAAACATAACAGTAAAAAATCTAAGTCTATTTAAGGATAATTATGAAAAATGCTGGACAGAAATTAAGAGAGACTTAGATAGTTGGTCAAAATTGAAACTTTCTTTGTTAGGCCGAATTGCTGCTATCAAGATGAACGTATTGCCAAGGATGTTGTTTTTATTTCAAACACTTCAGGTTTTGGACAAAACGGAGTGCTTTCAGAAGTGGCAGAGAGACATTTCTAAGTTTGTCTGGCAGGGCAAAAAGCCCAGAATTAAGTTTAAGATATTAACCGATGCAAAACAAAGAGGGGGCTTTGCCCTGCCAGACTTAAAGTTGTATTATGAAGCCGCAGCGTTCTGCTGGCTAAAAGACTGGCTACTTCTTGAAGACACTGATGTGTTGGATTTGGAAGGGTTTAACAACGCTTTTGGATGGCATGCATATTTATGGTATGACAAGGTTAAAGCAAATAAGGCCTTTAAGAACCATATTGTCAGAAAATCACTGTTTAATGTCTGGACAAAATATAAAGACTTGCTGGAAAATAAAACACCAAGGTGGCTTTCACCTCTGGAAGCTAAGGCCCGAAAAAGACCCAATATGGAGGCTAAATGGCCAAAATATTGGGAAATACTAGAAAAGGATGGAGACAATTGGAAATTGCAGAGTTTGGAGAAAATGAAAGACAAAGTGCGAGGTTGGCTACATTACGCTCAGATTAAAGAAGTTTTTAAAAATGATAAGAAACTAGGGTTCCAGGTGGAGAAATCGAAATTAGAAACAGAATTGTTAGAACCAAAGATTAAGGTACTTTCAAGGATGTATAACTTGCTGTTGAAATGGAATACACAAGATGAAACGGTTAAATCGGCTATGATAAGGTGGGCACAGGACATTGGGCATAATATCATGTTTGAGGACTGGGAGAGGTTGTGGAGTAATGGATTGAAATTTACTGCATGTAACGCTCTGAAAGAAAATGTAATGAAAATGATTTATAGATGGTATATGACCCCAGTCAAATTTGCCAAAATTTACCACCTGTCTGATAATAAGTGTTGGAAATGTAAAGAGTGTGAGGGAACGTTCTTCCACCTCTGGTGGACTTGCCCTAAAGTGAAGGCGTTCTGGGAAATGATTTATAATGAATTGAAAAAGGTATTTAAATATACCTTCACTAAGAAACCAGAGGCTTTCCTTTTGGGTATTGTCGGCCAAGGGGTGGCAAAGAAGGACCAGACATTTTTTATGTATGCAACAACAGCAGCAAGGATACTTCTCGCAAAACACTGGAAAACTCAAGATCTACCCACACTGGAAGAATGGCAGATGCAACTGATAGACTATATGGAACTGGCTGAAATGACCGGCAGAATTCGTGACCTGGGAGAAGAGAGGATTGAGGAGGATTGGAAGAAATTTAAGAACTATTTACAAAAGCATTGTAATTTGAGTGAATGCTAAATAAGATGCTAGACTAAAACAACTGAGCACCACTAAATTTAGAAGTTTTTAAGAAAATAAGTAAGACTGTGAAAATTTAGCTCCTTCCGAGAATTATAAGATTATGAAATATAGAAGGGATATAAGAATTTAAATAAGATGATAAATTGCTGACAAAATGTTACAACGATGAAAGTGGGAGCGGGAGATGTGAGGAAGTCCAAAGAAAATGTGAAACTATGTTAAGACAAATGTTATATTGTTTATTATGTTTACTTTTATTGTAAAACCCAATAAATTGCTTTAAAAAAAAATAAATAAAAAAATTATTAGGCTCTCTGAAGTGTAGTATAAAAGTAAAGCAGCTTACTGAACTGGTTGTCATACTTACACGCTAATTGCAAAGAGACAAGACTTTTAAAACTAGATATACAATATAAGTAATAGAAAAAAGTATGCAAATAACAGTTATGTTGTTTGGGTTGCTGTTTAATATCTTATGAGCCATGGATTTGTTATTTGGGACACTTTCTGGAACCTAGCCAAACAGGTATGTAAGATATTTTGTTTGTTTAAAGCACAGTAGCTGAAGGATATGTGTGGCAAAATATTATACCGAGAAATGGAATCACTAGTCGTACCTTAGAAGTCTAATGGAATCCGTTCCGGAAGTCCGTTCGACTTCCAAAATGTTCAGAAACCAAAGTGCGGCTTCTAATTGGCTGCAGGAATCCCTGCTAGACATTCAGCTTCCAAAAGAAAGTTTGAAAACCGGAACACTCACTTCCGGGTTTCAATTGTTCGGGAGCCAATTTGTTTGGGATCCAAGGCATTCGAGATCCAAGGTAGGTACGACTGTACTAGAATGTTGGATTCCAGCACCAGGGAGACCTATGTTCAACTCCCTTGCCCCCATCAAATTCACTGCATGACCTTGGGCCATTGACTATAACCTTCTCCAGGTATTTTGTTTCCATGTTAACAAGTAAGGCAGGGATGAATGCGCTTGCTCTGATCCACATCACTGTCTCTCTTGGTGAAGATCCAAAGCAGGAGACAGTTGTACTCAAGGAGGCTCCTTATGTCAGATCGTCACCCTCCTTCAACTTGTGGAGGGCAACAGAGCTAGTGCATTCATTCTCACAACCCTCTTCGTGTCTTAACTGAATACGGAAACATTAATGCCTGAAGAAGACTTACATCTCAGCCTAATATGCACCATAGGGTTGCTGCGAGTATAATGTAAGGGGACATTATGCATGCTGCTCTGTTTTCCTTGAAGGAAGGGCAGGAAAAGAATATGACAAACTCAGTGAGTAGATTCTTCCATGATAAATAGAACACTTTCTTCATTTGGCATACACCTGGGGTATACATTCGGTTGTTTCTTTTATTTGAACTCATATTGGCTCCTCCAAGCTTTGAGCAAGCAGCTCTTCAAGCCAACTTCCAGCATCACTGATTTGAAACTCTGGTAACTACATCTATATCTCACAACTTATTTCCCAGAACAGACAGCTGTAGAACATATGAGATACTGTCTTTTATTAGATTAACCAGCCTGTCCAAAGACACATTAGAATTTTGAGTTTCACTGAATTCTTCATCAGGCAAAAAAGGGCATTCGGAGCATAAAAGTTTGGCTTAGCTCTTGGTTTAGACCTCTGTTTCTGAAGAATAAAGTTTAGCATGGCTAGAAATTAGATTACTTTTTGGCTAGTGATGGGCACCTTTTATGAGTTCTCAAATTACAAACTTGTAAGGTTCATGGAAAGTCCAAGTAAAACAAAACAATATGAAATAATGTTCACCTAAAGTTATCAAAGTTTTTGTGATGGCACACACATTCTTTAAATAATTGCCTAGCCATTTGCCAAATGTCCATCTCAGCTAGCAAAAACTCTTTGTGTAACTCTTCCAACATTATACGTTATTGTTATTTATTTATTTATTACATTTATATTCCGCCTTCCATCCAAGGATCACAGGATGGTTTACAATATAAAAAACAGAAAATACACAACATAGTTACAAATGAAACAATGTATAATGACACTGTCTTTAAATATAGTATCAGATTTGATTGGAAGAATCACTTGACTTTGCTACCATTTCATAAGTTGTTGTGATCAAATGTACTTTATTATGGTTTGCTTTAAAAATTCCTCTTGATGTTACTTTAATTAGTTTCTTCAAAGGAGCAATGGAGCAAATTTTAATTGAGCAGAAAACCGACAAGTTATAGTAATGTGATGCCTTGCCATAGCCTCCCCCACTTTTTAACTACATACTAGTCATAATGAGCCTAAGAGACAGGATCCAGTCTTTGAGAGTAGTTTACTGCTTTATGCAAAAGCAAACTTGGATTTGTCATAAGAATGTAGCAGAATATATTAAGAAACATGTCAGAGAGGATGCAATTAGATAAGAAAGAACCTTAAAACACAATTGTATGTAATCTGGGTTATAATCATTGATGCTAAGTGAGTGGGAAGCAATTAGTTTTGTTGAACTGGAGTATGATTGTTGAGTAAATGTAAATTTCTATATGGGGAAAAATACTATTTTAAAAAAAAGAAGAATCAATGTATTTAACTCTGGAATTTTGTACTCAATTCTGATGAAACTAAGCCTCCTAGGAGTCTTTTGCACTAGGCGGTTTAGTTTGGTGAGAATCAAGTATACACTTCCAGAGTTAATGCTAAATGCCTTACTTCTGGTATATGAGCCACCATAGCTTCCAGAGGGCTGTAAAAAATTGTGTCCTGGGCTTTTTAGACCTGTCTATCCATGTACTGGGATGCGGGTGGTGCTGAGGTCTAAACGACTGAAGCTAGGGCTTGCCGATCAGAAGGTGGGTGGTTCGAAACCCCCACGACAGGGTGAGCTCCTGTTGCTCGGTCCCAGCTCCTGCCAACCTAGCAGTTCAAAAGCACACAAAAAATGCAAGTAGGTAAATAGGTACCCCTCTGGTGGGAAGGTAAACAGCATTTCTGTGCGCTGGTCTGGTTTCGCCAGAAGCAGCTTAGTCATGACCCGGAGAAACTGTCTGCGGAAGTGGATAAACGCTGGCTCCCTCGGCCTGTAAATCGAGGTGAGCGCCGCAACCCCAGAGTCGTTCACGACTGGACTTAATTGTCAGGGGTCCCTTTACCTTTACCTCTCTATCAGGTCCGCAGTGATGCTGTACAAGGATGCCTGTACAACCTGAATAAAGTTCTCTACCCTAAAGCAATGTGCATTTGGCTAAAGAAAAAGGCAGACTAAAGAGATGCAAAAGAGGAGACACATCTTGACTGAGATCAACATAAAATGACCTGTGATAGGAGAAGATGCATGAACTTGCAGCACCCTTCCGTCTCCTATGAATGTGAAAAGGGCAAAATCGTCTCCTTCCCTACACAGTCATCATGCAGTGTTAGCCTTTCTAGCCAAAAGTGTAAGAAAAATTAGCAATAACCAAAACAATTTTATTATTTGTACCCTGCCCATCTGACTGGGTTGCCCCAGCTTCCAGTATATACAGAAACATAATAAAACATAAAGCTAAGACATTAAAAACAAAAAACAAAAAATTATTTCATGCATCCTTGGCACAATGCCACTGTACTCTGCACTCTATCATACAATACCTATGTAATAGTGGTCCAAAGTTAACTGACAAACTTTTCATAAAATGACCTTGGAGCAACAGCTATTTAATTATAATTCTATTGACCTTTGTTCAAAATGTTGATTTTTTTGTGGGTAAAAGAAAAAAGGAAATCAGCCATATTGAATGAATTATTCTGTAAGGCAGAAATTATCATGTATCTGTGCTCAAGTATGTTTCCTTGGTAACTAATATACTACACAGATTCCATAATGAGTTGCTCAGTCTGCTAGCAACTGTGTATATTGCCTTGCTCAGTAATTGTGTCTTGAAGTGAGTACAAGGTCTTGTTTATATGACTATTCAAACACATGCTATCAAAGATAAATTACACTGAAAAATGGAAATCTTCCACCTACGGGACTATATTTCTGGTATATACAGAGTGATATATTGTATAAAAGTTCCTGTGTAAATAATGCAAAATATTTATTCTGCTTGAGAGATCTTGCATCTAAAGGTATAAGCTCATACATAATATGTACTGCTCATGCGCCCTAAGCCTGCAGTACAATAAGCTCATAATTCATTGGATTCAGTTTCTATGTGCAATCTGATCCTATGTGCTTTTACTGAGAAGTTAACCCCAGTGAGTTCAGTGGTGGATAACTCAATGAAAATGTCAACTCATTGTGTGGCAGTGGGTGGGTGAAGAAGCAAATTCCATGCGAGGGATTATTAGGAAAGGGATTGCGAATAAAACTGTTGCTGCCTTAATGCCTTTACATAAATCTATGGTGCAACGACATTTGGAATATTGTGTACAGTTCCTGTTGCTTCATCTCAAAAAGGTTATTAAATTGTACAGCTTGAGAAGGTGAATTGAAATGATACAAGGCTTTAACCCCCTTGCGTACAGGGAAAGGTTTATGCTTTTTTTGACTTTATAGTTGGACTGTGTGTGTGAGAGAGAGGGGAGATAATAAAATGATACAAGTGTAGAGAAAGTACATAGAGAAAAGCTATCCAGCTCTTCCCTGACATAGCCCAAGATGCATGATAGGGGCAGCAGAATAAGATGGAACGCTGAAAGACATAGGAAGCAGCTAACCTGTTGCAGTGGCAGCGAGTTGTTAGCTTCCACAGTTGACCATGTTCCTGGAGCCATGGGAGAATAGCTCCACGAGCAATAGTCTTCTCAGAAGCAAAGACCTACTCATGTCCTAGGCAGGTGTGGTTGGAAATCATAATATGAAAGGAAGAGGAGGGATGAGGCCAAGGGAGGAGTTTGATTGCTTAGGGAGGCTACCAGGACCTAGCTGCCTGAAGAAGCCAATGCTGGTTGCCTGGCTTCCCAGAAGAGCTGACCTCAGACTCTCCTAGTGAGAGATCGCGTCTGCTCTCTTTTGTTGACCTCTGCCTGAGCGAGCCAACTGGTACTGCTTTTAAAAGTGCGTCTAAAGACGACAGTATCTCACAAGCTGAGATCCATTTTTTTCTGTGCGATTAGTGTTTGAAGGGGAAAAAATGATCCTACCATCACCATTGCCATGGTATGGTGAAGCAGTCATGCATCATCTTGCCTCCTCCTGGTACAGGTTAGAGTTTTCTACCATCTACTTGAGCATCTTAGTAGATCAAGGACTTACCCAGAAGCAGAGGAATGCAAGAAAAGTGCCTAGGACAGATTAGATCCACAGTAAGAGACTTTCTCATTCCACAGGTCAGTCAGGCTATTGAAAGAGCAGCTGTTGTCATAACCAGGAAGCTGCTTCCACATAATGTTCTGGCAACCAATTGAATCTTTATGTCTCAGGAGACAGAGTTCATCCAAATTAGCCATCCATCCTTACAAAGATTTGGGAGCCTTTACTAGGTAATAATCAGTTCATCAGTGATCTTTGTCAGAATTCCTAACTTGTCCCTGATTTACAATGCCACACATACAGTCACAGATGAACTAGCTGCATTTTGCACTGGATACTTGGCAAAGTGGTAGTATCTTTGTAGGGTGATATGATGCTATATCCTGCTCGTCCTTCTCTGTGATGGTTATGGGTTGGATATTGACTGGAACTGGTTTGGCCAGATGTGGTCTTCCTTATCATCCAGCCAGGTTTCAGTAATGCATGCCAAATCAGTAGCTTTATCCTGAATGAAATTGGATAACAGATGTCTTGTTTGGCAGGAGCCAATTATACCTCCTCTGTAAAGCGAAGGTGAAAAAATATTTGCTCATATGCTTGCAAGCAATTACATTGATTTGGAATGCCCTAGTATGGGTTCAGAACTGCCATAGATTTAGTACTTTTTTCACTCTGACATAGCATTTGGAATCCATGCAGTTCCAACAAAATATATGTAGTTATGTCATGTTTCCTCCCTGCTGCAAATTTGTTTGCAGTTCTCACCATGCCTCCGTTCCAGCTAGCGTCTTGCTAAATAAACTATTCTGAAGCATTGCATTGCATTCTAATACGCCAATCTGCAGAAAATTAAGGTTGGCCACCTTCTGGGTGCAATCAAAGAGAACTCTCTGGCATAGGATAATGTACGAAGTGGAATTTTATTTTTATATTTCCCTTTGGCATGAAAAATACTCCATTATGCCAAGCTTGTGTTTTCTGAACCAGCTATGCATGACAGCAGTAGAGCTTCGCTCTAATACAGAAACAGAAACATTTGTATGGGAGGTTGTTATTCAACAGGGTCTTAATTTACAAGAAACATGTTACACTTTAATTGAGCCCTTTTCAGCAAGCTGCACCTGCTTTTACAGACACATCTTGTGTGCATATGTACAATTTCTGAAGGACGGTTAAAATCTGTTCGCTTTAATCAGAAGCCAAGGCCAAACAGAAATGCTAGTACTGTTTTATAAAGATGGTATTATTACAGTGGTACCTCGGGTTACATACGCTTCAGGTTACATACGCTTCAGGTTACAGACTCTGCTAACCCAGAAATAGTACTTTGGATTAAGAACTTTGCTTCAGGATGAGAACAGAAATCGTGCTCCGGGGGCGCAGCGGCAGTGGGAGGCCCCATTAGCTAAAGTGGTGCTTTAGGTTAAGAACAGTTTCAGGTTAAGAACGGACCTCCGGAACGAATTAAGTACTTAACCCGAGGTACCACTGTATATCTGCTGGGTGACCATATTTTATTAAGTAGATTGGTTGCTTAATAAGCCTAGGGTGATTGGTTGTTCCCCAAAAGGGATCTAATGGCAGGAAGGTACTTTCCCTGTCTCTGAAAAGTGATGCCTTTCAGCTAATATGAGGGGCAGACGAATGACAACATTGACTCTTGAACAGGCAGACTAAAATAAACACCTCTGTTTATGTTGAGGCGGGCAGTGGACTTGTATCTACCAGCTGTGTGACTTGTGACTGCTAGCTTCTCCATGTGGCGTATTTGGGGCCAAATAGGAACCCTTCCCCTTGGTGGAAATGCGCTAGGTGTGTACATCAGAATGTGCAGAGGGCTCCTTCTCATGCTTGGCAAACATATGGCCAGCAGAACAGGGGCCAGCAAACTTTTTCAGCAGGGGGCCGGTCCACTGTCCCTCAGACCTTGTGGGGGGGCTGGACTATATTTTGGAGGGGGGGAGAACAAATTCCTTTGCCCCATAAATAACCCAGTGATTTATTTTAAATAAAAACACACATTCTACTCATGTAAAAACACTCTGATTCCCGGACCATCCGCAGGCTGGATTTAGAAGGCGATTGGGCCAGATCCGGCCCCTGGGCCTTAGTTTGCCTGCTCATGGAATAGAGCCAATGTGCAGGTGTAAAAGCAAATCAATATTTTGTTTCTATACCAATTGCTCAGTGTAGGTGTTCCCCTAAAAACTATGAGTGGGAAAATGCATAAGTGCAATTAGGGAGTAGTGAGAAATTCAATTTTGTCTTCATTTTAACAAGAAGCCACCTACTTCTTGAAGCAATACATGAATCAAAATAAGGTTATCCTTTGGAATTCACTAAACCCTTTTGGACTTCACTGCTTAGACAAGTAACCAGCATTGTACTGGCTAGTAGACCCCATAAAGGTAAACTATTGGGTTTAAAAACCCCACGTACCGGTATCTCAAATTCTGTTGCCACCAGTTCTCTCAGCTACTAACATAATCGTTCCGTTTATGTTGTTTCGGCTGAATGTAGCTTTTGGACAGACAGAAAGTATATTTTAACAGTGATATTGTCATGCTGCAAAACTGAAATGTCGCAAGTAAAAATGAGATGAAAGCATACTAAATTTATGACCCAGTTTGCACATCGTTTTAAACCATAGTTAATGCTTTACTGTGAATGCGAAGATTGCTCCCACTTTATTCCTTCACCTATTGTGAGCAGGAGTGACAAACTGTGGTCCCTGGGTTGGATCCGAACCTGGCATCATTGCACATTTAAGTGAACCATAGCATGCCTGGAAACCCAAGAACAATCTTTGGCTTCACTTTGTGGTTTGTTTTGAGTGAAACAAACCACCATTTTTTTTGTACTTTTACAAACCATAGGCTTAATTCAAGCATGATGGTATTTTATTGTTTCTCAGTGGCCCCTTTTTGGCTACAGTTCTACTGGTATTCACCAGCTGAATTTGCTCTTAGTGGAAGTTCAAGCTTACGTAGTGTAACACTAACCTGGGCAGTATGACAGCAGTTCTCAGTATCCTGGCAAGTTGTAAGGAAGAGTTTGAGTAGGAAAGTATGCTGGAAGACTTAGTTCTTTCTTCCCTTTTGTACGCAGGATATTGGGACTAGATCATTATTTGGTCTGATCCAGAAGGGATTTTCTTATAGTGTACAGTCGTACCTCGGACGTCAAATACCTTGCGAGTTGAACATTTTGGCTCCCGAACACCGCAAACCCAGAAGTGAGTGTTCTGGTTTGCAAACGTTCTTTGGAACCTGAACATCCGACGCAGCTTCTGATTGGCTGCAGGAGCATCCTGCAGCCAATCGGAAGCCACGCCTTGGTTTCTAAACATTTTGGAAGTCTAAGAGACTTCCGGAACGGATTCCGTTCAACTTCCAAGGTACGACTGTATCTGGTATAATGTAGAATATAAGACACTGTATTATCAGGTCAAGTTACACTTTCATACTGAATTAACTCAACGCAACACTCAAGTTTCAGTTACAGATGCTGGGTTTGGCATTGCTTTAGCATGTGACTTTATTCAAATGTTGTTCTGCTTTGTCCTTAATTGCCTGCTCAAGCTGTGAAAGTGCATAGTAAATTCTGAAAGCTAATTCACCAATATCATTTTCTCCACATTCATAATTGTAATGTACAGAGTTTCATACAGCATCAGAGCAGCGGAAATCAAGTTATAATATATATTTAGTAGAGAAACAGTTTCTTTTTGTCTTTGGACAGGGTTTTCAGGAGGTTGGCAAAGGAAAAACAACCGTATCGTTTCCATGTCATTCATTCATTACAATTATTTACTGGAAAGTATTTGAGGGTGGGTGGAATAGTACACTCTGTTGCTTTTACATCTTCCAGACATTTAGGAGAGGAAACTGAAGAGGCAGCACCTGATAAACATGCACCACATATAATAGCATTACTGGTAAGGACGTTTAATTCACTCTCCAGTTATGAGTTTGGTCAGATGAGTTGCATTCAGTTTGCAACACAGTAATGAGTGTTGTGCAGTCTCAAGTAATCAGTCACAGAACAAAATGGATTTTTTTTCATTAGGTGTGTATTATTTTTTGTATATGATGTAAATGTTCATCAGACATCTGAGGCCACTATCAACTGAATACTGTGTATTTTGGTTGCAGAAGCAGAAGAGGGGTTATTTTACCTTTCTGCACAAAGGCAGGCTCAAAACTTTTCCTGTTGTTTTAGTGCAATCATGAACCCTTAATGGGTTCTTTGAGGTGCGATGTAACTTTGATCTGTTTATTAAAAAAATTAAAACCAGCCTTTCTACTAGGGATTGAAAGGGTAGTAGTGTTTGGTGATGCATGTGCCGTGCTACCTTAAACTGGTATATTCAGATGCAAAGTCCTACTGGATTCAGTGGTTCTGACTCCCTTGAAGTGTGCACAGGATTTCAGCCTTCATCTCCACCCCACACACTATCCCAAAACAGTTTGCAAAAGGTAATTGCTCACTGTATGTATTCTCAGGGCTTTTTTCAGTGTTCTTCAGATGGCAGAATGCACTTTACCAGTCAATCTGTTTGCAGTCTGTTCAGCACCTGTTGAGCAGGCAGTTGTAGCTGAAGTCTTGCCATGCTACACTTGGCAAAGCAACCTTTTCCCCAGAAGACTTGCCAATGGTAGCAGAATGGTAGTAGATGACTAGAAGGAATGCGGTGCTGTGCTATGGCTTAAGCAAATGGAAAATGAAATCCTTCATTAAAATTCTGTAAACTGGAAAGAACAAAAAATATTAATAAAAATGGTTCACTGTTTATTAGATCACCTGCTGGTGATACTGCATTGCTACAGCAGTCTCTCCTGATTTAAAAACAAAAACAAGCAAAACACCAGTATTAAAATCCTCTTCTGTTAACGCCATTACACTGTTGAAGCAACTTATTCCCCCCCCCAAATTAACCTGTAGTTAGGGTTGTGTTGTATATAAATAGAGGCAGCACAAATTTTCAAACACTTGCTGCACTGTGTGAGGCAATAAAACTGAAACGGAACAGTAATTAATTCTCACAAGAGCAAAGAACTCGATATAAAATGCAGCTGAGAAGCTTCAAAGGAAAATATTTTGGGACTGCAATGTTATTTTATTTGTACTAAGCACAATGTGAGTTGGCCCCAAAATGATGTTCTCTCAAAGTGTGTTCTCATTATGATAGATAAGGTGTGCAGAGGGTGTGTGTGTCTGTGTGTCTGTGTATTGCATCTGTCCATGGTGTCCTTGTCCATGTGCAAGCAGTATATACAGCATTTTATTCAGCATAGTTCAGGAACAAAGGAAAACATGTCTGCTTCCCTTCGTGTCCAACAAAACAGTATAGCAAAAGCAACATACAACGGAAGTTCCCAGCAGACTGTGCTGGAAATGTAAACAGGCATGTGACACACAACAGTTATGCATGACCCTTTTAAGGTGGAATGGAACTATATCCTAACAGGCTGGAGTGCTACTTGAGGACAGCACTGTGTCGGGCACTAAACTGGCCCCTTTGATGACCGCAGTGTTAGGGCCCTGGGTTATTGGTCTCTGTCAGCTGTGTCCCATACTGCAACCTACTTACACCCATCAAGGAAACTGTGCAAGGGAAGCCCCCCATAGAATGCATTGCCATGACCAGTATCCAGTTTTACTTGTGGGATTGCCTTGTTCCACATGGAGCATAGCATGAGAGGGGGTTAATCCTTAAAGCAAATTGGGATTCTGCCCGCCACACAACATGCAAACTGCAAGCATTTCAATCTGAATTGAAAATTTTGCCAGATTCCAAAAAGTGAAAATCCAGAGACAAAAGTTGTTGAACTTCAAAAGAAATTTGAAGTTTCTCAGCTATTTTAAAGGAACGTGGGTTGCCATGTGTCCGGGTTTCCCCAAACACTTGCGTGATTTTCGGAAATTCCACCTGGACGCTGTCTTGGATATGTCTGGGGAAACCCAGCCATATGGCAGCCCTGCTATAGGGAGTGATAGAGGTTTCAAGTCCTCACCCCTCATGCTAGAGTTTTGATCCCTATCAGTTTCTGCACTTAAGGGAACAAACATGGAGCTAATATATTGCCTAATTTGTGATCTAAAAGTGTTTCACTTTGATAGGGTCATGCCCATAGTTAGATGCATGTTAAGCCCATTTGATTACAGCATGAATTGCAGCCTGAGTCCAAACATGCTTACTCAGAAGCAAGCCACAATGATTTCAAGTGGATTTACATAGGGCTGTAGCCTTGAGCAAGACAACAACATATGGATTGGATCCTTAATATCTTTGCTACATCCAAATGCTTAACCAACTAAAACTGAACCTCTGCAGAAGTATTTTTAGCCCTATAGGACGCACTTTTTCCCCTCCAAAAATGAAGGGGAAATGTGTGTGCGTCCTATGGGGCGAATGCAGGCTTTCGCTGAAGCCTGGAGCGCACCGACCCCTCTCATTCTCAATGCTTCAGGAAGCTATCCGCAAGCCCTGGGAGCCCGCGGGAGTTCCTGCCGGGCTCCCTAGGCTTGCGGATAGCAGCCTGCATCCTGAAACCCGGGGAGCACAGCGGAGCGTGCCCTGGGCTTCGGGCAGCTCTCCGCAAGCCGTGGGAGCACAGCGGGAAGTCGCGCCGGGCTCCCACGGCTTCTGGAGAGCTGCTTGTGTCCCGAAGCCTGGGGCGCACTGAGCAGCGCCCCCGGGCTTCGGGCAGATATCCACAAGCCTGGGGAGACCAGTGCGACTTCCCGCCGGGCTCCCTAGGCTTGTGGATAGCAGGCTGTTCTGGGGGCTGGGGGCGGGGGAAACTCGGGCTTCCCCAGCCCCACGCCTGGGGGGAAAATAATTTTTTTTCTTTATTTCCCCCCCAAAAAACTAGGTGCGCCCTATGGGGCGAAAAATACGGTAAATGGCTATGCTGAGAAATACCTTTTAAAACTTGTTGATTACTGCGTTTACTATTTTACATGGTTCTTTTGTGCGAGGAAAACATAAATAACACACACACAGATACACACGTAAAATGTGAAGTCAAATTCAAACTTTGGCTCCAGTGTAAAGTTTTCTTGTGTCTCCTCTAGGAACAGAGCTGTTGAGCCTGCACCATGGAGGACTGCCTTCACACTTCTTCCGAAAACCTTTCCAAGCTGGTCAGCTGGGCCCACAGCCACGGGACCATATGTACCCTCATTCCAAATCTGAAGCACCTTCTTTCAGAGGGCTCACATGGCAACCTGACAGCTATGTGGGGCTGCAGCGCAGGCCATGCCTATCACTGGCCCCTGACGGCAACCTGTAGAGCAGGCTCTCAGGAAAGAGTATGTTTCCAGGACAACAGGAGCTTCAACTCGCACAGCCCCAGCCTCATGGGCATGCCCTCGGACACACAAGCCAGCCCAGTGGAACGCTACTCTGGGAGGCCAGGGAAAGCAAAGCTGGACTGCAACAGAACCAGAGACTCCTGTGATTTCTCTTACTGCAGTGAGCCCTCAGAGTTAGACGAAACCGTGGAGGAATATGAAGATGAAGCTACTCTTTTTGACATGGTCTGTGAGTCCTCGGTGACAGATGAAGATAGCGACTTTGAACCTCGCCCTCAAAGATCTCAGACCAATTCCCGCAAAAGGCCAGCCCCGGGCGCCACCTCCTCGTTCCGTCCAGGCTCCCATTCTCAGGTCGTCGACGAGAACAGCAGCAATGTGTCCGTCAAAAAAATCAAGCAAGAACTTCCCGAGGATTATTACATTGTGGCTAATGCAGAGATCACCGGCGGCATCGACGGCCCAGCGTTGTCCTTGACACAGATGTCGAAACCCAAAGCTCACCCAGCAGCCTCCTACCCTGTGCCATCTAAATCCACCCCTCATTCGCCACCTTCACTCATTGCTGAATATGATTTGCAGAACATCTCTGCCTCCTCCCAGATGCCTCCCAAAGTAACTCTGGCTTCTCCAAGTAAAGGGCCTGGTAGCAGCCTGGCTGCCAACCCTCAGGCAGCCCTGCAGATGCCTGCCAGCACTTCCAATGCTGGCAAGCCGTTAAGCATTCCTTTATCAGCCTTGCAACTCCCTGGGCAAGAGGAGCAAGCAGCCTCAGAAGATGCCCTCCAGCCTGTGCCAAATCAGGTTCCCAGCGATGTAGCATTGTCTCCTTCTGCTAGCACAGAGCCAGAAGTTAGCTCCAGCCAGCAGCACCCATGCACTGCTCCCGCCATCACCACAGAGCCAATGGCACAGACAATACCAGGTATCAATACTTGGAATGCTTCTCATGATGTATTGGGTTTTTTTGGGGGGGGGGTATTTTAAAATGGGGCCCTCTCAGTGATGGCTCTGACCTGGTGGAATGCTCTGTCCCATGAGACCAGGGCCCTGCAGGATTTAACTTCTTTCCAGAGGGCCTGTAAGACAGATCTATTCCACCTGGCTTTCAACTTGAACTTAGCCTGATCTTTTATTCCCCTTCCTTCCCTCCCCCTCCCCTTTTTATGAAGATTGCCCACTCTGGGATCCCACAGCTAATTCTCCCCTGCTCTCCTCGCTGGCCCAAACAGGACTAATTTAGCCAGCTAGCCCTGGTGATCAATGTTTATTGGATGGATTTCCCCCCTAAATTGATTTTTGAATTCTGAATTTATTGTTATTCATGTTTTATACTGTATTTTATGCTATTTTTTGTTGTTGCATCAATTAAGTGTTTTAAATTTGTTGTTAGCCACCTTGAGCCCGGTTTTCTGAACAGGGAAGGGCGGGGTATAAATAAAAAATTATTATTATTATTATTATTATTATTTGAAGGTAAAAGTTTCAGTGCAAGTATGGATCATATTATAGGCTGTGCTTTTTCTCTGGCAGTATGCATCAGTATGCAGTACCACCACCTTTGGGGAGGGAAGGAGGAGGGAGGGCTCTTGGACCGTGTCAGAGCATTGCACCTCCTTCCCGAAGCCTGGGAAGCATTTGCCCAGCTTAAGGAAGGAGGTGCTAAGCTCTGACAGGACCCCAGAGCCCTGCCACCTCCTTCACAAAGCCAGGTGGGGAAAGCCTCATCACCTGGGCAGCAGCACCCTAGTAGGTGAGTGGGTGGGCAAGGTAGCATCAATCAGCTAACCCGCCTTTACCTCCCAGCCTTGGTGTCAGGCCACACCCCTCCCCCGTTTGCTGGTTCCTCCCCTTGCTTGTTGGTGAGCGCTAGCACTCCCCCCCAGGGGGGGGGAACACTGATTATAGGTCACATTAAAAAAAGAAGAAAATGTGTTAACATATCGGTAAAGAATAAGTATGATGGTTCCTGCAAAGGTAGTTTCCTGCTTGGCAGGGGGTTGGACTCGATGGCCCTTGTGGTCTCTTCCAACTCTATGATTCTATGATTCTAGTTCACAAAGAGATCACTAAAGGGGTTTGTTTACCATGCCATGGCACAGACTTCAATGCGTCATGACAGTCAAATACAGTTAAATGGAAGTAAGACCCAGTGTTTCAGTGGGGCTTGTTTCTGCAGAATGGCTGGGCCAAGCCGCTGCATCATAAATTGTCTCTTATGTGGAGGGGGACACATTCCTGGTTCTTAGAAGGTGAGCCTTCTGAGAGGGAGGGATTTTTATCAGGGCTAGTTCCTGGGCAACCTCTGGCAGTGATGGGCAGAAATTGCAACGTGATGGTGTTCTGTTCCTGAACAGAAAAGACTGCCTTGCATTTCATGGAAGGCAAATGGGAGTCAAGCAGACTTGGTAGGGAACTCCACGATGAAAGAGTTCTACAGCTCCTACAGAGAAGGCTAGTGATAGCCTCTTGTCAGACTTCAGACATAATCCAAGCAGGACCCCAGCTAAGCTCTTCTAAGGAACAAGAGGACTATACAGTACAGGAAGAGGCTCTCATTCTCATACTTTGACTTTTGAAGATCAAAAGCTATGGGTTGAGCGATACCAGTGTATAAACTAAGTGCAACCCAGCAGCACTTAAGGGTTGCTGTAACTGACATCAACTGCTATTGTCCCCCACTCCAAAAAAAGAAAAAAAGAAAAAAAGGCTACTATAGTATTAATCCATTAAACAAAATCAACCCCTGTCATGTTAAAACTAATGAAGTTACAATTTGAATGTTAATCCAAAATTTTGTAGGTTTTGTCGATCAGTAGATCTAGGACTTCAACGGCTTAAGCTTGGGGTCTAGCCTAGTGAGTTATCCAGACTGTATATATGCTCTGATCCCAAAGCCCTCTTCAGGCATGGAAGGGAACAGAGATGTGATTGGAAAGCTCTATAAGTTATTTGTATTAGGCCAAGCAATCTGATACATATGCTAGGAGTCTAGATTTCTGCTCTTGCCTGGTCAATAGGTTTTCTTCTTAGCTTCTTGTTGGAAATCCTTTTTATGAACTATTTCACAATTGGTTTCAATCTAACATTCTCTATGTTTTGGAATGTCATGAAGTGAAGTTTGAAATGTGCTTTTCTTTTCTTTGTTTTTTTAATGTTGCAACTTGACATCAGAACCTTCTAAAAGTTTTATTGCCTTTGAACCAATAGTATTTTTAATACTGCATCTTGTATATAGTTCCCTTGTTGTGCAAAGACAATTGGCAGCAAAATGTGAGATGTTTAAAACAGTAGGTGCTTTATTTGCTGATAAAAGGGAACATTTCTTTAGAGTATTTGTATCTGAATGTTGCTAAGACTTAGATTTTATTGAATAAATAGTGATTCATTGTAACTGTTGAGTGCTTTTATATGGACCTTGCAATCCTTTAATGGTAAAAAAAGTTTATTCATCCTAAATAGAAGTCTGGCTAGCCAAAGTCCATTATAAACCTTTTAATGCTGAAAATAAAAACTTGTTCACCAGTTTTATAACCTTGGTTATCTATGTAGCAAAAAGTATATTAAACTTAAACACAGGTTTAAATTTTGTCCTTTGCAATCCTCTCTACTCAAAAGACTTACCAAAGGGAATCCTTCATATTCCAGTCCTTTAGCGCTATGCGTATGTAAACCATAGACAACTTACCTTGCAGATTTTAGATGTGGTTTGAGAGCAGGGGCAAGATTCAGATAGGGCTCCCCCAAGCTTCCTTTTGATATATTTAAAATTAAATTATGAAAAAGACAAGATTGCAAAGAACATTGCTTGTGAACATTCCCTACTTTTTAATGCCTCATAATAACTATATTTTCTTTTTTCTTTTTTCAAATTTTATTTTCAATTTTTCATCATTAACATCATTCAAACTTAAATTCAACAATATTAATACAATTGCGGGATATTTTCAATACAGTTGACTTAACAGTGACTTAACAATATTCTAACTTAACAATATAGCACTGCTTAACAGTGACATCCTTCTTTTTTATAAAAAAGGAGAGTGGTTTCTGCCTTGTACATGGACCCAATTAATATTTTTTAATAATATGCATGCAGTGTGCAGAACTAGCATGTTGGCTGGAGAAACAGATACTTAAAGAGGTTCAAACATATGTGATCAGTGGTACAGTTAGGGTAGTTTTTGATTCTGGGTGGAATGATCTTGTAGCCCTGTCTCAACCGGACCGAATGGTCTTATGAGGACCCCTGTCTTTAGATGCGAATGTGTATTAGTTACTTCAAAATGTGGTAAATCAGCCCTACTGCTATTCGTTCCTCAGGTACAGAACAAGCCCTGTCCTTATCTGAGTGCACCACTAGATAGTGATTTGGAATGTGCTGGGGCAACAGAGGCTGCATCTGTTGAAATTTCCTCTTCTGTATAACCACTAAAGGTGCACAAGTTTTGTCTTCCATTGCATGAGGGCCAGTTGCGTCTTTGATGCCAGTTGCTGATCACAAGTGATGTGAAAATTTGCTTGCTTGCTTGCATGATTGATAGAAGTACCGTATATCATCTATCCTAAGCCCCCAGGACTGGGCTAGGCTTTTCATAGCATAAATCTTAACAAACAAATTATCAAAACATACATGCATACATGTGTTGCAGAGAAAGTTACAGAACCTTAACTTAAAATTCAGAGCTCTCAACCACTACGGCAAATTGGGCTCTGATTTTACATGACAGAATTTATAGCTCTTGGCTAAGGCGATTTCTGCAGATAGCCTCTAGGGTCACATCCAGATGGAAGTGGTCAAATGAACAATTAAACTACTGTTGTGGATTAATCAGATGCCCTCTCTCTCTTTCCTGCTTGAAATAAAGAGGAGTTCAGAGGCCACTGGCCATTCAGCATAAAAAATGGAGCCTAGCTCTGCCGCTGAGCTAAATATAACACGATCTCCTGGCACACCATTTTCAGTTGAAGAAATGTCCAAACTTGTGGCTTTAATGTAATGTACTGTGTGCCGTTGGGACAGGGTTAGCTACAAAACCAGTGGGTATATATGAGTTCAGACCTGTGGCTACCTGCACACTGCCCAAAAAGAGGAAATGCAACACTAAAAAAAAAAAGACAAAAGAGAACACCAATTTGCATGTGCTAATTTATAAGCATAGGTGCATATTTAGAAGTAATTGCTATAATATAAAGAGAAAGCACAGTACATTTTCTCTCTCTTATGGGGAAGACCTGTGTGCCTTTCAGCCTTCTGTGCTGTCTGTTAGGGGGCAACTCCCAGCTCCTGCTGGTCATCCTTCCTATGGTTCTTTGTTATTAAACTGAACCTGGGCCTTCAAATACAGGGCTCCCTGTACAGAACTGTACTCTGATGACCTTTCAATAGAAGGTTTTCCTCTGTAATGTAGGACAGCTGGCCATCTTTCTGCCTCAGTTCCAGTGCTGGATTTACGTATAAGCCAGTGATGGCCAAACTTGACCCTCCAGCTGTTTTGGGACTACAATTCCCATCATCCCTGACCACTGGTCCTGTTAGCTAGGGATGATGGGAGTCATAGTCCCAAAACAGCTGGAGGGCCAAGTTTGGCCATCTCTGGTATAAGCTAAACAAGCTATAGCTTAGGGCCCCACTCTCTTGGCCCCCCCCCCAAATTTTTTTAAACCCTGGATGTACATTTCCAAAATATAAGATAAGTTCAACAATTACTTTGATGAAATACATATTTTGTTATGTGCAAATGGCTTTAGATATCTATTAGGTCCATAAATTACTGTATACCACAAAAAACAGCGGCCATTTGTTGTTGACAAAGGACAGCTGGACATATAAAGAGCCCCATTACCTTCAGTAGCTTAGGGCCTCATCAAACCTAAATCCAGCCCTGCTCAGTTATACACCTTAAAAAAAATCAAAATCAAAGGATATTTGCAAACCCTGAAGTACTTACTTGTTCATTGGGCAGGGTGAAGGCAGGAAAACTAGCTGGGAGAGTGCTGATTGTATTCTGTGGATTTGTGATAAGTCAGAATGCTTAAAATAGGCAATGCTTAATATTTAAAATATGTGACATCCCTTTCACAGGGCAGATGGGAAGAATTCAGATTTCATTTGTTGCATACTGTTTCCTCTGCAATGAACTTTCAGATTTTTGTTTTTGTTTTTGCAAAGCTGATAGTGCTGGCAGATTCATTTGCAGAAAAGGAATTATAAATCATATGCTTTACACTCCTTCCTTGCACTGGTGATCTTTGCTTTATCCCCCACCCTACCCTGCCCTATCATGCTGTCCCTATCATGGTGTCTATCTATTTATATTACTGCCAGTAAGTACTGACAGAAAAATGTATGGCTCTGTGTGCTGGGATTTCCTTATGGCACCCTGGCAACTGTTTGCTCCCATACCCAACAATCAGAGCATTTGTCTTCCCCACCCAGTACAACATGGTGTTGCTAGAGCAGATATGTTTATGTGCCAAGTTTCTGTTTTCTTTCCTCTTGCTCTGTAGTCTGGCTCCATAGAAATTCAAATAGACACGCTGCTCCCCGGCCTCCTGTATTGTTTGGGGTTTGTCCTGTGAAGCTCACTTGATTTAATTGCAACTCTGGGAAAACAAATTAAGAGTCACAAAGGTTGGTCTTTGCATTCTCACTTCAGCTGTGCATGCATATGCTGTTTGTTTTGGCTTCCATTCACAGATATACATAAACACACACACATATATATTAATTCTGCTGCATTTTGTCTTCTGGCTTATGATGGCTGTCAAACAATGAAGCCCCAACTAAATCACGCAACAAGCCTACTGCCAGTTTTAGGCTTAAACAAAAGTATGAATATTTATTACAGGAAAGCAAGGAGGCATCTGAAAACCACACAGCAAAACAGATTATGTATAACATAAGGCAATCGTAAATGTCTCCCTTTCAAAATGATGAATTAAAAACATCTGAGGTGATTCCCCCCTCCTCTCCAGAATTTAATTATTCAGTTTGTGCTATTAAGAGTCCAGAAACAATTATGGGAGGAAGGGAGCGGGGAGACGAGCTGAAAAATATCCATTGCACAATTACGTTGGGGATATGCACAAACACTGCCCTTTAACAGCAAGTATGTATGAAGAAGAAAAGCTGAGCCAAGTCCAGAGTT
Source organism: Podarcis pityusensis (assembly GCF_964106645.2). Lineage (NCBI taxonomy): Eukaryota > Metazoa > Chordata > Lepidosauria > Squamata > Lacertidae > Podarcis > Podarcis pityusensis. The sequence goes on from NC_138042.1 coordinate 26,684,083, forward strand.
AATTAGATAAGGAGGGTAATGGTTATGGCCAATGTTCACTAGCACAATTTATGAAACTCAGACTGCCACCAATTTACATGTTTTGGATGTTCACAGACATATATATTTCCACAATCAACATGTGTGTGGACTGATGAAGTCAAATTTGAATGGAGAAAACATGGATTCCAAGTGAGATCCAGCTCAAATGTGAACAAGTCCCAAAAGTGAGGGTAAACATTGTAAATAAATATACTCCTGGTTGCATAGATAATTAAGAAATATATAAAAGTATGAAGCTGCATTATGCTGTGTCAGACCATTGTTCCATCTAACTCAGGGTTTCCCAAACTTGGGTCTTCAGCTGTTTTTGGACTACAACTCCCATCATCCTTAGTTAGCAGGACCAGTGGTCAGGGATGATAGGAATTGTAGTATGAAAACAGCTGGAGACCCAAGGTTGGGAAACCCTGAGCTAGCTCAATATCGTCAACAATGATGAAACAGCAGCTTTCTCAACTTTCAGGCAGGAGTCCTTTGAAGCCATACTTGGGTGTGCTTCAGTTTACCTCAGACCTTCTGCATACAAACCACAAGATCTACCCCTAAGCTATGAACCCTAGTTCATAAACCCACTAAAGATTAGAATCTACTCCAGAAAAAGTGCAGCTTTGGTATTCAGCTGACCAATGAAAAAGTAGCCCACTGCTCTGCTTCCAGATCTTTATTTGTTGGGTTTTTGTTGGGTTTTTGTTGTGAACTGTCTAGAGCTGTTATAGGGAGAGACATGCTATAAATATTTTAAATAAAATAAATAATAGGTCCCCTGGAAATTCAGAAATTGCTGATACTAACAAGTATCTGCCTGATCTTGATGGCAATGGCTCCTGATTTTGGATATCCTTTATTCCTGGCAAGGCTTTACCCCCTTCCCCCACCCCAAATTGCCAACAGCATTCACTGGAGAGGTTTCTAAGTTTTCATATTGTGCCTAATCAGAAAGAATGCAAGCTGGGGGAACGGGAGGCACATTATTTTTTTAAAGTCAGAAACTTGATCTGATTCAAATTTTGAAAAGAAAACGGGAACATTCATGTAAAAGCAGTCTTTTTGTAGCTATGCTCATTCCAAGGTGAGAACACCATGAAAATGAGATTCCCTGGGCAGTTTGTATGGGTTCTCTCTGCACTATTAGAAGCTGACAGCAATAGCTCACATGTTATATCTTTACATCTCTAGTGGATATAACACATAAATCAGAACAGAGCATCTGTGATTCACTACCTTTGGCAATATAAGAAATCCTGCTTAGAGCCTAAGAACTGTGTGGACCCTCTTATAAGCAATATATCACCTGAGTACTGTCAGGTTCTACAGAAAACTCCAGAGTGTGATTTACTATATTAATTACAGTCTTGTGGCTTCGTGCTGCTAAGCCTGAAATTACAACCGCATTCCAAAGTTGATTTAAGAATATTATTTGGTTAGGAATACAGCACAGCTTATTATGATTAATGTAATAAAATATTTATTCCATATTCTGTTTTTTCTTTGTTTCTCTGTTTAGTGCCCTACTTAGGAGGCCTGTACAAAAGTTGTAGCATCACATTACCAAGGCCAGACTGGATGCGATGGCAACAATATGCGTCTGCCCTATTCAGGCATAAAGCATGTAGTGTAGAGGCAACTCCCAATTTACGCAGGGGTTATGTTCCAAGGCACTGTGCATTTAAGTGAAATCGCTTATATTTGAAACACCCCTGAAAAGGCCTGCTATATACTCTATAACAAGGTTGAAATCCGTACCAATTCCTCTTATCCTTCTCCCCACATGTTATGCAATGCTGACACACCATATTAATTGATTTTACCAGGCTGTCAGATGAAAGGCAATATAAGGAATATAATTGACATTATAGAATATCTGGAGGTCAGGAATGAAAAACAAGCGGCGCTGGTGTTTATAGATGCAGAGAAGGCCTTTGACAACATTTCATGGTTATTTATGAAAAAAACACACAATGGAAATGATAAATTTTGGAGAATCATTCTGTAGAGGAATTGACGCAGTTTATTCAGACCAACAGGCCATGCTGATTGTGAATAACATGACAACTGAAAAATGTAAAATAACGAAGGGTACAAGACAATTCACTAACAGAACAATTCTATATATGTATTATGTCAGGACCAGGAGATACACTGACAGAATTACCACCATATCCTATTCATGGAAGGAAGGGGGCAGGCACCCAACCGGAACGTTTTGTGTTTTTATGCTGTGAATGACCCTTTAATCTTTGGATGAAGGGTGGTATGTAATAAAGAAAAACAGGAAAACAGCACCCTCTGCATCCCTGGGCATGCTGCCATACCCTACCAATCAGGAATTGTGCTGGCGACGCTGTCCACATGCCCCCCAAACACGGAAGCAATCATTCAATGCATGATGATAGGGAAGACCCTTTACTGATAAACACATAGAATAATAAAATTGTGGAAGGGACCCTGAGCATCATCTAGTCCAGGGGTTGTCAACCTGGGCCCTACTGCCCACTAGTGGGTGTTTCAGGATTCTAGGTGGGCACTAGAGGGTTCTATGGCACAAGCTCAATCCTTCCATCGAGCACTGGTGGGCGGTAAGGAAATTTTACCATCCAAAAAGATGCATTAGTGGGTGGTAGGTATAAAAAGGTTGTCTACCCCTGATCTAGTCCAGCCCCCTGCAATGTAGGAATATGCAGCTGTCCCATATGGGGATCGAACCTGCAACCTTGTGTGAGGAGAACCTGAGCTTACAGGGTTAAACAGCTCAGAGTGTATGCCCTGCCTACTGTTGGGAGGGGGGAACTTCTGTGTCATTTCCGAGAGACTCAAGCCTTTGTTCTTTCTCTCTACTTTCGCTTTTGAGGAGAGAGGACGTGTTTTCACGATGCTGTTCGCTGTGATAGATAATGGATAGTCTGCTGTAAATAAAACTGCTTTTAGCTGCTAAGATCCTGAGTGGACTTTATTTAAGCACACTGAAGAATGCCCTGGAGTTTTTTGCAGTCTTTCTCTTGCCGCTGTTGATCTCTGCTTTGCTCAGGAATGTGGACTTTGGAATGCCGGCCAGAGGCCTGTGCAGCGGAAGCGTGCCGGACGCTTATCTGAGCAATAAATCAATCTGCTCGACACCTTGGCATTATCAGCACCATGCTCTAGTCATCTGAGCTATCCAGGTGATCATGATAATACGAAAACCCATTTATAGATAAGCATCTGTGTTGGGCAGTGGCTTGATATATAGTAGGGTAGCAGGTACAAGTGTCCCTATATGGCACTAGCTTCATGCTAGGAATGCATTCACTCCTTGCATAACTGTCTGCCATGGAGATTCCAAGGACTCAGAATCCTGTCTAGAGCAAGTAGGTTAACAACCCTACAGAGGACTATCTGGGAGCATCCTGGCCATTGCTGCCTTTAGGGGTCCTAATTTGGCTCCCAAGGCTCTTTATCCCCAAATCACACCCACCTGCCCCACCCCCAATATTGTATGTCACATCACAGGTGAGGCAGGTAAATGCCAGCCTGTCATCACATTGAAGTCCATTTCCAAGCTGCAAAGTCAAAGGGAGGGAAATTTATTGCATCAGGTCTTGTGTTGCTGTGAAGTTGCACTACTGATGGTGTGTAGGAATATGTAATAAGTCATAAATATGCTCTTGTACTGTGCCACTGACACCCTGCCTATATAAGTGCTGGAATATACTGAGAGTCAGTGTGGTCAGTTGGTTAGAGTGTTAGACTATGATTTGGGAGACCAGGTTTCAAATCCCTGCTCATCCATGAAGCTCACTGGGAGACAGTGGACCAGGCTCCATCAGTCATTGCATTAAGGCTCTTCAATGCTGACCAGCGTATTGAGTATTCATTCATTCTGACTGGTTTGTGAGAAGGTTATAAGGCATTACATCAGGCAACTTTCATCCCACACTTTCCATTGCATTTTCCTGTTACTTCGCTTATCACAAAAAACCCGACTTTTTTGAAGGGGTGGGTGGGGAGTGGGCTTGTTGTGCAAGAACACCAAATCAACTTGAATTGCAGAGCCTGAACTTTTCGATATGTGATTGTATCACACCTCAGAATAGCAACAGTCCAGAATAGCCCATTGTCTCTCAAAAGCCAAGTCATGTGCGCTGGACCAGGAAATGAACTTTTTATAGCATGAGCCTCTGCTCTGATTTATTAATTGAAGTAGGTCAAGCAAGAATAGAAACAATTATTGAAACTTGGCACCTGGGAATCCAACCAAATTCTTAGTGGATGTAAGTAAACTAGAGTCCGTGAATCTAAGAGAGAAGTTATACCATTTGAAATCTGGTCTGTCATCTTCAGACTTTTTTCAAAACAAAACAAAAAACAGAATAATAACTATTTCTTCTGTAAATGTAAAGGCTGTAACTTGGATGTCATAGCCAATCAGGGGTCAGAGACTGGAACTGGAACACAGGATAACCAGCTTCCTCTTCCTGCCCTTCCCAGAAATGACTGGTGACTTTTTAGTGCTTAGAGCAGCAGATGATGCTCTTCACACAGCCCAAGGTTGGTAAAAAACCAGTGAAATAAGCAAAGTGATTTGATGGCTTGCTTGCCCTGTAATGGCATGCAAAATCTCCCACCTGAAGAATGCTGCTCACACTTCCTGCTGGTAAAACCAACCCTGACGGCTCTCTTCTAATCTTAAAGAGGGATTTCCCTCTTCCCTCGCTTCAGCTGCTGATTGTCATCATACCTGGTTAAGGGCCAGCAAATTGTGGTGAAGGTTATTTCTAAACTCAGAACCTGTCACTCAACAAACTCCAGATCCCTAAACCATGTCTAGTGGCTATATAACTCCAAGAGCATATATTATATTTGCTAATGTTGGAAGAGTTGATGAGACTCTTAGTTCATAATAGCATAATAGCCTCATTGCAGGCTGTCATTCACTTTCCTCATGCAAGAATGAAGAAACCCATAATCCATGTGACTTATGTTGTGACAAGTGCTGCTACAATAATTGGATGACTGTCTAGACATAGACAGGAGGCTGTTTTGGTATGGTATGTTGGCAGTCAAAATTCTGCCGACATGGAAAGTTCTAATTGTTGAGTGTGTGTGTTACCTACCCTGAAGAATGGTCACTCTGAGTGGCTTAAACTGGAGTTCCTTTATTCTATACTGAACTCATTCATTCATTCATTCAATCATTTAGCATTTGCATTATTTTTACTTATTTTTGTAGAAGTAATTTTCTGAAGACTGGCACAATATAGCCTCTGAAAATCTGTGATTGTAATGATCACATTGTGGCTGATCAATTTCATGTTGCTATAGCAGATTACTCCCCCACCCCCAATGTAACTAGGTGGCATTTGTCAGTGATGTGGGACGTTGTGCAGGTTTCTTCTGAAACTAATGTGTTTGAAGCTTCAGGATCAATGTCTTATATAGAGACGGTGACATCAGCGATGGAAGAGACATTAACAGAACAATCCTGCACATGTTTACTCAGATGTTAACCCCATTGAGCTCAATGTCCTATGTGTGTTTACATGGGCATGCACTGAATTCAAGTGTATAGAATTGCAGGGGTTCAGCACATTCTTATGCATGTTTACTTGGAAGTGAGTCACAATGTGTTCATTGGGGTTAACCCCTAGTGCATAGTATCAGAATCTTACAATACAGAAATTGGAACATTCCATTGTCAAAGGTACACTGGTATTATTATTATTATTATTATTATTATCATTATTATTATTAGTAGTAGTAGTAGTAGTAGTATACCGCCCTATACCCTTAGGTCTCAGGGCGGTTCACAACATAAAATCACAATATAAAACACAAAATACATAATAAAAACAAAAACAACCCAATAATCCCCCTCAACACATTTTAAAAGGGCATTAGATGCCAACCAGCTAAAGGCCTGGTTAAAGAGGAATGTTTTTGCCAGGCCCCTAAAGGTGTGTACAGTGGTACCTCGGGTTACAGACATTCAGGTTACAGATGCTTCAGGTTACAGACTCTGCTAACCCAGAAATAGTACCTCTGGTTAAGAACTTTGCTTCAGGATGAGAACAGAAATTATGCTCTGGTGGTGCGGCAGCAGCGGGAGCCCCCATTAGCTAAAGTGGTGCTTCAGGTTAAGAACAGTTTCAGGTTAAGAACGGACCTCCAGAACAAATTAAGTTCTTAACCCGAGGTACCACTGTAATGAAGGCGCCAGCCAAACCTCCCTGAGCCTCCACAAATGGGCCCATTCTGGGTGGCCGCCGTCTGAATCTCTCAAGGAGGAGGCACACAAAGAAGGACCTCAGAGGATGATCTCAGGGTCCAGATTGGCTCATATGGAAAGAGGCGGTCCTTGAGGTATTGCGGTCCTGAGCCATTTAGAATGAATGAAACAGGGCAAAGTCACGGGCAGGATGGAGACAGCACAAAGAAGGGGCATAACTGGCACCACATCTCACCCTTTTAATCCACACAGATGCCCCCGTTGATGCCTTAATCTTGCACCAGCCCTAGGCCTGGTGCAAAAAAAACCCAAAACCCTCCTATTGACTTTGGTGGAGGGGGGGGGGAATTGTATCCATGATAGCCCTGCCACATCACCATGACAGAGCATAGGATATAGTGTAACTCAGCCTTCAACAACATGGTGCCCTTGGTATCTTTGGACTGCAATCCCCATCAACCCCAGCCAACATGACCAATGATTGGGGGTGATGGAAGCTGCAGTCCAGCAAAACCAGGAGAACATCAGGAGGTGGCGCCACTCATAACCACATCATGCTACCACCAGAATATAAACCTGTCACTGGTAGACCATGGCCATATCCGCACCATACATTGAAAGCACTCACCTACCACTTTAATAGTCCTGTGATTCCAAATCTAGCCTGGTCAGGTGCAACATGCTCTCCTTCTATCTCACAAAACAACTGAGCATCCAAGTCCAGGGACCGTGTGTTTCAGCTGTTTGCTGTTGTTCATTATTCTCTCTCTGTCTCCCTTTGCATTCCACAGGCCACTCTCCCACAGGGGCAGGATCTGCCCTACACCCCCTTTCTGTGCTGACCACAAGGGAGACCCACCCCATGACAAGTAGCGGTGACCTCTGTGTGTGTGTGGGGGGGTTGTGACCTACCTGCTCCTGGTAGGCTCCTGCACCCTTGAAAATCTCTTTATGACAGGCAGTTATGCAACAGGTGAAGGTGTTCCTAGCATGGAGCTTGTTCTAAAAATGGACCTGCTGTCTGTTGAGCATGGAAATCCTGCTGGGGCAACTGGTTGGCAACTCTCCCTGTGTATCTTTCTGGTTCACAATCTTCTCCAACCTGGATACTGTTCAATAAAGGCATTGGCAATGTCGCCTGCATTGTTTCGTTGACAGATCACTATCTCCCACCCCCTCCTTGTGTGACCTAGTTCCAGCTAGACTCTAGGTGGGGCTTTTGATGGGCTCCATGGCTCCTCCACCTCCTCCACTCTGTTTACTCAGGTTTCCTAAACTGGGGTGGAGGCTACCTAGTTTCAGGCCTACCTACTTTCAGGCTACCTAGGTGAAATGGGGAAGAGCCTCCACCGGGTGTCTTCTTCTTCTTTGGTGACCACTCATAGCTGAATAAGACAGCCTTCCATGAATATGGTCTTAACAGTCTTCCTGTAGGTGACTGTGGAGGCCAGTTCTGGATCCACACGTCCTTCCACAGTGGGGACATAGGTTTCTGGGCAGGAATTGATCACAGTGAGGGTTTGCCAAACGTGCCTTCCTGTTAGCTCGTTTCCGCCTTTCGTCCTGAGTTTGTGCTTCTTCAAAGTTCACAACGCCTTTGGTGAAGGCTCTTCTCCAATTGGAGCGCTCACAGACTAGTGATTCCCAGTTGTCGGTGTTTAAACTACATTTTTTAAAAAATATTTGCCTCGAGAGCATCTTTAAACCTCTTTTGTTGCCCACCGGCATAACGCTTACCATTCTTAGGTTTGGAACAGAGTATTGCTTTGGAAGACTGAATCAGGCATCCGAACAACATGACCAGTCCAATGAAGTTGATGTTGAAGAATCATTGCTTCGACACCAGTGATCTCTGCTTCTTCCAGTACACTGGCATTTGTTCACCTGTCTTCCCAAGTGATATGGGATAAGGCAGTCAGCTGCAGGTGAAGGGGTGGAGAGCATAGGAGCCAATTCCTAGGGGCTGAGGTCCCTTCACCCCCAATAAAATATTTGAGGGGGTCAGGGTCCGTCTCCCCCCAAATTGATGGACATTGCATTCAAATGGTGTGGGTACACCACATCATATGATTAATTATGTGGTGTGGGGCTTACCTGGGCACCACCCAATATTTTATTCAAATCAGTGCCTTTGCTGAGCACTGGAGACAATACAGGTTTCCTTTGCCGCATCTAAAACCAAACCAAAACCTGGAAAACATTATTTTATATATATTTCAAACAGATACGGAATCATACAGCAGAAAGAGGGAGGACATGGATACATAATAATACAGAGAGCCTCTTTTGCATTGAAAATAGGACAATAAAACTCCTCAAGCCATTTAGTCACAGCCCTTGATCATAATTCATTTGCATGGGCTAATTTCATTTTAGAAAACATTTAGTCCTTGTCACAGTGATCAACATTAAATATGATGTCGTGTCAAAACAGCTGACATGCAAATTGTATGCCTGTCAGCATTTCACAATAAGCATGAAGTCAGCTGCACACACACACACACACACACACACACCTCTTTCTTGCTGGGGAAACCAGGGCACTTGAAGAGCAAGTCAGAATGGTCTTTCTTCTTTCATAACATCACCTTTGTGGGAGTTGATCAGCAGTGCACACACTTCACTGGCACATGAAGAATACCTCAGAGCGAGGTGGAGGAAGGTATATGGTCACTACCTAGCAATGTTTCTTGATCCTTGTTATTGCTGAAATAGGTCTTCCTTGATCTCTTAGTTGTATGGGGGTGGGGAGAGAATGCACCTCATCTCCTGCATCCCATAAGACTAGAGACCCCAAAGCACTGCTTCCTCCTCCTCCTCCTCTTGCAGCCTCTATTGGACCAAGTTCTTTTGGTGTGGGATTAGACCAGCATACTGGAGATTTAGTACATATAGCCTGCACTCTTTCCTTCAACAATGCACTGTTGTTTCAGGGGAGGGGTTTTTAACCTTTCCCCCATGATGCAGTCCTAATCAAAACTGTCTCCTTATTATGGAAACTTCAACCAAGGGCTAACAGCAGCTTCCGTTGGCATAGTCTGACCCCTTCCTTCGGTAATCCTCACAGAACTCTAGCCAAATGGTTGCCATTAATTTGATTTTGAATTGATTTTAGAATGAACTGATTTTAGAATACAGTTCAATTAATTGATTGTGATTTTATGTAAACTGTGTTACTTTTATTGTTGTTAGCCGCTTTGAGCCCAGCTTCAGCTGGGGAGGGCGGGATATAAATAAAATTATTATTATTATTATTATTATTATTATTATTATTATTGCCAGCTCCTAGTGGCTGCTGAGGTTCCTTCACCTCCCCCATAAAATATTTGAGGCCCCCACCCAAGTTGATGTGCATTGCTACTTAAATGGTGTGTGTGCATCACCTCTTGTGATCAATTATGTGGGGTGGGGCTTATCTACCCCCCTTTTTTTATTCAAGTTGGCACCCTTGGTAGCTTCTTTTGTTTTTGTGCGAGGGGGGGGGGGCAACGAAAGTGGCATGCTAATAAGGTTAAACACCCTTCCCTCTGTGCTGTGTTCCCAGTCTTAGTAGCAGTAATAGTAGTTAAAGTATCAATGAAAACCCCTTTCACAATGTAATCATCATACAGTTATAATACAGTAACAAACACACCGAAACTCATATTCTCTCAATGGTTTGCATGTTAAAGAACAGAGATCATGATCAAAGGAAATGGAGTCTGTTAACAATTTCTATGAAAAGAGAATTAAACATATGAGCTGGCTTGGATTATTTACTTCTATAAATCCCAATTATGATCCTACTCTGGGGCCAAGGTTGCTGACAGATGAATGTATGTTTAAGTGAATATGAAGAATGAAGGGGATACATGTTCTTGAAAAAAAGCTGGAAGTAATAGCTATGCTCATTTATAATGGTTTTTACTTATTGCTGGTTTTAACTTGGCTAGGAACCATGATTGAGGGATGTGCTAGAAATCTTATCAGAAAGACCCAAACTTTTGTACACATTATTTGGCTAGAGAACTGCACTGCAAAATTTGGAAAATTGTGGAATTTGAAGGATGGCTGTGTTTTAGTTCGTGCATTTTGGGGGAGGAAGCGTGAATTAGGTAGGTTTGCCTTTAAATGTAAATTCAGTTGGATTTCTCCCCTATCCCTTCCTGCGGCCTTCCAGATGTTGTTGGACTCCCATCAGCTCCAACCAGCATGGTCAATGTCAGGGATGTTGGGAGTTGGATCCCTGTAGCATCTGGAGGGCTTCAGATTTTCCATCCCTGCCGTAGACGTATCACTATATTTTTGCCACTTGTAGCAAACTGCACTGCAATTAAAACATTTTGCTCTGTGTCAACATACTGTATTGCACAAATATGTATTATGCTGAAAGAGACATCTGATTTACCACGCTGAAAAGTGCATTTCATTAAAAGTGTTTTCGATGTATTAAATGTGGCTTTAGTTTTGTGTTGTTGTTGGAACCAGCGCAACCTCTGGTTTCACAAATGAAATGGTTTGAGAATGGGGGTTACCTTTCTTAATTGGGTGTCTGCACAGAACAGTGGAGAGTTTTTCTATTTTCTAGCTTCTTCCAAAATGCAGACCAACTCAAATCTCATATTCCGTGCCTATTACAAATCTCCCTGCACAAAAAATGTGAACCAGTGACTAGCTGGTTTTTCATATCCTTAATAACATCATTTGTGAAACTGAAGTTGGCTTTCCAAACATGGCAGGTATGTAATACGTGATACCCTTGCGATCTTTGTGAACATTAATTTCCCCCCTTTTGTTTAAAGGAAAATTTAAATTTGAGAAAAAAAGCGTTATCTCCTAAACTCATTCCGTTCCCATCTCTTCTTTTGCCTCTCCCAGACCAAGATGAGAGAGCTGCAGAACTGAGCAGAGAGCAAAATGAGAAAACCATTCGCAGTACCCAGACAGCCCTCCGAAACTTCAGGGAGTTTCTCATCTCTAAGTATCCCTCGGAAACCCGGGAGATCTACATCATTCCTTGCAAAGAGCTGGATGCTTACTTAGCATCGTTCTTTGTCGATGCCCGGCAGAAGGATGGTTCGGAATACGAGCCAAATAGTTTGGCCAATTACCAATGTGGGCTGGAGAGGTATCTCAAGGAGCACCGATACGGATACAGCATTACCAGGGACAAGGAATTCAAGAGGTCTCAAGAAGCCCTGAAGCAGAAGCAGATAGAGCTGAGGTGCAAAGGGAAAGGCAACAAGCCACACAAGTCCATGAAGCTTACCTTTGCAGATGAGCTTATCTTACGCAAGAGAGGCCTACTGAGTCGATACAACCCCGAGGGACTGCTGAACCTTGTCTGGCTTAACAACACCAAGGCGTTTGGCCATTGTACCGGCTTCCACGGCTCCACCCTCAAATGGGGGGACATTAGGCTTCGGGTGACAGAGACAGGGCTGGAATATTTGGAATGGATGGGTCAAGACAGCGGCGATGGGAGCACCAAAACCAAGAGGACGAGCACGGACTCCAGAGTGTACGCAACACAACATGCTCCACAGACCTGCCCCGTGCAAGACTACAAGGAGTACGCACAAAGGCGCCCCCCTGCAATGCGATATGAGGACGCTCCCTTCTACTTGTCCATCAAGCCAGTTGTTAACCTAGCTGCACTTCATTGGTACAATTGCCAAGCCCTAGGTAAAAATAAGCTGGCCAAGATGGTCAAGACGATGTGCGAGAAGGGGAACATCCCTGGTAGGAAGACCAACTTCAGCGTGTACCAGAGCTGCAGCACACTCTCCGAAGCTCAAAGCAACCAGCTGGTTCTGATTTGCAACAACTTAAGCCAGCAGGCTGCTCAGTCCATGGCGAACCATTCCGGCTCTGGCAACTTCATCGTGTCTGCATCTTATGACTCTTCTTCAGACACGGCTTGAGAGGACTCAAGATGGGAACATGTTGCGTTTGAAGCTGTGGGTCTGTGCCCAGGGACACACATCAGTTGTGATTCTACACGGCTACCCTCCTGACTCACCTTTCCCCAGTGTTAATTCACTTTATTAAAACAAATAATATATAAATATAAATATATATTCTTTTTACAAAGACGTGAATAGAAATAGTTTAGTATAACTTATATAGTATTTATAGTGCTGATATGGGGGGGAATGAAACCTACTTATAGGGTGCTAATTTAATGGTAGATTTTCAAAATGGGAAAAAATTTTCAGGCATATACAAGGCAGGCCATAGTCTTTAGGCAGAAGCAAGCAACACTACGCACTTAAGTCAGTTGTAACACAGCCATATCGTGAGAAGACCCTCTGTGAAGAAAACATGGTTCACAAGTGGCAACTGAGCACTGGGGACACCGTGCCCAATATTGGTGCCCCAAAGTGCTTTTCTGCACCTCCTGTTTATTGCCTTTGAGCTTGTGCAGAAGATGTTGTCATTAAATCATGTCCAAAATGCATCACTTGCACCTAAACATATTTGTTTTTTTTTTTTTTAAAAAAAAATAACGAGTGTATATTCCCCTTGATGCTTCATGTCTTTTGAAAGTTTGCTGTTAATATGACATGAATTCAGTATTGTGTGTGGAAGGAAGAGGGATAATTTTCTATTTTCTTTCTTGCCGGCAAATATGGTTCTTTTCCAGCCTGATTTAAGGGGGAGAGAAGGAACAAAGAAAATGGGATGCAGCTTACTGGAGCATTTTTCCTCTATTTTTCATTTGCTCCTTGTGTCTCAGTTGTGCCAGCTTGTGGGGTGGGGAAGACATGATAATGATCAACAAAGTGAAAAATAACAGTGGTCGTAAAAAAAAAGTATAATATTTATCCATATGCAAAAACAAGTGCCATGGCAAAAAACTAGACTGTTACACAAACAAACAATCTTAACTTTCCCTAGCTGAAAACCAGTGTTTTAGCACTTTTGTGACAAGTCATTTTTAAAATATATATATACTGTCAAAGATTCAGCTCTAGATGCTACACCAACAGCCACAATGCAAAACAGAATTATAAGGTTGCTTAAATTGTGGCCAGCATTTGTATTTCCTTGATAAAATACAGCAATAACAGCAAAAACAATGCCCCCCCCCAACTCCCAGAAACCATGAAAAGCTGAGAGTACAGTCGCAAACTTCATTTTGTTGTTGTTTTAATGGGGGGGATTTTTCTAGGGAATCAACATGAAAACAGAGAGACCTCCCTGCCCCTCTAAGTTCCAAGCACACTTGTTGTGTGATGCTCCATAATAAACACACATGCTTTTTGGAGTCTTTGTCCTGGCTAGATCTGGAGAGAACTGGGCTTTCTTTTTCAAGGCTCAAGCACAGTTGTTCCCCAGCAGCAGGGTTTCCCTGCCATACAGTACATCAAGGGTAGCCAATGTGGGGCCCTCCATATGGTGTTGGGACTCCCAGATTGCATCATCGCCAGCCAGCATAGCCAATGACCAAGGATGATCAGAGTTGTAGTCTGGAAGCATCTTCCCAATACACTGGCTACCTCTACAATACAGTCATACCTTGGAAGTTGAACGCCTTGCGACTCGAACGCTTTGGCTCCCGAACGCCTCAAACCCGGAAGCGAGTGTTCCGGTTTGCAAATGCTCTTTGGAACCCAAATGTCCAACGCTTGTTATGCGGGTTCTGATTGGCTGCAGGAACTTCCTGCAGCCAATCGGAAGCCACACCTTGGTTTCCAAATGTTTTGGAAGTCAAACGGACTTCCAGAATGGATTCCATTTGACTTCCAAGGTACGACTGTATGTGATTCTTACAGATTGCCACACTACCAGTGTGTACAGAGGGCACCAGATTGAGGAAAGCTGATCTGGCCCCATATTCCATTATATACAACTCAGCACTAGGAAATCTGTAGCGGGGGGCCGGGGGACTTTTGATCTATATGCCACATTTAATCCTCCTGGTGATTTGATTCTCCCATCACATATTTTAGGAAATTTGCATTGTTTCATTACAGAACAATTTTCTATTGAGCAAATTTTTTATAGTATATTAAATCTCATGCAGTAACATCTGATGGGGGGGCAACTTGAATAAAATATGGGGGGCAGGAATGCATAATTGATCATTAGACATGGCACATGCACACCATTTCAATGGCAATGCTCATCAACTTTGAGGGGGGACAGGCCCCTCAAATATTTTATGGGGGGGAGGGAGAAGGGACCTCAGCCCATAGGAGTTGGCCCCTATGCATCTGATGTTTTCTAACTCAAGAATAACCAACTATTCATGTGGGGCCTAAAAGCAGATCTGGAAGCCCTTTGTCTGTGCCTGATGTATGGGGCAGATGAAAGAGCAGCTAGGACTTTTGCACCTTTAATTGCTGTGTAGAAGAGGGGATTTCAGCATCGCAATCTGCTTAAGGTGCAATAGCCCTGTCTACATTTTCATTTGGCCACCAAGGCTATTATATAGTCTTTGCCCATATTTCCACTCATAAGGATAAAAAAAAAATGTTTTCATGTTACAGGAGCCATTCCATACATAGTTGCATCTCTCTTTGGGAGTTTATAATGCTCCAGCTTTGCTTGAGCACATTGCCCCTTAACTTGTAGCACTCTTATTGGTAGATGTCATCAACTTTAGTACAGAACCTGCCCATTTGTGTAGAGATCAGTTTGTGCAGCAAAATATACTTCCCCTCTTCCCTTGACTGCTAAGAATATGGAAGTTGGTTGTCCCTGTTTTCTTCTAACCAATTCCCTGTTCCAACTGAAGTCAACTTTTTTAGCAGTTTTTTTGGGGGGGGGAGGGGAGGAGTAATTTGCTTCTAAAAAATAAATAAATCTCTGTCTTGCCAAAAAATAAAAAAATTCTATGCATTGTGTAATTCAGTGATGTTCCTGTTAAATATGCATGTTTTATCAATGCATTTGTGATCTTTGTAGGATTGTTAACCATTGCTGCTATAACCATTTATTGTAGTTAAATGGGGGGAAATGGTACAGTTTACTGTGAGGGCTGTGCAAGTTAATAGTTTTATGTGTGACATTACAACTTGTATCTTTTTTATTTTTTATTTATATATTTTTTAATCTGGAGTTCATACTAGTGCCTTCTGTAGAAGGAAAATATAATATGTTGTGGTTGATAAATCGTGCCAAATTTTCAAGTCATGTTGTTCTAAGACATCCAGTCTGTGACCAGGGCAAACAAATAGTTAATGTGTTATTTTGGGCCCAACTTTATATTGTTATTATAAATCATTTAAATAGCACTTTTAAAATGTCCTAGGTGGGTCACTATGATTCTTATTATACAGTTGGGGAAACCGTGGCTTCCCAGGGTGCATCAAGATGACAGACTTTAACTGGTTTAGCAATCATTTCTTTTTCCCATGGAACCCAAAAAATCTATTGTAACTGTGAGGGGGGATGCTAAAGATATAACAGAATTCTCAGCTATTCACAGTCTAAGGATTTAGTGAAACTTTGGCCCTGGGAAAGACTACCTTTTATCTTTACCAAGATAGTTCCTAATAAATTTTCATAAACCCTTCCCCCACAGTGTTGCAGTGTATTTAATGGGAGGTGCTGTAACCCTTCACAGTGTCTACAACATCATTTAAACACTGTCATCTCACCAAGCGAGTTGGCCACTAACAAGCTCTCAGTTTTGCAAATGGAAACCAGATAAGCAGTTGAGGTCTTTCCCCTAAATTAAATAACATAAAAGTGAAAAAAAAAGTTTAGGTGCTTGATGGCAAAGGATTCTTGGCTGGTGAAACAGGAAGTTGCTAACTGAGGAACTCTGGATCCCGCTTAGTTACATGATTTTGTGGAATTCTTTATCTGATTATTTAGTAAGCTTCACAGAGAGCCACATCTCCACAGTAGTGCACCTGCTTTGCATTCAGAAGGCGCCAAGTTCAATCCCCAGGGATGGGGAACATGTGGCCTTCCAGATGTTGGATTCCAGTTCCCATCAGCCCCAGGCAGCATGTCCAATGGTCAGGGATTATGAGAGTTGTAGTCCAAAGGAACATAGGTTTCCCATCATTGGTGTAGACCAGGCACCCCCAAACTTGGCCCTTCAGCTGTTTTGGGACTACAATTCCCATCATCCCTGACCACTGGTCCTGTTAGCTAGGGATGATGGGAGTTGTAGTCCCAAAACAGCTGGAGGGCCAAGTCTGGGGATGCCTGGTGTAGACACTACCAACCTAGATGGGCTAATGGTTTGTTTTGGTATAAGGCCATTTCCTATATTCCTGGAATAGGTAAGGTAAAGGAGGCTGTGGTCTAAACCACTGAGCCTCTTGGGCTTGCCTATCAGAAGGTCGGCGGTTTGAATCCCCGCAGCGGGGTGAGCTCCCGTTGCTCTATCCCCGCTCCTGCGAACCTAGCAGTTCGAAAGCACGGCAGTGCAAGTAGATAAATAAGTACCACTGTGGCGGGAAGGTAAATGGTGTTTCCATGCGCTCTGGTTTCTGTCACGGTGGCCCGTTGTGCCAGAAGTGGTTTAGTCATGCTGGCCACATGACCCAAAAAGCTGTCTGTGGATAAACACCTGCTCCCTCAGCCTGAAAGTGAGATGAGCGCCGCAATCCCATAGTTGCCTTTGACTGGATGTAACCATCCAGGGGTCCCTTTACCTTTACCTTTTATTCCTGGAATAGAACGATCATTTGTATAATAAATCAGTAGTGAAGCTATAATTCGGAGAGCAATACCTTCAGACGAAAGACTTGCAAATTACTTTATTATTTTCTTTATGACCTTGTTCTAATTTTTTTAAAAAAGCTAATTGCAATATGCATGACTCTTTTTTATTTTTGTTCCATCCAAAAGCTGATCCAGCTCATGCAGGAATCACTAGGAGTTACTTGCTAAAACGGGAGTTTTATGAAGTGCAAAAGCTCCTGGTCACAAGCTTCTCAAGGTGATGTGCAGTAAAAACAGCAGAAAACAGTTTTGTTTTTGTTTAGTCGTTTAGTCATGTCTGACTCTTCGTCACCCCATGGACCAGAGCACACCAGGCACTCCTGTCTTCCACTGCCTCCTGCAGTTTGGTCAAACTCAAGCTCGTAGCTTCGAGAACACTGTCCAACCATCTCATCCTCTGCCGTCCCCTTCTCCTTGTGCCCTCAGTCTTTCCCAACATCAGGGTCTTTCCCAGGGAGTCTTCTCTTCTCATGAGGTGGCCAAAGTATTGGAGCCTCAGCTTCACGATCTGTCCTTCCTGTGAGCACTAAGGGCTGATTTCCTTAAGAATGGATAGGTTTGATCTTCTTGCAGTCCATGGGACTCTCAAGAGTCTCCTCCAGCACCATAATTCAAAAACATCAATTCTTTGACTATCAGCCTTCTTTATGGTCCAGCTCTCACTTCCATACATCACTACTGGGAAAACCATAGCTTTAACTATACAAACCTTTGTTCGCAAGGTGATGTCTCTGATTTTTAAGATGCTGTCTAGTTTGTCATTGCTTTTCTCCCAAGAAGCAGGTGTCTTTTAATTTTGTGACTGCTGTCACCATCTGCAGTGATCATGGGGCCCAAGAAAGTAAAATCTCTCACTGCCTCCATTTCTTCCCCTTCTATTTGCCAGGAGGTGATGGGACCAGTGGCCATGATCTTCAGAAAACAGTTTAGAAATAGGTAAAAGCACCCCCCAATAAAACCCACCCCAGATACTTTTAAAATGAATGTATGAATGGCACATTGCACTTGCTGTGTGAGAGCAGATCAGCTCTGCCTGTTGAGAATTCTGAAGGCTTCTCCGCGATCAAATGGCAGTCAAATATGCAGAACGTAAGGAGCATATTTGCTTCTCTCTCTCTCTTGAGGCTAATTTCCCCTGCTCCTATCTCTTTTAATACTTAGGGGAAAGCAGCTGCCAAGGAAAGAGATTAAAGTAGACTGGCAATCAGATCCTCTGCATGTTTGGCTTTGAGCACTATCACCTCCAGCTTCCTTTGCATGCTTTTAGAGGAGTTACCATCAGACACAAGTGGCAACTCACAATACATGACCGATGGGATGCATTCAACCTGGTATGTGATAAATTGCACAAGCCTATTTTAATTCAATAATTTTCTTCTCTCCCCTCCTTTTAATGGAAATATGTATCTGTGACAATGCAATGATGGCAAAGCACAGAAGGTCCACTTTGTCTCACCGTGGTCCATGCCAATTGCAATCTGATTATAAGACGCTAGGTGGCTGATCATCACCTGGCTTTAGGATAGATTCAATGGAGGTCCCTGAAATGTCCCATTCCTAGCCAGTTCTGTGCTGCTCAACTGTTTTGTGCAACACTACTGTGCAAACACAGTACAAAAACTGTGGTGCAAATAAACCTTGCAAAAGTAGCACAACAGCACCTTCTATGAAATGCAGAAACAGCAATTGTTGTACCCTGTCCTGAAGACCTGCATACTTGTATGGTGACTTGGTGGTATAAGCCCACTGGTCTATCCCTTCCAATAAAATAAAAGGGATATCAAGAGGACTTGAACCTTGAGAAGAAGGGAAGGGCCCCCTGAGTGTTCTAGATTACAGCTCCCTGCTACCCCAGACAATTGGCAATGCTGGCTGGGGTTGACAGAACTTGGGACGCCAATGATTGGGGTGCACCAGGTTAAAAAAGGGTAAAGGGACCCCTGACCATTAGGTCCAGTTGCAGACGACTCTGGGGTTGAGGCGCTCATCTCGCTTTATTGGCCAATGGAGCCGGCGTACAGCTTCCGGGTCATGTGGCCAGCATGACTAAGCCACTTCTGGCGAACCAGAGCAGCGCACGGAAACGCCGTTTACCTTCCCACCGGAGTGGTACCTATTTATCTACTTGCACTTTGATGTGCTTTCAAACTGCTAGGTTGGCAGGAGCAGGGACTGAGCAACGGGAGCTCACCCAGTCGCGGGGATTCAAACCGCCAACCTTCTGATCGGCAAGCCCTAGGCTCTGTGGTTTAGACCACAGCGCCACCAGCGTCCCACACCAGGTTAGGGAAGACTTTTAAAATAAATATTTCAGTTCTGACATAATGAATTGTTTCTTTGACTTTACTCTGTCTTATCTGATGATTGATTTGGGTAGGGAGCTGCAGTACTTGTCCTGGTTCTGTAGGGGAGCCCACAGAGCAAGGCAATCAGCCCAGTACGGAGTCAGACCAGTGGTTCATCTAGCTCAGTATTCTCTACACTGACAGGCAGCAGCTTGCCAGGGTTTCAGGCCAGGGTGTCTCCTGTCCCTGCTTGCAGTTGCCGAGGATTGAACCTGGGACCTTCTGAATGCAAAGCAGATGCTCTACGTCTGAGCTATGGCCCTTCCTTTATATACCGTATTTTTCGCTCTATAGGACGCACCGGACCATAGGAGGGGGAGAACAGGAAAAAAAATATTCCCCCCCTCTACTTAGTGCCCCTTCAGTGAAGCAGCAGGAGAAATGGAGCCCCTTCCATTTCTCCTCCCGCTTCACTGAAGGGGCGCTGCGCAGAGAGGGAAAACTGTGCATTGCCTCTCCAGCGAAGCGAAGCCTGGAGAGCAAGAGGGATCAGTGTTCACCGACCCCTCTCACTCTCCAGGCTTCAGGTGGCTATCTGCAAGCGTTCAGAGCGCAGCGGAAACTCCTGCTGCACTCCAAAGACTTGCGGATAGCTGCCAGAAGCCCCCAGAGCGCAGCGGGAAGACTTGCGGATAGCTGCCAGAAGCCCCCGGAGCACGCAAAGCCTCCGGAACACTGGGGGAGCTTTCCCTCTGCGCTTTGGAGGCTTCGCGTTGCTATCGCTGAAGCCAAGGAGCCTGCATTCGCTCCATAGGACGCACACACATTTCCCCTTAATTTTTGGAGGGGGAAAAGTGCGTCCTATAGAGCGAAAAATATGGTAAGAATGGGCCAGGTGGCCAAACAGTTTGACTTTTGTCTAAGGTAGCTTCCTATGTGCTAGAGAAATTCTGAAGCTGAGTGGCATTCAGTTTAGCAGGTCACAAATCTGCAAAACTGAATTTGCTTCCCGTTGACCCGGGTTTATTTTCAGCTCCTTTTGCAATCTGGAAGGTGGAAGGAGCGTAAGATAAACCTTAAAACATCAGTGGTCTGCAGTGAATTTTTGCGTAGGAGAACAGTTGGGGCCAGAGACACCAGATTGCAGGGTGGGGAGGAGACACATTCCAACATCTTGATGTCATGAGCATGAGCATCATGCCCCCCTCCCTAAGCCAGGCAGAAACTTTCTGGGCTTTGGGAAGAAGGTGCCATGGCTCTGAGAGGATGCTGGAGCCCTCTTGCTGGGCGTATGTATGCCCTGAGACCTGAAATGCATGTTACAGCTTACCACAGGGATGCTACTGAAATCAGACAGCTACAATGAACTATTCAACCCCAGCCATAATGCAATGTATCAAGACCACAAAGCAATTTGTGAGATTCCACGTGACTCTCAGTGGCCACCTAGACAGCAGAGCAGAACTGGATGTGGCATGGAGACTCAACTCTGATCAGTGTTGTGGTCAGTTCTGTGTGTTGCAGCTAGGGAACAGCTGGTTTTGAACAATGCCAACATTTATCTGGGGCTGTCAAATTCATATTTGTTGTTGTTAGCCGCCCTGAGCCCGGCTTCGGCTGGGGAGGGCGGGATATAATTAAAATTTATTATTATTATTATTATTATTATTATTATTATTATTAGTGAATGCCATTATTCGCCATATTTTGGAGATTCACCATGACACGTTGAAGGTCGTAAGTTGCAATTCAGCTACGGTGCTCCAGCGTGCATGCAATGCATATGGTGAAAAAAAGACATACAGCCACTTCAAATGTGATGTTATGTGCTCCCAATCCACAGTGTTCCATGTGACGCTCAGCTCTCTAAATGCTAAATTTGTTACAAAAGAAAAGGCACCTGCTGTTAAATCTGATAGCAAACAGGGACATCTGCATGGTGAAGGAAATTTGGGGCACTCTGGGGATTCAAACGAGCTCCCTTCCCTCAACTTGTATTGGTTGAGAAATATCCGTGACCCCTTAAGATCCTCATGCAAATTGTGTGCAATTTAGTAGGAAAACAGGGAAGAGCTATATACATATAAAAAGTGAAAGTTTTTTTTTTAAAAAAAAGTAGATTACTCATTTATGCAGGCACTTATATGATTCTCAAAAGAAAAATGTAGTTGTGTTTTAATTTGATTTTTTTTTTTTTTAGGTGAGAGCTTGTATTTTACAATGGCCAATTCTGATGTTTTAGTGGGGGGAAACATTTAATGTCATTGTTTACTGCCCATGATTGTATTAAAAAGTTTCATAAATGACTTTTTGAAAGGTTAATTTCATTGGATGTACAGTGTTGACAACTGTTGAGGGGCATTTTATCATTTTAAAATATGTGTGAGTAGAATAATGCTCTGGTGTGCCAGTAATGCTCAGAAGGTTCTGCTCTTTATCTAATTTGTATCGCACTCTTCTTCCCTATAATTTGGGCTTGCATAGATGCGGAAGACCACATTTTATTCCATAGTTTATGCACCGTGCAAAGAAGTACTTCCTTTCGCCTGTCCTGAATCTTGCCAACAATAACTTAGTAACAATATTTTATTATTTATGCCCCTCCCATCTGGCTGGGTTTCCCCAGCCACTCTAGGTGGCTTCCAACACACATAAAAATAATAAAACACCAAATATTAATACAATCTGATCCAATATAAAAAGTCACAGTAAACTTTAAAATAAACAACTTAGATAAGGCAATACTCAATAAATCCATTAGAACCCACTTTCAGCTTCGTCAGATAACAATAACTTAGTAACAATATTTTATTATTTATGCCCCTCCCATCTGGCTGGGTTGCCCCAGCCACTCTGGGTAGCTTCCAACACACATAAAAATAATAAAACACCAAACATTAATACAATCTGATCCAATATAAAACTTTAAAATAAACAACTTATATCAGATAAGGCAATATTCAATAAATCCATTAGAACCCAATAGTAAACAGTAAAATTAAACACCAGCAAATAATCATTAAACACTTTACACTTATCAGTTACAACAAAGAATTACTAATCTATAATCAATAAAAAATATCAGCAAATCACAATGCATAAAATACCACAATACATACAAAACCATGTTAAAGATTCAAATTGAAAACCAAGGACATATCCCTGAACTCCTCTTCTGTCTTCCCAGCTGCCTCTGCAGGAAAGACTCCCAAGGCTTGAGGGTGAGGCAAGGCAGGTGGAAAAAGCATTGTCTTTTTTTTTTTTTAAATGATATTTATTAAGGTTTCAATAAAAGATTAAACAGAAGAACATAAACGAAAGATACACAATTCAAAAAAACCACAGTACATAGTCCAAAAAGAAAAAAGAAAAAAAAGAACAAAGAAAAAACAAAATACAAGACAAAAAGAACAGTTAAAAACAATATCACCTTTTCGTTTCCATCTTTAAATTTACTTATTTTCTGGACCTCCTCATACCTCCCTCCTTTGCATTCCAGTTCAAATTGTTTGTCCAGCAATTTCTTTCCCTCTTTTTTAATCCCAATCTTTAATCTTAATATAATATAACATTAAAATTTACCTCTTAAAAGCCAAATTTCCATTTCCTTAAACTTCTTTAATCCTAATCCTTAATCTTAGTTTAACTATAACTTTAAATCTTGTACAGCTGGAAACCACTCATTTTCAATCCAACATCACTCTAACATTCTTTAATTTTACAGTGTTTCTGTAGATAATCTTTGAATTTCTTCCAATCTTCCTCCACCGACTCTTCTCCCTGGTCACGGATTCTACCAGTCATTTCAGCCAGTTCCATATAGTCCATTAGTTTCATATGCCATTCCTCCAGTGTGGGAAGTTCTTGTGTCTTCCAATACTTTGCAATAAGTATTCTTGCTGCTGTTGTTGCATACATAAAGAAAGTTCTATCCTTTTTTATCACCATTTGGCCGACCATGCCCAGGAGAAAGGCCTCTGGTTTCTTGGGAAAGGTATATTTGAATACCTTTTTTAATTCATTATATATCATTTACCAGAAAGCCTTAATCTTTGGGCACGTCCACCAAAGGTGAAAAAATGTACCTTCAGTTTCTTTACATTTCCAACATTTATTATCGGGCAAATGATAGATTTTTGCGAGCTTGACTGGGGTTATGTACCACCTGTATATCATTTTCATAATATTCTCTCTTAAGGCATTACATGCCTTAAATTTCATACCTGTGGTCCACAACTGTTCCCAGTCAGCGAACATAATGTTATGTCCAACGTCTTGTGCCCATTTAATCATAGCCGATTTTACCGTTTCATCCTGAGTGTTCCATTTCAGCAGCAAGTTATACATTCTTGACAAATTCTTAGTTTTGGGTTCTAACAGTTCAGTTTCTAATTTTGATTTTTCCACCTGGAAACCAATTTTCTTGTCCAATTTAAATGCCTCCATTATCTGAAAATAATGAAGCCAGTCTCGCACTTTGTTTTTTAATTTTTCAAAGCTCTGCAGTTTCAGTCTATCTCCATCTTGTTCCAAAATTTCCCAATATTTCGGCCATTTGACCTCCATATTGAGCTTTTTCAAGGCTTTCGCTTCCATTGGTGACAGCCACCTTGGGGTTTTGTTTTCTAACAAATCCTTATATCTTATCCAAACATTAAACAGCGCTTTCCTGACAATGTGGTTTTTAAATGCTTTATGTGCTTTGACCTTATCATACCATAGATATGCATGCCATCCAAATACATTGTTAAAACCTTCTAGGTCCAAAATGTCAGTGTTTTCAAGAAGTAGCCATTCTTTCAACCAGCAAAAAGCTGCTGATTCATAGTAAAGTTTGAGGTCTGGCAGGGCAAATCCACCTCTTTCCTTTGCATCCGTTAGTATTTTAAATTTTATTCTGGGCTTCTTGCCCTGCCAGACAAATCTAGAAATATCTTTCTGCCACCTCTTGAAACAATCCATTTTGTCCACAATTTGCAAAGTTTGAAACAGAAACAACATTCTAGGCAATACATTCATTTTTATCGCAGCAATACGGCCCAGCAGTGAAAGCTTCAAATTTGACCAAATTTCTAAATCTTTTTTCACTTCAGCCCAACATTTTTCATAGTTGTCTTTAAATAAATTCCCATTTTTTGCTGTCATGTTAATCCCCAGGTATTTAACTTTCTTAACCACTGTTAAACCTGTCTCATTCTGAAACCTCTCTCTTTCAATCGGTGTTAAAGTTTTCTCTAAAACCTTAGTTTTTCACTTGTTCAATTTAAATCCTGCTACTTGACCAAATTCTTGAATCAGTTCTAAAACCCTTTTGGTACTAGATTCTGGCTCCTGTAACGTCAATACTAAGTCATCTGCAAATGCTCTCAATTGGAAAAAGCATTGTCTTATGATCAGCAGAAACTCTCTCTCCCCTTAGTTGGTCCTCGAGTTGTTGTTGTTGTTGTTGTTGTTGTTGTTGTTGTTATTATTATTATTATGAGATAGGGAGAGAAACACCCTCTCCATTTTCTCCACACAATGCGTAATAGTATATGCCTCTGTCATGTTGCCCGCTTAAGTCTGCTAAGTGTCCCACTGGTGATAAAGGCCAGCTAACACCAGCTATTTCTGACTTCCTTCCCTAGTCCTGAGGCGGAACAGTGTAGGGACAAGGATGCCATCAAATCAGTAACAGCAACAACTCCCCTCTGAGGCTCATGGCTTCCTAACTTTAAAGCACATCAGAAGCACAATAGAAAGCTGCTAAGGACCTTTGGCTACCCAGACCCCCAGGCCATCATGACAATAGGTTTACAGGTTGTACAGGCCTAGTTTTGCACATGGAAAACCCAGGATCAAATCCATGAAGGGTCATCTATGACCCTTACTGGATAACCAAGGGTAGTCCATCTCTCTCAGCCTATGTTTTGGGCTGGGAGGACAAAACACCACTCTTGAGTTCTCTGGAAGAAAGAAGGGCTGCAAATGCAATAACATCACAGATCCAAGTCTGCAGGCCTAAGGCAAGGCAGACAGGCAAAATACAAATCATATGGAGGCTCCAACAGGAGTCTTTCCCTTTGCCTGTGTTGTGTCTACAGCGTGCTTCAGAACCACGGGCAAATTCTTTCCCTGTGATTAAAGAAGGCAGCCGGCTTTGCAGAAAACAGTTCATTAAGTTAACATGCCACCCTACCTAGGCACAGATAGAATACTGCGGCTAATGGCATGTGTAGCTAACACAGAATTAATTGGCCATCTCAGTGGATTGCTTTCAGAAAGAAGCTCTCAGCACCATGATCCTAAACCTAAACACATCAAAACGAATATTTTCTTTTGGTTTTAAAAAGAAAAAGCCACTCGCACAACCAGATTAGCATGTTGGTGATATGGGCAGGGTGGAATTTGTGCAAAGTCCATTAGCATGTGATGAAACAGCTATGTGATGGGCACTGCCATGTGGCCTTTCATATGACATGGACCAGTAAATATGGGCTGCGTGCAGGGCTAAGCCAAGGCTGCCACACCTGGAACTATCCCTGGAGTGTTCATTCTCCAACCCAGGAATGGGGTCCTTGCAGCTACTTGTGGCAAAGCTCGGTATCTGAGGCTATGTGTCTTTAAGTACCAGTTGCAGGCCCTGGTTGGCCACTGTGCGTATAGGATGCTGGACTAGATGGGCCTTTGGCCTGATCCTGCAGGCTGGTCTTCCGTTGTTACTTCTAGCCCCTTCCTCCAGCATCGGTGACATCCAGGTCTTTTTGCCAAGTTGGCTGTGTCCTAGTCACCAAGAAAACTGCACCCATCAGGGACTTAGCCGTTGAGTTCCTTTCTTCATGGTTTCCCAGTTTCTCAGGGCAGCATCATGGTTTGAGTATTAGGCTTGGTTTTCCAGCTCTCTATCCACCCTACTCTTATTCTGACCTGTCAAATAGCTTGGGCTTTTGTGTCAGAGATGGGGAACCTTGTCATACATGTGTAAGAAGAACTTAAACACATTGCACAGTTCCAAAAAAATAGACCAGAGGCAATTTCATCCAGCAGAGCTTTTACTGGTGCTGAAGGCAAATAAGCATAATGGTCACAAATACAATACATTCAGGATTGGCACAGTCCATAGAAATCCAGTTGCAGCAGACTTAACAAACTTACAAGAACTTATAATAAGTCCAAAACCTTAACACTAAGCATACTATATACAGAACACCAGACCAGAACAAAAGAGAGACAAAAGAGAAAGTGATTGAAACTCAGGCTCCTTCTGGCCTCCTTTTATAGTCAGCATGACCTTACAGAAGAGATAACAGAACCAGTTTAAAGCAGCTGTACTCAGCTTCTCAGAAGGAATAACCAAAACAAGAACCTTCTTTCACACAGAGGAGAAAAACTTCCAGTAGCTTCCTGAATCCTCCTGTATTAATCAGAATAGCAAAGATCTCTACACATCAGATCTACACTAAGAAATGCAAACTCCAGATATTGCTGGACTACATCTCCCATCACCCCGACCTTTGGATTGGACTGATAGGAATTGGAGTCCAACAACATCTGGAGAGCCATGGATTCTCCATCCTTGCTGTAAGAGCATGGTGTTGTGGTTAGTGTTAGGGAGAACTAAGTTCAAGTCCCCCATCATCTACAAAACCTATTGGGTAATAGCCACCCCATGATTTTCCCTCAGGCTCACAAGGACTGTTTTTTTTTATGAAGGTAAAAGGCCTAGAGGCCCTATGTGCTACTCTAAGCTCTTTATGGGAAAGGTGGAATAAAAATCTGATAATCTGAGTAAAGAGCAGCCACTGAAAGTATACTCAGTGTTCTTAAGTGGTATAGAGATGGTACACGCATCAGCCATAAACTATGACAACATTCCAGTCTTTAAAACTAACCCACTACTTCTCCTGCTGTTATGGAAGTTTCAGAGCCTCCCTGTCTTCAAATGACTTCATTTTAATTCACCTCAAAGTAGCTCAAGCTCTGGCACGCTGCCTCTTCAGATACGATCAAGGGAGTGACTCTCGTGATGCACACCAGAGCAAAACTCTCGCTGCAGTTGGAAAGGAACCCTTGTTTTGCTTTATAATTCTTGCCAAGAACAAATGAAACTTGGCTGCTTTCCCTGGAAAGGCGTGTGGGGTTTTAATAAAGAAGAACTAATGGTTTTCTCACCCCGTCTCTTTCTCCCCTGTTTGTATTATTATTGCACATATTAATATTATAATTACAGATAGTAACATTAATAGGAGCTGCTTTGTAGCACACTGGGAGGAATACTTTGAAAACAGAAAACAAATGCAAGTTTCTACAGCATTTTCACATGAAGTCAGATCAGAATTTCATTTTTTTAATTAAGTCAGTTTCTGTATTTGGCCTGATATAACCTTATGAACAACCACTAATTCTATTATGCTCTTAATTGAGTTATGTTCCTGTTGTTGAGTACAGCGCTCTTTCTCTTTTTTTCATGTACCATGAACCACTGTAGATCTGAACCCCATGCAAATCACTGCCAGTGCTTTAGCTACTCGGGGGAAAGCATTTTAATCTGTGATAAATTCTTACACAGTTTTATTTATTTATTTATTACTGGGACTGGTAAACAGAGGAAGACTTTAAGGGCACCTCCAAACTATTTTTGGGTGGGATTCAATCACATACCAGGAATAAAACTTCTAGCACTTATGCAAAACAAAACAGGGTTTGATATGGTTTAGAATTGGATGGGGGGGCCCCACGTGTTGAGATACTTTTGTTGCAGGAGGGTTGGACTAGATCAGGGGTCAGCAAACTTTTTCAGCAGGGGGCTGGTCCGCTGTCCCTCAAATCTTGTGGGGGGCCAGACTATATTTTTGGGGGAAATATGAATGAATTCCTATGCCCCACAAATAACCCAGAGATGCATTTTAAATAAAAGCACATACTCTACTCATGTAAAAACATCAGGCAGGCCCCACAAATAACCCAGAGATTCACTTTAAATAAAAGAACACATTCTACTCATGTAAAAACAAACTGATTCCCGGACTGTCTGCAGGCCGGATTCAGAAGGCAATTGGGCCGGATCCGGCCCCTGGGCCTTAGTTTGCCTATCCATGGAATAGATTACCGTACTCTTGTGGCCCCTTCCAACTCTACAATTCTACGATTCTAAGTTTGTCTGTTTACAATCGATTGGTAGCACTTGTGGAACGAATCTGTTTCCCCAAAGGATCAAATTTTTCGCAATAAGGAAAATGACACAAAAATGCTCTGGATATGTAACGAAGCCAATTGCCACAACACAGGAGACTAGCCTGGCTTAATTAGCTTGTGACTCTTGTAGACCCAAGGATTAAAAGTGTCGGGCACACAATTTAGCACCCCAAGTCTTAATTAAATCCTGACACTTGTTGGGTCTGGAGATTATGGTGGCCTGGGCCCCCACTAACTCATAACAGTATAAAGCATATTTGAAAGTATAGCGTATGCAATAAAATTACAGTGCAGCGATAAAAAGATACTGCTCTTTCATAAGAGTTATTAAGAGCCCTTTCCCAATTCATGAGTTATCTTTCAGCATATATACACATTGCAACATCATTGCACATTTGCTATTCTGGCTTTCTCATAACAGCTGCAGTCCAGTGTCCAAGGATCTGTGGTAGTGAATCTTAGGCAGTGCTTTTTTTCCTGGGGGGACGCAAGGGTACGCACACCCCTAAACTTATTGTGAATCTAAGTTCGGCCTCTTTGAGAGGCAGTATTTCAATATGAGTAAGAAAATGAGAGTACCCCTAAACATTTTTTTTTAAAGAAAAAAAAAGCACTGGTCTTCATTGTCCACTCAGCTGAATGTGAAAACAACAGAAGACTGTATGTCTGCCAGTACTCAAATTATGGGGGGGGGAGGGGCAAGAGGTGTCCCTATCCTCTTATTTGCAACACTGTCTAACTTACCACAAGTTAGAGCTGAAGCACCGGAGCCACATTTTGAATCAGGGGGCCCAGCTCCCCCAATATTGGTTGCCCCAGCCACTCTGGGTGGCTTCCAACACATATAAAAACATAATAAAACATGAAACATTAAAAAAAACCTTCAGATGTCTTCTAAAGGTTATATAGTTACTCCAACATTCATCCAATGAAAATAGGGACATCCTAAGGAAAAGCAGGACATTCCAGGATCAAATAAGAAATCAGGATGGCTTCTGCAAATCCGGGACTATCCCTGGGAAATAGGGACACATGGAGGGTCTGAAATTTAGGTTTGTGCAATTTAAGTGAATTAAAGTGCTCTGTATCTCAGATCCACTTAAGAAGCAAGCAAGCAACAACAAAATGCACCAGACTTTTTTGCGGTTTGGAAAGCGATGGGGCAGGCAAATGATTAACAAGAAGACAAATAAATTCATTGCAAACAAATTAGGAGGAATGCTCATAGTTTCATAACTGCAACACAAATATCAGTATTAATATTACTGGACATAGTCTAAGCTCTGCGTGTGTTTTGTGCAAGCCAATCAAGATGAATGCTCAGTAAACAGGTCATCTGGAGTGTGCGCACACATGCCCCAAGTCAAGTTTTCTTTTTCCAGATCTGAGCAGCTCTGCCAAGGAGAGCAAGAAGCCCATGGTTCTCCTCTGTGACTTCAGGGCAGCTTGGTCCGTCACTTCCCACACCAGAGCATTTGAAGTGCATGATCTCTGAGTGCATTACCATATAGATTTTCTAGCAGAATGTGAAAAAACTACATCCAGGGATGCAGAAACAAAATTGGTTATAATGCTGAGCATAAATAGCCTACACATTCCTTATCTTAATAGAGTTCTCCCCCTCCTGGCAGCAGTAAGTAAGGGTCTTCCTTAGATCTTTTCTCAATGCAAAAAGGTCACGTGTATTTTTTCACCTGCAAAATTTATAGTGCTTAATATTTTTCATCGCTGGGACCACTGAGACAATCTCAATATGAGCTGTGCTGAAAACACTTCCCTGAGCCGAAAGCTTCAATAATAAATGTGTGTTTAATGGCTGAAGTGAGATTTCCCTGTGTTGGCTCATGGGGACTGCAATCCTGCCCCTTTAAAAGGAATAGGAGTTGTTTTTATCATGTTTTAAAGACTTCAGTAGGAGCTGGATTGCATCTTCATTTTCTTAATATGCCTTACATTCTTGGCACAACAGCTCTCAGTAGACGTATTATTATAGAAGCAAGACAAATTTACTTTGCATTTCCCTTCCTCTTTGTTTTTCAGCCTATTCAACAAAGCTCAATAAATTCCCCATCTTCAATTTTGATGATGACTTGAAGTACTTTTGCATCAGTGCGGTGAGCCCAAATAC
The DNA here is from genome assembly GCF_964106645.2 of Podarcis pityusensis. Lineage (NCBI taxonomy): Eukaryota > Metazoa > Chordata > Lepidosauria > Squamata > Lacertidae > Podarcis > Podarcis pityusensis. The sequence goes on from NC_138042.1 coordinate 26,714,582, forward strand.
GACAAAAGCAACTCTGTATGCTCTGAATGTGTGGCGATACTGGTGTATGACGAAAGGCCTGAAAGATTACATGGACATTACAAAGGTGAGTGGCCTTGGTTCTGATGGTGTACTGTAACTAGGTTAAATCTGCAAGGCAGAAGCCTTATTTATCTGGTGAAACCTGCCCCAATCTGGTGCCCTCCAGGTATTTTGAACTACAACTCCCATCAGCCTTAGCCAGCATGACCAATGCTAAGGCCTTATGGGAGTTGTAGTCCAAAACAGCTGGAGGGCACCAGCTGAGGAAGGGTTCTGTAGGCTTCTACTTTGTTCCCAGGCCCAGTTCAAAGTCCTGGTCTCAATGTTTACTGCCCATATGGCCTGAGACCGGGATATCTCAAGGACAACCTCCTTCTGTCTGAACTTCCCTGTGTTTGTTTCTTTTTGGCATTTGAAGCCCAGTTGGCTGTTGTTCTGGCTTCTGAAGTACAGCAGGGGGAATGTGAGGCTGCTAGGATTGCCATACGTCCAGAATTTCTTGGATTTTCACTTTTTGAAATACGGCAGCCCTTCCTATCTCAGCGGTGGTGCTTAAGCTGTGGAATGTCCTACTATCTGACACAGGTAGTTTCTGAACTGAGCGAGAATCTCCCAGGAACCTTTACTCGGCATGCAAGGAGTTGGTGGTGCTGGCAGCTGTCTAACCAATAGGCGATGGCCAGAGGCGCCAGCTTGTGAGGGCGATTGGAGGGGCCAACGTTGCACGTGTGATGTCAGATATGTGCAGTGTCCCGATGTGATGCACACGTGATGACAGGAGGAGCTGGGTGAGAAGTTGAATGCAGTGGCCACACAGCTTCAATGGCTGGTGGCCCCTCCTCGTCCTCTTCCTGATGCTGTCACTGGCAGGAAGCTGCTTCAACCCACCTTCCTGTCCACAGGAGGAGCAGCAGGAGGAGAAGGAGATGGCCACTGGAGCTGTGCCGTGCTTGGCTCTGTGCTTCACCTCCACGCTTTTGGGACATTGTGGGGCAGAACCAACCCCCAAAATGGACTTGGCCCCCAGGAGTTGGCACCCCTGGTGATGGCATAGCTAGGGGGGATGGCAGGCAAGTGAGGAGGCATAGGGCAGGCTGTGGCACCAAGGCCTGGCTGAAAGTAGGCCCAAGAACCACTGTTTGAGAAAACACCATTCTGCTAGTATTCAGAGAACGTTCAGTGTGTGGGGTCAACACCATGAAGTCTCTACCACGTTTACTGATAGAGGTTCGAGAGGAAACATGCAGGTCCCATTTCTACCCAATTACTAAGTAATATGTCAATCTGCTCCTGCTGATAAATGTATGGCTTATTCTATTGATAGTAAATCACTTTAATATATTAGGCTACCTGTGTTCAGGGCTGCTCTGCATTGATTCTCCTCGCTCCTGATCTATCACTAGCCACCACCCCATGTTTTTCGCAAAATTTCTGGCTACAGGCCCGAGAAGTCTCCGTGTAGCTTAATAAAGCCTGAGGTACAGATGTGAAATAAGATAGCCAAAATTAATCTTGTGATGAGACAACACAAAGAAAAAGGCTCCTTGCAACTTTCATGGCTTTCAGCATCAAAGGCAATGTTATTCATGTCTTCCTCCTGTTTATGCCAGCATCTCATTATAACCAGCTTAAAGCTTTCCTTTTAATTATGAGCTTTATAGAGGCTGTAAGTAGATCTGAGTGGCAAGGCACGATGGGAAGTTTCTGCTACTCAGGTGCAACAGGGAAAATGTAAGAGCTGGACAGCTGTTTATTTAATAGCTGGAAAAATCCAGGCTATAGATCTCAGGGCCAAATTAGACACATTGTTCGATATATGTTTTTTCCTGTCAATGTGCAGAGCTTCTTTAAAAAAACAGAAATGCCAATAGCATCAGCTGGGGAGAGGTTGGTAATATCATAGCAGGCATGGAGGGAGAGTTTAACCCTTTCTTCCCCTGCTGAGCCACTGAGGACAAATCCTCACGGAAGCTAGCATTTGCGCTGTAGATGCCAACAGATAATTTCTCTCAAAGCAAATTCTAGCTTTAGAAGAGTTATTTACCCCAGGGGTTGGGGAAGGGGAGGGGGTTAAATCTCCTATTCTGGACAGTCACCTGCCCTTTGCCCTTTACAAACAAGCATGTTAAATGCATAGGTGCGTTGAACCTTGGGGCAAGTTTGGCCCTCAGCGCGCCACAAACTGAGAGGCTGCTGCTGCTGCTGCAGAAAGGCATTTGCAGAACAAACAATTGAAGATGATACATATCTGGAAGCCATGTGCCACAGATAGCGCAGGGAAGGGGCTATATGGAAGGTCGGCAGCAGTCTGATCTGTGTGAAAATTCCTTCCTGTCCCCAGATTTGGTGACTGGTCAGAGACTGGGAATGAGTCACCCTAAGGCAATTCTGACTGGGGCATTTCAGTTCCATCCAACTTCCTTTCCTTGGTTCAGGTAGCGTTGTATTCTGCTACAGCATGGTAATTTGATGATTGTTAGACATGAGTTAGGGAATAAGCAGGACCAGCCCAATGATGATGAAGATGATGATGATGATTTACCGTATTTTTTGCTCTATAAGACTCACCTTTTCCCTCCTAAAAAGTAAGGGGAAATGTGTGTACGTCTTATGGAGCGAATGCAGGCTGCGCAGCTATCCCAGAAGCCAGAACAGCAAGAGGGATTGCTGCTGTCACTGCGCAGCGATCCCTCTTGCTGTTCTGGCTTCTGAGATTCAGAATATTTTTTTTTCTTGTTTTCCTCCTCCAAAAACTTGTGGTTTGGTGAGTCTTATAGAGCGAAAAATACGGTATATATCACCCTTCATCAAAAGATCTCAGGGCAGTTTGCAAGATAAAATCTGGGACAAAGTCCCTCCTGCACAGAGAAACTATCTTTAGATATCCTTTCCATTAGTTGGAGCCACCTCCAGCTATGAATTTGGGGTGCCACGAAAAGACAGCAAGCGGATAGTTATCTAACATATCATTATTATGCTTTTACTGCTGGGGAAGTGGGAGAGGCAATTCTGGAATTTCCTGCCTTGTAAAATAACTTGGCTGGCCTTGGGTACTATGCACCTTGACGAGATGTGGGGAGTGCTCTTTCTGCTCCTCCTTAGGCAGCAAAATGTCTTGGGCCAGCTCTGTGAATAAGGAATTTGCCATGGTCCTTGGAACCATGAAGTAAGTAAGTGGTAGAAGGGTCCAAGTTCAGTCCCCAGCATCTCCTGGCAAGACTAGGGGGAAGGACTCTTGGAGAGCCTCTGCCAGACAGTGTAGCATGGCTGGCCCACCCATAAGGCAGGATGAAGCCATTGCCTTGGGTAGCAGATCCAGACCGCTGCCACCACAAGTAGTCCTTGGATCTGCAAGGTCCAGTCTCTGCTAAAGATTGGTTTGGCTCTGAGTGCAGTAGTGTAGCATGAGCGGAGTCACAAGGGCAGTTGCCCTGGGCGCAAAATTCTTAGGGGCACAAAATTTCAAATGAAAAAGGAAGAAAGTAGTAGTAATAATAACAATAATAGTTGTGCACCCTCCCCTTCACACAGAAAATCTCCCATGTCCACATGGGTAGACAGAAGAGCAGTTGGTTGCTAGATTGTCCTCTGCAAAGGCTTTAGAAAGATACCTGCTCCAAACTAATCCCCCGTCCCGCTTTCTGCTGTGCTTGACACTCGCAGAGCTCTGCGGCTGCCACTTGGATAGGTCACCAAACTATTGCCCCTTCATTCCAGCCTATCGGCGAGCTGTGCCAAGTATACTTGCTTTGCCCCGGGCACTGGCAACCCATGCTACACCACTGTCTGAATGCTAATACATTAGCTCAGTTCAGTTTTTCAGTCCTAGCTCTTGTTAAACAAACAAACAAACAAAAAAGATGGTCAAGGTGGGCAGGGGAAATGGTTCTGTGAGAGTTAATGCAAACGCTCCCATTCCTTGCAAGCCAGATCCCAGCGGTGAAGCTGAACGAGCTCCTTGAAGATTTCTATGTCACCGTGAAGAAAACTGACGGCTCTGATTTCCTGGCCACCTCTCTTCACGCTATCCGCCGAGGGTTAGACCGGATCCTGAAGAATGCTGGGATTGGTTTCTCCATCACAAGCGGAAGCTTTGGTTCTTCCACCAAGAAGCTCAAGGAGAAGCTGAGGGTGCTCAGCAAGGCTGGGATGTCTGGTGCCCGCTCTCGCAACATCATCTATTTTTCCCTTTCCGACGAAGAAGAAATGTGGAGGATTGGGTGCTTGGGTGACGGGAGCCCAGTAGCCTTGCTGTCCACTGTGGTAAAATACAACAGCCAGTACCTCAACATGAGGACACTTCAGGAACATGCTGATTTAATGTACGGTGACATTGAGCTGCTGAAAGATTCACAGAACCGGCCCTTTTTTGCCAGAACAGACAACGTGAAACGGGAGAAAAGGTTGGGCTCAAACAGTGTGTGCTATGGCCAGATATACCACGACCACTCCAAAGGGCACAAGGTTTGTCCTTACTGCCTCCTTTACAAGTACATGTACATCCACCGGCCTCCTTCGCAAATGGAAGGCAAGTCCCCTTTCTACCTGACTGCTCGGAAAGAGACTATTGGCATGGGCAGCGTCTGGTATGAGGAGCAGAGGATGGGCTTGCGGTCACTGAGGGGGGTCGTCCCAAAGCTGGCCAAAAAGGTCAAGCTTGACCACTGCGAGAATTTCACTTTCATCTCCTTCACCCAGGCCTCCCGGAAGTTTGGCTCTCTGAACTCCTATCAGTAAGGGCCAGATTAGGTGTGAAGTTAATTGCGTGAATGCAATTGCTCTGCGTTTTTAATTTTTTACAAAAACCTGTAAAGAGGTTGGGTGAGAACATGCTGAACAGCATGGATGTTGAAGGTGATGGGTATTGTAGTCTTTTCTCCTCTGCTATGATCCCAGTGATAATTGCCCCAATCCCTGATGCTTCATTTTGCATTGGAAGGAAAACTTCCCTCCATGTGCAAATAACAGCTTGGGGGGGGGCGGCGAGAGAGCTATTTTTATCAACTTCACAAAAGGGGAGAAAGGGTTAAACTTACCCACCCATGCTGCTCAGCCTCTCCAGCCACTGCTGCTACTTACTTTATATATATATATATATATATATATATATAATGCAAGTTAATTACATCCACTCAATTAACATCATGTCAGCCTTATATCACTTCCAAGTCAATTGGACAGCAACAAGAGCCTCTTTCAGTCTGCACACTTGCAGGCTGGCTGTTGTGTGAATTTTAATAAGCAGTTGTATATTGTATGACCTGTTTCGTTAATGAATTGGTTGCACCTTCACACAAACCGAGATCTACCCCTAAACTATGTTGATATTTTATTAGGACATTGTGCTTCTACATGCAGTAAAATTGCTTTGGGAGTCTGATTTATCAGTGCCTTTTAGAATAGGCTTTGTAAGCCAACTGATCAAGAGAAAGAGGCTCAGTAGCCCAGTAGCTTTATTATATCACCAACAATGTAGGTTGTTTGTAAATGTCAAGAATATATATACATATATGGAGATATATGGACGCGGGTGGCGCTGTGGTCTAAACCACCGAGCCTAGGGCTTACCAACCAGAAGGTCGGCGGTTCAAATCCCCGCGACGGGGTGAGCTCCCATTGCTCGGTCCCTGTTCCTGCCAACCCAGCAGTTTGAAAGCACCTCAAAGTGCAAGTAGATAAATAGGTAACACTCTGGCGGGAAGGTAAACGGCGTTTCCGTGCGCTGCTCTGGTTCTCCAGAAGCGGCTTAGTCATGCCGCTCACATGACCCAGAAGCTGTATGCCGGCTCCCTCGGCCAATAAAGTGAGATGACCACCGCAACCCCAGAGTCATCCGTGACTGGACCTAACGGCCAGGGGTCCCTTTTCCTTTATGGAGATATACTGCATGAAATCTAATATTGCTTCCCTACACACTGCCTGTCCTGATGAACTTTTGATCCATTGGAGGCATCCGCTGATGTAAGAGGAGGGGAAGGATTTCCCTTTGACTGTTGCAGTCCTCTGAAAATCTGTTGTAGAGGTTTGGGAGACCCTCCAGTACAGCATGAAAGGTGGTGCAGGGGGGCTGCAGGGGAAAGGGGGGGAAAGGATATTGCCTCCCTTCCTCTTCCATTAGCAGACCCCTCTACTGGATCAAAAGCCATTTTGTGACTTTTGATCAGCAGCACTGAATTTCTTCCAGCGTTTGGATGTACAATGAGCCATGGTTAAGGGATAGACAGTGTATTTCAGGATCCTGCATGGACTGCCTCTGCCTCTGCCCTCTTGTGTGCTAATTCTTGCATCTTCTCCTTTACCCTCATTCAGCATCACATATGACTGTTGCAAAACATTTTTATCAGGTTTTGGTGTTGTGTGCAACTGCGGCTAATGTGCTGAGCCTGGCGCATTCATGACAACACCCTCTTCAGTTTGAGATTGTAATTTAATTACTACATTCAGAATTACCCAGGTTGATTTTATCCAGGGTTAACAGGAGATGCTTGCAACTTAAAACCTAGGCAGAGAGATAGAGAGGTGTTATGTCTGAATCAGGCCAGAGTCTTTTCCATAGATTAAATGTTTTGGAGAAGTTTGATATTTTCTATCCAGGGGATTAACTTAGGTTGGCTCTGAGCGGGGTTCAAATGAGTTTATGTATTCGTGGAACAAGATTCTCTCCCTCTACTTTGTGTGCTGCCACAACCCCTAAATCTGCTCTGGAGCATTGGGAGAATTTCCAGCGCAGGTTGATGGGGTACACAATGAGAAGAGAGGGAGGGAAAGCCCTATGGGGAAATAGATTATTGGGTTGTTTTTGTTTTTATTATGTATTTTATGTTTTTATTTTGTGATTTTATGTTGTAACTGCCCTGAGACCTGCAAGTACAGGGCGGTATACAAATTTAATAAATAATGAAAATAAATATTAATAATATTGCTCAAGCAGACCTCGTTTTCCACACATATACCCTACTTTGGGCTACACCTAATTCCACCCTCTGGTTCTACAGAACATCCATTTATAGCTTTCTTCATTTGTAACTATTTTGTGGGGGAAAATTACTTTGGCATTAATTAGTTCTGGTTAAAACATTCCTCTCTTGCAGGGATGAGGGAATCTGTAGCCTAACAAATGTCATTGTGTTACAACTTCCATCATCCCTGACTAACCAATAGCCATGCTGACTGGAGCTGATGGCAGTCGGAGTTCAGGGAGAAGTGGGCACAGATTTTTCTATCCTTGCTCTATTGCCTTTCCATCTGAGGCAATTCCAGGAGGCTGGAATAGTGTGGTAGATCGATGGGAGTCGTGACCTATGAATTATATTTTCTACTATGCTGTTTTAGATTTTGTAACCCTAGAGATACATCTTTGGAATGAGATACTTTTCACAATTAAAGGCTAATATCTCTTGAAGCAGAAGTTGTTTTGTTTCCACTTGTGGTTGGCATTAAGAAGGTTATGTTCTTCTGAACTGCAGGTGCACCCACCTACCTGTTCATTACATCACAAAACCAGGCTTATCCCCCACACACATGGACCTTGAAGTTAATAGATACAAGTAGAGATAATGATTTGAACAATCACAAATAAAGGAAAGTTGGTTACCCATTTTTCATCCATCCATGGAGATAATGGGGAAGGCGATGCAGGAGATTCTAAAGGCCCAACTTTCTCTGAGACTGTCTCTTTCCTCTCTGAGCCTTCCTAAAACTCTTCCTCTGCCTCCTCTTCTCCTATCTCTGATGGCCTGACCTGTTCCTCTTCCGCTGCCTCATGGGTGGCACAGAACCCCACAAATCACTGCCCCCTTCCCTTGGATCATCCTCCTGCTCCCCTTGCCTCTTCTTTCTTCCCTTCTGACACCTGCCTGTCTTTGGCATTCAGGGGAAGTAAGTCTAATATTTTACCAATGAAAATCAGAGTTTGATTGTGTCCGTCCTGTTTTCCCAACAAGCATGATAAATATGACCCTAGTAAGTATTGATCGAATGTTTGGACTTTTGTTATTCTTGGCTCTGACGCCTTCTTCTGAGGGAGCTATTGTTTTGGCTACAGTTGGCTGTCTATATCATGTTAAACCTCATTCACCATCTTTGAAATTATGCTCTGCAATAGATAGATGGATGGATGAAACGATAGATGGATAGGAAGACAGGCAGACATATCAGAGCACAATAATTTCAGAGACTGGGAGTGAACAGATCTGGAATTAAAATTGTGTATGTTTCTGTGTGTAATTACTGAGACTTATGCTAAAACATATGGATTCAGTTTCCCCTTCAAATGTATCCCATATCCTTCAGATGGAATTCAATATCCTTTGTTTTCCAAGTTTTTGTGATCTTTCCTTCTTCTAAACTATAACATACATTTCAAGGCATGTCAAAATACTCTGGCTCTAAATTACATCATTAAATTAATCTAATCCAGCATTTGAACATACAGTATGAAAACCACGATATTAATGTAAGATTTAAAGATATACCAAATTCTGCCCCGCAAGGTAATTCCCTCACCTTTAAAATTGATCATCAACCAATTAATTGGCCTAAAGACATTAAGTTGAAGACCAGAGTAACTTGGAATGAATAAAGTCCTTTCCCATAAGGCTCTTAGGTAGGATGTGAAAAAAGCATTCTTAATATCACGTTCTCTTTCTCTCATTCTGGATTCATGAATACAAAATAAATTCCATGTGCTAGCTCTTTAATGAAAGTTAGTAACAATGCAATCCGTACATGCCTATTCAAGAAGTCCCATTAAGTTCAATGTTCAATGTGTATATAGGATTGCTTCCTAAATGGGCCAACAGAATGAGCACACATTCAGTTAAAGAAATGGAATTTCCCTCATATTATCCTCCAAACAACCCTGTCAGGTAGGCATGGCTGACAGAGATATGCCCGAGGCAATTCAGTGAACTTCATCGCTGCACGGGGATCCAGTATTGCACAACTTCCAAAATAGATAGGCTCAATTTTGTCACTTCCCAACAAGGACCAAGTAGGACATTATTCTAGTGTAGCATTTCAGTAGCATTTAAAAGGACAAAGCGATATTCATGAGCTATCTGGTAAAAGAATCCTCATTTCTTGGAATGAATGGCTATGCAAGATTGGGTTTTCGAGTATTGTTATGTTCTCTGTTCCAAGGGTATGCAGTTCAAATCTCTCTGAGGTCTACTTTTACATTAGAATTAATTCAAATGGGCTGCATGGCTACGTTAGCTGGGGGGGGGAGGGGTTGGTAGTCACACTGTCAGCACGGTGTTTTCCTTTTCACGTATTCTTAGCGAATCTCTCCACTGCCTTTCTGTTACCTTTCCCTCTTTTTCTATCTTTGCCCCATAGAATTCACTTTTGATTCTTTCCTGATTACCTCAGCTCTCCATTCTGGGCTTCACTAGATCAGGCTGTCTGGACAAGTTTTCGTTTTGTTTTAAAAGTTAAAGATTTTCAGTGTCCCCATTGCATTGTTGAGAGTTGTTGGCGAGGAGCCCTGAGGACTCTGCTGAAAAAGTGGAATAGGCGTGCTTTTAAGAAATACATCTAAATATATATATATATTTGGAATGTTGTCCGTTCACTATGCATTTGGATACTTCTAAAGATATCGCAACCAAATTTTGCATACCGGTTCCTAAGGGAAAGAAAGGGTCCGGCCTGTGTTTGGATTCAACTGGACGCCATTTTGAACCAAGGCGGCAGACCGAATCTTTCAAAACTGTACTGATGGTGGAGTTTCCTTAGACTTCCCAAGCAACGCCAGGTCTAAGGCTGCTCGTACAAAATAAAAAAATAAAAATGGAAGGTGAGCAGATGTGACCAAAAACGGGGGTGGAACTGTGTTTCAGCACATTCCACCAGAAAAAAGCACTGCCTCTGTTGTTTATCACCAGCATCTGATCAACAGGATTATACTGCCTCTGGATTTGGAGGTTCAACTGCACCTGCTCTTGCTTCTTTTGCCAGTGAATTAATTTAGTCAATTTTTATGCATTGCGCCTAATTTCCTTTTGTCTTTCTTGATTTCCCTATCAGTTGGTTTTGCTTGGTGACCCTGAGTTCTAATAAAATGGGGGCGGGGGGAGAAAGAATATCTCTCCAGTTCATTCTGAAGTGGTACAATCTCATAAGAGGACTGTACCACATTTGCTTTAGCATGTTTGAATCTGTTCTTATGGCAAGGAGTCACAAATGCTTTGGGGGATATAAATACCAATCAAAACAAAATATATGCCATAATATTTACACAAACGCAAATCATAACCTGTCTCCTATGTAAGCCATCTAGTTGTGGGAACTCTTCAGGCATATTTGTGGAGGAGACATATCCTTTCTGTAAAAGAATGACAGCAGTCCAGCAATGGAAATATACCGTAAGGTCTGAAATTGAGGGGAAACCAGCAAACAATATTGCCCAGAACAATATTGTAAATATAATGAAGTTCATCAAAAGTTTCTGGTTTCTCTAGACCCTTTATTATCTGCATTCCCAGAGATATATTATTTAGTGTTTTCTCTCTGGAAAGCTATCAGCAGCAAAAGTAAACTCTACTATATATTAAGTGGTCATTACTGGACTCCTGAGACTTTGTTTTTGAAAGCATCCCTTGTAAAACCTGACCTTTTGCAGAGAAAGAAGCTGGGAGCCAATTACTTGGAAAAGGATTGTTATTTTCACACAGCCTTTGTGGCTACCCTCCTGAGAGGTTCAGATTTGCGACAAGAGACAAAAGCTAATTTAATTTGAGATATAAGGTGTGTTGATTTCAGTACACTGCTGGCACGGTTTCAGTCACAGCACTGTCTCCCCTCTTACCCTTTGAAGTTTAGGCAGTTGGTGCCATTTTCTTTCTTCTTACAAGTGCTACAGTCAGATGTGGAACATCCTAGGATGTCTCTGATATCGAAACACCAGGACCGTCAATTAGGCAACAAATGCTTTTGATGATTAAGGGATGGGGGCAAAAATAGCCATTTCCAAAATTCTGAGGCTTTAGCTGTCAACAACTGATAAATGTAACATTGCAGGGACATACCAAGGTCAAGAATCTGTCTTTGTTTCCTAGGAATCCGCTAAATTAATCTGATGGTGAGCGTTACACAAAGGAAACTTTCCACTTTGGGTGAGGCGGCTAGAAGAATTGAATTTAGTTACCCAGAGGAAAGGTTAAGCTCATGATAATAGTAAGTGTAATAATAATACACCACGCTGCCTCAGTAACTAGTTCAATGAAACATGAGGGGTGGTGGGGTACAACCGTGTTTGTGTGTGTCTTTCTGTGCACATTCTCCTTCCTAGACTCACCACCTCAGTTATCCATCAAGTGTTCTTTCGTGTGAAACCAAAACTGCCTGGTTTATGCTGGTTAGTTTATTCCAGCCTCTTCATTGGGTGTGAAGCATCAGAACAAAGCAAGGATTGTTTCTTCTTGCAAACACTGCGGCGACACTTTCTCTCTGCAACTTATCTCTCCCTCTCTCACGCTCACTTTCCCTCGCTCTAAAGGGGTGTCCTGGATCTGGGCTGGACTTTCCCACTTCTGTTCCGTCTAATAAGACTCTCTGTTACCGGTGCCCCTGATTCAGCATAATAATTCCTCCATAGTGGGAGGCTAGGGAAGGGGCAGAGGAAGGGGGGTGTGTGTGGTGGAGGCGAGCTGCCCCGGGTGTCACCACTGAGGGGGGTGACAAAATGCCGGGCGGCACTCACTGCGGGGTCTGCAGTGTGCTTGAGCCACGTTTCTCTCCTGGGAGTGATGCAGTGGCTTGGGCGTCCGCAGGCTCCACACTGCCCCAAATGGTTTGCCTGCTGCCTCCCCCTCAGCTATAGGGTGGCTGAGTGGGAGGAGGCTTGGAGGCCCCATGGAGTGTCCTGCCCCAGCTGGCCCCGCCCCCGAGCGCAGGGCACACACACTGTCCCAGGCGCCCAATCGGCTTGCCCCGCCGCTGGCTAGGGATGAATGACACAAGAGGATAACCAAGCTGCCAGCACTTCATGTTAGGGTGGGAGATGGGGGGAGAGCATGAGGAGGGGGCAAGAGAGAGCATTTGTTTGGGGCCTTTAAAGTTTCACTGGTGACTTTTTATGAGTAACAAACTGAATGATGCTTTAATGTTTGAGTCGGCCATTTATGTTGTGTCATAGTGTGTGCCCTTTAAGTTGTGCGATGGATTGCATCAGCATGAGGTGGCCACATAGAAAGCAGGTCATCCCAAACTAATATTGGCATGCTTTTTAGCAGCTTGCGCATAAATCTGCAAAGGTGGCTTTCAGTGGAGTAGCGTTAGTTTGGTGAGAATCGAATACAGCCATACCTTGGAAGTGGAACAGAATCTGTTCCTGCAGTCCGTTCGACTTCCTAAACATTTGAAAACCAAAGCCTGACTTCTGATTGGCTGCAGGCAGGGGCAGAGGAAGGGGGGTGCAGTGGGTGTGGTCCACCCTGGGTGTCACCACTGAGGGGGGTGACGAAATGCTGGGTGGCACTCACCGTGGGGCCTAAAGCGCGCCCGAGCCACACGTCTCTCCTGGGAGAGACACGGTGGCTTGGGCGCGTGCAGGCTCCACACTGCCCATACGGTCTGCCTGCTGCCTCCCCCCCAGCTGTAGGGAGGCTGAGTGGGAGGAGGCAGGCAGACTCCAGAGGCCCCACAGTGCGCCCCACTCCATAGGTGGCTCGCCCCACCCTCGCCCGCCCCTTTGGCCGGCTCATCCCACCCCTATGGACAGCACGCTGCCTCAGGCGCCAAACGGCTTCCTCCTCCACTGGCTGCAGGAAGCTCCTGCAGCTTGTGCATCGGGTTTTGATCATTCAGGAGCAGATTTGTTCGGGAGCCTAGGCGTTTGAGGTCCAAGGTATGGCTGTACAGTGGTACCTTGGTTTACAAACTTAATCCATTCCAGAAGTCCGTTCTTAAACCAAAGCATTATTAAACCAAGGCGTGCTTTCCCATAGCAGCAAGGGACTCAATTTACAAATGGAACACACTCAACAGGAAGCGGAACATGTTCTTGTTCCAAGGCAAAGTTCACAAACCAAAACACCTACTTCCGGGTTTGCAGCGTTCTGAATCCAAGTTGTTCATAAACTAAGCTGTTCTTAAACCAAGGTACCATTGTATACCCTTCCAGAGTTCATGCTAAATACATGACTTCTGCTAAATGAGCCACCATAGCTGCTAGAGGGCTCTGAAAATGTGTGTCGTGGGCTTTTTAGATTCTTCTACCTGTGTACTATCTGAAACCAAAGTGGCACATTGGTTGCCAGATGTGAGATGTATTGGCATAATTTTCAGCTCTCCTACCCCACTATTTAGTGTTTGAAAGCCCAGGATCCAAATAGTATGTTTTGCAGCACAATCGTGTACACCAGGGGGTGCCTAACCTTTTGCCCTCCAGATGTTTGTGAATGCTACCTTCTCTTTTCTCCCTGACCATTGACCATCTTGGCTGGGACTGACGAGAGTTTGAGTCAACCACATTTGAATGGGTCACAGGTGTCCCCTCACAGAGCTACAATTTCCTGCACCAATAACAAAGGGCAGTTCCCAGCATTCTTCAGGGGGGATTGTGCATTCAATGTATGCTGGGTATTCAGCCTCGTGTTATGCAAGGCTTGCCTTTCTCTGACAGTTAATGATGGCAAAATATTGCAGCTGATTTACATGCATAGGAGTTCCTACCTAGCTTTGATTTCCTGAGGGTATTTCTCCCACTTCTTCCTGCTGCCAGCTGTTTTTTTTCCAGTTCTTTTACCTAGGCCAGACTACAAAGGGATTAGAGACACAATTACATCCCTGAATGTAAACAACAAATATTGCATAGTTCAAAAACACTGCTGTTAGCTGGTTAATAATAAATTGCACCCCACCTAGGAAAGATCTGACAGTGATTCACAGAATGCTGGCTTCGTTGCTCATAAAAGCCTCTTTCCCTGTTTTGAGAAAGCTGACATATTTATGGTGGGACTGTAGGATACAGTTTGTAATTCACTGTTAATAATTATTTACAGCAAATTTCCCTCCTTCTGAAGCCGGCAGAGAGCTGTCAAATGGGAAGATTTCGCAATTTATATGGGGCTGTGTGCATTAGGCAAGCCCGGGAGTATATTAACTTATGGCTGCCTGGAATCCATTTGACAGCAAATAGATCATGAGAAGCAAAATAGTGTCAGAAACAGGAGGGGGAAGAAAATGTTTCCATTTTAGAAACAATTTTAAACATCAGACAAAGAAAAAAAGCATGTCATTCACCGGAGCATGAGATTTTCCTTAGTTTTGAAGAAAACCCCAGTGAATTTTGTACCTAAATAGTTCAGTTCTGGAGTGTGAATTTTGAAACGTTTCTACATTTTATAAGTGAAATATGCTGTACTCCAAACCATGGGAGAATCACAAGGAGCTATAGGTAGAGTCCTGAAATCCCATGAAAGGTGAATGACAGAGATCACCTGAGCTCCTATATGTGTGATGCAGAAGCAAAAAAAAAAAAAAGCTAATGTTATTCTAGGCTGTATCAACAGAGGTATACAGTGGTACCTCGGGTTAAGTACTTAATTTGTTCCGGAGGTCCGTACTTAACCTGAAACTGTTCTTAACCTGAAGCACCACTTTAGCTAATGGGGCCTCCTGCTGCTGCTGCTACGCCGCTGGAGCACGATTTCTGTTCTCATCCTGAAGCAAAGTTCTTAACCTGAAGCACTATTTCTGGGTTAGCGGAGTCTGTAACCTGAAGCGTATGTAACCTGAAGCGTATGTAACCCGAGGTACCACTGTACTGTCTAGATAAAGGGAAGTAATAGTACCACTCCATTCTCCCTTCATCAAACCACACCTGGAATACTGTGTCCAAATTTGGACAGCGCAATTTAAGGATGTTGACAAGCTGGAACATGTGCAGAAGAGGGCAACCAAGATGATCAAGGTTCTGGAAACAAAACCTTATGAGGAGCGCTTGGAGGAGCTGTGTATGTTTAGCCTGGAAAAGATGAGACTGAGAAATACGACAGCCATCTTCAAGTATCTCAAGGGCTGTTGCCTGGGAAATGGATCAAGCTTGTTTTCTCTTGCTCTGGAGGGTAGGACTCGAACCAATGGCTTCAAGTTACAAGAAATGAAATTCTGACTAAACATCAGGAAAATACTTTCTGATATTAAGAGCTGTTTGACAGTGGAACTGTTCAACTTCCTTGGAGGTTTTTAAATAGAGGCTGGATGGCTATCTGTCCTGTGTGCTTTAGCTGAGATTCTTGCATTGCAGTGGGCTGGGCTAGTGTCCCTCCAACTCTGCAATTCTCTGTGATAAAAGTCATGCAGCCTTTCTAAATCTTGATTTGTTCTCATGGCCCCTTCCAGTTCTACAATTCTATGAAATGTAAAAGTGGCTCAAATTATCAAAAGACTCATACTGAACATAACTGCCCCTTAAGCATGGCTGGTTCCAGACTTGTGGACCCATGGCTTAGAATGGTCTTCCCCACCCTGGTGCCCACCAGTTGTTTTGAATGAAAACTCCTATTATATTTCACCAGTAGCCGTACCGGCTAAAGGTAAAGGTACCCCTGACCATTAGGTCCAGTTGCAGATGACTCTGGGGTTGTGGCGCTAATCTCGCTCTATAGGCCGAGGGAGTCGGTGTTTGTCTGCAGACAGCTTCCAGGTCATGTGGCCAGCATGACTAAGCCGCTTCTGGCGAACCAGAGTAGTGCACTGAAAGGGTGTTTACCTTCCCGCCGGAGCAGTACCTATTTATCTACTTGCACTTTGACGTGCTTTTCAACTGCTAGGTTGGCAGGAGCAGGGACTGAGCAGCGGGAGCTCACCCTGTCATGGGGATTCGAACCGCGACATTCTGATTGGCAAGCCCTAGGCTCTGTGGTTTAGACCACAGCGCCACCTGCGTCCTCAGCCGTACCGGCTAAGGGTGGGCTAACTGAAGTAGGAAGCCAACTACATTTGGATGAGCAATTTTGAGATGAGCAATGACAAAAATGAAGAAGTGAATGGAAGCTTATCCAAATATTTCAATCCAGCAAGGTGCGGGGGGACATGCACAGGAATGTTGGTTTATGAATGCACAACTGGGAACTGATGCAACAAGAAGTGTTGGATCAGGGCCAAACTGGACCGGTCTGGGTTGTGTGGTCATGTATATTTTCAACACAATCTTCTGTGGACAGAAGACATGAGATGTGCTCATTTGCCTAGACATATAGGTGATCTTCTTTTCACAGCTATGGTCCTGCCAGTCTTGAAGATTATATGGCCGTATTTCTTTTTCTTTTTATTCAGACTCCCTCTTGTGGCAGAACATGATTAAGAACCCAGTTCTAACCAAAAGAAAAAAATTCCTTCCAGTAGCACCTTAGCGACTAAGTAAGTTTGTTATTAGCATGAGCTTTCGTCAAAAT
The DNA here is from genome assembly GCF_964106645.2 of Podarcis pityusensis. Taxonomy (NCBI): domain Eukaryota; kingdom Metazoa; phylum Chordata; class Lepidosauria; order Squamata; family Lacertidae; genus Podarcis; species Podarcis pityusensis. Next base: position 26,731,006 of record NC_138042.1, read on the forward strand.
TTGAAACAAGGTTCATTTTAAGAAATCTGCAACATTGGCCTGATGACTTCTCTTCTTTTAAAAACTTCACTCGCGAATCTGCACTTTGGTTGCAGGGGCACTTCGTTCCCCAAAAATTGAAGCCTATTGTTTTGTACTCAAGAAAATGCAGCAATCTCCCACACCCCAGGCAGAGTTATCATGAACAGGGTGTAAGTAATAGGACCCAACTGGAAATTGTACGGTTGTCACTAATCACACAACCTTCCATTCTCGCATCTCATCCTGAATTGTCATGAAATTGTCAGCATTTGTTACCTTGTTCCTTTAAAGTTGTTGTTGTTGTTGTTGTTGTTGTTGTTGTTGTTGTTGTTGTTGTTGTTAATGTTTACACAACTAAGCAAGTGTGCTGCTTAAGACTTCTATGTGATGATGATATACACATGTGCCTTTCTTTCGGGGGGGGGAGGGAATCACTGAAGAATATGAAAGGGTGGCAGACAAATTGTTTATCATGGGCTACGTCAGAGAGTGGTCCTTCTTATGATATTGGACTCCACCATGAGAGAACTCATCGTGCTGTACTGAATAATCATCAATCAATCAATCTTTATTGCGGTCAAAGACCTGACAACAGTTTAATAAGTAGAGTCAGGTAGGGGAGCAAATCATAAAGTCCAGTGCAGTTTATACTGGAACGCCCTCCTGTCAGATGTCAAGGAAATAAACACCTTTTAGAAGACATCTGAAGGCAGCCACGTATAGACAAGTTTTTAATGTTTGCTGTTTTACTGTGTTTGATGTTTTGATTTGTTGGAAGCCACCCAGAGAGGCTAGGTCAACCCAGTTAGATGGGTGGCATATCAATAAATTGCTGCTGCTGCTGCTGCAATAACCTGAGTCAAATGTTCTCTTTTACCCCAGTCTTCAGATACTGAAACACACACATATGTCACACAAATACTAACATCTGAAAATATTCAAACCCAGGGCAGGCTGGTGACGTAATAGTCACTTTAATGTTGGTTAAATATGTGATCTGTGGTCCTGGATTTCCTTTCAGCCACCCCTCCCTCTCTCTCACACACACACTCATCTGGAACATCAGTATAACAATACTGACCTACCTTATGAGGTTTTTGCAACAACTATGGAAATAATGCAAGTAGAGCACTGAGATGCTTCAGTGTGCTGTACTGAATTATTCAATGGGCTATACTGAGTGTGTTACTTAATGAGATTGATGGGCATGTGGTAAACTGAACTAAAAGAACAAGGAAAGATTGTAAACCACAACTCAAGTACATAATAGTAATATCCAACTTTGAAAACCGAAGGAAAGAAAAACAGGGTGCCTGAGAATTCATTTTAAGTAGTTTAATGCCACCACCAAAAATAAAAAAAATAAAAATGAAAGCCATTACAATGAGTAAAAAAGAAATCAGTTTTGAGTCCTCTCTTATTTTCACAAACCATCGACTGAAAGTTTGGAGAAGCAGCAGCTGCAGTAGTGGACGATCTTCATTCTAAGGGCTCTCTGTCTCACTCTGACTCAAGTCGTGGCAACACAGGGAGAATAAGGTTTCCAAAGGCGGAGTCTTGGGTTATAAAGTATCCTGAAGAATGTGCATGAGCATGCTGGAAGAGGAAGAGACAACATCTGGAAAATGGCACATGTAATACACCCATGCAAGAGTAGCCTCCCCACGGCGCTAGCCAAGCAATAGGAGGGCATGAAAAACACAAATCAGATTCAGAGGTGGTTTGGTGGTGGTTTTTTTTTTTTTTTTAAATCTATATTGGAGGTTTCAATCCTGAACACAGTTGGATTGATTTAATCCTTTCGACATCTATGGGATTTAATTCTGTGCGGCACTGCAACTGAAATCTTGTTAAGAGTCAGGATCTGGAATTCAATGTAAAAGACAGGCGCTAATGCTTATGGGATTGTCTGTAATTTCTTCAGTCTGCCTTTGCATCCTCTGCTGCTTGAATTCCAGCCTCAGGATGCAGGGGAGAAATGAGCCTGAATCTAAAATGAAAAAAACGATGTGGTACAGCAGGCATAGGCAAACTCGGCCCTCCAGATGTTTTGAGACTACAATTCCCATCATCCCTGACCACTGGTCCTGTTAGCTATGGATGATGGGAGTTGTAGTCCCAAAACATCTGGAGGGCCGAGTTTGCCTCTGCCTGTGGTACAGGATGGCCAGGCACCAATGCTATTATTACCGCATCACAAATAATTCTGATATAAAACTATGTTATCACTGTGCAAGTCATAAAGCTGCAAGATGCATGTTAGTTTTGGTCCCTACCACATGCAAAAAGGACCTTAGGAGCAACAGCTTCCAACGCACCAAGACCAAAAAAACAGAAAACAAAACAACGAAATACGGACCCTGCCAACCTGAGTCTTATGTGACTGGGACAACTCACCTGCAGAGCGGCCTTTTGCTGCGCCGCTATGTGCTGCTGCTCAGCATGATCGCGGAAATCCTTGTTAAGGGAGGATCTAGCTAGAGAGATGCTACAAGCAACAGAAAGGAAGGGAAAAATGAGGCGTCACACAAGTGCAGCAAAGGAAACAACCACCATGAGATCATGGGTGGGGTGGGCATTTCAGAGTCAAGAAAGTTCCATGATCTCCTACTTGGAAATACGAGGCTTGACATTTTGGGGGGATTCGAACATGCAAGACGGTGTTTGTGTGAACACACACCAGGCGGACCGTTCTGTTCTGGAACTCTCACCCCAGCGGTGGCAGGTCAAGTCAAATGGAAAGGAAAGCCCTGCCCCAGAATAAGCCAAAAGGAAGTCAGCTGGAAGTCATGCAGCAGAATGATGCTAGGGGAACCCCTGGCACATTTTGGGGTTTGTTTGTTTTTGCTCGTTCACCAGCGCCACCCAATGACTTGCCTAAGTGATACCTGAATAAAACAGCACTACTAACCAGGGGTCCATAGTCTTCAGGATGGGGAGTTCATATGTTTGGAAGAGTGGCTGCAGAACTCTGTATGCAGGAAAAGAGTTTCCCATTGAGATCGAGCCCGGACAAGGCCTCTCCGTAGTCAACATGTTGACAAGTTAACAGTGCACAAAATCGCTACTACTACACCATGAGCAATAAATCAAGTTCTAGGCTAAACTCTTGGGGTATGGGAAAGAGGAAGAACTGATATAAGAGAGAGTCACACTTATTCCTTGTTCCCTTCAGGTTCCACTTAAACATCTCAGTGGCTTACTGTAAAATCTCAGGTCTAGAAAAACTATGATAAGGTCCAACGTCTGGAAGGGGAGGTTTGGAGGTGATGGTGAAAAGGTGTGGACTGGCCGCTGTGAGGTTCTGCTACTTTCTTGGGGGAAAGTGCCCTGAAATAGCTGGTTATGTGTACACTCTGGGCAAAATACAAATGCATCTCTGACAATGACAACTTGGCACTCCTAATAAAGAGATGAAATCTTCCCCTCTACGTTCACCTTGCGAGGCTTTCCCAACTGCTCTGAAAAACTGAATGTCTACATAGGCAATAAAAGTGTTCAGACACACAAATGCTCCTGTGAGCTATTCAATGTCATTTTATAACAAATATTTGAAAGATAGAGAGAGACAGAGGGACGGAAGAAGCTTTCTGCACCTAGTTCTCTGATAAATTGTTTTGGTGCTGAAATAGAGCACCTAAAAAATCAAACAATCACATGCACTTCCCTAAGTTGAGTTTGTGTGCATATAGACCTAAGAAGGAATAAAACTGTAAAGAAGACTGGTGTGGTTTTTTTTTAAGTGTGGAAATGAACAACTTATGCTTTCCTTAAAAAAAAATCTGAAAGGTTTTTAAATACTGGGAAAGGGTTGTAGCTCAGTAGTAGAGCATCTCCCTTGTTTGCAAAAGCTCTTAATTCAATGTCTAGCATCTCCAGGTAGCGATGGGGATGTGCCCTTCTTGAAACTCTGTGGAGAGCCGCTGCCAGTCAGGCAGAGACAATAATCAGTTAGATGGACCCATATTTAGTAACACAGAGGGAAAAATGTTTGGTTTTGATGGGTTCCAGGAACCTACTGAGGTTCTTCTGCTGGAATTTGATATGTGCTCTAACATTCTCATCTTCTACTGCTGGCAGCCATCGGTGTTTGCATTTTTATAATTTGCTCGTTTATCTAGATAACTTCTATCCCAATTTTCTACACAAAGATGTACTTGTAGTGCTTTGTACTTCTGATCTGCAGTATTGTATTTTAAAGGTTAGCTGCTACTGATCTGCTTGATAATTTCAATTGCCATTTTATTGAGATTTACGTTAGCCACTCTGGGTGCCAGCAAGAGGAAATGTTGGGTATAATAACCAGCCAACAAACAAACAAACAAACAAACAAACAAACAAACAAACAAACAATAAACAAAAGCTATATGGTGTTGTGGTTATTAAGATCAGTGTGTTTTAGTTAGTGCTTTTTTCTGGGGGTACACATACCCCTAAACATATTGTGAATCTAAGTTTGGCCTCATATTTCAATATGAATAAGAAAATGAGAGTACCCCTAAATGTTTTTTAAAAGGAAAAAAAAGCACTGGTTTTAGTGTGTTAGCTGCCTTTGAGAGCCACCTTTGTCTGAGGAGTGGATGAAAATAGATTTAAAATAAAATAAAATCGGGCTTGCTAGTGTGTGGGGCACACATGCAACCAAAAAGACATTCCCAGGTGCCTACAGAGTCCCCTCCCCGTGCTGAAATTCAGTTTGAAAAAAGCATTCTATTGTCTGTGTGTTGTGCTCACAACAGTTCATCTGGTTTGCAAATGCATTCACAAGCCCAATCAGTTTTGGCAACCTCAACTGTTTTTAACTTCTCCTCTTCCAGAGGGAAAGAGCAATGGGAGAGGGTCAGAAGACAGAAATCCAAGGCACATGCTGGCTGCCCTCCTCAAAGCTACATTTTTGGGGAACAACTAGCGCACAACTCTGTTGTGAAACGGGCTTATTGGATGAACATGCAGCTGACATGAGAAAGCTGCATGTGGCTTTCCTCTTTGATCTGAGAGCAAGACTGAAAGAAAGAGACAGGTCTCTAAACATACTGTACCTGGCTCCGGGGTGATTCGTGGAAGACTGGTTTTGCATCAGTAGCTTCCTCTTCTCTTTGTCGAGCTCAGCCAAGATCGCAACCCTGTTCTTATTCTGAAAGCCTGGGAAGAGTGAGAGGAATGTAAAATGTTACTGATGCATCCTATTTCTCTGAGCCACCTTGTAACCCTACTGGCTTAAAGCCTCTCCCAAGCGAATGATGATGAATATCAATGATGAATATATTAATCTTCAGAGCCAACGAGCACAATCCTTGAAGTCTATTTATAACTTTCCTTTCTCCTCTCCTCATTAACAACATGAAATACCTTCCTAACAATGTCATCCATACTAACCATTTAAATAAGTCTTTAATCTCAAGCCTGGCTTTCTAGAGCTGTCTGTTTTACACTGCAATAAGGTTTCTGGTATTAAAAGCACTGCTTCCTCCATTAGAAATACCTCAGCATAGATTCCTGAATTCCAACCATCTTAGTCTATAAATGGCAAACATTTGTGACCGGAATAATTTATATGTGTGAAACTCTCTTGCCATGGCTGATTGCAGAAGGTTTGGCAAAAATCAGGCATATATATGTGTCTGTGTTCTTCTGCCACTCATAGGAACAGGATAAAATCTTAAGATTCAGAGTTTTGGTTGTTGGAGCCAGTCATGGTGTAGTAGCTAGGGCATTGGGCTAGGACCCAGGACACCAGGGTTCAAATGCCCACCCAGCCATAAAGCTCACTGGGTGACCTTGGGCCAGTCACTGCTGCTCGGGTGGACATCCTTCCCATAGTTGTTGTGAAGAGGGAGGCAGCTCACATGCATGACCTTCAACAACTTGGAGGGAATGTGGGGTGAGACATACATATTTTACTTTAAAAGTGAACAGCCCTTGCTCAGGGCATTGAACCAAAGGTGAATTGTTCTGGAAACTCTGCAAACGCCATCTTGGTACTCAATATAACCCCGCAATTAATTGGTGGTGGTGGTTGTCACCATGAGCTCATTGATGCTTATATTCACTTGCTTTGATATAAGCTAATGGACTTGCTTTGATGTTTTCCTTATCTGTGGGCTTGGGGTGCTGGGCTCTGAGCCCAGAAAGGGGAACTATCTGCAAGATTTGGGTATTTGCCACCTATGCCCTCATCTGGGGAGGTGAAGTGATGGGGAGTCCTGGCCAAAGTGACGTACGCTGCCAATGTACAAATACATGCGAACACAGTTCTCTCAGGAATGCCTATTTAAGGAGCTGAGCACACTAACATGGCAAAAAGCAGAGTTGTAGAGCTGGAGGGGACCATAGGGTTCATCTAGTCCAACCCTGTGAAATGCAGGAATCTTGCAGGACAAAGAGAGGTTGTTTTGTTTTTGAATGCCAAAGTCTCTTTACCAAGTTAGTACCCTAGCTGAGAAATATCCATACATATGCCTACTGGAACAGTGGCATAGCGTGGGGAGTGCAGGGGGGGCCGGGCGCACCGGGCACAACATCTGGGGGTTAGGGTTAGGGGGCGCAAATCCACAGGTTAGGGGGCGCAAATTACTTGCCTTGCCCCGGGTGCTGACAACCCACACTACGCCACTGTACTGGAAGCTTCTTCATTCCAAATCAGACCAATGGTCTATTAAGTCAAGAAGGGTACTGACTGGCCACAGGTCTCCAAGATTTCAGATCCTGGCCTCTCTGTTGCTCTGGAAGCTTGCCTTGGACCAAGGAGAAAGCACAGGACAGGAGGTGATGTTTTCCTCCTCAGTCCAAGCCTCCAATGATCACCTCAGAGTCAGGGATTGGCACACCTGATTATGCACCATAATAATAATAATAATAATAATAATAATAATAATAATATACCGCCCTTCAGCCATAGATCTCAAGGCAGTTCACAACATAAAATTACACCATAAAAAGCACAATAAATGGGCTTGATTTGGGCTTTGGGCTGAGAGGAAGAATGCATGTACTTTCCAGGGTGCTGCAGAATTTTACGGAGGATGTTCTGCTATTTTTCAGAAAGGCAGGCTAGGGTCTCTCCTGGCAGTAGAGATCCTGCCCTCCTGAGCCAGACTACCAAATTCTGGACCTCAATAATCATCCACATACAGACTAGCAAAGCTTAGAAAGAGAATACAGTAGCCCTGCCTTCCCCAACGTGGTGCCCGTCACCTCTTGGTGGACTGCCAATTCCCATCATCCTTGGCTATTGGGCATGTTGGCAAGGGCTGATGGGAATTAGAGTCCAGCAACATCTAGATGGCCCCGGCTTGGGGAAGGTTGGTGTAAGCGATTACTGCACCACTTATAATAACCTAATTGCGTCTCGCACAATTACCATCTACAAGCCAATTCTCTCAACCTCTTTCTTTCTTACAACAAACTACATTCTGATGTATTCTCCCACATGCTCAGTAACAATTAAGGAGAATTCATGTCACTTATTAGATTTCCTTTGAATTATTAAAGTATGAATATTTTACTTGCCTCCAATAACTGTGACCACATAGACAGAATAATGCAAGGCATTATGGATGTGGTGTCCTTGGGGAAATCTGCACATAAAGACTAATTAATGCCCTCAAGTTGGAGGCTATGTATTAGGACTAGTGATTTAAATGCTAAATAAAAAGGTCCCGGTCCTTACCCTTCACAAAGAATAACACAATTCTGAAATGTACTGTGTCTTTAAATTAGATTAGGGTTGCCAGGTCAGGAGCATCCCAGACCCTGAGATTTCAGTGCCCATTCTTGAGACCCGAGGCAATCCTGCTGATGGCTTTGGTGATGGAGGTTAATTGGGAGAGTGGGGGGGGAGGGGAGGGGAGACACTCCCCAATGCAATAATCTGCAGCCAGCTCCTGTCAGTTTGCTGAAGTTTGCGAGCAACATGTACAGGCTTCTTAATATTAATATACCGCATTTTTCGCTCCATAGGGCACACCTAGTTTTTCGGGGGGGGGGTGTCAAGAAAAAAAAATCTTATTTCCCCCCCCCCCCAGCCCCAAAGAGCAGCGTACAGGCTGCGCAACCTCTCCCTTCCAGAGGGGTTGCACGGGGCTATGGCACAAGCCAAGGCAGTGAGCGGGATGGATCCCGCTCGCTGTTTTGGCTTCCTCTTTAGCCCCACGCAACCTCTCCCTGCCGGGAGAGGCTGCGCAGGGCTAAAGAAGCCATAGCCCCATGCAGCCTCTCCCTGCCGGAGGGGCTGTGCGTGGCTATCCCTGAAGCCTGGAGAGCGAGAGGGGTCGGTACGCACCAACGCCTCTCACTCTCCAGGCTTCAGCGAAAGCAACGCAAAACCTCCGGAGCGCGGAGGGAGCGCTCCCTCTGCGCTTCGGAGGCTTAGCGTTGCTATCGCTGAAGCCAAGGAGCCTGCATTCACTCCACAGGACGCACACACATTTCCCCTCAATTTTTGGAGGGGAAAAAGTGTGTCCTATAGAGCGAAAAATATGTTATATATTTACGGCACTCTCAGGCACCTGGAGACTCAAGCCCTTCACCAGCCACCAGGAGGGGGCCAGGCAAGCTTCAAGACTCAAGATCAGACCTGGAGGTCTGGCAACCACAATTAGGATAGTTTAATGAGGAAAAGAGTCAACTCTATATTAACACATATTACAGAAACAGGAAACGTTCCATGAACGGTTCTCTTTCTATATACTCTCACACAGCAAAAACAACCAACAGATTAATGCTTTATTATTATTATTTTAAGCACTGATGATGAGAGAAAAGTTCATTTTACAAAACTGATCACTGGGTATGGGCTCCAGAACCTTTCCCCATAACGGTCAAGTTACACATTCAGAAGCTTCATGTAATACAGTCTTCAATGACAGTAGGATTTCCATATCCACCTATAAGTTTCCCTATTTTTTCAGCCAATTCACCCAGGGTGATTTACTGCCTCAGGACATTTCTAACATTGATTTCTAATGCTGATTTCTAAGCTAGCAGGGATATTTCATGTTTTTCCACATAAAAGAGAATCTGTGGTCCTAGTTATACGGAAATGCAACATTTACCTTGTCCAGGAGGATTGGAAGCCATCTTGCCAGGTTCCCCCTTAATTTAACAAGAAGCAGCTATAACCTGTTATGTGAAAACCTATCAAAATGAACAGAAATTAATGTGTGAACATAAAGGCATATAACTCCAAAGCTCAGCAATAGCTTCATCCAACAACCACCAACTCTCGGGAAGGGTTGCAAACAATACAAAGTAGAAGCTAGGTTGGTTTTATTTCTTTATAGCAGTATTTTCAACGCTGCCAATTTGTACAATATAAGACGGCAGGCTGCAACAATATATACAATAAAATATAAAATACCATTAAAACCATAAAAGACAATTATAGCAAATACAAAGATTAACAGGTTTATTGCAGCATAAGCTTTCACGGTATAAATATCAGTTTTTGTTTTTTGTTTAAAAAGGTCATTGCATTGAAAACCTGCACATAAATGCAGCCAGCAGCAGCGGCAAAGCTTCATGCTCCTGCACTGGGGGGTGGAGAGCAGATGGGGGCAGGGCTGGCGCGCATCCCAGGGGTGTGGCACGCTGCCCGCAGGGATGTGGTGCACGTCCTGGGGGTGTGGCCTGCCGCCTACAGGGGCGTGGCTCCCAGCACGGGCGAGGGGGCAGCCGCAATGGCACCCCACAGGGATCACGCTGCCAGGGGCAGTGCGCTCCCCCTGCACTCCTCTTCCTCCACCAGTGGCCGGCAGGTTGTTACTGGAGCTGCTACCTGCAAGCAATCGGCCCACTTTTAGAAACAGCTGCACCGATTTGTTAGTAATGGTCTTAAAAGTCCTTTGAAGGTAAACGGCGTTTCCGTGCACTCTGGCACTTGTCATGGGGTCCTGTTGCGCCAGAAGCGGTTTAGTCATGCTGGCCACATCACCCGGAAAGCTGTCTGTGGACAAACACCGGCTCCCTCGGCCTGAAAGCGAGATGAGCGCCGCAACCCCATAGTCGCCTTTGACAGGACTTAACCATCCAGGGGTCCTTTACCTTTTACGGCTAAGGACGAGGATGCCTGAAGGCTCACAGGTATGAACCTGCCTGCTTTCTGATCTCGTCACTGGAAGTCTCCCATCCTGTGTATGCCAACAACCACGGAAATACATTTCATTGGTACCAGGGAAAATGACTCCTCAGCAGCTATGCCTTTACTCTCACCCGAGGGAAGAGTTCCTTTCCAGAAAGGCCTTTTGCTTTTAACTGTGCTGTAAAATTAATTTAACGGGGTGCTTCCTACTGTTATTTTCCCCACTGTTGTTCCTATTTAGTAGCTTGTTTGTAAATGTGTATGGTATTGCAGCTTTTATTTTTTACTCATTGCAACCCACCTTGGTCCCCCCCCCCCATTAAAGATGGGATAAAAATGCTTTAAAACAAATTAAATGAACCAATGGGAATTCAGATATCCAAGGCTCAGGGGCAGCTGGTCACCCATTTGTTCAGAAAAGGAGAATTAAGCTGGCAAAAAAATACTGGCTCATTTTGAACATCCCACTGGAAAAGCTCAGAAGCTAGTTTGTTTCAACAAACCACAGTTCAGGTTAACCTCAGTTTAAGGTTTAGATAACACAATAAAGTGCAGTTAAACAAAAACAAAAAATGTTTCCAATCTCTTCCTCAAAGATCATCCCAAATTTTGATATCTAGGGTGGTTGGGGGGCGGGGGAGTGCACACTTTTATGAAACATCCTCCACACACCTGTGGGCCAATTGTCAATAGGTAAAGCTCTTCTTAGAATGAGATATGACAATAAGACTCTAAAATAATAATAATTTTATTATTTGTACCCTATACATCTAACTCGATTGCTCTAGCCACTCTGGGCAGCTACCAACATATAAAAACACTATATACCATACAGGGCTGCTTTCAGATGTCTCGTAAAGGTTATATTGTTACTTATCTTGACATCTGAGGGGAAGGCGTTCCACAGGGTGGGTGCCACCACCGAGAAGGCCCTCTCTTCCTTAGTTTATTACACAGGCAATAATGACCAAGCTGTCCTGCCCAGAAAAAGAATAGGCAACCTTACTGTCCTCAACCAGTCAAAGCTGAGAAGAGAGTGGAGCAGAGAACCGGGTGGGAATAGCACCCTACAAACAACCCTGTATAAAACAAAAGCTTGCTAAATACATATACACAACCTTGTGACAAGGTTTCTTTAAGAAAATAAAACCCACAAAAAGGCTGCAATTCAATACCCACCTACCTGAGACCAAATCCCATCAGACTTACAAAGCTAGTCAATGCATTATTTGAGCAGGCCAGCAGAAATCTGCACTAATTTAACAATGATTTATTACACTTTCTACTAAAAAAACTATGCCCAAAGCTGTTGCTCCTCTCTGCTCTTATTTGGTAGCCCTGACTCCACCTCCTCTCTCCTCCCTTCCTCCCTCACCCTCCCTTGCATTGAAGCAGGAACAAGGAGGGTTACCATCTCCTAAGCATTATTTTAAAAATAAAAATAAATCTGCATAGTGGGTAGGCGAGGGGACAGGGACTAGCGGATTGATATGGTCAATCAATCAATCAATCAATAGCCCCGCCCCAGTTTAAAATACCTGGCAGGTGGGAATCCCAATTCATCCCTATCCTTCACGTGGGTTTTTGCTCTCCCTTTTTCTCTCCTTTGCTCTCCCCACCCCCGTTTGCACAGATGGGCTCTCCCGCGGCTCCCCCTCTTCCTCGGTTGGGATGCTCCCTCCGAACTTGACGTTCCCGATGAAGGAGCGATGAACTCGCTTCGCCGCGTCTGCGCGTGCGCGCGGCGAGAGGAAACTCGCCGCCCTTTCCTTCCCCACCGCTCGATCTCTAGCGGCGTCTGAAAAGGGTAGAATCCACGCTCTAGCCTCTCTGCAGACTTATAAAAAGTGTAGGGGTGCCGCACGTCTGCCAGCTTCCGAGCTGAGTTGGAACTTTCACGTGAAACGAGCGACTTAGGAGGGTGTCCGAGACGGGCAATGTTAGCAAAGATCTTTGCTGCTGTTTTTTTCGTGAGTGGGATTTCTGGCTGGAAATCCAAATCGGCGCTGTTGAAGAATCCCAACTGTTGTTCAATTATTATTATTCTTAAGGACTAGCTACGTTTTGTTTTCTTTATTGGGGGTCTCTAACTGCATGGTTGCACCGGACTACACTGCGGGGCTGTTGTAAGCCACTCTCTCTTAGACACGACGTTTACACACACGCATACACAACCGCAACTTAAGAATAATAGCGATCGGTTTGCATTTTGCAGAAAATGGTAGGTAGGTAAGTAGATCGAAATGAAATTTAAAATCACATTTTGACATTAAAATAAGATCTGCTTCTACCTTTTGATAGGGTGGGGGATATTACATTGCTGTCCGCTCAAAGGCACTCTCAATTTCTGAATTTCTCTGCTGTATTCTCATGGGCGTAGTCAGGATTTATGTTGGGGGGGGGGCAGAACGCCCACCTGTCATCATCCTCTATCTGGCTCTGTCTAGTACAGGGTTTCCCAAACTTCGGTCTCCAGTTGTTATTGGACTACAACTCCCATCATTCCTAGCTAGCAGGACCAGTGGTCAGGGATGATGGAAGATGTAGCCCCCCCAAACATCTGGAGACCCCAAGTTTGGTAACAAATTCGGAATGAAATGTTTTAAATTACTTTCTTTTGGCCCCAAGTGCTCAGAAAAAAGATATCTCAAATCTTTCTACAATTTCTACTTTTAGTTAAGTATTTTTATTTATTTACTTGAATTGAGGGGGGGGCAGCTGCCCCTCCTGGCTACGCCCATGTGTTTTCCATGGTCCACTGCTGTCCATGCTGGTGGATGGTTTTCAAAAGAAATAGAATCGGAAGAAGCTTGCAAGTCTCTACTCCAAGCAATGGAAGTCGAGTCTTTATCTTTTGTAAGTCTGTGGGAAATAACACTGACAGACACTGCAGGGCAATGAAACAGGAAGCGAGTGCAAAAAACAGGGAGCAAAGTGGTTATTGGTAACATAGATGCAAGAAAGGGAGAGACTGATACATCCTTCACTCATGGGCAGAATTCTGTGGCTACTTTTGATGCCCTGTGTCTGCTGGGCAGAGCATCTCTTTGTACACAGAAGGTCCCAGGTTCAGTCGATGTGGGATGTTTGGTCTGAAACCCTGGAGAGCCTCTGCCAGCCAGTGCAGACAACATTGGGCTCTGTGGACTCAGTGAAGGCCAGCTTCCTATGCGTGTGCTTTGCATATTTGAAGGGTAAAAGTAACAGGTGCTCATAAGAGACAATGCAGAAGACCTGGAGTTTATCACTGCAGCCGTGTGGCAATATCACTCCTCGCTCACTCCTCACTTGTCCCTGTTGCTTTGTTATAAATGTCTTTTTGTGGCTCCCTTTCCTTTGCCTAAATTAGTAACGGGAACATAGAAAAGTCACCTATTTCCCCTCTTTCTTTCTTTTATACTTTCAGAGTTCTATAGCAAAATCTCCCCCTCCCCACTTGTGTTTCCTAGAAGTACAGTATAGCAGTATTCCCCCCCCCCCCCGCCGCCCCAATTTTGGTTCCTCTGTTTAATTTTTGTTGGGTTGGTGTTGGTTAAATGTTTAGTTGAGGTTGGCAGCTACTTTAATTTTGGGGTATAACTGTAAACTGTTTCAGTTACAGATGGGTAGCCGTGTTGGTCTGCCATAGTCGAAATAAAAAAATTCCTTCCTGTAGCACCTTAAAGACCAACTAAGTTAGTTCTTGGTATAAGCTTTCGTGTGCATGCACACTTCTTCAGATACACACTGTATCTGAAGAAGTGTGCATGCACACGAAAGCTTATACCAAGAACTAACTTAGTTGGTCTTTAAGGTGCTACAGGAAGGAATTTGTAAACTGTTTATTATTGTTGTTGTTGTTATTGTTATTGGTTTTTTACTGATTTATTGGTTTATGTGTTGTTTGTATATAGGATATCTTGTTTTTTTTAAATGTTTGCTTTGTTGTGTTTTATATGTTGTAAGCCGCCCAGGGTGGCTGGGGAAACCCAGCCAGATGGGCGGGATATAAATTAAAAAATATTATTCCATTCCACTACCCCCAAAAAGTAGAAGCAAAGGCAAAAGTCATGCCTTTAAAACTAATGTCTTTCCTGTGTGATTTATTTTTTAAAACAAGCTTGCCTTACCACTACTCATTGTGAAGAAATAAACTGGGGGCAAGGTTGCTTAATACGCTTCCCTCAAGGTATTTTTTCTGTTCAAAATGGCCTAGAAGCACCAAGCTGGGGGGATTCTGAGAAGGGAAAGCTCCACTAAAAATGTTTAAGGCTGCAGTCCCTTTGCCTCCCCCCCCCCCGCCCCACCTCCAGTTGCTGCTCTGCATAGGCTGCAATTGTATACCTATTTTCCCGAGAGTAAGCTCATTGACTGCCTATTTGATTGTTCTTTATTTCAAATAATGTCAAAGAAATCCATGGAATTATGAACAGCCTGGAGTTAGTTGCCGTTGGCCCAATTTATCATGGGGGGGGGGGTCATCTGTTAGTTACTTCTGAGTAGCCGGAGATGGAGGAGACTCTTGAGAGTCCCATGGACTGCAAGAAGATCAAACCTACCCATTCTTAAGGAAATCAGCCCGGAGTGCTCACTGGAAGGACAGATCCTGAAGCTGAGGCTCCAATACTTTGGCCAATTCATGAGAAGAGAAGACTCCCTGGAAAAGACCCTGATGTTGGGAAAGATTGAGGGCACAAGGACAAGGGGACGACAGAGGACGAGATGGTTGGACAGTGTTCTCGAAGCTACGAACATGAGTTTGACCAAACTGTGGGAGGCAGTGGAAGACAGAAGTGCCTGGCATGCTCTGGTCCATGGGGTCACGAAGTGTCGGACACAACTAAATGACTAAACAACAACAACAACAGCCATACATAAGACTGTGGTGTTAAACTCGCCTCTTCTCAAAGCTGCTTTAAAAAATAAAATTGGGAGAAGGTTACATGCAGCTGCTTACAATACCACTATTGTGTGAAAAGGTACTCTCTCTTGTCTGCCCTGAATGTGTTTTAGGCACACCCGTAGGATTCCTTATGGTGATTTCACAGGATTTGACCACTGTGGTGGATCAATGAACGAAGAGTGTACCAGTGTTCCAATGACACGCTGTTGCCAGAATAGCCCCCACTTGCTTCAGTGTTGCATTTTGAGGTGTTAATGTAGCATTCTGTGAGTAGCACAGGAAATAGCAATGGATACAAAGGAACATGAGTGTTACACACGACCCAGTCTCTGAAAGATCCCAAAGGTTCTCCGCATATCTTGGGTTTGGCTTCCTTCAAATGAAGGTCACTGGAAACAGTGGTGTCTTTGTGATATATCATTTATTTACACGCACACAACATACCCTCCAACATTTCTCAGATGAAAATAGGGATGTCCTATTCCATAATATTATTAATAATAATTTTATCTGGCTTGATTGCCCCAACCACTCTGGGCAGCTTCCAACATATATAAAAATATAAAAAAGCATTAAATAACTTTCCTATACAGGGCTGCCTTCAAATGTATTCTAAAAGTTGTGTAATTACTTATTTCCTTGGTTCGGGGGACACATAACTCCTTACCCTCCAACACGCTTTTGATGAAAATAGAGATGTCCTAAGGAAAAGCGGGACATTCCAGGATCAAATCAGAAACCGGGATGGCTTCTGTAAATCTGGGGCTGTCCCTGGAAAATAGGGACACTTGGGTGGAATCTAGACACATATAAAAAATGCTGTGAAAATGCTTTTTAAAAAAAGTTTTTAAAATATATATTGAATTTGCCATAAGCTCACCATCACCATCTAGTGTCACATTTGTACAATGCACTTAAAACGTTATATTTGCAGCTGTATAGCTGAGTCCTTGGGGGTGGGTCTGATATACAGGTTGAGCAAAAGATGACGTTTCCAGGCATTAACACTCCAACAGGTCTTGCTCCTCCATTGGCTTTTTGGGGAGTGTGGGGACAGCAACACCCAATGCCATAGCTTTGGGTCCAGCACAGAAAGCATATCAAGCCTGTGCCTCTCTGCATTGTGGTTCAACTGCCAGCTTTATTGTTCTTACTCTCACCATTGAATTCGAACATATTTAATGCCTGACACCTATAAATGGATAACGATGGCACCAGGCATGCCTTCCTAGGGAGAGGATTCTGCAAGCAGGGAACCACCGCCTGTGTTTCATGCTGCCACTCAACACACACCTCCTGTGTGAGGGCGCATGCTGAGAAGGGCCACCGAGGACAAACATAGGGTAAATATAAATATAAATAAAATAAAATAAATATATCATATACTCACACCTGTTTTCTTATTCCCCTGCCTGCCCTGCAGTGGGCTGTTTTTACATGTGTGTGTTTTTTCTTTTTTGAGTAGAACCACATGGTTATTGTTATTGTTATTATTAACCAGTGTTTGATTTTAATCATGTCTGTTATGCAAAGTAACACAAACTGGCTTACACACACAAAAAAAATTCAGTGCAGCCTAAGCAAAAAAACAATTCACAGCAAAATACACAGCAAGAGAAAAGAATCGCAATGCTCAGTTAATTGTAAAAATAAAATAAAAGTAGTTTGTGTCATGCTTTGGGGATCACTTATGGGTGTGTGCCCAGCAGGTACACACCTCTCTGTCTGCCCTCTGTCTGTTGGCACTGCGCCCAGCGATATGCCCCCCCTCCAAAGCTCCCAAGTGTATTTTCTAGCCAGTGCTGCTCTGAGATCCAGTACAACACTGGTTCTGGGAAGAAGCCATCCCTGGAGTCCCTCTCGGTTCCTAGGCAGCTGCCTTTGCCTTTCTGCCGCAGTGGTTGGGGTTGAAGAAGAGACCAGCTCTGCAGAAGAGGCCGAATGAAAACACACAGAGGAGAAGTCTGATCTGCTGCTGTCCTCTCCTTCTTGCCTGAAGGAATATTATGGCGCATCCTTTTTACTCTCGGGCATCATTTCACCTGGTCAGAAAAACAAGTAGAACAGGGAGACTTAATTATTCAAGCTAGGATTTAACTAAAGATGATAAGCATGAAGGCATTGTTTAGGGGAGGCTGCAAGTTCAGGCTCAGAGGGACCCGTGGCTCACCAGCTCTTGTCTGACCACAACGCCCATCAGACCCAGGCTTGAGGGCAGATACCAAATGATTCCAACTGAGAAACGACTCTGCCCCTGTGGAGATGGCAATCTGGAAACAGTGGCTCATGTTCTCCTGTCCTGCCTCCTTTATAAAGATCTGAGGAATGAGATCATCACCCCGCTCTTACTTACCATCTGCGGCCACATTGTCCTTTCTTTTATCAGACCAAAATGATCAGACAACAGCAAAGGTTGCTAGGTTTATCGAGGGTGCAATGAGATTAAGGGCCACTATCTGAACAATAATCTTGGTCATTTGATTGCCCTTTTTACCCATTGTTAACTGTATATATTGTTTGTTTTATGTTGCTATGGCCATTGGCTAATGCGAATAAAGTTTATCTGTCTATCTAACCCAGGCATCAAGGATGATAGCAACTGTAGTCAGATAACATTGGGAGGGTGACATCTTCCCCATCCCTGCTGCAGGTCTTTTATAAGAAAGAAGAATTATTTCTATTCTACTGAAATTTTGATGTAGTTCTAGGGGCAATTACAGTACATTAAAATGTACAGTTTGTAACACTGGGATCAGTGGACACACTTTTCCTATTGCAGTGTGTGTGTGTGTGTGTGTGTGTGTGTGTGTGTACACATGTCGGGGGCCCCCAGTCTGTATATATGTGCAAATTTTGCAGCTGGGGGGAAAGGGTTCAACATCTCCTCCACTATACATTGCAGTCCTGATGAAAATTGCCCCCACACTTGCTTTTTTGGGGGGGAAATAACTTTTATTGGGAATAATAATAATAATAATAATAATAATAATAATAATAATTTTATTATTTCTATCCCCCCATCTGGCAGGGTTTCCCCAGCTACAAACAAGGATTATGGGAAAAATAAATGATACAAATAAGCAGAACAAGTTTTCTTGTGTCATTTCTATATTCAATTCAATTCAATCTTTATTACAGTCCAGAGACCCAACAGATCATTACAAAGCAATACACAATTTAGACAGCCTCCTATATTGCAAAAACAGCATAATAAATTTGCAGTAAGCCCTCCACCCTGGTTGATTAACAGAAAACAGCAATGCTGATGTGACTGCTAGCAGCTCATTCAGCTTCACATGTAGTTAGGCTCTCAAATGCAATGAAGCTTCATAAAAATTAGTATCCCTACGTGTAAATGTCAACCTTTTGCTGCCCCTGTTTAATTCTGGGTGTCTTGTTGAATCCTTGCTGCATAAGCACAGCTCACTGAAGTCCAAGCAGACCTTAAATCCCAACTGCACGACTAAACTATCATGTTATTCTCTTAGCTTGACATTGTCCTTTCCCATTTCCCAATTATGGACTGGAAACTGCTGTTTACCAGGCAATAATATTTGCTTAGGTAACACAGTGTAATCTACTTTGAAGGCCACCAGGCCTCCAAGCTCTTGTGCAGAGAGAGGCCGTTCCCATTATCTACTATCAAACTCTTTTAACTGGAAATATTGGGGGTTGGAGTGCTAAACCTGGAACCTTCCAAGCTAAGTACATGCTCTGTTCTTCTCTCTTGAGTCTGACAGCATTACCTCTGCTTGGAAAGAAGCCTTGCAATGCTTCTGGCACCTCTCTGAGTATCTGAAGCTTGTAAATCTGCTGGTAGATCTTCTCCGCTACGTCTTCTGCCTGGAAAGATGAAACAACGGCAAGCATCAGGCTACCTTTGGGCAGAAAAGGGTCAGGTTTCTCTGCTGAGATCTCTTTTCTCCTGCTTTGAGTGGGGAATCTTTTTCAGCCTGAGGGCCACATTGCCTCAGAGACAACCTTCCTGGGGCCAAGAGTGGGTGGGGCAACAGATGGGTCTGCAGGAGTGCGCCTTTGGGGGTGAAGTCAAACAGTTGAGCTAGCAGCACTGAAATGACCTCCTCAGGGTGCAAGCCTGGGCCATATGATAAGACCTCATGCTTGCTGATGTGGTCCAAAGGAAAGCAGAGCAAAACATTGGCTGTAGGAGTTGCCAGAGGGAGACGTACAAGGCACCATCTAACCATCTTAGGGACTCCACTCTGGATTTGTGTGGGTTTACTCCTTAACCTTTTCTTCTCCCAAAAATATCTTGCAAGGCAGCAGAAGATCAGAGTTTTCCTTCTCCTAGATCAGGCTTCCTCAACCTCGGCCCTCCAGATGTTTTTGGCCTACAACTCCCATGATCCCTAGCTAGAAGGACCAGTGGTCAGGGATGCTGGGAATTGTAGTCTCAAAACATCTGGAGGGCCGAGGTTGAGGAAGCCTGTCCTAGATGGCCCCTCTCCCCAGGTGGACGAGCCTCATCTGTTCTTCCCTCTACAGCACATGCAGAAACTACTTTCTTGACCGCTGGACCAACTATTGGTCTCATCCACTCAATCTGCCAGAGAATGTGTTCACATGCAGGGGAAGTCCCTAACTCACTAATGATTTGAGACCTGTTGGCTATCCTCACCTGGTTTAGCCAGCCAGTCAAATCTATTTTCTGGGATGTGGCCACTGTCGCATGCTGACAACTTCTAGGAGCCACCGGTAAGAGCTGAGTTCAGGGTGGGGACCAAAAGTGGACATTGTACCCCAGAAGAAGGTGTGTCACCCACCAGAGGTACTGCCCCTCCCCTAACACCTCATACACCCTAGTAGCCTACAGTCCAGCCAGCAGTGGCACCATCTTGCACCCATGACTGCGGATACCCAGGGCCCAACTGATGTCTTGGTGGTAAAGCAGTTTCTGATGTTTGGAAGCCTATCTTGGTAGCTCACCTTATCCGCCATTATCTCATTGGCCTTCCCCAGGTGGGAAAACACTAGGAGGATCCCAGCCTCTCTTATCCTTAGCTCAGGATTATAAATGGCCCGCAAAGATGTCTCCAGAAAGGTTCTCTTCTGATCTTCTGTGAAGATGTTTCTGAACAGCTAAAATAAAAAATGTCCACATTTTAAAGATAGTGTGGCAGAAGTACATGCATATATTTATGTGTATATATGTATGTATATGTGTGTGTGTGTGTGTGTGTGTGTGTGTGTACATTTGAATGGAACAAGTGGAGATCTATAACAAAAGTTACAGTGTCTTCTTTTCCTAAGGCCCCTCCAAATGGGTGTCATTGTGGTTGTATTCTGCGACATATTATTCTTGACATGGGAGGTGGGTTTATTCTGCTTTAGCTTGCTCTGCGATGCTTCCTCAGTGCCACTACATGATTGCTGTCAAGCAACAAAAGCAGGACAACAAGAAACCAGGACAGTTGTGGTATAGAAAGCTATGGAATTTCAGCAAGACATTGTGGGGTGTGCACTGACTGGAAATGGGCAGTGTGACACCCCCAAAACTTTTGCAGTTGCAAACAGTCCTTCAAGCAGGATTATGTGTGACCACCCCAATAGCTTCATGAGCACAAATAATCATGAATAGAAAGGTTCTCTGGTGGGATCTGGTGTCCTTCATAGGAGTCCTCCTGTGAAGGGCTCCACCCAACCTGGAATTAGGAGCTGTGTAGCACTGGTTGGGCTTGCTCGTGAGAAGAAAGGAAGAAAAAGACATACTTCTTTCTTTCCTAACCCCCATCCTCGGGAGAACTTACCCCATTCTTCCAAATAAGTCTGAAGAGCTTTGGTTTAAGGATGGCTGCTAATTTCAAATCTGAGTATATTATTGCTCAAGCTTGTAAGGGTGGGGTAGGTTTCTAAAGCGTGGGGAAGGGATTAGGTGCCATGTTTCTATTTCAAGCAGGCTAACTCCCTTTCCCTTTCTTTCCTCCCCACAACCAGAACCCACAAAACCTGGTGGGCCCTGGGTGCTACTAAGCATGCCCAGTTAAAATGAAGTCTCCCTCTCTCCCTTTCAGGTTGTAAACAGATACATTTCTACATATCTAGAGAGTCCCTCAAGTGTGCATAAACCATCGTCTTGCCCATGGTGGCCCCATTTTGCTGCCAAAGTGGTAGGCAGGAGTCAGGGTTTCCCAAACTTGATCCTCCAGCTGTTTTTGGACTATAGTTCCCATCATTCCTGCTAATGAGGGGTGGTGTGAGTTATAGTCCAAAAACAGCTGGTGACCCAAGTTTGGGAAACTATGGCATAGGGCCACCAACACCATTCTTGAAAGGAATGATGCTGTGGTCAGAGGGCTCTGTCATCAGCACCACCGATACTGAGGGCTTGTCCACACTTGGGCTTGTCCTGAGTCTAGAAAGCATGGGTCTGAGTGGTCTTCAGCTTGTCCTATGCATTCTTAGAATGGGTCCGAGTGGTTTCCCATTGCCCTGTGGCTTTTCCCAGGGAAAACCCACTCTTTAGCGATGAATCAGGGCAAATATCAATCACCGAAAACTCGATTGATGTTTGTTCCGATTCAGCTGCAAAGAGCGGGTTTTCCCCAGGGGAAAGTGGAAGTATGGATGAGCCTCTTCTACACCAGCCTAATTCTGGAAAAGCATGAGGCATTTCCATTGGGTGTGAATTTGTCCATATTTAATGCTGCCTCAGAGGTATGTTCTTACCTCACCCACCCTGCAGGAATCCACGTAAGCCAGCATTTTCTGGTCTTCGTAACTGTGGCACCACAGTTCTTCAGCCTCACTCACGCTCAGCCCTGACAGGGAGACAGCAGAAGTACCTCTGTTTCTGTCTATGTAATGGTTCTCGTTGACATTACGACCTGGGATCTTTCTGTCCCCTTCGGAAGATAACTGCTATCTGTGTAAGGATTGTGAGGTATCCTAAGATTTCCCCACAAGGGAATTTGTCCAATCCCACTTGTTCCTGCAGTGGTCCGAAGCAAGACTTGAGAAATAAAGATTTGCATCTGGGTTAGGAGAAGGTATGTCAAATACTTTGTGGCCTTAATTGCTACGCTTACGTTTATATATGGAGTGTGGCCTATCGGAGAAGACGAGGACAGCATGAAACACAACAGTGAGCAGGCTGCCAGGTTTTTGGGTTTTTGTGTGTGTGTTTTTTGCAGGTATCAGCTTTCTTGTAGAAGAATTAATATGTGAAAAGCAGGGAGATCATTTCTCAGTTAAGTCCTAATCCCTGTGGGATACTTTGCCCTCTGGGATCTATACAAGTTAAGAGAAACTAGAACAATGACACCTTTCAGCATGGGTGAGGAGATTAGCTCAATGCTACAGTGCTGAATGGGACACAGGTGGCGCTGTGATCTAAACCACTGAGTCTAGGGCTTGCTGGTCAGCAGTTTGAATCCCCACAAGAGGGTGAGCTCCTGTTGTTCAGTCCCAGCTCCTGCCCACCTAGCAGTTTGAAAGCACTTCAAGTGCAAGTAAATAAATAGGTACCGCTCCGGCGGGAAGGTAAACGGTGTTTCCGTGTGCTGCTCTGGTTTGTCAGAAGCGGCTTAGTCATGCTGGCCGCATGTCCCGGAAGCTGTCTGTGGACAAACGCCGGCTCCCTCAGCCTATAGAGCGAGATGAGCGCGCAACCCCAGAGTCGCCCACGACTGGACTGAACGGTCAGGGGTACCTTTACCTTTACAGTGCTGAAACAATAAGCCTGGAAAGAGTTTATAAGATGTGATAAGCATGCACTGCCCTACCTTAAGCACAGATAGGTGAAGGTAGGATAGGTGAAGGTAGGGGCAGGCTTAGGGTTAGAAACAGGTCCTAATATTAAGAAGAATGAGGGGGTCACCAAGGCAACTGATAGTGGGTGTCATGAAACTGTGAGCTATTTAATTTACCACAACTTGTGCTTTTAACTCCTAGGAAGACAGAGTTGTGGGATTTTCAGCCTCTAGTGTCAAAATAATTTGAGTAGCCTTGACTAGGTCAGTGTGTGTGTAAAATTTGCACACCACCCTTCACCTGTCGATCTCAAGGCAGTTCACAACATAAAATTGCAGTACACACAACACTTATGATTTATAACGAAATTATGATATAAAAATGTCCATGGTTCAGATGCATCTCCAACTCGCTTTGAAACATCTTGAGGAGATACATCCTTAATGGAAAATGTTCTAAAGGGATGAGACACTGTATATGGATTTTCATGACACTGTATTATCAGTCATTGGAAGCCATATGTGGCCTCCCAACAAGGGGCTGCTGGTCTCATGTTTTCAAACCAACTTACCCATCTGATTGAGGAGCAGCTCATAAAGGCAGCTGATGGTCAACCTGGCCTGGTTGCTCACATCTTCCATCGTATCTGTGATACAGATTCCAAACTGTGCCACGTGGTGTCCCAAGGCAGGAAGCTCAGTAGACTTCTGCAGGGACAGAAGACAACAGAGATCTCCACCCATATTTTGTGGTCTGCTTCTCCCCTTGTTTCAACTGAGCTCTACTCTTCACATCCTCAGTCCAGTATATCTGAAAGAGCGTCTCCACCCCCATCATTCTACCCGGACACTGAGGTCCAGCGCCGAGGGCCTTCTGGTGGTTCCCTCACTGCGAGAAGCCAAGTTACAGGGAACCAGGCAGAGGGCCTTCTTGGTAGTGGCACCCGCCCTGTGGAACGCCCTCCCACCAGATGTCAAAGAGAACAACAACTACCAGACTTTTAGAAGACATCTGAAGGCAGCCCTGTTTAGGGAAGCTTTTAATGTTTGATGCATTACTGTATTTTAATATTTTGTTGGAAGCCGCCCAGAGTGGCTGGGGAAGCCCAGCCAGATGGTGGGGTATAAATTATTATTATTATTATTATTATTATTATTATTATTATTATTACCCTAGCCTGTGAGGAAGACAGGTCCTTAGCAGGAATCCTTGCTGTGGACACATTCCCATGAACATGGAGAAGGGGAAATGACAGATTGGATCCGCTTCGCCTAGTACTTATAATAATATAATAATCATTTTATTATTTGTACCCCACCCATCTGTCTGGGTTGCCCCAGCCACTCTGGACGGCTTCCAACAAATATAAAAGCATAATAAAACATCAAACTCATATCTCCTAATCGGGGCTGCCGTATTGAGCCAGGTTCTGGGGGTACTCACGTTGAAATCTGGCAGCAGAAGAGCATGTCGCAACACAGTGGTGCTGCAGAGGACAGACCTATACCTCTCTTGGGGATCGTTGGAATGAATCCAGAAGTTGATGTGCTGAGGAAGGAAGCAGCAGCTCAGAATGACTGCAACACCTGGCCTGAGACACACCACACATTGACAACTGTGTCCCCACAAACATCTCTTCTTCCTCTCTGCCCTGTCATTTGATCTTGAAAAATTCTAAATGGACTCTGCATTTGTCAAGCTGATGCTGGTTTGTTGCATCCCTTAAGCCAGCCAGGTCCAAAGTCCATTTCGGGGGCTAATCCAGCACACTGGTCAGTTTAACCCAGCCCCTACAAAAAGCGCAACAACTTTGGGGTAAAATCATAAAGGTTGACAACTTTGGTCGGCCCTCTGGTCGGCTCTCACAGCCCTTCACTTCATCAAATCTGGCCCTCTTTGAAAAAAGTTTGGACACCACTGCGACTTAAGCCATGTTGCTATCCTGTTGCCTGGCGGGTGATGCTGCTGACTCAAATAATGCCTACTACAATGAAAACTATATTCCCATGAGATGTATTTACATGAAACATTGTTTATTGTGTTCTCGTTCTCTCTTTCTCTGGGATTTATGTGAACAATGAACAGCTGGCTATAAATACATTAAGCAAATATTCGTAAATGCTTTCCCTGCCAGATTCTCCATCGTATAAGTGGCAAGATAAAGTGCCACTCTCTTCCCTTTAACCCACTCACCTTCAAAATAAACAGCAGGTGGCTTGTAGTTGGAACCTCAGACAGCAAGCCCTTCAGCATGATCTCCATTGTGTCTGCAGACGACTGGTAGAGAGCCTGAAGGGAAAGAGAGCCAAAGGCTAGTGCAGGGTTTTGCAAACTTGGGTTTTCAGCTGTTTTTGGACTACAGCCCCCATCATCCCTAGCTAGCAGGACCAGTTGTCAGGGATTCTGGGAACTGTAGTCCAAAAAACAGCTGGAGACCCAAGTTTGGCAAACCCTGGGCTCATGTGTAGAGCAGGAGTGGGGAACCTGTGTCCCTCTAGATGTTGCTGAACTTCAACTCCCATCATTCCCAGCCTGCATGAACAATGGCGAGGAACGTTGGGAGTTGTAGTCCAACAAAGATGATCTGGAGGACCATAGGTTAGCCACTCCTGGTGTAGAGGCTGAATTCCTTTGCCCACTAACAAATAAGATGACAATCAGACTGCCACTTCCTGAGGAGTGCCTATGTTAAGTCTGTTGCAGGGGAAACAACAGAGTCCTGTGGCTTTTGTGGACCAGAGTTCCACTTCATCAGATACTTGAAAGGTTGTCCTCAGTTGGCAGGTAAGAACATAAGATGCTTTCTGATGGAGCAGACCAAAGGTCCACCTAGTCTGGCATCCTCTTCCCAACCAGATGCCTATGGGACACCCACAAGAAGGACCTTAGTGTAGCATTGTTCCTCCCAGAAACTGGTACTCAGAGGCGCACTGGCTTCAGCAGTGGAGGTATAACCCAGATCAGGGGTCAGCAAAATTTTTCAGCAGGGGACCGGTCCACTGTCCCTCAGACCTTGTGGGGGGCCAGACTATATATTTTTTGGGGGGATGAACAAATTCCTGTGCCCCACAAATAACCCAGAGACACATTTTAAATAAAAGCACACATTCTACTCATGTAAAAACACACTGATTCCCGGATCGTCCGCAGGCCACATTTAGAAGGTGATTGGGCCGGATCCGGCCCCCAGGCCTTAGTTTGCCTACCCATGACCTAGATGCAGTGGGCTCAAATGTCATGAGAAGCAAAAAAAGAGAAGTCTTCAGCAGTTCAAGTTGAAAAATATATGCAGATAGGCTACAGAAAACCGTGTAGCTCAGCCTGTCCAAGGAAGACCCTTCTTTGGGAAGCAGATTCAGGATAACAAGATGGAATGTGTGATGTAGTCAAACAACTCCCCATCCTTGTTTTTCTGATACTTACACCTGCCTGCCGTAGCCC
This sequence comes from Podarcis pityusensis, assembly GCF_964106645.2. Lineage (NCBI taxonomy): Eukaryota > Metazoa > Chordata > Lepidosauria > Squamata > Lacertidae > Podarcis > Podarcis pityusensis. Next base: position 26,757,138 of record NC_138042.1, read on the forward strand.
TGAGGAGGGACTATCTCTCAGCAATATGAGCAAAACTAAAGGGACGGTGCACTACAGAGCCAGAAAGAGAATATTCTCTTTCCCCAGTATTTATAAGAAACCCTGAATTTACCTGGCTGTGAGGATTTTCCAAATCTGTTTCCATGTTGAAAATGCCATGGAGAGCCAGCCGCAAGATACCAGACAGTTGCTCAGGATCAAATGGGGGCTTCATTTTGCTGGCAGGACCAAAGGAAAAGCAACTGGTTATTATGCTGGTTGAGAGGAGGGGCTGTGAAATAGAGAAAAATGCAAATTCTGTTCTCCCTTTAAAAGTGTGGGGGGGGCACCTCTTTCCTCCATGGAGTCTTTTCCTCCATGTTCTCCTAAGTAAGCCAACAATGTCATGTAGATGCTGCACATGCCTGGAAATGGCAAGTTTCTGCCCTCTCACCAGAGATCATGATGCTGTGTCTGCAAATCCCACTGAGAAGCAGAGAATCAGAGAACTGTAGAAGTGGAAGGGACCCTGAGGATCATCTAGTCCAGGGGTAGCCAACCTTTTTATACCTACCGCCCACTAATGCATCTTTCTTGATGGTATAATTTCCTTACCGCCCATCAGTGCTCGATGGAAGCAAGATTCAGCTTGTGCCGTAGAACCCCCTACTGCCCACCTAGAATCCTGAAACACCCACTAGTGGGCAGTAGGGACCAGGTTGACAACCCCTGGTCTAGTCCTTGAATGCAGGAATATGCAGCTATCCAATACAGGGATCAAACCTGCAACCTTGGCATTATCAGCACAGCGCTCTAACCAGCTGAGCTACGTCCAAGAAAAAGGTATGTGGGGTTTTCTCCTTAATGAGAACTATATGCTGAGCACCACTTTCCTGGCTGAGGATCCTATGGATTGGAAGTGCCTGAAGTTTTCTCTGCCTGTCTCCTGCCCCGAGATAAGTTGCTGTGGTGTCATGGGCTGGGGATAAGCACAGTCCTGCTTTCAAGCATTCTAAATGAGGCACCCACGTTGCAGGCGCCAAAAACCGAATGCTCAGGACATCCCTAAGCAGCATTCTAAATCAACAGGATTTGTCTAGATTGGGAATATGAGCTATAGGAGAAAACTTTAGAGTTGCAAAGAAGAATTTAGAGTAGCGCCCTCGGAAGAATGTAAGAGGAGCAGACAAAACAAAGGGCTTGGGTTTAAGAAAAAATAATTTAATCTAGTGCACATTTGTAGTTTAAAGATTATCATCCAAGAGGAGTCTGGAGCATGACCATAAAAAAGTAAGAAAAGGCATGGGAAAATCTGAACTGAATATCATCAGTATAACAGTGATGGTACAAACCAAAAGAAGTCACAAGGGACACTGACTGAAAGAGGAAGCAATGAAGAGAAGCACATAGCCACATCAGTACCATATATTTAATGCACATTTAAAACACATGGGTTTCCCCAAACAGTAGTTTACCCCTCACAGAGCTACAATTCCCAGCACCCTTAACAACCAGAAACCCGTTTGGTTTTTAAAACAAACAGGAGGGAATAATAGAAGTTTGTGTGAAATGTAGTTTGAGGTGGAGCTGAGGATTTCTGGGTTTATTCCGGCAGTGGTGTGGGAGGTGAGAAATGCAACTGGGGAAAAAATCCCCCTTCCCCAATGATGTAGTTGAGAAATACCAGTGCTAGAGCCAGTCTGGATGTCACTGTCATAGGTTGACTTGGTACCTGAGGTTGTAGACCGTGAGCATTGAGCAGGACAGGAGGAACGATGGCACAGAGTGAACAGGCAGTGTCTCCATCACCATCTGGGAGTGAGTGGTACATGTAGGACGAAAGGGGAGAGTCATTGCTGTGTAACACTTTCCTTCCATGTTCTATTACTCAGCTGCAGTGGTGTAGCAGGGGTTGCCAGCGCCTGGGGCCATGCAGAGGGCAACAAATGGAATACGCATGCACATTCAACTGCCTAATGGTATCTACGCCACCCAGGAGATTATAGCCACAGAGATAAGAAAATAAGAGTTGTTCCATTGTCTGGAGAGGTCACTTCCTGGTTTGCATGGAGAAACTGTTTTCAATGGAGACCAGTGATGGAAGTAAACAGCTGCATCGAAGCAGCACCGGGTATTGAAATTTTGCACCCCCTAACAATCTTGCACCCGGGGCAACTGCCGCTATGGTTTCCTCATGCTACACCACTGCTCAGCTGTATTTGTCGCTTTTCCCCATCTAGTCGTCTTCCCCAAACCTCCAAGCCGACATTACACCTTCAGGATATCATTGTTATTATTATTATTTACAATAGATCTGGCCATCCTGTTCTAATATGGCTGCACACTTCTCTCCTTTCTGCCACAGCCACATCTCCTCCCTTCCCCTGGGTTCTTCTGTACCCCTCAACATTGAGTCCACCCCCCCCCCCATGCTTAAGCTGCCCATCTGCCCCACAGGATTCCTGGTGCCAGATATCTCACTTACCAGAACTGCTTCCACCAATTCATTCTTTGTGTATGGGAGATCCAAGGTGTCCTTGCCACTTTTCTGCGCAGCCATGCAACTAGCAGAAAGGGCACGGAGGAAGCTAATTTTCTCCTCATTGTTGTCCAGGATACTCTGGAAAATATTATTCATTCAAGCTGCCCCTACTCCTATGTGGGAACGGCAACAAAGTCTTGCAGCGCAGAGTGACACTGTCCAGCATTCCCACCACCCCACTCCATTCCATTCCCTTTCTCCCATTTTCCATTTCCTCCACCCACAAATCTCCATCATCATTCCATGGCCACTGAGCATGCTGTATCCTTATTGGGCTGGTTTTTTTTGAGTAGGGGGATCCCCTTAGGGCAGGCTTCCTCAAACTCAGCCCTCCAGATGTTTTGAGACTACAATTCCCATCACCCCTGACCACTGGTCCTGCTAGCTAGGGATCATGGGAGTTGTAGGTCAAAAACATCTGGAGGGCCGAGTTTGAGGAAGCCTGCCTTAGGGTGTGTGTGTTTTTGTAAAAGCTTTTTTTTTGTACTTTGGCAAATGTTGGAGCTAATTTCTTTGTGGATGATGCTGTTTTGGCTATGTAAACTATGGCAATCGCAGCCTGAACCAGGAGCTGCTGGCATGGTAAGCAACAGCTGCCACCTGACCACCCAACAGCTGAGTTGCTGTTACTCAATTCTGACCAAACTAAGCTTCCTAAAGCAAAATATACACCAGGAGGCTTAGTTTGGTCAGAATCCAGTATAAATGAGCCACCGTAGCCACTAGAGCAGAGCTTTCCAAAGTTTTCATGTTGGCGACACACCTTTTAGACATGCATCATTTTATGACACAGTAATTCAGTTTCACTAGCAAACCGGAGCTTAAACTAACCCCTTTCCAGCCCCAGGAGGAGTGTGGGGAGCGTTCGCATGACACACCTGCCCACTGCAGCTGACAAACCAATGTGTTGCGACACACAACTTGGAAAGCTCTATGCTAGAGGGCTGTGAAAATGTGTGCCATGGGCTTTTTAGACTTGTCTACCCATGTACTACCTGAAACCAAAGGGGTGCTTTGGTTGCCAGATGCGATTCCCCCCCCCCCAGTTCTCCTCCCCCCTCACTATAAAACCTGTCCTTTGATACATTGCATTTCCACAATATATAATATATTGCAATAAAATATTGCACTGTACTCTAACCTCCTAATGGGAGTGCAAACTGGAACGTGTCCAGAGGAGGGCAACCAAAATGGTCAAAGGCCTGGAAACGATGCCTTATGAGGAACGGCTAAGGGAGCTGGGCATGTTTAGCCTGGAGAAGAGGAGGTTAAGGGGTGATATGATAGCCATGTTCAAATATATAAAAGGATGTCACATAGAGGAGGGAGAAAGGTTGTTTTCTGCTGCTCCAGAGAAGCGGACACGGAGCAATGGATCCAAACTACAAGAAAGAAGATTCCACCTAAACATTAGGAAGAACTTCCTGACAGTAAGAGCTGTTCGACAGTGGAATTTGCTGCCAAGGAGTGTGGTGGAGTCTCCTTCTTTGGAGGTCTTTAAGCAAAGGCTTGACAACCATATGTCAGGAGTGCTCTGATGGTGTTTCCTGCTTGGCAGGGGGTTGGACTCGATGGCCCTTGTGGTCTCTTCCAACTCTATGATTCTATGATTCCTAATGGAGCTAGCTATGCGTTCTCCAGCAAGCTGTTCTGTCTCCACCTTGAGTTACTGCCCTCCCCACCTTGCCAAGCTCTCAGCATTCCTGGGTTACTGGGCATAACCTGAAATTCTCAGAGTCCCCCTGAGAATGTGTAGACATCCCCTTCCTTTTTTTAGCGGCTCCATTTCAGCTGCAGTGTTGTTGGCACTGAGCTCCTGGAGTCACTATCAGAGAGAGTAGCAATATGTCTGGACAGCGTATCCTTGTTTCAATTTTTTGCTTAGCTACATTTTATGCAGCCCTCAAGACTCAACTTCAACTTCCACCAGTCCCAGCAAGCATAGTCAATGGCCAGGAAATATAGTTCAGCAACATTTGGGGGGACCAAAGCTTCCCAATATCTGTCTTAGGTTTTATGCTTCACCACTTTCACAGTTTCTTAAGGGTTCTGGGATATTTCTGATGCAAGGGATGGGTTGATGGGAAATGAAAACAGTATTTTATCCTGGTGGTCTTTCTTACTGGTAAGTTTTTATTAACTCCATGAAGTTGTCACCCTTAAGAAATTCCCAGGATTCTTTGGGAGAAAGCCACGATTGTTAAAGTGGTTTAAGAGTACTGCTCTTTAGTGCTCAAACGGAGCTAACAGGAATTTGGGTTTTCCCCAGATTGCTATTTTTTCTGATATATCACTGAGACTCCTTAAAAGGAGACTCCTTAAAGGGAGACTCCTTAAAGGGAGTGAAAGGCGGGATATCAAATCCAAACTCTTCATATATATATATATATATATATATATATATATATATATATATGAAATCAATAATTGCAGTCACCTGTCTATGACAGTTGTGTACATTTTACAATTTTGTGTGTGTTCTGTAAGCTGCCCAGATTGGCTGGGGAAAGCCAGCCAGGCGGGTGGGATATACATAATAAAATCATCATCATCATCATCATTCAGTGCATGGTGTGGGAGTGACCATGTGCTCAGGATCCTGCAAACACAAGTTTTGCTTCAAAAGCAGGAAGGAAGGGAGGAAGGAAGGAAGGAAGGAAGGAAGGAAGGAAGGAAGGAAGGGGAAATTTGTACCTGTTCTTCACAATTAGGTGTTTCCATCATATTAACGATGATGTCAAGATCTGATAAGGTCCCCATCTCTGAATAGATTGAGGGCATCGACTGGATCGTAGATTCCAAGGTACTGAATGACGAAACTACAGCAAAAGATATGGTAGAAGCAGATTAGTGGGCCTTTGTAGTGGGTACTCCTGGAGTACAAGAACCTCTTTCTTTTTTTGCTGCCCAGGACAGTCATTTTAGGCTGGCACCCACAGCACTCATGTCAAAACAGCACTGGAAAACCAGTATTTCCATACTTCATCAAAAAGGGGTGCAGCCAGGGCCGGATTTAGGTTTGATGAGGCCCTTTATATATCCAGCTGTTCATTGTCAGCAACAAATTGTTGCTGTTTTTTTATTTTCATTCATGTTTTTCTTTTTCTTTTGTTTTAACCACTTTTTAAATAAATGAAATTCTTGTAATAAATGAAGAAGTAGTAGTAGAAGAAGAAGAAGAAGAAGAAGAAGAAGAAGAAGAAGAAGAAGTATAGATATTTAATTTCTCCTTGCCCATTGGGAAAACAACCCTTCCTTGAACAGGACCATTTGGTGCCATCATTGCAATGGAAAAACCCCTTGCAACCAGGCCCCACCCCTCTGCCTCAGTCTTTGTGACTGACCCAATTCACCAGATTCTTGGCTTTTGTCTGAACAACCCACTTTAACCCCCCCCCGGCACCTCCTTACCTATAGTACCCCCAATTGTACTTGTGCTCTCTGGGGTGGTGCTCACAAGTACTAGTGAGTTGTGGGTTGTCAGGGCACGGACATCGAGCCGATCAACGTTGGGTTGCTTCTTCTCCATTACTGGGTCTTGCTTCTCCTGTAGTGGTTTAAAGCTTTGGGGGCTGGTCTTGCAGTTCCCACAGCAGTCCCAGAGCAGTCTTCTGTTTCCCCCATCCCCTACCGAAACATCCCTGTGTGCTCTGCAAAGGCGAAACCTCCAGGATTTGGAAGGCCCTTTCTTCTGATCCTTGGATTCAGGGCCCACAGCTTGCATCCTGTGGTAGGCCGTGCATGGCCTGCCCTTGGGAAGGGTCTCCAAGGAAACATCAGGATCTCTCTCGGGAGCACTTACACTTTCCTCCTCCGCTGGAGCAGCATTGGTGTTCCTACTTGAAAGGAGGGCCCGCAGTCTTCCCAACCTTGAACAGAGTGGGGGAAAGCTGAGGAACGGGGCTTGTGACGCCACCTTATTTTACTGAGCTTAGTCTACCTTAGCCCTCTAGGATGGGGAACCGGTGGCCCTTCATAAGATGTTGGACCACCAGCTCCATCCAGTACACAGACTGAGACCATTCCTGCCTGCAGACTGTCTCGCCAGAGTGGACTACTGCAACACACTCTACGTGGGGCTACCTTTGAAAGTGACCCGGAAACTCCAATTAATTCAGAATGCAGCAGCTAGACTGGTGACTGGGAGTGACCATATAACACCAGCCCTGAGAGACCTGCATTGGCTCCCAGTACAGTGGTACCTCAGGTTAAGTACTTAATTCATTCCGGGGGTCCGTTCTTAACCTGAAACTGTTCTTAACCTGAAGCACCACTTTAGCCTATGGGGCCTCCTGCTGCCGCTGCACTGCCGGAGCACAATTTCTGTTCTGATCCTGAAGCAAAGTTCTTAACCTGAAACACTATTTCTGGGTTAGCGGAGTCTGTGACCTGAAGCATATGTAACCTGAAATGTATGTAACCCGAGGTACCACTAGTGGTACCTCTGGTTGCAAACTTAATTTGTTCCGAAGGTCCGTTCTTAACATGAAACTGTTCTTAATCTGAGGCGCGCTTTCGCTAATGGGGCCTCCCGCTGTCGCCACGCTGCTGCCACACAACTTCCACTTGCATCCCGGGGAAAAGTTCGCCTCCAGGTGCACCTACTTCCGGGTTAGCGGAGCTTGTTACCCGAAGCATTCACAAGGAGGACGGTATATAACCAGAGGTATTACTGTACAGTGGTACCTCTGGTTGTGAACAGGATCCATTCCAGAGCTCTGTTCGCAACCTGAGCAGAACGCAACCCACGTCTGCGCATGCACGGGTCACGATTCGCCACTTCTGCGCATGACATCATTTTGAGTGTCTGTGCATGCGCAAGCAGCGAAACCCAGAAGTAACCCTTTCCGGTACTTCCGGGTCGCAGCGGGACGCAACCTGAGAACGCTCAACCTGAAGCAAACGCAACACGAGGTATGACTGTACTTAAACCGTTGAAGGTAGGTCTGTCTTTTGAAAATAAACCCTGCCATGGCTGGGGAGGAAGGAATTCCCTAGAACTGTTCTGAACTAAAGCAGGCCTGGCTCATGGTATTTGGTTGTCTGAGGGAGTTTGGCAAAAGCCAGTTGGACTAGCAGCTGAATCTGAGGGCAGCAGATTAGTGTAGGGGATGCATAATATGTATGCCTCTCACGCAGCAACTGGGGAATGGCAGGGAGGCTGCCATGGCTGCTCCCTGGCACCTGCCGCCTAAGGCAATTTCCGCACTCTGCCCAATGGTAGGACTGTTCCAAATGGATATTGTTAGAACCAGAGCACAGAGCTGCTAAGAGAGCCTACTTACATCTCCGAATATCTAATTCCCCCCGTCACATTCAGTCTCTTCAGGAAGTGTTGTCCGGAGGCTTCTTAATCACCTGGGCGAGGTCTAGAAAACAAAAGTATTTTCAGACTGAACAAATCTCTGCCACCAGCCAAATCAGGAACAAATGCAACCCCCATGTTCCCCCTATATGTGATCCGACATGAACACACAATCCCCATGTACATCATTTCAAACTGATTTTTTAGTGTGGCATCAACTACACTTTACAACTCTCTGCCTATTGATATCTGGCAGGTGTCTTTAATTCCTCTTTCTCTCTCTTTTAACCCGTTTTCTATTCTTTTCTTCTTTTTCTTTATCTCCTCCCCTTTTTGTGTTTTTATTATAATCTAAATAGAAGTCTTAGTTTAGTTAAAAAAGGGGAAAGATATTAAGCTCTGTATTTTTCTCTATAAGCAATAATTTATTTATTTAAGATACCTGGCAGTTGTCTTCACTATACTCTTTCCGGGGCTTACTTAACATTTTCTTATTTAGGCAAACCGATCCAGACATTTAGTAGTTTCATGTGTTTTAATTTGTTTTTAGCTCATTGTTGATTTTAATGAGTTGTTGAATGTTTTTTCTTATAAGGCTATTTTTAGCCGCTTTTAATCGACAAATTTACTTTTCCGTAAACCGCTTAGAGGTTTTATTACGATCAAGGAGTATGTAATTATTTTTCCCAAATAAACAATTTCCTACTGATGTGACAAGTCAGTCCAAAGCACACACATGTTCTGTGCATTAGGATCATTGGAAGTTGTCTCAGTTATCCCCCTTGTTCTTCAACCTAATCTGTTCCTCTAGGCCACTGGCATGGCCAAACTTGGGACTACAATTCCCATCATCCCTAGCTAACAGGACCAGTGGTCAGGGATGATGGGAATTGTAGTCCCAAAAATATCTGGAGGGCCAAGTTTGGCCATGTCTGCTCTACTGGCTCCTCAATAGGAGCTCAGCTTTGGGGAGAGTTCAGTATCAGCAGGTGATAAGACCTTCTTTACAGTTTGCGGAGTTTTCTAGATATGCACCACCTCAGTCTCCTGTCCTATTAGTACACCATAGTGCGAGACTCAAAATATAGCAGTTATGGGGGGGGGGGAGAGAAATGCCAACAAAATGGGAGAAAAAAAGCATCAAGCACTTACTCTCATAAAAGACCTCTGGTTATCTGACAGGTGAGCCAGCAGGGGGAAATGTCACAATGGAGGACATGTGACAGTTACCTTAGCAACCTGGGCATTGTTTTTCTTAATATTACCCTGGCCTTCTTTTTATTCATTAAGCCTGCTATGTATTGCGTCTGCGTTTTCTTTCTGTTTGGCCTTGATTTGCACCTGCACCTGCTATGCCTAGGCACCTGGGATTCTCACCCCCTCCCATTCATACCTGGGGCCCCATTATGTGCTCCTTCTGGCAATGTGCATAAAGGATTTAAACCAGCTCAAAGGCAGCTGCTACGCTGCTCATCCATGCTACGGTTTCATTATGTGTGTTACTGGAGTAGATGGGGAATGTGCCTTTAGGCACGGGGAGCCGTAGGAAAAACAAACAGATCTGCGTGTCGTGGGTGCACGTGTCAATTAATGCGATTGCTGTTGCTGTTGGTGCTTTCAATCCTGGCCTCCTTAGCAAAGGAAATATTTTTTATGAACGTATTTAATGCTCAGTTTTTCCCCCTGATGGCTAAGGAAAGGCATCATTACAAGCAGACACGTATTGTAACAAAAATCCTGGGTGTCCACTTCTGTGTCAGCAAAATGCTTTTGGGGGGGGTGTTGCTGATTTTTCAGCAGACACATGTGGGGTGTTTGTTTGTGAAGAAATTGTGTTTTCCACTGGGTGACTTCCTCAGTGACTTCCCCTGAATTTCTCTTTCAAAGGGTTAAGCCTCCTCTGCCACCAGTTCTCTGTTCTAATTTCCCCTTTCTTGAAGCAGCTTTTCTATGAGAAAAGCACTTTGGGGGTTTGTTTTGACTTTTTAACCACTCGATTTGCTTGCTTGCTTCCTACATCGTATGTGCTTCATTTTATGCCTGCACCGTTTGTGACTGGACTGGCCAAATGGTTGACTATAGACTACACAAATATTGTGTCCTTCTAGGTCAGGGATGGGGAATTTATGGGTCTCCAGATGTTGTTGGACTACAACTCCCATCATTCCTGCCCCATTAGCTTTGTTGATTGAGAGTGAAGACAGGGAGTCCAACAACATCAGGTTCCCCATCATTGTGCAAGGTGTTTGAGGATCCTTCTTTTTTTAACCGTCAAGGAAATCAGCAAAGTAGGATGTTTGTGAAGCTTCTACTCAACTGCTATGTATAAGTTGGTGTTTCACGATCAAAAGTTGTGCCTGCTTGCTTTAATCTTTTCTGTTTGGCAGAGGGGAAGTGGAATAAAGAGCACAGACATGCAAAAAACGTCATGTTTCTCCAGAAACCTATCTCCTATGCTTGTGCAAGGAAGCTGAGACTCAAAAGTTCACCTCCTGCTCCCACCAGAAATAAAATGGGATTTGAACATTCAAATGTGAACATTCATATATCAAACCCTTCAAGTGTCCCTATTTTCCAGATACAGTCCTGGATTTACAGAAGCTGTCCCAGTTTCTGATCTGATGACAGGATGTCCCGCTTTTCCTTAAGAAGTCCCCATTCCCTCGGAGAAATGTTGGAGGGTATGGAGTTATGCAACCCCCAAGCCAAGAAGATAAATAACTATACAACCTTTGGAAGACATCTGAAGGCAGCCCTGTATAGGGAAGTTTTAAAAAATGTTTCATGTTACTATGTTGGAAGCTGCCCAGAGTGGCTGGGGCAACCCAGTCAGATGGACAGGGTAAAAAGAATAAAATGAAGACACAACAATAACAAAAATAATAGTAGGTAAAGAAGATCGCACACTGGTGGAGGGAAGTACTGGGCTGTGGGGGAGGGAGGTGAAGGGATTAATTGAAACTGTTAAAGAGTGGTATAGGATTTAAGAGATTTAAATTTTCATAAAGATTCTATAAGGAAAGCAGAAAGCAGCAAGAAATATCAAGTAAAGGTATCGGAGAGGAGATCAGTGTAAATGAAAACATGAGACTTAAGGTTTTCTTACATATGATTTTATTTTGGAGTTGTTTGTTGTAAAGAATGTATATTATGTGAATAAAATAATTAAGGATAAAAATAATAATAATAAAATGAAGATGATAAAACAGGACATCCCTAATTTCATCGGAGAAATGTTGGAGGGTATGATATATATGAATGGTGCTTTTATGTTTTTAATGCTGTAATGTAGTTCTGCTTTTGTTTTCAAATGTGTTGTAAGTCACTTGGAGACGTCTGCGTATCAAACAAGCAACAATGACATTACAACACTACAATCACAAACAAACATACACTGACTAGCATCAACTATTAGGCCTCAGCTTCTGGCTGGCAGGGCAATCACAATACATTTTGTTGCCTGAGGCAAAGAACAAAATGGCGCCCTCCCCTTCCACTTCTAGAATCCAACTGGCAGCAGAATCTTGCTTCTACACTGGGATGAGATGCTGCCCTGCCCTGGGGGCAGTAGACTAGGCTGGAAGGCACAAGGGAAACAGAGGGCTACTGGATGTTCTGCCCTGAGTGTCTGCTGTCTGAGGAAGCTGTCTCACTCTGCCTAATGGTAGTGCTGGCCCTACAAGACAACCAGAGGGGAAAATGATAACCATTTCTTCTAAAACATATATCCTAGGTTTTGCAAAGTGAAGAAGAAGAAGATTTGGGCCTTTGTACTCCCTTTCTGCGGAGGGCTGTAAAAACAGGGTTATGTTAAGAAAGGATTTAAAGAAAATGTACCAAAATTATTATTGCTGTTGATTTATAAAAAAAGTGTAGTCTGCTTTTTGCCCCAAAGGCCCCAAAGTGATTTCTGCCATAAAATTCTGCAATCCTTAAAGCCAAACACAATTTGAAACATAGCTGTACAAACCAAGCAATATGAAAATCCCAGAATACTGGGAACTTTGGGAACTTTGGATGTACAGAAATACCTACGATTCCCTATGTATATGCAATAAAAACTATGACATGTTGGTTGTTCTTTTGAAGGAGATTGAAGGATGGCCTTGAATGGTATTCCATTTCCAAACACAGTTGCCAGCAGATGCAAGTATTAAAAAATAAAATAAAATAAAATACAGAATTTCTAACACCAAAGTAACAGGTTATCTTCTTGTCCCCTATTGAGCAAATGCAACAACTGTGATAAAAATACATCTCAAGACACAAACCGAGCTTCAGTAATAGCAGAGCAGCATTTTTTTACTTCCATGCTAGCTAATAGCTCCTGACAAGGAATATGAAAATATACTACCCTGTGGATATTTCCCTATCAGTGCAAAATGTTACCAGCAATTGACCCAGGCCCTGCTGAGGATAAAATCCCCCTTTTATTAAAATGGCATGCTTCCACCATGTTAATGCTGTGTTATTTCCCCCCCCCCCCACCTAGTATTTTGGAAATGTTGTTTGATAGACACTAGTTTGACAAGTATCTGTAGTTATACAGACTGTTCATAGAGTGAAGGCACAAACCCCAATAACTCGCTGGAATAAATGCTTTCATTAATTTAAATGAGGGTGATCGGATGTGGAAAACGGCAGCACTCCTGCAACTTTAATAGCTGTGCAGGAGAGGGGATTTCAGCAAGTGTCTGTGGTGTGGGATTGCCTCTTCTGCAATATTAAAGGTGCAAAAGCCTCCCCCCCCCCCCCGGCCACATTAATTTCAACAGAATTAACTGCTAAGGAAGTGTTCAGGAATATTTTAATGTTCTCTCTCACTGCTGGTGTCAGTAGTTTTGTTAGTCCTCATTTAATCTGTGATAGCACGTGATTTCACAAATAGTTTTTGCATTTAGAAATAGTTTTAAATTATTTCACCAGATGGAGTTGCTAGCTTTCGAACCCTCCCTTGAATAGCAGTTTAAATTACAATGATTAGCAAGTCATAATGTTTAGGTCCATGCCATTAAAAGCTTCACTTGCTGATTTCTGCCTTTCCAACCCCATGAAGGGGATGGGAGCAGACCAGCTGGCAATGATACAGCCTAGCGCTTGTAAAAATTAATCTTAAGGCATTTTGTGTAAGAAGCCGTTAAATAAATATCAGCTGGTAAAGGGATCTGCAGGTGTGGAGCAATAACAGAAAGAGAAAGAGGACTTTTCCTGCTAACCTGTTTATTGAACAGTCATTCTGGTTTGCTTGCTCAAAGCTTTTGAGGACGTTAGGCTATGTCTGGTCTTTATTGAGCATTCATTCTGATTTATTTACAGGGAGGTTATAATGACAATGAGCATTCCACCTGAATTGTTTGCCACGGCAGTTATAAACCTTCCCATTACTCATTTGTTCATCCTACACAACAGAGCACTTTAATCCACTTTAATTGCGCGAACCTAAATTTCCTGGATGTGTTTCCATCCCTTCTGCAAAATACTGTCTGGAGGCAACCAGAAAGAGAGGGCAGAATCTGTGAAGATGCAGAACACAACAAGAGATACAAAGAGGCAGAGGAACACAAAGACTTAGCAGGGAAATATAGAAAAGCACAAATGTTGCCAGCTGCCCTTTGCAAGGAGATGTGCATCTATCCACAAATAAAAACAGAAGTAGTAATATACATGAAATGTACGAATAGCTTTTGGGTGGAAGGTTCTAGAAGGTTTGCTGTTCCAAGAGACATGAGAGTCAGTGTTTTGGGTGGTCTAAATATACTGTATCAGGACTGGGCACAATTGTATCACTGCTGCTGCTGCTACTAGTGCTAGAGTGTGGTCTGAAGGCATGGGAGTCTGGTACTGGCTAGCGCAGGGGTCTGCAAACTAAGGCCTGTGGGCTGGATCAGGCGCACCTGGGTCATAAATCAGGCCTGCGCCCCGCGCTGCGAAGCTGGAACCTGTCGCGAAGCCAAGACTTCCGGCGATGGCGACAGGAGGGAGAGGCCGAGCAGCGGCAGCTCTGCCACTCAATCACCGCACCTGGTTTACCTCAGCGGCATTTGATTGGCAGAAACGTCCCCACGCCATGCTGAGGTAAACTAGGCGTGGCATATGATTGGCAGAGCCACTGACGCTCGGCCTCTTCCTGCCGTTGCAAGGAAGCAAGGCAGCGCTCTGGCTCCTCCCACCTTGCCACCTCTGGAAGTCCGCTTTCCCTTCCCTGCCAGCTTCCACCTGCACCGCCAGGAGACTGCCAGGAGACGCTGCGTCTCAGAGCATAGCCGCACCCTGCCCTGCCATTGGATGCATAAGAGCCTAAGGACGCACATACTCGCAAGTTAGCTGCGGTCGTTTCAAGGCCGCTTGTTCAGTGCCTGAAGAACTGCTCAAGCCCACTGAGATGAAATGCGCTACGGATTGCGCCCCGGGAAAGGTAAGCATAGCGGCTGGCCCCCCTCTCCTCTTCTTCCAGCTCTGCCCCCTATGCCAATTCTCCGGCCTGCCACAAGGTCTGAGGGATAGTGGACCAGCCTGTGGCTAAAAGAATTTGCTGACCCCTGGGCTAGTGCTTGGAAGGTGATCGTATGGAAACCACATGTGGTGCTTCCTATTTTGCCACCTGAGGCGAATATGCCACCGCACTGCCTCCCTTACTTGCACTGTGGTGCATGTGAAGTAATGCCAGTGGCTTCCAAAGAGATCTTGTGAGATCTCACCAACCTCTTACAAGATCTCTTGTGTTCTGTGAAATCTCATGAGATTTCAGTGAGATTTTGGTGAGCTCTTTGCTCATGCAGGAGCCACCTCTTGGCTTCCTTGCCAGAGGAAAAAAGGCAGGCTGCGAGTGTGTGAAAATATAGACAAATTATTTCCATATATAACTGACAAATTTTCCTTAGCGCAAGCCTCATTGCAACCATCCCTCTGATCAATCACTGTTTACTCCTGTTTTATATGTGGATTACTGAGGTGCAAAGAGAAGAACTTGTCCAAGCTGGATCTACGGCAACAGGGGACCAGAATTAAGACAGGTGACTACCAGAGATCTTCACAGTTGTGGCACTCCAGGTGTAGAACCAGGGTAGCCAGTAGCATAGCGTGGGAAGGGCCAAAGGAGCGGTTGTCCTGGATGCAAAATTGTTAGGGGTGCAAATTTTTAACAACTGGTGCTGCCTCAGTACAGCTGTGCACTTCCATCTCTGGCCTCCACTGAAAATAGCTTCTCCATATGAACCAGGAAGTGACCTCTCCAGATGACAGAATGACTTCTTTTCTTATCTCTGTGGCTGTGATTTCCTGGGTGATGCAGATGCCATTAGACAGTTGAATATGCATGTGTTCTCCATCTGTTCCCCTTTCTCCATGTGGCCCCGGGCACTGGCAATCCATGCTATGCCATTGAGTCATAGAGGCAAAGGACAGAGTTCCTGCACCTTTAAGTGTGGTGTAGCGATTTTAGCCAGCAATTTTGTTGTGCAAGCTACACCTGCTGAAATCCCCACTTCTACACAGCTATTAAAGGTGCAGGAGCCCCATATAATGTAGCTCTTTCTGGGCCAAGCCCAAATTCTGCTTTCCCAATGCAAATATAGAAAAGCATAGCATTCTTGATGCAGTTATGATGAGTCTGCTTCTGTGGCCATGCCGCTTATCAACTTTATTTTTTTATAGCACTGGGCTCTTGTGTGGGACCAAGAGGAAGGTCAGGGTGGAGAGAACCTTGACACAATCTGGTGGTCATGGGTGAGTTTTAAAACCAGGACAGAACTTGGTGGGTCAAGAGTGAAGTAATGATGGAACCTGGTAGTCCTGGATAAGGTGAAATAAAAACCTGTTTGGTTACAGGTGAAGAGCCAAGGCAGAATATCAAATTCACTTGCTTTTCAGGCATCCTGCTACTTATCTGATCAAATACAGCAGGAGTGAGGAATCTATAGCCCACCCGATGTTGACAGACTCACATCAGCCCCAGGCAGCACAGGACATGTTGTGGGGTGGTGGACACTGGAGTCCATCATCTGAGGCCCAAAAGTTATCCAACCTGGAAATACAGTTTAATGGGTAGAACCATTAAAATACTGGCTGATTGGCATCCCTATGATGACCTGTAAGGAAAAGTCTCCTGTTTTAAAGTCACCTCAGTCACTTTAGCGAGATGTTATCCTTCCTGTCTGCACATTGCAGAATACATAGCTTATTGTCACTTGGCATTTGGAATCAAGGAACATCTTTTTCTGATGCAGTTAGTGTCAAATGTAAAGATAAAACTGATGTTTATCAGAGACGAGGCCCAGAGAGGACAATTTGAATCAAACGAAAGCCAGAGAAGATTAGCAAGCAGAAAAACAGAGAGCGAGAGGGAGAGAGCACTATGTCAGATATGCTTTATTCACAGGAAGAATAAATCAGAGTTAATGGATCTTGGAGATTTTGTGATGTGCTGTTTGTAAGAAAATATTATTCCTCCTGCGCTGTTTAAAACACGAGCTATTCCTCGTTTTGATTGATTAAATGTGTGTGTGTGTAATACTAATATATCTATTGAAAGCAGTGAAAACGGGTAAGCATGTATATGTCAAATAATATTAAAGCAGCTACTGTGACTGGAGGATGCGGGGAGATGGCTGAAGCTTTTGTTGCTGGTGGTGGGGTGGGGTGCGGGCAAACAAATGGTCAGTGGTAGCAATGGTGAGGAGGGATGCAAACCTGCTCAGAGACGGGAAGCCCGCTGAAGGCCATCACACCCAAATCCCCATGTCCCCCCACCCCCAAGGACAAACCCTTAGAACCACCCCAAAGATCTTTAGTGGCTTGCAGCTCCACATGCAAAGCGACTTCACTGAAAAAGTGGAAGTGGTCTAAAATGTAGGCACTCCAGGGATGGTGTGATGGATACCTGTGATGGTCTATTCCAGGTATGTCCAAAGTCCATTTTGGGGGCCAAATCTTGCCCCCTGGCCGGTTTTATTTGGCCCCGTGGCAGTTTTTATTGGCGTCAAATCCTAAAAAAGCTCAACAACTGCCACCCTAGCAACCCTAAAAAGCTCAACAGCTTCAATCCTAAAAAACGGTCAGCAACTTCAATGGTTCACTTCATCAAATCTGGCCCTCTTTGAAGAAAGTTTGGGCACCCCTGGTATTCACATGTACACACACACACACACACACACCCCATCACTGCATGGGTGCTCTGCATGTCAGAACCAGCACCAACGGAATGGGGTTGGGGAGGAAGATAACCTCATACCCCTCATACCAGCAAATTGAATGCACACAACACATTTAAGAACATCTCCTCAGGGAATAGCTCAGTCAGCAGAGCAGGAGGGGGGTGGGGTTGAGCCCCACCTTGGGCAAAACATTCCTGCGTTGCAGGTAGGGTTGCCACCTGTCTTGTATTACTCAGGATTGCCCTGTATAATGCAGAATTCTTCTGTATTTCAATGTAAAATGCTACATTCTGTATTGATACAGTTTTGCCCTGCACTTCAGATCTCAGCCAAGTTAGGGATCCTCTCCAAATACCTGTGTTTGAAAGGGTGTGACAAAGGTCATGTATTTTATCTCCGGGTAGCCCAGCACAGACAGATTTACAAATTCACGTGAACGTGTGTGCATGAGTGACAAATTCCAGATGGCCCATCTTGTTGGGCTGAAATGGATTGTAATGGATTGCTCTGAAATCAGTTCAGCACCGGATGGAGAAAAACAAACGCCCCCCGCCCTGTATTTTGACAGAACAAAGGTGGCAGCCCTAGTTGCGGGGGGCGGGGGCGGTCTAGAGGACCTTGGGGGGGTCCCTTCCAACCATTCTACGATTCTCAAAACAAAGGGACGGGAACTGCGCAACCTTAACCCCAGTCTACTCAGAAGTAAGACCTGTTGAGTGCCCTGGGGTAAGCGGAGTTAGAATCCACCAGCAGCATAAGGAGGCAGCCGGTGCTTCCACCAAACAGGGATGCTCGCTGGCGGGCGCGAGAGAAATCCATTTCCCAGGGATCATCCGGGAAAGAGAGAGAGAAGAGGGGCGGCTGCCCCGCCGAGCAGCAGCGGGCGAGGAGGGAAGCAGGCGCCGCGGCTGCCGCAGGTCCCTCCTCCGCCTATGGCTGCTCTCCTTCTCTCGGCGAGGGGAGGGCGGAGCCTCGGCGCTTAGCCTCCCCGGGGGAAATTGCTCCGAGGAGCCGCGGCCGCCGCTGTTGCTGCTGCAACGTCGAGTCTTTCCGAGGCGCGCGCGCGCGGGTGTTTCCTGCGCGGGGCGGGCCGGGGGCGGCTCCGGGCGCGCAAAAGGCGCGGGGCGGAGAAGGCGCGCGGGGCTCTGCCCGTCACGGCCGCTTCCCTCCGCCCCTTTCCCGGCCAGCCCAGGAGCGGAGCGTCCGCGCGGCCTCCGGACGGTCGCTGGCTCGGCGAGGCTTCTCCTCCTCTCGGGCCGGGCTCCGTGGCCCTCGCTGCTCCGCCTCCGCCATGTCCGCAGCCGCGGGCGGCGGCGGCGGGGCGGGCACTCCCAAGGCGCTGCCTTCGTCGGGACCCAAGTCTCTGCGGGAGATGCCGCACCCGCTGGCCGCCTCCAGCAGCGAGGAGGCGGGCGCCGAGCTGACGCCCAGCCCGGACTTGCAGCTGCCGCGCAGCATCGCCGACAAGGTAGCGGCCGCCGGTGGGGCCTGCGCGGGGCGAGGGCTGGGCTCGGTTCTTCTCCTGGCTTCCGGGCGTGCGTGGTCGATCTGGGTCGTGTGAATGCGTTTCTTTGCCGTGCCAGGACAGCTGGGTCGCTCAGGGCTGCAAGAGAGTAAGCTGCAGTGTAGGAAACGTGCAAAAAGCAAGGGGGCATGTGTGCAAGAGGGACTTCAGCGTGGGAGCCAACTCCTTGGGGCTGAGGACCCTTCTCCTCCCCCCAAAATATTTGAGCTCCCCCCCCCCAAGTTGATGGGCATTGCCATTCAAATGATGTCCATGCACCACGTCATGTGATCAATGGTGTAAGGCGGGGCTTACCTGAGTCCCCTCAATATTTTATTCAAGTTGGCACCCCTGGACTTCAGCCTTCCACCAACATCTTGCCCCCTTCGCTAAGTTGGTGAAATGGTGGGAATCTTTTTATATAAAAAAGTCCTCTTCCAATCTTTTTTTGCCTGTTGTCCTCTCCTTTTGTGTTTGTGTGTAAGCAACCCATCTGAGTATATTTTGGCTCCGACACAGCCAAGGCAAGAATGGGAAAACAACAAAGCAACTTCTGTTTTGGGCTCGTAATAAGGACACAGTAATTTGTGATGGTGTGTTGACTCATCCGTGTTGAAAGTGCGTGGAGGACACTTGTGCGGAGGTTGGTTTTGCAGTGCTGTCACAAATGCAGGCTGTGTTGCAAGCGTGGGGCGCAGTGAAGCAATCCCTGGCTCCGTGCCAGGCTCGTTTCCTATCTGCCAGTTTGGTGTGTATTGGTTTGTGCACCTGACCTTGATGACCCGAATGGGTTGGCTTCCTTTTCTGGAGTTGCCTCTGTTCCACCTTTAAGACAAGTCCTCCCTGGGGGAGTCGGCAGTATATTTAAGAACAATCCAACACTACTGCCAGTTAGGTTTGTCCACCAGAAGCCATTACCTGTTGGGAAAGGTTCTCAGAAACTGCATCGCTTACCTCTTCGATTCCCAACTTAGGACAATTGAAGAAGTGCAGAGATGATCAAGGCCTGTATTTGCTGGCACTTTTGGATATTCTTAGCTGACTTTAAATGGCATGTGAATGTCTTGGAAGTTGGTTCTCGGAGCCCCAAATGGTAGATTGACTAAAGAGCTTGGTACAGATGCCCAGGCATTAAGCAAGTTCCTGTCCTCATTTTAGACATAGGTATCTTCTTGGATGTACATATAGTGAATACTCAAGACCATGGGTAGACAAACTAAGGCCCAAGGGCTGGATCGGCCCAATCGCCTTCTAAATCCAGCCCACGGACTGTCTGGGAATCAGCGTGTTTTCACATGAGTAGAATGTGTCCTTTTATTTTAAATGCATCTCTGGGTTATTTGTGGGGTCTGCCTGGTGTTTTTACATGAGTAGATGTGTGCTTTTATTTAAAATGCATCTCTGGGTTATTTGTGGGGGATAGGAATTCGCTCATCTCCCCCCCCCAAAAAATATACAGTGGTACCTCGGGTTACATACACTTCAGGTTACATACGCTTCAGGTTACAGACTCTGTTAACCCAGAAATATTGCTTCAGGTTAATAATAATAATATTATTATATAATATATAATATAATAATATATTCAGGTTAAGAACTTTGCTTCAGGATGAGAACAGAAATTGTGCTCCGGTGGCGTGGCAGCAGCAGGAGGCCCCATTAGCTAAAGTGGTGCTTCAGGTTAAGAACAGTTTCAGGTTAAGAATGGACCTCCAGAACGAATTAAGTACTTAACCTGAGATACCACTGTAGTCCGGCCCCCCACAAGGTGTGAGGGACAGTGGCCCGGCCCCCTGCTGAAAAAGTTTGCTGACCTCTGCTCAAGATACTATAGTCTGAGGCTCTGACAACATCTTATAGCTGGCATGAGAGAAGATTCTGCCCCAGTTAAGCATAGCTTGAGCTGTGTAAAACCATATAACTTGAGCTGCAAAATATTGGTGCCTTAAGCAACCAGAGGCATAGCAGTGGTCTGAATTTATTTATTTATTTACAAGTTTATTTACAAGCTTTTTGAGCAACCCCCTCCACAGAGCAGCTTACAAATTCCTGGAAGTAAGTCAAGAGCATTGGCCTTGCTCCCTTTCCAAAAGCCACTGCACTTTTCCTCCCCTGTGTTCTGAGTACCTCACTTCAGCTGGGGCTTCCTATGCTGCTCCTGAGATTCGTAGGGCAGAAGGCAGGGGAAGAGGGACTGTATATGAAGCTGGAGCTGGTGACATGCAGAGCCACCACTGGACGAGTTGCAAGTAAGAAGGCAGGCAGGTTCTTTTGCCCCTGTGCACCAGTCTCCAGTGCTTCCTTCCTTCCTGAGTACCACAGTTGGTTGCTGCGTTGTGACCCGAAAAGAGATAAGTGCAAGCAGCCTAGCTTCATAGCTTTTTTCCCCAGGTGTTGCTATCAAGAGAGGTCATGTGTTTGCAGGCTGCACGGGAAAGTCTGTGGCTTGCCTTGAGAAATCTGGCAGGTGCAACCGTTCAACAAATGTATTGGTTTTGAGGTTTTGGTTTCTCAGGACGCATCGGAAGGGACTCCGCAAAATACGCTAGAGGAGAGCCACCTTAACTTGTGTGTGGTCCACGCACCAACCCAAAACTCTGCAGATCTGTTTTGGTTTTAACAGCTGCACACGGGGGCAGTGTAGTAATTAACCACCTTGAGAGCTTTACACAAGCGGCAGTTCCGCATGGTACAACATCATGTAATTGGCTTCCCATGAGGTATCAATCTTGTACCAGGTGTGTGAACAAACAATAGGCCCCCGTTCCTTATACCTGGGCTACATGATGATGGAAGGATTGAGTTACCCTAGGCTGCATTGCTTTGTTGACAGCAAGCCAGTGGATTTCAAGCCGCCTACTTTCAGGGACCCATTTCATCCTTGCCTTCCAAAGGACTCTTGTGGGACAGCTCCGGTCAGGATCCCTGCTTGTTCCTTTTTGGTCATGAAGGGTCAATTTAAGTTCGACAGCCTGCTTTTACTTAGTGGTGTGGGAGCTGCTGCTGCTGCTGCTGCTGCTGCATGAATTGTCCCATCTGTGCCTCTTGGATAACGTTGGAAGTGCTGCATCAGATAAGTTGCTGATGTGCAAGGTGAGAATTGGCCATGGGTGGGCAAATTAAGGCCCAGGGGCCAGATCCGGCCCAATCGCCTTCTAAATCAGCATGTTTTTACATGAGTAGAATGTGCCCTTTTATTTAAAATGCATCTCTGGGTTATTTGTGGGGCCTGCCTGGTGTTTTTACATGAGTGGAATGTGTGCTTTTATTTAAAATGCATCTCTGGGTTATTTGTGGGGCCTGCCTGGTGTTTTTACATGAGTGGAATGTGTGCTTTTATTTAAAATGCATCTCTGGGTTATTTGTGGGGCATAGGAATTTGTTCATATTTTTTTTTCAAAATATAGTCCAGCCCCCACAAGGTCTGAGGGACAGTGGACCGGCCCCCTGTTGAAAAAGTTTGCTGACCCCCCAGTACTGGCCTTTTCCTGATCTGGAGCTTTCAGCTTTAACCGGCACAGGAAGGTTGCACCGGCAGTGTTCAAAATTAGCCAGATGCCAGGCACATTTTGCACCTGGCTATTGGCCACTTGCAACCAAGTGAAGATTCCTGGGTGCCAGGATGGCACCTGATATCTCAACCATCTGGAGGTGCATTCTTGGCGATCATCGGATCTGGGTAGTTTTCACATGATAATACTCCATCCTGTAGAATTCTATCAGTTATATTTTATCTGCACAATTCAGAATGGATTTCTGGAACCAAAATGCTATTTCTGTGCAGCCTGAGCAGGAGCAGTCAACATTAAGAAAAATAGGTCGGAAGAGGCCAATATATAATGTGGACTGTCCCTGGACCAAGTGACTTTTCTTCTTTTAAGTTCTCAAAGTTCTCAGCCTAGCCCTGAACTAGCCAGATGTTTAACTGAGAATCAATCACAGTCAGTCCATCATTTTAAAAATAAGACTTTAGAGCTGTCTTGCCCCAAAATGGCAACAAGACATTCCGTTTTGGTGACTGCAACCTTGGTTTAAGGAGCCATTTGGCACCTAGATTGTATATCTGAGTTCTTGACACTTTACTAGCCCCAGACTTATTGGGTCACTGCTGTACCTTGTGCTGAGACAAGGGACAACAGGCAATTGAACTGAGCGAGGGGTTTGGGGTCAAACCTGGCCAGAAGCTCCATAGCCCACTCCCCATGGAGAGGTTATTTAGGGAAATATACTTTGCATGTCTTTAGCAGCCATTAACTGCTGCTGAACCAGAGCTGAACCTTGATATCAAAATAGATCTTTATAAAGGCTCCAACTGTGGCTTGAAGTAAACCCTGCTCTCCCCCTATCTTGAAGACACACTGACATCTTGACTGTGTTTGACAACAATTTAGCAGTTTTTGCAAGCATGCTTAATATAGAGAGACAGCAGCTATCCAGTTAGGCCTGCTTGTAAAAAGGTCTGTTCAAGCCCTCTTCCCGGGATTTGGACCTGAATGCTGTGCCTCTGTTTCTTGAAATGTGTGGACTGCGGAAGCTTCATTGAGATCTGTTGTTATGGCCCATACCTGCTGAGAAGCAGAGTTGGGTAGGGGTTTTTTGTTTGGTCTTCACAATGCATTTTGGAACATGGCACCTTCATTGTTTAGAGGTTGGCATTAGAAGAATCCTTGTGTAGCAGCCAAGCAACATTCATGTGCTGCCACCCAGTTTCTCTACACTTGGTTGGTATGTGACTGTGAGTGTTCCTTGAAGGCATCGGTCCTACATAATCAGCACCAGCTTCGTACTGCTGGGAATCTGGGTGGTGGAAGCTTGATGTTGACCTTGTCTCAGATCTTGTTACCATAAATATGCTTTAGCCTGAAGAGCGTATCATGTATAGCAGCGATGGAGAACCTCTTCCAGCCAGGGAGATGAATTCTTTCATGCCCAAGAGGCAAGAAGTGGGTGGAGCAATGGACATAACTCTTATTTTTCTACAGCAGGCTACATTTCAGCCGCTGGGAACTGGGTACATTGACCTTATTATGTCTGCACTTTATCAGCTGTTCTGCCTCCAAGGCCCCATTTAAAGGACTGGTAGTAATAATAATAATAATAATAATAATAATAATAATAATAATTTATTATTTATGCCCCACCCATCTGGCTGAGTTTCCCCAGCCATTCTGGGCGGCTCCCAATCAAGTGTTAAAAACAATACAGCATTAAATATTAAAAAGTTCCCTAAACAGGGCTGCCTTCAGATGTCTTTTAAAGATAAGATAGCTGCTTTCCTTCACATTTGAAGGGAGGGCGTTCCACAGGGCGGGCGCCACTACCGAGAAGGGCCTTCTGGCAGTTCCGTCATTGCAAGAAGTGAGGTTACAGGGAACCAGACACTTCTTGGTTCCCTGTAACCTCACTTCTTGCAATGAGGGAACTGCCAGAAGGCCCTTGGAGCTGGGCCTCAGTGTCTGAGCAGAACGATGGGGGGGTGGAGATGCTCCTTCAGGTATACAGGACTGAGGCCGTTTAGTGCTTTAAAGGTCAGCACCAACACTTTGAATTGTGCTCAGAAACGTACTGGGAGCCAATGCAGATCTCTCAGGACCAGTGTTATGTGGTCCTGGCAGCCACTCCCAGTCACCAAATGTTTCAAAGCCCCAAATGTTTGAGACTAGGTTACCTGAAAGTCTGCTGCCTTCCCTATGTACCTATCTGAACCTTAAGGTCCTCTTTAGTGGCCCTACTCGGAGTCCTCCAAGTTAATAAAGAGAGGTGGGTGAACCTCCAAGGACAGAGCCTTTTGGGTAGTGGCATCTCAGTCATGCAACAGGCTTTTCAGAAAGCTTTGCCTGGATGGTGATTTGGTGCCAGGGTTTTTTTTTTGTTTTTTTTTTTTGTTCACCTAGCTGTTTTAAATATGCTCTGTATTCTGACCCTGTTTTTCTTTTTAAAAATCTGTTTGTAACTTTTGTAACCTGTGATGGTGTTTGCATATATGTATTTTCTTTAACTGTTTGACATTTTTGTGTCTTTTACTTATTTATTATAATTCACCCAGGGAATTTTATGTTATGAGGCTGCATAGAAAGATGTAAAATGGCACATGACATGAAGTGGCTGGTGGGAGTCCTGACGGTTAGGATTGAGGAACCCTTCACCCCTGTTGTTTCTGTCTTGGAAACTGCAAATAATATTCATGGGACAATGAAGTTGCCATTATTAGGCTAGGGTTATCTCTAAGTGTGTTAAAAGTGTAGTTTTTCCCCAAGAGACCTCCTAATAGTCATGATGACCTACAAAACAAAGGTGTCTGGCTTGAAGGAACCCTCAGCCAACCATTTGCTAACTTCTGGTAAAGTCTCTGTCCTGTGGAAACTGATAAGGTAAAGGTAAAGGGACCCCTGACCATTAGGTCCAGTCATGGCCGACTCTGGGGTTGCGGTGCTCATCTCGCTTTATTGGTCGAGGGAGCCTGTGTACAGCTTCCGGGTCATGTGGCCAGCATGACTAAGCCGCTTCTGGCGAACCAAAGCAGCGCACGGAAACGCCGTTTACCTTCCCGCTGGAGCGGTACCTATTTATCTACTTGCACTTGACGTGCTTTCGAACTGCTAGGTTGGCAGGAGCAGGGACCGAGCAACGGGAGCTCACCCCGTTGCGGGGATTCGAACCGCCGACCTTCTGATCGGCAAGTCCTAGGCTCTGTGGTTTAACCCACAGCGTCACCCGTGTCCCATGGAAACTGGTAGGGAGGAGCAATTTGTTCTGGAGCAACTTGGTGTGTACAAGGGATACGTATACAACAGCACTGAGATACCTGCCATCTCTTGCACATGTCAAGTGTACAGTTTGTGTACATATGCTCCCATCCTTTCAATGGCTGATTTTGAAACAAGTAGTTTCTGTTTCAGTCGGTGTAGCACAGTGGCATTTAGCAACTCATGCATGAACTGGGAGGTCCCCAGTTCAAATGCATTTCCATCAAACTTGCGAGCTATTCTTCAGCAAGCTGTTCTGTTGGCCTTCACCCATAATAAGGGCAAAAATACTGGTGCACCTTACTGAATTGTTCCAAGGAGCCATGAGACCGTGTCTGTGAAACGCTCTGACGTACCGTATTTTTTGCTCTATAAGACTCACTTTTCCCCTCCTAAAAAGTAAGGGGAAATGTGTGTGCGTCTTATGGAGCGAATGCAGGCTGCGCAGCTATCCCAGAAGCCAGAACAGCAAGAGGGATTGCTGCTTTCACTGTGCAGTGATCCCTCTTGCTGTTCTGGCTTCTGAGATTCAGAATATTTTTTTTCTTGTTTTCCTCCTCCAAAAACTAGGTGTGTCTTGTGGTCTGGTGTGTCTTATAGAGTGAAAAATACGGTATCTAATGCAGCCCTTTCCAGACTTCAGTGTCTGTATGTTTGCACCACTTGAATTTTGCTGGGAGCCTTGGCGCATCTCTTAATTAGCTTCTTTCTCCAGTGGCGGCATCCTCATCAAAACCAGCACAGCATTAGGAAAGTCTTGTACCCCCTAGGACAGAGTGCTGAGAAGGGCTCTCTGGACTGGTGTATAGTAGAGAAAAAATTGTAGGCAGCGCCAGCATAATGTGAAAAATCACAAGCCCTCGGTCCTTTGCTAGCCGCTCTGTTGGATAAAATTGAACCTTGTCAAAATGGCCTTGAATCTCAATTAGCAAAAAGAATTAAGTGCAGGACAAAATACTGAAACAAATTATTTTTAACTGATCTGCAGCTTTTCTACAGACCACCCACATGGGAGCTCAATTCCATGAGCTGCTTGTTTGAAACCTCTGATTGAAGGCAGGCTGCAAATGCTGAGTTGTACTGGCCCTTCTTGCATCTCTACTCCTAATCATGCGAAAGGGAAGCAAGATTGCACTATCGTGCTAAACAGGCAGCAGTGGGGTTTGCAGAGTGCAGAATGTCTGGGCGCAGCCAGGACCCACAGTCCCCACTTCCTCTTCATACACTTAGTATAAGCATGAAGGCAACTTGCGAAATGGGCTTGTGTCTTGTGGTGAGCCGCCACTCACAGCCCTAGTGTCTGGCTTACCAAGAGACTTGCTGTAGCTAACCACGTACTCATAAGAACTTGCAGCAACTGCAAGGCATGATGATGAATGGAAACATCTTTAGGGTTTTTATTTCATCCTTTGCTTTCTAAGTGTACATTCCCTGTCAAAAAAACCCACACCAAAACGCCACATTTAACCTTTCTGGTGAAGGTGTTTGTGGGAGTTTAATCTCCCTGGACTTGTGTGTCAGCAGTACAGTGGTACCTCAGGTTAAGTACCTAATTCGTTCCGGAGGTCTGTTCTTAACCTGAAACTGTTCTTAACCTGAAGCACCACTTAAGCTAATGGGGTCTCCTGCTGCTGCCGTGCCACTGGAGCCCAATTTCTGTTCTTATCCTGAAGCAAAGTTCTTAACCTGAAGCACTATTTCTGGGTTAGTGGAGTGTGTAACCTGAAGCGTATGTAACATGAAGCGTATGTAACCTTGAGGTACCACTGTATGTTGTTTATTGAAGAGTTTATATCTACTTTTGTAATGTCATGAGGCCTTGTATTTACGTGCTGGCCTGGTAGTCATAGGCTAGGTATAGGTGAAGGGGATGATGGAGGAGGAGGAGGAGGAGTGGAGCAATCTCTCTTCCTCTTCTGCACCCAGCATAGACACTGGGCTATAACAGGCAGGAAGGCCCAGCCCTGAACATCCAGTGTGGAAAGGGTTTCATCCCTCCATGCAGCAGGCTAGTGATTTGGGGGATGTGGGGAAGAAGTATTAGAAACTAGGATAGAAAAGCTATTTGCCACATGGCTCCTGCGACCTTGGTTATAGGCACAGAAACAGAAAGTCTAGTCGCCATTTTGTCATTTTACAGATGTGACATATGCAGCGGCGTGGGAAGTGGTGCAGCAACCCTACTTGGGAGTCAGGTAGAGAGGCATTTCTCCTCCTGCACCTTCAGCATCAGCAGCTGCAATTTTATTCTTGAGTCTCAGTCGCCATACATGACAAGAAGGCTTCTTGAAGTGTTGACGTTCTGGCAATCCCCAGTCGCAAAATGCACCTGGCGCCTGGCTAATTTCCAACACTGGAGCAGTTGAATACAGTTTGGGCTTATTTACAAGTCTGTCCTAAACTGTATAAAATTAATGCCCTTCTTTTACACAGGTATTAAGATGCCCGCAGACTTGACAACCACTTAAATATTGTGATTGCTATATTTCTAATCAAATGCACAAAATCGCTGCACATTTAGCTGAATAAGCACTCTGGCTAATTCTCCCACTCACTTTTATACAGGCTATCAGTTGTTACTAATGATAACAATATGTCATCTAGTAGCAGTCAGTTTCCCTTGGAATGCCAGCTGGCCAATGAGAGGGCAAGTACTGCTGTGCTCAAGTCCTGCTTATGGGTTTTCCAAAGGGTATATGGTTGACCGCTATTAAAATAGAATGCTGGACTAGATGGGTCTTTGGTCTGATTCAGCAGGGCTGTTACATTCTTGCAGGCTAGAATTTTACATGTGAAATTAAAATACTACCTACTCCTTCAGATTTCTTTTGTGTAGTGGGCATTTTGACAATTGATGATCCAATAGCTATTGCATCAACTTCCAAGGCTCCGTACGGTTGTCTGTGATGTGAGAATAGGAGCCAGATACAAAGCAGCGACTGGCTTGTGCCTTAGGCAAAGTGATAATTCATGTGCTGTCAAGGTTGGCTGCTTAGCTTTTATCAGGTTGAATTACTTCCCTGTCCCTTTAAAACGTTACAGTAGCTTCCTCCATATTGATATTGGCTAAAGAGGATAAAGTTGATTAACTGCAGATTGTTCTTGGGTGCATTCCAGTGGAAGATCTATAATTTTAAAAGCCGTAGGGATATCTTAAGGGTTTTCCCCTGACTTGTGGAATAAAAGCATTGAAGTGGGCCCGTTAGAAGAAAATGTATCTTTTTATGTAAGTGCAGTGGCACTACATAATTTCATTTTTTTTTAAATATTTCAAAACTTGAGGCTACTTTTGAAGAATGGTCTTCTGAGATGCTTCAGAATGGTGGTTGTGTGCATCATAGTCATTACACTGGTTTAGATGAACACCCTAACTGGTCTTGTCCGCTTCAGTCCTGGTGTTAAAGCAGGCTTCCTCAACCTCCAACCTTCCTCCTTCCAGATGTTTTTGGCCTACCACTCTCATGATCCCTAGCTAGCAGGACCAGCGGTCAGAGATGATGGGAATTGTAGTCTCAAAACATCTGGAGGGCCGAGGTTGAGGAAGCATGCGTTAAAGAATTATGAAGAACTTTTGGCTTCCCAAATAGGAGTAAGCTTGAATCTCCACGAGTCTCCATTTTATTGCAGTGCAGTGGATGATACTGGGATGTGGCTTGATTTCAGGCTTCAAAACTGTTCCCGTTCCATATGGTAATGGATTTATATATTGGGTGGATTATTTCCCATATTGGCACCAGGAGCCCTGCTTGGATGGTGGAGAGACAAGCATAGAGAGTACTCACATCATCTGAACTAGTTGCGATCTGTAAACTCTTGTTGCATCATGAGATTCAGCTGTAGAGGCATAATTCTACAGAAGCCACCAGTCTGCAGAGGTGATTTATGAATCTGGGCTGAACATGAACCTCATGAAGCTTTATGAACGAGTGATGATATTTTAGCCTAACCTAATCTTGCGGATATGTTGGAATAAATTAAGAACCATGTGGCGCATGTTTTCTCCTTAAACTTCTAGGGATATTATGATTGGCAAGTGAAATCTGCTCATCTGCTCATCAATTCATTTACTGCCATACCAATTTTTTTTAATGACCATTGCCTGTCACAGCTTGTCTCACTTTAACCAAATGGCTAATACAGCTTTGCTTCCCTTCCCACCACTTGGATTTGGGAGACCATTAGTCCATCATGGGAGAGAAAGATGTGAGGTGCTTTCACTGGACATTTTTAAGTGCAAATTGTTGTGTAATAGGCTTAGGAAAATCTTGACGGAGCTTAAATTATGTCGTGGAACCGCTTGGCACATTCTTCTGCTTCACTTCATTCATAATGTTTCAATAAAGTCATGCTGGTTTTTACATCCTGTTCCTTAAATAATTCGCTTAGACGTTTCATTGATTGCAGCGGAGCTTGATTTCTAATTGTGTTATTAGAGTTAACAGTTTTCACCCATAACAACGGAATTCAGAATCACCTGGTAGAAATGACTGATAAGGGAAGCCAGGACAGAAATGTCTTCACAAACACAAAATCAACTTACAAAATTCACTGTCCCTAGATAAGGTAAGGTAAAGGTAAAGGACCCCTGGATGGTTAAGTCCAGTCAAAGGTGGCTTTGGGGTTGAGGCGCTCATCTCGCTTTCAGGTCGAGGGAGCTGGCGTTTGTCCACAGGCAGCTTTCCGGGTCATGCGAACACCGTGACGGAAAACCAGAGCGCACGGAAATGCCTTTTACCTTCCCGCCACAGCGGTACCTATTTATCTACTAGCACTGGTGTACTTTTGAACTGCTAGGTTGGCAGGAGCTGGGACCGAGCAATGGGAGCTCACCCCATTGTGTCCCAAGATAACAATGATACTGACTGTGAAATTGGACAGTTTTTTTAAAAGTAGACTAATTCATGACATGGAGCCTATTTGTTCAGAGGTAATTCACATCTTAAGCTCAAATGCTGAGGACAAACGGGGAAGGTTGCTTTTATAATCTGGGAGCTTTCCGGGGAAAATCTGCATAATAAGAATAACTTTACTTAAGCCTATTGCAGTCTTACTGTTCTTGGGGGCAAAATAAACTAACACTCTTAGTAGAGATATCTCGTGCTTGAAAGGGATTTCCCAAGATGGTGCACATATTCAGATTTCCAGAGGCTAACTGCTGATGTCACCCATTGGGCAAAACAGTCCATTGGAACTTTCCCTCCTCCATGGTAGACTCATAGAGTTGGAAGGGACCAATGCAGGAATCTTTCATCCAACGTGGGGCTCGATCCCACAATCCTGAGATTAAGAGTCTCACGCCCTATTGACTGAGCCAACTTAGAAAGAGGAGTGGCTTCTCATTTCCTGTTGCACTTTTTAAAAGAAGATGGCAGGGAGGTACTGCTAGTGTTTCATGCACAACCCCCTGCTGAGGTCCAGCACCGAGGGCCTTTTGGCGGTTCCCTCATTGCGAGACGTGAGGTTACAGGGAAACAGGCAGAGGGCCTTCTCGGTAGTGGCGCCCGCCCTGTGGAACGCCCTCCCATCAGATGTCAAGGAAATAAACAACTACAGTCATACCTCGGGTTACAGACACTTCAGGTTGCGTGTTTTCGGGATACAGACGCGCCAAAACATGGAAGTACCGGAACGGGTTACTTCTGGGTTTTGGCGCATTTGCAGAAGCACTAAATCGCGCTTTGCTCATGAGCAGAAGCGCCGAATCACAACCCGCGCATGCGCAGATGTGGTGCTGCGGGTTGCGAACGTGCCTCCCACACAGATCATGTTCGCAACCTGAGCATCCACTGTATCTGACTTTTAGAAGACATCTGAAGGCAGTCCTGTTTAGGGAAGTTTTTAATGTCTGATATTTTATTGCATTATCATTATCATTAATTCTGTTGGGAACCGCCTAGAGTGGCTGAGGAAACCCAGCCAGATGGACGGGGTATAAATAATAAATTATTATTATTTATTTTGGGCTCCTCAATGCTGGGGAGCAGCAGGCAGATGGATGGATGGCAGTCCTGCCTGAGGAGGAATCCAACTGATAAAATAATATCTGTCACCCAGGCCATCATTTTTAAAAGTAGCAGCTATCAACACAAGGTTTAAGTGGTAGAATAGAAATGGGTGCAGTGAAGAGAATCTCGCACATTTGTGACTGATGTTCTTCTTTGCCACTTAAATCCAAAGCAATACGCCAGGTGGCATGATGGCGGCCTCTGCCTGGTATTTAATGAGGGTCAAGTCTGCCTGTGTCGTTGAAGGATTGTATGCGATGGATGCAAACGTTTTAACACTGCGGCAGAATCCTCTTTCTATTAATAAAAGGATTTCAGGGTAACACTGCAATCCCTCTCCCCCTCCCCCGTGCTTGTTTTGGAGAAATTGGCTTTTTCTTCTTCTTCTCAGCTGCTAACCTCTGGGATAACTTACGTAATGTGGCCAGTCGAGGGCTGACAAATCCTACACATGAGCCAGAAAAGGCAGGGGTGGTAGTACTCGAATAAGGGAGCATATGAGCTATATGTGATGTAAAAAGGGTTATTCAAACTTGCAGTTAATATAGGAGCTGAGGGAAGAAGCTGAACATCAGTTCTGTAGTTTGTGGTACCAAATTATTTTTGATGTATGCAGCACCGAGGCAAGGCAACAATTTGTGGTCTTTTGGAACTGTTTATGTTTGTGTTGCTATATTTCAAACATTGAAAATCCGGACAGAAAAGTTGTTGAGCTTATTTTGGCAAAGCTCTTGAGCAGGAGCCAGCCAGCTTTTTCAGCAGGGGGCCGGGACCTTGTGGGGGGCCGCACTATATTTTACATTTTTTAAAAAATGAATTCCTATGCCCCACAAATAACCCAGAGATGCATTTTAAATAAAAGGGCACATTCTACTCATGTAAAAACACGCTGATTTCCAGACCGTCTGCGGGCCGGATTTAGAAGGTGATTGGGCCGAATCCGGCCCCCGGGCCTTAGCTTGCCTACCCATGTTTTTGAGTGGCATCGCAAAAAAAGAGAGAGGGACGTTTTTAAACTATTTCTAAGGAAAGTCAGCACTGCTGACATGGGCTGGCATATGTCTGGAATTTCCCAGACACTGCAGTATTCCGGATATGTCCAGGATTCGAACCGCCGACCTTCTGATGGGATGCGGGTGGCGCTGTGGGTAAAAGCCTCAGTGCCTAGGACTTGCTGATCGAAAGGTCGGTGCTTCGAATCCCCGCAGTGGGGTGTGCTCCCGTTGCTCGGTCCCAGCGCCTGCCAACCTAGCAGTTCGAAAGCACCCCCGGGTGCAAGTAGATAAATAGGGACCGCTTACTGGCGGGAAGGTAAACGGCGTTTCCGTGTGCTGCGCTGGCTCGCCAGATGCAGCTTTGTCACGCTAGCCACGTGACCCGGAAGTGTCTCTGGACAGCGCTGGCCCCGGCCTCTTAAATGAGATGGGCGCACAACCCTAGAGTCGGACACGACTGGCCCGTATGGGCAGGGGGGTACCTAGGCTCTGTGGTTTAACCCACAGCGCCACCTGCGTCTCTAAAGTGGTATAGGAGTTCTCTAAATGTAGGGCTTTTTCTCAGCCGAAACTGAGTTCCGGCACCACTCAGTTGGGTGCCATTGCCATTATAAGAGAACAAGGGAGTTGTTCATGGTGAGTTCTGGCACCTCTTTTTCTAGAAAAATAGCACTGTTTAAATGTATGGTGTTGATGTGACCACAGTGAGAAATTGGGGTAAGTTTTGTTGTTTAAAACTTAATAGAAGATGCTCTCTTATGAAACAGTTATTTCTGTGCTTGGAGTTATGTTAAAAACATTGCACTTGGCATATGACAAATAGCCTTTCCGCTCCTTCTGAACTTGCAGTCTTGCCTTCTGGGGGTTATAGGTAGCTAGAGAGTTTGAAGTAGAGGATTTCTCATCCTACTGGTTACCTCCCACTTCTACTCTTCCATAATGGTTGCGAGGAAGGAGGGAAGATTAGATGCTAAGAGACACAGTGCACATTGGGGCTAAGCAGATGCAAAAAATCCAGCTGGCATTTCTTCTTCAAATGTCTTGAATATGGAGAGTTGTATGCTTTTTCAGCTGCCAAATAAAAAAAGACAATTGTGTAACTAAACACACACGCACTTCTCAAAAGAAAGTGTTGGGAGGATTTTCTAGATTAGCAGAGGCACTCAACATTCCAAAGGCCCAGATAAGGATTCTGAAATGCAAGCAGAAGCTGGCACAAAATGTTGCAGTGTGGAGCGTTCCTAGAATCATAGATTTGGAAGGGCCCAGAAGGGTCATCTAGAGCAGTGTTCCCCAACCTTGGATCTTCAGCTGTTTTTGGACTACAACTCCCATCATCCCTAGCTAGCAAGACCAGTGGTCAGGAAGGCTGGGAATTGTAGTACGAAAACAGCTGGAGACCCAGGGTTGGTAAACAATGATCTAGAGCAGGCATGGCCCAACTTGGCCCTCCAGATGATTTGGGACTACAACTCCCATCATACCTAGCTAACAGGACCAGTGGTCAGGGATGATGGGAATTGTAGTCCCAAAAATATCTGGAGGGCCAAGTTTGGCTATGCCTGATCTACAGAAAAAGCCTCCTAGAGGAAAAATCTCTTCAAAAGCTTAGTTTAGTCAGAATCAAGTATACACTTCCAGAGTTAATGTGAAATACATTACTTCTGATAAATGAGACTGCTAGAGGGCCGTGAAAATTTGTGTCCCGGGCTTTTTAGATTCGTCTACCCATGTACTAAGGGACGCGGGTGGCGCTGTGGTCTAAACCACTGAGCCTCTTGGTCTTGCTGATCAGGAGGTCGGCGGTTCGAATCCCCGCGATGGGGTGAGCTCCTGTTGCTCGGTCCCAGCTCCTTCCAACCTAGCAGTTCGAAAGCTTGTCAAGTGCAAGTAGATAAATAGGTACCGCTCCAGCGGGAAGGTAAATGGCATTTCCGTGTGCTGCTCTGGTTTCGCCAGAAGCGGCTTAGTCATGCTGGCCACATGACCCGTCAAAACTGTCTGCAGACAAAAGCCGGCTCTCTTGGCCTGTAAAGCGAGATGAGTGTAAAGCAACCCCAGAGTCATTCGCGACTGGACTTAACTGTCAGGGGTCCTTTACCTTTACCCATGTACTATCTGAATCCAAAGGGGCACATTGGTTTCCAGGTGTGAACTTTTTTCCCAGCTCTCCTATCCCAGTATGGAAAGCTTTTATAAATGAAGAGTCCTTGCAGTTTTTCTTTTCTTTTCAGGCTGCTGGCAGGCCATACATGATTTGATTGTGTGGGAAGGTGGAATAGTTCGAGGTTTTTTTTAAAGCAACCCAACGATAAATACCTTATGGACTAGAAACCCTTTTGGCCTTTCTTGCCTAGCTGTACTAAAAATGAAGCTTGTTTACTCTTAAGAATTAATAGCACATGTATACAACACAGCAGCACATCTGCATCATTCATAAATTCTCAGATGAGCTGGCATTTATAGAAGAGAAATACAGGGAAATAAAAGTCAGAAAAGACCAGTTGAACTCCTTCCCATTCCTGTTGCCACAACACTCCATGTTCTGATAACAAATACTTTCATGCATCTCTATCTTGTCTCGTTTTCTGTAAACAACTTGTGTTTTTTTAGATAATTCTATCTTTTGTAAGAGCCAGGAGAAAATTGTAGGTATGTGTTTTGAGACCTGAAGAATAATCCTTTTGTACTCCCCATGCAGTTCTATGTAGTTATGCCATTTATTACAGTCATACCTCGGGTTACAGACGCTTCAGGTTGCGCACCGTGCTGAACCCAGAAGTACCAGAACGAGTTACTTCCGGGTTTTGGCGCTTGCGCGTGCACAAGAACACTGAATAGCAACCCGAGCGTGCGCAGACACGGCGCTGCGGGTGGCGAATGTGCCTCCCACATGGATCACGTTCGCAACCCAAGCATCCACTGTACTTAGAAAACACCCAAATTCTACAAGCAGGTCCAAGAATTCATTAATATTAAAGAAAAAACACCACCTTCAGTTGACTGCTAAGAAGTGTTGGGTGAAATCTCAATCACGCATGTTTGTCCAAAATGGGGTGGTAAAGCTACACTCTTACAGAATGTGCTAAATTAATATAGAGAGCACTGCGACTCCAGGAGCAGACCAAGTATGACTTTCTCCTACTTTGGGGGGGGAAGGTGCAGTCCCCCCCCCCAAGTTACTGGTACTGAAATAAACTACTAACAGTGCAATTCAATGCAAGATGCATAATTCTATAACTAACCTTCACTTGATGAAATATAGCCATTTAAAATGTCAGTTGTGCATTTTGATTCAGCAGGTTTTAAAATTAGAATTCAAAATTTGCAGGACTTCAAGTTCACAAATGGAAAAGTTTGAATGACATGGCAGCTTCTGATCAAGTGTTTCCTGCAGTTCAGGGCATTATTTTTGTGGAAAACCAAGCATGAGGGTAGTTTGTGGCAGAGAAAAACTGCACACTCCTTAATAGGGATAGCATGAAGACAAGGACACAGCCTATAAGTACATGAGTGATAAGCATCTGCTGTCCTCAAAGTTTATCTTGTGGTTTATTGTTTAGCAAAGACCATCTTTTTGTGTGTGTGTGTTCCAAGAATACATAACTTGGTGAGGCTTTTTCTCTCGTCCTCATTTGAACCTTGGGTAGCTTAATTTAAATAACAACTGGCTTCAGACTCTTTCTTGCTTTTTTGCTGTAAACATCGCAAATCGCAAGCAGGATTTGAAATAGGAGCAGCGGTAGAAGGTTATATATGAAACAGAAGAATGCATCTTCGGAGAAATGTTTATTAGAATGCAGCATGTATATGGGATGGGATTAAGAACGTCTCAGAGGGAAAGGCAGGAAGCCAAAAGTTTAAAGAGACCCCTATACCAAATTTGGAATCTGGAATATATACCATATTTTTTGCTCTATAAGACTCACTTTTTCCCTCCTAAAAAGTAAGGGGAAATGTGTGTGCGTCTTATGGAGTGAATGCAGGCTGCACAGCTATCCCAGAAGCCAGAACAGCAAGAGGGATTGCTGCTTTCATTGCGCAGCGATCCCTCTTGCTGTTCTGGCTTCTGAGATTCAGAATATTTTTTTCTTGTTTTCCTCCTCCAAAAACTAGGTGTGTCTTGTGGTCTGGTGCGTCTTATAGAGCGAAAAATAAAGTTTAATAAAAAATTGACTACTGAGTACTAGGTCTTCAGCGCATCCCTAAGCTTGTTTATTCAGAAGGCCTGGGCTCAAAGGGGCTTACTCTCTCGTAAGTGTGTTTTGCTCTGGAGCTGTTGTGTCTCAAAGAATTTGTGCTTCTGAACTTCTAGAACATAAAGGTTTTGCTGTGGGGTGGAACCTGGGAGTTCCTGTCGCAGAAGAGTGAATTGCAGAAACTGTTGTGGGTGATACTGATAAAGATGCCAAAGATGTCGAGGTTCACCACTTAACTTGTACACAAGTAGGTAGCACAGAGGAGAGACACCATGATTTAACATCTTGCAATGAACCTGCAGGAGGGGTAGTTAACTTGGTACCCTCCAGATCAGGGCCGGATTTAGGTTTGATGAGACCCTAAGCTACTGAAGCCCTTTATATGTCCAGCTATCCTTTGTCAACAACAAATTGTCACTTTTTGTGTGTGTGTTGAATATATGCTATATGGAAATTTATGGACCTAATAGGTATCTAAAGCCATTTGCCCATGTTGCCATGCAACCAGTCCATGCAGAATGTAGGCACCCTATATATAGAAATGAGCAAACCAGTGATATTTTAGGAAGCAGGCTGGCAGACAGGGCCCATTACTTACATCAAAGGAGCCCACACAACACAAAACACTGTTGCTCTATGTAGATTTTATTTTATTTGTTTTTTATCTTAGATTTTGGAAATGTACATCCACTTGTTTTTTTCCTTTAATTTTTTGGGGGGGCCCCAAGAGAGTGGGGCCCTAAGCTATAGCTTGTTTAGCCAGCTTATATGTAAATCCGGCACTGCTCCAGATGTTACTGGACTACAACTCCCATCATGCCCCACCCCATTTGCCATGGTGATTGAGACTGATGGGAGTCGGAGTTCAGCAACATAGGGCGTGCACGATATTGGCTGCCTTTGCTCTTCAGTATGAAAGATCTGACACACACACTCAGAGTACATCGGAGAGGGTGCTGCTTGCCTTTGTGGCTATAAAATGCATTTTCGGATGTGTCCAGGGAATACTGAAGTGCTTTCTCAAAAATGCTGGCTTCAATTCAGCAAACAGAGCTTGAAAGACTTAATGCTAGGTTTGTGGAATTTAAGAATGCGCGGCAGCAAATACTACAGCAGGACTTGGTAAAGTATACTGCATTCTGAAAATCCAGATTCTTTTCCCAGCTATGGTGGAAGGCCATAAAAAAGGGGCTGCAAGAACTGAGTACCTAAAAAACCTGGAAGCGGAAAATCGCGACCCGCGGATGCGGGTTGCATTTGCTTCTGGATGCGAACGGGGCTCCGGAAAGGATTCCGTTTGCATCCAGAGGTACCACTGTATTTTTTTTTAAAATAATATTTATTAATTTTCCAACCGTTTAAACACAACAAAACAGAAAACAAACAAACATAAGACTAACAAAACAAGACACAAACCATTTAAAACAGAAAACAATTTCAATATCTTAACTTTCATTCCCTTATTTCCACGACCTCCTCACACCTCCCTTTTTGTATTCCACTTCTGTTAATTATTTCAGCAATTCCTTTCCATCTTCCTCTGTTTTCTATCCTATAATTATCTTAACATATTCTAACCTTATTTTTCCCTTTAATACTCTATTAATCTATTTATACTTAATTCCTTATAGCATTTCTACTAAAGCCATATAACTTCATTCCAACATTTTTCTAACATTCATTATTTTTACAATATTTCTATAAATAGTCTTAACCTTTTTCCAGTCTTCTTCCACCGATTCTTCTCCCTGGTCTCGGATTTCTGCCAGTCGTTTCCGCCAATTCCATATAGTCCATCAACTTCATCTGCCATTCTTCCCGAATAGATAAATCTTGTGTCTTCCAGTACTTCACAATGAGTATTCTTGCTGCTATTGTTGCATACGTGAAAAAAGTTCTATCCTTCTTTAACACCAATTGGCCGACCATGCCCAGGAGAAAGGCCTCTGGTTTCTTCAAGGGGGTATATTTAAATACCTTTTTCATTTCATTATGAATCATCTCCCAAAGTGTCTTAATCCTTGGGCATGTCCACCAAAGGTGAACTCTAATCCTCAAATTCGTCTGTTTTTCTTTAAGTTCATTCATAGCAAGCGTCAACTTATGTTCATCAGATTGCCTCTGTAGGGCTGGGGCTCTCTTTCTCTCCAGTTGTGTTACTTTACATTCAACAACAACAACAGCTTTTTCCCCGGCTTCCTCCGCAGTTTGCTGTATCAAAGTAGGTTCCTGTATCAATTTCTGGGTGGTTTCTGTATTGGTATTATTTATACTTTCTGTAATTAAATTAATTTTAGTAGTTGAAACATCCACTTTCGCATTTATCGTGTCCATTTTCCTGTTAAGCTGATCCAATGAGTCATTTATCTTATATAATGCAGCCACTAAAGCCTCTTCTGTCGACATTCCTCTTGGTTTTAAATATACTGGTACAAAGGCAGCAACAGAAGGAGCAGGGGAGCCTGATGATGGACCTCTCCTGGATTGTTGCCAAGTCCTCCCAGACCTTAATGTTTTGTCAGCAGTTGACTGGTCTGTTTTTCCTCTTCCATTTACTATAACACTTAAAAGATTCAAGGTCAGTCCCAGAGTCTCACGGTTTTTAACTTGCAGCTGGAAATTTCCCTAGCCCAGCTCTTGTAACGCAACCGGTTTCAAAGGCTTCCACTAGGGGGAAACAGTTTCTATTTGTAATAGTCAATAATATCCTCTTTTAAACAATCCAAAATTAGTTTCAAATTAGTTTCAATTTTCAGTTACTTTTACTCCTTTTTAAAGCAGCCGGAGACAGTAGAAACAATGTATTTCTCTTATTTAACTAGCTGTCAATGAACGTTCTAAACGCTGTCAATGAACATTCCAAAAGACGTCAGTCCTACTAGCAGCCCGTTTCCAGGGTCAGAGTGGCGGTGTTTTAAATCTCTTCGCTCTCTCCTGCAGGCATACTCAATCCACAACATCCCCCTTTCTTCTCCTGCCTCCAAGAGGGGGTTTAATGTTCTTTACCGATGGAAATTTAATCTTTTACGAAAGACTTTCCAGGACTTCAGCTTGCAACTTCATTGCCTCAGTCTATTTACAAAAGGGGAAGGCGGACTTCCTGTTTTGAACCTCTCCGTTACGATACCAAATTAAACATTTAGAAATCCAATTCTTCCGCTTCAGCTCTACTCATGGGTAATTACTTTAAAGTCAAATTGTGCACAGGAAAAGGTCAGCGCTCTCCGGCAACAGCTATGCGGCTTCGCTCCGTGGAAGAAGCAGACGATTCGATGCACCGCGCCGCTCACCCCACGTCGCTCCGGAGCCCCCAAAACTGGGGTTCCCCGCGAGTGGGGGAGGTGCAAAAGGTGCCCGCCGAATCCCACGCTCACAGGCTTCTCCCGCCTGTGATTTTAACGGGTCTCTGCCTTCGCCGTGGCGGCCAGACCCAGATTTCCACGGAGCAGATTCCTCTCCAGACTCTTCTCCAATATGAACTCCCTTGCCTCAGTCTGTTGTGGGGAGTCATTGTAAGGATCACAACAGAGTCGTATTTCATAGAATCATAGAATTGTGGAGTTGGAAGGGACCTTGAGGGTCATCTAGTCCAACCTCCTGCAATGCAGGAATTATTTGCCCCATGTGAGGCTAGAACCCACAACCCTGGGATTAGGAGCCTCATTCTCTACAGCGCTGAACAATGAAGCATATACATGCTAAGTATTGCTAGTCAAGCATGGGGGGTTCAGCAAAATGAATTTTTTTGAACCACTTACCCAGTCTGCCTTTGTGGGTGATGCTTTTAAAAATCAGAAATAGATTCTTTCTGCTGCTGGTTTCCATCCTCCTCCTCCTTCACACCTGCCATTTTGCTTTTTTTCCAGGACCTCAGTCTGCCCAATGGTACTCCTGTAGACACTTCAAGCCCAGCCTCTTCTTCCTCACTTCTGAACAGACTGCAGCTGGATGATGACTTGGATGGGGAGATGAGAGACCTCTTTGTCACTGTTGATGACCCCAAGAAACATGTCTGTACGATGGAGACTTATATCACGTACAGGGTCACAACCAAGGTAAAACAATGTAGCTTTCTCCCTGTGCATTGTGGCTTTCAGTTCTGTTCTCTGTTTTGTTTCAGGTCAAGACTAGTTTTCTAGACTAGTAAAGGTAAAGGGTAAAGGGACCCCTGACTGTTAGGTCCAGTCGCGGACGACTCTGGGGTTGCAGCACTCATCTCGCTTTATTGGCCAAGAGAGCTGGCGTACAGCTTCCGGGTCATGTGGCCAGCATGACTAAGCTGCTTATGGCGAACCAGAGCAGCGCACGGAAATGCTGTTTACCTTCCTGCCAGAGAGGTACCTATTTATCTACTTGCACTTTGATGTGCTTTCGAACTGCTAGGTTGACAGGAGCAGGGACCGAGCAATGGGAGCTCACCTCGTTGCGGGGATTCGAACCACTGACCTTCTGATCGGCTAGCCCTAGGCTCTGTGGTTTAACCCACAGTGCCATCCGCATCCCACTTCTTCTAGACTAGTAGCTGGAAGCTTTTGTGCATGGATGAGACCTCACTGAGTAGAGACACTCTTCTTCTATAGCAGAATGTTCAGGCACTAGTAGGGCTGGGCAATATATCAATATATTGTGCAAAACCAGTTTGGTGTCCATATTGTGGTATCAGTTTCATGATTTTTGATGTGGCAATATATTGCAAATCCTGATGCATGTGTGTGTGTGTGCTATGCAAAAATCACAATGTGGGAAAAATCAGCCAATGCCATATAGCTCAATCCTTATTTCAGACATGATATATCAGTATATCACAGTGTTTAGCTGGTGATATATCACGATGCTGAAAACCAGATATCGCTCAGCCCTAATACATATTTATATGACAAACAGATGTAAAGAGCCTTGAATGGAGGCATTTTCCTAGAGAACATTTTTTCAGTGGCCCATCTTTAATGTTTGAAGTGCCTTTAAGCATATGAGTTAAGTAGCTTTTCTGCTTGTAACCTTGCTATTGCTGAAGCAATTTCTATCTCATGGAATGCAAACTGCAAATAGGCAGCATTATACTGTTCTGTAGCATTACCAAGGATAAGTGGGTTGTCTGACATGAACTGCTAAGCAGCATGGTTGAGATGTACTGCTAAATCTAGTGCTTCCTGCAGGATATTTCTCTTTTCCCTCTGTATTGATCGCCTTATGAAACCCACCCCATTCAAGGTTATTTTGCACAACTTGCTTTACACAGTAAGCTCACACTTTTTCATATATTTTTTTTCTTTTCCTTTTCTTTTATTAAAGTTTTTCTTTTATTAAAGTTTTCTTGGTTTACAAAGGTACGTGCAATGTCTCTTTTTTCAAGTTACATTAGGGTTACATTAGGAAGAAAAAGAAGGGACGCGGGTGTTGCTGTGGGTTAAACCACAGAGTCTAGGAGCTGCCAATCAGAAGGTCGGCGGTTCGAATCTCCGCAACGGGGTGAGCTCCCGTTGCTCGGTCCCTGCTCCTGCCAACCTAGCAGTTCGAAAGCACGTCAAAGTGCAAGTAAATAAATAGGTACCGCTCCAGCGGGAAGGTAAACCGTGCACTGCTCTGGTTCGCCAGAAGTGGCTTAGTCACGCTGGCCACATGAGCTAGAAGCTGTACGCCGGCTCGCTCGGCCAATAAAGCGAGATGAGTGCTGCAACCCCAGAGTCGGTCATGACTGGACCTAATGGTCAGGGGTCCCTTTATCTTAACCTAGGAAGAAAAAAGGGGAGAAGAGGCGGAGGGGGCCATGGTGGGTGGGGGTGGGGTC
The DNA here is from genome assembly GCF_964106645.2 of Podarcis pityusensis. NCBI lineage: Eukaryota > Metazoa > Chordata > Lepidosauria > Squamata > Lacertidae > Podarcis > Podarcis pityusensis. Next base: position 26,799,353 of record NC_138042.1, read on the forward strand.
GGGAGGCGATATTTCTATTTAGCTTAATGTATGTGTGGGTTTTTGTGTCAGCGTCGTTTGTGCAGGTTTTCTTTGCTATTCGCTTGTGTTCCTTTGGTGCTGAGAGAAATTGGGGTTGGCCTAGGGTGCGGTTGCTTGTTTGTGATTAGCTGTGCTGAACTTTGTTTTCGTGTGTGCGTGGGGTGGGTGGGTGTTTTTGAATCAGGTTAGCCATATTGATTCATATGCTGTTGGAGCTCACACCTTATTTGTGGTTCATAGAATCATAGAATTGTTGGAAGGGATACTGGGGGGGGGGTCATTTGGCCAACCCCCCGCAATGCAGAAATCTCAGCTAAAGCATCCGTGGCAGATGGCCACCCGACCTCTGCTTTAAAACCTCCAAGGAAGGAGAGTCCACCACCTTCTGAGGGAGACCGTTCCACTGTCAAACAGCTCTTACTGTCAGAAAGTTCTTTCTTATGTTTAATTGGAATCTCCTTTCTTGTTCATATGCCTTATTTGAGACTGGGACCGTGTGTGTGTGTGTTTGTGTGTGCACACGCGCACAGTGATGTTGTGTGTAGCCCACATCTACTTTCAAATACTTTGTGACAGGCCTCTCCTCTCACCCATTCAAGTTAGGATGGTTTAGCACATTGCATCAAAGGAAGCTGTCATGCCCACTTTATGGCTTAATATCTGTATTGTATGCCTTTAGCTGTCATGGCTTCTCTGGAAAATCCAATGTTTAAAGTGACAAGTGTTAAAAAATTCTGTTAGATCTCCAGATTTCTTCCTAGTTTCAAGGAATCCCTGGGGAGAGCTTTAGTCATCTGCTTTATTAAACCCACTTGGCTTTCTCATAGTTCTGAGAACTTGCTTTGTATTGTGCGGTTAATAACATTTGCAGAGCTGTGTTTCTTGCTGAAGATAGTTCTTTGACTTCTAAGTTCCACAGTTTTCTTGACTCACTAGCTTAGAGAGTTTTCTCTCATAGGCACTGGCTATGGGTGTCTATGGTTGAGAGCACACAACTTATTTCACTCTCCCCCCCTTCTTGCCACAAGAATGTAAGAATTTTCCAGGTCGGGCTGCCATTGCTGGTGTTCGAAGGTCTTGCATTCATTTGTAGTTTGTGGAATGCGATTCTCCCTCTTCATGAATATTTCTATTGCTTGTATACTTCTGGGTGAAATGAGTACCTGTGCCTTGTATTGGATAATGCCTCTAAACTCACAAGCAATGTATGCTTGTTTTTTGATGGTGTTGTGTGCATAATCAAGAGAGAGTAGAGAATCTTGGCATTCACCTCAGAAATATTCCCATATAAATTTTTCCATTCATTTTGAACAATTCCTCCCAGTTTGATGGTAGAACAATGGGGGAGCAGGTTTGCTGCCATCTATCCTGAAAAACTGCAATCTCCACTATGGGTGAAGTACTTTGATTTCAGTTGTATCCAACTAAGTTTTACTCAGTAGAGTCCCCCTGAAATTAAAGGACCTAAGTTAGTCATGTCTTTTAGTTTTAATGGGTTAAGTCCAAATGTGACTGATGTTGGATAGAACCATTGGTACAGAAACAAGATTTGTGATTCGAGGAACCGTCCCCCGCTTGGGTATAATAAAGACACGTGGACACAGTATATTAGGTTAATGGGCTAGAAAAGGCCACAACTTTATTGATTACAGCATGTGAGAGGTATTGGCTTAGGCATTGGATGACAGCAAATTTTGACTCCACCCACTCGGAGAGGGGTGAGTCTGACGAGGGTTAACCACCAGTAGGGGGCGCCTGTTGATGCAAATACAACTATAAGCTCACCCCTGATATCACCGGGGGTCGTGCCATGGCCCCCAGCCACGCAGGGCATCGGACAGGATCCACGATCGCCGGATTCCTTTAACGGAATACCCATAAGTGAAGGGGTAGACGATGGCCACACCCTGCCCTTCCATACACCAACAACACATCTGGCAGCACAGTGGAGGGGAGAGCTGGCGCGGCCGCATTTGAGCGGCTAGACCACGCCCCCTAGCCGACACCTGATTGGTGCCATTCCAGGGGGCGCGGCGCGCCAACGATGAATAGTGGTGCAGGTGCCGAAACGCCCCCTGCAGAACGCGGGACTCGGATCCCGATCACAACCCCTCCCCTCCGGGAGGAGGAGAGGCTTAACATGAAGAGACGGTGGTGTGGGGTTGTTGTTTTTTGTTTCGTTTTTTTCCAATGTGCTGGCTCTTGTTTTCCCCAGCAAAGCACAGATTTAGTGTCGGACATAGAGGTGCTAAGAGGGGATGCAAGGAGAGGAATTCCCATTGCGCAGGGGAAGTTCTTGTGCTAAAACGATACAGCTTCGTTGGGATACAACCTTAAGTGTTAATTTTCCAGAACAAAGAAAGGGAACGCATCCATCAAAGATACAAAAAATTCATAGGCTCAGTTACTATGTTAAGGTTATCTTTTACCTTTTCCACTCCTCAAGGAATGTTCCATTCAAATAATTAAAAGTTGACATATCCATCACACACTTGTCCAATAAGTCCTTCCCTTCCCTTCCCTTCCCTTCCCTTCCCTTCCCTCCTCTTTATTTTCTGTCCCTTAGTTTTTATGTTTTTTTAAAAAATGCTTGATATTTGATGTTAACTTTTGTATATTACTTCCCCCCAAGCTTTAATAAAAAGAGCTTTCAAAATAGGGGCACTTGTCCAAGTTCAATTTTGAGTTGATTCCCAGGTTGGGCATCTTAAGTTGCCAGAGGCATATGAAAATAAAATTTGTTTCTTTGCTAATGCTTGAATGGCTCGACTTGAGGTATGGCTGATACATTTGGCTTCAAGCCAGGAAAGAAGTCAACGTTTGGTAAAAGAAAATTAATAATAATATGGAGAATGCAAAGACTAGGGACTTAAGTATATATATTTTTTACTTGCCCTGTCTGATTTCTCTTGCTCGCTTTCCCCCTTTCGTTTCATTTTTATTCTTAGACCACACGTGCAGAGTTTGACTTGCCAGAGTATTCCATGCGCCGAAGATACCAGGATTTTGACTGGCTCAGGAATAAACTGGAGGAATCTCAACCCACTCATCTCATTCCCGTAGGTAGTAAGTCTGAGCCACTATTTGGTGGAATAAATAATGCACTTATAAGAAGTGCACATTTCTGCTTTTTCAGCAGTAATGGATTCGAGGTGTGTTTAAAATGGAATTGAGATAAAGAAAACACTTACCTCAATTATTTTGTGGGGGAAATGCAAAATAGAACTCCAAAACATTCCTGTCTGAACTAATTTATACTTCGTATATTCTGACATTATAGGTCTGCATTACAGCTGCTTACTTGCACTGTTTTCTGATATTTGAAACTGTATTCTGTGGCTAAACTTGACTTCTTCAATGAGAACAAAAACAGGATTATTTTTAAAAAAATCACTAATAGCTAATTTTTACACTAATATCATAATGTGTGTAGGTTATACATCCATTATGACATTTATGTGGTGGTATCTTTAAATTTTTAAAAACCTCTTTATTTTTCAGAAGTATTGTGTGTAGCATTTAATAAAAACAGAAAGCAGTGCACAATAACAGATAAAAAATTACTGTAGCAGCATGTTAGATCAACAGTACCTTTTCTGATGTAGAACCCTCACTCACTTCCTGTGGGCTAAGATTCAAAGACCTGCCCCACCACAAAAAATGTTTCTCAGTTCTTCCCGAATTGTCTGCTGGTGTGATGCTCCCAAAAATATGTTTGGGAGGGACTTGCACAGGTAACAAGCCACTAGAAGCTACTTGGCCCAACACTTTTGGGTTGTGTGTGTTTGTGCTCCATGTTTGCCTAATTTGGGTTCAGTGGTTGATATCAAACATTCATTGTACCCACAGGAAACCCATTGAATTCAGTGGACCTAAAATACTTAAGCCCATTGACTTAAGTGGGTTTATTCTGCATATTATTTCATTAGATCTCTCTAACGTTACTCAGAATGCATTTGGAGTCAGCAAAGCTTCAAAAATCCGTCTTTCAAAAAAGCTTCCTCTGAATGGGTGAACACTACTTTGACTTCCCTTCAGAAACAATTACTGCTTAAAATTATTTTTAGGTGAAAAGGTGCAAGTCAGCAGTTTCTTCTGGCCCAGTGATGTCTCGTAGCATCTGTGCTGTGCTCTCCAACTCTCTCGGTACACTGATGAACTATGAAAATACTGTTACAAAATATTTGCTTCGGTTTTTAAAAAACTTCTGTTTACTATTATAGTGGAAGAAAAACTTGAATGTGCACGTTATCTGAAACATCAAAGCTTGGTGATAGAGATTTTCTTGTCCCCCTAAGCTCCTAAGATTTTTTCCTGTTCCCTTCCAGCCTCTCCCAGAGAAATTTGTGGTCAAAGGAGTTGTTGATCGCTTTTCAGAAGAATTTGTTGAGACTAGGAGGAAGGCCTTGGATAAATTTTTGAAAAGGATTGCTGATCATCCTGTGCTTTCTTTTAACGAACACTTTCATGTGTTTCTTACTGCCAAAGTAAGTAAAGCGAACCCATGCAGAACTGTGTTTCAATGGATGTGTTTAGAGGAGGAAGCCTTTGTTTAGAATCTGATGAAAGATTGCTTATCAATGTTAAACATGCTTTTAAATAGCACCATCAAATTCATCTGATAACCACTCATGTTATACAGCTGCTTTGGGTGCCAGTATTTGACAGTTACCGTATTTTTCTGTGTATAAGACTAGGTTTTCCCCCTAAAAAATAATGTCAAAAATTAGGGAGCATCTTATACACGGATACATCCCCCATTCTTATACATGGGGCATCTTATAGATGGAAAAATACGGTATATCTTTTTCAGTATGCCTTAAGCTTAGCATTTGAAAGAGCACAATAGAATCTAGCACCTTCACTATATAGCTTTAAAGGTAAAGGACCCCTGACAGTTAAGTCCAGTTGTGAATGACTCTGGGGTTGCGGCGCTTATCTCGCTTTACTGGTCGAGGGAGCCGACGTTTGTCCGCAGTTTTTCCGGGTCATGTGGCCAGCATGACTAAGCCGCTTCTGGCGAACCAGAGCAGTGCACGGAAACACTGTTTACCTTCCGACCAGAGCGGTACCTATTTATCTACTTGCACTTTGATGTGCTTTCGAACTGCTAGGTTGGCAGGAGCAGGGACCGAGCAATGGGAGCTCACCCCGTCGTGGGGATTCAAACCGCCAACCTTCCAACCAGCAAGCCCAAGGCTCTGTGGTTTACACCACAGCGCCACCCGTGTCCCTATTTTACACCTTTTACGTCCCTATTATACACCTTTAGGCACAAGGCAAAACGTTCCTTTTCAACCAGGCCTTTGGTTGATTTGATTGAAATCCTATGCCCTTTTAAAATGTGGGGTTTATTTTTTTTGGGGGGGGGGAGGTTTATTCAGTTGTTGCTTTTATTTTGATTATGGATTTTGTGGTTTTATATTTTGTTTTTATTCTGTGAACCGCCCTGAGACCTCCGGGTATAGGGCAGTATATAAATGCAAACAAACAAACAGCTGGGACAGAGATTGGATACAAGGGAAACTGAGAGGTTTGCTTTCAAGAAAGAGAGAAGAGTGAGCTGTAGGTGGGTGGGAGAAGCAAACAGAAATAAGATATCCTACTGTGAGCAGACCAAAGGCTTGTCTACTCTAGAATTCGGTTTCCCTCAATGATTAAACAGATTTATTTGAGAAGCCCACAAGAAAGTCATCTAACGTGGCAGCCGCCCCCACATGTTGTGGTAGGGAGTCACAAAGTTTCTCTTCTTCCTTCCCTCACCTGTTATAAATATCTACTTTGCGTAATGTTACTGCAGTGGTGTGACGTCTGCTGCTTGCATTCTGGTTGTTGTTATACAAGGGACACGGGTGGCGCTGTGGGTTAAACCACAGAGCCTAGGACTTGCCGATCAGAAGGTCGGCGGTTCGAATCCCCGTGATGGGGTGAGCTCCCGTTGCTCGGTCCCTGCTCCTGCCAACCTAGCAGTTCGAAAGCACGTCAAAGTGCAAGTAGATAAATAGGTACCGCTCTGGCGGGAAGGTAAACGGTGTTTCCGTGCACTGCTCTGGTTCGCCAGAAGCGGCTTAGTCATGCTAGCCACATGACCCGGAAGCTGTACGCCGGCTCCCTTGGCCAATAAAGCAAGATGAGCGCCGCAACCCCAGAGTCAGCCACGACTGGACCTAATGGTCAGGGGTCCATTTACCTTTACTAATGCAGATGAGGCCTAAGTTCGGCACAGCCCTAAGAGTGTAACTTCTGCAGTTGTTTTTATTTCGGAATAAACAAGAAACAACTCTTAATGGGAGTTTTGGAGCATTAACACAGGTTGTAAGGGCCTGTAACTCTGTGCGGTCCTCAGAATAGAATAAACGGAAACTCTACTTTCCCCAAGTTCGTTGTTGAACAGATATACAGTGGTACCTCAGAAGTCGAACGGAATCAGTTCCGGAAGTCTGTTCGACTTCCAGAACGTCCAGAAACCGAGGCACAGCTTCCGATTGGCTGCAGGAAGCCACATTGGATGTTCGCGTTACAAAGAACGTTCGCAAACTGGAACACTCAATTCCAGGTTTGCTGCGGTGTTCGGGAGCCAAAATGTTTGATTCCCAAGGCATTGGGCTTCCAAGGTACGACTGTATTTGGAAGACATAAACATGATCTAAAAGCTAATTGGCTGCTCTTGTCGCCCATAGGATCTTCATGCTTATAAGAAGCAGGGAATGGCCTTGCTTTCTAAGATGGGAGAATCGGTAAAATATGTCACGGGAAGCTATAAACTCAGAAGTCGACCGGTGGAGTTTGCTGCCATTGGTGACTACCTAGATACTTTTTCTCTGAAGCTTGGAACCATTGACAGAATAGCACAGCGAATTATCAAGGAGGAAGTAGGTGAGTAGTATGTGCAGCTTTTCTTTATAACTCTAATTCTTGCTCCACTAGCAAAGTCTGGATGCCAGCGGTGGGGGAACATGCGGCCCCCTAGAAAATGCTTGGACTCCCAGTTCCCATCAGCTGAGCCAAAGTGGCTGGTGGTCAAGCATAATGGGGATTATAGCCTGGCTATGTCTGGGAAGCCATAGGTTCCCATCCCCAGTATACACATTTTCAGAATATGTGTTGCATATGGAATAAAAAATATAATTACTTCTGTTGCTCATAGCTCAAATCCTGTCGCGAGTTCATCGTACTATAATATTTCATTTAGTAGTCCGAAAAAGATGTCCATCATAACCACACTATCTATTAAATCATAACCACACTATTGTGTTTATGATTTAATAGATAGTGCAGCAGAAGGTAAGAAACAACAACTTCATGGAAAACGGGGAAGTTGATAAATCTGAGAAGAGATGAAATTGTTTTTAGATTGTATATGTTTAAAATGTTGGAACTTAATAAAATATAATTGAAAAAGGGGAATTAATGTATTGAGTGTGTGTTCAGAATGGCTAAATTCCTTTGTCGTTCTTTGTCTTCCTGCATCTTAAGTTGTAACAAGATGCTTACAGCAATTACCCAAAGGTCCTAGACCTTCCTTTGTAGGTTCTGACACTTTTATTATTGGTATTTTCCTTATCACGAGAAGTTTCTGATCTGAAAGTTAGGCTTGGTGACTTTAAAAACAAACACACAAAGCCTCTGGCGCTTTCTCGAAACCCAGAAACCAGAACTTTCCTGCCTTTTATTTTCATAGCATCGTTCTCTTGCAGAATACCTTGTGGAGCTCCGAGAGTATGGTCCTGTTTACTCAACCTGGAGTGGGTTAGAGAAAGAGCTGTCGGAGCCTCTTGAAGGAGTATCTGCCTGCATTGGGAATTGCTGTACGGCACTCGAGGAACTGAGCGAAGACATGACTGAAGACTTTCTTCCTGTCCTAAGAGAGTATATGCTGTACTCGGAGTCCATGAAGGTAACATGGGATTTGTGGCAGGCAGATGTTTGCATCTAGGAAAACACCTTTCCCAGAAATGCCAGCATGTGGACATTTTGTGGGCATAAAACTACTGCATCCCCTTCGGGAGATCTCTGTGTGGCCTCTTCTACCTGCTGCTGTCATTTTGACACAAAATGGTTCCAGAAATTATATACCGTATTTTCCGGCGTATAAGACGACTCGGCGTATAAGACGACCCCCCCAACTTTTCCAGTTAAAATATAGAGTTTGGGATATACTCACCGTATAAGACTGCCCCTCTTCCAACGCACACCAAATAAAAAATTAAAAAGCTAATCTCCAGTCCGGCTTGGAAATCTGCTCCATTTCCTAGTGGCTGGGGGCTTCTGGGGCCAATTTTCAAGCGTATTTCTGCTTCATCTAGAGAGCTTGGTGTCCTGTGATTTAATTTGCTGTCTTTTTATCCTTTGGTGGGGAGTTGCTGCAGGAGCTGCTGCTGTAGCCGGCATATAAGACGACCCCCAACTTTTGAGAAGATTTTCCTGGGTTAAAAAGTAGTCTTATACGCCAGAAAATATAGATAAAGTACCCCAAGCTTTTAAAATCATGGAGCTCACGCAGATGTAACGCTAGCTTCCTGCTAATCTTGGTTAGCAAAGTCAGAACTATTCCCAGAAACAATGTGCTTCCTTCCCTGGAACAAATGTCACCGTCTCTATTTTAATATGGCAGACATTTGACTTCATCTTTCTGGCTATTGAATGGTTCAGCCAGTTAGGACCATGTAACACGGATACTGAAAGAACTCCTCTGGTTGCCGCTTTACTACTGGGTTAAATTGAAGGTATAACTGACAACTTTTAGAAACTCCATCCAGAACAGCGTGTTGGGGAAGGGGAGGCAGGAATGTCCTGTCTGGCAAGCTGATTGCCGTTGTGTGATGTTGGATTCCACCAGTGTTCTTAACTTAGGGTTCCTTGCAACATAGCCTCTGAAATTGATTTCATCCTGCAGTTCTCCAGATCCTGACTTACTGCCACGCTTTGCTAGCCCTAACCATGATGAATCTGGGTGCAACCACATTATGTAGTAGTAATGTTAGTGCCAGTGAACCCTTAGCTGTGATTGAGGGTAGAAGATGTAATAATCTTTTTTCCAGGTGTGGGATGGAATGCAGGTTGCAGGTACTGCCTGTCAATTCTGGCTAAGCATGGTTAGCAGGGGGGCAGTGTGTAGTCCCCATAGATGACAGGTGAGTTCGCTAGCATACCACATACTTGAAAATCCTTACTTCCAGGGTATACCTGTGTGTGTGTGTGTGTGTGTGTGTGTGCGTGTGCGCGTGCGCGTGTGTGTATCCATGGTGGTGCTAGCTGTCTGCAGGATTTTAAATAGGTGTAACCAGTGTTAGAAGCTGAGATAGGAAATCTAGAAGCTAAATGGCACCTTAAACCTAGGTTATGGGTGCAACAACGGAATGTCTGGGTGTGCTTTTTTTAATAACAAGAATACAAAGCTGAAAACAAATGAACTGCAGCTAAAAGATGATGTTCATTTTTCACATGGTCTAGTCCTTCCCCTGCCTAGGTAAAGGGAAAGGGACCCCTGACCATTAGGTCCAGTCGTGACCAACTCTGGGGTTGCGGCGCTCATCTCGCTTTACTGGCCGAGGGAGCCGGCGTACAGCTTCCGGGTCATGTGGCCAGCATGACTCAGCCACTTCTGGCAAAGCAGAGCAGTGCACAGAAACGCCGTTTACCTTCCGCCGGAGCGGTCCCTATTTATCTACTTGCACTTTGACATGCTTTCGAACTGCTAGGTGGGCAGGATCTGGGACTGAACAACGGGAGCTCACCCCGTTGCAGGGATTCAAACTGCCGACCTTCTGATCGGCAAGTCCTAGGCTCTGTGGTTTAACCCACAGCGCCACCTGCGCACCCATATGTTATTAAGAGGGTCTCTTCTCCAGTCTTCAGAGAGTAGCTGGAAGTAGGAAGGCACAAAAAGGTCCTCCTTTCCTTCCACTCTGCAGCTTTAATCTGAAATCTTAGGCGCATTACTGTGCCCAGAGCTCGAAAACTGCTTGCACTAATGAAATTCCCTGTCGCAAAACACGCCTAGAACAATGGGAGTTTCAAACACTGGGTGTAACAGGCCGCTTCCAGGTGTTATGGGGACGGATTAGCCATGAAGATGGGACATTACCTTCTTCTGCAAGCCTGCATATCCCCTTGCCTTGTAATTGATAAATAATTCTTCTCTTCTTACCATCATGATGAAGGCTTCACTTCTTTGAGAAGTTGCATGTGGCCCCTGTATGAAAGGGGTTGCCCAAATGTGTCTCTCTGATGCACCGATTATGATGTATAAGCTGTGGGAAGGGCCTCGGGGCCTGCTATGTATCATTTTCATACTGACTTGCTATTACAAGAAAAGAAAAGCAGGAGTAGGAACTGTTGAGATGATATAAAGCATTCTGGACACAGTTAGTACAAACAGTTCCCCGTGGAATGTTTTGATATTAGGTAAATGGAGTTAACGGTTGGTTGGGCTTTGTGTGTGTGTGTGTGTGTGTGTGTGTGTGTGTGTGTATATATATATTATATTATATATTATATTATATATATATATATATATATGCCTGAGGAGCTGAAAGTATGCAGATGAATTCTCATGTGGGTGCAGAGCAGTCAGCTACCGCCTCCTGTCCCTTGAGAAATTACAACTTTGTGCAGCTTTAAGAAATCCCCTACCACTGTATTAATGCATCGGCTTCAATGCTCTGCTTGTAGAACAACATATAATGAATAATATGTAACCATGCTTTTTTCTTTTTCTTTTTTGCAGAGCTTTTTAATTTTCTGTATTCTTTACTGTAAGAAATGGCTAAAGTCCTTGGCCCAGGTCAAAACACAAACTCCGTTTTTAAACGGAGAACTTTTTGCCTCCCTGATATTTTATGCAACTTAAAAAGAGAGAGAAGAAACTAGGAAGTACTGTGAATGTGTTTTAAAAATATAAAAAGAAAGGAAGGTTTGCTTAAGCGCAGGTTGCATCCGGGGGAAGGCCTCATCTGCACTATGCATTTAAAGCAGTATCAAAGCACTTTTAAACAGTCATGGCTTCCCCCAAAGAACTCTGGGAAATGCAGCATATTAATCACCAGTAACTTTGAGCATATATCAGCCAGTCCCCTTTAATCTTATCTTGGAGGATAACTTTTGAAGAGAACCTGTGAATTTTTTTGCATATGACTTGAGATGGACTTGAGCATGTTCCTTTTCCGTTAATGGGGTGGAATATTGAGCTAGCATTCAGTGGTACAGGATGGGGTGGGAGACAATAAATTAAGCCATATACAGGCGTTCTGCCCTCATGCCGTTACCATAGTCTGAGGGAAAGTGCAGGGATGTGTTTGCTTGCTCCTGCCCTCGCCAGCCTTCCCGCCTTGGAGGAGGATTCTGAAGTGTAGACTTCCTGTGTGGTCAAAGTTCTAAACTGAGGAACATACATTCATAGAACAGCATCCCTGCTCCAGACCTTTCCACATCCAAGTGTGGATGGCAGTGGGACTGACTGGGTGATGAGGACATAAAATATGGGGGGCAGAGCCAGTGAGACCCATCTCCCCTATATGCGTAATCACACGAGGGCAGCCCTGTGTAGGACTCTAGAGAAGGCAACATCAATCCTCTTTCTCCAGAAACTGACATAATCATTCTTCACCTTTTCTTTCTGTCGGCAAACAAATATGTATTGTCCCAGACCTGTCTGTTTGCTAGCCATGTGCCTTTCGAATGCAATATATTAATGATTAAACCGTAAGTTTGAATCTCCACATATTCTGCAGGCAGATTTCTTTTAGCCGAAGGCAGCTGGTTTATTAGCATTTTTACATACCTGCACCAAAGCAGAAATACCTGTTCCATTGGAAGGGCTTATCTACCTCTCTAATAACTATAGGGAAAAGTTGCACATCACTGTGATTCTCCCAGAGCAAATAAAGCTGTGCCTTTTAAACTGCAGAAAGCATGCATGATGCAGGTGTCACACATCATAAGTTATTGGATCACATCAGCAGATAAGTGCGTATCTTTTAGCTGTTGAATGGATCACAAAATTGGTAGGTGCTATTATGGCCAGGTTTAAAGAAACTTCAGCACTAGATTTACCTACCTGCCTTCCTTTTCAGTGTCAGATTTGCACACAGAACAGCTAAAAACATCCCCTGTAGTTAATGTATCTGATCAGAATGGTCCCATCATTTGAACAAAGACTTTGGCATCACTGGAGTACTGAAAAGTTGTGTTTGGGTTAGGGATGTCATTGTCAGATGGGATGTCAAAAAAGGGCTGTGAAATAGCTGCCCTTTATTTGTTGCGCTGCAATTTGCTGGCTTGCATGAATGAAAAGGTGCTTCTTTAAAACGGTTTCCTTCTGCTGCCATTATATAAATGGTTTCCAATGAAATTTATTGCTGAAAAGCATAACTGGGTGAAATGGGTTTTGATGGGCAAATAACAAGTTGTTCCGCACATTTGCTGAAGCCTCTCCTGCCCACAAGCCAATAAAACCAAACATTGTAACCGCAAAGTCTCTTGGAACCATTTCAGTGATAGCTGCTAGACAGGGCTGCCTGTATATGCGATCTGATTCATATATTGTTTGCTAGATCTTACCCTTACCAGATCTTTAGAGTTTTGAGGTAGGTAGCAAACCTGAGAGCACCAGCCATTCAGAATTGCTTTCAGGAGATGTGCTTGATATCTGAAAGCTAAGTATTTAGTTTGGGGGATAGGTAGCTTTAAATAGAGTGCCTTGCTGTAATCAAATGTTTTGCAGGTACTAATACAGTTTGTAGTGGGTGGGTGGGGGACCAGTAGTTAATTTTTACAACAGATTTACACTGCTACGAGAGCAAGGATTTGCTCGAGGCTGAAAATGATTGTAGCTTGTAAATTTCTGAGCTGCATTCTGTAGTCCTGCCAAATTTGTTTTGCCGGGATGAAATGATTTCTGATCTCTGTCCTGCTGTTCTTGAAAGGAGCTTAAAATGCGTGAGCTTCATAGCTGAGCGATGACTTTGAACTTTTTCACAACCAAGCCACTGTGATGAAAACACTATCCAAGATTCCTTATCCCTTCTGAAGGGTGATGATGATGATGATCATGCACTAAAATAAGGATTGTTTCACTAACTCAAATAGTCGTGATCCTTCCAGTCTACCTCTGCAATCTGGAAGACCCCTAATAATAATAATAATAATAATAATAATAATAATAATAATTTTTATTTATACCCTGCCCATCTGGCTGGGTTTCTCCAGCCGCTCTGGGCAGCTTCCAACAAAATATTAAAAATACAATAAAACATCAAACATTAAAAACTTCCGTAAACGGGGCTGCCTTCAGATGTCTTCTAAAAGTCAGATACAGTGGACCCTCTGGATACAGACTTAATTTGTTCTGGGGGTCCTTACATACCCTGAAAAGTCCACAACATGAGGCGCCGCTTCTGCGCATGCATGCACGGCGAAACCCGGAAGTATACACTTCCAGGGTTGCTGCATTTGCCACCCGAAAGTTATGTTACCCGAAGGTAACGTAACCCAAGGGTCCACTGTGGTTGTTTATTTCCTTGACATCTGATGGGAGGGCATTCCCTAGGGCGGTCGCCACTACTGAGAGGGTCCTCTGCCTGTTTCCCTTTAACTTCTCTTCTCTCAGTGAAGGAACTGCCAGAAGGCCCTCGGAGTTGGACCTCAGTGTCCGGGCTGAATGATGGGGGTGGAGACGTTCCTCCAGGTATACTGGGCTGCGGCTGTTTAGGGCTTTAAAGGTCAGCACCCACACTTTGAATTGTGCTCAGAAATGTGCTGGGAGCCAATGTAGGTCTTTCAGGACTGGTGTCATATGGTCTTGGTGGCCACTCCCAGTCACCAGTCTAGCTGCCGCATTCTGGATTAGTTGTAGTTTCCAGGTCACCTTCAAAGGTAGCCCCATGTAGAGCACATTGCAATAGTCCAAGCAGGAGATAACCAGGGCATGTACCACTCTGGGAAGACACTGCGCAAGCAGGTAGGGTCGAAACACTAGGAGAATGCTCTCCTCATTGCTGGCTACTGAACTTGCCCCCCAGCAGCCAGGAAATGAACCTGGACCTTCATTTCTGACCTTCTAGAACAGTGGTTCTCAATGGGTGATCTGCGGACCCCAGATCTTGCTGAACTATAACCCCCAACCAGCTTGGCCAATGGGAGTTGTGATTCAGCAACAGCTGGAGGGCCATAGGTTTCCCATAGCTGGTCTAATGCAAGAAGACCATCCAACTGCCATCACCCTTCCTAGCTAATAGACTTCCACTGCTGACACCTAAGTAGTACTGGTTTCAAGTGGATTACAGCTGGCTTGGGGTAACAAGCTCAAGTTCATATGAAGTGTGTAACCCTTGCATCTCCTCTGATTGCATCCTGTCTCTTTCCTCCTCCCCTTAAGAATGTGTTGAAGAAAAGAGATCAAGTTCAAGCAGAATATGAAGCCAAACTGGAAGCTGTGGTCTTAAAAAGAGAAGACCGCCCCAAGGTTAGTCCTCTTTGGAACTGTTCTTGGACAGCTAAGTTTCCCACTCCATTGTCTTCAGCAAGATTAAAAAGCTTTTGTGGAATGTTGAAAAGTGCAGTAAATACTGGATTCTTGGACTTGATCTTTGGTGAGGAAAAGATCATTTGTTTGGGTAGGAGAGGTCCTCGGGACACAAGGAAACAAAACAGCTCAGTACCACAAAAAATTGAATATCCCAGGTTGGCCAATTGGTGGTCTGATGATTTTAATTGTGACAAGGGGTAATAAAATATATACGCAGATTTGATCAATAATTATTGATATTCATTGCTTGTGTAAATTATACTTTCCCGTCAACCAGCTTTGGTTTATCTCACAGCATGTGTTGGCTGGCTTTTGGGCAGGTATGAGGAACCTTTGGCCTTCTGAATTTTGGACTGGAGCACCCATCACCCTTGACCGTTGGCCATGCTGGCTGGGGCGGACAGGTGTTGGAGATCAACAACATCTGGAGGACCATAGGTTTTCCATTCCTGGTCTCAATTTAAGGTTTTATGAAAGAACCTATGTTAAGGTTCTTTCACATAGATTGAATTGATCTATCCATTAGTGGGGTAACTACGTTTGTCACTATATTTCTGGAGAATAGAAGCTGTTACCTTAGTGTTGGTGCTTGAATGCACATTGATTCCTTAACTGATGAATAAGCAGCAGAGGCCTTATCCACCGTGCCACCAATATTTAAAAGCTTTAAAAATTAGTAATTATACTAATTCACTTTGAAGTTAATCTTTTTCTTTTCATCTTAGGCACAGCCTCCTTTAATTAATGCAATTTTATTTGAAAGCAGTGACAACTAATAGGTTTGCTTTGCCAGTTAGAGCCTTTCCACTTCTGTTTAAGCTAATAAAACAATTAACAATTTAAGCTCTGGATTTATCTCATCTGTGCTCCACTGCTCTTCAAATGTATTCAGGACAGTGTGTATTAGGAACTGTGTTTTAACCTTGGAACAGTCCTGTGAAGTAAGTTAGAGTAGGCTGGTCCAAGGCTAGCCAGTGAATTCTGTAGCTGTGTTGGGGGAAATCTGAAGCCAGGTGAGTCTGGTCCAAATTCATTGCATTGTGTAGCCACAACGTCACTGGCTATACAAAGATCTCTTGTTGTCTCCCTAGCTGAAAGCTGAAAGGAAATATGGCTTTGGAATAATAATAATATAATTTATTTACACCTAGCCCCTCTGGTTGGGTTGCCCCAGCCATTCTGGGCAGTTTCCAACACAGAGACACATAATAAAACCTCAAACATCAAAAACTTCCTGCCTGATACAGGGCTGTGTTCATATGTCTTCTAAAGGTGGTGTAGTTCTTTATTTCCTTGACACAAAGGGTGTTCCACAGGGTGGGTGCCACTACCGAGAAGGCCCTCTGCCTGGTTCCCTGTAACTTCGTTTCTCACAGTGAGGGAACCACCAGAAGGCCCTTGGCGCTGGACCTCAGTGTCCGGGTTGAACAATGTGGGTGGAGATGCTCCTTCAGGTATACAGGGCCGAGGCTGTTCGAGGCTTTAAACTTCAGCATTGACACTTTGAATTGTGCTCAGAAATATACTGGGAGCCAGTGTAGATTCTTGGGAATAAAAACGTTAGCCCTTGACACTTGTCCAAGATGCTGGTCCACCCGTGCTACTCCATAACTGCCAGCATTAACATCCTATTCGGGTGTTAAGTGTCATGTGACTATAATCACATGATGCAGGATACCAAGGCACATCTGCCCTGCGTGCACTCCTGTACCTAACCCCCCCCCCAAGCTACTCCTGCATTAGGAGGTGGGTCTGCAGCATGGCAATCTCCCAGATGCAACATTGACACTGCCTGTGAGCCACAACCCTAAAGACTCCTTTGCATTGCAGCTCACAGGGACAGCCTAGGCATTTTCACCCAGCTACCCTGGTACAGGTGTACCCCCAATGCATGGGTGGCATTGGGGAGTGGCTGATGCAAGGGGTGCTTTCAGACCCCCATCGCTCCCGTCTCAAATGATTGTTTCCCGAAGCTGAACACCCAAGGGCTTAAGTCTGGGAAAGAAAATACGGTGCCTTCTTTTTCTTTAAAAAAATAATAATAATTGATACTTTTTCAAAGAAATACAAAAATACATACCCATTACATAGTATCTTCTTTATAATATACTGAGATAAAACAGCTTGGTTCTCTTAGTCTAAAAGAGAACCAAGTAGGAAGAAAAGACAAGGAAAAGAGAAATGTAAAGAAAGAGAAAACGAGAGGAAAAGAAATAAAAAACTAAAGAAGGGTAACATAATAATAGTAAAATAATAAATAATAATAATAATGTTGACATGCACAAATGAAAATAACACAAAGGAACAAGGGGAGGGAGTGGAGGGAAGTCAGGGGATTTGACGAATCCCAAAATATGGATTAATATTAAGAGTGAATATAGATGTTTTAATTGTTTTATTTTGTGTTTTCCTTTTCAGTGTAATGATTGTTTGTTGAGAAAATTAATAAAATAATAATAAAATAATAAAAGGACTTCTGGCCCAAGAAAATCCCTTAACTTGTTTCTGCAACAGCATTGGGGGATTCCTTTTTCTCGCTCTCTCCCCAGGTGCCCACTGAGGTCGAAAAATGTCAGGACCGCGTGGAATGCTTCAACGCAGACCTGAAGGCAGATATGGACCGGTGGCAGAACAACAAGCGCCAAGACTTTCGGCAGCTGTTGATGGGAATGGCAGACAAAAACATCCAATATTACGAGAAGGTAATCTCTAAGGTTGTCGCTGTTATGTAGTGAAAAGACTGTGGAACCTCCCGATAATGAGAGTTTAGCAGAGCTGGATGCTTTAGAGGCGCGCGCTTCTTGCTTACCACCAACGAGTTTTAGCTTTTTCACACTGTCACTATTTATGTGGAATGTTCTCGTACCGGGATGGGGGACTAAATGGAGGGGCAAAATGTAGCTCTCCAGGCCACTCTGACCTCTTTCCTCAGGCCACATCCCTCGCCAGCCTTGCTCCATATCCTCCTCGAGTGTTTTTGCCTGGCTGGAATCTGTCTCTGAATTCTCATAACACTTTCTGATTAGCATGTACCACCGTCCTAAAGGTTGTCTAAAATGCAACTGCCATCAACCGAATGCAACCTACTAATATGCCCTGGGCTCCCCAATCCCTCTCACCACCAAGGAAACACAATAAATGCATAGATGAATAACCTGTCCATGTGACACTGACACAAAAGCCATAATGCATAAAGTGCAAAAAGAGAGAGAGAAATCATCGCTCCCCCTTCTTTCTCCCACCTATCTCTCCCCACAACCTCAAAATGCCCATGATAGCAGCGTCTCACACCGAATGTAACTGACCTGTAGATAGGACTCTATGAACTGTAAACAGAGACGGTATATGTACCTTCGTCACCCAGGAAAATTGTGTCAGTGAAAATAGTTTTGAAAAAAAATAAAATAAAATAAAATTGCAGCTGCTGGGTTGGTAAGCAGCGCTGCGCAATGGTGCATGTTTCACTGGTCTTGAAAGAGCAGCATTCCCTGCCAGTGAGCTACTAGGCCCAGTTCAAGGTGCAGAGGGATACAAAGCTCTCAGTGGTTTGAGGCCCAGGAAGTGGTGTGTTGTCAGTGGACTGAGGGGACTAGGCTATTCCCTGATGGGGGCCTCCTTCCCAAAGCCCAGGAAGCTTCTGCCCAGCTTAGGAAGGAAGGTGCAATGCTCACGAGTGTGACATCAGGACGCCCCTATCCATCACGCTTGCAAGGTGGTGCCTCTGGCCCCCTCTGTTCCCCTGTGAAACTTTTCACCGCAGGCCCCTGGGTACCTAAAAGAGCACCTCTCTCAACCTCAATGTCCTTTCTTTAGGGGCTTTTGGGAGTGGCTGGTTTTAAATGGAAGCACTGATGGGTTTGCCGTTCTGTGTCTTTGTTTCAAACAGTGCCTTACGGCGTGGGAATCTATTATACCACTTTTGCAAGACAAGCCTGAGACCAAATAAGAAACCGCATCTTTCCCCACCCTTTCCCCCCCTGCACCACGGACTTCTGACCAAGTGACGGTACCACTAAACATACTGGAGATACACTATGCACGACTTGGCGTCAGATTTGGGTTTTCCTAACCCACCCCCTGGAGGAACAACTACCTGTGCTGAACCTCGGGACTGATCCAACTTGAAAAAAGTTTGAAACTGTACATTTTTTGTGCCACCTTTTTATTAAACCATCCGAGTTGGCCTTGAATGCTCCTACTCACGATCCTTGGCTGACGGCAAAGAAACTACAGGGATTTTTTTCCTTTTGGACCGCTTTATATTGAATGAAGTTGATACAAGGAACACTACAATAATAATAATGATGGTGATGATAATTACAATGATAATAATAAAGGACTCTTTAAAATGCAAGGTGCCAACACATCGTTATTGTCCTTCCTTTTTCTTGTTAGTTTAGTAAGGAGTGGTTGACCATGAAATTGCAGGTGTTCACTCTTCAAATTCTGTTGGATTCCTCCCCCCTCCTCCCACCCTCCATATGTGGAAAGGGAATTTGGCTGACAGAAGACGCTTGCTGGATCCTCAAAGGTCTCTTTGAATTAACTTGGGCTTTGTGGATGGGAAGGTCACGTCTACAGGGCAAAAGTTGGTATGGTCTTGGTACAATGCACAGGAAACCTGCAGAATATTTCAGAGGTGGTCTTTTGGCTATGGCATGTAGGCAGTTAGGTTCCAGAGCCTTTGAGCCATTTACTGGGGATGGGGGAAGTTGTGTGGGGTGTTGTGTGCCTCCCAAAGTCTGTACATGAAACTTAATCTTTTCTTAATAATAATAATAATAAAATCGAACCTTTTCTGCATTTTTTGAATGCTAGTGTTTGCCATGTGATGGATGTTGTTTCATAGTGACACCCGAGTCTCACCAAATTTATCCTTCTCACCTTGGGCTTTCATTAAAAAGAAACAAACAAACAAAAAAACAGCCAGTGAAACTGTTCTTAAACGTGTCCAAGGGGAGTGTAGCTGAAGAGAGACCGCTCACAACAAGCGACCGTTTTCTTTCCCCTGCCTTTCATTAGGATGACTGTGTATGTACCATTATGTGTGGAGACCTAGTATTGTGGCTGGGAGATTGAGCTATGAACTGACAAACCTTTGGTTCAAATTTCATGTCTGCCATGAACTTTCTAGCCGCTACCTCTCAGTACAGTGGTACCTCTGGTTACAAACTTAATTCGTTCCAGGGGGCCGTTCTTAACCTGAAACCATTCTTAACCTGAGGTACCACTTTAGCTAATGGGGCCTCCTGCTGCCGCCTCCACGCGATTTCTGTTCTCATCCTGAGGTAAAGTTCATAACCTGAGGTACTACTTCTGGGTTAGCGGAGTCTGTAGCCCAAAGTGTTTGTAACCTGAGGTGTTTGTAACCCGAGGTACCATTGTATCCCTCATTTTTAATAAGTGGATAATACTAAATTACCTTGCAAAGGGACTAGAAGGGATATTGAAATTGCATATGAAGCTGTTGACTCTAAAAGGCACTAAATAAGTGCTAATTATTTGACAGAGTGGAGACTACCCTTTTTAAAGTACTAAGGGGATTTTACTCAGCTTTACAAGTTTCCCCCCCATTTGTGCTGGGGAGTGACAATGAGCAATTTTGTGCATTTATTTTTTTACTTGTGCTATTTATTTATTTTTTAAATCCCCGGCACTTGCCATCTGTTCCAATAAACACTCAGTGGATGCAACCGAGACTCTGTTTTGAAAATAGATGTTAGCAATTAATACTTAGAAACAGTCTTTTCATTAGCAGCAGCTAGTTTGGGGAAAGGAATTGCTACCTCTCTGTAGATACGTGTACAATAGTTTGGAGTTATTTCTCATTTGGATTAGCAAAGGTTCCAGAACTGGTGGTGTTCAAAAGTATCAAGCAATACTTTGATTTTGTGTCAATTTGTGGGATCAAGAATATATAGAAACATGGAAATTGCCAGCATGTAACTTAATACCTTGGAAGGAATAAGAAGTATGGGCTGTGTCTAACAGGGTTTATGATAGAGACATGATCACTGGGAGGGATGCTTAGAGGCCATCCATTCCAACCCCACTTACTCAATCCAGGATCTGCAATATAATATCCCTGACACATGGCTGTCCAGCTTTTGCTTAGACACTTCCAGTGACTTGCCACCTTCCAAGGCAGTCTACCAGCTCTCAATCTCTTTTGATCTCCCAAAACATCGCCTTCCAATTTTGACACCATGGAGAATCCGCAAGCTCTAAAATAAATGAGAGATTGTGCACTGGATTGTCTGTTTCCAAGATCACAACTAACTGGAATCTGTGGGTGAAAGAAAGAAAAATGTTTTCTGAAACACAGACATAACAAGTCTAATTTTTATTGAATGGATAAGGTGTTTTGCTTTGAGTTCCCATTCCATCATAAAGGCTCACGTAACAAATTGAATGTCTTAAGATTTTCTCCATGCAGAAATTGGATGTTAAGAGGACATGCGCGCACTTCAATAGATTGTATTGTTAGTGAGAAAACGAAACTTAGATTGTAATGTTGGCTGTGTTCACTTCTGAAAGCAAACATCTTAATGCTTGCTCTCTCGGTTTCAATATCCTCCTGTATGTTTTTTTTTTTTTTTTAAGCGCCTGTTGCAGGCAGCAGGGCACAATTGGCAAGATGCTAGGAGCTCCTCTCTTTGCATTTGGAGTAGAAGCTGTTGTTTATCAGGCTGAAGGGGCAAAGCTTTGAACAGAGGCAATGGTACAGTTTGCATTGTGTATTGAAAAGTGCTCTTGCTACAGTCCATATGGATTGGGTTTCATGTTTAGAAGAAGGTCATGGCCATTTTAAGTACATGTAGCACGGAGGCTTGGCTACTGATCTGTTCTTGAGAGAGAGTGTGTGTGTGTGTGTGTGTGTGTGTGTGTGTGTGTGTGTGAAGAGTTAACATACCTCCGACTCTCACTACCCAGCAGTGGTGTAACATGGGTTGCTAGTGCCCGGGGCAAGGCAAGTATCCTTGGCACTGCCCGATAGGCTGGAACAAAGGGGCAATACCTCAGTGACCTACCCTAGTGGCAGTTGAGGCGCCCTGTGAGTGTTGAGCATGGTGGAGTGTGGGACAGGGGATGGGTCGGGAGCGGATATCTTTCTAAAACCCATGCAGAAGACGTTCTAGCAACCGGCCACCACCCAGATCTGTTCCTCAGTCTGTCCATGTGGACACTGGGAGATTTTTTCTGTGAGTGCAAGGGCACACTATTCTTTATTACTACTACTTTCTTCTTGTTTACTTTTGAAATTTTGCACCCCTAAGAATTTTGCAGGCAGGGCAACTGTCCCTGTGGCCCCATCCATACTACACCACTGCCACCTGGAGAGGTGATCTGTATTGCTGAGTCCAGGTCTCCCTCCTCTGAAGAGAAAGTAAGGTGGTCATGTTTAGTGGGCACAGTAGCCCGTGTGTAGCCCATTGTCGCATTTGACAATCTGGACAGTGAATCCATCTGTGTGTATATGAAACCAAACACACTTATGATTCCAATGCATTCTGAAAGGGTGTCTTGACTTAGATTGTTTTGAAGCTGAGACAGGTAGTGTAAAAAGCCTTAGCTTTTTGTAATTACAGTAAGCACTTCAGATCCTATAACGCTATACTGGGGTGTCAGTTTTAGATTTACATATTCAGTGCCCCACACATATTATAAATCATTTTAGTTCCACTAGCTGTTTTTTGACAATTTTTTTCTTACTCTAAACAATTAAAGGTCTTTTCACAAAGATAACCGCCCTTCCTTTTTTTTTTTTTAAAGGCAAACTGTTTGCTCTTGCCCAAATATTTTTGTACACGTGGAATCAGAGCGATTCTCCGCCCTCATGGAATCAGTAAACATATAAATGTCAAAACATTTTTCAGACACTTTATGATCAGCGTTAAAAATAGTTGCATTCTTAACATAGCGGCCTCTCCCTTTCCAAACACTGATTTGCACACAGTGCAATTTGGAGCAAAACAGAGAGGTGTTTTAGATGACCATCTTCCTATCATAAGCTAGACTTTTAGGTATACTCAAAAGTTGCTTATTTAAACGTGTATTTAATGTCCAAAATTTAAAAGTTGGGTTCATTGGTGTCCCGTTTTAATACGTATCTCTAAGCTTTTCTCAAAGACTCTCTCCAGCTGCAGCTGAGCGTTTCTGAGTCAGCCTCAAAGGTAGCCCCTCGTAGAGCGCGTTGCAGTAGACCAAGTGGGAGATCACCAGGGCATGTACCACTCTGGCGAGACAGTGAGCAGGCAGGTAGGGGCTTCCGCTTGCGCAATAAGGCTTACCTCTCCTGCTTCTCCTCCCTGCACTTGAGGGGGTTGGGAGAACCCTGCCCCCCCCATGATGCACAGGGAGAGGAGAGGGGGGGATGTTTCTGCCTGCTAAGCTGGCATCCTGGAATGTTCAACCTAGTGTGATGTTCAATTCCTTGGAGTCCAGCAACTTCTTAGAGGCACGAGTTCCCCACCCCTGCTATAGCGACAGACACAATCATGGCACCCAGCAGCATCTCTCTGAATGGGTTTTGAGCCATGCCAGTGTCTGAAAAGAGATGCAAGTTCAAGGTGAAAGAGCAAAACTCTGGAACGGGGAGCCTTGAGGTTCTCCAGGTGTTGCTGGACTCTCACCCCCCCCTGACTGTTGGCCATGCTAGCTGAGGCTGATGGGAGCTGTAGTCCACAGCATCTGGAGGGCCACAGTTTGCCCACCCCCTTCCAAAGACTGCTATTTAGGGAAATGGTTTGATGCACGGAAGGGAGGATGGGAGATTAGACTGTCTCTGCTGTCAAGTGTTTTCTGCAGTTCATCTGCTAGAGACCCATGTGGAGTGTGTTGCCGGAGTCTGTTTTCGTCTGTGTTTTAGTAACTGTTGGCAGAAGTTAAGCCGATGATGAATAGCATGGGATATGTTCTTGCAGTCTTTCAGTCCCCATCTGTGCTTTTTAAAAGCTAAAGTGAAAGCAGTAGTAAAAAAGGAAGAAAATAAATATTCACGGCCAAAGCAAGGAAAGGATTGCAAACCCAAAGTGGCAGCTTTCGATGAGTCATCAGCAAAACCCAAGCACACCAGCCATCCCAAACATAGACTACGTGTGGATGAATGTGTATGTATTGTGAGCTAAATTTGACCGCCAAAATGGAAGCTGCAGGTGACCTCTTGGTTCTATTCCTCTCCTCTCCCAGCACTTCCAGTTTACATATCAACTAAGCACATGATGAACCCATTTCCCTTCTTGTTCTGGGAGACAGGCAGGATATTTCCAGCAGGAAGGTCTTCTCTGTATGCCCTACTAAGGCTAAAGTCAGCTGTGTTTGTGCATGGTGGGGCTTTCTGAGGGAGCTTCCCTGTGAATTGGGTTCTCCAGGTCTGTCCAGGTGCTAGCATGTGGTCTGCTCACTTTTATCTTTTTTTATATGCCTATGTACAAAATAATAAGTACTGTGCTGTGTTGACTCTGTAGTGGTTTTTTTTTTTAAAGGCAAAATAATTTATAATGCTTGATAAACTCTTTGTGTGTATAAGGATGGTTTCTATGACAAAAAAAGAGGACTAGATCAATAAACGGATTAAATTGCTTTACCAGTAAATACGATGCTTTTGGTGTGTGTTGTGTTTGCTTATAAGATGCCTGAGAATTTAAGGTTTGAATACTTGTGATGACACCCCCCCCCCACAAACCCTTTTGCCTTTCTGACACCAGGCATCATTGCAGCCAAAGTAGAATGATTTTTACATCCTACTGACTTCTGAATGGAACAGGTGAACTAAAAACCCTGCACCTAGGACCTTGCTTACAGCACCAACATAGATTAGATGGCCAAAGGAGAAGTTGTGGGAACTATAGTTTACCTCTAGAATTCCCAGCACCCTTCACAAACTACAGCTGCCAGGATTCAGTAGGGAGTAGGTAAGCTTTGTGCTTTAAATGCACAGTGTAGATGTGACCTCTTTGTCCTCGTTTCATGTTGTGGGTTCCAGCACCATGTTTACAACCCCTGCCCCCCGAATAGATAAATGGCAATAATCCAAGCTGTAGTGTAAC
Organism: Podarcis pityusensis; assembly: GCF_964106645.2. Lineage (NCBI taxonomy): Eukaryota > Metazoa > Chordata > Lepidosauria > Squamata > Lacertidae > Podarcis > Podarcis pityusensis. Next base: position 26,823,950 of record NC_138042.1, read on the forward strand.
AGAGGCAGAATCATGGTACCCAGGTGACTTTAGACAAGGGTATAATGGAGCAAAGCCCTGCTGAGTTGAAGCACAACGTGATAAATAGTCTGTTGGGGGAAAGAGACCATTAGATAGATAGATATATCTTGCCAAAGTGTATATACTCACTCCTGAGTGGAATTGCTGACTGGCTGGTCCAGTCACTGTTAAGAGGATTATAGAACATTGCTTCTATTCCTCTAGCAAGGAAGTGTGAGCAACTGTTCTCCTCCCTCCTTGGCTCCTGTTGTAAGGACATCTGTAAGAATGTGAAGTCGCACACTGAAGCGTAGACATGCACACGAAGCAGCAGCAGTCTGTGGTCCCTTAAACATTCCAACTCATACTATGAAAGCTAACAACAACAACAATTTTATTATTTATACCCCACCCATCTGACTGGGTTGCCCCAGCCACTCAGGGCATCTTCCAGCAAAATATAAAAACATAATAAAACATCAAACGTTAAAAAAATTCCCTATACAGGGCTGCCTTCAGATTCTTCTAAAAGTTGTAGAGTTCTTTATCTCCTTGACATCTGACAATAGGGTGTTCCACAGGGAGGACGCCACTGCTGAGAAACCCCTCTGCCTGGTAACTTCACTTCTGGCCACGAGGGAACCGCCAGAAGGCCCTCAGAACTGGACTTCAAATGCTACTGCGACTTCAGTGAGATAGATGAATAGAGCTGGAAGGGGTCATTGGAAGCCATATAGTCTAACCCAACTGCTCAGTGTGGGCAATCGAGAGCTTCTGACCTGCTTTTGTTTGAAGGCCTCTAGTGTGGCATGTTCTGCTCTATCTAGAAAGAGGGTAGCAAGACCCTTGTTGCTTACAGAGGGGAGGACATTTGCTTTCAGAGCTGGAGTGATGCAGATGAGGGAATTGGCATTAGCGATGGCAACTGTTTTGGGTGGAAGGAGAATCATGTTACAGTGACAATGCCACCTCTTCTTCTGTAGCTACCAATTGTCTCACTTGTTGCATCTTGATTTTAACCTGCAGTACCATCCCCTTGAAACGCTATGGAGACCAGTCAATAGATACAGTACCAAACATCTCTCTCCATGCAGGTAATTGCAAGACGCAGGCCATCTTTCAAGCAGCCCAACTGCTGGGCCCCTCAAGTCATGCTCTTGATCTGTACGTCTGCTTCTGAAATAGGTACAGCCACTTCCTTCTGCTCTCAGTCCGTCAAAATCTCAAGTGAACCAGATGGTGCCTTTTGCTTCCATGCTATAATACTGCAGGGGAGAGAGAAAGAAGCAAAACACAGGGAGGAATTGGTGTGTAAAATCAAAGGGATAAGTGTGTCTGTTCTTAATCCCAAGAACAGGATTGAAATGTACAATTTTCCTGTTTGGAAGTCATATCTTTAAAAAATAATAATTGCCCAAACCAAAGTAGCATAATCAGTGACCAGATGGCTTATAAAATAAAGTATTAGGGAGAAGTGGGACCTGCAACAAGGTCACACTCACATTATACATTTAAAGCACTAGGATGATACTTTAAACAGACACGCTGTGGTTTGTTAAGGGTGCTGAGTGTTGTTAAAAAAGATAAAGGGACCCCTGACCATTAGGTCCAGTCGCGGACGACTCTGGGGTTGCGGCACTCATCTTGTTTTATTGGCCGAGGGAGCCGGCATACAGCTTCCGGATCATGTGGCCAGCAGGACTAAGCCGCTTCTGGCGAACCAGAGCAGCGCTCGGAAACACCGTTTACCTTCCCGCCGGAGCAGTGTCTATTTATCTACTTGCACTTTGACGTGCTTTCGAAATGCTAGGTTGGCAGGAGCAGGGACCGAGCAACAGGAGCTCACCCCGTCGCAGGGATTTGAACCGCCGACCTTCTGATTGGCAAGTCCTAGGCTCTGTGGTTTAGCCCACAGCGCCACCCGTGTCCCTCTGAGAGTTGTTAGGCAACCTCAATTCTCACAGAGTTACAGTTACCAGAGTGGTTCAACAATCAATCCCTCTCCCCAGGGACTGCAGCTTTGTGAAGGGAACTGGACCACCTAACAACCCTCAGCATTTTTTATTTTGGTACTTCTGCAAACTTTTCCCTTATGTGTGGATGGTGTTCTCCAGCTCACAAGAATCTGCTGTGGAGGATGACTTTAACGTTGGCCACGGTGGCTGAGAAAAGGGTAGCAGGTGTCTCCATCTGCTGGCAGATTGAGAAGTAACACCTCGTATGCAGCCGGTTGCCTAGCTGTATGCATGAGTGAGAATCGCCTCCAAGAGGTCACGCATAGGCCGGCTGGCAATAAATAAATGTGTGGGGGATCGATAGATCCTCTAGTGCAACCCTTTGCCAGTGTAGGAACTCCACTGCTACAGCATGACTTCTAGGTAACCATGCAACCCATGCTTCAAAAAGAGCTTTTCACTTTTGTGGACTTCCTTGCAAAACTGTGCTGTTTCTCGGAAATTGAACATCCGACGCGGCTTCTGCTTGAGTGCAGGAAGCTCCTGCAGCCAATCGGAAGCGGTGCCTTGGTTTTCAAACGGTTTCGGAAGTCGAATGCACTTCTGGAATGGATTAAGTTTGAGACCCAAGGTACCCCTGTACTAGGGAGCTAGTCTGGGACACAAGCTGATGGAGCCTCTGCCAAATTTCAAGAGTAGCCCGCTATACAGGGCAAATGCTCACAATTTAGCAATTTACCCAGCCATTGCCACCTTGTAAAACTCACAAAGGTGCTTAGCAAAGCAGATACTGCTGCTGCTGCTGCTGCTGCTACTACTGTGAGGGCGATCTGGCTGCGACATCTGTCACCCCATTGATCGCCAGGGTTGATTCGGCTGATCTGGCTGGCTAGGCGGGTGTCCCCTTCCTCCCTCACCGCTCCATGTGCGTCCCTCCTGAAGCTGCGCGCTCGGTGGAAGAGGACGACCATCCCAGATAGAAGGAGTGTACTACTACTACTGCTAATAATAATAATAATACCACATCCATCTGACTGGGTCACCCCAGCCACTCTGGGTGGCTTCCAACAAATAGAAAAACACACCATATTTTTCACTCTATAAGACGCACCAGACCATAAAACACACCTAGTTTTTGGAGGAGGAAAACAAGAAAAAAATTATTCTGAATCTCAGAAGCCAGAACAACAAGAGGGATCGCTGCGCAATGAAAGCAGCGATCCCTCTTGCTGTTCTGGCTTCTGGGATAGCTGCTCAGCCTGCATTCGCTCCATAAGATGCACACACATTTCCCCTTACTTTTTAGGAGGGAAAAAGTGAGTCTTATAGAGCAAAAAATACAGTAATAAAACATCAAATATTAAAAGCTTCCCCATACGGGGCTGCTTTCACATATCTTCTAATGGCTGTATAGTTACTTAACTCCTTGACAGCTGATGGGAGGGCATTCCACAGGGCAGGCGCCACTACTGAGAAGGCCCTCTGCCTGGCTCCCTGTAAGCTCACTTCTCGCAGGGAGGGAACGGCCAGAAGGCCCCTGGAGCTGGACCTCAGATTCCGGCTGAATGATGGGGGGGTGGAGGCACTCCTTCAGGTATAAGGGGCCAAGGCTGGGGCTTTAAAGGTCAGCACCAATGCTTTGAATTGTGCTTGGAAACGTACTGAGATCCAATCACAACAGCCTTATAGAGTAGGTTAGTCTGAGAGATTGCAACTGGCCAAAGTTTGGCTAGTAAGCTTCATGTCTGAGTGAGGATTTGGGTTATGAACATTGATGTTGGGCGAGCAGGAAGTTATTAGTTTTGTTGAACTGGAATATAATTGTTGAGTAACAAATGTAACTTTCTATATGGAAAAAAAAATCACTTCTAAAACAGGCAAAACTACCGTATTTTTTGCTCTATAAGACTCACTTTTTCCCTTCTAAAAAGTAAGGGGGAAATGTGTGTACGTCTTATGGAGCGAATGCAGGCTGCGCAGCTATCACAGAAGCCAGAACAGCAAGAGGGATCGCTGCTTTCGCTGCGCAGCGATCCCTCTTGTTGTTCTGGCTTCTAAGATTCAGAATATTTTTTTTCTTGTTTTTCCTCCTCCAAAAACTAGGTGCGTCTTGTGGTCTGGTGCATCTTATAGAGCGAAAAATACGGTAATTGTTTTGAAAACAGCAAGCCTACTGAAAGATACCAATTACACACAGAAACACAGAGCAGACCTAGAATAATAAACAAGAGCTAAAAGTTCAATAAAACCCCTGATCAAATAAAAGAGTTTTTATGAGCCACACACAGACACAAAAACAATCCTCTTGAAAGGGCAGGCTGTCAGAATAGCAGTTTACCTTTTGCCTTGCTTACCTGATAGGGATGAGGCTCAGGCATCCTACACCACATGATAACAGGAAGCAGAACCCACTGAACCACTCCAAGGTGTTTTGGTAGATCTTGTTATAGACAGCTGAGGTCACAACACCTGTGATCACCAGTGAAAGCTGCAGCAAGACAAACACCTTTCCTAGAAACAAGAGTGGAAGTGGAACACAATAAAATAACACTCAACGACCACTTTAAACAGCTTTGCTTTTTATTTATCACTTTCCAAGCTTTCTAAATTTTTAAAAGATGGCCAAGGTGGAGATATATCATGCTGAAAGTGAGTTAAAGAGCCCCTGAGTAATTAAGGGCTTTTTAAAATTTCATCTCTTTTGGCTTCTGAAAAGTGAGCCGGTAAATAATAAACAGCTTATTTCTGCTACCTTGCAGCAGATGGGAGTTCAGAATTTATTGCAGCCCAAAAAGTGGCTGTAAAAGAAACCCGGGCACAGTACCGTTATAGATGGGGGGGGGGGGCTTAAATCCTAAAAAATTGATAAATGGTATGATTTTAATTAATTGGGGTATGGCTGAAAGTACAAGCTTCAGAACTGTGCCAGACAAGGAATCCCTGGGCTGGATTATGCAAACCAGCCTGGCTGGCTTTGCAAACAGCAGATCTCTTATCATGATAAAAGGGGTTGATGGACCACCTGAGAGGAATCCTTTGGCCTGGAGAGACAGGTGTTGCCAAGGCTGTGTGTTTGAGGTGACAGGAAAAGAGAGTTTTTGAACAAGGTGTTCTGGGAAGAAGAGAGAGAAAAGACTGGGATCCATCTTGGGCAGGCTAGCTGAAGGCTGGCTGCACTGCTGTGGGGGACAAGCCCCTCTTAAAATGACCATGCTGTAAGACCTGAAACCCATCCATGCAGACTGAAGGTGTAAACAGGTGAACAAGCCATTTCTTTTTTTAAAAAAGCTACGACAGTCTCCACCATGTCTTAATTCTCCAAAGGAACACAGACCTGGGGTGAGTGCCTGGAACCCCCTGGGATCTTGCTATTGTTTGGGAGAGGGTGGGGATGGCACCCAACTTTTGTAACAATACATTTGCTAGTACGTAGTGCTACTTATTAGGGGAGGGGGAGACTCTCTGTTGGTCAGCAGGTAATGGATTTTGTAACCCAAGAAAATCTTTAATAAAAGCATTTTTTTTTTTTTAAAAAAAGGAACCAAGTCTGGCTTTAGCATCTAGTACCATCAGGCAGCTTGCTTAGAGATCCTTCATTAATTTGGTCTGCTCCAAGTTAGATGCCTGCACCATTAAGTTAATCTATCGATCACCCATGTCATGTACGATGATGATATTTGAAAGATGGAGGCGCGGGAATCTATCCTCCTTAGATCCACTACACAAAATGATAGAAATGTGTCTTGTCTTCATAGCCTTATTCTGAATGAAATAAGTAAACTTTTTTTTTTGCATTTAAATGAACAATGCCAAGATGTTCAAAGCAGCAACTTACCATAGGAAGTTCCTTCTATGTGTTTCGACAGCAAAGATCTGATGGTCGGCAAGGGAATGAGGGCAAACAACATCACACCACGGGCTGGAGAAGAAGAGAATGGAACGGAGAGGGTTCATGTAATCATCAGACCAAACTTCCACTGCCTAGCAGTTGAAGTAAGGTAAAGGTAAAGGGACCCCTGACCATTAGGTCCAGTCATGACCGACTCTGGGGTTGCAGCGCTGATCTCGCTTTATTGGCCAAGGGAACCGGCGTACAGCTTCCGGGTCATGTGGCCAGCATGACTAAGCCGCTTCTGGCGAACCAGAGCAGCGCACGGAAACGCCATTTACCTTCCCGCCGGAGCGGTACCTATTTATCTACTTGCACTTTGACGTGCTTTCGAACTGCTAGGTTGGCAGGAGCAGGGACCGAGCAATGGGAGCTCACCCCGTTGCGGGGATTCGAACCGCCGGCCTTCTGATCGGCAAGTCCTAGGCTCTGTGGTTTAACTCACAGCGCCACCTGCGTCCCTGCAGTTGAAGTAGTGCACGTGTTAAAGCTTAAAAAGCACAAGCTAACAACAACAACAACAACAACAACAACAACAACAACAACAACAACAACTTTTATTTATACCCCGCCCTCCCTGGCCAGGGCTGGGCTCAGGGAGGCTAACACCAATGAAATCACAGTAAAAAACATAATGGGGGGGGGGGTGGAACACAAACCAATTTAAAATACAGGTTAAAATGCATTTTAAAATGCAGCCTCATTTTAAAAGTAGTCAATAAATCAAGACCATAAGGGGAAGGAAACATAAGCGTCAGAATGATGACGGAAGCCAGCCATCACAAATGGCGCTGTTTAGCATTTGAAAAAAGACACAGAGAGCCAGCAATATTTTCAGGATGGTATGAGGAGCTCCTTCGACCACTCTCCTCCGATTTTATTCTCCTTTGTTCTCCCCTGTCGCATGGCCGTTTGCCAATGTCTCACGTTACCTCATCCGGTCGTGGCTTTTACCCACCCATCGCCATATAAGGTAATTACTGCCCAGAGGGGGAACATAACTCCATATAAGGTTATGCACTTAATACACTGCAAGGCACGGACATGCAGGTCACCGAGGTCAGCAGGCACCATGCAGCAATACAAGCCTCTGCCGTGGCTTTATGACTCCCACAGACTGAGTCCAAACCAAAGGCCAGGCGGATCAGCTCTGTCTTGCAGGCCCTGCGGAAAGATGTCAAGTCCCGCAGGGCCCTAGTCTCTTGTGGCAGAGCGTTCCACCAAGTTGGGGCCAGTACTGAAAAGGCCCTGGCCCTAGTTGAGACCAATCTAACCACCTTGCCATCTGGGACCTCCAAAATGTTGTCATTTGTGGACCTTAAGGTCCTCCGCGGGGCATACCAGGAGGTCCTGTAGGTACGTGGGTCCTAGGCTGCACAAGCTAGAAGCTTAATAACCCCGGTTCAGATTCCAGCATGGTGATGAATTAAGGGATCTTCAGGCAGAACATGCCAAGCCTACCCCAAGGCCCATGTGAAATGCTGGGAGAATTGTGCTGGCTTATCCTGCAAAGCCCCTCCTCCTCCTCTGATGCATAAGAAGCTGGACTTCGAATCTTGGAATTGTAAAGTTGAAAGGGACCACAAGGGTCATCTAGTCCAACCCCCTGCAATGCAGGCATCTTTTGCCCAACGTGGGGCTTGGATTTGATTCAGACACATTCATTTTTTTGCTTCCCAGATATTTCAGCGCCAGGACCGCTGCCAGAAAAAAAAACGCTCCTGCATGGTGGCAAGCTCCACTTGGAGCTGGTGGGCCCATTTGGGAGTTAAGTGCTGTGATTGTTTACAGCTGCATATTCATGCATCACAAGGGGTTGGATTAGATGATCCTCAGGGTCCCTTCAACTGTACCATTCTATGATTCTAAGGTGTGATTCACCGGTGGGGAGGGGGTTGGTCCACATAGCCAAATTATCATTTAACTGATAATGTCATCAGATGACAGGCATGCCTGCGTGAATAAGCTCTTGCAGGAGCAGCTCTAGTCAGCTCTAGTCAGGTAAATGAATGAATTTTAGGAGTGAATTCATTCATTCATTCACCCCTAGTCAGGTGGCATTCTTTAAATTATTTTAAGAAGGCCTGCAATGTTTTATCATCATAAGTAAAGGTAAAGGGACCCCTGAACATTAGGTCCAGTCCCGGCCAACTCTGGGGTTGCGGTGCTCATCTCGCTTTATTGGCCGAGGGAGCCGGCATACAGCTTCCGCGTCATATAGCCAGCATGACTAAGCCGCTTCTGGCGAACCAGAGCAGTGCACGGAAACGCCGTTTACCTTCCTGCGTGAGCGGTACCTATTTATCTACTTGCACTTTGAGGTGCTTTCAAACTGCTAGGTTGGCAGGAGCAGAGACCAAGCAACGGGAGCTCACCCTGTCGCGGGGATTCGAACCGCCGACCTTCTGATCGGCAAGTCCTAGGCTCTGTGGTTTAACCCACAGCGCCACCCACACCCCTTTATCATCATAGTCAAACTAAAAAGTTGGCTTGTACATTATTATTAGTAGTAGTAGTAGTAGTAGTAGTAGTAGTAGTAGATGCCCTTCATCTGAAGATATCAGGGTGGTTTTACAACATAAAAATACAAGATGAAAACACAAAATACGTAATAAAAACAGGAATAAAGCCAAAACAAAACAATAACCCCTTCCCCACCCCGTAAAATCATAGAATTCTGGAGTTGGAAGGATTCTCTGCAATAAAAGCTGAAGATGGCAAGCATCACCTTGTCACTTTTTTTTGTTCTCTCCTACAAAGGACTGCCTCATCTTAAGGCAGGGTCAGGGAACCTGTGGCCCTACAGATGTTAATCTGGACTACGCTCCCATCATCCCTGAACATTGCGCACATGTGCATAATCTAAAAAGGAGGTATCCTTGCATTTCCTCGCTGGATAGCTCAGTTGGAAGAGCATGAGACTCATGATCTCAGGGACGTGGGTTTGAGCCCCATGTTGGGCAAAAGATTCCTGCATTGCAGGGGGTTGGACTAGATGACCCTTGTGGCCCCTTCCAGCTCTACGATTCTATGAAAACCTTGTGTGACCTTTTATATATCTGCCACCAGCGCATTCATTTATTAAAGCCTATTTAATTGTGGCTGCAATCCTGCACGCACTTTTCTGAGAGTAAGCCCCACTCAGCGGGACTAACACCGGAGTCAACATGCAGACGATTGTGCTGTAAGATCTCTTCCGTCAGGTAAACGCTCTGGGAATCTTGCAAACATTAACTTTCTACCAGGAAATGTCTTCTAACTCTGCTCTGCTTCCCGCATTTGGAACAATAGCCTGTTATTGATTGTAGCCCGGCAAACAGCTGGCAGCCTCCAGATGTTTTGGATTAATGCTCCCACCAACTTGAGCCAGCATGACTAGTAGTAGTCAAGGGTAATGGGAGTTGTAGATCAAAACAGCTGGACAGCACCAGGTCAGGAAAAGCAGATATACACAGTCCCACAGGTGTGCAAAAATGGAAGAATACAGGTTGAACTGGAATGGGAGGACAAGGAAGCACCTTTAAGCATTGAGCAACACTTCTGAGGAAGGTATTAATAGCTTTCTGCCAACGTAGTGCAGAATACCAGAATGAGTGCATGGTTTGTGGTTGCTATGCAATACCCTTTGGAAACAGGTTTGGCTCAGCTACACCCACATGTTTTGCTCTGAGATCTTCAGAGAGACATAACAAGCAAGGATATTTTCTTCCACCAAGGCTGACGATGCCCATTATCACTGCAGCACAGCCTGTCACCCACGCTACATCACAACTTCCTGCATGCATCAAATGAATGCAACATGTACTCTTTCTCTTTTCACTTTCCCTTTATATTCTTTTATATTATTGCTATTATTTTTTGCTCAGTGTCGGCAAAAAGCCGGACTTTGCTCCCCAACCTGCAATCTGACCTGGGAAACACTTCCGTGTTGTGAACTGTCCTGAGATCTACGGGTATAGGGTGGTATACAAATTTAATAAATAATATGAATATATATTTTATCGCCTTATTCTGCTGCATACGGAAATTAATGCTGCACCTCCCCACAATGCAGGACAGAATTGGAGGCAGAATCTGGGATCATGGCAACCTTAGCTTTAGAGTTACTAGCCCTCATGATTACTCAAGGCATGCTTGGGAGTGTATGGTTAATGCCTGATGGAATCGCAAAAGCGAGAGGGATGGGTGGGCAAGACTGCCAATAGCTGGTGGTGATGCTCTGAGGGCCTGCACAGCTCCTTCGTCAAACCTAGAAGAAGTGTGCAATATACTATTGTGTGAATCTCTAAAATTTATAAAAGTCTCAGAACTTGAGGTTTTATCAACACAGAATTTGACTTGCCAGGTCAGTGCCTAAAGAGGATCTTGGGTACCTCATGTAAACCATACTAAGAATTCACAAGGGACATCAGAATAGAAGCACAAGAAACCCACTGAGTTAGGATGGCTCTACTCACCAACATAAAACAGGTACGTCCATCGCACAAAGGCCATGATGAGGATGCCCACTGAGAAAGACACAATCCCCATCATAATCATGGTGGTGTCTCTGAAAACCCTGGAGAACATAAAAACTCCCAGGAAACTGGTGATAAAGATCAGAAACCCAGCAGCGTTGGCATAGCCAATATATACCGGCCCCCAGCTCAGGGGCTCCTTCAGGAGAAAAAATGGCAGCACATCCATGGCTCCCACCACAGTTGAGTCATACATTATGGCGGCCACAAAAAGCATGGCAATGATGAGCTTGGAAGGTACCATAGAGGAGCGACTCTCGTGGAAGTGAGGCTCTCCGCCATCATCCTCAGCCAGCTTGATGTCCGGATGGTTTGGCTCTGTGGACGCAAGAGGACAAGACCTTGCAGTCTTGGGGACCCTGAGGACAAAGAGGCTGTAGAGGAGACAGAAAGCATATAAGGCAACGCTGCAAGAAACCAGGACTGCGCCGTGGCGGTAGCTGAGGTGGAAGCTGACAAAGAGATGCCCAGAAGCGATGCTCCCCACAAAGCCGGCTATGCCGTAGATGAGCTCGACGACGATGAGGCGAAGCGATCGCCTGTTCTCGGAAGAGCCCTTAGACACCAGAGCCATGACGCTGGCCCAGTATGTGGTGAAGCCTCCAGACAGCCCGTGCAACACAGCAGCCCCATACATCACCTCGATGGGCCACATCTGCAGGATGAGGAGCAGCAGCAGGATCCGGGAGAGCAAATAGCCCAGGAGAGGCACGCAGATGGAGATCTTCCTGCTCTTCAGGTCGCCCAGCTTAGCCAGGCCGTAAGCCGACAGCAGCGGCGTCAAGCCGTCAAGAAGCTTGTAGATGATGAAGAAGTTGGAGATGGCTTTCTGCTGAGAATTCTCGTTGGAGTGAGCTGAGGAGTTGGTCTGGTTGTAGTAGTTCTTCACCACTAGAAGCAGCCCGGTGTCGTAGAAAGAGCTCGCAAGCTGAGCCCCGGCAACAACAGGCTCAATCCAGGTCCTCATCTCCATCCCACCAAGCATGGTCACAGGAAGCTGCTGCTTGTTGACTCCTTTGCTTAGGGCAGAAAAAGAGGCTGGGAGCCAGTTCAGGGTTTCTGATTTTGGTTATAAAAGCAAGACTCCTTATATTAGCTTCAGAGGCAGAGGGCTGTTCAGGAGTCAGGGCAGAGACTGCTTCTACGATATCTCATTCCACACAGACAAACAATCACCTCTCTCTCTCTCTCTCTGTTTGGAGTCCGCCTACACTCTCTTACTCTTCCTGGTGTGGCTTCAAGAGGTCACATGGCCCTGCCTGGGGAATTTCTCCTTCTCATTTTAGGAAGTGAAAGCAGTTTGGTCAGTTTCTTTTCAGCCAAATAATCAGGGCACTTTCCATGGGTTTAGCCAAGAGGGGGCAGGCAGGGGCCAGCTTCCACCTCCCTAGATCAAGTAAAACAATAGAAATACTTAACTGACCAACCACATTGGTTCTGCCCCCCCCAGACCTGCCCCCCCGAAATCCTGGTTACAACCATGGCACTTTCTGTGTATGTTTGAGGGCACTGGGTGATAGGGTAGGATTACAAGGCTCTTTGGAAACACACACACACACGGATGAAAAAATAGATAATGACAGCAGCAGATACTTTTCTCTAATAGTTCCCAAAGCAGGCTTGTACCAGCATAGTTGAGAGGCAAGTGAAAGGGACAATTAGACAGAGGGAGAGAAGCAGGTGGAGTGAATATTGTCATTTGTCTTTAGCATGAAGACATCCATTAATATTAGGCAGGTTCCTTTGTTGTGTTGTTTTCAACATCTACTGAAAAGTTTTTTGTTTTGCTTAGGCAAGCCACCCAAATGTATATTTCACACACATTGGGTGTTTTTTTTTTCAAATGGATGATTTTTTTAAAAAATGCTTTTATTTTTTATCTATGTCATATTAAATTGTTATTGATATTAATGTTGTATTTTTAGTTTTAGATTTTATTATTTATGTGGAAATTGTTTTCCATTTGGTTGTGTACCTTTTGATGTTTTATAATTTATTGTTTATGACTTTTGTTATGTTGGTAATTATGTAAACCAGGGGTAGGCAACCTAAGGCCCATGGGCCACAAGCGGCCCATATGGGTCATTTAACCAGCCCACGAGTCGCCCCCAAACCGAGCTGCCCACTCAGCGAGTCCCCATGCACTGTGCTAAACAGGCACAGTGCAGCGTGGGGACTCACGTCCGCGGTGCTAGAAATTGCGACTGCGCATACTCAGACACTGAAAATCGCATCTGTGCAGACGCTGGAAATCATGTCTGCGCAGACGCCGGAAATCGTGACTGTGTCACTCACATGCGCACACATCATCTAGCCCATGGAGGGATCTCTGCTGGAGTGAACTAGCCCAGGCGAGTTCACTGCTTTTGAATTATGGTGCTGGAGGAGACAAGGAGAAGGGGACGACAGAGGAAGATGGTTGGGCAGTGTTCTCAAAGCTATCAGCATGAGTTTGACCAAACTGCGGGAGGCAGTGGAAGACAGGAGTGCCTGGCGTGCTCTGGTCCACGGGGTCACAAAGAGTTGGACACGACTAAACGATTAAACAACAGCAGCCCAGGCGAGGTAAACCTTGCCTCCCCCTGATGTAAACCTTGTCATGTTGTAAGCTGCCTTGAGCATTGTTTTAACTATGGAAAGGCGGCATACAAATAAAATGATGATGATTGTATCTACAGTTTGATCATCTTGTATTGACTGGTGTTTTTTTTACGTCTATTGATTTCTCAGAATTTCCGATTGGATGTGTTCTGTTATTTTGTGTGTGTGTCTCTTAAGCAGAATAAATAAAACTGTATTAAAAAGAGAGAGTTCGGTTTTGTAATAGAAGTGGCAGGCTTGCATTCCAGAAAAAAACCCTAAATGTTCTCTCGGCCTTCCCATGCTGACGCTTAATCATTTCGGTCATTAAAAAAATAAATAAATTGTCGACTTCCGGGGTGGCGCCATCGGCAATGGCGGACTCCCTCTGAACCAGAGGGACCAGCTCCGCGCGAAACGGGTCTTTTCCGCTGCGGCGAAGCGGGGACCCTTTTAGAAATCACAGGCGGATGAAGCCTGTGACTGTGGGACTCGGCGGGCACCCTTAGCGCCCCCCCAACCCGCAAAGGAACCCACTAACGGGTTCCGAAACGAAGAGGGGGAAGTGGCGCGGTGCTGTGAGTCAATTGCTTTTTCCGTGGAGCGAAGCCGCATAGCCTTTGCCGGAGAGCGCTGCCTTTTTCCTGGGACAATTTGGCATCTAAAATAATCACCCGTGAGTACTTAAACATTGAACAATTGGACTTCAAATAAGAACTGGCGATTAGAAAGGAATTGGACTTAAAAATTTACCTTAATTTGGTACTGAAACGGGAAGGTCTAAACAGGAAGTCAGCCTTCCGTTTCCTTGTAGTTAGAAGAAAGCAAAGACAACGTAAACTAGAGCTTAGAAAATCACTTTCAAAGGATTGGTTTTCACCATTTAAAATCGTTGAACCCCCCCTTCGGTAGCAGGAGAAGAAGGGGGATCTTTTTTTGGACTGTTTAAACCTGCAGAAGTGAGTTTAAAGTAAAGTAACTTTCCACCGTCCTGATCCTGGAGCGGGGTGTCAGAATTGACGTTTGAAGCTCATTGACCAGAGACAAATGTTTTTGACAGATAGTTAAAAGAAGAGTAACATTGTGATTCCACTGTTTCCTTTCGCATTTTAAAGGAACAAATATTGACAAAATATCTTAAAAAAAGAAACTTTGTTGCTATTGTCCTTAAAAGAAAGAACAACCAGAAGTTTTCCCCCTAGAGGGGGACTGTGAAACTGTAACTAATTCTAGGGAGCTTGCAGCTGCCACAGATTACAACTGTGGGAAAGGACTTGTGACCTTGCAGGACAATGTTTTCAGAAGCACTGTTGGGTGCTTTCTGTAAAATAAATGCCCTATTGGATCAGTTAAGTCAGAAGACGGATTTGATGACTAATGCGGCCAGAACATTGGAACAGGTAGTGGGAAACTATATGGAGCCCACCCAGGAACTTAAACAGGAGTGTGCCATGACAGAACAGTTGAGAGAAGAGGATGTTGCTGAATCTTGGGCGCCAGAAAGGGAGGAACTTTTGGCCCTGCAGGAAAATGAGCCTTTGGATTTGACAAGTGAACTTGGAAAAAACCAGATTTGGAAAGATAAAGTTTGGATTGATTTGGAAATGGGGGGTTGGACTGACCCCCCTATGCAGAGATGTTTGGACTTTCCGAGTCTGGCAATGGGCCGTCAGCTGTTTGGAGCTGTGGGGGCTCCCAATTTTGGATGGTATTTGAAACATGTCTTAAAATACCACATGGAGTCTTGTCTGGACTATGGGAAAGGGGCTGATTTGTTGAAAAGGGTCAAAAACACTACCAAGCTGGAGTTCCCATGAGTGAAAGGAAAATATGAAGAGCTGCGGAAGGGACATGGAAGAGACTTGAAGGCCTCGGATATAAGATCACCAGGTTAATGCGCCAGACTAATGGGATAAAAAGGACTGACAAACCCGGGACCAGGAGGAAGGGACGCTGGAAGAAGATTGGATTGTTCTTATTTCTTTTTTCTATCATTAGGAATGTTTTATAAAATTGATGAATGTTAGAAAAATGTTGAAATGAAATTACTTGGCTCTTGTAAAAATGTTTAAAGAATTAGGTAAAAAGGTAATGGTTATGAGAAGTTGGTAAAAATAAGACTTAAGTCTTAAGCTTTAAGGTTTTTTATAAGATAAGATGAAAATAGAGTAAGGTAATGTAATGATAGAATACTATGAATTATGGAAAGGATTTGCTGGGACAACTATTAATCAAGATACAAGAAAAGGGAGGAGGAGGAGGTCATAGAAAGAAGGTAATGAAAGTGGAGAATTTGAAAATGATGGTTTTATTTTTTATTTTTATTTTTCTGTTTTGTCTTTTTTCTTTGTAATTTTAAAAAAACCTCTTTTTTCAATAAATATCATTAAAAAAATAAATAAATTGCTTGTTGTCTTATTTATAATAAAAACGACATTTTTTTAAAAGTGCAAATCGCACCAGGTATCAGGGACCTTTCTTGGCGACACCTGTCCATCAGCCTTACAGGGCATTTGGTTTCTGCTACAGTCTTGTGGAGTGGAAAATAATATTTAGACAGAACACAGGGGTGCATCTTCCAAAATAGCCTCTCTCCTCTAAGATCCTTACAGAACTACTTGGCAGGGACCGCTCAGCCCAATCCCTTGGGCTTTCCATAGCAAAGAGCTAACTCTGTTTCCATACCTACTGTGTAGCAAAATAGCCCTCAAACATCCTCCATGCACATCAATTGTCTCATTAAAAAGAAGAAGGAAACACTGACCCTTATTTTCCCTCTCTTATTTTCTGGATCAATAGCTGTCTTTGCTGCACTGTCTGATGATCAATTGCTGCTCTCAGCCCATTTATCTTGTCTGTCCTAGAAGCACCCCCTGCAACCTGGCTCCATAAACATGGGAAAGAACCTCTTGAGTAATGCTGGGGTGAGTGAATTGCACAATGGAGAAGCACCTTTACCAATCAACCTCATTCGGTTTTGCAAACAGGGCAAAGGCGTGGGACTAGAGAGAGAGGCCCTGGCATATATACTTGGGAGACCAGCAATTCCCAAACTGTGTCCAGAGATAAGGATCGCAATGAGCTGTAACATACCTGAAGGATGATTAAAAGCAAACAGAGATGACTGGTGCTTTATCATCTGGGAGGGGTGATTCCAAGAATAGCAAGGAGGCGCTGGGAAGCAAGTCTGTGGTCAAGGTATTACAGGCGAATAGAAGGGATGTTCCTTGTGCAGTTGTAAACACCGCTGCTAGGGACATAGGAAGGTGGCTTTCAAAAGGTCAGACTAACTGAGCACCTGAGCCCAATCCTGCCTGCTCCGACTGGCAGAAGCACTTCAAGGTCTCAAGCAGGGATTTTCCCCAGGGCAACTTGGAAATTCCAGGAATCTGGGAGGACCTTTCCCCCTGCAAGATATATATCAGGCATAGGCAAACTCGGCCCTCCAGATGTTTTGGGACTACAACTCCCATCATCCCTAGCTAACAGGCCAGGATGGTGGGTGTTATGTACTGAAGTTTTCACCCTGAGCCAGCAGGGGGATACTGTAGATAGTTCAGGTCCACATATGCAAATAAGGGCTCAAAAGTGACGTTCAGTGATTGGATAGTTACAGAAAGTTGTTACAGTTACGTTGTACTGGAGCTCTATATAAGTAGGCTGGCTGAACCCTTCAGTTCAGTTCTGTTCTGGCCTGTGAATAAACAAGAGCTGTTTGAAGAATTGCTGTGTCGTCTGATATGTTCACCCACAACTTAACAATGGGAATTGTAGTCTCAAAACGCCTGGAGGGTCAAGTTTGCCTATGCCTGATAATATACTCTCCTGCTGAGCCCTTCTCACACTTAGGGTTGCTGCTTGAGTTCCTCACCTTCTTCAGGGATAGGGAGTTTGTGTACTGCCATTGTTGGACTCCAATTTGGAACCATCACACAAATAAAGCCACATACAGCAGAAAAAATAGGACTGGTGATGCTAAATTAAGGAACAATAGACACCCCCCCCCCGGGTTATCACTCTAGGTTTGGGTCACAGGCCTGTTTCTCACCTTGCTAGTGGGGTTTCCCTTGCACTTGTGATTCTCCATAGTGGCGGCAGGGCATCATCCCATTTGCAATAGGCTGGGTTTGTTCTTATCAGCCAAGCTGAGGCTGAGGCCCATGAGCACACTACTAGCTGTAATCACTCAAGCCAGCAAAAAGGCTCTTTTAAACTGAGAACAAGCACCTTTACTGGCTGAGAGGGAAACTGGGCAGGCGCCAGTATTTCCCAAACTTCTGATAGGGTTACTCTGAATCACAGGCATGCTTTGTGCTTAAAGAGGTTGACTTGCAGAGGGTGTGGCAGAAGAATGGCCTAACGTCAGAGGAGTCTCCCATTTTTTCCTCTGTGTGTCACTCCTAGTTGGAAGGAGGCAAATCTAGAGCAGAGACAAGCAGGGGTGCAGGGGGTGACCAATTCTGCTGTGTCCCTGTATAAAAGCTCCAACTTCAGTCAAAGCAGACAGGTTAGCATTATTATTGCCCAGCAGACTTTGAGAAGACACAGGGCTGGTAAGAGCAGTGACTCATGCAGCTCCTCTGTGGGTTGAGGACACTGGGCTCACACTGACCACTAAATTGCTTTAGTTTTTCAAAAACTGTCTGCTAACCACCTATGAAACGCAAAAAAGAAAAAGGAGAATTGGCGATATATGAGAAAACAAATTGTCATCTAGCACATTAGCGGGTTTCCCGCCACAATTTGGGAGGGGAGCTGCTGCTTCAGTCAGGGCTTGATGCTATGAGACCAATTGTATAATTGAGGAATTGCTTAAATTGTGCCCTAGGTGGCATTGCAGCACATGCATCCATCTGAAATCCCCGATTCAAACTTGTGTATCCTACAAGAGCAGTTCCCCTCTTAAACGTTCCAGTTGGAAAATTGTATTTTCTTTGACCTATTGTTGCATCAGTATACGGGTCATCAAAAGAAGCTGCCCTCGCAGGGATGTTATGGGCACTTAGAAACGAGAAATGAAAGCTTTTTGGCTTGGCCTCACAGTATGTGAGAGAGGAAGGGAAAGTGAGGTCTTCTTTTTCCATGCTCCCAAATCTTAAGTGAAAAACAGGAACCAAAGAAGTCCAATGTGACATAATGGAGCTTACTCCAGAGTAAGTACATCTGGACTGCAGCCTAACTCCAAGGAAATAGGTTAGTCACAACTAATTTATATCCCAGAGCTTTTCATGGAACAGTAGCATGATTTACCTTTGCTGGCATGGTAAAGGTAAAAAGGTAAAGGACTTCTGGACGGTTATGTCCAGTCAAAGCAGACTATGGGGTTGCGGCGCACATCTCACTTTTCAGGCTGAGGGAGCTGGCATTTGTCCAGACAGCTTTCCAGGTCATGTGGCCAGCATGAGTAAACCGCTTCAGACACAATGGAACACCGTGATGGAAACCAGAGTGCACTGAAACTCCATTTACCTTTCCGCTGCAGTGGTACCTTTTTATCTACTTGCACTGGCGTGCTTTCAAACTGCTAGGTTGGCAGAAGTTGGGCCAGAACAATGGGAGTTCACCCTGTCATGCGTATTCAAACTGCTGACCTTCTGATCAGCAAGCCCAGGGGTCAGCAAACTTTTTCAGCAGGGGGCCTGTCCACTGTTCCTCAGACCTTGTGGGGGGCCAGACTATATTTTGGAAAAAAAATAATGAACGAATTCCTATGCACCACAAATAACCCAGAGATGCATTTTAAATAAAAGGACACATTCTACTCATGTAAAAACACGCTGATTCTCGGACCATCTGCGAGCCAGATTTAGAAGGCGATTGGGCTGGATTCAGCCCCCAGGCCTTAGTTTGCCTACCCATGGGCAAGCCCAAAAGGCTCAGTGTTTAGACCACAGCACCACCCGCTGGCATGAGGCCTTCCTCTGTGGGTGAATGCATCGGCACAAAAAATAAGCAGCACACACCTCCCTACATGAGAGGTGCAGGGCTCTCCACTGCTCAACCATGGACAGGACAATGAGCAAAGAGGAAGCACATTGGTTTTGTTGCTTTCCCATAATACGAAGCTGCCTCTAGCCTGCCTCGGGTATGGACTGAAAGTCTAGTGCTCATCTTTTCACCCACCTTCTACAATGGGGAAAAAATATGCCCATGTCTGTGTGGTTATTTGAAGGCTTAATTACACTTACAAAATTGGCTGTGCATGCCAGAATTCCAGGTTATTTCAAGGGGTAGGTGGAGAAAGACTAAACAGTAGTTTGCTCGCGAGGATTTCATGGCACTGCCTTTTCACGCTGATTCACAAGTAGCCCATGGGCAGCCAACGTCTATATTCTTGGAGGCTGCTTTAGGCTCCATTTTATGGGTATGGCTTCATAAGATAGTAGTAGTAGTAGTAGTAGTAGTAGTAGTAGTAATACCTTTGTTGTCAATGTACAACCTGTGTACAATGAAATTAACCGAGCCTCCCCCCCCCAAACACTCAATCTCATTGCACTCTGTGTGCTTGTCATACAACACACCAACCTCGAAAGTCAGCTGCACAAATTATTTTCCATTCAGCAGCCTAACAGCACACGGATATAAACTGTTTTTTAGCCTGTTGGTATGATTGCTTATACTTCTATATCTCTTGCCCGAGGGTAGAAGATTAAAGAGGTGCTGGCTGGGGCGTGAATCGTCCCTTAGAATTTTTCTCGCTCTCCTAAGGCAACAATCCCTTGCGATGCCTTCTAGCGGGTTCAGGGGACAGCCCATGATATCATGTGCTGTGTTCACCACCCTCTGTAAAGACTTTCTGTCCGTGGCTGTCAAGCCAATGTACCACACTGTGATACAATATGAGAGGACACTTTCTATTGTGGCCTGGTAGGAGGTCATCAATTGTTGTTTAACATTGTTCTTTCGCCAGACCCTGAGAAAATGGAGTCTCCATATATATCGAGCATATGTTGTGTATATAAAGTGAGGAATTCCTCCCTCCCAGCTTTTCTAAACAAGCCGATTTCCTTTCCAGCTGAAAATGCGGGCGAAATCTTTACCGCATCTCAATGGAAGCATGACAGGGTCACAGGGGAGGTAGCTGAGAAGACAAGTTCTGCAGGCCTAATCTGGCCTATGGGCTGCTTGCCAGCAGTCCACTCTGAGCCAAAGTCATGGCAAACACTCGATCCGAAGGGCACTGCCAACAATGTCACAACCCCACAACCCCCTTTGCTTTCAGATAAGAAACACAAGACAAGTTTAAGTTTTAATGAGAAAATAAGTGTATACTTGCATTGTATGCCTCACAGTCACTATAAAACAGAAGCAGGGTACAGCAATGAAGTGGTTAAACATATACAAGAAGCCACGTTATTTTGCAGCGAGAGTGGTTGGTCATTTGCAACGACGGAGTTGCCACAGTATTCTGCAATGGATCCTTCTGGACTGGGAGTGAAATGGTCAGAACTGGTCTGAGGAAACTGCTCTGCAGTTAAGATTTTGGGGATAGAATCCTGGACATCGTCACAAAATTGCAATCCTTAACTATTAGTCAATGCACAGTTCAATTTTATCAGTATTTGCTTCAAAAAAGTAATAATTCTTAACTCTTTGTATGTGCCTGGAAGCAAAGCTTATTCTGCATTAATTTGTTGTTGTTGTTGAATATATTCGCATGTACTGGCATATATTTAAAGACATTAAGCAGTGGTGGTGGGAATAATGAAGAGACGAGTCCATTGCTCCATTATCAAAGCACTTGCTGAAAATGGTAGCTAAGGTTCCGTAATTCCTGAAAAAGAAACTGTCCTTTGTCAGTAGTTTACAATAATAACCATCAAAAACTGTTGTGGGAATAGCATAATGAATCAAGCCTCTCTTTCCTTTTAGCAAAGTTATCCCATGATGCCACAATACCCATCTCAGATTTTTGCTGCTGGGGTGAAAACACCGGGGGGGGGGGGGGACAAGATACGTAGAGACAAACGAAATGTATGTTTTGAAGTGGCTTTTTTTATTTTTGCTTCTAGAAAAAAAAGGGGATTTTCCCATAACAACTCCTTGCTCTTTGACCTTGAGTTGACTACAACCTTGTAAAGGAGGAGAAAGCATCTCATTCCAAGCAAATGTATTATATCTTTGGCTTTACCTCCCCTGTAAGAAAACCACCATTTCTCAGCAAGGGTTGTGTGTAATCTAAGCTGATCACCCACCTTCTCCACGCTCCATCTTTCAGAGCATTTTGCCTACTGCTGGCTTAAAAACATCTTCAGAACAGAATCCACCTGCTTCGTCATAATCCTGAGATATTTTTTTTTGTAACCTCACTTTTGAAAGACACAGTCTTTTGGAGTAAAAAAATAAATAAATCCCAACTTGATTGTACAGGCAGTTTCTGCTAAAAGGTTCAGAAAACAGTGAAAAATGTTGGGTGGCCCTTGCAGGCAAGAAAGAAAGAAAGAAAGAATTTTCTAAATTCTGGCCTCTGGCCTTTTCTGGTTTCGAATCCACTGTGTTGCATCTCTCTCCCTCTCTCTTTCAACATACCTATTTTTCCTTTCATCCCATTAGCTGGATTCCTCTTTCCTGTGCAGCATTTAAGCCTTGGAAAACACCTATTGCACAACCCAGCCAAAATTAAACACAAAGCAAAACCCTCCGCTGATTTAAATAAGCAACAGCTAAATGCGTAGTCCTATGGAAATCTATAGGACAACAGCAACTAACTTTGGCTGGTTTGTGCCCCAAATTCTCATTTTTTAAAAAAAGTAATCAGAAAAGTGTGCAAACCACTAATATAAAGATGATTTATGTAAAATATTTTCTGATTGGATTTTCTGATTACAAAATCTGCAAAGCGAATAGGATCCACCATGTTTTCTAATGAGGTAAGCAGAGGATAAGCAAACCCAGGAGTGTTACCGATGCACAGAATGTGGATTCTCCTATTGGCAGGGAAAGCTCCCGTTGTATACGCAAAACTCTTATCTTCAATTCTTTATGACTGGCTCCTCCATATACGTAAGGAGCTTGGTTTGGAGGTTTGCATCAGAATTCGGTACAGATGTTATCCAAGCAGCTGGTCTGTGTTATAGCCAAATATTTCTACTTTAGTTTCTGCACACAGTACAGAATCCTTGCCAAGACTGTTGTGTTCATACTACTCTGTTTATATTTAGACATTTACCAGGAGGAAATTAATGTATTTCAACATGAAATCTCCTTGTTCGTCTAAACAGCAGAATACAAAGACCCTGTTCATAACATGAAACAGAAAATAAAATGAAAACAGAAGAGGAACTTGTGGAGGGCTGGCTTTTTGTTTTGCCTCCTCTTACAAATCAATGAAGAGTAATTTTTAGTTAAGATGCATGTACCATTCTTGAGTTGCCTAAAATGTGACAAGCTCTAGTCCAGAATTTTTTTGGGATTCCATCACTAAACACATTCTACTGCATTTCTTGACACAACAAGAGAAAACCAGCAGCTTCTAACACTACGCCAGACGGCAAAGCATAAGAATAAATACCGCATTTCTTTTCTAAATGTCAAGATTACAAAACTGTTCAATACTTTTGGAAATGTTAACTCATGCAAATACCATGTCAGTTCAGCTTAGTTATTAACAAATACTGCATCAGTTTTAGTGCCTTTTTTATATCCCTTTTCATAAAAGAAAAAAACACACACGTTTATACCCCTAGAGCTGGCAAACAGCTTTGGAGAAAATAATCTCTACACCCACATTTCTTTGTCTTCACCATTCTACTTCACAATCACACAAGCAAACACACTCACAACCACTCCATATTCCTTTGTCACTGATTCCCACCTTACACTCGAACTAAAGCTGCAATATTATCTTTTAGCTCTGAAAACACTGTTTGAACAGCAAAAATAGTCTTTTGGCCCTGGCTCCCCTCTTCCCAACTCCCTCCGTTACCTTCTCCAACTTTTCATTTTTCTGGTCACGCAAAACATTTCTGCCCTTCCCGCTCTATTAACTAAGACCTTTACATAGCATAAATATAGTTAAAGATACCATTATTTTTCTTTCATTCCTTCTCTGTAACATTCTGACTCGATGTGTCAGTTATTGCCTCAAGTAAAAATATTTTCAATGGTTCAGATGCTCCCCATATCTTTCCAACTCAGCCCAACTCTTCTTCCAATGGTCCTTTTCATGTTAAACACAGATGATAATGCCAGTAAGCGCTGAGAAACAAAGAGGAGGCCAAACTGCTCACTTCAAGCATATAGACCCACTAAAACTAAGATAACCTTATTTGGCATTTCTCTCTTCTATGCTACCTATGGATTGTGCAGCACTGTTAAAAGGAAACATTATTAAGCATACTGATTATGTGAGGAGGAATAAATGGGATGGCAAATCTTCAACAAAAACCACCCCATTATAAGTTAAGAGAAAAGCGAACAATCTGCCATCTCCCCCCAAAAACCTTTCAAAAATAAACAGCAAAAATAAAATAAAAAATACATCGTATTTTATGGCTAAATGTATGGGATTGTACATTCACATTTGCAAGTTAACAGCCTCTGTTTTGTTGCTTTCTAAAAAAACAACAAAAACTTTTAAATTAACAGAAAGCCTTCCGAATCCCCCCCCCCATTTGTTAACAGCAAAAATAAAAATAAACCTTGCTATATTATGGCTGTCTAGGATATATCAGAGTAATAGCCCTCTTCTCAGCGCTACACGTGGGATGATGAAGAGCTGCTATCAAGCTCAAATAAATAGCTTGAACAATTGTTTGTTTCCATGTGAGGTGCCATCTTGTGGTGAAATACTGTCTAGGCCAAACTCTTCCTGTTCCACATACAAGGCTGGGAAGAAGACAATATTCAGAAAGGAACACGTGTTCGTTCTGCTCGCTCTGAAATGTGTCCTCTTGGGTTGCTGCTGCTGCTGCTTCTTCTTCTTCACATCCTTTTTCTTTTTGGTGTGTGTGGGGGGGGTGTGGAGTAGCAGATGGTTTTCCTTAGTATAACTTTTCTGCGTGTTTTGTGCGTATATCTATGCATATATGAACTGCTTCTGTTTAAACATGGGTTGCAGAGATCGATAAACTTGTAATAAATACCGGATTAAAATGCTGAAGCTTTCCTTTAAAAAAAATTAAAACTTTGTTCTTCTATTTGGTTTCTTCGTCTCTGCATTGTTGTTTTGTTTTTAACTGCTCTCTTATTTTGCCAAGAGAACTATTCATTTTCTTCTCGGTTAGCATAAATGCCAGCTTCCCACCGCAGAGCCAGAGCACTCTTCCTGCGGTTGACTCTCGTAGCCTCAAGGACCTGAGGAGGGGGGGAAAGAGAGCGAGAGAATAGTTTATTCGGTTACCAATCTCAAATTCTCCTGAAAAGGGCAGCCACTGAACAGTTCTGTGCAGTTAAAAAGTTTGCATCAGTAGCGCCTGGTTAACTTGAAAGACATATCCACCTTGCAGCATTCTGCATTTCTTACTCCCTGGGATGAAAAAAGCATGTCAGCACAGCTACAGGCTAAAACGTTTGAATTTAAGCACGTCAATGGAAAAGCCAACATGCAAGGAAGAGCACAGCAACATTGGGATGAACTGCAATTTCATTGTGAAACAACACAAGCAGTGGCGGGCACAAGGCATTTTGCTGCCTGAGGTGGAACAGCAAATGTCACCCTCGCCCAACGCCGATCCCGTATCAAGTTATTTTGGCACCTGAGACAGAACAGCTAACAAATGCCTCTCTTCTTCCCCGGCTGTAAAAGGCAATAATAATATATTTAACTAACTTAACAATTGGCTCCCCTTTCCTGACACTCGAAAAAAAGCTGCCTGAGGTCTGCAGCTCATTTTGCCTAATGGTAGGGCTGTGGCAGCGTCAGGCTCAAAGAGGAACCCAGAGTTGCCGTGGCCTTAATATACAATGAATGCACTTCATCCACAGATGATCAAAGCCCAAGATAATAATAATAATAATAATAATAATAATTTATTATTTATACCCCGCCCATCTGGCTGGGTTTCCCCAGCCACTCTGGGCGGCTTCCAAAAGAATATTAAAATACTATGATACATCAAAGACCAAGACTAAGAACAGCAGAAGGCTTTTCTCTCCCCTGTTCCATCTGTGACTTTACAAAGCCTTTTGGAAATACTTGATCAGGTCTTAATCATGCTCAATTTTTTTTGATGATCACAGTTGCTTTTGTTTTTAAACCATGAAACGAACTTCTGAGGCTGGGACAAAAAAGCAAGCAAGCATTGCGTCTACACACTTTAGAGGAGAGCTGAGCTGTTTGCAGATGGGCACCTACTTGCATAACTAATTACTGTTCTTCTGCTGCAAGCTAAAGCTGACTTGCAATTGACCTTCCATGCTATTTGGGGGATGCTGTACTTTTTCTCTGTGTACAACTATGTTCCATCCATGCCAATGGGTGTGCAATATTGGCTGTCGCTGGAAAGTGGGAGGTCCAATTCACTTGAGTGGCCATTAAAAAAGAATACTGCAAGGGACTGGTTTTTTTTTTTAAAATTAACTACTGTACTGCCCAAATACTACTTTACTGAAACGTGATGGTAAGTGAGACTGGCAATGTTTAATTGCAGGGGAGTTCTTAACACGTCTCCATTTGTTTATATGGGAAAGGAAAAGGCTGTATCTCTAAAAATGATGGTTGGTTGGACCAAAACTCACCATCCAGCAAGGAACTGCTTGTACCAAAGGTCCTCGCTGGTTTGTGGGTCTTTAACCCCGTTTGCCATTTTCAGGGGCACAGCCTCCTGGCACCCAGTGGGTACAAATGAATGATGGCATCATGGGGATGCCCCATGGGAAGTGAGGGGGTAAGGAGCATGGCAATGCTATGCTAGTGTGTGAGGAGTGCTATTTCCCAGTAGTGATGTATGGAAGTGAGAGCTGGACCATAAAGAACGCTGATCGCCGAAGAATTGATGCTTTTGAATTATGGTGCTGGAGGAGACTCTTGAGAGTCCCATGGACTGCAAGAAGATCAAACCTATCCATTCTTAAGGAAATAAGCCCTGAGTGCTCACTGGAAGGACAGATCCTGAAGCTGAGGCTCCAATACTTGGCCACCTCATGAGAAGAGAAGACTCCCTGGAAAAGACCCTGATGTTGGGAAAGATTGAGGGCACAAGGAGAAGGGGACGACAGAGGACAAGATGGTTGGACAGTGTTCTTGAAGCTACCAGCATGAGTTTGACCAAACTGCGGGAGGCAGTGGAAGACAGGAATGCCTGGCGTGCTCTGGTCCATTGGGTCATGAAGAGTCGGACACGACTAAACGACTAAACAACAACAACAATGAGGAGTGCTAAGAAGTTGGAAAGTTCTGGCTTAAAATCTATTTTGACCCACAAAATCACTTGGAGGCCTAAGGTAAGCTACTATTTCCTCAGTCTCAGCCCTAGCTCCATTTGTAATACGGGGGCAGGGAGAACCCACTGACTTATTTCACAGAGTAGTTGTGAAGGTTACTGAGTCAGTACCTAAAGTCCTTTAAACAGTTCAGAGCACCATATAAGTTGTTAAGTACTATCGTGGTCTAAACACTTGGCTGGATGGAAACAGGCATTTGCCTTTTTGTCTCTGGAAATTTCATTTTAAACTCCAATAGTCTCTCATTCCTATTATCAGGCCATTCACTTTAGCCAGCAACAAAGCAGAAAAGAGTTGGGATGAGGGCTGGAGCCCACGGGATCCCAAGATATGAAAACAGGTAAAAACGAGAACGAGGGATGTTGCCTGTAATAGCTTTGTTATAAATGTTACACACCCCTGAGACACAACACCCTGGCATTTTCTTGGGAATTTCCTGAGAGGGAAGTTCTCTAGGGCAGCTTATTGTATTGAGAACAGCTTTTTAAAAACAGGAGACCGACAATGCTTTTCAAGATTGCAGTTCTTAAAAACAGAACTTAATCTGGGCGAACGTTTGCAGGATTGCATTGTTAGTACCTTAAAAGGTGGTTGCCCGTGTGGTATGATCATCTCCAATCAAGCAATAAACCTGGCAAAATCTTGCTGAAATCGCACGAGCATGTGCGACCTTGCCAGAAACTGGTGTGACCTCATCCAGAATTGGCGCTGATGCTGACGCCAATTTCCATTTGCCTCATGCAGCGAAATGGGATGTGTTGCCCCCAGTGTGTGTGTGTGGGAGAATAAAATTTTAAAGTGGAGGAATGCATTTCCCCCCTAAAAACAATTTGCAATGCTAAGCTGGGAAAGCTATGAAATCATACGGTTTGGAAAACAAACTTTTTTTGGCTCATTGTACCTAAGTGAACTTTGGGTTTCTCATTGTGTGTGTCATGTAGAGGAAGTTGCGGCCAAACACAGCTTCCAGTCAAAGGGACCTGCATAATAGGTATGCTTGTAGACATGTTGCTGTCACACATTAGATATTTCATGGCATGCTTAAAAGCATCTAGGTTGTGAACCTTGAGCATAATACATGAAGCTGTCAAAATAAAACCATTTGGTCTAACTAATTACACTTGAGTAATGGAAGTTTTGTCGCCTGTTGAATAAATTGTTCTGCCCTTTGAAGAAGACTCAGATGCATCCTTTTAGTAACATTTATAGCTTGTGGCTAAAAGACTCAATAGAATTGTCGAGTTGTAACGGGACGCAATGGAATGGTCACCTAGTCCAACCCTCACCCAGCAATGCACAAATCTTTTGCTCAATATGGGGCTCAAACCCACAACCCTGAGATTAAGAGTCTCATGCTCTACCAACTGAGCTATCTTCTATGTATGTTGCAATGCAGTCCAGCCACAGTTAAGCAATGAATGAAGTCCCATTCATTTCAGAAGTAAATGCATGCATTTAATATCTTCCATTACAATCAATGGTGCTTACATCTGGCTGAATTGTGCTTATGTGTTGTTTTTACATTTTCAAAATGCTGCATTTAGCAAAAGAATACTACTGTTTACTATATGTGATAAGCTCTAAAATTAATGCAAATAACTATAAGGTACAATTAAAAATTCACCAGCAAGCAGAAATGTTTCTGAGAGGGAGGGCCATAACTTTGTTGCAGAATTATCTGCTTTGCATGCAGAAAGAACAGGTTCGAGCCCTGTCATCTCCAGGCAGGGCTGTGAGAGACCTCTGTTGGAAACCCTTAAAGAGCCACTGATATCCCCAAACTCGGCCCTCCATATGTTTTGGGACTACAATTCCCATCATGCCTGACCACTGGTCCTGTTAGCTAGGGATGATGGGAGTTGTAGTCCCAAAACATCTAGACAATACTGAGTGAGATGGTCTGACTCCATATGTCAGCTTCCTCTGTTCTTGATCCCTGCTGCTCATAACCTGTTCAATGAACAAATGAGAAGGTTCGGCGGTTTGAATCCCCGCGACGGGGTGCGCTCCCATTGCTTGGTCCCTGCTCCTGCCAACCTAGCAGTTTGAAAGCACGTCAAAGTGCAAGTAGATAAATAGGTACCACTCTGGTGGGAAGGTAAATGGTGTTTCTGTACGCTTCTCTGGTTCGCCAGAAGTGGCTTAGTCATGCTGGCCACATGACCCGGAAGCTGTACGCTGGCTCCCTCAGCCAATAAAGCAAAATAAAGCCGCAACCCCAGAGTCGTTCGGGACTGGACCTAAAGGTCAGGGGTCCCTTTACCCTTTACCATTTTTACTGGCCATAAATTCATATTTGTGCCGTGCCCTGCAGTTTGCTTCCGCAAAGGAAAGAACGAGATAGCAGAAGAATATTGCTCAAACAAACTGCAAAAGGTTGTTTTTTTCAAGTCTGTTGCCTGGCGGCAGTATGAAGACAATGCAGATGAACCCTGGTGGTGGAAAAAAACAAAACTTACACCCCCACCACCCAAGCAAAGCAGTCCAACAGGTTATGAAAAATAAAAATATGGAATTTGACATTTGAGGCCCGATTAAAAAGTCGTTTTTCATTATACCTTTTCTGAGGTTTAGGGGATTCTGATTTGAAGAAATGCTGCAAACTTAATCCATCTAATTTAGGTTGGGGCAGAGGATGATAGGCTTTTCCACCAAACTCCACTGGAAAGTTCAGGCTCCCCCCCCCCCAGACCTCTGCCCTTCCATTGCCCACATATACGTGAAGTCTACAAGAGTTCTTGTAGTAAATCACAGAGAAGAAATGGACCTACACAATCTTAAAAACTCATGAGTTAGCAATGCAACATTTCAGTTTCAGAACTGAAGAGTTGCTACTCCTGCTGAGAACTTTTGAGAGTAGAGAGGTACCAGACCTGGTGATGCTGAGCTTTGTCCTAAAGTGGTGCTCAGCCCTACCTCCTTCATTTCTATGGGTTGCCAGGATGCTATGTAAGTGAAGTGCAAAAATCTTCTGCTTGAGCCACACTGCTTGCCCTTTAAGGACAGCTATGTTGCAATAAGGGCTGGGCAGCCATTCGTAATTTTAATAATAATAATAATAATAATAATAATAATAATAATTTACACCCTGCCCATCTGGCTGGGTTTCCTTAGCCCAGTGGTTCTCAACCTGTGGGTCCCCAGATGCTGTTGGACTACAACTCCCATCATCCCTGAGCTCTGGCCTTGCTAGCTAGGGGTGATGGGAGTTGTAGTTCAACAACATCTGGGGATCCACAGGTTGAGAAAGGCTGCTTAGCCACTCTGGGTGGCTACCATTAGCATGGCAGCATCAGTGATTGCTACGACACTGCGGTAGGAATGCGATTAAGTTCAAGCACTATCGCAATGACAGCACTGGAGCTGAAAACACTTTAATTACTTCTCTGGATGGTACACATGGGGCTGTAAATCTAGTGCACAGTTTACAGACACCCCCCTCACTTTAAATTGGGGAAATCAAGGTAGTGCCCTCCAGCTGCTGTGGTCTACAGCTTCCAACAGCGCCAGCCAGTATGACAACCAAATAGCCAGGAATGACAGTACAGTGGTGCCTCGCAAGACAAAATTAATTCGTTCCGCGAGTTTTTTCGTATTGCGTTTTTTTTCGTCTTGCGAAGCACCGTGTCGGAAAAGTTTTGGAAAAGCTTCAAAAATCACCAAAGTCTTCAAAAACCTCAAAAAAGGCTACCACACTGCGTGCTATGAGTTGCTCCTCGAAGTCAAGTCGCAACTGTATTAACGGTTTTAAGAAAAAGGAAACAAACTTGCAAGACGTTTCTGTCTTGCGAAGCAAGCCCATAGGGAAAATC
Organism: Podarcis pityusensis; assembly: GCF_964106645.2. Lineage (NCBI taxonomy): Eukaryota > Metazoa > Chordata > Lepidosauria > Squamata > Lacertidae > Podarcis > Podarcis pityusensis. The sequence continues at coordinate 26,854,086 of NC_138042.1, forward strand.
GTCTTGTGAAGCAACTCAAAAAACCAAAAACCCTTTCGTTTTGCGAGTTTTCCGTCTTGCGGGGCATTCGTCTTGCGAGGTACCACTGTAATTGTAGTTCAGAGCATAAGGAGGGCATCACTCTTGACCACTCCCCACATTAAGTCATGAGGATGAACACCACACGACTGCAGTCATAGTCATAATTCAAATATTGTGATCTGAATCTTGAAAGTGGTCCTATGTTCTTCTTGCCCCACTGTAAACAGAATCCCAAAACTGAGGCTAGGTACTAGTTGCCATCATCGTTTACAGCAGACATGGGAAACCTGTGGCCCTGCAGAGGTTGTTAAGACTAAAACTCCCATCATTCCTGACCACTGGCCATGCTGGCTGGGATTGATGGAAGTCCGAGTCCAAGTATCTGGAGCGCCACAGGTCCCTAATGCCTGGTTTAGGGGCAGTTATACCTGGGAACCAGCTGCACTTCCCATCACACATTTTGTTCAAATTCATTGCCTAGTCCCCAAAAAAGGAGGGAAAAAGAAAATAAATTTAAGGCCCAGTTGGGTGAAAATTATCGGTGTGGTGGAACGGTATTTTGGACAAAACAAAGGCCTTCATCTTTCAAGCCATCACTTTAGTGGTTATGCAAACAGCAATGGAAAGCAAACTGCAGCAGCATGCATTTGAAATCCTCATGCAAAAATAAAAAAAGATGTTAAGCAAAGGCAAGTGCTTGAAAAGTACCTCAGAGGTAACCTTGTTAGACAGTAATTTACAGGTGTACTGCCAGAAAAGGAAAAGACCATCATTAGTTCATAAAGAAAAGACAGAGAGAGTTCAAATTAAACTGAGAACTGGCATCTATCTCACAGTTCAGCTAAATTAGCTTTACAGTGCAATCCTATTCACGTCTACTCAGATGTAAATCCTACTGAGTTAAGTGGTGCTTACACCCTGGTGAGTATGCATAGGATTGCAGCCTGTATTGTTACCCCCAAAAAACCCCAAAACCCCAACCTTAAAAAAAAAATCCTGCTTGGCCAAGCAAAATAGTAGCCAATTTAAGAATAAAAACAAAACAAGGAAGCTGTTTGTCAGTCACCACTGCTTTAACTGTTTTGGTAATCTAAATGATGAATTCTGGTACAATTGAATTTATTAGTTTAGTCTATTCATTATTTGAAATAATAATAACAGTAGTAGTAGTAGTAGTAGTAGTAGTAATAATAATAATAATAATATGCCTTGTACCATTTTATCTGATTCCTCCAGAAAAGGCAGGCAGAGAAAGGAAGAGATCTCTTAGCTATGGAAGTGTTTCAAATGTCCAGTATGTGCTTTGCATCCAGTTGGTGCTAAACATATTCTTGGTCTTGCTAATTGTGCCACAGCTGTTATTTCTAAGTGAACAGCCCATATAAACAGGGGGTCTGGCGGATGGGCATGGCCCAGGGAAGACACATGCATTGGCACATGAGCTCTCAGGTGGATCTCAAAATCTACATCCCATGAAGCATTTAGATTCACCAGTTCCACTAACCTCCACGAGGAGCAAATTTCTGAAGCTCCCTGTGCCAGGCAGCTATTGATTTTGTACTCACTAGACTTCAGTTGGCACTGTTCAGAAAATTCGCTGTCATTCTGCCAACATAAAAAGCCAACTTCCTACAAGTAAAAAATCACCAGTGCTTGCACAAGGCAAGGAACACGCAGCAAAACCCTCCACAGTGTTTAACTGCTGCTCAAGTATAAGGAACAGAAGTACGGATTGTGTGCAGTAAATTTTAAGGTCAGCAACGGCTCTGCTGCAGTTTTCGACTTGAGCTTTCAAGAAAAAGGACATCTCTATGGAATTTTGCCTTGAACTTAACACTGGGTGTGGTACAAGCTGTGATGATAAAACAGGAGGGTTGTTTGGGAGGAGGTAAACAGACAATATTTGTGCTGTAGTTATGTTGCTCACGGCAGGGTCTCGTAGCTTTGTGCCTCGGTCCCAAGCGCCCCACTGATTTCACAGAAACATCTAAGCGAGAGGATCCGTCTGCATCTAAGTATGGCATTTTAGCTCCACAGTGGAGTCACGAGGACAGTGGAGAACACAGTGTTACTGCTAGGACCCCCTTCTGCCCTGCACAAAAGTACACAATCGGGGGGGGGGGGGGTCAGCCATATTCAATGTGCACTCCTCATCTCTGAGAGGGAGAGAAAGGAAAAGGGTTCCTTGTGGACATGCTGCAAGGTATGGTTAAAGGACCAAATAAATTCATATTTGATCCTACAGCCGCAGGAGATGGCTTTGATTAAGAGCAACGTCCAATAACCTTGGCAAGTTTTTCGGGTATCAGTGTTATCACTGCTTTTTCTTTATAAAAGCTCCCAACAAAAGGGTACTGTTTAAAAAGACCCTTTTCAGAACGGAGCCCATAATAAGTGTGCCTGAAACTGGCCTTGCACATTGCCTTCTTGTGCTGAATTCTGGAAAGGTGGTCTAGAAAAGTTTTAGAAACTTGTTAATTTTTATTTTTTTTTAAACCCTACTGTGTGCAAAAAAAGGGGGTGCATTGGGGGCGGAGGAAACAGAATATGCTTACGCTGCTCTCATCCATCCTCTCCCGCCTCTTGGTTTTGTGACTTTCATAATCTTCCATAAGAGTCTGCATCAGGTTCTTGGGTCTTTGGGATCCTCCCGATTCGTCTGATGCTGAGTCGGAATGCGAGGGGGGGCCTTCAGCGGTTGGGGATGGAGGTGGCTTGATCTTCTCTATTTTACCTGCAAAGACCCAATCAGAATTTCCTTCTCTAGGTAACAGACTCGCAAGCAAGATTCTGGAAAAAAAATAAATCCCCAAAACCACACCACCACCATACTTTCAAAAGGAAAGAGAACTGAAATTAAGCATGGGCTGAAGAGATAATTAATGAGACAAGGTAGAAGAAAGAAGGGCCAGGACAGAATTTTTGCATTCAGATTCTCAAACTATTTCTTTATTTAAGAAACGTTTCTGTGAAATTTGACAGACGCTTATGGTAGTTTAGGTCAGAGGTAGGGCTGCCTTTGGAGTTGGTTATGGTATACAGGCCGTCACTCCTGCCTTCCTCTCAAGTACTATGCTACTGTTCCAATGAACTTTCATACACAGTGGAACCTCAGTTTTTGAACTTAATCTGTTCCATTTGACATCCGAAAACCGAGGATGAAAGAGCTGGCTACAAAGTCAATGGGAAAAAAGGAAAAATGGGCCTTGGAAGCCGTTTAACTTCGGAGGCACGTTCGAAAATGGAAGCAATTATTTCTGGGTTTTCGGCATTTGGGTTCTGAATTGTTCAGCTTCCAAGACACTCGACAACTGAAGTTTGACTGTACAATGGAACCTTGGTTCTTGAATGGCTTAGTTGATGAACAAATCGGCTCCTGAACGCCAAAACACAGAAGTAAGTGTTCCGGTTTTCGAACGTTTTTCGGAAGCTTAACTTTCCATGTGGCTGTTGGCTATTGTTTCCGGGATGCCTGCGCCAATCGGAAGCTGCGCCTTCGTTTTTGAATGTTTCGGGAGTTGAACAGACTTCTGGAATGGATTAAGAGAACCAAGGTTCCACTATATACCAGAATGCACTGGACTCTGCACTAGATGTTGCCCTCTCAATCAATGAATTTGGCATGCCTGCCTGGAAAGTGGGCTACCACTGCTATAATCTAGGAAATACCAGTCACAGTAAAGTCTAATGTACACAGCCACAAATGGATAGAAGTGACATTCTGCCACCAAGGTTGAACAAGTTTAAATGCCACAACAAAATTTGCTGATCGTATCACAGCAGGGGAAACACCACTACAGTATTTTCACTGCTCTAAAAATGATGGATTGTTGTGGATTTATGCTTCCTGGATAGGACATTGAATGTGCTTTTGTGTGTGGTTTTTTTTGCATTTGAGCATATAATAACTGCTTGCTAGGTTCATTGGCTTCAGTGTAGGGGAGGCCAAGTTTGCTAGCGAGTTTTATTTGCCTTATGTTGTTTATATGCAAGGCTAAATTGCAAAAAAATGCAATGTATTTAAAACAACATGCTACTACTCTTTAAATAGTAATTTGAGATGTGGGTAAATCTGAGGAATGGAGTCTGAAAGAAGCGGAAGGGAAAGACTCTTCCCCCTTCCCAATATGGTGCCCCTGTTGCCTTGGTCATCAGCTTTTGCATCAGTGGTGGGAAACCTGTGACCTTCTAGATCTTATTGTACTCCAGCTCCTATCACCACTGGCCATGGTGTCTTCAGCTAATAAACGAGTTTAGAGTCCAACATGATTAGTAGTTCACATGGTCAAAAAGGGATAAAAGAGTTTGGATTTGATATCCCGCCTTTCACTCCCTTTAAGGAGTCTCAAAGCGGCTAACATTCTCCTTTCTCTTCCTCCCCCACAACAAACACTCTGTGAGAGACTTCAAAGAAGTGTGACTGGCCCAAGGTCACTCAGCATCTGCATGTGGAGGAGCGGAGACGTGAACCTGGTTCCCCAGATTACGAGACTACCACTCTTAACCACTACACCACACTGGCTCAAGCTTCCATTACATTTCCCTGAAGTTAACAGCAGACATCTATCTATCTATCTATCTATCTATCTATCTATCTACCTGAATAGGTTAACAAATTACCCAACCTACATTTTCCTCATCTCTATGCACCCAACGTACACAAAAATCTTAAGAGAAGCTCATCCAATGAGCCAGAATGACTATGGCCACTAGAGGTCAGGGACAGAACAGAAACAGAGAAATATCTGCTTAGAATGAATAGTCGGTTTAAGAAAGAAGTGAACATCATCATGACTTACAGCTGAGGTTCATTGCTTTTATTTACTACCACAATGGGAAGAGCTCAGCTACATTGATATAAGGTTTCAGATAATCTGGATGGAACTAGCAAACACCATGGTTTTAACGAAATGCAGCCTTGAATTACATAGGAGACCCAGCGTGCTTATGTTTTAGTTTGTAGATCAGATACAGAGAGCCTACAGATGTTGATGAACTCCCATCACCCCTGGCAAGCATGACCAATAGCCAGGGATGATGGGAGTTGTAGTTTTGCAACATCTGGAGGGACAAAGATTCCCCACCCCTGCTACAGGATTTTGAAATTTTGCTACCAGAAGAACTGCAAATGTCATCTCCTCCCTGCCCCCACCCCCACCAAAACAATCAATGGATTATAAACAAAGCAAGTATTTCTTGGTACTCATCCTGGGAGGAAACTTGCACAATATCTTTAGAAGATTTGCCTGGGAATTAAATTAAATTTGATTGACACAAAAGAAAATCTGATTTTACAGAGATCTTGGGCCATTAAAATTGTCTGTTATACTCTGCCAGTATTATATCTGTGTTTTTGCAGAATCTAGCCAATGTTTAAGTGCCACAGATTTCAATGGGTTAAGTTCATGCTTTGTTTTCCCCCTCCAACTGAAATTAACCAAACTTTGAAGTGTTCAACCTGAAATGGATTGTCTCCATTGGGACTAGGATAAAAACAGCACTAAAGATGAGGACTAGGATAAAAACAGCACGTTGGCAAAAATATGCAGAGATCAACCACTAGAGGACCACCTAGTTCTTGCTAATTGCTGGGATTCTTGGAGAACAGAAGAAGTCTAGCTTTGATCTTGAATGGTAAGGGGAACCTGTGGCCCTCCAGATGTTTCTGGGGTAGAGCTCCCATAAGCTTTGACCATCAACCATACTGTCTAGGATTTCTAAACTCCTACAACCTCTGGAAGGGCCAGTTTCCCCATCTGTGCTGTACTTTTGCATAGTATCATCATGATCCACTGATAGGCAGTATCCTTAAAAAGCAAGAATACGTAATTAGAATGTCTTGACAGTCTAGGCAGAAACAAATCTGCATTTAAGTGGTCCACAGTATGCAACTCTTGCTGAAGGTATTAAGAAACACTGCAGTGGATGAGACCAAGGTCTGCTTAGACCAGTATTCTCTGCAAGAATCCCAGCAAACAGAGGGCTGTGCATGGTTTACTAAAGGCCTGAAATATACCTTGTGCTCACCTCTGTGGCAAAGAAAGATGCATGCAAGGGAGAAGTGAACTTGTTCCCATCACTTTACATACCAAAATAACCTAGCAAGAATGGAATTTCAGCTGCAGAAAAATAATGTTGAGCTATGGCTGACTGCAGTTCGAAAGCACAAAGTGCAAGTAGATAAATAGGTACCGCTCCAGTGGGAAGGTAAACGGTGTTTCCGTGTGCTGCTCTGGTTCGCCAGAAGCAGCTTAGTCATGCTGGCCACATGACCCGGAAGCTGTCTGCGGACAAACGCCGGCTCCCTCGGCCAATAAAGCGAGATGAGCGCTGCAACCCCAGAGTCGGTCATGACTGAACCTAATGGTCAGGGTTCCTTTTACCTTTTATGGCTGACTGAGCTGGTTTGTTCAATGCACACCTAAGTTACCTGGCAAAATAATGAGAATCTTTTCCCTCTCCCTTTAGACCTTTCTGGGGAATTCACCTTCCACTTGCATCCTTTGATCTCTGATCTATTGGGATGGAGAATGGCAGTCCCAGGGGCCTCAGGACTCTCTCCAGTCAATTAATTAATTAATTTATAGTATAATAGATGTCTACTGAGAAGTATGCATGCTTGAGATCAGTGGGGCTTTCTCCCAAGTAAAATGGGTATATAGGATTTGCAGCCTTACATCTATGTACACATGGGAGGTGAGCTGAAGCCGAAGCGAAAACGGCAACCTGCTTTCTGTCTTTGTGAAGCAACTGTTTATTCATGAACACTAATAGGGGTCATAAATGGAGGCTTGGGGAAAGCTACAGCTGCCATGAGGCATCAGTCATATCCTGTTAGGAATTTCCTGGTGTTCACAGATGAGACATCTGGTACACATGGATGGTTCTGTCTCTCACTGAAAGCTGCACAATGCCCTGAGTGTAACAAAAGAATACAGGGTAGTAAATTCTTCCTCAGCTCAGTTACATCTATGAAGAAAATAATACCAAGATCAGAGAAAGTAGCAAAGGTGTGTTATGCGGTTAGCTGGAGGGTGCGAACTCTACAGACACCGTAAAATGTAGTCCAATAAGAGCAAGGCACTAAAAGTTGCAAAGAACTGAAAATGAAATAAGGGCTTATCTGGTTTTCTGTAGAAAATTATACTAAAATAGTCAACGTGTTTGAGCTGTAAGTTGTAGTAGTTCAAGCTGCATCTGAAGAAGTGTCACAAAAGTCCATGAAAACGTCTTTCAATACATTTGCCAAAAGGCGCTTGGTTATTATTACAGTGCAATGCATTTGATAACATCTTCTAGACATTAAGTATTCTAAAATAATTATAAATCCCATCCCGAAAGCAATAATAGATGCACACAAAAAGAACAATAATTTCTAGAGATTCACAAGATTTCTATTAAGCTTGTACCTTATTGTCCCAGTGTATAACAAAGACAATTTTACATCAAAACTTCTATTACTTTCTCTCTCTTCTTGGTGTTTAACAATATCGGTAAATTTTAGAATATATACTACACCCAACATTATTAGTATCCAATTTCTCAGTGTTGGGTTACCTCTCTGCTTCCAGCAAATTTTTTTTAAACATGGCCAGCATAACATTTAAATCAGGCCTGTGAACGACTACGGACTCAGCTACAATATTAAAAAACAACCCCAACAATTTGAATGCACTATAAACATGCAACACCAGATGGTGACAGAGAGCAGGAAATTTTTATACGTGATTTCCCATAGGGATTTTTTCTTTGATTATAGCAATCTAATTTTTGATTTATTTATAGCGTCTTTTCCCTGTGTCACACAGAACTTCTAAGGAATGCTACAGAGGGAGGATAAAAGCGCTACATACAGAGGTATAACCACCAATACATACATTACTTTTCTGTTCACTTCACTCTTGCATTCGTCCTATTTGGGTTTGTCTTTCTAACCAACCTGTATATTTTCCCCAGAACCTTCACTGTTCTCTAAATAAAGATGAATCCAGGTTTACCTCCCTTTCAACCGTATCTCACATTTCACCAGCATTTTACTAGCATCTAGGTTTCCTGCAAATTGCAAAACAAAACAACCCTTCCCTGACCTACATAATCTGTGCAGTTCACCACTTTCTTGAAACCTGAAAATATGACTGAGCAGCAAATTCTATTCCCAACTAGCAAAGAGATGTATGAGGCTTTATTGTTAGCTATTTGCCAGGGTAAAAAAAAGAAGATGATTTATTCACCTTCTTTGTTTCTTGCAAAGTTGTAAAACAGAGTGAGAATATTTATTAGCTTAAAGGAATAATGAAAGCTAGGGCCGGATTTAGGTCTGACGAGGCCCTAAGCTACTGAAGGTAATGGGGCCCTTTATATGTCCAGCTGCCTTTTCTCAGCAACAAATTGTCACTGGTTTTTTTGTGTTGAATATTTGCTATATGGTAATTTATGGACCTAATAGGTAACTAAAGCCATTTGCACATAATGAAATATGTATTTTATCAAAGTAATTGTTGAACTTAACTTATATTTTGGAAATGTACATCCAGTTTTCCCCCCTCTAAATTTTTTGGGCCCCCCCAAGAGAGTGGGGCCCTAAACTATAGGTTGTTTAGCTTATACATAAATCCGGCACTGATTCAAGCACATGTTTGGAAATGCTCTTGAAGATGGATCTAGCAGTCTTCCCAAAGTTGCTGACACTGAAATGCAGCCAGCCAGCTTGCCCACTTTTAATCAGGTTTGTTCTCAAAGCAGAAGCTCACAGTTCCAATTTCTGGCGGTTCCTTAAAGTTGACATCTTACAACAGATGACATTAAGGTCAGGAGTGAATGCCACATGGAAAAAATAACTTTGAAGACGCACCCACTCCTTTGTAGCCTATTTCCCTCCCCTCTATCATTTGATCTACATTGTACACTATTGTTCTACATCTACATCATTTATCTTTTCTAGGAAGTAGCACAGATAGTTATTAGATCTACTGATATCAATAGGAAAGTTACGCCCATGCTTTCCATCCCCTACTGGAATCAAAGGAAACAAAAGTACCCAAAATTATTGGGATGGTGGACCACCACTTATTTATATTTCAAAAGCAGATGGCAATGATATAAAGTGCCTTTCCCATATGCACCTTCCCATGCCATAATATATTCAGTTGAGGCTCTTCTTGCAGTTCCATCATTCATACAGGCAAGATATTCAGCAGTACGCAACAGACTCTCTGGAATTCCTATTCCTAGGGAACTCAGAGAGATCCCCCCACCCCACTGCAGATTAGCCTACCCCCTGCCATAAGATGCAGTGGGTGACTTCTAAAAACAAAAGCAAATGCAGTGATCTATCAATGGCAACCAGTCATGATCACTCAACAGAATGGCAGGATCAGGGCCAGATGATGGAGACAAACAAATAAGGAGGGGGAAATAATGTCATGTTCTGTCATGTGCACCCTGGAGGCACCTGGATGCCATTTTTGCTAACAGGATGCAGGGAATAGGTGGGACCCTTGGTCTGATCCAGCAAAGCTTGCTCTGCTAGAGGAGTTCTTCATCAGGGTGAAAGTTTGCAACCAAACAGAAAGGCTGTAGTCTGAGAGCAACCTAGTCTCCACCAGAGATAGCCAATTTGCTGCCCCAACCCAGATGTTGGAGGACTACAACCCCTATCATACATGGCCATTCTGGCTGGAGCTGACGGGAACTGGAGTCCAGTAACAAACACATCAAGGATACCACACTGGCTGTCACTGGTCTGCATCTATTTTGCTGATTAAGGAAAAAGTTAGGCTCTTACCTGGTGCAGTTCTGTAAGACACAGTTCTGGTGGGTAGAGGAGGCGCACTCTTTGCAACAGGGCTGCGTGCCAGCTGCATACCCTGCCTTTGTCTTTTCAGTTCTTCCTCTCTTTCTTGGGCTGCTCGGATTTCTTCTTCTATCATAGACAAAGTCCTCTGCTTTTTTGACCTTAGTTTGAAAGGCCCTACTGTCACCTCTGCTTCTTGCATAGCCAGAATGGAAGCCGTGCTCCTTAGCTCAGCGGCTTCTGAATACTTGCTGAAATAGCTGACTTCTGGCTTGGTTTCCTCCACAGTGACTGGTCTGGTGGTGTGAGCAACAGGAGATGGCTGTGGAACTTGCCTTTCCCTGAGTACAGAGTCTTGAGCTGCAGAAGTCTTTGGTGCTGAATCTCGCTTTTCTTGCACAGGAGAGGACACCTGAGGAGGCTGAAATGATGGATTGTGCCGTTTCTCAGAGCACGGTGCCTTGATCACCTCCTCCTCCTGTTCTTTGACCTGGAGGTTCTTTTGCTCTGAAGCGGATTGCTTAAAACTTGCTTTGTCAGCCTGCTCAGCTATGGCTTGCTGAATGGCGTTTTGGACCAGTAGGCCAGCCTGGTATTCCAACTGCTCATCAATGAGCATGGAGTCAAGTAACGGTGAAGATGGAGAATAAAAGCCATGGTCGCTAAGTGACTTGAAAATACCGTCTCCTCGACAGTCGGAAGGAGTGTTAGCCTGAGGGGTCTGGGGCAAGGAGAAATCGGTGAGCGAATTTTCTTGAAGGGCATTCATTGTCTCATTGGAGGCACCACTGTCACTTATATTGTCCATGCTGAAGTCATTGGAAAGTGTTTCCAAAATGGTTGTATCCTGAGATCTCACTGACAATTCATCCAGCCCAGAGTCCAGTTCCTCTGGAGGGGAAGACACATTGACTGACCTCGAGAACTGATCTAAGGTGCCCTGCTCATCATCTCTCACCACTGTAAAGACTGCCTTTGCACTCATGAACTCACCATCATCCGACCATCCCTTTGTAGCATGGCCATGTTTCGTGGCATCACTGTATGGAGAGACTCTCACCGAGTCACCAGAGATGTTCTGAACGCTATTGTCATCTAAGATGCAAGACACCTTCTCAGCTTTTACAACAGTTATATCGTTGTTACCAACTAGCAAAGTCTGCCCACACGAAGAGACAGGCTTTGTAACTGAGGCTGTTCGCCGGTCCATTTGAGATGGACCTATTGGTTTGTAGAAGGGTTGTATGGTGAACATTTTGGGGGTCCCTGATCTCTTGGGTGCTGCTGTTGTGTTATTTGGCGGGCCTGAATTTTCCATTAACTGGAACTGCTTCCGTGCAGCTGAAAAATCTATTTGCTCTGTGACAACATCAACCTTTTTGCTGCTAGCTGGATCAGGTGCTGCAGACAAATGTGAGACATGTTTCACAGGCATTGGTGGCTGCTGCTGCTGCTTCTCTTTGCGTTCCTTGTATTTTTTGTGAGACTCCAGGTGTTCCTCATCTAGCTGCTCCTCCAGCGTCTTCTCCTGGGGAGGGTTCCACCACTTTGCTGCTATACCTGGGTTCTTCTTGACAGCCTGTCTTCGAATGAGCTCCCGCCTCTCTTTCTCCAGCTCCATCATTTCCTCGGAGGGCCTCACTTTACGCACTCTATAATTCTCCCTTGGGTCCTCCTCCTCAAAGAGCTTCGATGGCTTCTTGTCTTCATGAAACGCTCTAAGCTCAAACTTAGCCTCTTTCTTAATGGTGGCCAACGTCGCTTCTCCATCCTTGGAAGACCTCGAGCTTGTGGAAGAGCATGGACTCACTGGCACTTTCAGGCTGTCACAGTGTTCCTCTTGCAGGGTGCCCATGGAGTGGCCGTTTGGCTTAAGCTTCCCAGGTGCAACGTTTATTCCACTGTGCTCCACGACTGGAGCTGCTTGCCCGCGAACTACAATGGTGCTGCTTTCGTTGGGTGCTCTGGAATCATTAGAAAGGTGAACAGATGGACCAGAGCCATCCACAACAATGGATGCGCTTGGCTCAGGGGAGGAGGAAGTCATCCCATTAAAGGGGTTATCAGAAGCCGAATCGCAACAGTTTGCCTCTAGTACTTCATCAAGGTACCTGATCTCTTTAGCAACCTCACTGTCCAACGATTCATGCCTGTCTTTAAGTCCATTGTGGCTTGCAGCAGGGGAAGCGAAGTGAGTTTGGTTGTCCGCTGCGCGCACTGAAGTCCCCACTGTGATGCTTCTACGTTCGGAGGCCAGGGCTTCTATTTCCATCCTCTCTCCCTTTGCCGCATGCACACCAGCAGGGTCCAGGAAATTGGCACGATATCGGTCTGTCTCTTTTCTCAACTTGATGTCATCCTCAGAGAGTCTAGATGATTTCTATAGAGGAAATAGAAAGGGAGAGGGAAGCAACTATGAAGTTCTGTGGAAAAATAAGATTCCTTGTAATGCAAAAAAATGCCTAAAGCAATCATCACCTCCAGCAACCCCCCCCCCGTAAATCATTATATGAGAATGGGAATCAAATTCTTCTAGAAAAGAAAGAGAATATGGTTTTCACATGATACAGTGGTACATCTGGTTACAAACTTAATTCGTTCCGGAGGTCCGTTCTTAAGCTGAAACCGTTCTTAACCTGAGGCACGCTTTCGCTAATGGGGCCTCCTGCTGGGCGCATACCTCTGGGGCGTGATTTCCGTATGCATCCTGGGGCAAAGTTCACAACCAGGAGCATCTACTTCTGGGTTAGGGGAGTTTGTAACCTGAAGCATTCGTAACCTTTCATTTAAAGGCATTTATAAACTGCTCATTTTTTTTAACCACACACCTCTAAGCAGTATACAACATTAAACCAATAAAAAAGGTTAAAACAGAAATATAGGACAAAATTGTTAAAACAGCAGTATAAAAAGCATATAAAAACAGAAAAACCTGTTATTATGGATCAGGGAAAGCCTGGGCAAAATAATATGCCTCCAAAAGAGACCTGAAGCACCTGATGCTTCAGGTATGGTAGAGGGAAACGCACCCCATAGTACAGGGGCAATAACAGGAAATGCCAGTTTTCAAATCACCACCTACAACATACCATATTTTTCCGTGTATAACATGTCCCCATGTATAAGATGCCCCGTTTTTGGGGACTACAATTTAAGAAAGTTGGGGGAGATGGCCCAGAGTTGTTGAGTTTTTTTGGGGGGGAGGGAATGCAGATAATCACTCACACGAATGGAGAACGCTGCAACACACCACCGCCTGCAAGATCACAGCCAGCAGCCGCCAATCGCACGCCCACTGGCCGCAACGGCAGCCAATCCACAGCAGCCCTTGACACAGCCAACAATAACCCACCCATTTGCCGCAACAACAGCCAATCCAAAGCAGCCCTGGCTGCATACACCATTCACCCATCCAATCGCCACAGAAAAACTCTTGCTCAGGGCTGCAAGCAATCACCTGTCCCAACTCTGCACTATTCATGTATAAGATGGAACCCCCCCCCCCATTTTTAACAATCTTTTAGAGTAAAAAATCCCCTCATCTTTATAAAAACATAATAAAACATTAAACATAAAAAACCTTCCCTATACAGGGCTGCCTTCAGCTGAATTCTAAAGGTTGCATAGTTACCTTTCCCCTTGGATCAGGGGTCACACAACTCCAAACCCGCCAACATTTCTCCAATGAAAACAGGGATGTCATAAGGGAAAGCGGGACATTCCGGGATCTAATCAGAAACCAGGATGGCTTCTGTAAATCCAGGAACGTCCCTAGAAAATAGGGATGCTTGAAGGGTTTTCTTTAATGTTCTGTAGGATAAAGGTAAAGGTACCCCTGACCGTTAAGTCCAGTCGCGGACAACTCTAAGGTTGCGTGCTCATCTCGCTCTATAGGCCGAGGGAGCCAGCGTTTGTCCACAGACAGCTTCCAGGTCATGTGGCCAGCATGACTAAGCCACTTCTGGTGAACCAGAGCAGCACAAGGAAATGCCGTTTACCTTCCTGCCGGAGCAGTACCTATTTATCTACTTGCACTTGACGTGCTTTTGAACTGCTAGGTTGGCAGGAGCAGGGACCAAGCAAAGGGAGCTCACCCTGTCGTGGGGATTAGAACTGCCGACCTTCCGATCGAAAAACCCTAGGCTCTGTGGTTTAGACCACAGCGTCACCCACGTCCCTATACTGTAGGGTGCAGTGCCACAAAGAGAATTTCCTCAGATGATATGTGTGATCTTACAGGGCTATGGGGCAGCCTTTTGGGTATTGTCGCTTTGAGAAATTACAACTTGGGTTTCTGAACTTTTGCATCATAGCTTGGATAAATACAATAGGCCAAAATCCACAGTGCTACTTTAGGCACACCCAAATTCTTGAACACTTTCTTTAAGCAACAGACCTCTATCTTTCTCTCTCCCTCCCACCTCAAACTCCATCACAATCACTTATGAGTACCCATGCATATTTCAAATATGGCTTGCTGGGCTGCTGTTCAAGGAAGGTAAGCCCAATGCTCCTCTGGGCAAGTGGATCAGTGGTCAAGGATGATGGAAGTTGTAGTCCAAAACCAGCTAGAGACTCAAGTTTGGGAAACCCTGGTTTAGAAGATTCCTCAGAACTAGAACCTTAATTTACGCTTCACAAATGAGAAAATTCTTCCAGAATATGGGATAAGGGTGGGATCCAATTGTCTCATTCTGTCAATGGAAGGGCATTGTGCAAAAGAGAGGTAATTTTCACATTCACCTTCCCCTTGTATCCACCTCCAGACCCTGAAAACCAATTTCATGGGATTGTGGAAGGTGGTGTAAAAGTCTGCAGAGGAAGTCAGCAAAGATCACTTCCCCTTTCAGTTAACAGAGGCATTCATTAAATCAAAAGCTTTTATGTTTATGTAAATACTTTTTCCTTTCACATAAGGGCACAATTAGATAGAATGCATGGCAAGCACTCACCTATCTGGTCACCTGTGGTGAAAAACAAAGTCTCCAGGTGACCAAGCAGGAAAATTGTATTCATTCACTTTTCTCCTTCTTTAAGGCTACAAATGATTAAATTTAGTGTAGGTAGGAAGTTGGTTTAATGAATTTTTTTAATGGGCTGGTAACATCTGTTTACTTATTTGCAAGCCTGGCATTGAAAATGCTGCATTTTGATATTCGGGGAAGAAATATGAGATCATCAGGATAAGCCCTCAAATATAACTAAAAAATAGCACATGCTGAAAAAGAATTTATGTTTTAACGTAAAGGTTTAGAACCCACTACAGATCTATTTACATCCTGAGGGAATTTGGCATGGCTAAGGAATTAAAAGGTTTCAAAATTAAAATGACAAGTTAGGACTGTGAACCACACTGCTGATTCACAATAGCTTCTTTATTATGAACTGCGACTTCTGTAGCTATTAATAAATATGGCACAAGGTCTGAAAAACACACTCTCTCTCCTTGATTTCTTATGCCCCTACTAAATAGAAAGGAAGGGGTGGTTGGTGTTTTTTTTTTTTTAAGGCAATGAATGAAAGACCTATATGTTGAAAGTGTGCAGTAACTTGCAGAAATCAGGACATAAATTAAACATCGCTCTTTTGAAAAGTTTTATTACAAGCAAAATAATGAAACTAAAATGCGGCTTGAAATTAGAACCAAAACAAATCAAGGAAAAAAAAACTGCAATTGCAGAATTTGTGTTTGCATTTAAAATATTGAATTTGCAGTTGTCACATTCTTTGGTTTCCCCCCAGTTTAGATACTGAATGCCAAATATGGCTATGATCTAGCGAAAGTTAGTAAACTAACAGTTAAAACGGATATTACTTTTATTTCATGTTTAGCAACCATGTCTGGGATTTAATTTTATTTGTAGTGCTGAGGGAAGATTCTCGTTAGGACAAGGGTGTTGGAGAAGGGGGTGCTAACCTTCCTAGGCATGTTCCTGACAAAAATCCCCCCTCTGCAATGAACATAAGAAAAAAGCTGCATTTAGTGCAAATGGGAGCTTTTAAGGGAGGTTCCCCCTGCCACCGCTTATTGCAACAGAGCAATTTGTATCAGTTTGAACGCTGCTCATATAGCTCAGCTGGTAGAGCACGAGACTCTTAATCTCAGGGTTGTGGGTTTGAGCCCCACTTTGAGTGAAAGAGAGGTTGAAAGAGATTAACTTTGTGGTCCTTTCCAACTCTAGTGTTCTGTGATTTCTATAATAACGAATATATAGTCTTGCAAGATCTGAGAGTTCTGACGCTTCTACAGATACTACGACTATAAAGGACCATGAGGGGTTATTTCCCTGTATCCTTTTCTGGACATGTTGCGTTACAGACAAACCTGCTTCCGTATAAACATTCACAGTTTTGACATGTTCGCAGAGCTCCCAGTGACGCATCAAACATCACCTTAGCCTCTGGCCAATAAAGCTATCAGACCATTGTTTATATAGAACTAAAACTCTCATCAGTTTAGAACTGTGATCAAGAACAGGCACACTGCAAGCTGCAAAAAAATATATGCTTCCTTAGCGCTTGAACACACTGCAGCAAAGGCGAATGTGCACTGGGCTGTAACCCATTACTTCTCTGAGCAAAAGAAGTGATGAATGCTATTCCCTCTGCTGCCTACTGTTTGGCCAGTAATATCACTACCTAAGGACACTAGGGAGGGATGCGGGTGGCGCTGTGGGTTAAACCACAGAGCCTAGGGCTTGCCGATCAAAAGGTTGGCGGTTCGAATCCCCGCGACGGGGTGAGCTCCTGTTGCTCGGTCCCAGCTCCTGCCAACCTAGCAGTTCGAAAGCACCTCAAAGTGCAAGTAGATAAATAGGTACTGCTCCGGCGGGAAGGTAAACGGTGTTTCCGTGCGCTGCTCTGGTTTGCCAGAAGCGGCTTAGTCATGCTGGCTACATGACCCGGAAGTTGTACGCCGGCTCCCTCGGCCAATAAAGCGAGATGAGCGCCACAACCCCAGAGTCGTCCGCGACTGGACCTAATGGTTCCTTTCCTCCCCGCAAAAAAACACTGGATGATTTTTATGAAGGACTTCGGGGTTTGCTTATATAGACATATCAATGGACTCTGCCTGCAAGAGACCTATGGACAAGCGGAAGCCAACTGGTGGTTCATACGTAGCATGGACATAGACAAGACACAGTATGTGTAGGCAGTGGCAAAGGACTTGTGGATGCACCCCTTATAACAGGAGAAGCAGCTGAAGCAGATGTTAGGTACAGTTAACCATGGTTCGGGTCTAACCCTGTTTTAAAACCCTGGCTTCCAGTTCTGGCTAAGGAGAGAGAACTCTGCTCAGAATAAGCACATGCACGCATAACGATAAATCATGGTGAAGGTGATGAAAGAAGCAGAAAGAGAATTTACACCAGCAAGGGGAGGAGGGAGGGAGCTTGCACCCCACTCCCAATCTCTTATCCATGGGGGTGATCTGGAATGTTATGTCTTTTTTCCGTTAAGCACCCTCTAGATGTTCTCATCAGCCACAGCGAGTATGGCCAATGAACAGGGAGGATGAGAATTATAATCCAGAACAACTGGAGGGTATCAAGTCGCCTACTGCTGCCGAATACTGTTCTTCTCTGTTTGTGTCACTACACTCAATAATTACATTGACAGAATTACAAGTCACATACATGGTGTGTGTGAGAGAGAGAGAGGGAGGGGGGAGAGGAGGAACCTCCCCAGACCACCATTCCGCTCAAAATTGCCTCTTTCTGAAATATATTTTCTCTAAGAAAAACAACCATGTAATACATGGTTTCATCCTAACAATGGGAAGACATTCTCTGTTCACAGAGAAAAGGTCATCTGCCCTGTTACCCAAGTCTTGGTGCAATATGAACTATTAAAATAAAACAGATGTTGCTTTGCAAGCTTCTTCCATTTCCCTGATTGCTCTTGTTGCCTTACTAAAATATGATGCTTTGCGGTCATTTCACAACTTCTTCTGTGTTTAGCACACAAAGCAAAAAGAGTTTGACTACTAGTTAGTGAAATAATTAGAGAAGAAACCTCATACTGATAATATTCCCATTACATAATTTTCTCATATACATCTGACTACCTAAATTTTAGATCCTAAAATCAGGACATGCAATTATGGCATTACATAGTTCCTGAAGGTCATGCCATTGTGACCATCCTTTTAATTAAAACATATGTTTACAAATCCAGATGTACAAGAGGCTAATGAAAATAGTTGCCCAGAAGCCTCTAACCTACACAAGATTAAAAACAGCAGATACAGAGGTTGAATGAATAAATAAAACACTGGTTTTTAAAAAAGCAAACATGATGCAACCAGAGTTTTCTATGTCATTTATTTCAATGGGAGTGTTTAGGGCATGCTTAGCCATTGTGATGTCTCATAGATTTCTATGGGAAAGATTTAAGTCTGACCTGACCATGCCCCATATAAATGTGACATATTATTGGGTCAAAATAAATACCCAGGTAAAGTAAGAAAAATAGGTCCTAATATTAGCCATTGTTGTTGTTTAGTCGTTTAGTCATGTCTGACTCTTCGTGACCCCATAGACCAGAGCACGCCAGGCACTCCTGTCTTCTACTGCCTCCCGCAGTTTGGTCAAACTCATGCTGGTAGCTTCGAGAACACTATCCAACCATCTTGTCCTCTGTCGTCCCCTTCTCCTTGTACCCTCCATCTTTCCCAACCTCAGGGTCTTTTCCAGGGAGTCTTCTCTTCTCATGAGGTGGCCGAAGTATTGGAGCCTCAGCTTCACAATCTGTCCTTCCAGTGAGCACTCAGGGCTGATTTCCTGAAGAATGGATAGGTTTGATCTTCTTGCAGTCCATGGGACTCTCAAGAGTCTCCTCCAGCACCATAATTCAAAAGCATCAATTCTTCGGCGATCAGCCTTCTTTATGGTCCAGCTCTCACTTCCATACATCACTACTGGGAAAACCATAGCTTTTACTATACGGACCTTTGTTGGCAAGGTGATGTCTCTACTTTTTAAGATGCTGTCTAGGTTTGCCATTAGAACCCAGTAAAATAAATGAGAATTACTTCTGCATAGTAAATCAGAACTCAGCTATAGCACCATTAAAGCAGCTAGGTAAAGGACCCCTGACAGTTAAGTCCAGTCGTGAACAACTCTGGGGTTGCGGCACTCATCTTGCTTTACTGGCTGAGAGAGCTGAAGTTTGTCCGCAGACAGTTTTTCGGGTCATGTGGCTAGCATGACTAAGCCACTTCTGGTGAAACCAGAGCAGTGCACGGAAACGCCCTTTACCTTCCCACCAGAGCGGTACCTATTTATCTACTTGCAAATATTAAAAACACGATGAAACATCAAACATTAAAAACTTCCCTAAACGGCTGCTTTCAGATGTCTTCTAAAAGTCAGGTAGTTGTTTATTTCCTTGACATCTGGTGGAAGGGCATTCCACAGGGCAGGCGCCACTACTGAGAAGGCCCTCTGTCTGGTTCCCTGTAACCTCACTTCTCGCAGTGAGTTAACCGCCGGAAGGCCCTCGGAGCTGGATCTCAGTGTCTGAGCAGAACGATGGGAGTGGAGACGCTCATTCAACAGTTAGGGTTTCTCTTTCACACTGTCACATAGACTCTAGAGTAGGACCATGAGTATCTAGAAAGGTAGCAGCCTTTCTAGAGCATGGGTGCTCTTGCCATAGGAATAAGAAGGAGGGATAATATAAACTTTTGAGAATACACAGGATGAGGCTTGAATAATGTATCAGAAACCCATGCTTGAACATGCTTGTAATTACTAATTAGGTCAATGGGAGCGAAAGTCCCTTTTGAGAGTCCACACTTCCTTGCCATCAGTTAAAATGTGATGCCAGTGATAGTAAAACAAACAAAAAATTAATCTGACTTATTTTTTTGTCCTTACGGGAGCCCGTTCCTGAAATGGAAATCCACCTTCCCCTCTGAACAGATCATGCAAACAGACTAGTTTCACCACGTTAGCATATAGCTTCAGTGCTCAAAAGTTCTACCGATGCCATCTTGAAGTAATCAGAATTAAAACTCTGTAGGAGTTATTTTTAGTATGTGTAGCATATTCCACACTCGCATGCCTTGTTTTGCCTTTTGATTCCAGCTGCTATGTGGCAGTGACATTTATGCAATGTACTGTAGTAAAACTGCAACTATTTGTGGCTTTTGAAAACTATTAGCACATTCCCCCCACCACCCCCCACTTCTTGGAATTCCTATTCCACAAAATGTTAAGTGTCTGAGAAGCAGAGCATGTATGGAAATCAGAACAGAGGTAGTACAGGCATCAAAAAGCAAAACAGCCAATAACTTAGAATTACTTGCAACCTCTTGTCATGCAGGAACCTACGTAACCTGGGTCTTGCCACTGCATCCAACTGTTTCAATAGGGCCAAATTTTTGGAAGGATGTCAAGGAACTTCCAGTGATCAGGATGGGGAAAAAAATCCGCTGCTTGGACATTTGGGACCATAAGGCCAAACTGTTGCACTTTCCAGAATGGACCCAACCAGGAAGTAATAGGATGAGGGACATCCAGCCTTCAAAGCAAAATGGGTACATAGGTGAAGGAAGCTAAACTCTTCCCCTCTCATGACTTGCCTCCATTCAGCATCTCTTCCCAAGCCCCTTTCTGGTATTGGGAGTCCCAGCAAAAATAGTCCGAGAGGTTTTTCGTTTGCCCTGTCACTTTCCCTGGGAAAACCTGTTATTTACTGCTGAATTGGAACAAATGCCAATCAGGTTTCTTCTTCTGCCATTTGTTCTTATTCAGAAGAACACAGTGGATGTTCTCCAGGGAAAGTGACAGGGCAAACAAAAAACCTATCAGGCCCAGTGTTTGAAACTCAGATATGTAAGCTGGGGGCCAAATGGCTCCTTAAACCAAGGCTGCAGTCGCCAAAACAGAATGTCTAGTTGCAATTTTGGGGAAGATAGCTCTAAAGTCTTACTTTTCAAATGATGGATTGACTGTGATTGGTTCTCAGTTAAACATCTGGCTAGCTTGGATGACAACCTTGAGCGAGGTTAAGGGCTTTGAGAACTTAAAGAAGAAATGTCCCTGATCCAAGGACAGTCCACATTATATATTGGCCTACTCCAACCTCTCTTTTTAAATTGGTGACACGGACCATTCATAACGTAAGAATATTCTTTACAACTGTGAGCAGGGCAGTGGAGTTGGGTAACTGAAGACAAACTACAATAACTGACTATAACGTTGTTCACTGCTCCTGCTCAGGCTGCACAGAAAAAGCAATTTGGTTCCAGAAATTCATTCTGATTGTGCAGACAAAACATAAGTGATAGAATTCTACAGGATGTGTTGCTAGTGTGTGAAAACAGTCCAGATCCAATGATCCCCAGGCATGCACCTCCAGATGGTGGAGATCTCAGGTGCTATCCTGGCGCCCAGGAATCTTCACATTGTCGCAAGTGGCCAATAGCCAGGTGCAAAATGCGCCTGGCTAATTTTGAAAACTGTTCAGACCCACGCCTATAAAATCACAAGACAAACTGAAGAAATCATGGGACAAATAGAAGTGTAGATGAGTCCAGAGTCTTGGCAAAACAAGCAAAATAGATCTGCTGGACGCTGAACTCAGCAAATTGGCATAAACAGCTACTTTGGGCATGCTAAAGAGCTTGCGTGTGCTATCATTTCTTTCTTGAAAGGGTAAAAAAAAGAGAGAAAAGCAGACCACATCCTGTGTCATGAAGTCCTTTGGGATCTCACGGTGGTTTCCAAAGCATTTTGTCATTTTTGAAGGTTAGTGAGAAACTCATATCTGAAGTACAAAACCAGCTATTTCTTTTGGGGTGTGGAAAGGTTAATAAAGAATGACTTACAACACTGCTTTCAAGAAGGAAGTATAACAGGATGCCGTCAAATTCTTTACATGCCATTGGTGTATCTGGGCTATAACATATGACCTACCATGTGACGACTAACTAGCAGTATAAGCTCAGTAATTTCCCTATGTTTTCTTAACCATTCGCCTAACCATTCCCCAGGCCAGCTCATTTCAGTGGAAGCCTGATTTAGAAACTGCTCTCCTCCTCCTCCTTGTATGGACAAAAGGAACCAAAGGAATCCTAATGAATAAGACATTCCCTTCTCCAACCCACTCCTCCTGCTGCTCCCTCCCGGCAGCCACCGATTCTCCATTTCCTGATGAAAAGCCACCAATGAAGTCAGAAGCAGCACATCTGGCTTATGTTAAGGTACTTATTTGATTAACACATTTTCATCTATGTTGCATTAGGCAGAAAAGGTGGATGATGAAAGGAAGGCACAAACTCAACAAGCATGTTGCAAAGTAACTATTCAAAACAAGAACCTCCTAAAAGTCTGGTAGGGTAATGTATGAAAATTTGGAGGGGTGAGTGTAAGTTGAAAGCAAGATGCCCCCACACCAAACCAGCAGAATGAGAAGTTGTTTGAAGTATATATTATATTATCACACCGAAATGGTTATATGAAAATAAATGGTCTAATCTTCCGAAGGCAATTGTGTTAAGACAGATGCACACTTTTTTAAACTGTAGAGGTAACTCTAGTTTCCAGAATATTATACAACAAGAAACAGATGCTATTTAAAGAAAGTGAGGAGGGGGAGAACTAAAAACAACTGGGGGGGGGGAGGAAAGAGGAGAGATAAATAATTTTTCCAGACAAACTGATAACTCATCAGTGAACAAGTTAAGTGGTAACAAGTAGAACTTGGGATAACAATCCTAAATAGTGTTTTAACTACTAAATTAAGTGAACGAAAAGAAATAGCGAAGCAGTGTGAGGCAGCTTGGAGAATGGTGATATAAAGGCACCATTCTATGCTTGCTTTTTCAGACACAATTAAACACACTCTCTATATCAATGGGTGCATTATTAGAATGGGAGAGAGCGAGAGAGAAGTCAAAGGAGAAACAGACCTCACAAGTGCTGTACAAACCCAAGCGGCTAGCTACCCCTATTGTGTTTCTCCAGTGTCCATTTGCTGTACTCAAGAAGGTCTCATGTAGCAGAAAAGTATAAGCTGTGTTTTAAAATAGCCCTTTGAAAAGGAGGAGAAAGCTGCATGATCCTGCTGATAACCCCAAGTACATTACACTGCACTGCAGCAGGAGAAGGAGGCTGTTCCGAGTAGCTCAGAAACGGGTCTGCAATCATTTAGAGACCTATTTCTCCTAAAATATTACAGACTACTTCTGAAAATTGCATGTTGCAAAGGCGCAGAGTATTTCCTCCACTCGTGCTAACTTCATCTAACTAATTAATTTTGGTTGGGACAAGCAAGAAGTGTCTTAAGTTATTAAGGCAGGAAAAGGAAACATAACATTTGCAACCGTTACCGCATAGTTTGCAGCAGACGGGAGCCACATATTCTTTTAAACCTCAACCACGCTGCCTGCAACCTTTATGATAAAATGCACTCTTCGGAACAAAACACTTAACGACAGGACAACCTGTGCTGTCTAGAGTAAGGAAAGAATAAGAAACAGGAGCTTACCTCATTTGATGCCTAGGATCTTTGAAGCAGACGCGTGCCTCTCCCACCCCCCACCCCCTACAAAGACTCCTTTTTTTAGCTCATTGAAATCAAATTCCTTCTCTGCCTCCTTATGGGACTGTGATGTCAGAAGGCTGAGGGCTGGTTTATAGAAAGGGAAAGAGAGGGGGAGAGAGCACGCACAAGCTCCCCCCCTTTCAATCCATTCATACAAAGAAATGTTAGAAAGTAAATGTCAGGCTGAGTCTCTGCAGTACTGTATAGCAAAATAGGAACTTCTAGCAAGGCTCACTCTGCCACTGACATCACTTTCCACCTCCCACAAAGACAGTCGTTTCAGCTCCATTTGTAACCAAACACATTTCAAATAAAACCCAAACCATAATATTTCAAAGTTTCAAAGTATCAGCTTCAGTTTTCAGATTGGTAAGTGATGCAAACTGTCCAGCAAGAACAGCCAGCATGGCACCCTCCAGATGTTGGACTACATCTCCCATAATCCCTGATCATGCTGAGGCTGATGGGAATTGTAGTTACAGGAGATTGTATCTGCTCACAGTGACCTACCACTGGTTTTGCCGCCTTTATGAAACATTGTAATGTTATAAAACAAAACAACTATGTCCACTATTGAATACAAATACATTCTACACTGACACGACTTAGAAATACTTTTAATATGTTAAACCAGAGCTTTCCATGTCGGTGACACACTTTTTAGACATGTATCGTTTCACGACACAGTAATTAAGTTTTGCTAGCAAACCAGAGGTTAAACTAAATGCCTTCCAGCCCCTGGAGGAGCGCGGGGAGTGTTTGGACGACACACCTACACACTGCAGCCAACACACTAACCTGTCATGACACACAGTTTGGAAGGCTATGTGTTAAATGGTCTAGAAATCAATCAATCCATCAATCAACCAACCAACCTGCTTAGCCAGACAATTAGAATTTGTGGTTCCACTGAAAGCCCAAGTCTCTCTATTTTTTTGTCAGAAAGCATGATGTTACCATGTATAGACGGACTGCAGCCACAAAAATCACATCATTTTGTTATGTTAAATTTAGAAAGAGACACGGGGGTGCAACTGCAGAGTTATCCTGTTGCAGCCCTGATTCACAAGATTGTATGAGGATCCTAACCCCTTCATGGATCACTGCCTTGCCGTGGCAAAGGGGCTTGAATAACTCAGAGAAGCTATGAGCTATGCCGTGCAGGGCCATCCAAGATGGACAGGTCATAGTGGAGAGTTTTGACCAAACGTGATCCACCTGGAGCAGGAACCGGCAAGCCACTCCAGTATCCCTGCCAAGAAAACTCCATGGACAAAGACAATAGGCATATAAAAGTTATGACGCTGGAAGATGAGCCCCTCAGGTCAGAAGGCGTCCAACATGCTACTGAGGAAGAGCAGAGGAGAAGTACAAGTAGATCCAGAGCTGATGAAGCGGCTGGGCCAAAGCTGAAAGGACGCTCAGTTGAGGATATGCCTGGAAGCGAAAGGAAAGTCCAATGCTGTAAAGGAAAATATTGCATAGGAACCTGGAATGTAAGAACCATGAACCTTGGTAAGTTGGATGTGGTCAAAAATGAGATGGCAAGAATAAATATTGACATCCTGGGCATCAGTGAACTAAAATGGACGGGAATGGGCGAATTCAGTTCGGATGACCATCGTATCTACTACTGTGGGCAAGAATCCCGTAAAAGAAATGGAGTGTCCCTCATAGTCAACAAAAGAGTGGTGAAAGCTGTACTGGGATGCAATCTCAAAAATGATAGAATGATCTCGATACGAATCCAAGGCAGACCTTTTAACATCACAGTAATCCAAGTTTATGCACCAACCGCTGGTGCTGAAGAAACTGAAATTGACCAATTCTATGAAGACTTACAACACCCTATAGAAATGACACCAAAGAAGGATGTTCTTCTCATTATAGGGGATTGGAATGCTAAAGTAGGGAGTCAAGAGATAAAAGGAACAACTGGCAAGTTTGGCCTTGGAGTTCAAAATGAAGCAGGGCAAAGGCTAATAGAGTTCTGCCAAGAGAACAAGCTGGTCATCACAAACACTCTTTTCCAACAACACAAGAGACGACATGGACATCACCAGATGGGCAGCATCGAAATCAGATTGATTATATTCTCTGCAGCCAAAGATGGAGAAGCTCTATACAGTCAGCAAAAACAAGACCTGGAGCTGACTGTGGCTCAGATCATCAGCTTCTTATAGCAAAATTCAAGCTTAAACTGAAGAAAGTAGGAAAAAACCACTGGGCCGGTAAGATACAATCTAAGTCAAATCCCTTATGAATACACGGTGGAAGTGAGGAACAGGTTTAAGGATTTAGATTTGGTGGACAGAGTGCCTGAAGAACTATGGATGGAGGCTCGTAACATTATACAGGAGGCAGCAACTAAAACCATCCCAACGAAAAGGAAATGCAAGAAAGCAAAGTGGCTGTCCAACGAGGCCTTACAAATAGCGGGGGAGAGAAGGCAAGCAAAGTGCGAGGGAGATAGTGAAAGATACAGGAAATTAAATGCAGATTTTCAAAGAATAGCAAGGAGAGACAAGAAGGCCTTCTTAAACGAGCAATGCAAAGAAATAGAGGAAAACAATAGAATGGGAAAAACCAGAGATCTGTTCAAGAAAATTGGAGATATGAAAGGAACATTTCGTACAAAGATTACCATAATAAAAGACAAAAGTGGAAAGGACCTAACAGAAGCAGAAGACATCAAGAAGAGGTGGCAAGAATACACAGAGGAACTATACCAGAAAAAAATGGATGGCTCGTACACCCCAGGTAGTGTGGTTGCTGACCTTGAGCCAGACATCCTGGAGAGTGAAGTCAAATGGGCCTTAGAAAGCACTGCTAATAACAAGGCTAGTGGAAGTGATGATATTCCAGCTGAACTATTTAAAATTTTAAACGATGATGCTGTGAAGGTGCTACCCTCAATATGCCAGCAAGTTTGGAAAACTCAGCAGTGGCCAGAGGATTGGAGAAGATCAGTCTACATCCCAATCCCAAAGAAGGGCAGTGCCAAAGAATGTTCCAACTACCGCACAATTGTACTCATTTCACACGCTAGCAAGGTTTTGCTTAAAATTCTTCAAGGCAGGCTTAAGCAGTATGTGGACCGAGAACTCCCAGAAGTGCAAGCTGGATTTCGAAGGGGCAGAGGAACCAGAGACCAAATTGCAAGCATGCGCTGGATTATGGAGAAAGCTAGAGAGTTCCAGAAAGACATCTACTTCTGCTTCATTGACTATGCAAAAGCCTTTGACTGTGTCGACCACAGCAAACTATGGCAAGTTCTTAAAGAAATGAGAGTGCCTCATCTGTCTCCTGAGAAATCTCTATGTGGGACAAGAAGCTACAGTTAGAACTGGATATGGAACAACTGATTGGTTCAAAATTGGGAAAGGAGTACGACAGGGCTGTATATTGTCTCCCTGCTTATTTAACTTATATGCAGAATTCATCATGCGAAAGGCTGGGCTGGATGAATCCCAAGCTGGAACTAAGATCGCCGGAAGAAATATCAACAACCTCAGATATGGAGATGACACAACCTTGATGGCAGAAAGTGAGGAGAAATTAAAGAATCTTTTAATGAGGGTGAAAGAGGAGAGCGTAAAATATGGTATGAAGCTCAACATCAAAAAAACGAAGCTCATGGCCACTGGTCCCATCACCTCCTGGCAAATAGAAGGGGAAGAAATGGAGGCAGTGAGAGATTTTACTTTCTTGGGCTCCATGATTACTGCAGATGGTGACAGCAGTCATGAAATTAAAAGACGCCTGCTCCTTGGGAGAAAGGCGATGGCAAACTTAGACAGTATCTTAAAAAGCAGAGACATCACCTTGCCAACAAAGGTCCGTATAGTTAAAGCCATGGTTTTCCCAGTAGTAATGTATGGAAGTGAGAGCTGGACCATAAAGAAGGCTGATCGCCGAAGAATTGATGCTTTTGAATTATGGTGCTGGAGGAGACTCTTGAGATTCCCATGGACTGCAAGAAGATCAAACGTATCCATTCTTCAGGAAATCAGCCCTGAGTGCTCACTGGAAGGACAGATCGTGAAGCTGAGGCTCCAATACTTTGGCCACCTCATGAGAAGACAAGACTCCCTGGAAAAGACCCTGATGTTGGGAAAGATTGAGGGCACAAGGAGAAGGGGACGACAGAGGACGAGATGGTTGGATGGTGTTCTTGAAGCTACAAACATGAGTCTGACCAAACTGCGGGAGGCAGTGGAAGACAGGAGTGCCTGGTGTGCTCTGGTCCATGGGGTCACGAAGAGTCGGACACGACTAAACAACTAAACAACAACAATGAGGATCCTAAAAGTATACAGTACAGTACAGTATACAGGAAAGAAAAGATGCAGTCCGAATGCAAAAAATAATAATAACCCAGAAGTGGTGGCAGTATATGAAGCAAAGCAATGTTAATGTGATTATTTTAACACACTGAGGGACACTTTCTTACAAGGCATGTAAGAGGACCGCCTCTTCCCATATAAACCAACGTGGACTTTGTGTTCATCATCTGAGGCCTTTCTTCATGTGCCTTCCCCATGTGAGGTCCGGAGGGCAGCAACACAAGAACAGGCCTTTTCTGTATTGGCTCCCCATTTGTGGTATGCTCTCCCCAGGGAGTTTCACCTGGCACCATCATTATTTCTAGGTGCCAGGCAAAAATGTTCCCCTTGAACCAGGCCTTGAGCTGATTAATATTCTACAGCCTTTTAAATGTGCTTGGGTGGCATTGTTTCATTGCTTCTGTTTTAACTTCCTTGGAAGTCAAACAGCAAAGTTCTCAAATGTCGCAAACCCAGAAGTGACTGTTCCGGTTTGCGAACTATTTTTGGAAGCCGAACATCCGACGGGGCTTCCGATTGGCTACTGGAGCTTCCGCCATGCTTTGGTTTTTGAACGTTTTGGAAGTCGAACTGACTTCCGGAATGGATTCCATTCGACTTCCAAGGTACAACAGTATTTGTGCTTTTATCTAGTTTTTTGTCTTGTGAACTGCTCTGAGATATTTTGATGAAGGACGGTATATAAATCTTAATAATAATAATATTTACTCATAGATGAGTAAAACCCTGTTCAAATACAGCTTACTCCTAGTAAGCATGTTTAGAATTGCCACTTAAATGTAACTCCTCATGCTACTTTTGTATCATGATAGAGATCCACACACAAAATTGTAATTGCTGTTCAAAATTCAGAGCAACTGTGCAGAGTGGAGATTGGCAAAAAAAAATAACTCTGGTTCTTCCTACTGGGCCATGTTACTGAGAAAAGATGAGGTCAGAGCTTTTATGTGTTTTTAAAAGGTGAAAGCCCCAACTTATACATCTGAACCCTTCTTAGTTTATGGTTATCAGGGCACCTAACTTCGTATGATATAATAATAATAATTTATTATTTTTATCCCTTCCATCTGCCACTCTGGGCAGCTCCCAACAGAATATTAAAAACACGATAAAACAGGTGTATACAAATCACAGTATGAGGGCATATCTACATACAGTGGTACCTCGGGTTAAGAACTTAATTCTTTCTGGAGGTCTGTTCTTAACCTGAAACTGTTCTTAACCTGAAGCAACACTTTAGCTAATGGGACCTCCTGCTGCCGCCGTGCCGCTGCTGCGCGTTTTCTGTTCTCATCCTGAAGCAAAGTTCTTAACCCGAGGTACTATTTCTGGGTTAGCGGAGTCTGTAACCTGAAGCTTCTGTAACCTGAAGTGTCTGTAACCCGAGGTACCACTGTATGTAGTCGTGTTGAGTGCTGTATCTTCTCTCTGCCCCTCCAACTTTACTACAATTCCCAGGATTCCCAGAGGAGAGGGAATGAATGCAAAACCAATTTAAATCTGTAGCGAGTGTCGGTTAGATGAACAAAACAGTGTGCATATACCGTTGCTTGAAAATATAGGCTATACAATTCAGCATAGCGAGGGAAACTGAAGCATTCATTGTTCCTAAGGAAAGTGTAGTTCACACAATGCAGTGTGTTCCAATAATTTATATCTAGCAAAACCAATTATGTGAAATCCCTGGGCTATAAATACAAGTTCAGAAGAGAACAAAAAACATTCCCTTTTATTTTCTGTGCCCATTATTTGTTGCTCATTTTCAGGCATAAGAAATGCACAATGTTTTAACTCCTCACCTCGGTCTGGGGTGGCAGGCAAAACAATCCAATGCAACGGCGCTTTCCAAAAAGGAACTGCCCTCGATTGCAAGCATCCTAAGGTGCCTGAAGTCAGTTTAATGGCACAGGAAACCAGGCCATCAAGACATTTACATGCTAATGCAATTATGGGGTAAACTGGAGAACACAAGCCTCTAAAGAATAGCTGTAGATGCTACATTATTTTTGAGGGGTGGGGAGGGGAGAAAGAGAGATTGTCCCAGTATACTCTTTCCTGCAAATCAGTCTATTTGCACTGAATCTGAAATGGCATTCATACAAGTAAAAAAGCACATGTATGGAGAGCTAGTGTCTTCAGAATGAAATGTGGCATACATTGTGCAAAAACACCACTGGAACCATTAACTGAATAATAGGATTTCCCTATAAATAGACATATTTTGCAGCATCGTATATGGTCTTTCTCTTAACATGGACATCAAATCTAACCCCAGGACTGAAAAAGCAAGATGGAGACATATCACAGATTAACCAAGTGTTATTTTTTTAAAAATGTTTCATTTCATAATCAGGTATCAATCAGTGTTGCTTGTTATTCTGAGCTATAGAATGTTTAGGCTGAGATTCTATGCACAGTTACTTAGGCATAACCCGGACATAATTCAATGGGACTTGTTTCTGCGTGAGCAAGTATTTTTGGTCTTCTGTTCATCTCTTGCCTTCTCTTCTACCTTCTAAAGTTGTGTGTTAGTTTGAACACTCAGCAGGACTGAATGCTAAAGGCTCTCCTGAAATGACCTACTTCAGGTGCAAGGTTGAATACTTGGCTATGGGCTGGGGGGGAACCTCCCTGCACATAGAAAACTAGGGTATCAGGGATAATGCTTCAGTTATATAAATCTACAGTAACTATAGGATAGACAGGGCAGGACAGGATAGGATAGTAGAGTAGAGCATCCAGGTTAATTTCCACTAGAAAATCTCTGTACTGCTACTTAGGGGAAAATAATATTATTATTGGGTAGTATTCAATTGGGTTTTATTCACAGTAGACCCACTGAAATTAATGAACATGACTAACTTGGGTTATTTAATTTCAAGACCTCTACTTCTGTGTAAAACTTAAGCTGAATTGAATACCAGTCAATATTGGTGAACCAGTCCCAAGTTGTTAATGCAGTGGTTCCCAAGCTTTTTTTTTTTTTTTTTGGCTGCTACTGACATCTTGCAGCTTTTATTCATTCTGAAGGCAAGATGTGCCTTAAAATGGGATTGGCAACAGATCATGGCTTTATGAAGTCAGCTATTACTAGTGGTGCTGGTGCTAAAACCAACTGAAAGATTGAATTAGCATCACTTGTATATTTATTTTTAAAATATACATTTATATATTGATTAGTACCTTAAAGGAGGGACGCGGGTGGCGCTGTGGTTTAAACCACAGAGCCTAGGACTTGCCGATCAGCAGGTCGGCGGTTCGAATCCCTGTGACGGGGTGAGCACCCGTTGCTCAGTCCCTGCTCCTGCCAACCCAGCAGTTCGAAAGCACATCAAAGTGCAAGTAGATAAATAGGTACCGCTCCAGCGGGAAGGTAAACGGCGTTTCCGTGCGCTGCTCTGGTTCGCCAGAAGCGGCTTAGTCATGCTGGCCACATGACCCGGAAGCTGTACGCTGGCTCCCTCGGCCAATAAAACGAGATGAGCGCCGCAACCCCAGAGTCGGCCATGACTGGACCTAATGGTCAGGGGTCCCTTTACCTTCACCTAGTACCTTAAGTGTTTTACAAAATAATAAATACCATATAGATAATGATGAAACTGAGAAACTAAAACATGGTGCAAATACAGTGCAATAAGAAATGTTAAAATCCTAAACATACAGAAACATAGCAGCACATCTTTAGAGTCAGTTATCTGCACTGGAAATACAAGAAAAGAACCTTCCACATTGGATTTTCCATCACCATTTACAATACAAGCACATCTTCGGTTCCAGCTTTCGAACCTACTTCTTTCTATCGTAACATATAATTTCATTTGTAGCATAAACAGGACTATTACATTTTTTCTTAAGGCTACGAAGAGCACCTTTCACCAACACACTTGTACAATGAAGAAGAAGGAAAGGCAAATAACTGCCAAGCAGAAATTTTCTTATAATGTGAGTTATATTTTGGCAAGCTCTAGCTTTTGTTTGCTTGTCTTAACCGAAAGTACAAAGAGCCACAAGAAGCATTGTAAAACAATATGCTATTAAAGTGATCCATTCAACTAAAACAAACGTTTCCCGTCCCATACGTCTCATGTGTTTATTTTATGAGTGCAAACTAATATTCTGATTATGCAATAAGATAGCAGCATGCTACATTCACTCTAACAGGAATTTCTTCTTCCCAGGTCAACAGTACATTCAAGGAAAAAAAATATTCCTGGTTTTACGGGTGGGGAAGGGAAATGTAGTTGCTTTTAGTTCTACATGTCTAGGAAATCAGCAAGCACTTTATGGATATTTACTGCTGCATAGAATGTTGGTGTGAAACTTGCACCATTCCAGAGAACCCAACTTGTGAGAAGCCCCTATATTCTGATACAGCCACGAGGAATGAATAAGCATACCCTGTCCTGTGCCTTTGAATCTCCACCCATCCAGTGGCTTGACAGAGCTGACCCTGCCAAGCCTTCTTTAGTGTAAGTTTAGAGTCACTAGGAAAGTGCAACTAGGCTCACAGTAATTTTTGGGTTGGCCAAAGAAACGACTGCCATCAGACATGGGTCTCATTTTGCCATCGGGTCAAATGCCAATCGGTTTTAGGAAGAAGACTGGCTCATATGGGCTTCAGATTCCTATAAATATGTGAAGTTTTACCCTCAAGCTTTTGCATTCTTGGGAAGCATGTGATCAGAAGTCCCAAAATGGTTCCTCTCAGAAATTTGTCTCTGCAAGGAACGTGGCCAGCTAAGTTAGATTGGCTTTAGTAATTTTATTTACAAGCCTAATTGTTGCCTTCTATTAAACTTCTACTGTTAACCCCTCCCAATATAATTTATATTTAGACATCTGGCTATAGCAATTTTAAAAGGCAAATATCTGGAACTTCTCATCAATCCCCCCCCCCCATGTGCTAAAATGGCATGACTAGCCTACGTTTTGTGTTCTAAAGACACTTCACAAGTTTTGGTGATGGTTTTGGGCTGGGAACTTAAGTCCAAAGCTCCTCTCATTGTTTATTTATTTTAGAGCTGGTTTTGGAAGGCAAGGACCTGGAGGAAAGGACTCAAAAACTCCTCCATATGGCTGAATGGACATGGGTATGGCAGGAGGTTTGTCGTGTCTGGTGGCAAGCCAATGTAATTTTGTTTTACTTTGAGGAAACCCATTTACAGAAAAAGGAGCGGTCCAGTAAGGGGCACCCCCCTCCAACACACCGTGATTCACAGCACAATTTTCCTTTCCTTTCCTTAAGGCCTACTTCGTTAGAGGTTTAGTCCTCCACATAGTACCACTCATGGGTCTTGGCACTCATCTAGCCTGAAGAGAAACTAAATATCTAGCAAAGTAAACTGTTTTGCAAGATAAGAAAACATTTATGGCACGTGACATCATGTTTTCAGTCAGCAGCAGGAGTTCCCCAGAAAGCTTCTTTGAACAGAAACTTAAAGATAGCATCCAAGTTCCTTTTTGCACTCATTGATGCTTCCAGTGCAATTCTTTTCCAAGTACTTCGAATGTGTTAAGATTGACTAATGCATTGTTTAGTTACACGGCAGAGATCACCATAAAGAATTAATGCAACCAAAAAAATCGGATTACAGAGAAAGAAGTCATCCTTTTATTTACACCACAGATTGGCAACCTGTGCCTCGGCAACCGCAAGTAGTCCTAGCTTCATTTTATGTGGTTCTTGATGTTTCCAAAAAGCCTTTCCCATTCTTGCATCCCATCATGGTTCCTTCCTCCCTGCCTGCCCATTTCCTCCTTCGACTTCTCTGGGGGGGAAAGAACTTTCTCCTATAACTCTCTGGAAACAAATTGGTATGTGGCATGTAATGCCCACTTTCTCTCAGAAAGTGAAAAAGATTGCACCTGATTTACACTGCTATTGTACAATCAGAAATATAACTTATTCTCCATTGTGAAGATAAATAAATAAAATAATCTTTGCAGTCCTGCACTTCTGTTACCAACTGCATTTTCCAAGACTTTTCAAAATCAATTAAAAACACTAAGCCAACTTTAAAAAGAGCTACTTCTTATTGTACATTTAATACCTAACGAGTTACATAGGACATGTTCTCCTTGCCTAATCATAGAAAAGGTAAAGGGACCCTTGACCATTAGCTCCAGTCGTGACTGACTCTCGGGTTGCGGCGCTCATCTAGCTTTATTGGCCGAGGGAGCCGGCGTACAGCTTCTGGGTCATGTGGCCAGCATGACTAAGCTGCTTCTGGCGAACCAGAGCAGCACACGGAAACGCTGTTTACCTTCCCGCTGGAGCGGTACCTATTTATCTACTTGCACTTTGACATGCTCTTGAACTGCTAGGTTGGCAGGAGCAGGGACCGAGCAATGGGAGCTCACCCCGTTGTGGGGATTCGAACTGCCGAACCCTCTCATTTGTTCATTGAACAGGTTATGAGCAGCAGAGATCAAGGACAGATGAAGCTGACTTATATGGAGTCAGACCATCTCACTCAGTATTGTCTACACCAGGCATCCCCAAACTCGGCCCTCACCCCGTCATGGGGATTCGAACCGCGACCTTCTGATCGGCAAGTCCTAGGTTCTGTGGTTTAACCCACAGCGCCACCTGCGTCCCTGTTGCCTAATCATAGCAGCAGGTTAATGTCAACTATTCTATCCGCACCCCCCATATGCCCCATCAATTAATTGCATTGTCCTTTAATTAAAAACATGAATGAAGCATACACAAACAAGGTAGGATCTAAACAGATGAAAATAACTAAAAGCAAGTTTTATGTCGTATACCACCACCCTGAATTCTGATACGATGAAGGTCACTAGAACCATGCTTGAAAGAAATTAAGTAAAATATATTGGGTGGTACCCAATATTAGTCTTACTCAGAACAGAACCAGTTAAATCAATGAACTTCCATTAAGCTGGTCTAAATCTCTCCCTAGTTTGTGGGTGCAAGGGGGACTGGGATGGCTTTAGACCCAAGCTCGGTCATCCCCTGGCATGCAACCCCTATCAACGGTTGGGTCAAGGCATCCTCACTGTATTCCTTACAACAACCCTATAAGGTTGGCCTATATTACAGATGGGAGACTCAGAAAGTGTGGCCAAGAACTTCCCAAAGGAAGTATGCCACTTACTTATCTAGTGATTTCTAAGCTAGGCTGAAAAAGTGAACTACAGATCTCCCAGATCATATTTATACAACAACAAATTATTTGCCACCCATCTGACCAGGTTGCCCCAGTCATTCTGAATGGCTTCCAACAAATTATAAAACCACAGTAGCACTATCTTTTTACTTGGAAGTAAAACTTGCTTCTGAGCAGACTAGCATAGGACTGCCCAGTTAACCACATGATCTCCCAGTCACTCACCACATTAAACATCAAGACTTTTCCAAACTTTCCTGCTCTTCCACCATTCTAAATATATATATATCAGCACTACTGTTGCAATATATATCTTTCATCCACGTGGCCTCAAGGTAATCTGATTTAGAAGGCGGATGGAGTATTAAACAATTTAAGGAACTGAGAAGTATTCCCTTCTCAGACACTGCCATGCCGTGTGAACTGGAATGGGAGACTTTGCAGTGCCTCAGGAGTTTTTTCCAGACTGCTGCTCCACCCATCTCCCTTGTCTGGAGCATTGTAGCAGTAAACTATGCAGGAGAAATCAAGTGAGGAGGAAGAAGAAGAAGAAGAAGAAGAAGAAGAATCCCATGAGCACTGGGTGTGTGCGTGTTGTGCAACAAGTGCTCTTTCAGAAGTACAATGCTGATCTTGCTATTCCCTAGTCTTCCACAACCCAGGCAACCTAGAAATTGCCACAACCCAGGCAACCCAACTGTTGGCAACTGGCACAGTGAAGCCTTACCCATCCTGGTGCCCTTAAGATGATTTGGAATATTGTACCACCATCATCGGCCTCATCTGGGGATGATGTGAGTTATACAAAACAACAGGAGGGCACCAAGTTGGGGGAAGGATGCTCTGGAATATCACCAGTACACTCCTGCACAAAACTCCTAGGCATGAACAGCCATTGGCTTATCTCACCTTTTACCTCTCTTGAGCCGCAGGGAACAACCAGCCAACCAATGATAGTTCTTGACATTCTGTCACACTGCAAACTGACCAAGAAACAGAACCCTGCATGGGTCAATGCAGATGAAAAGGTGAGGATACGCACAAAGCAGCAGGCTATTGATTCTCAAATGGCCAATGCCACCAGGGTCAGGTAGCTAGTATAAGTCTCATTGTCCACAAGGGCACCCCTTAACTTTCTCTTACGTAAGTGAATACTTGCTGGTTATTCCTATGGATGTGCGTAAAGCACTTGGGGATGCTAGCATGGGCAATGACAAAATATGTTATTTCCACAGACACAGGATGGCCTGGCTTTCAGTAACAAGGGGTGCAATGTTCCATGAGTCTCTGTGCACAACAGCCCACCCTCCACAGCATCCCCTTAACACATGAAAACTTGACACAGATCCTACTTGTCAAAATGATGGAGATTTCTCTGTTGAAACCAACAGAACATAATAAAAACTTGGTGATAATCAGAGCTGGTGGGGGGTGCGATGTTCTGGAATCTGAAACATTTTGATTAAATCCTTGGCACAATGAATTATAAAATTAAAGTATTAAATTAAAACTTCTTCCCCTTTAATAACACTGTTCCTCATTTACATTTCAGATAGGGATCACAGTTTTGTCAGTAGATGTATTTGCTTATATGTGCATAATCAGTGATATTATATAAACATATAATTATTGCAAAATCAAAACCAGAAAGAAAACTGGTTATCATACATCACATTCTTAAACAACAACAACAACAACACAGGCCAACAAATGTTTCTCATAATTCAGAAAATATTGTGATTTCAGACAGCACAAAGCAAATTATTTTCTTACCCTCAAATCTTGTTCCATCGAAAGGCAGAGTACCTGCCATGGCGCTGTGTACCTAAACATCTTTGGCAACTTCACCAAACAAATGGCAAAAGGCACACTGAATTTCTCAGCTACTTGGGTTGGTTTTCATTGGGAACATTTAACACGAGGAAAAGAGCTGAAGTTATATTTCTCAAAGGTCTCTTGTGCTTGAATTATAAGCTGCAGTAACAACCATCACACTTGCACCCAGAGGAACTGAATAAGTAATTCACTAAGAGGCTTTTTTTTCCTGGGAAGAGCTTAGCTCAAACTCAATTAGCAAAAATAGGATGATAACCTCTGAAGCTCCCACTTCTCCAAGCTGTAGTTTGACAATAGACTGCATGGGCCAGTTTGGATATCATGATAAAGCATAATTCCTTTTGATGGGGATAAATTATGGCCAAGTCTTGAGCTCAGGCAATCTTCCCACTCCTTTTCCACCATGGTCCAAACTGTAGTTAATATTAAACTATGGTTTGCTTCAAACACGCCAACTCCAAACTCTGGGTTATGAAGCTGACTTATTTGAACAAACCATTTGAACAAGCCACCCCGTCAATGGGGAAAGCTGCACACAATGGGGAAGTGTGCTGCACACACTCAAGAGAAACTAACTCTTGGCACCTCTTCTCCAATCCTGATATCCAATCCAATTGTGAGGATATTTACAGAGACTTTTTTCGGGCACTATGGCAATACTTGCTATACAACTTCATGTACATTTTCTGGTACAGAGAAAGGCCAGAGTACGTGTTATGTACTGAAGTTCTCACCCTGGGCCAGCAGGGGGATACTGTAGATAGTTCAGGTCCACATATGCAAATAAGGGATTGAAAGTGACGTTCAGTGATTGGATAGTTACAGAAAATGGTTACTGTTGCGTTCTAGTGGAGCTCTATATAAGCAGGCTGGCTGAACCCTTCAGTTCAGTTCTGTTCTGGCCTATGAATAGACAAGAGCTGTTTGAAGAATCGCTGTGTCGTCTGATATGTTCACCCACAACTTAACAGTATGAGTAAGTTTTGGGTCTGGCCCATGGTTCTAAGATCTTACTGGGCTAGAATTCACCTTAGTTTTGGAGGTAGTATTGAAGTGGAACTGGACAAGACAGCTGGTTAGTGAGGGGGTGGGGTTAACCAAGAATGACAAATAGTATTTCCCCCCCAAGTGACAATTGTGTTAAGATATCTTTTTTTTTTAGGCAGGAGTAGGGGGGAAAAGATGTCAAGACAACCCTATCCATTATGAATGCAGGAAACAATATCCTTAATTGCATGGCATAAAATCATTGCCCCTACTGCCCCATGAATCCCAGTATAGATACACTTCCTTCCATCTCTAGCAGCAATGGGAGCAAATAACATTTCCTCTCTCTTCAGTTCCTGTTTCAAGGCATTTCCCCAGAATGCCACCAGTGGCTGTTTTCAGTAAAGGGAACATTCAGTTGGGGTTCAACAAGGTTCATTTGCAATACAACAGGGAAGAGGTCTCTGCAGAGTAAGCATGGAAAAATCTGTCAATTTTGGTTCTCTCAGTTTCTCATTTTCCCAGTCTTCAATTCGTTTCTCCACATTTCTACAGCATTTTGCAAACTGTCTTTTACAAAAAAATCTTCAAGGAAATTCTTCAGCATTTTAGTGCATATGCCTCCTAATAAACATATTTTTGGGTACGCAGTTTTGAGTAACGCACAGATGTTTTTCCCCTAAGTGATTTTTCCTGATATAATGCATTTTCATATATTATCTTCGCTAATATATTCATTTATATATTCACTTCTACCTAACATATGCATTTTTGTAAACACTGGTTTGTTAGAGAACTGCATTGCAAAATCTGGATAACTGCGAGTTTGAAAAGCATTATGGCAGTTTATGCAGTGCCTGCCTCCTCTCTCACTTCATTCAGATTCATCTGAAACAGAACTAGAAAGAAGTTTTGAGTTTGGGGTGGTTGTTGTTAAAAGACGACTACCTCTCTCTCTTTTTTCCTTTTTAGAAATAGCTTGGTAATAAACACCCTAATCTAGCAGCAGCAGCTGGTTAAGAGTTTAGACATTCTTAGCACTACAGAGACAACATTCCATGCCAGCCTATTCATTATTGAAGACAGATGCGAGCGATGCGCCTTCACGGAGCACTGCTGCATGAGCGTTCCTAGCTTTCCTTTACTTAAAAAGAAAATCAGTAGCCCTCACAGTTGCATCAAAAATAAGTAAAGAATTGCTTGTATTCATAGTATTTTTAAAGTAAGGTTCTCAAAGTGTAAGGTAAAGGGACACCTGACCATCAGGTCCAGTTGTGGCCGACTCTGGGGTTGCGGCGCTCATCTCGCTTTATTGGCCGAGGGAGCCGGTGTACAACTTCCGGGTCATGTGGCCAGCATGACTAAGCCGCTTCTGGCGAACCAAAGCAGCGCACGGAAACGCCGTTTACCTTCCCTCCGGAGCTGTCCCTATTTATCTACTTGCACTTTGACGTGCTTTCAAACTGCTAGGTTGGCAGGAGCAGGGACCCAGCAACGGGAGCTCACCCCTTTGCGGGGATTCGAACCGCCGACCTTCTGGTCGGCAAGTCCTAGGCTCTGTGATTTAACCCACAGCGCTGTGTATATGACTGCAAAAATCAAAGTGATCATTAGGCAATGGAGTGTTGATTACAGCAAAATAAATAAATAAATAAATTATGCATGGTCAAGTCATGCTCTTGTTTATGTAAAATGGATGCTTAAGATAGCACTGATGGTGGGAGAAATTAGCTACGGTCTTGGGGGGTCAAGTTGTTAAATGTTCTCTGGCTATTTTCATCAGCAGATATTCAAGCATCTGCTATGCAAGGAATGGAGGGGAGAGTCTGAAGCAGTTCCCATCTCTCTGTTTACCCACAGGAACATGCAGCTGTTATGACCTCTTGACTCATCTCCATCCTTTTAAGGGAAAGGGCAGATAGTGTCTTCCTCTGGACATGCCACACACTAAAGTAAATACTAAGGGACTAGATGCTAAATTGGAATAGGCCAAGCATTTCATGTTGCTTGCCAGATTAGCTATTGAACTAAAAGCTCAGCAATACCGTATTTTTTGCTCTATAAGACTCACTTTTTCCCTCCTAAAAAGTAAGGGGAAATGTGTGTGCGTCTTATGGAGCGAATGCAGGCCGCGCAGCTATCCCAGAAGCCAGAACAGCAAGAGAGATTGCTGCTTTCACTGCGCAGCGATCCGTCTTGCTGTTCTGGCTTCTGAGATTCAGAATATTTTTTTTTCTTGTTTTCTTCCTCCAAAAACTAGGTGCGTCTTGTGGTCTGGTGCGTCTTATAGAGCGAAAAATACGGTAACTAACACACACAAAAAGAATGTGCTTTTATGGATTATGAAGTTTAAAATTGCGAGTACACAAGGAAACTCCCAGATTCAGCAGGCAAGTCTTATAACATAATACAGTGAAACCTTGGTTGTTGAACGTAATCCTTTCTGGAAGCCCATTCGGCTTCCGAAATATTTGACAACTGAGGCGCGGCTTCCGATTGGTTGCAAGAGCTTCCTGCACTAAAGTGGAAGTCGCGTCGGAAGTTCGGCTTCCAAAAAAGTTAGAAAACCGGAGCATTTACTTCCAGGTTTTCGGCGTTCAGAAGCCGAAACGTTTGAAAACGGAGCCGTTCAACAACCGAGGTTTGACTGTACAAGTTCCAGCAAACAGGGCTACTTGTGTTAAATATATGTTATACTTATGCACAGATTCCCATGAAGATGGAAGTGTATGCAACACTCTCAACCAGGGCAAAAAGGTTGGGAGTACCTCCAGGGTTCTGGTCCAACTGGGACAAACTGTGGTTTGTCTAAGCAAAGCAAGATCAAAAGCATGGTTTCTAATCTTGAGTACTTTGGATAGTTACATCCAAACCAATTCTCTCTGCACTGGGCCTCAATGGTTAGAGCAATTTTACTGTACATATTACAGGTGTGTCCAACATTGGTTGCACTCCAATTCCAACAATGAGCTGCCCAACAGATTCCTATCCTATTTGAAGGGAATTAAACCCCAAGTGCTGATTGCTTGGAATCTTGCACTTTTCTTCTCTCAGCAAAAAATTGTAAACAGTACAGGATTATCATTCTGAGCAGAACTAGGCAAAAGTCTGTGTAGAAGCTTAGAACAACAGAGGGGATTCATCACAATCAGCACTCAAAAATGCATTTAGCACACACCCAGAAAAAAAGCACATGCATATCTTGTGGTTCTGCAAATTTAGATTATTATTATGCAAAATGCCTGAAGGGAAATCTTAAATTTTAAGGGGCATATCAATGCTAGCATTCTGCAGTGGTATCTTGCATCTGCTTCCTTCTTCCAGTCAACCCATAACTACTGAGCTTGGCTATTTATTTAGGGTAACAGTCACAAGTTTAGTAGTTATTCCCTATCAGACCTCAGGGATGAACACACTTAACTGATAATTGCAATGTATTTCATCCTTTTGGCAAATCTGCCTATTATACCCTGATGTGTTTTGAGACTTTGAAATGCTGGAAGATTCAGTGTTGCCTGGAGGGGCTGCAGCAACCATTCTCTTGGTGATCCATTTACCCATAAAGATCAAGGCTTTCTAACAACAGCACTTAGCTGCCTGCATTAGCTCCGCCTTTTACTGGTGACCAATTCAATTATTTGGATTCTGAAATGCCAACAGCAGACAAAGGCACTGTACTATGCTGGTGGAACAAGACCAAGTATTCCACTGAGTTAATTTATAAGATCAGGGCATGGGTAGGCAAACTACTGGCCACATGACCTGGGAAAAATGTCTGTGGACAAACATTGGGCCCCCTCGGCCAGTAAAGTGAGATGAGCGCCGCAACCCCAGAGTTGTTCGCAACTGGACTTAACTGTCAGGGGTCCTTTACCTTTTTCTTTTTTTAAAAAAGGCAAACTAAGGCCCAGGGGCTGGATCCAGCCCAATTGCCTTCTAAATCCGGCCCGGCAGACGGTCTGGGAATCAGCATGTTTTTACATGAGTAGAATGTGTGCTTTTATTTAAAATACATCTCTGGGTTATTTGTGGGGCATAAGAATTCATTCATTTTCTTTCCTTCAAAATATAGTCCAGTCCCACACAAGGTCTGAGGGACAGTGAACCAGCCCCCTGCTGAAAAAGTCTGCTGACCCCTGGATTAGGGTTTCAGCCAAAACATGCTTTGTTATCTGGGGTGCACACTGCTTAACTTCCATT
The DNA here is from genome assembly GCF_964106645.2 of Podarcis pityusensis. Taxonomy (NCBI): domain Eukaryota; kingdom Metazoa; phylum Chordata; class Lepidosauria; order Squamata; family Lacertidae; genus Podarcis; species Podarcis pityusensis. The sequence continues at coordinate 26,895,953 of NC_138042.1, forward strand.
GCCCAAACAGCTCAAAACATGGTGACCCTCCTTTACCAGAATGCAAAGCTACAGATGCCAAGCCAGCAGTTGTGGAGAAACATAATGTGCACTGATTCTCTGTGCAGATAGATGAGTAGAAAACATTTCATTGTTCTTCTTACGAAATTTGTAAACTTGGGATTAATGGCATAGAGGAACCGGTGCCTGCCTTTGTGCCCCTGAATAAGATAGCCTCTACAGATACATATGAATGTACGCAGAGGAGCATGAGTAAACCCCATAACATATCTGTTTATTCAGCGCTGCTTCATGGAAGACTTGCCATCTTTCTCCATTCTGCGGATTTGCCAGTCTTGAACTCCATGTTTACAAGCCAAGCAATTAGGTATGCATGGACAGCTGTAAGGAAGCCTCAATATGTGTCAGTTTATAGTAGATGAACGTTTTGCCAGTGAACGATTAAAAAAACCATGCTGGGTCTGTAAAGGCATTTTTAGTTCAGTGTTCTTCTCTGTATTCACACTCCTCTAACTGCTGAAGGAACATGTTTGTTGTCCCTGGAAATGCAAACCATATTGTGACACCCTTTAGCAAATTTAAGACAAGGGTGCCAGCCCACAAAAGTTTATGCCACAATAAATCTGTTGGTCTTTAGGATGAGACACTTTGTTCTTTAACTTTTAAGAAAGGAAGATTTGCTCTAAATGGCCTAGGTTTTGACAAAGCAATAGCTCAGTTGGTTAGAGCAACTGATAATGCCAAGGTTGCAGGTTCGATCCCCATATGGGACAACTGCATATTCCTACATCGCAGTGGGTTGGACTAGATTATCCTCAGGGTCCCTTCCTAATCTATGATTCTATGAATTATAAGCATTTAGCATGCTGGTTGGTATACGCATCCATTTGGGCTGCACTCTCCCTTATACAGTGGTACCTCGGGTTAAGAACTTAATTCATTCCGGAGGTCCGTTCTTAACCTGAAACTGTTCTTAACCTGAGGTACCACTTTAGCTAATGGGGCCTCCCACTGCCGCACGATTTCTGTTCTCATCCTGAAGCAAGGTTCTTAACCTGAGGTACTATTTCTGGGTTAGCGGAGTCTGTAACCTGAAGCGTCTGTAACCCGAGGTACCACTGTAAGGGGATCTAAGCCATCTGGAAAATAGGCCCCACCCATTAATATGCCCTTTAAAAAACAAAAACAAAACCCAACCCTTCCATATTTAAAAACGCCTATAGTGTTGATAGATTTCTTATAAAGCACGCCTCAAAACCATCCAATTATAAACCTCACTCTTATTTAAAACATTTATGCCCTTCCTTTCCCAAATGTTCAAGATGGTTGAGAAAGAAACATAGCAGTCGATATACTCCAAAAGAGAACAAACAACATGGAAAAGGAAACTAGCTTCACATATATAAAAAGAACATCTCTGCAAACGCTACTTATAATAATGTCTGGGGCACATGAGTTTTCAGCCTAGCTTTAAGAACAAAACCCAAAAAGGAGCGGGGAGGGAAACTTGCCAAACGCCCCTCACAACAGCTGTGTACAAGTGTAGCTCTTTCAACGGCATTTCTATGAATGTATGAAGTCATAAAGAACAAGACCTTATCAACAACTGGATATTTTTCTTAGGCAGAGCCTTTCCTTTTCCACTTCCTGCCTTGGACTACAAACAACTGATGTTGAAAAGAGAGCACACACTTTTATTATTTATGCTTCACATAACAAGCCATTTCAGCTACAACCCTTCCTAAATAACGACTAGCGTATCTCTAAAGAAAACCTTCAATTAGAAAGCAGCACGTAAACACGGTGGTGACTTGATCCTAAAAGTCAATTATGCCAAAACCAGTCATTTGGGTAACTGATTTGATATGTGGATTGGTTATTTAAGGAAGTGTCTTCCCCAGCTGTTTCAAAACTGGAATTCTTAAGCGACATTGTTATCAAACCCTACCACACTTGTTACTTAAAATCTGCATAAACGAAAGTACTGCAAAACTAATTTAAGTAGGGTGGGTGAAAGTACCTGAGACCTTGCTAAGACAAGCAACTGTTCTCAGAGTTCATCATGGCTTTTCTGTATGGCATTTTCCCACTTTTACCAAATATAGCGTTCTCTGCCAAATACAGAGCAAAAATGTGTTAGTGTAGAGCAAGTAAATTCAAGGCACAGAACGTCTGGCTAGTGGGCCTAACTAATCCTGGCACAGGTCTCAATTTGGTCCACAAGGTCATTTCCCCAAACCAAACACCCCTACCCCACACCTGATGCCATCTGTGATGTCAGGTGTGCAACAGGGAAGGACATGGCTACAAAGGAACAATGGCTGCTGAAAGTGAGTTCCCAATTGTTCCTTTGGAAGCAGGGCTGAACGATATCGGCCCCACTGGGATTGGCTACACAAAGGAGCTCCTCATCAGCAAATCCCTACTGAAGCCAATGGGACAAAGACACTGGCAGCACTGATCAGGGATTACAGCAAGCTCTTGTGAACTTTGAATTGTCAAAGATGGTCTTGCCAAGGCAAGGTGGGTGGGTGGGTGGGAATTAAGGAGGAAGTCCTCCAGCAAGATCCACTTCCCCTCCTCCTGTTTTGAAGGTTGGCAATATCATACAACTATAATTCTTTACACAATCCTTGGCAGCTTCTCTCTTATGGTGCTATTTGCATGTGCCAATGGTAAAACTCTTGTTGGTGCTGCAACCACATTGTGTGTGTGCTTCTAATCAGCTGGGGCAGCACCAAAGGAAAGCAGATGCCATGCAGATGCCACGCAGATAGGTGGGTCCTAGATGTAACTTATTACCAAACATACTGTATATTAAAACTAGAAGAGAGAATGAGAGAAAGACACACAAAAAATGTGTTTTCCCCTTCAGCGTTCCCAGAACTAATCTTAGAACTCTTCTTCTCACACATTTTCACTTGGCTACCTAGTTTACTGCTGTGAGCTTATCACTAGAACTGTCAGTCGAGTTTGTATTTTCCATCTTTTTATTCAACATTGGATCATATTTCACTACAGCTGGACAATCCAGCAACCGTTCCAGATATCCCAGGGAAACCAGAATTAAAACAGGAACAAGTGCAGGCAATTCCAAGATTCAGAAGTTCCACCACAGTGACACAATTTGGAATGCAACCAACATATGGCGCTCCTGTGATAAAGTAGCAATGAGCCATACACTTTGTTCCGGCGCTGTAATATTTTTATACTTAGCACATCATCATGAAAAACAGAGCAATAGCAAATTACAATAAAAATAGGAGCAGCAGTACCCACACTGCACTAGCGAGTATGGCTGAAGCAAAATTCAGCTCAGTTGGTTACACAACAGCAGATGTCTGTATTTTGCCCAACCTGATTTGGGAAGCGTTATTATTCCATGTAGCATCCGTGCCATGTGTGTATTAAGCTGGGCCACAGTATGAAATGAAGGGCAGATTACAAGCAGTAGTTACCATAACAGAACTGCAAACAGACTGAGAAATGAAGCGAGGGATGTGCATATAAAAATCTGTGCCAAAGAAACCTAAATACTGCACCAAGCTGAATTCCATTACCTGTATTGGTAAACTTAACACAATTTCTTCTGTTACTCTTTGGCAAGGACAAGGAGCTAAGAGGGACCCTGATCCACTACCAAACTTATTTGGGAAACGGTGTGGCTTGCGAGAAGAAATCAGTCGCTATGTACTCTGCAATGAGGAGGGCTTGTTTTTAAATTTGTTTTTTAAACTTTTTTTTATAAAAAAATAACAATAAATGAAAACTTAGATAAGGAAAGTAATTTCTATGTTCAGAATTACATTCTGCACTTGCGGAGAACTGCAACACACACAGACAGAGCCATGGATAAAGTTAGATTTCACTGCTTTTTTGTTTTTGTTTTTTGAGGGAGGGGAGATTAAATATTGGTCAGAGAGACTCTTACTGCTTTCACCATCTGCTACCCAAAAATACTGCGCGAAAGAATACTAGGTTAAAGAAATATCACATCTCTGCTAATCACATTTTATCAAACTGTGTGTGCGCGCGCGTGCCTATAAATGAGAAACACGTACCATATTGAACAACAGCTTTTTATCTATGTACTTAGTCCAATATTGCCTATAAATAACTTCTTTTCCCCCCAATAGCCCTTAGTGCAACATAATTAGACCAACCGTTAGAAAGGTATTTCCCTACTGTTACTTTGAGATTGTTCTCCCCAATAAACCAACATGCTATCTGTAATTTTCGTGAAGAATAGAGAGTTGCTGGACTCTAAATCACCAGTAACCTGGTGGTTTCCCATCTTGACCCTGCTAAACGTATGAAACCCAGTGACTCAAGCGTCTGCCATGGTATGCCTTCCAAATGAAATTTATGCTATGGGTGGGTGGGGGAGTTCTTTTGGGGCACCAAAATAATTTTGTATTAAGGAGATATGGGCCCAGGGAAATACTGACAGTGTTGAAAGGACAATCCACTGGCAAGTCAAAGACAAGAGGAAAAAAATCGTATGCTTATAGTTGACAAGTTTTAAGTCAGAACATTGATCAATGTGGCCCAGTATTGTCTACACCGGCCGACAACAACTCACCAGTTACATACGGGGACATTCCAAGCCCTACCTGGAGATGCCAGGAATTGACCTGGAACCTTCTTAGATGCACAGAAGAAGCTCCACCCCTGAACTGCCGCCCTTTCTCTAAAACAGCATCTCCAGCTGTTTTTGGACTACAGTTCCTATCATCCCTGACCACTGGTCCTGCGAGCTAGGGATGATGGGAGTTGTAGTCCAAAACCGGCTGGAGACCCAAGTTTGGGAAACACTGCTCCAAAGCAATGTTATTATTTATTAAATTTCTAAACCGCCCTTCATCCAAAGTTTATGATAGAAAAATACATACTCCAATAACAAACAAAAGAACAATACTCCCCTCCCCTTAAAGGTCATAAATTATTTAATTAGCCAAAGACCTGGGAGAAGAGATGCCTAAAGACATGTAATGAAGGTGCCAGGGAAGCCTCCCTGGGGAGAGCATCTACAAGCAGGGAGGAGCCACCACAAAAAGGCCCATTTTCATGTTGCCGCCCTCCAGACCTCTCATGGAGGAAGAAGGGCTTCAGATGATGATCACAGGGCCCTTGTCTGTTCATATGGGGAGAAGCGCTGATTTGAGGTATTGCAGTCCCTGAGCTATTTAAGGCCTTTAGTATACAGTGGTACCTCAAGTTAAGTACTTAATTCGTTCTGGAGGTCCGTTCTTAACCTGAAACTGTTCTTAACCCGAAGCACCGCTTTAGCTAATGGGGCCTCCTGCTGCTGCTGCACCGCCGGAGCCCGATTTTTGTTCTTATCCTGAAGCAAAGTTCTTAACCTGAAGCACTATTTCTGGGTTAGCAGAGTCTGTAGCCTGAAGTGTATGTAACCTGAAGCGTATGTAACCCGAGGTACCACTGTATAAAGTACATAAGTACACATGGCAGAGAACAATATTAGTGCTCTAGCTGAGGTGGAACTGTGTCGGTTCCTGTTCATTATTATTATTTATTGCAAATTCTGAAAACACCATATTAACTTTTTTTTTAAAGACAACTGAGAGCTTTCAGAAAGGCAAGTCAGAATGCTACTATTTTCTCCTAAGCTGATGGGAGTAGCAGCTGTATGCTAAGGAAGCAGCACAAGATAAATGCAAGAAAGTGACATTCCCCTTGTCCAATTCATCTTCAGCGTGCTCCTCTGAGACAGACTGACACCATTTCTTACCCTCTATCTGTCTTTCAGGCACAAAGTACTCAGCACTAATGAATGAATGATTAAGCACCAGCTTGTGCTACCGTTTGCCCTGGATACAGTTACCAGAGCTTTTGCCTGAGCCAAATTCCTGGAGCTCATTTCCTTGGCACTAAATGGCAGTGCAAAGAAATAAACACACACACACACACACACACACACACACACACACACACCCCAGTTTGTCTTCTCTAGGGCAAATCTCAAATAATCTAAAACCTGAAATAAACAGGACACAGATGGGTTAATACAAGTAAGCACATTCGCCAATCTTTCTATGAGCACTGAAATTCAAACATGCACATATTTTCATACCCAGGCTCCTATGCGATTGGGAGCCAGAACATCAAAATAAAAAATGCAATGCTTAAGATCATAGGAATACTGGGAACATTATGGTCATATACGGTACATGGGTAGGGAAACTAAGGCCTGGGGGCCAGATCCGGCACAATTGCCTTCAAAATCCGGATCACAGGCGGTCTGAGAATCAGCGCATTTTTACATGAGTAGAATGTGTCCTTTTATTTAAAATGCATCTCTGGGTTATTTGTGGGGCATAGGAATTTGTTCATTTTTTCCTTTCAAATTATAGTCCGGCTCCCCACAAGGTCTGAGGGACAGTGGACCGGCCCCCTGCTGAAAAAGTTTGCTGACCCCTGGTCATATACTTCCGTATGTCCTGCACTTTAAGAAGATAATCCGTTACCGATTGCCCCTCTGAGCACTAACACACTCCATATATAAAATATATAGTGTACAACAACAAAGAACATACAGCACACATGATGAAGTTGCCTGGATGGTTCAAGGTACAGTGTAAATAAAATAAATCAATCTAAGCACTAAACAACAACACCCATCTCTTAAGTCTAACGCCCACCAGTCCTAGCCAGCATGGCCAATGGTTAGAGATGGTGTGAGCTGTAGTCCAACAATATCTCCTTCTCCCTGCCCCCCCCCCTTTGGCAATGTTTTACAGCAAGTTTTTATTGCATGCATTCAGAGCCAGTCTATACATTCACTAGAATAAAGTGGCATTGCTTTTCCTGGACTATACCTTTTCAAGTTGTGTGGGCAGTGTTGCACATTTGAAAGCAAAAGGGACGGGGGAGAGGGGACATTCCCTTAAAGCAAAACAGTAGCATGTCAGGGAGACGGGTTAACATACAAACAGGTATAAAAACCCTGCATGAAATTCAGAATGAGCTGCACAGTTCCTTATTGACCGGGGCTGCTATGAAGAGCAGAACTGCATTCATGACACTTAGTTCCATGCAGTGTGTCCAGAGTAGGAGTACAATAACAGATGCATGTTCAGAATCAATTTGCTATCGAGTGTGGGTGTTCCCTTGTGCCAGATTTCATGTTTTAAGGAGCAACTAAAGGGTGCAGTTTGAGCAGGCTCACAGCATCCCCCCAACCACCAGAGAACTGTGTATTTAAATCATGGCTCCAGGCATTGTAACCATTCAACTCTCCATTGCTTCTGCTTCGCCAGCAACTTCAATTAGGATTGACAACAGCTGCTGCTGCTACAGCCAAAGATTGTGACTTAAGATAAGGGCTATTTTCATGGATGGGAGTATTAGTGGCATTAACAGCAGCCTGGGGATCCAGTAATGGAATAATTCCCTTAACAGCTCCATAGCTAGGGCTGGCATTCGTTACATCATTTATTATGTGTGCTTGTTTTCTTGCACTCGCCAGTCAGACATTAGGGCAACAGGCAGGTCTGCCACAATCATTCAGGCCGTGTGGCGGTTGCACCAGGACTTTGCTTACCCCACCCTAGCGGCCCAGCCCAGGTCACACATTGGTGGGCATTCAGTTTATTGGAGACTTAAGATTCCAAAAGAATCTATGCTATGAGTCTTGAAAGGAAAATGCCAGGTGTCAGCTCTTGCTTCTTCATTTCCCAAAGCAACTAATCAATCACATATTTTCGAGGGCCATTTCACACATTATGTGGAAGCAAAGCCAGCCGACAGGAAGACACAGCAGGAAGCCAAAACTGAGCAGATGAACTATGGGATGCACATGGTTGCCACATACACACTTCAATTTTAAAAAAAGAAGTGCACAATTAAAACATGTTGCACTTTGATCATTTAGGCCGAATACTTGAACTATTCCAAATGTATATCTTGAAAGCAAACCTGTGAGGGGGGAAAGGATCGCAACAATTCTTGACTTTGCAGCTGGAATGTGTGCTGTGTAGCCTAAGTGCCCTGACTTTACCTCCTAGAAGATGTGTTTATGAGGAAAATCCTGCCACTTGTTGATTAGCATTGTTTAAGAATAGCTCTGCAGAGCCAGAGAGGAAGTGCTCTGTTGGTTTCTAAGGAGAGATTCAAGTGAAATATCATCAAAACAAGATAAACCTTGCAGTATGAACACATTTCTCAGCACGTAATCCCAACTAGGGATTTCTCTTCCCCTTCAAAAAAAAAAAAGGGGGGGGAATATCCTTCTCAAAGTCTCCAAACTTAAGCACACTCCCATCATCTCTGCCTGTTAGGCTTGCAATCCTAAACCCATCTACATATGCTGAAATATTATCTCACAGACCTCAATGAATACTTGAGTACATGTTACTGTGCACAAGATTCTAGCCACAAGCTACAATCATGGACACACTTGCATGGAGCTTACCTGCTGCCAAGATAGCCATGATGAAAACCCTCTTCAGCTACATTAGGATAGTTTACCCGCAGGTGTACCCACAGGTGCCATTGGCTGGCACTCTGCCTCACGGCCCAGCCACATAGACCCTCCAAGTGTCCCTATTTTCCAGCGACAGTCCCGGATTTACAGAATCATCCTGGTTTCTCATCTGATCCCAGAATGTCCCACTTTTCCTATTTTCATGGGAGAAATGTTGGGAGGTGTCAGGGCTGTCCGACCCCCGAGCTACCTGAAGGCAACCCTGTACAGCGGTACCTCGGGATGTGAACGGGATTCGTTCTGGAGCCCCGTTCGCATCCCGAATGGAACGCAAGACGCGACAGCGCGTCTGTGCAAGCGTGGGTCGCATTTTGCCGCTTCCGCGCATGAGCGTGATGTCATTTTGAGCGTCTGCACATGCGCAAGCAGCGAAATCTGAAAGTAACATGCTCTGTTACTTCCGGGTTGCTGCGGAGCGCAACTTAAACGCTCTCAACCCGAAGCCCATTCAACTCGAGGTATGACTGTTTAGGGAAGGTTTTTTAAAAAAAGTTTAAAGTTTTATTATGTTTTTATATATGTTGGAAGCTGCCCAGAGTGGGGCAACCCAGTCAGATTTGTGAAGTATAAATAGTAAAACCACCATAATCAACATCATTGGAAAAATGTTGGAGGATATGCACACACGAAAGAAATGTTCAGAGAAAGGCACTTGTATAATTTCTAGCAGAAACCTGAGACTACTATTGCAGATCAAGGATTCTCAGTAATTCACTTCAGGCATTCAGCTCGGACACACGAGGGCAAAAGTTTGGAGAGGGATGGGGGTAGGCCTGTCAGCAATAACTCCAAACTCGCCATTAGTGCCTCCTCCACCCTCAATCTTCTCATGTTTAGCACAAAGGCCTGATGAGGTTTTGTAAGGGTGTTCGCCTAAATGTGCTTAAAATCACCCTTACAATGTCAGGAAACCAGCTTACAAACCTACTTCAGACTTCTCTGCTTAACACATGAAGGTCGCAGGTGGAGGGAACATGTTTTAAAAGTTACAGACTATGCAGAAACAGCAATGCTGACAGCAATATAGAGTGATACAGCGTGTTCTCACTAAAGGAGAGCACGTGTTGCGGATGGGGCCAGGCAAAGCACCCCGTAGTTGCCAGGCAGGATAGATTGAAGGGGCCTGGCTTGGATTGGTGGTTGGTGTTGCTGGGGAAAATTTGATGTTGCCAATTTGGGGGTGCTAACAGAGGTTATTTAAACAAGGTTCACAGCAAGCTGCTTTCTCTTTCGCTGTGGGCACCAGATCACCTGCCCGCCCTCCCTTGTTTGGGCTTGTGCTTTGACCTTGCTTTGGCTGTCATGGGGTCGTCCGCCTTGGTGCGGGGGCCTGGTAGGAATTTTTCCATTTGGCTAATTAGTGTGTGCCATTTGGTTTTTGCCTACTGCGTAGCAAATCGTCACAACTTGTAAGGTTGGCGGTTAGGCATTGGTTTAAATTGGTTGGTGGAGGGGTATGGATTGGCTATGCCTGCCCCTCCAATGTTGCTGCTGCACGGGAATTCCGTTAAAGGAATTCAGGGGCTTACCATCCTTTCGTCCAAACCCCTGGAATCGGGTTTGGGCCGTGTAAGCCCCTGGGAGCATGCGGGGAGAAGCTGAGGGTCTGTGCCGCAGCGCCAGTTATCCCTGATCTTGTTCCTCCACACTGGCTTTCGCTGGAATCCGGGAGTCAGTGCTGTCCCCCAAGGCGGGGGGGGGGGGGGGACAGATAGTCATAACCAGTGCCTAAGCAACCACTCACAATTTGTATGTTTAATAAAGTTGTGGCCAAAATTATGCCAAAAACCTTAAACAAAAATTTATGAGTGATGTGTGAGTTATTGGGGTAGGGGTGTTTTGGGGGACCTCAGCACGCAAAAAGGATGAACTGTTTGTGGAAGAATGGAGGCCCCTTTTTGGACTACTTGGCATAGAACCTAAAACAAATGAAATTATGGGCAGGGTTTGAGATAGGTGTAGTAGAAGAAAAATGATAAAGAAATTGTATTGGAGGGAGTGGGAACAGATGAGAATTTGAAATAGCATATATATATATATATATATATATATATATATATATATATGAAAAGAGAGTGGAGGGAACATGTTCAGTGCCATTGGGGCAGGGATGACTTGAGTGCTCCCATCCCTCTATAAGGGTATATTTACCCTTAAGTAATCTGGCTGAATGGGACGCGGGTAGCGCTGTGGGTTAAACTACAGAGCCTAGGACTTGCTGATCAGAAGGTTGGCGGTTTGAATACCTGCGACGGGGTGAGCTCCTGTTGCTCGGTCCCTGCTCCTGCCAACCTAGCAGTTGGAAAGCACGTCAAAGTGCAAGCAGATAAATAGGTACCGCTCCGGCGGGAAGGTAAACAGCGTTCCCGTGCTCTGCTCTGGTTCGCCAGAAGCGGCTTAGACATGCTGGCCACATGACCCGGAAGCTGTATGCCGGCTCCCTCGGCCAATAAAGCGAGATGAGCACCTCAACCCCAGAGTCGGTCACGACTGGACCTAATGGTCGGGGGTCCCTTTACCTTTTTAATCTAGCTGAATGCCTGAAGAGGGCTAACATCCTGGCAGAAAAGAATTCTGACCCAAGCATTTACACACCTACAAAAAGGAATATTAACTGTTCTCAGCTCTTTAAAAGGACAATCCACGCCATAACTTATCCACCCCTCCAGCCATGTCTTTCTCTTATTAGAGAGAATGGCCTACAAAACCAACACTGTGCCATCAAATTAAAACACATGCTCCATTATTTGAAAGTGTTTCAGAGTTTCACTCTTCTGATGGTTAGAAACTGACCTCTAACCTATATTTATTACAGGAGAGCTTTACCAGAGTATCATTATGCATTTCCAGTCAAGAAAGGGGATGGGCTGTACAACTCATGTAAGAGTCAAATAAACACCTTAAGGTCATATAAACACATTAAGATATCTTTTTTCCACTTAAATTCATTTTGGCTATTGTCATCATTCAGAGATTATTTTCTTTCGAAATAATCCTGCCGCCTGTCCTGTAAGATCATGATTGTCCCACTTTTTGCGTCAATAGGAATTTTGCAACTTTTAGATGGGTCTAGATTCCTTAAAGATGATGAACGGTATAAAAGATGTGTAAACCTGGGGAGAAACACCAATATTACAAACACCCCATGTTTTGACAGTTTGACAGTAACTCAATGTAGCTCAGCTATTTATATACAGTGGTACCTCGGGTTAAGAACTTAATTCGTTCTGAAGGTCTGTTCTTAACCTGAAACTTTTCTTAACCTGAAGCACCACTTTAGCTAATGGGGCCTCCTCCTGCTGCTGCGCATCCACTGCACAATTTCTGTTCTCATCCTGAAACAAAGTTCTTAACCCGAGGTAATATTTCTGGGTTAGCGGAGTCTGTAACCTGAAGCGTATCTAACCTGAAGCGTATGTAACCCGAGGTACCACTGTATTACAGTGTTTTGATGCAGATGCTGACTATTGTGAACACACAATAACTTTCCCTATGGTATTATGAAACAAGCTGTCTTTATATCAGCTCCACCTTAGATGTGGTTCTGATTCTAATTTAAGATCACTATAGGTTTGCAATCCTCAATCCATTCCTTTGAAAGTTTGACAAAATGCAAGTACTGAGTAGATCAGTACTTTCCAAAGGGTGCATTATAAGCCTCTTGTAGAGCAAGTGTGGGGAAGCTGTGGCCCTCCATAAGATGCGGGTGGCGCTGTGGTCTAAACCACTGAGCCTCTTGGGCTTGCCGATCAGAAGGTTGGCGGTTCGAATCTGCACAACAGGGTGAGCTCTGTCCCAGCTCCTGCCAACCTAGCAGTTCGAAAGCACGCCAGTGCAAGCAGATAAATAGGTATTGCTGTGGTGGGAAGGTAAACAGCATTTCTGTGCGCACTGGTTTCCGTCACAGTGTTCTGTTGCGCCAGAAGTGGTTTAGTCATGCTGGCCACATGACCCGGAAAGCTGTCTGTGGACAAATGCTGGCTCCCTTGGCTTGAAAGCGAGATGAGCGCTGCAACCCCATAGTCGCCTTTGACTGGACTTAACCATCCAGGGGTCCTTTACCTTTTTTACCATAAGATGCTAGACTACAACTCCCATTATCCCTGACTATTGGCCATGCACGCTGGTGCTCATGTAGGAGAGCATGGGAGCCATACACATGCGGGTTCATTTGGAATGTAATTTCTCGCGTAGCCTGGAGCAAGAACTCGTGGTAGAATAATAATGTAGGTAGCCTATTGAATATCTCAAATCTGATGCCAGAGGGTGGGAGACAGTTGCAAAGCAAACATTTCACGTATAGAACCATTTAGCATTTTATTCTCGTCTGCATAGAAAGGAAATGGCATTTGCTAGTTCCACCTGCTCTCTTGACATTTTCTGCAGCATAAGTTGGAGGCAGAGCTACACACAAGTGAACATAGGAATTTCCAGGTGAAGCAGCAAGAGCTAAAGATTAGAGCTGAACAAAAGCAAAATGTCACACTGAAAATTTAAGTTTAAAAGGTAAATGCCAGGAGCGATATTAACAAGAAATGGTTATATGGTAGTGTTAGAAAGGTCGGAAGGCCACACGTCAAGGGAGGGAAGAACTAAGACCATGCCTACAATTACAGTTGTTTTCCACACCGCACCAAGGCTGGATCTCTAGACACATCAAAGAAGCGTTTCAGTTAAACACGTTGCCAAACTTTTGTATGAAAAATCGGGTCAGCAAAATGGGGACTCCACAGCGCCATCTGGTGTCACAGTGTTAGAATGCATAAACAACACATATGAAGCATTTTTTCTTTGCCCATGTAGCTGAGTCCCAAGAAAAACCCTGTAGTTCCCTGTTAAAAATCCATGGATCACAGCAACATTTCTGTATGCTAAGGTTTGATTACTTGCAATAAAAATTGTTTGAATTATCTACGTCTCATGAGATCACAATGTATTTCTGCCAAGGTATTAATTACATTTACAGAAAAATCCCCCCCTCTCCGCGCAATGAAAGGCCACTACAGGGACCACAGGTCAGTGGCATAGCGCATAACTTGCACAGAGAAGGTTCCATGTTCATTCCCTAGCATCTTATTTAAAAGCAACTCATGTGGCATGACTGGGAATGCCCTTGACCATAGGCAAACTAAGGCCCAGGGACCGGATCTGGCCCAATTGCCTTCTAAATCCAGTCCATGGACGGTCCGGGAATCAGTGTGTTTTTACATGAGTAGAATGTGTCCTTTTATTTAAAATGCATCTCTGGGTTATTTGTGGGGTATAGGAATTCGTTCATTATTATTTTTCTTCAAAACATAGTCCGGCCCCCCACAAGGTCTGAGGGACAGTGGACCGGCCCCTGCTGAAAATGTTTGCTGACCCCTGCCCTTGACTGAGACCCTGGAAAATCACTGTCAGCCAGAGCAGACAGCAGTGGGTGAGAAGATGAACCAATTGCCTTAACAGTGCTATTTTAGGCATGTTTCTTAAGCTTTTGAAAAACTTCTAATTTCTGAACTTTTAAACAGCTTTGTGATTCTGTTCTAAATTAGATTCATAGAATCAAAGAACTGCAGCGTTGCAATGGATCCTGAGAATCATCTAGTCCACAGTTTCCCAAACTTGGGTCTCCAGCTGTTCTTGAACTACAACTCCCATCATCCCTAGTTAGCAGGACCAGTAGTAACAGATGATGGGAACTGTAGTCCAAAAAACAGCTGGAGACCCAAGTCTGGGGTAACCCTGGTCTAACCCAACCCCCTGCAGTGCCGGAATATGCAACTGTCCCATGTGGGGATCAATCTTGCAACCTTGACATTATCAGCAACATGCTGTAACCAACTGACCTACCCATGCCATGATGATGATGATTTTAAAAAGCTTTTAGTTCTTTTGAACACTGTTATCTTTTGTTCTGCCTCTACATGTTAGCATGAAATGTTTGTTGAAAGGATGGGATATAAATTATGAAAATAAATAATGTGCCACAAATTAAGTCACAAATTGGTTACTTAACAGCCGGCCAGTTCTACCCTAACAAAAGAATTGGTGCCATATCTGTAGACAAAATTAACTGCACTCTAAACCTCTTCCACTGCCTTTGAGCTTATGTCTTTGGTATGCGACCTCCTCCTCACCAAAGAGTGGGCTGCTTAAATCTCCATAGGGCAAGCATAATTTTGGATCAGCATTTCACATTTAATGCTGCCAGCCGAATTATTTGCTCTTTCAATTCCTATGCAAATTTTTAATTAGCATATTCTCAAAGTCACCAAATCTAATTCGATAAAGAATCTTTTGACAGAATTTGGGACTTAAGCTAGTTAAGTTCATTCAGTATATTTAAAATCAGCGAAAGAAATAGCATTGTATTAATCAAAGCAGAAGTGTTCAAGAGGACTTGTTTCACATATGCAATCCATGTCGTAGTTTTCTCTCCTCTGAACATGAGGGTGAACGATATGGGGGCGGATTCCCCCGCCCCCGTGCTTTATCTTTCTGTGGAAAAATTTCAGCTTTTTAAGTTCCTTAGTAACAGTGAACGAATGCCAACTGCAAGTATGATATAAGGAAAATAATTAGAGCACCTCATTTGAAATCCTATGGAAAGATAGATAGGGCATTAACATGAAGAGTAATCGCTAAAAATGCAGCTTTTATCTTAATGATTAATATACCAACTGAAATGTAATTAGATGTTAATAAAAAATATGAACCACAGCAATATAAGAACTGGACAGAAAACATTGATCAAGGAGCATGAGAAACCACTTTGATTAAATTGAATACATTTGGGATTAAAAGGAATTGTTTTGATATTAATTGGGATCTGTATAATTGGCAAAACTGTGGTATTATTGAGTAAATATTGGGAAATTAATTAAAAAAATAAAAAAATAGAATCATCTTTCAAGTATGAACCCCAGCTTGACCTTCATCAGTGTTGCTGTTCTGGGGGAAAATCCTTTGCACTGGCAAATTTTATACTGTATATGCATCATGAAATTTTCTAGGTAATGCTAAAGGAATTATCTAAATTAGCATATATTTTTTACTTGTATTTAGTAAACAAAGCTAAAACTTTGACACTCCCAAGCTTACCTATTCTCTGCACGCGTAAGTCTGAATATGTCCAATTACAGAGCCCTTGGCTGTCCAAGTCTTGAAATTCCTCCAATTGCTGCTGTCTCTCAGCATAACTGTGGTGGGGCTATAATTTATAAAATCATTTATAGGCTGCCTTTTAGGGCACAGCAGACTCAAGGCAGCTCACAAGGTCATGAAAATACAATGCGTACAGCAAGCTCAAACAAAAACAAAAACCCAGCCTGATAAATGGCAGCAACATTATCATTTAAAAACATATGCCTCTTGAAACAAAACAATACAAAATCCCTGCATGTATAGAGATCTATTTTAAGATGGATAGCTTTTCTAAAAAGGGGGAAATCCAAACTTAGCAAAAGTTAGCACAAAATAAAGGGTTTAAAAATACAGTGGTACCTCGGGTTAAGTACTTAATTCGTTCCGGAGGTGCGTTCTTAACCTGAAACTGTTCTTAACCTGGAGCACCACTTTAGCTAATGGGGCCTCCTGCTGCTGCTGCGCCGCCAGAGACCGATTTCTGTTCTTATCCTAAAGCAACCTGAAGCACTATTTCTGGGTTAGTGGAGTGTGTAACCTGAAGCGTATGTAACTTGAAGCATATGTAACCCAAGGTACCACTGTACATTTTAAACATTTGCATCAGAGGCATTGATAACTTAACCATTTATTTATATAACTCAATTATCCAGCCAGTGGGACTAAAGGTTGGGATGTAGTTGGTCTCATGATCCCATGCTGTTGTGATATGGAATGTTCTCAGCCTCTCCTACCGGATTCCTTGTACATAGAGTTACATGATCCAATCCGGTCACCAAAACAGTTGCTTCCTGTCGTCATCATCCAAGACTGTGCAAGGAAACACTCACATTTCCTCTAATTCGGTTCCTCCCCTCCACCACCCAAAATCAACAACATCTCATTAATTCTGCATCTGCAGAAGGCCTTTCTTTGGTACCCCACCCAAAACGGAGGAAGTGTTTTATTTGTTTGGGTCACAACAGACACACCCCTGGACAAAAACCATGCTATACTATGCTATGCTATTTATTTCAAGCAGTACAAAAGGCAAATTTTAAACATAATTCTCTAGTGGTTGTGAGTTGGCTTTTCTATATGTCCAGAGGCTGTGGGTAATTAATTGTAGCAAAGTGATTTCCCCACCCTCATTAAAGATGACTTGGGGGACCACTATTCAGGGCTGAAAAGATAACAGAAATCCTGTCTTAATGCGGTGGGAGAGGCCGAAGGGTTATTTTCCTCTTCTTGAATAAAGCAACTTTTACATGAAAGTTCCAGAACTCTTACCATTTGATGCTGGCAGTATGCTAGAAGTTGGCATGCAATGGTGCTTTCCTATTGGATTTTGCAATCTGAGAACTGACACACACACACACACACACACACACACACACACACACAAACAACCATGTTTCTCACATGGCAGCTCAATTTTGCAAAACAGTTATCAAGTTTCACCTGCCACAGTTTAGCAGGTGAACAACACGAAACATTTTAAGAGGTTTATTAAACCATAGTTTCGTGTTTCATCAAAGGCAGGAAATTATACTGTAGTTTAATTTCTTCTTACAAGTCTGAATATCAGAATCAACCAGTGGATTGGGTAGCCTGGTTTGGTGTTGGGAGTTGAACCACAGTTCCTCAGGTGAGAAGGTGAAGAAGGCAAATTGTGCGTTCTCAGTCTAATAAATCATGCTTTATTGGACTGAGATCAGAAGCATGGTTCCCAAGTGAAGCTCTGAAGATCTGATGAACTTCCACAAAGTAAGTCCCCGTAGGACAAGAGTGAACAAATTCTAATGGATTGGTAAAGTATCAGGAAAAAGGGAGATACAGGAAGGTTAACTAAAAGAGAAGCAAGGCATGGAAGAATTGAATCAGGCATGGCAGAAGGAAAGGTATACCTATTAGCGTATAAAATTACAACTACACTAATGCAATGTGCAGATTTTAACCCAAGATAAGCAATACACAACAAACTTCAGAGACATATATTTAACCACAAACTTCTATCGTTAGAAGTTGCCACTCTGATGCCATGTCAGTCAGCTTCAGAGGGGCATCCAGTGCAAGCAACATGTCATACCTAGTCACAACTGTAAAAACACACTATGTCTGTGGTTTCAACCAGTGTGCCGTAGCTCCCTGGGGTGCCTTGAATGATGGTCAGAGGTGATGCGGGCAACACTGGCCTCTGTCCCTCTTTCCTTCCCTCCTTCCTCTGATGCCCTCTCACGTCTCTGCCTCCCAAAGGCTTGTGTGGCTATTTGTTGCAGCAGCAGCCCTGGCTACAAGCTCCCCAGGCAAATGGTGCCACTGGGACTGGCAAAAGGGTGCTGGTTGCCAGGAGCAGAGGCAGCTTTGGAGTAAGCAAGCAGGCAAGGAAGCCCAGCCAGCCAGTCTGCCAGCCCTTGCTGTTGGGAATGAACAGACAAGTCCCAGGCCCCTGTGGGGCTGTGTGAAGAAGACTCCCAAGGACAGGGGAGAGGAGAGGAGGCTGAGGGAACACTCCAAAAGGGAGGGGTGTGAGAAAGGGTGAGGGGCTGCCAGCTCTGCAGGCAAAAGGTGACATAACAGGGCTCCTGAGCCCCACAGGGGTGCCACAGAAAGAATGTAGTTGGTCAAGGGAGCTGTGGACTCATAAAGGTTGAAAATCTCTGCACTATGTGGTTCCTCGCTGAGTACCAAATGGCAGGAGAGCGAGGCAGTCATCTCCAGGAGCAGATGTGGGGTGGTGGGGAGAAGGAGCAGCAGCAAGGTCTTAGAGCATCTCCTGCACCCTCTAAGTGAGCTTGCTGCCCTCAGATACACTTTCCCAAAGCCATCGTTGAGGGAAAGACTTGGTGGCCGTTCAGGCAGCTTCTGTACAAGGGTGGGAATCTTGTGTGCCTCAGGCAGCAAAATGTTTTGGACTGGCTCTGCCTAACTTACATCTTTCCCTTTTTTGTCATTTTATAACTTAGTATTTCCTTGCAACACTTTTTACTTATTATTTTGTTAAGCATGAACTAATACATGATTCACATAAGTGACACATTGTTAATATCACATTTTTAGCAGAAATTTTCAATACATGTTTAATTTGGTGCTTACAATAAAAATATTGGTACCGTACTTTAGTTTTCAAAACACTCTACTCTTTATTGTTAAACTCCTTAACATATTGTCTATCCTAAACATATACTTCGAGGCTTCAAAGCACATACATTTCAGTAATCCTTGAGTGCCAGCCAGCCACAAAAAAATAATAATGGCAACCAGACTTTTTGAGGTGCATGCAAATGGGAGAATCTTCAGGCGCAAAATGAGCTTGGCACCCTGCTAATTTCGAACCCTGGACCCTGGTGAACTCTCTGCAACAGGATCCTGTGTAATTTGGCATTAAGATGAGGACATGGAATTGAACTGTAATTGGGATACCCCTGTCAAACATCTTAAAAAATAAATAAATGCATAATTATAATTATTTCTATCGAAATGCCATTTTATGAAATTCTGGACATAAAGAGCACAAATATAATATTTAATTGGCACTGGAGTATGAAATAAATAACCAAATACTCTAAAATTAACAGTAGTGTGTGCCCATTCAATTCAAGTGGCTTTTTGGTAAAAAAAATAAATCCCCAACCATTCAGCTATAACCATGTTTTGTTTTTGTTTTGTTTTTTTAAATGCTTTTGGCAAGAATTGTAACCTTAGGAGCTTCAGACTGAAAACACAAAGCGATATCCTGAGGATAAGTGAGACCTCTCTATTCCTTCCTCCCTCCTCCCGCCTTTTCGACAATATTAGATTACAGCTTAGCAACGGCGAGGGTGGAGGAGGAAATTCCTTTATTCTCACCTTCCAAAAATGACTATTTTAATATAATGCATATATTTACTATTGTTTCTTTAAATGATTGCAACTGTCCTTCCCCACACTTCCAAGTTATGAGTTTGAGTTTTTAGAGCAGTTATAGCTTGGATTAGAAGAGATGAGTCTAAGGCAAATACTTGAGGAACAGGAAATTAAACTAGGAATTCAGAATTAATGAACAGTGAGCAGATATTTTGATCAAACAAAAGATAGCTATATAGCCTTTTTCTCATTCTGTGCTTCTAAACAACCCTGTGATTAGCAACAGGCTGAAGATGCAAGCCCATCTCCCCAGCTTGTTTCTAATTCACTTTTATACATGTATGCCTTTGTTTTCAGCTTTTTCGCACTGAAATGAATATGGAAGGCCTGTGCATGGAGGAACTCTGTATGCCTTGCGGTGCACATGCACCTCTGGACTGAAATGAAATATTAAGAGCTTTGTTTGAAGATCCATTACTCCCAATATCGAAGGGCATCATAAATCAGGAGTGGCGAACCTGTAGCCCTACATAATGCTGCTGGACTACATACTCATTTGGCCATGCTATCTGGGGCTGATGAGAGAGCTAGAGTCAAACAACATCTGGAGCACCATAAGGTTATCCACCCCTGCTATCAGGGTTCTGCTCTGAAAAGATCTGAAACATCCATTAGGATGTGAAAATACAAAAATGGCTTCAGATAGCCCTGCTTCATATATCCAGCGGGGATGAGCAGAACATCAGAATGCTGAGTAACAGGAACAGTCTCTGTACCTTGCTATGCCACATCTGTGCAATTCTTCCTTTCTGATTAAATTGTACAAACAGAACCTCTGCACAACTGAGCTTCTGTATGGATATGCTAGTTGCACAAGGAGTTATCTATCTGGTGGCCAGGAAATGTGTGTACCTCGGCTTAAGTACTTAATTCGTTCCGGAGGTCCGTACTTAACCTGAAACTGTTCTTAACCTGAAGCACCACTTTAGCTAATGGGGCCTCCTGCTGCTGCCGCGCCGCCAGAGCACGATTTCTGTTCTCATCCTGAAGCAAAGTTCTTAACCTGAAGCACTATTTCTGGGTTAGCGGAGTATGTAACCTGAAGCGTATGTAACCTGAGGTACCACTGTATTTTCTTTGCGAGGTTCTGGTGAACATGACAGCTACGTTGGCTTTGGGACCAATTAACTGGCTGTCTAATTTACTTCAGTGCAAACCTGGTCCTTGAACTTCCCCACTAGTCTTGCCTGGCATTAGAGGGTATCCTTAGTTTCACTTCAGTATAGAACCAGAGCCTTGACTACACATGTAGCAGAATGAGATGGAAGAATCCTGAAATGCACCAGGGAGAGCGATTATTTTTCAGGTCGCTCTCAGTCTCCACTGTGCCCTTTTTCTAAATTTAACGGGAAAATTGGGGCAAACAGCAGTAATGTGTGAGATGGATGGAATGGAAATGCTGGAACTCACTGGGACAGGGTGGGGTGGTGGCAACGTCAGAGGAGCTCCCAGGCTGGCAGCTTCGGTGTACTACAGGTGTGAATCCTGTTTTCACAGTAGCCAATCAGATGCCAACGGAAAGACCACAAGTAGCACGTGAGTTCTACCAATGCAGTGTTAGAAACTCAGATATATAAGCTAGGGGCCAAATGGCTCCTTAAACCACGATTATAGCCACCAAAATGGAATGCTTAGTTGCCATTTGGAGGCAAGATGGCTCTAAAGCAGCGGTTCTCAACCTGGGGGGTCCCCAGATGTTGTTGGACTACAACTCCCATCATCCCTGAGCTCTGGCCTTGCTAGCTAGGGGTGATGGGAGTTGTAGTTCAACAACATCTGGGGACCCACAGGTTGAAAAAGGCTGCTCTAAAGTCTTATTTTTCAAATGATAGCTGACTGTGATTGATTCTCAGTTATAAACATCTGGCTAGTTCAGATGACAATCCTGAGCTGGGTTAAGTGCTTTGAGAACTTAAAAGAAGAAAAGTCACTTGGTCCAGGGACAGTCCACATATATTGGCCTATTCCAACCTCTTTTTCTTAATGGTGACTGCTCCTGCTCAGGCAGCACAGAAAAAGCATTTCGGTTCCAGAAATTCATTCTGACTGTGCAGATAAAACATAACTGATAGAATTCTACAGGGTGGGGTATTAGTGTGTAAAAACAGTCCAGATCCAATGATCCCCAGGCATGCACCTCCAGGTGGTGGAGCTGTCAGGCGCCACCCTGGCACCTTCACTTGGTTGCAAGTGATCGAAAGGAAGGTGCACAACATGTCTGGTGCCTGGCTAGTTTCAAACCCTGGCAACCATTTGTGTCCCCAAGCAACAGGCATTCAGAAGTATAGCATCTTTGATACTAGCTGCAGTACACAGCCATCATGACTAGTAGCCACGGACAGACTTTGTCTTAACCCCCTTAAAATCCATCCAAGTTGGGGGCCATCACTGCACCTTCTGCTAGTGACATCCGTAGTTTTAACTAGGCTCTGTGTGAAAAAGTACTTCCTTTTGTGTGTCTGGAATCTACCAATATTTGGCTTCATTGGATGAACCTGGGTTCTTGGTATTGTGAGAAATACCACTTTCTCCATACCACACATAATATTGTACAGATCTTTCATAAGAGGAGCCTGGTAGATAAAGCCAATGGCCCGCCTAGTCCAGCATGCTAGTCTCACAGTGGCCAACCAGATGCTTCTGCAAAGCCCAAAAGCAGGACCAGTGTGCAAGAGCACAACCCTCTTTGGTGGTTTCCGGCAACTGGCATTCAGAAGGATACTGCCTATGGAGGCAGAGCACAGCCATCATGGCCAATAGCCACTGAAAGCAGTTACCTCCATGAAATGCTTCTTTCTACTCCTGAATATATCCAAGTGTAAGAAAATCATAGCCTGGAAACTGGGGCTGGATCTGGACAAATCAATGAAGCGTTTCAGTTAAATGCATTGTAAATTTAAACAGGGAAAACAGGTAGAGAGATATAAGACTCCACAGAGCCATCTGATGGCACAATGTTATATCACATATAAAGGTAAAGGGACCCCTGACCATTAGGTCCAGTCGTGGCCGACTCTGGGGTTGCGGCGCTCATCTCGCTTTATTGGCTGAGGGAGCTGGCGTTTGTCCGCATACAGCTTCCGGGTCATGTGGCCAGCATGACTAAGCTGCTTCTGGCGAACCAGCACATGGAAACGCTGTTTACCTTCCCGCTGGAGCGGTGCCTATTTATCTACTTGCACTTTGACGTGCTTTCAAATTGCTAGGTTGGCAGGAGCAGGGACCAAGCAATGGGAGCTCACCCCGTTGCAGGGCTTCGAACCGCCAACCTTCTGATCAGCAAGTCCTAGGCTCTGTGGTTTAACCCACAGCGCCACCTGCGTCCCTATATCACATATACAAAGCATATAAATCGCTTTTTCTTTACCGATCTAGCTCAGTCATCATTATATGGTAGGGGTGTTGCGATTGTTCTGACTACACTGAAGCATAAAAGGAAAGTTGAAGGTAAAAAGGAATTTGCTGCACAATCCTAAACATGTCTACTCAGAAGTAAATCCAACTGTGAGGCTTACTCCCAGGTAAGTGGGTTTAGGACTGCACTCTTAGGTGAGATTCCAATCAGGTTTAGGAACGAGGTTTGCATCCTACTGAAATTTGTAGGCGGTATTTGTTGTTGTTGTTTTTAAAAAACATGTTCATAGACTCATGGAATTGTAGAGTTGGAAGAGACAACGAGGGTCTTCTAGTCCAACCCTCTACAATGCAGGAATATTTCACCCATCATGGGACTCAAACCTACAACCCTGAGATTAAGAGTCTCATGCTCTACCAACTGAGCTATTCCAGGTTCTTTAAAAGTAATTGTTCTAGACATTTCCATAGCCAGCAACTTCAAACACATTCGCCTTCCTTTTCTATTTTTTACACAAGATTAAATGTATTACTAAGATCACATAAAGCAAAACAATTTTGTTACTGTTGCTTTGTTCAGTGTTTGTAGGTAGGACCTGTACTGTTTTAATTTACATTAGCATATGTGAGGAAGTTAAATAAACTGGAAGCTATGGTAGGCAACATCTCAAAGGAAATAAACAGAAGCTTGCAATAGTTAGACGCCTGAACAAAACTGCTCATTTTGTGACTGAAAATGAGTTAATTGCTGGTGTGCCTGAATTGTCTATCTGCAAATCGGTATTTCCAAGGGAATGTTGAAAAGGAAAAATCACAGTGAAAGTGGCAATAGAAGAGATAATTGTGGGTATTGCACTTTGCATGTTACAAAGGCATGTCATTTTCCAGTGAAGCTTGCCATAAATAAAGTATATGCACAGCCTACTAATACAAAGCTGTGCATTCAGCTTACGTACTGACTCCCAATGCTGAGACAGCTTTGAAAAAGTAAGACTTAAATTAATGAATCCTTTCCCTGCTTAAAATTGCACACTGACTGGCTAAGGAATCCCAACAGGCTTTATCAGTTACAGAGCAAGAACTTGACCAATGTGTCCATGGCCCAGAATTCAGTTATCACTTTTGACCATTTTCTTATAATCTGCTTTCTAGTTTGGGGCAAACCACAGTTTGCCGTTGCATCCAAAACAGCAAACCAGGGTTTCCATTTTCTGGTTTGCGATCACAGCTTGCAGGGCAAGCACCAACCACAACTCACCAATGCAGGTGTATTGACAAACAAGGAAGTAACTATTTAAGGCCAGTACAAGAAGAGGAAGAGATGAGGGGGATGGCATGGGTTCAAGGTTCAGTCATGCAGTGCCTAACCATGGTTTGAAGTTACATGTGAACTGACGCATCATAACAACTTCCTTGATTCATTCCACCGGTAAAGTCCACAGCTCCTGTGACATTCTTTTCATGGCACCCCTGTGGGGCTCAGGAGCCCAGTTATGTCACCCCTTGCCTGCAGAGCTGGCAGCCTCTCACCCTTTTTCAAACACCCTCCCTTGAGGAGGGTTCCCTCAGCTTCCTCTCCTCTCCCCTCTCCTTGGGAGTCAAGCTGGGCAGCCGCTGCTGCCGCTCCTGGTCTCTGAGCTGCCCTCCCTGTCCCAAAGAGAGGTGCCTCCTCACACTGCCCCACAGGGGCCCAGGACTTCCCAACAGCTGTCTGGGCTCACTCACCCACTTACTTGCTTGCTTACTCCGAGGCCACCTCAGCTCCTGGCAGCCAGCACCCCCTGGCCAGCCCCAGAGGCACCATTTGCCTGCAGAGCTTGTAGACAGGGTTGCTGCAACAAACAGCTGCACAGGCCTTTGGGAGGCAGAGATGCAAGAGGGCATAAGAGGGGGCAGAGGCCAGTGTTGCCTGCAGCACCCCTGACCACCATTCAAGGCATCCCAGGGGCCCATGGGAAAACCACTGCCACAGGGAGTAAATCACCTGAAGAGAAAACTATTGCCAGGGCCAAAGAGCTGCTACAGTATAGAATGATAATTAAGGAACTGGAGTTCTGAGGCAGGATATCCTGGGTTCTAATCTCACACATGACATGGCAGAAAACCTCAGTTTGCCATTCAGTGGGTGATCATAGGCAATGTTCATCTCAGCTTTTCTCTCTTTCTCTCCCTCCCTTCTTCTCATATGCAGTATGGGATAATGACTGTGACCTGCCTTACAGGGTTCCTGTAAGGATTACTAAAGTAATGTATATGAAGAAAACTAAATACTATGTAAGCATTATATAAATAAATGCTCAGTATTTTTACTAGAATTTTACTAGCAGTATTTTTACTGCTACACGTGAATAAGCTCTTGAGATTTTCAGGACCTCTGGCACTTCCTCATATTTCTATCCAGCATAATAGACATTGACACCCCACCTAATGCTTTCTAGATACACTTGAACAAGTCTCTGGCTTTCTGTCTCTTCCATCTTGCCATAGTCACATACTCTTCTAGTACTCGACTGATCCCATCAGTGCCCCTTCCTATCATTCAAGCAAACTCAAACCTGTCCAGTTTAAGCTGCAACTGAAATTACACACGTTTGGAGGAGAAAAAAAGTCTGTACATGCTGAACCTATGAACTTGTACAGCTTATCTGTGCTATTTAAAGGAATGTGTAAATATGGTTAATTTACTTAGCAGCTCACCTGGATGATCTAAAACAGCAATCAAGACAGGTGCTTTAAAACCCAACAGGAAACACAACTGTTATCTTAAAAAGAAAGAAAGGTGTAACTGGTCTAGTGTTCCAATTACAGAACAACAACATTAAGGGCAAAAGCATCCACTGCTAAGCCCCATATCCCCCAAATGGTTCGCAAAAGCTTGCAATGAAGCATCATCACCAGTTACATCACTTGATCTCCAGAATTGTCTGAAATCAATGAAGCCCCATAGTCCAGGGACTCAGCTAGACCAGTAAAGAAAAAGCAATTTACAGTATATGCGTTGTATATGCGATATAACATTGTGCCACCAGATGGCGACGTGGACTCCTGTTTTTTTTCTACCGGTCTCCCCTGTTTAAATTTACAACGCTTTAAAACTGAAACGCTTCTTTGATGTGTCTAGATCCAGCCCAGGAGTTGGAAAAAAGTAGATGTGGTTTCTACTGGAAGATCATGGAACAAATTTGCAACTGTCCAGGAACAAGTCGCCCCCTCCAACTGCATATAACTGGACATACCTGGATGTGAATGACTATAACTTGGGATACAGACCATGGCTAACCAATTGTATATTATCTGAAGTTCTGGCAGACATTTAAACTTTTCTCAATAGGAGAAACATGGTAATAAAAGCAACAAATTTTGCCCAGCCTTTGAAACAGAGGGCACTCCAAATGCAGTTTGCGATATGGAGGGTTATATGCTCAAAGGTTGGGGGGAAGGCAAAAATGATTTTGCCTCCCCCTAAGGATCAGATTTGCAATTTCTGTGCATGTGTTGGGGAGGGACTACTTTGGAAGCCTAAGTAACCTCAGTGTCACAAAACTCTTTCCACCAATGCCAACTAAGGTCACCTAGGCCACAATTATTACTGCTCTGCCAACATCCTTTTGTATATTGTATCTGGGGCTGCCTGTGAAGCTGGTTTATAAATTTGGAACAAGATATGGCTGCTAAATTACTGAACAGCACTGGGCACATACCACCAGTCTTAACATATTTGTACTGGTTACCAGCGCATTTCTAGGTTTAGTTCAATGTGTTGGTTCATAACTTTAAAGCCCTAGATGGCTAGGACCAGGATAATGTCATCTTTTCCTACATGAACCAGGCCATTACTTCCTCAAAGGCAGCCCAGAACAGGATCTTCTCAGTTGTGGCACTAGGTCCAAACCTTTTTTTGGGTATCAGGTAAAGACCTTTTCATTCACGTTTTACATCTTTATGCTTTCACTTGGGTATTAAATTCTGCTTGGACACTGTAATAATAATAATAATAATAATAATAATAATAATAATAATAATATACTATTTATACCCTACCCATCTGGCTGGGTTTCCCCAGCCACTCTGGGCGGCTCCCAACAGAACATCAAAAACACGATAAAACATCAAACATTAAAAACTTCCCTAAAGTTGCCTCAGATGTCTTCTAAAAGTCAGATAGTTGTTTATTTCCTTGACATCTGATGGGTGGGTGCAACTACTGAGAAGGCCCTCTGCCTGGTTCCTTGTAGCTTCACTTCTTGCAGTGAGAGACCCACCAGAAGGCCCTTGGAGATGGACCTCAGTGTCCGGGCTGAATGATGGGGGTGGAGACACTCCTTTAGGCCGAGGCCGTTTAGGGCTTTAAAGGTCAGCACTAACATTGTCATTCTGTTTCTGTTTTTACTGTGCTTTTGTATTTTGCTGTTGTCATGACCCTGTTAGTTTAAACACTGTTCATTGATCTGGAACATATTGGTCTGAAAGCAGGAACTCAACACCTTAAGTCAGGTATAAAAGGGAGAGATGATATGAGTTGGAGCCCAGAGCGTGGAGGACTGCAGATTCCCCATACCTGTCCCAAGTAAGTTTAATAAGCACTATCTGTGAGTCTATATAGCTCTTTCAATTCTCAATATAACTTGCATAGCTACTCCAATAGATCTATTGCTTAAATAACTGATTGTGTTATTTCTCGTGGCTACAAAAATAACTTCAGCTTTTTTTAAAAAAAGCGTTTCTTACAGTCGGTGAGGGGTATGAATAAATTTGGGACATCTGCTGTAAAGATGATAGCACGTCAACTTAAAATATGGCAATTTCTTCTGCATGCCCTCTCCTCTCCCCCCCACCCCCCACATTTTTAACAATATGAGGACCGTTTCCCAGACTTTGTAGAAGCTTGTGGTTTCTCTAAAATATATATCTAAAATATATATCTAAAGGAATCTAAATATATATACCATGATTACATGGTATAGAAATATATTTTAGGAAACTAATTAACTGAATACAGTGGTACCTCAGTTTACGAACTTAATCCGTTCTGGAAGTCCATTCTTAAACCAAAACTGTTCTTAAACCGAGGCGTGCTTTCCCTAATGAGGCCTCCCGCTGCCAGTGCCCTTCCACTGTTCGGATTCTGTTCTTAGACCAAGGTAAAGTTTGCAAACCGGGACACTACTTCCGGTTTTGCGGAATTTGTAAACTGAATAGTTTTTAAACAGGGCTGTTCTTAAACCAAGCTACCACTGTAATTTATTTATTTATTTATTTATTTAATAAATCATTGGCTGCTGTACGTTTAAGTTCAGATAAAAGTATTTTTGGTTTTTTAAAAAACATGTAGGAAGCAGTCCATGCATTGACTTTTTGGAATATGTACACCGAATACTAAACACCTTAAATGCATACGTCACCAGCATTTCAGCCACTTCTACATGCATTGACTTAAAATGCATTGTGAACTAGGAATATATGTATTATAGTGCACCCCCCCACCCAAATGGGGTGGTTGGGTTAGGAGTGGCTAAGCAACAGAATAAATACTTTCGTAGAATGGGCATTGTTCCTTTGTCTGTCGAGTCAATACAAAATACAGCTGTGAGAATGAAATAAATCCCTAACAGATATGAGAAGCCTCTGCAAAACATTCACCAGGGATGAATACCAATTCACATGCCCAAGCGCTGAGATAGTGCTGGAATCTCAAATGGGCTCCATCACAATGCTGAAATGTTAATCAGGTTTTCCAATACAGAAGACAACAATCTCCTACAGTATCTCCATTCTGTTGAACAGTCGTTTTATATACACAGAGGTATTCAATCTCTCCCCACACCCCTAGTTGCAGAGCTAAAGTGATTTAGTTAAAGTGTGACCACAATAAACAATTCACATCATCAGTGCCCATTCCGGACAAGGATTTTAACACTAATGTGCAACTCTCCTTTTAACTTAAATTTATAAAAACCACTTAATATAAAAAACAAACCACTACATTGCTTATGTAGAATGTAACAGGAAAAGTAAAGTCATATAAAGCAGAACATCAAATGACACTTTTCAAAAGCTAAATAAAATCCGAATGACATCATATGTAATACCATAGATAACAATGAGCAATGCACAAAAAGAAAAAGAAATAGTTTTAAGAATTGGGAATCAGAATCCAGGTAAGCTTGGGTAAACATGTTTGTCTTTTAAGTGGCATTTAAAGCTGGTTCCTGTTTCTACCTCTTGAACTATCTAGAGAAGGGTATTTCAAAGGGTGGGTGACACCATTAAGGAAGTCTGCTTCCATAGTGTCACTGTTTCCATGTCCCCACCAAAGAATTAACAGCAGGGTTTCCTTGGAAGATCTTAAGACTTCAGAGAGATGGTCTGCTTCTAAGGAATCCTTCAAGCCTTTTGGTAAACAGTGTGTTCAGTTAAACACAGCCCATACAACCTTAATATTTGTGCTCGTGTAATCTCACTGTATACAAGTTGTACAAGTGACAATAAAGTATTTCAATATTTCAATTTCAATATTTGCAGAGAACACAGGTACTAGAGATCCACCGATCTTGGAATTTGTTACTCGTTTGGCATTAATTTGAAAGAGGAGTTAAGCACATGCTTAAATATCTCTAGTGGGATTAATTGTACTTAACTTTGGCTTGATCTTTTTTTTTTGTATATGTTTTTTGTGCATTTTCTGATTGTTGTTATTACTGGACAGCATCCTGGGAACTGTTTGGTTCAAGGGCGTGCTAGAAAATTTTTATAGACTAAATAAAGTGGTCTGGTCAACAGACTGAGCTCTGAGCTAGGAAATCGCCAGCTTAAAAATTGCCTCATGCCATGAACTCACTCTTGTGGCTGTAGGGTAGCTGCTGTATCTCACGGCGAACCTCAGATCTGCAATATTTATCAACAGGAATGTGGTTTCACATAGGGATGCGATACAATCCCTTATCTTTCCTTTTGTGCCTATGAACTCCAAAGCAATCCCATTGAAGAAAAACTACCCTGGTTTTAGGTCTTTAAATCACAACATCAGATTTTTAAGGTGCAGCCACCCAAAGTCAAGCACCTGCTTAAATCTTGACCACTAAAATGCTGACAGCTTCGGCTGAATTAAATAACCTTTCTAAGGGTACAATCCTATTCCTACTTATCTGTGAGTAAGCCTCACTGGACTCAATAAGACTTAATTCTTATAGACGTGTATGAGATTGCAGTGTAAAAGTACATGCAGAAATAAAAGTGGTCTATATTATTTTCAGGTTCCTGATGCTAATTTATCAAACCTAAAAGGTTTTAAAGGGAAGTCAGACTTGGAAATAAAACATAGCTTGTTGAACAGAAATTCTAAAAAGGCAATGAACTTGGAATATAGGTAAAGCAAATTACCATGGGATAGAAGCAAGTCCATCAATAAATGGAAATGACAGAAACATGAGTCTTCAAACTGTTCAGAGTTTTCAAATATTCTAGTAAGTTTTCCTACTCGCTTGCTAATTAATTTGCTATTTGATTGTGCACATAATCCTTTTCATGCCACTTCTTTGCAACCCATGAGCTCAGAAGCTCCCTCTTCAGGGTTCACACATGCTTGCAAATCCCATGGGCATGGAGTTCCAAGGGTAGGGTGGGGCAATTGCACCCTCACCTCACCAGATGAACCATAATCTCCAGGTCCCAGGTATCATTAAAAATAAATAAATAGCAAGCTTCTAGCATTTGTAGAACCTGAGACAGGAGGAAAAAAGTAAAGGCACGATTCCTCTCACTTTTTCTGTGTGTGATTCTTTCAGCCTGCTTCCTCTTTCAGTGTTTCAGTTTGCCCCCACCCTGAGAAATTCCTGAGACCACCCATGCCCATGGGCGGGGGAAGGTGTTAGCTACTGGGAGGAGGAAACTGAGCAAGGAAGAGATAAGGGAAGAAAAGATTACACATCCCTCACCTGCTGCCACTTTTAGAAAGGCCCTTAGGGGCTACAATGACTTAGCTGTATGTAACCTGCCCTTAGGCTCACATTCTAACACCTTTCCAAGAGGGAAGAAATGAAAGGCGACTTGCTTGCTCAATAATTTAAAGAGGCAGGAATATTTAAACGAAACAAAAAATAATTAACTGTCGTGCTCACTTCACGGCAGAAACCCAGGGAGCAAGTGGGATCTAGTGGTGACATTCAGAAGTGACAAGCCATGTAACTGCAGGTGTTGCCTGGAATTTGCAATGGTCAGAAAACCTCCAGATACAACCTTCGCTTTTTAAATGCTTCTTATTTCAAACCAACTAGTTAAGGATTCGGGAAAACGGCACCCGAATATGCTAGTATCTGTGGACATGGCATTCTATACAGAGAGGAAGTGCTTTGCATTCCATTCTGTCCTTCATTTCCCTGTTCGCTTCATGCGGAGAGATGAGGCAATGTCCTGGTCCTTTTTATACTGAGCACTTCTGAACCGTTTGCTGTACTTTCTCCCCTCTAAAGAAAAAATAAAATGCAAAAAGCACTGCCCCTACCTTAAATATACGTTCCCCTGTTTTAAGAATGGAAGTTGAGATCTCCCTTACCTCCTGAACCCTGCAAAACACAACCAAAGCCTTCAAACTGTGATCCTCAGCGACCACACAAACACACACATACATGCACTGTCAAGTTGACTCTGATACTCCCAAGAATCAGATGCCCTTCCAGAATCCCAGCTACCTCCTCAGCATCCAAGTTATCTCACCTTACTTCTCTAGTTACCTGTGCTCTCTCTGAACTGTAGGGGGATGCGGTTTTCTCACAATTCCCCTCATATCTGATGGGGAAGAGGCCAATGCAGTTGCAAAGTCTAAATGAACCATGGTAATGTTCACAGCCCATGAAGCCACCGCTCCATGCACATTGACTGGCGAAGGATCAAGTCATGTTTCCATCAGCCCACTCAAGCCTTGCGTGTCCCCACAGTCCCCATAAGTAGTTGCAGTTACTACGTACACAGTTCCCTCCACCCCCCAACGTATTACATTTGGACCCCTAAGTGTTCATACCCCCCCCCCCCATATTTGCATGTGGGTGGCCGAGAGGAAAGCAGCTGCGTCGAACGACTTATTCTTGGGCGCACTCAAGGTTAAAAGGGGTGTGTGCATCCTTTTTCACAGCGGGTGTGATTGCAATTATTTTACCCCTCATGATAACTATGGCAAGGTCATGCACGTAGGACAGTGTTTATCTGATGCCTGAGCATGCACACACACACCTCTCTCTCTCTCTTAAAAAAATAGAAGAAAAGTAAAAGGTTTTGTGCCTTTGACATGCATACCTTATACGTGCTTATCAGTTAATGCTGCAATTCTTACCACGGAGCAAGTCGCACTGAGCTCAATGCAGCTTTCTTCCGAGTAGACAGGCTTCCAAGGCCCTGCATGCACATCCCTGCGAGTCAGTCTCAGTGTGTGAGAAGTGTGAGGCAGCCACAGATCCAGAGCCTGGTGGGTGATGCCAGAGAGGGGTGGAACTGCCCCGAAATGGCACCCCCCCTTCTCCAGCACAGCTTCCCATCAGGAGCCCGGGCATCGCCCCCCTCCTCATACACATAGACACACACACATACAGAGAGAGGAGTGTCAACTTGAATAAAATATTGGGGGGGACAGGTAAGCCCCTTCCCACATAATCGATCACATGATGCAGTGTGCACACACACACACACACACACAATTTGAATGGCAATGCCCATCAACTTGGGGGGGCTGGCTCTCTCAAATATTTTAAGGGGGGGCGAAGGGACCTCGACCCCTATGCGCGCGCCCGCCCGCACACACACACGCACACACAAGCTCTGTAGCTGCGGCCACACCAAACCAACCCCGAGAGCAGCCCTGACCCTCCTTCTCCCAATGCATGCGAGGGCTTTGCAGGCAGCAACTGCTCCCTTGCGCGCGCACAGACCCCTCCGCTCCATCACGCGGAGAAAAAGATGGACGCGGGGCAATTCTTCCCTTTCCCTCCCGTCCCCGTTTCGCCCTCCCGTTGCCAACAGTTGCTCCTCTCCACCGTTTCCCCACAACAAGCCCCGAACCGAAGAGCACGAGGCGGCAGCGTTGGGCGCCCAGGCGGAGGGAAAGAAGGAGGAGGAGGAGAAAGGAGCAGGAGCTACCTCAGTTCTTCCTCTCGCCGGCTTCTCCAGCAAGCGAGCCAAGTCTCTCAGCCCGGCGGCGGGGTCTCTCTCCTCTCTCTTGCTCGCTGCGCCAAGGCGCGCGCGGAGGGAAGCAGGATAACGCGCGCGAGCAGCCGTCGCTTTCCGCCTCCTCCTCCTTCCCCGGCTTGCCTCCGTGGCCGGCTGCCGCTTCCAAGTTTAGGAAGTGTGGCAGCAGCAGCGGCAGTAACACAGTACACACTCTCCGGTCTGTGAGGAAGGGAGGTGGGCGTGTTGTGAGGCAGCTTCACCGCAGGACATGGAAGCCGGCTGCGAACGCGCGCGCTCTCTCTCTTTTGCCAGCTCGCCACGCTGCTGCCGCCGCCGCCGCCGCCTCCTCCTCTCCTCAGGCTCGCGCCTCTGCTGCTGAATAATAAATAAATAAGCGAACCGGAGCTCGCTGCTTTCGGCCTCGTTCGCTCCGTGCAGCCGGGGCGGGGTGGGGGGCGGCGAGAGGCAGCAGCAGCAGCCGCCGCCGCCGCCTCCGCCTCCTCTCAGGTTACCTCAGCATCCATTCGAGACTCGCGCCGCGCCTGCAGAAAGAGCTGCTGCTGCTGCTCTCCGCCCTCCCGCCATGGCGGGGATAAGGCCAACGAAAAGGCTCCGGCCAGCCTTTAAGGCAGCCGCGGTGGGCCACCAGGGGGAAAAAATGACACGAAATAAAATCCATCTTAGGGCAATATCTTTCATAAGCGCCTAGGTTCCAACTCCTAGAGGCTGGGGTCCCCTCGGCCCCCCCTTTGGAGCCAACTATTAGCCCCCCAATAAAATAATTGAGGGGGCCAGTCCCCCTCAGTGTTGATGGGAGTTGCCATGCAAATGGTGGGCATGTGCTACACCTTGTGGTCGATTTTCTGGAGCTGGGGGCTTTCCCAGCCACCCAATATTTTATTTAAGTTGGCACCCCTGGTACCCCCAGTAAAATCCATCATAGGGCAATATTTTGCATAGGCCAATAGAAGGGTTATTTGTGGGTTCCAACTTGCCACTCAAAGGATCCAACGACTAGAAGCTGGGGTCCTCTCACACCCCTGTTGGGAGCCAACTACTAGCCCCCCAGTTGGAGAACAGCCTTTACCAAAGGTGTCATGTGTTTTAAAAGGTAAAGGGACCCCTGACCATCGTGACCGACTCTGGGGTTGCGGCGCTCATCCCGCTCCACTGGCTGAGGGAGCCGGCGTACAGCTTCCGGGTCATGTGCCCAGCATGACTAAGCCGCTTCTGGCAAACCAGAGCAGCGCACAGAAATGCCGTTTACCTTCCCGCCAGAGCGGTACCTATTTATCTACTTGCACTTTTGAACTGCTCGGTGGGCAGGAGCTGGGACCAAGCAACGGGAGCTCACCCCTTTGCGGGGATTCAAACCGTCAACCTTCTGATCGGCAAGTCCTAGGCTCTGTGGTTTAATCCACAGCGCCACCCGCGTCCCATCATGGGTTTTGAAGATGCTCAAACTCAGGACGAAAGGGAGAAATGTGCCAAGAGGAAGGCACACTTGGCAAACCCTCGCCATGATCAACTCCTGCCCAGAAACCTATGTGCCCACTGTGGAAGGACGTGTGGATCCAGAACTGGCCTCCACAGTCACTTACAGAATCACTTTTAAAACCATGTTCATGGAAGACAATCTTACTCGGCTACGAGTGATCACCAAAGAAGAAGAACTAGCCCCCCAATAAATTAATTTTGGGAGCCCCCCCAATTGATGGCCATTGCCATTCAAATGTTGTGCATGTGCTGCATCTTTGCGATCGATTTTGTGGGGCGGGACTTATCACACACATCCCTCCAATATATTATTCAAGTTGGCACTCCTGTTGCCCCTGCTGTCTCAAGTGGTTTTTATGGCTAAGGATGCTTTATGCCCAGCTTAAGTTATGGACTGGGAAAGCCTGGCTTCAACTGCACCCGCTTCTTGTGACCTCTCCCCTGGGCTACTGGAATGCAGCCTGTCTGGAGCTGCCCTTGAGGACCGTCCAGAGGCTGCAGTTAGCGAAGGAGGGGGATGTTATGTTGCAGAGTGGGTCAGCGCAGTGGGGCCATGTGACACCCGTCCTTAAAAGTGCAGCACTGCCTGTGAGGGAGCTGCAGCCAGGCCCAAGTCAAAGAATATAAAGGATAAAAGGAAGGAGAGCGCTGCTACAGCACTGCTATGCACTAGGCAGCTCCTGTTCATTTCCAATAGGGCATGCACAAGACGACTTCCTAGTGAATTGTGTGCTATGGGTCAGCTCTACCTCCCATTCAAAATCTGTTGCCAGAGACAGATGGTGCCACTTGTGGAATTGATTGATTGGTTTGGCGTGACCCCTGCTAATTGATTTACGATCCACAATTAGCTCTTTATGCCCGGCGCGCTTCCTCCGAGCTGCGCCACTCAGCTCCGTCTCCAGTAGCTCTCCAGTCACGCCTCAGCAGAGTTGAACACAGCAGCGAAAACTGTCACGTAGCTTCACTTAGCTTCAGACAAACACACACAGAGACCAGGTTTGTCCATTTCAGTTCTTTATTCCGACATTCCCCAGGAAACTCCTGGGCTCACCGCAGCCATGACTAAACTGCGACCTCTTCCCTCAGAGACCAGAGGGGAACAGAGTAAACGAAACTCCTCCCAGCTCCTCCCAGCTTCGAAAGCTGACGTCAGAATGTTGAGGCATCATGGGAACAACTTAACCAGTTAAGTTCCAAACCCAACACCCCCTCTTGCCGAACCATTCTGACAAGACCTTTTTGAGTTCAACACCTTCCCCTTTGCCTTGTGCCCCTTCCCGGCTCTTTCCCAGGCACCTGTTGAACCCCTTCAACACTCCCAGAATCACACTGTGCGACACTTTTCCACGCACTTGTGACCTGATACCCTACTGACCCATTTGGGCCAGCAGTTGTGTCTTCTCCGTCAGATCCTTCCCCCTCTGACTTGACACCCTGTTTGTGAGCTTTCTCCATTACGCTAACCGGAGATGAAGCCTCACACCTGGACACTCCTTTCACAACCTTTGGAGATGCCCAGACCTGCCCTGAACCCTGATCCTGGACCTGGTCCCCATCACCGGGTTCTGAACCCTGATCCTGGACCTGGTCCCTATCACCGGGATCAGCCTCTGGCTCCCTTTCCTCCTCAGAATCAGACAGACATTCTGAGAGAAAATCAGGACCATCCCTGAGTCTTGAACACCCATCCTGTTCACAGAACTCAGCCTGCTTACTGACCAGCAGCTTGGTTTGATCACCCTCTGGGTATGCAAACTTCCACCCATTGGTTGCAGGATCATATCCACAGAAGATCATTTCCTGAACCTTTGGACCACCTGCCTCAAAGAGCTCAAAGGGCTCTTTGGCTACCCTCCCAAACCCGGGAAAACCATGTACCTGTGCACCCTTGCATGCCCTGCACCCTAGGGACCTCCCACATTTCCGGAGTTTGTACCCTTTTGTGCACCTGTGCAGCTTTTGCACATGACTGGGAACCTTAGCACACTGCGCCTGTGCTTTTCCAGCATTCCCACCACCCTCCAGAGGTGACTCCAGAACAAAGAGATTGTTCTGCCCCCTTTTCACGTTGGCCACTTGTTTCCCCCCTCTGAAAATGGAACAGGTGTCATTTTCAAAGTAAATTTTGTATCCCTGCTTCATTAGAGCTGATACAGATAACAAACAACAATTCAGACCCGGCACAACGTAGACCTCTAGCTCCTCCTGTAAAGGAGAAAAAGCATGTTAGCCACACCAGAAACCGACTTTCTCATTCCGTCTGCTAACATCACAGTTGTGTCCTGTTGAAACAGCCCTGCAGTTCCGCATTTCGCCAGCAGGCTTGCTTAGCAGGTGCTGACCAACAGCAGTATTCAAAACCCAGCGCGTCACCGTGTCCTGGCTGGAGTTGTTCTTCACAGTTGCCATAGAAGCAGTGATAAGAAAACAACCCTCCCCAGCGTCTGAACCACGTCTTTCCCTTGCGTTCCCACGCTGGCCTCCTCTCCGAGACTGATTCCCATGGGAACTCAGCTGGTTGACCTTGGGACCTTCCTGCCCAGCTGTCTCCACTCTCCATGGGCAGCAACGACGAACTCCAGTGGAAAAACACTGCCCGGGGCTCCTCCCAGCTGGCCTCCTTCTCCTTCTTCCGGAAAAGCACTTCTTGCCAGCTCCGCCCCCTCTGGCCTGGCTCCCACTGCGGCTTTTTGGGAACCTGCTTTGTTGACATTCCACTCCAGCACGCACAGTGGACAAGCCTTTACACTTGCCTTTGGAATCCTTCGCCCCCCCGATCTGCTCACTAGCACTCCTTGAGGCTAAAGCATCAGGAACAGGGGCACCAGCCATCTTTAGACTTTGGCAATACTTCTCCGGGGCTCTGGCCTCCTGCTGAAGCTTCACAGCACACCCCAGGCAGCCCTTGCTGACTTTTACGCCCTTGCCCAACTTCTTAGAGTGAGCTGTTCAATCGGAACGTCCTCCAAGACCTGGCTGTCTGCCATCGTCTTCCCGGGGCCCCAAGCTTACTCACCAGCTTATCCGGCACCCGTTTCCAGCTGCTCCCAGCTCTCAGCTCTGCAGCAACACAGGCAAACACTTTGCGTCTTTCAGCCAGCTGCTCTTAGCTCCGCAGCTACTCCTTGCCTCTTAACAACAGGCAAAAATCTCCGCTGCGTCCTGCCGGCTTTCTCTGCCTTAGACCGCAGACTTCAAACGCATTCCGGCACTTCAAAGCGTTCCTGTGACAGTTTTACGATCGGTGATTAAGGGTCCATAACCTGTGGAATTGATTGATTGGTTTGGCGTGACCCCTGCTAATTGATTTACGATCCACAATTAGCTCTTTATGCCCGGCGCGCTTCCTCCGAGCTGCGCCACTCAGCTCCGTCTCCAGTAGCTCTCCAGTCACGCCTCAGCAGAGTTGAACACAGCAGCGAAAACTGTCACGTAGCTTCACTTAGCTTCAGACAAACACACACAGAGACCAGGTTTGTCCATTTCAGTTCTTTATTCCGACATTCCCCAGGAAACTCCTGGGCTCACCGCAGCCATGACTAAACTGCGACCTCTTCCCTCAGAGACCAGAGGGGAACAGAGTAAACGAAACTCCTCCCAGCTCCTCCCAGCTTCGAAAGCTGACGTCAGAATGTTGAGGCATCATGGGAACAACTTAACCAGTTAAGTTCCAAACCCAACACCACTTGGGGCTGGTTTCACTTTGACAGTGAGGGCTGGCCTGGCACAGCGGCCTCCATTGGCCTCTGCACCCTGCCATGGAAACACTCCTTGCAAAGTCGCTCAGGGAGGGTGCATGAGAAGGATGCAACAGCCATGCCTTTTCATGCTGCCTTCTCATGCTGCCCTCCCCAAGTGGCTTTGCAAGACTGGGACAGATCTGGCTTGGCAATTGCCCCAGAAGTCCTCCCTACGCTACGTCCCTGTCTTCAATGGCAGAGAGATCACCTAATTAATAAACTTGAACTATTTGATCACTAGATAGCTCAGAGCAGTGCTGTTCAACCTTTTTTCAAAAAGGGCCAGATTTGATGAAGTGAAGGGCCGTGAGGGCCGATCAAAGGACCAACTAAAGTTGTTAACCTTTTATTAGGATTGAAGTTGTTGAGCTTTTTTTAGGGTTGTAGTTGCAGAATTGTAAGATTTTACCCCAGAAAACAATCTGCCACAGGAGCCTGATTAAACCGACCAATAGGCCAGAATAGGCCCCTGAAACAGACTTAGGACATGCCTGAGTTAGAGCATGGTGTTGATAATACCAAGGTTGCAGATTCAATCCCCGTATGAGACAG
Source organism: Podarcis pityusensis (assembly GCF_964106645.2). Taxonomy (NCBI): domain Eukaryota; kingdom Metazoa; phylum Chordata; class Lepidosauria; order Squamata; family Lacertidae; genus Podarcis; species Podarcis pityusensis. The sequence goes on from NC_138042.1 coordinate 26,934,770, forward strand.
TTCTATGATTCTGTGACCCACTTCCCCAGTTTATCAGAACTTAATGTTGGTGGTGCTTCTTTCTTGGCCCACACAATATAGCAAGCTATCTCCCATGTTCCAGTTTTCCTATTTCCTATGTGAGGGTGTGTTTAATTAATACTAATTAGGCAGGAGGCTATTAATAAGTCACAGAGGAAATCAAGTACTGTTTTATCATGCATATTTTAGTAAGTCTTGCTCATTGCCTGTGATTTGCATTTCAAAACACTTGCAGCAGCGGAACAAAATTTGTCTTAAATGCTTTTAATAAAGTTACATTTTCTTAATGTTCACGTCTTGCTTTTGGATATGCATTGAAAAATAAGCAGAGACATGGAACAATTCCTGGATCATTTTAAGAACCAAGCATTCTGGAATGTGGCAGGAATGCAGATGCAAAATTAGGTACCGTATTTTTCGCTCTATAACACGCACCCGACCATAACACGCACGTAGTTTTTAGAGGAGGAAAATCCGTAGGCATGCCACCCGTAGGCATTCCCTCCATAACACGCACAGACATTTCCCCTTACTTTCTAGGAGGAAAAAAGTGAGTGTTATGGTGCAAAAAATACGGTAAGTTATGGAAAACGGATGATTGGCAGTTGTTATTGCTTATTAAGGATTCAGATCTGCAAAATACATGTCCCCCTCATAGGTGACAAAAATCAGCATGTAGAGATATCTGAAGCACGTAGCAGGGTGCAGCAATCAGCTGATTTCCTGCATAAAACTCAAAGGCTTCAGTTCTTCCAGGTCTACGTGGTACTGGCCACTAAGAATGTAAGAAAAGTCGGCCAGATCTGGCTAATGACCCATCTAGTCCAGCACCCTGTACTCCCAGTGACCAACCAGATGCCTCATCTTCTTTGGTCATCACTCGTAGCTGAGTAAGATTGTCTGTCTTCCATGAACACGGTTTTAAAAGTGAGTCCGTAAGTGACTGTGGAGGCCAATTCTGGATCCACACATCCTTCCACAGTGGGGACATGGGTTTCTGGGCGGGGGTTGATCATGGTGAGGGTTTGCCAAGTGTGCCTTCCTCTTAGCACGTTTCTCCCTTTCGTCCTGAGTTTGAGTGTCTTCAAAGTTCATGACAGGTCCATGAGTTCTACAAGAGAGGGATAACACCCCTCCCCACTGCTACCCTCATTCTCAATGCCATACATAATTTTATAAACTTCTGACATGTCCACTCCTACTTGCCTTTTCACTAAACCTGTGCTTTTCAACCAGTGTGCCGTGGCACCTGGGGATGCCTTGAATGATGGTCAGGGGTGCTGCAGGCAACTGGCCTCTGTCTCCCTTTCCTTCCCTCCTTCCTCTGACGCCCTCCTGCATCTCTGCCTCCCAAAGGCTTGCACGTCTGTTTGTTGCAGCAGCCCTGGCTACAAGCTCTGCAAGCAAATGGTCCTCTAGGGCTGGCTAAAGGGTGCTGGTTGCCAGGAGCAGAAGTGGCTCAGAGACTCCCAAGGAGAGGAGAGAGGAGAGGAGGCTGAGGGAACACTCCACAAGGGAGGGTATTTGAAAAAGGGTGAGAGGCTGCCAGCTCTGCAAGCAAGGGGTGACATAACTGGGCTACTCAGCCCCACAGGGATTCCACAGAAAGAATGTAGTTGGTCAAGGGAGCCATGGACTCACAAAGGTAGAAAACCTCTGCTCTAAACTATAAATCCCTAAATGCTTCAGCCTTTCCCCACAGGAGAGTTGCCCCCTGATCATTCTGGTTGCTCTTTTCAGAACCTTTTCCAATTCTACAATATCCTTTTTGAGGCAAGGCAATGAGAACTATATGCAGTATTCCAAATGTGGCGGCACTATAAATCTGTGTAACGGCGTTATGATATCAGCAGTGTTGTTTTCAGTTCCTTTCCTAACGATCCCTAGCATGGAATTGTCTTTTTCACAGCTGCCACACACCAGCTTGACATCTTCATAGAGCTATCTTCTGTCTCATTTCTGGTCAGTCACCACCAGTTCAGACCCCATAACTGTATATGTGAAATTAAGATATCTTTGCCCAAACATGCATAACTTTACACTTTGCCATTTTACTGCCCATCCACTCAGTTCATTCCATGTGGGGCTCTTCAGAACCGCCCCCCCACCGCTTTTATCGAATCCTGAGCAACATCAGCAAACTACCATGCTACATCAGCAGCATAGTAGCTTAGCAGAACCTCCATGTGCAGAAACAGAATATATATCTGTAGGTGTCAGATGCTAGTACAAGCTGTGGGGTGGACCATAGTCATCATATTCTGTGAGTTTCCTAAGGCAGACCATGGTCTGATCCTGCAAAGCAACTCATATATCTTAACACACATATCTGAACAAATGTTTTCAGCTTCACTGGGGACGAGGGACATATTTTGGTTCCAAAAATAAATGGAAATCTAGAGATCTCCTTTTTAGGCTCTTCTCCGGATACAATTATGTGGAAAAGGGAACACAAAGATTTGCGGAAATGTTTATGTTTGAAGGAAACAGAACTCCATGGCATTCTTTGTGTGTTTCATGAAAGTCTAATGAACCTAGGCAATCCATCAGTCACACAGCAGAGCTGTGGGAAATGTGGAGGTCACCTTCATACGCACTTTACATTGCAACATAGGAATATCTAATATCACAAGCACGCAGGGTAGCCTGGTAAAAGAGAAGCAGTATGGGAGGCAGGAGATTCTGGAAGGACACCACATATTCATTAATAAACTCTGTAGAGATGTGAGGATTCTCTCTAGGGGGGTGGCCACTTCCCAGCTGTGACTTTTACAACCCAGCCCTAAATATATAATTATGTGGAAGTCTTGCTATAGTCAGCAGAACTTACAAGGCAGTGTATGTTTAGCATAGCAACCCCAGAGGCAAAATGCAGCCTCTATTGCTGGTTGTACCAATTCTCCAGACTGCAGGTGAGCAACTGCAAAGGAAATCCTATACACAGAACTGGTGGTGTGGTTCCCCACCACCACCAAGAAAAATAGGTACTGGAACTCACCATGACGTTGTTCCAGTAAGTCGCAGGGGACTCAGGGCAGTCCTGAACAGCCGCTTGTTGACTTCCGGGGTGGCGCCATCGGCAATGGCGGACTCCCTCTGAACTGGAGGGACTAGCTCCGCACGAAACGGGTCTTTTCCGCTACGGCGAAGCGGGGACCCTTTTAAAAATCACAGGCGGATGAAGCCTGTGACCATGGGACTCGGCGGGCACCCTTAGCGCCCCCCCAACCCACAAACGAACCCACTAACGGGCTCCGAAGCGAAGAGGGGGAAGCGGCGCGGTGCTGTGAGTCAACTGCTATTTCCGTGGAGCGAAGCCACACAGCCATTGCCGGAGAGCGCTGCCTTTTTCCTGGGACAATTTGGCTTCTAAAATAAGCACCCGTGAGTACTTAAACTTTGAACAATTGGACTTTAAATAAGGACTTGCGAGCAGAAAGGAATTGGACTTAAAAATTTTACTTCAATTTGGTACTGAAACGGGAAGGTCAGCCTTCCGTTTCTTTGTAGACAGAATAAAGTAAAGACAACGTAAACTAGAGCTCAGAAAATCGCTTCTAAAGGATTGGCTTTCATCATTTAAAATTGTTGAACCCCCCTTCGGCAGCAGGATAAGAAGGGGGATCTTTTTTGGACTGTTTAAACCTACAGAAGTGAGTTTAAAGTAAAGTAACTTTCCACCGTCCTGATCCTGGAGCGGGGTGTCAGGACTGACGTTTGAAGCTCATTGACCAGAGATAAACGCTTTTGACAGATAGCTAAAAGAAGAGAAACATAGTGATTCCATTGTTTCCTTTCGCACCTTAAAGGAACAAATATTGACAAAATATCTGAAAAAAGGAAACTCTGTTGCTAGACTTGTCTTTAAAAGAAAGATCAAATAGAAGTTTTCCCCCTAGAGGGAGACTGTGAAACTGTAACCAACTCCTGGGAGCTGGCAGCTGTTACAGATTACAATCGTGGGAATAGACATCTGACCTTGCAGGACAATGTATTCAGAAGCTCTGTTGTGTGCTTTCTATAAAACAAATGCCCTACTGGAACAGCTACATGAGAAGACGAATTTGATGGCTGATTCGATTAGAAACTTTGAACAGGCAGTGGGAAATTTTGAACAGGCAGTGGGAAAATATGTGGAGCCCACCCAGGATTTAAATCAGGAGTGCGCCTTGACAGAACAGGCCCAACAGGAATATGAGCTTTCGGATTTGACAAATGAACTTGGAAAAAGCCAGATTTGGAAAGAAAAAGTTTGGTTTGGTTTGGAAATGGGGGGTTGGATAGACCCTCCTATGCAGGGATGTTTGGACTTTTCAAGTCTGGCAATGGGCCGTGAGATGTTTGGGATTGTGGGGGCTCTCAATTTTGGAGGGTTTTTGAAACATGTTTTTAAATACCACATGGAATTTAGTGTCAATTATGGAAAAGGGGCTGATCTGTCAAGAAGGGTCAAAAATATTGCTAAGCTGGAGTTCCCACAAGTGAAACGAGCAGGAGACAAGGGAAAATACAGTTACAAATTGTAGAAGAAGAGCTGCGGAAGGGACATGGAAGAGACTTAAGGGCCTCGGATATAAGGTTACCAGGTTAATGCGCCAGATCGATGGGATAATAAGGACTGACAAAACCCGGGACCAGGAGGAAGGGACGCTGGATGAAGATTGGATTTGTTTTTATTTCTTTTTTTTCATTACTAGGACTGTTTTATAAAATTGATGAACCTTAGAAAAATGTTGGAATGAAATTATTTGGCTTTAGTAAAAATGTTTAAAGAATTATGTAAGAATATTATGGTTATGAGAAGTTGATAAAAATAAGATTTAAGTTTTAAGTTCCAAGGTTTTTTATAATAAAATAAGATTAAAATAGTTTAAGGTAATGTAATGACAGAATATTATGAAATATGGAAAGGATTTGCTGTGACAATTAACAACCAGGACACAAGGAAGGGGAGGAGGAGGAGGTCAAGGAAAGAGGGTAATGACAGTTGAGGAGTTGAGAATAATGGATTTGTTTTTAAATGTTTTTAAATTTTTGTGGTGTATTTTTGTTTTTTTCTCTCTTATTTTGAATTTGTATTTGTATGGTTGGAAGTGGTTTGTTTTTCTCTTTTTCTATTTTGTTTTCTTTTGTAACTTTAAAAAAATTCTTTCAATAAATATCATTAAAAAAAAAAAAGAACAGCTGCTTGTTTTACAACAAGCCACGTTCACTGATCGCAGAGGTGCTTAGAACTATAGCAATCTGTTTCCCTAGCTGGTTTGGCGGTCACCCCTGGTTCTGGTGCAGGTCAAATAAATACGCCCCCGTCTCCCTCGTTCTCTTAGATTCAGGCAGATGGCTAGGGCAGCTCAGAAGGGCCCTTGTGGAGAAGTAGAAGCTTGGCTGGAAAGCTTAAAGCCTGCCACTGTTACATGGGAGACAGATTGAAGAAAAAGAAGTACGAATTGGCCCTGCCCTGACTAATCACGACTAGGAGTGGCTAGGAGCTAGGTCATAGATCTAAAAACAAAGTATAGAGTCGCACACGCTGGCCAGATTCCATTTTGGCTTGAAATGCTCTTTTTGTGCTTCCCAGAAGTACGGAAAGTCAAGAAGCTGGTGGGGTAATGTTGGCCTGCAATGGCGCCCACCTTAGAGGTGCTGGAACTGCACTCTGGCATATTTTGGCTGAAAAAAAGCACTGCATACAACATATCTACTCACAAGTCCCACTGAGTGAGTGGGGCTTCACCCTAGTTAAGTAGGTAAAGGATTGCAGCCTAGAAGTTTGAATGGTCTCTAATGCTGTTTTGTTTTTTTAATCGTCTCTGCATGTTCCAAAAGTGATGCAGTCCAGCAACCAACATATGACACGGGGCGTCTGATCACAAGGCAACAGCCTTCCCCCTAAGTCAGGGAAAGAAAGTGGCAAGGGTGATTTCGCTTACTAAGAATTCACGTATCCCCAAATTTGAGAACGTAAAAGGAAGGAAGAAAACAGGGCTCTTCGAAATGGACAAACAGCTGGCATCTTTTCACGCCTTTATTTGACATGTGGCTGAAGGCAAACCTCCCTTGGACAGCTGGTCCCTATAAAAGCGGCTGTAGGCGAAAGAACAGCTGCTCCTTGCTGTAACAGGTGTCGCTGTGGAGAGTTTAGGTGCTCCCTTCCAATCTCTTTTGCTTGCTTATAACTTGCTGGGATGAAGTCTGTAGGAATTCAAGGCAAAGTGACTTTTGAGTATAAGCCTCCCTAGCTGGCTAGTCAGAATAATAGAATGTTGGAATTGTAGAGTTGGAAGGGACCCCAAGGCTCATCTAGTCTAACCTCTGGCAATTCAGGAATCTCAGCTAATGCAGCCATGACAGATGACCATCTAACCTCTGCTGAAAAACCTCCAAGGAAGGAGAGTCCACAACCTCCCAAGGGAGACTGTTCCACTGTTGAACAGCTCTTGCTATCAGAAAGTTCTTCCTGATGTTTAGTCGGAATTTCTTTTCTTGTAACTTGAAGCCATTGGTTCAAGTCCTATCCCCCAGAGCAGGAGAAAACAAGCTTGTGCTCTCTTCCATGTGACAACCCTTGAGGTATTTGATCTTTGGGATCTTTCACCCCAGAGTGCATCCATTTGAACTAACTTCCATTCGCCATTTTGCTGCCCGATGTTGTGAGCCCTGTGGAGGCGTCTTGGCAGGGTCTGGTCAGTGGAGTAACAGAGCAAGTGTGCCAAACTGGATCCTGGGGAGGGGGGGGGGCTACTGATCTAGATGCCAAGGAGGGGCTGAGCAGGTTGTGAGGGGAGAGTCCTACTTCAGTGTCACTGGATGGCACTTGACAGCACTGGTGGCCTTGACAGCCACTTGACCTGACCCAGAGCAATTGCAATGACAAACCACCCCCACCCCAACAATAAATGCTGGCTACCGGTAATTGTCTGGTTGCGGGTGGCGCTGTGGGTTAAACCACAGAGCCTAGGACTTGACGATCAGAAGGTCAGCGGTTCGAATCCCCGCGACGGGGTGAGCTCCCATTGCTCGGTCCCTGCTCCTGCCAACCTAGCAGTTCGAAAGCACGTCAAAGTGCAAGTAGATAAATAGGTACCGCTCTAGCAGGAAGGTAAATGGCGTTTCCGTGCGCTGCTCTGGTTCGCGAGAAGCGGCTTAGTCATGCTGGCCACATGACCCGGAAGCTGTACGCCGGCTCCCTCAGCCAATAAAGCGAGATGAGCGCCGCAACCCCAGAGTCGGTCACAACTGGACCTAATGGTCAGGGGTCCCTTTACCTAATTGTCTGGTAATGTCGAATAAAGTCTTCCATCCCTTGCTACCTCCTCACGTTCTCCCATAACAATGAAGAGGTAGGCTTTGTAAATGAAAGAAAAGAACCTATCATTCACATAGCAAGCTCTTCCTTCTTTCTCCAGTCTGCTAAAGCCTTTGGGGAAAAAAGAGGAAACCCATTAGATCAGTGATGGCCAAATGTGGCCCTCCAGCTGTTTTGGGACTACAATTCCAATCACCCCTGACCACTGGTCCTGTTAGCTAGGGATGATGGGAGTTGTAGTCCCAAAACAGCTGGAGGGTCAAGTTGAGCCATCACTGCAGTGATGAATCCATCTCATCCAATGCAGTTATGACCACCTCCAAAACGAATACCGAGAAGAGAATTTCTTATGATAGTTGTTAGCACAATGGGGGGACGGACATGGTAGGAAGTGCCATCCTGTTCACAGCTTACAGATAACAAAAATGATGCTTGTGCATTGCTGTTTAGATAGATTAGACTTAAAGTAACTTCTTCAGTGCCCTGAAACTGCCACTGAAAAATCAAAATCCAAAAATCCAAAAATCAGAAACCAGAAAGAGACAGGGAGTGCCATTTACTTCAAAGGCATCCACTATAATCATAACTGTGGGACCTAGAAAGAGTGATGGGATGAAGCATGTGGTTTATGCATGCGCAGTCTATTGGAATGCAGTAAATCTACTGGTCATCATATGATCTCTGAGTGAGAGGCTTTTTCTTGTGTGCTCCTCCCTCTTCTGATCTCAGGCAGACACAGATTAGATTTCCGTTCCGCAACCGAAATAGCAGGCTGCACACAATGAAATTAGCTTAGTGTCTCATAAACTGAGGATTCCCAAGACACTATGGCAGAGGCGTGTGTTAACTCACTCTTTCCCAATCGAGTAGGTAAAAAGGAATGAAATAACTGAAACAGATGCCATGCGTCGCCTACAAGTTTCCTTCCTTGTTTCTGAACTGTAGCTTTTGCAGTCTTCCAGAAATGAAAGCTGAATTGCTAATAGAACCCTAAAGATACAACAACCCAAATCCAAACCTACAAAAGCAAATCTCCTGGGTTAGATACTCTGAACGATGCCAACCAGCTGTTCAGCAGGGGAAGGAGGGGAAATAAATACAGTCTTCTACCCTGAAGGATGGACGTGAGTGGCGCTGTGGGTTAAACCACAGAGCCTAGGACTTGCCGGTCAGAAGGTTGGCAGTTCGAATCCCTGCAACTGGGTGAGCTCCCGTTGCTCGGTCCCTGCTCCTGCCAACCTAGCAGTTCGAAAGCACATCAAAGTGCAAGTAGATAAATAGGTACCACTCCGGTGGGAAGGTATGTAAACGGCGTTTCCGTGCGCTGCTCTGGTTCTCCAGAAGCGGCTTAGTCATGCTGGCCTCATGACCCAGAAGCTGTACGCCGGCTCCCTGGCCAATAAAATGAGATGAGCACCACAACCCCAGAGTCGGACACGACTGGACCTAATGGTCAGGGGTCCCTTTACCTGTACGTTTACCCTGAACAGCCAATCTCCAGTCAGTGCCCCTCCATCCCTCAACTGCCATCACAGCACCTAAACGGTATCCCTGAACTTAACTGGGGAATGTGAATTTCTCTGTCCTTGGGTGTATCAGTATTCTGCAGACAGGCCACAGGCTCCACAGGCCAGCAGTACAGTTTGCTACCCACAAGGAAATGGAACCTGTGGGCTTTCAGATGTGGCTGGAGTACAACTCCCATCATCCATGCTTGCTGAGGTTGGTGGGAAGTAGAGTCCAACAACATCTGCAAGGTCGCTGGTTCCCCTACTTGTTTAACAGGTGGTCTTCAATAAAGCTGCTGTTGTTTAACAGAATCAGTGTCACCAGTGCGGTGTACATGCGTTCAAGCATGGCTAGGCAATCTGTGGGAGCGCACTCCTGGGACAATCAGATTGGCTCTGCTGGTGCACTGCACAACCCCAAGCTTGCCCCCTTCCCCCTCATAAGTAACATACCCTCCAACATTCCTCAGATGAAAATTGGGACATTTCTCACTCCACCTCAACTGAACTTCCTCGAAACCCCATTTTTTTTGTCTCCCTCCTCCCCTGCAGAGCATTTCCCATCAGAGGAAGGGTGAATTTGCCACCACAATTACACAAACAGAACACACCCACCCTCCGCCATCATGAGAAAACCCCTTAATCTCAATCTTATTTTATTTTATTCGTTGGTAGATTAACAAAAAGAAAAACACACGCCAACAAATTTTAGAGAGGGGCAGGATTGGATGTGGACGCACAAAACATATATTTTTTAAAATCAAGACTCCTTGCGCTCTGCTCCACTCCCCCTTTCTCCCTGCCCAGGACAGCCCTGTCCTCTGCCCGCCCCTCAGAGCTGGTGCATCACACAGGGCAGGGCCTCGCTGCCTGCAGCCTCTCCTTCTCCTCCTTTCCTGCTCTCCAGCAGTTGCTATGAGCTGCCCAAGGGAGGAAGCAGGCAGTAGCAGCCATGGAGAGGCAACAGAGTGCTCAGGGACGTAGGAAGGGGGGGCGTAGGGGGCAGGATGCCCCGGGTGCCACTATGGGAGGGGTGAGAAGATGGCCCCTGCTCACGCGGCTGCCCATATGGCCACCACACGCGAGCGGCAGCCCGTACAGACTGCATATGTGCAGCATCCCATACGGACTGCACATGTGCGGCATCCCATACGGTTGCCACATATGCGCAGTCCGTATGGGTTGTCGCTTGCCCTCTTTGAAAAATGTTTGGACACCCCTGGCATAAAGGATGTCTTGTGGCACACGGAGGAAAAAAAGAAAACACTTCCATCCACATTTAAGTGTCATCTAGCTGCTAAAATTATTGCTGAATCCAGCATTTCAGATGCATCCATGTCAAGGGCATCGTTGTTTCTCCATAAAAACAAAGCCCATCAATTTAGTTGTTTGATAAGCCAAACAACAATGACAACAGCATGTTAAATAGGCATGATCTGCTGGATAATGTGGTCTAACTTCTTCAATATAAAGTGTGCACAGTTAATTAGACTGCAATATAGTAGATGAAAAATCACTCTGTTGGCATGCAAATTCGGGGGTTGATCTGAGTAACTTTACAGTGGTACCTCGGGTTACAAACACTTCGGGTTACAGACTCCGCTAACCCGGAAGTAGTACATTGGGTTAAGAATTTTACCTCAGGATGAGAACAGAAATCGCACGGCAGTGGCAGCGGGAGGCCCCATTAGCTAAAGTGGTACCTCAGGTTAACAACAGTTTGAGGTTAAGAAGGGACCCCTGGAACTAATTAAGTTCGTAACCAGAGGTACCACTGTATTATTATTATTATTATTATTATTATTACAATGAGGGTTTGGTTTGCTAGCAGGCCTCTGAAGTTGCTCCACTATTCTGTTTGTTTTCTCTGCAAAAGTGTTTTGCTGATTTTGCTCACATCACATGAATAACACTGAGTCAGCTTCCCTATTGGAAAGTGTTGCCAATGTAATTAAACCTCCTTATTCAATAAAGGCTCTTTATTAAAAAGCGACACTTTTGGAAAACAAACAAACAGGGAAAATCCTTCCAGCAAAAGACCCCCCCCCCCGGCATGTGAATGTGCTGGTGTTCCCCTCCTCCTTTTTCAGCTGCCTTTTTATGGGAGGGGAGGCATAACTGAAATACTTTTCACTAATTTGCGATTCACGGCTGGCTTTGAAAAACTTACTCCCCCCCCCCTTCAACTAATTGGAAAACGTTAGCACATTTGACAGCTCACATCACGCCCTTGAAGGGCATCTAACTTCCATTGATATTCAAAGTTGAGGCTTAAACCAGTAGCTGGCAATATTCCCAAGTTGTTTCCCTTCAGAGAAAAAGTGGGGCACTTAAAATATCTCAGGTAGCAATCAGCAGTTTGAGAACTGACAGCACTGTGTGCCCTGCAAATGGATGTTTGTGCGAGTGCGGCTTTGGCTGTTCTGCAGGAAGGGTGAGAGAGGAATTGCGCTTCCCTCTTAAAACTTCTGGGCCACGTCTACAGAGAGAGAGAGGAGATATGTGTCTTATCAATGCCGTGAGTGCCAGAAGCCCTATCATCAACATCATCATCATCATCGATTTATTAATCACCTTCTAAACAAGCGATGCTCAAAGCGATGTACACTACAGATCATTAAAAGCAGCTCAAAACAAAAACAGCAAATACATATAAAACACAACTAAAACCGAAATAGACACTCTGTCAGGGCTGGAGTCACACGCAGGTCAGCAGATCTCTGTTGACAGTGAAGTTAACTCTTTATTCAACATCCAGGTTGTAATATTATAGAAGCTACAAGGCAAAAAAATGCCCCTTACTCAATACTGGTTGCCATGGGGCAGTTAGGAAAACATACATTCATAGACTTACAAGAAGGTTCATATCAACTCACCGTGGCTGCCGCTTCCACCTCAGTGCTTTCAGTTATTTCTTCAGGCCATACATTAAATCCCTTAGTTTCTGTGAAGAAATATATATTTTTAAATATAAAAAATTGTTCTATTCGTGGGCCATTAAAAAACCAAACAGAAATCAGCAGTGCCACAACAGAAATCAGTAGTACATATTAAAAACAAGCAGAATGAGTAATATTAGCAGAAATGTTGGGCTGACCCAAAAATTATGGTGGCCTGTCTAGATCCAAAGCATCATACTAGTTTTGTACAGCCATGGTAGTTTTAGACTTGCAGTTTCTCAAAGTGCAGCAGTTGCAAATCTACATGAAGTTTTTTTTTTTAAGGGAGGAGAGTTTCAAAACCAGGTTAGTCATGTGGTATGCATGGGACACAGCTGTGCAAAAGAAAAAGGATAAAAACTGCATGGGGTTCCTGCTTGTTCTTATGGATATATAATTAGAAAAGGACTATGGAACTTTGTTTCAATATATGTTTACGGCAGCGAGACTATTGTATGCAGAAAGATGGAGAGACTCACGATTACCAACAATGGAAGAATGGTTGTTAAAATGGACAGACTGCACTGTTTGAAACATGGCAACCCTAACATATGGATTTGGGGATTGAAGATAATGTTGGTTTATAGAAAATGATTTTGTTGGGTGTTATATTGCGGCAGATGAAGTGACTATTGTTTATATATAGCGAACAGATGAAGAATGGGAAGTTCTTTAATTTCTGTATTTTTTCTTTTCCAGTCTCTCTTTTAAATTCTTTTCTCCTCCTTCCCTTTTCTTTTCCTCTTTTCCTCCATGTTTTTATTATATTTAACATTGGATAAAAATATATATTTGGTATTAAGTTTTGCATCTCTCTTTAGAAATTCTAATGGAACTTATTCCAGAAAATAAAATAAAATAGCCAAACATATGGCCTTTATTTCATTCATCACAACTCTTATTTGTCCTATTTTCAATTGCGGTTTGGAGGGTCTGGCATTAAAAGGCTTACAAAAACCTTTGTAAGCTTTTTATAATTTGTAATGGACATTTTAAGGGAAAATAAGGAAGTATATAAAATTTAAAGTTAGTAGAAGCACATAAACAAACAAACAAACACCTGTACCATGGACCATAGAATCAGAAATCTAAACAGATTAATTTCAAAAATTGCAGGCTGAATGAGCACCAGCGCATGTTACTGATGTCAATTTCAGCTCTCTTTTCATCCGGCCACATTGCAGGGAAATTAAATGAGGCGTAGCTCCTGTAGGGCAGCTCAATCAGCACTAGCTAGCTGGGCAGCTTTTGATGCTCACTAGCTTCCCTTACGTTGAGCACACTGCTGACTTACTTGTTTCATTTGATTCACTGTTGATTTCAGCCCTGAATAGTGCTTTGGATGGCTGATGGGGCAGCAACAATCAGAGAGAAGGGACAACAGAATAGAAACAGAGTTGAGGTAGTAGCAGCTCAGTTGGCAGAGTGGGAGACTGCTGATCTCAGGGTTGGGGGTTCAAGCCCCATGTTGGGCAAAAAGATTCCTGCATCGCAGGGGGTTGGACTAGATGACCCTGGTGGTCCCTTCCAACTCTACCATTCTATGATTCTATCTCTTCAAATGCAAAGCAGACATCCAAAGAGAGGGCAAGGAGCCTGCTAGTTAAGACTGAGGACTGGCCAGATCTGACTCCTGTGCTTACAACCCCCTCCCTTTATTAATCACATATGAGGGTCAACATTAGATTTATTGGATTTTTTAAAAATATGGAATTTGTAACACTATTGTTGATAATACAAGGATAGTATTGGGGGGGGGGGCTGATATTTTCCTGAAGCACATCCCTCAAATCACTTGGGAGGGATGATTTTTATTATTTAAAAAGACAAAGGACAACACCTTCTCCACATCAATATAAGGCAGCAACTGTGTCATTTAAGGGCAATTTTAAACACGTGGGGATCATTCACTACCCAAATACCTTGGGCAAGTTGATTTTCACCTTTTCATTAGGACCCTTAATTGGGTTCTAATTCTCTCCAAGGTCATTTTAATCAAACGTTGAAAGTGTGTTTGTCTTCAAACGCCATCAAACAATCCTTTACTGGGTAGGATTATATACTGCTGGTGAAGTACAGTGGGAAAGTTTTATTTATACTCCTTTGGGGTCATTTGTGACATCCAAGGGATGGGAGAGCTAAGCCAAATAGGCACAAGAGCTTGATCCTAAGATGTGAGCTTTTAAGACCTGGCATCTATTTCAGTGCCAAAGCTCAACAATACCACATAGGAACTAAGAGTAGATTGAGATGCCTCTGAGCAGGTGCAGAGTGTATTTCCCTCGCCACTGAGTAACACCAAACATAATTTATCCTAAGAGCAAATGGACACAAGCCTGTGACACATCAGACCCTATGATTTTTATGTATGTGTGGACAACACCACTTATACCAATAAATGTTGAAAAGGTGTGTTTGCTGATGAGTATTCAGATATTTCAGCTGGACTGGAATGCAATCATGTTGTTCTCATCATATGTACTCCAGACACTCCACAGGACACGCTCAAGAAGAATCATACCCTCCAACATTTCTCTGATGAAAATAGGGAGGGTCCTATTCAACAACAACAACAACAATTTTATTATTTGTTCCCCACCCATCTGACTGGGTTGCCCTAGCCACTCTGGCCAGCTTCCGACATATATAAAAACATCATAAAACGTTATAAACATAAAAAACTCCCCTATGCAGGGATGTCTTTAGATGTCTTCAAAAAGTTATTTATCTCCTTGGCTTGGGGGTTGCATGGTGCCATACCCTCTAACATTTCTCCGATAAAAATAGGGGCGTCCTAAGGAAAAGTGGGACATTCTGGGATCAAATCAGAAACCGGAACAGCTTCTGTAAATCCGGGACTGTCCCTGGAAAATAGGGACACTTGGAGGGTCTGATGAGATCTTCCCAAAGGCTCAATCATCAGTTACCTTTATGATATCAAAGAATTCATCAGAAGACTTTTGTGTAAGGAGTTAACTTATTAAAAAGAAATCCAGCAGCTTTGTCACTTTAGATATTGGTTTATAAGCTAAACCAAGCGATGTGGAGTGATCAGAGAGTGCAAGCCCTTTACCATGCCTAGTCTAGGTAAAGGTAAAGGACCCCTGGATGGTTAAGTCCAGTCAAAGGCAACTATGGGGTTGCAGCGCTCATCTCACTTTTCAGGCCAAGGGAGCCGGTGTTTGTCTACAGACAGCTTTCTGGGTCATGTGGCCAGCATGACTAAACCACTTCTGGTGCAACAGAACACCGTGACAGAAAACCAGAGTGCACGTAAACACCGTTTACCTTCCCACCGCAGCGGTACCTATTTATCTACTTGCACTGGTGTGCTTTCGTACTGCTAGGCTGGCAGGAGCTCACCCCATCACAGGGATTCGAACCGCCAACCTTCCAATTGGCAAGCCCAAGAGGCTCAGTGATTTAGACCACAGTGCCACCCACATCCCTAGTCTACTGCAGAAAGCACCTAGCAATGGAGGAACATCTAGGTTGAAGGTAACTCTCTACTTCCTGCCTCACATCAAGGTCACAAGGGCTTCCAATTTTAACACTACAGACGCCATTATGATAGCGTCTGCATTGACCCGCAACTCACTTCAGAGCCAAGTACTGGAATTTACTTTTAATACCCTGAACCAGGGAGGGGGGAACTGTGACCCTCCAGATGTTGGACTCCAGCAAGCACAGCCAATAGCCAGAGGTGATAATCCAACAATGGAGGGCTACAGGTTCCCCATCCTTGCCCTAAGTAACCTGCAACCTGAATATACTACTGCTGCTAACTTCATTATTTATACCTTGCCCATCTGGCTGGGTTTCCACAGCCACACTGGGCATCTTCCAGCAAAATATAAAAACATCAAACATTAAAAACTTCCCTAAACAGGGCTGCCTTCAGATGTCTCCTAAAAGTAGCGTAGTTCTTTCTCTCCTTGACATCTGATAATAAATAATAATAATAATAATTTATTATTTATACTCCGCCCATCTGGCTGAGTTTCCCCAGCCACTCTGGGCAGCTTCCAATCAAGTGTTAAAAACAGTACAATGTTACATATTAAAAATTCCCTGAACAGGGCTGCCTTAAGATGTCTTCTGAATGTCAGGTAGCTGATGGGAGGGTATTCCACAAGGAGGGCGCAAATGCCAAGAAGACCCTCTGCCTGGTTCCCTGTAACCTCACTTCTCACAGTGAGGGAACTGCCAGAAGACCCTCGGAAGTGGACCTCAGTGTCCGGGCTGAATGATGGGGGTGGAGATGCTTCTTCAGGTATATTGGATCGAGGCCGTTTAGGGCTTCAAAAGTCAGCACCAACACTTTGATTTGTGCTCGGAAACGTACTGGGAGCCAGTGATGATCCTTTAGGACTGGTGTTACATGGTCCCGGCAGCCACTCCCAGCCACCAGTCTAGCTGCCGCATTCTGGATTAGTTGTAGTTTCCGAGTCACTTTCAAAGATAGCCCAACGTAGAGTGCATTTTGATAGTCCAATGTTTATCTCTTCCCTTGAGACCCCACATACATGCTTAGATCTTCAAAGTTTCCTACCACTGGTTGAGATACAGAAAGTTGCTCCATGGGGCATGGCTTTCTTACTGGTTGTCCCTCAGCTGGCTGGAATTATTTGTCATGGGGGTGTCCATTGGGCGGAATATAAATAATAAAACTATTCTTAATTACTATTACTTAACACATGAAATGCCACTGGTGCCATGCGCTCATGAAGATGACTTAGGCAAACCTCTCTCTCCCATAGCCTCCCCTTGATTCAGTCTCTGAACCCTCACACAGAGTTGCTGCAAGGATCATTGAGAAAACAAGTGTGAAATGCTTTGAACACTCAGAAGCATTATGTGACTAATAATAAGATTATTATTTTTTAAATGCTTTGGGGTCTAACCAGGCACCTAATGACATCACACCATCAAATATTCTGTGACTGTAAAATGAAATGTGCTTCTACTGCATTGATAATACAACAGCATTACCTGCTATATTTATTGGCCAGAGATATTGATTGCAGCTGTTGCTCCAGTGAGAGCTACTGACAACAGCAATTGAGATAATCTGCACACTATAGAGTTGCTTATTCTTTCCGAAGGCGTTGCAAGTGGAGGAAAAGAAAAGAAAGAGAAGTTGCCAGGGAAACCCTTTTGAAGTATTTCTGTGGCTTGAAAATACCCTCTGAAAGGATCCCTGCATTCATGGCGCTGAGTATCTTTTGAAAACCTGCCTCTTCAGTTCATCAAGTGGCCACAAAGGGCCACGATAATGGTTGCTTCCTTTTATTTCAAAGCCATTATGTGTTAGCGTGTTTTAGCAACGAGATCTCGTGCACAGAAGATCTATTTTTCTTCTTTCAGCAACTACAGAACAGACCAAGCGGATTAGGTGACTAGCAAAATGACTGCCGTGTGAGGACGAGAGTTGCATGTATGTGTCATAAGGACACAGGAAGCGATTTAGACCGAGTCCGACCATTGCTCCATCTAACTCAGGGTCGTTGACAATGATTAGAAGTCACTTTTCAGGGTTTCATCCCAGGTCTACTTGGAAATGCCTTACCGTGCTAGAGCTATGGTCTTCACCAATGATGGGCCTATACATTGCAGGGACTGCTGGCAGTGGGGACAATTTTTGCATGTATACCCCAACAAGGGGGTATGGCAGGGGGTTGGACTCAATGGCCCTTGTGGTCTCTTCCAATCATATTCTAATGTTCAGCTTTCTTTCTTTCTTTTTTTAAGGGCAACATGGGCACAGCCTCAGATGTTGAATTAAAATGGGGAATCAGATTTGGCACTAGCATGCAGCATACCTGAGCAAGTGTTGCAGCTCTGGAACCCGCCAGGTGCTGCTGTCCAGCTCGGACTCCGAGGGAGGCACAAAACCCCACAAATTGCTCCCTGCTCCCCTTGGATCACCCTGTGGCCTTGCTACCCCTTCCACAGACCTTGATGGGGCCCAACACTAATGACATCGGGCCTCCAAACCCCTTTATTTTTTGAAGGCCTGCAACACTGATACGAGCACTGCAGCCCCCAACACAGCCAAAATCCTACCTTCCCCACAATGATGTGCTGCCATGAAAGCCCAGGCTCTTGTCAGGATAGGACCATCTGCCCGAAAGCGGCAACAGTACTGAAAGGACTACCAAGTTGGTGAAAACAGACTCACTGACACAGCAGCCATTTAAATTTCCCCACAAGGGAGAAGTTCATGGTGAGTTCCAGCAACTCCTTGTCTAGAAAAATAGCATGGATTATTTCGATTTATATACCACCCTTTGTCCAAAGATCCCAGCATAGCTGTCAATTTACAGATTTGAAAATAAGGGACCAGCAGCCTCGAAAATAAGGGATCAGCAGCCAAAATAAGGGATTTTAGTCAACCAGCAGCCAAATGAAGCCTCAAGTGGTGGTTCCCACAGCGCAGCAACCCGGCAAAGGGGATGCAGCAAGGAAAATCACCGTCACCTCTCCGCTGGGAAGCGCTGAGCAAAGGCGAGTCCCCAGGCAACGCGGCCAATTTGATCAGCACAAGACATGCAAGCTCCACCCCCAGTCGTTCTTAGACTCCTTATTGGGTGAGCAACACAGCCAAGCAACACAGTTGGAGCCTCCCTCCTCCCTGGCCAGCAGGGAGGGAGGGAGAGGAGCTGCTTCCTTTGAAACCCGGGAAATTTAAGGGACATCATCAATAAGGGACAGCAGCGGGACATGGCGCTGGGATAAGGGACTGTCCTGCCAAATAAGGGACACTTGACAGCTATGGATCTCAGGGTGGTATACAACATTAAGAACATAATTTATGCAGCATAATGATAAAAACACCATACAGAATGCTCTGAGGCTCATTTCCTGAGTCTGCAATCCTATGTCCATTTTCCTAGGTGTAAGCCCCAAGGTGCAGAGTGGGGTTTACTTTGGAGTAAACATGCCTAGGGTTACTCTGCATGGTAGTTTAGACTCTGGATCAACTCGGATTGAAAGGACTATGTTTATAAGTGAAATTATGCTGCCTCCGTTGCTATTCTCTTGGAAACATTGTGAAATGAGTAACAGAAACCCCCTTGGTCTCAGAGCAAACCTTTCATATTGAATACTTTGGAGCATACTTCTGCCTCCCTCAGTTAGAGATCAATTCTACTTTTCCCTCTTTCAGCACTTATGTAAGCTGTTCTTCATTGTCAAGGGCTGTAACTTGATAAGTGACACCTGGCTACATTATATCTATTACAGAAACAATGCTCTCCCTCTTCAAAATCACCAACAGCATTAAAACATGTTGCAATAAAATATATATGAACTTTTTATAGGCTTGTGTCTGCTGACACCCATTTTTACGACTCTCGCCTCAGTCATCAAACTTAGAAATTCATTATCTCCATGCTGTGTTCTCAATGTCGTTGGTGAATTCACTACCATCTGCAAGAAAAGCCCTTAAAATTATATGGCTATCTGCAGAGGTGCTGCCAAGTGCCCTCCTGCCTTGACTGCCCCACTCTTTTTTCTGCTGCTATTTACCGGCTTTCCCCCCCTTACCTTTTGCTTGCCATCTTGGTCACACTGATCTCTCTCCAGGGCCAGCAAGCCTATTTGCTACCACACCATGCAAGGGGAAGTGCTGAGATAGTCAACACCCCTCCATGTTTCCCACCATGTTAACTTAATTAGTTGATTGGCTGAGCTTGCTGCCACTCTTGCTCTTTGAGGAATGGTTTAAATTAAGACCATGGGCAGCTGGTGCCTTGGCTGCAACCCAGCAGTTTCCTTCCTAGAACATCCCTGCTGTTTCCTGTTGCAGGGGGCTTTTGAGGGTGGTGATTGGGGAGAGGCTGAGCTGCGCAGCATACAGCCTGAACTTGGACCCCATAATGTAGCCTTCATGGATCAGTCTGGCCAAATTGTGTGGAAGAGTCCGGCTAAAGCTTGACCACTTGAGTCGGCTGAATGTATAAATTTGTCCTCAGTTTGGTTGATATACCATATTTTTCTGTGTATAAGATGCCCTCATGTATAAGATGGAACCTCCCCCCCCCCCTTTTAACCTAGAATTAAGAAATCAATATTTTAGGGTTGCCATATCTCTAGAAGTGGAAATCCAGAAGGGCGGCAGCAGAGGTGGAGAGTTGTTGAGCTTTTTTGGGGCAAATGGACGAGTGGGCATAATGCAAGCCCCAATCCCCAAACCCGAGTGATACCTCGGGTTAAGAACTTAATTCGTTCTGGAGGTCCGTTCTTAACCTGAAACTGTTCTTAACCTGAGGTACTGCTTTAGCTAATGGGGCCTCCAACTGCCGCCGCGGCCGCACGATTTCTCTTCTCATCCTGAAGCAAAGTTCTTAACCCGAGGTACTATTTCTAGGTTAGCGGAGTCTGTAACCTGAAGCGTCTGTAACCCAAGGTACCACTGTATTTGCAAAAAAAATAAATAAATGAGAAAATCCCCCCAGCGACCCACTTTTAAATGGCTGGCAGAACTGGTTCCAGCAGCTTCTTCATGGCAGCCGCAGGAAGCTAAGTACAGTGGTACCTCGAGTTACAAATGCCTCAGGTTACAAATGCTTCAGGTTACAAACTCCGCTAACCTGGAAGAGTTACCTCGATTTGAGAACTTTTTCCCCAGGATGAGAACGGAAATTGTGTGCCGGTGGCACAGCGGCAGCAAAAGGCCCCATTAGCAAAAGCATGCCTCTAGTTAAGAACAGTTTAAGGTTAAGAATGGACCTCCAGAATGAATTAAGTTTGTAACTAGAGGTACCACTGTAGTGGGTTTTTATTTTTATTTTTTACCCCTGTGCATTCACCATTCATGTCTAAGATGACCCCAATTTTTGACTCCCCCCCCCAAAAAAAGCATTGTCTTATACATGGGAAAATACGGTATTCCTCTTTTTCAACAAGGAGTCTGCATGTGGCATTTGTTTCTCTTCCATCTTACCTTCCGTTGTCTTCTGTGGGCAGGCCACACATATTGTCCTCTAAGGAGCCACTGAACATACTGGTGGCATCTCAGTTATTGCAAGCAGCATGAGCAATGGGAACATGACCTTGGTCTGAAGATCAATCTAAACTATATTTCTGCACATATATGCAAAGAACATGACTGCTCCTCTTTACTTTGGTGTCATTTTGAAGTGTGTACCCTCCATTGAGTCAGGTCCCCTTGAGCTGGATCAAGTAGATTATAAACTTAGAATTACATGTGCTGTACTGTTAAATTTATTTGTTGTGGGAATTAGAATTACGGGTGGGATGCATAACTTCAGGTAGTGAGTGCATTTTTTAAAAAATCCAGCTGTTATCAACTTCCTTTTTAAGTTTTCTCCTTTGAAATATATTTTGCAAAATAGCTGGCTGCATCAGTCTCCCTAGCAAGGTGCATCAGTCTCCCTCAGTATTAACTTTAAGCTGGAATTTAAAAACTTTTTTTTTCATCTATCCAGGCATTTGATGACAGAAAGACCTGTCCCCGGTAACCCTGATATTATTAGATTTGACAGTAGGTGATTATTTTTAGGAGTTTTAGGAGTTTTTAAACTTCTTTATAGAAGTTTGAAGTGTATTGTTTTAGCACTAACACGTTTGCTAATCTGGGTTCCTTTGGAGGAAGGTGTAAATTTAAACAAAACTAATAAGAAGAAAAATCTCTATTTGCACTCTTAATGCATTTGGGTTTAGAGCAGGGATGGCTAATATAACACCTTCCAGTTGTTGCTGGAGCACAACTCCCATCACCATGGTGACTGATGGGAACTGGAGTCCAACATCTGGAAGGCATGATGTTGGCTACTTCTGCTTTATAGCTTGTGACCCACCAAGCCAAATCTGGAGAAAGTAGCTGAGAGGGGTGTGTGTGTGTGCGCGCGCATGTGCTGGTTTTGGGGATCATGGGCTCTTCCTCAACCAGATCTAAGGTTTCAGCAAGCTATTCCTAAGGTAAAGGTAAAGGGACCCCTGACCATTAGGTCCAGTCATGGTCGACTCTGGGGTTGCGGCTCTCATCTCGCTTTAATGGCTGAGGGAGCCAGAGTACAGCTTCCGGGTCATGTGGCCAGCATGACTAAGCCGCTTCTGGTGAACCAGAGCAGCGCACGGAAACGCCGTTTACCTTCCTGCCAGAGCGGTACCTATTTATCTACTTGCACTTTCATGTGCTTTCGAACTGCTAGGTTGGCAGGAGCAGGGACCGAGCAACGGGAGCTCACCCTGTCGCGGGGATTCGAACCGCCGACCTTCTGACCGGCAAGTCCTAGGCTCTGTGGTTTAACCCACAGCGCCACCCATGTCCCTTAAGCTATTCCTAGTTTATATCAAAAATCTTAAGCCCAACTATGTGTTATGTTAAGTGTGAAAAAGCAGCTGGAGAGGGGCTGATTGAATGTGGGGGTGGGTGCAAAGGGGAGATGCCAGGAACCAAAAATGATGGCTGCACAGATGAGAGTTGGCTCACGTAGGTGAGTCGAGGGAAAAATGCATCCCAGGCAGTTTTTGACATGAAGCATTAATTTTTTTTTTTTTGATTAAAGAGTTTTCTCCAAACACATTTGGAACCAATTCTATTTGTGCAGCTGTCTTTTTGTTGTTGCTGTTCCTAACTTTTTCTGCAGCTGTTTTTGATTCACTCTGATGGGAGTGGGAAGATGGGGTTAACCCTTTCTCTCTTGCACCACCAAAAATGACACACACACACACACACACACACACACACGTGCGTACACACATACCTTTAAAGCACATTTGAAGCACATTCCCAGCAACCCTTAACTAAACACAGTGCCCAGAATTCTTTGAGGGAAAATGTTATTCGAATGTGCTTTAAAGGCACAGTGTGTATGTAGTCCCAAGAAGGGGCTATTTGCACCTGTAAATCTTCTTTGCAGCAAATAGCTTCAAGGATGGTATGCGACAAGAAAGGGGTGAGGGGAAAGAGTTAAACCTTTCTTCCTAATCCAGATCAGGATTACAACCAGCCTCTTGACTGTTCCCCCCCCCCCCAAGAGATATCTAAGCTGGTGACTCTTCAAATGAGAACGCTGTGCTTGGAAGACCTCATGCAGCAGGGCAATTCTTATGTTCGTAACCATCTCTTCATTTTTGGACTAAGGGTGCTTCCAGATGGGTGCTCCTCACACATGCCAGCATTTTGTAGCATCTGCAATAAGGTAAAGGTAAAGGACAGTTAAGTCCAATCAAAGGCAACTATGGGGTTGTGGAGCTCATCTCGCTTTCAGGCCAAGGGAGCCGGCGTTTGTCCACAGACAGCTTTCTGGGTCATGTGGCCAGCATGACTAAACCGCTTCTGGCGCAATGGAACACCGTGACGGAAGCCAGAGCGCACAGAAACACCATTTACCTTCCCGCCGCAGCGGTACCTATTTATCTACTTGCACTGGCGTGTTTTCGAACTGCTAGGGTGGTAGGAGTTGGGACACAGCAACGGGAGTTCACCCCGTCACGGGGATTCAAACTGTTAAACTTCTGGTCAGTGAGCCCAAGAGACTCAGTGGTTTAGACCACAGTGCCACCCGCGCCTCCTGGCATCTGCAATACCTCATTGGCATAAAAACGCCAGTCGATACCCCCCACATTTAATCCAAATTTATGCTTTCCAATGAAAATTCTGTAAAAAAACCCCAACCCAATTCTGTTGCCAATGACCCATCTCCAATGTCTCAGGAATCCATCTGCAAATTAAGGCCCCATCTGGAAGCACCTCATCTAGTCTTATTTGGTATTTGTGGGGCAGTCCACACTTTATACACAACAACAAATTCAAGTTTGCTGTTGGGTGTATCCTCAGTGGAAACTGCAGCCCTCTTCCAAATTTGGCAAGTACACCTCTGTGATATACAAGTCTTCAAATTCCTGTTTGTAACGTTGTCTTTTTTGCTTTGCACTGAACAAATCTTAGGTGCACACCAAAAAGTAGAATAAATTGGGGGGAGGGGCGGGGGTGGTTGCTGACGCACTCCTGTCTTTCACTGTTCTGACTGCTCCTGCTCACTCTTCCTTTGCTCTCCATCCCACTTCCAGCACATCATCACTGTGGCAAGAGGAGCCGCATAGTGTGTTATGCAGAGCACCCCTGGGGAAGGGATTGGGGAGTGGGAAAAGATTGCAAGAGTACCAAATCCGGTGAAGGGTTAATTAGGCGTGAGAGCATTGAGTGGGGCTCCAGATGAGTAGAAATAGAGCAGCAGCAGAAATGCAAGTTGGGTGGGAGAAATGCAAGTTAGTACTTTGATATTTTAGTGAGTGGGGTGGAGAAATGTTTGGATGCAAAACTGTCGGGAGATTATAGAGCATCTGGAGGAGTGAGAATTACAGAGTAAAAAGAGGACAAAGACACAGAAATAGGTGCAGTGAAAAGGCAGTTTTATTTACTTGTAATACTATACAGAGAGAAGGAAAAAAAACAAAACCCAAACCCAGAAAGTAGCCACAGATTCAGCATGGCTGTTGCTGGCAGTGTTCTGAAATCTCTTTTTATTTTTTTTGTCTGTCTGTCTTTGATTTTTTTTTTTTATCTGAAGAAAACGAAACAAAAAAGCATATACAGTCTCAAAAAGTACACTTCAGGTTACAAAGGACAGCAGCTATTTTCAGCCATTCTAATCCAGTAGTTAGCACAGCAGTTTATTGTCGTTCTTTCTCTCCTCTGCAAAATGGGATCTTTTAAACCTTTGCTCACATAGAAAGTGGGCGTGTTTAAAAAAGAAAAATCTCACCCATACTCTACGTTCACCAGAAAACTGTATCTCACACAACATTTTCTTGAGCCCCTCTTTGTAAAAATAAAAATGAATTCAAATCTTTATGGCACACAGAAAATCTTTTAAAAGTTAGGTGTTTGCCCTCCTCCTGACCTGGCTTTGTACTTGCTGATGAAAAGGAAAAACAGTTTTTAAATGGATTTGTCTCTTGCCTTGGCCTATACAGTGTGTACAACCTCAGTTGTGCTGGCTGGTGCTAATGAGAATTATAATCCAAAACATCTGGGAAACCAAACTGGAGGACTTGGTTAAACCCGGGAAGGGAAACATGAGTTTCTTCAGATGTGTCTGAACTACAACTCCCATTATCCTTGAACACTGGCTATAATGACTGGGGCTGATGAGAATTGGAGTCCAACAACATCTGGAGAACCAGAGATTCCCAAGCTAAACACTTGAATTCAGTGGGACTGACTTATGAATAAAAATGTAGTGGTCGGCAGAAAGTCTATGCATACTTACTTGGGAGTCTGCTCTGGGAAGCAATGTTATGTTTTTGTTTACATTGCAGTAGTTATATCTAAATTTGCATATATACACATATAAATTAGCAGATGCACAATTCTATACCGAACCTGCCATCTTTTGCCCACTTTTCCAGCGATGCATAACTACATACCATGCAACTATCCCATTTTAAGTGGGACACTTACAGAATTTACAGAAGCTGCGTTGGCTTCCAATTCCAATCCTGGATATCCCATTTTGGCTCCCTTGCTCTGGCTGCACTAGAGCATGGGACCAAAAGACATGCCTTTTTTTTTTTGGTCCTGCACTGTCATGTGTGTTAGTTGGCTCACATCAAAGCACAGGACCAAAAAAATAAAAATAAAATACAAATGGAACCCAAAGTCACACCAACTTACCTTGCCCCCTCTGTGCTGCCCACTTTTATTCCTCCTTCCACCGCAGCCTTCCAGCCAATTGACTTCTAGAAGCCGGTCTCCGCTTCCGAAAGTACGGCAGCACTGGCAGGGGAGGTTGCGGCAGTGGCAGGCAAAGGTGCGAGGGTGGGAGCCCAGAGAGGGGAGCGGGGCATGAGTGACAGGGACGGGGGTGGAGCAAGGGGGTGTGTGGCCTCCATTGAGGTTGTGTCCCAATTTGCCTCACTCTGGTGTTGGAGGGTATGCCTTATCAGTTGGGGAGGGCAGAAGTTGCAGTCTTGTGTTTGTTTATGCACAGGGGACTTTTCCAAAGATGGCGTGGCTTAACTGGATTGTGAATCAAGCTGTCAGTCAGGCCATTGCAAACTGATACTTTTTTAAGGGGGGGGAAGAAGACATGCAAACTGAATATAATGCTTGATCCTGTTGTAGTTTCGATCCCATAAATGCCTAGCTATGTGCTGAAGACTACATTCCCATGTGTACTTGCTTGGGAGTATGCTTCACTGAACTCAACAGTGTGGGATGTGATACATAAGTAGCAGTCAAGTACAACATTCCTTGTTTTCCTAGAGAAGACATGCGGGGGAATGTTTGGTCCAGCCAGTCGAAAACTTCCTGTTTCCTCCTGGCCTGGAGCATCTTTCCTCTTGCATGTGACTAGAGGTGGGCGTGACCTTACCTGCCTAGGTAACAAAAGGGCAAGGCACACAGCACACTTCATTCTTTTCGACTCTTTTTCCATCTTCCTTTCGTCGTGTGAACTGCAGTGACTGCCAGTCTGTAGTCACTGGGATTATCCCCCCATATGGGGTAGATCCAAATGTATATAATTTATAACCAAGTCTGCCTTCAGGGATCCAACTGTGAACTGATGATGTGAGTAAACTTCTTTTATATACGTTAAACAAGATTGTGGCATGTTTATTCTTTTTAAGATGGACTAAAAGGGAATTTACCAGGAACATACAATTCAATACTATCTGCTGTGCGTTTATAAGGGGAATGTGAAACTCTGCTAAGGATATTAATAAACAATATATCTTCTCCTGCCTCCCTGAATATTCCCAGAAACAGGACTTGTGAGCAAACATGTTTAGGATTGTGCTGTATGTTATTTGCCTATCACCAGGGATAGCTCATGTACTTAAAGTTACATCAGTTAACCAGCTATTGCTGCACTCTAAGTATGCTATCTTACAAAATGAATGTTATAAGGTCAGGATGTTAAGTTGACTGAAGGGCATCTGAACAAAAGTTCCTGTATTTTAAATGAATAGTGAGTTCAATCCAACCCAACTTTAAAATCGCACCAATTTTGCCATCATCAATGGGTTTTTGAAGTGCTGAACTTTGGCAGGATTGGGCCGTAGCATTTTAAAGTCAAGATACTTTAGATCAGCATATTTTGCTGACCTGGAAAGGCTTAACGAATTGCTGTTTGAAAAGCCTCATTTGGAATGCAGTTAATCTGAAAAGCTCGATTTGCAGAAGATTTTCTTTTCAGAGTATAATTTAAATGGATCCCAATTTTTATTGGCATGCAGGAGTTCTCTCTCAATGGACTTGGAAAAGTCTTCTTATAAAAGCAGGTGGATATTATACGTAAATAAGATTGGTTATTTACAGCAGTGAGATATTTTGTTACATGCTCAATAATATTTATGAATTAAGATGTGTGTATTAGGGATGGAAGTTTATGTCAATTTTGGTTATCTCAGTTTCTCTTATTTCCAGCTTTAACTTTAACTTTTCCACATTTTGAAGCAATTTGTGGTTTGGTTTTTTTAAAAAAGAAAATCTGTATGAAAATTCACCAGCGTTTAAGTGCAAATTTCTTCTAATGTACACATTTTTGCATGCAATTTTTACTAATGTACATCTTTTTTCAAGCATTTTTTTTCATAACTGAATGCATTTCAGTGTGTTATTTTCACCAATGCATTAGTTTTATGCACATTTCTCTCTAATGTATGCACTTCGTCAGCACTGTTTGGCTGGTGAAAGCAAAGTTTGGATAAGTGTGAATTTTGGTTTCCCTATTGTTTTGGAAGATGCAAATTTGATGGGTGGGTGATGTGATGGGTAGGGGGAGAGAGGGAGCTCTGTGAGCATAGTCAGTTGAAAGTTAGAGCGGTTCTACACATTATGCAGTGAGAGATGGTAGATGGAACATTGGAATCCTATATGTCTTTACTCCTACATGTAATGTCTTACTGACTTTGGCAGAGCCTGCTGTCAGGTGGGCAGATAATTGTAGTTAAAGATGGCAGAATCCTGACTGTACTATTTTGGGCACAGACTGCAAAGGAACCCTGAAACAATCTAGAAGAGAGGAATTGCATGAGATTTTTGTCAGTTGATTCAAAATCACATCCAGTAGCAAGGAAAAGCAAACATCTGAAAGCAATACGCTTCCATCTAAAAACAGCAACATTCAGCATTTAGTAGTAAGTAATGTCTTCACTGCTTGAACCTCCACTAACTTTAAACTTTGAATCATTTTACTATTTTCTTAACAGGAAGAAGTGCAGTGGAAAGGGGAACACGGAGGAATGTAGTTCCAGTACGTTTTTTTCAGAGCAGAAACAATCTGCCAGAATAATTAACAGACAGATAATGAAACTTCCAAGTTTGTTGCAGATTAGCATAGAGGAAGGAAGAGAATGAGGAAAACAGTGAAGAAGAGGCTGGGTATGTCATCACTTTTCTTTGTTGGGATTCCTGCTTCATAGTAGTAGTTTAAATGGTAACACTTCTTTGAAAGGTTGCTTGCCTTTCTAATTAAAAGCTGACTGTTGCTATTCAGCTAGCTGAAGATGTTTTGTTAAACCTGTCTAACAAGTTGAAAGAACAGTCCGGTTAAAGAACGATTTGGTTTACAAACTCTGCAAAACCGGAAGTGGTGTCTTGGTTTGAGAACTTTCCCTTGGTCTAAGAATGGAATCTGAACGGTAGAAGGACACCGGTGGCAGGAAGTCTCATTAGGGAAAGCACGCCTTGGTTTAAGAACAGTTTCGGTTGAAAAATGGACTTCCAGAATGGATTAAGTTCATAAACTGAGGTACCACTGTATATATATATATTGCATGATCACCTCAGCTGCTGCCTGCATTTTTAGACTTTCCTTGAGGGCATGGCTGTGAACTCTCCTGGGATGCTGATGGGGTGTGTGTGTCATGATGAGTTCCTAACACTACACCACTGCTAGCAGGTAATCCTAAACCTCTGTTGTGAAGGGGACAGAAAGTAAAAACAACCATGCAATTCCCTCTGCATCCAGAATTGCCAGATGCACTATTCAAGGCCCCAATGGGCCACTGTCTTGTTTTCTGTTAACCGTCTATAAATGAAAAGGCCTTTAAAAAATAAATAATATTTGATAAATGATCGCGCAAAAGCGCTTGTATGCTTGAGCTCGGGTCACAATTTGCCCACATTTTCCCTGTTGACTTGGCTGGAATAAGGATCAATCTGTTGTATAGCCTAGCTCCCCCCCCCCCCAGTTGTTATATCAGAATTCTGCAATGCAATGCCCCAACATGCAGCTGGGAGGATCGACTTGTGAGACCATATAGGATGCAGTTAAAGTCAGAACAACACTATGAGAAACACAGGTACATAGGGGCCCCAGATTTGCAGACCGTGCCATATTAGTTATGAGATACATCATGTCCTTTTTGGGATCGAACAGGAGACTAAAAGCGAATGTTGTGTTCATACAGCTTTGGGGCGCAGCCTGCATTGCTGGAGGTCTCCGGGAGAGAATGAGAAAGAAGAGAGTGCTAAGGCATTTTGTCCAATGGCACATCATACCTAGATTTTGTCATTCATTTAGATAATATCACAAAGGCAAACTGGAGGAGTAATGTAAACATATACTATACAGTACATCAGCCACAGGAAACCAAAAGAGAAAAACAACCCTGTAATTCTTTTCTTTCTGTATTGATACTCCTTTAACTGTAAGGGGATACTTGGTCAATATGGTGGTTCCGTTCTACATCTCATTCTTTTTTAAAAAAATAATCAGATAAGAATGTAGTGATTTTTGCCAGGATGGGGACAGGGGAATCCTCAAGAAAACTTAGGTGAACTTGTAGAAACTTTGAAAATACAAAATATAAAAAAAATGTACAGGTTACCTTTTTTTTTTTTAATTCTATGAAAACATGCCGAGAAGATTTTTCTCCCTTGTGTATTTTTAAAATTTATTTACAAAAGTTAAGGCGAAAACATTAATTGTGCCACCCAGTCATGAAGCTAATCCTTTCTGCCTACATTTCCTTAAACAAAAGTGTTTTTCTGTGCTGGAATTGCAAATACTCAATCACTGAAAGAACATCTAGGTGCTCTGAGGGTGTATCTCCGTTACAGACTTGCAACTGGGAATTGCAGTTCTGTGAGAGGCACGAGAGATTGAAAAGGAATTGTCAGCTCCCTCCCCAGTCTGCAGTTCCCAGGATACTTTGAGGGAAGTCACTGAAGTTGTAAAAATGACACAAATGTGTAATCTAAGTGATAACGACCACTAGGAAAACTCAGCAGGGAATCTCTCTCTGGTTCTTACACTGCCTAGGCTCTTTGTTCTTTTTAACCTTTACTTTCCAGGCCTATCCTGTTTCCAGCATAGAAGAAAAAAATTGAAATAAAATTAGTTTAGCAACATAGGAATATGTCTTATACCACATCAGACCATTGGTCTATTTCTAGCCTGGTATTGTCTGTTCTGACTGGCCGCAGCTCTCCTTCGTTTCTTCCCTGTCCTTACCTGAAAATGCCAGGACCTTTGCCATGCCAACCAGGTGATCTACGACTGAGCTATTGAGCTATATGGTCCCTCCCTTAAAAACACTCCCCCCTCCACCTCGAAACTCAGTTATTCTAGAACAATATGCATGCCCAAATCTAGATGATTCAGTTATTATTATTGTTATTATTATTATATTTACTAAATTTGTTAGTTCCAGCCCAAAGCGACTTACATTTTTGCTATGCTTCATTCATTTTCATGTGGGTAGATTCTCCAAATGTATGCAAAGAGCATTGCCTGATGTACAACTGAATGGGATGGCCTCTGATCACCTCTGGTTCATGCGTGCATTGGACCCTGTTGAAAGTTTGGGGTGCAGCCGATATATTCACTCATGTAAACACGACTGTTTGGGGCTGCAGGGTTGATCAGATATTATGGCTTGGAAGCAAGACTAAGTTATTTGAACTGATTTCCCTTTGAACAATGGGACTCAAGTTCAACTAACTTTGCTTGGATCCGAGGGGATGCTCTAATACTTTTTGAGAAGCCAGCAGGGGTAAACCCATATAGCTCAAGACCCATCTGTTGACTTGAATGTAGTTCAGGTGTGCTTAGCTGAATCATGTTTACTGTAGGTTGTGCTTGGTAGGAAACTAGTCTCTCATATATTTTAAAGGTGCCATTGTAGATGCCTCCATGAAAATGATCATTTTTTTTCCTGGTTTAACATTGACGGCATACAAGAAGAAGCCCAGGAAGATGACTTCTCAGGGCCTAAACTGCAATGAGTGAAACTCAGTTTTCTGTATCGGGGGAAAAAAAGAATGCTTTTGTGCTCTCTTTCTAACCATTAAGGATAAAACTTTGCTGTGCCCTTATATCTTATAATAAGGTCATCTGAAGCATTTTGATGCTAAATGAATGAATTCCTAAACCTTTTCCATACCTATGCAACTTGAAAACAAATACCTAAACCTAATAATATTTCCCAATGCTTCCTATGCAAGTCAGAGCTGCAAATGGTTACCCTTTTTATCTCCCTTTTGCCATGTGAGACATAACATACAACGGAATTCTTTAGTTCTCTAACTGGGCTACGTCAAGGACACTGAAGCTAAAAAGGGCATTGGATTTGTTTGGAACCTGCAAAAAATGGAATTGCAGGGGTGTGGAAGACACCAGATGGATGCTGTGTGGGAAATTATGGGCTATGCCACACTTAACCTAACAAACCAAAAATAGAGGGAAGAATATGAATATTTATAATTAGTTTTTAAGTAGATGGAAGCTGTTATCCATTAGAAATGCAGGGATCAGCTGGAAAACTTGCTTAATCTCTTTGCACTTCTGCAAGTTTATTTTATTGTATTGTTTATAATGTAGAGTTTGGATATTCAGCATTGGTTTTGAAATTATCATACCCCTCTTAGCAGAAAATAAAATAGCTGCATGAGAGAGACCATCCTTCGAAGAGATCTTTTTAAGGCTGTGATCCAATGCACACTTATGTGGGAGCATGTTCCATTGATATCAAGGGCAGCATACTACCAGGTAAATGTGTTTAAGACCAGGATATGATATAATCCTGCAAATCCTGCGGTGGTCGTTTGGTATTCCCGACATGAAAGTTACCATGCATGGCACAGAAAGAAAAGAGTTAAGAGCGGAAACATCATTCAACACAATGTTTAAAGCTAATAGTTAATACAGTGAAAGCACCACGAGAGAGAGAGAGAGAGAGAGAGAGAGAGAGAGAGAGAGAGAGAGAACAGGTACATTGTGAGAAACAACCTCAGATGCTGGCTTTGCCATCGTTCTAAAAAATGAAATTCCTCCTTGGTTGAAATCATTTTAATGCCTCTAGAAAATATTGTTTCTAATTTGAATGTCACACATGTAGCTATCAACCAGAAATATCTCCACTGAAAAAATAGCTAGTGGGATACAGAGCCTAAGCAAGGGTACAGATGTTTTCCATCTGTCTCAAATTACTATAGTGGCTTCATTTGTGCCTCCTTCCAGTTTGAGACTTCATCAACAGGCTGTCTTTTCACATAAGGGTGCCTTGAAGAGGACACCTATCACTTGCATTAGTCA
This sequence comes from Podarcis pityusensis, assembly GCF_964106645.2. Classification (NCBI taxonomy): domain Eukaryota; kingdom Metazoa; phylum Chordata; class Lepidosauria; order Squamata; family Lacertidae; genus Podarcis; species Podarcis pityusensis. The sequence goes on from NC_138042.1 coordinate 26,967,063, forward strand.
GAAATTGCCACTGGGTGTCATGGGCTTAAATGAGTAATTCTGAAATTCTTACCAACGCAGAACCCCAATGGACTCCGAAAGGGAGTTCTACAAGAGTGCAGATAGAAAAAAGCTGTATCGGTACATGTGTAAGTTCACCACAGGTTCATTGTTAATCATCGTCATCATCATAATTGATCGTGAGATACTTGTTTGAAACAATGGGCCAGCTCAAATGCCTTCACGGAGGGAGTGGCAGAAGGCCTCTGGCTCACACAATCTCCACAGCTCCGCCATTTAATTCGCTGCGGGAAACATGAATGACCAAACAGGAGATCCCACTGTTGCTTGAATGTGGGGTGTCTTATAAGCTTAAGAGATCAAATCCTCTGGATTTAGAGGCTAGCATCTTTTAAGGTCAGAAGAGAACTCACAGTCAAACAATCATGGGATCTTCTGTTTTTTCTTCACTTTTCCTTGCAGTGAGAAAGTAACATAAAAGGATCATGTGAACTCAAGAACCAGTCTTGTCCTCTCCCCTCAGCTGCTATCCTGAGGGAAAATAGTGTCTGACTATGCCCAATGAGACAAAGTAGGGAAGGACCCTCTGTTATTCTGCGACCTTTATGAGAATTCCTTCACGACGAAATGAGAGAGCGAAAGGCTATTTTGCTGAATTTTTGGAAAACAAGGAGGACTATGAGTCACCTTGGGTGAATGGGTCCCTAATTGCCTCCTCTTGGTCACCAGCCATTGAAGCGCAATGTTCTTGAAAACCGTTCCAGTGATACAAAAAACCAGCATCTCAATTTGGTCTACCCTTATGGCTTACTCTCATTTCTTCCTGAAGAAATACTCTATGAGAATGCTCTGAGGCTACATGAACGCAAAAGCAGAGCTCGCTCCAATCTGAAGGCATCAGCTTCCTCACTTTGCTCCCCACTTTGTCCTCTGGGACAAACTTGATAACGTACTCTAGATGAAACTTATCTAATAACTTGAGAACTGGGCCTTTTCTCTCCTTAGGGAAAACTGCAGCTTTCCTAACCGCTTTTGATAGGAACAGTGATCAAACCATGCAATCGTTATCATATCCTTAAGTCAACTGCAAACGAATCTTTCACATACCAGGGTTACAGCAGGCCACAAAAAATTAAAAATAATAAAAATATGGAGGCACTGTTACCAAAAGGCAAGTCATTAAAATCAGTGCCTGTGCTTCAATCATGGATCTGTTCCCCCCAACATGCCTACTTCCGTCTTAAGGTACGGAGCTGGAGCAGATACACAATACTGTAACCTGGAAGATTTAGGGAAGGCCAGAACCCAAGTCCAAAACCATCACTCTCAATTCTCTAGGCAGAAAAAGAATTCCATTTCACTGTCAGCTGCGTTTGTTGGCGTGAACCATGTTGTGTTTCTGTTGTCGTAAAATATACTCCAGGTCTGTAAGACAGCTTTTGCCAACCCGGTGTCCTTCAAGATGGTTTGGACTACAAGCCCCATCAGCCATGGTCCTGGTTGAGGCTGATGGGAGTTGTGGTCCAAAACATCTGGATGGCACAAGGTCGTTGGACGCTGCTTTGGCCAACACACAGCTGCACACACACAAGTCCCATTGAAGCCAATGATACCACCTACATTGAACTCTCTTCTGAGGAGCCCAAGGAGTAGCTACAGCTCTGTAGCTACTGTGGAACATTAATTCATAGCAGTGAAGCTGGCACACAACCCCATGAAAATGAATGGAGGTTGCACAGGAGCAGTGCTTTGCTGAGTCAAACTCACTTGTTTGTGACCCACCCGCTAAGCACAAGCCCCAGCAGTTATGTTGGAGGTTTTATGGGGCCAAGTCTTGCTGAAAAACTACTAGAACAAAACAAAGGTTGTGAAGCTTTTTGGGGAAGGAAGAGCCCAAATGCTGTAATATCAAAATACTAGCATGATCATGTGCTCTCCCCTTGCCCCAGTAAAAAATAAAACCTATTTTTGGTGGGTTTTTTTGTTTGTTTTTTTAAGAAAACACACACTCACATTAAAATGCAGTTTAAGGCTCACATGTATGTGAAACTTAAAAGAGTCCTGCAACATCCTTGGAGGCTGATCATACCTGCTAGATATATAAAGTAAAATTCTTAATATACATTTATAAGTTTCATAAATATATGCAATATATAAATATGCATATTCACACACAGCCATCGATGCATATTCATATATTATATATTTATATAGATATATAGATATAGATAAGATCTGTTTCAAATACGAAAGTGATTTTGTGTGTGTTCACTTTCCGTTTCTGTCTCACCCTTTTTAAAAAATAATCCTAAAACAGTGCATTTGGTGAGAAATCACAATTTCACGATTCATCTCCCTTGAAGAACTAGAAAAAACCAGAGAAACCCAACTGCAAGGCAATGGAGGCAGTCACTTCCAGTTCACAGTATTGCAGTTAGAAAAATACAGTGAGGTCTAAGGGAGTGATGGAGCACGAGCTGCTCGGAAGAAGAGGAAGAAAGGAAGAGGTGGTCACATGACAATACAGCATTGACAGCGCTTTTTCTTTTCTGTACCTGGGAGTTTTTCCATTGGTAGACTTTCCTCCTTCCCCTCTGGTGAGGAGGGCTCAGTTGTGTCCGATAAGGGCCTCCCAGAAACCAACTCTGCGGCGTTTCCATCCATGGTTGAGACATCCGTCACAGTCTTCTCACGTAGCGACTTTTCATCGTCTTCGTCGATGAGGACCAGTTCGGCTTTGATTGTCTCATCATAGCCCAACACCTTTTTTGTCTCATCTTCATCATCAATGTTTTGGTAACCCATAAATATCATTGTTACAGGGTGATCTGCGGTGGCTTCTGGGACTTCATCCCCAGAAAGTTTTGCTTGGTGTCGTGGGTTCTCGGAATGCCTTTTGCTGGATTTGTGCACCATCTCTAGTTTGGCCTCCTTGAAAAGCATCTGTTCCTTCATATGACTGAGGTTTCCGTCCGCTATCGACACAGTCCCTCCTTTTACGCTTGATTGTCCAGCCTTCTGAATGAGTTCATCTACATCCTTTGAGCTCAACTTGTGCACTCCGTTCTCTACCACCGCACCCCCAGAGTGCATCTCATAGACTACTTTGGTACCATCGTCATAGACTTTGATTCCTCTTTGAAGGGCAGCCTCTGGGCCAATGGGGGATGTAGAGAGAATCTTGGTCTCTCCTGTCTGTTTGTCTTTCTCCACATTAATTTCCATGCTGTACAAAGCTTGAATGGAAACAAGAGAGGAAGTGCATGTTACAACAACAAGAAGCATGTGAATGGTTAATTGCCAAACAGACAAGCAGACAACTGCCCCCCTGCCCTGCCCCCCAGTAAGGTGTCGCCCAAAGCGCCAAGCGATCTATGTTAGAGGTGTGGTGCATACTGTGAAGAAAAGCAGTTGTTAACCTACAGCGCTCAATGACACTGGTGCGAGCCATATCCTCTATCAACCTGAGCAGAGAGCTTCCTAATATTACCTGTGTTCAAGGGATTCTGTTAAATCAGGGAGGTGACAAACAAGCAGGTCTACCACCATGTCTCCATGGCCAAATGACTTCAAACTCTTAGGACCAGTGTACATGCTCACCTGACTGATCTAGATAAAGAGGATATTATATACAGCACTGAAAGTCAATCAAGAATTTCAACAGATATGGAGTTTCTTCACCACTGTCAGACATTCCCTTGGGTGTTTTGTTTTGCTTTGTTTTGTTTTGTTGTGCAGGAGAACCTCCACTTTATCAGGAGAAGACATCCAGAGCGTATCATATCACCATGAGGAAGTGTCAGGGAGAATGGGATACATAAAGATGTGTAGATTAGGGTGTATGCCGTGATTCTGCAAGACTGCAGAAAAGCTACAGAATGTGGTAATAGGGGTACAAAATTCAGCTCCCTGAGAATCTCAGCTTCAGCTAACAAAGCCATTCTCTAGTCCTGCAAAGATATGGGTGTGGGTGATACAATCTCAGAAGCCAATGCTCAGCAAGTTGCTCAATGAGATTTCCATTAGCTGGGGCTTTGGAGCCATGTACACACATTTTGAGAATAAAAAGAAAGAACGCAAATCTGATTGAGCCACTTAACTTATGCATGCTGCAAATTTCAGCATAGATAGGCCTTCCTGAGAGTACTGAAATATAAATTATGAGCTTCTATGCTTCCGTGTACAAATATTCCCACTAAGGATTTAGATACTTTTCCTGCTTAGCCTACCAAAATCTGGGGGGAAGCTTGAACGGTCTTCCATAAGGTTTACAAAAACTAATAAAGATGGGCAAGTTTGGCTTCACTTATCATTCTTAACCCAGCAGTGAAAACAGGGAAAGATCAAAAGGAAACAGAGGAAGGAGGCTTAGTGTGCCTGAAATATAAAGGTCCACAAGGGAGTAGCAAGGAATTGGCCTCCAGCTTCACAGCATCATCAGTCAATACAGCTAGAAGATGCGGAATCCATAGCCAATGCAGCTTCCACTTCCTGATCCATCCAAGGCCTGGCTCACACATGCACACAACAACAGTTGATTCATTTGCACTCAGTGTACATAGGATTACTACACACATGTTGACTCCACTGAAAGTACTGCATTTTGCTACGAGAAAGTATTAGAGTTCTTTCTATGACAGCAGATCTGTGGCAGTCCATGTGCAGAAGTCACCTCTTGAGATGAAGTTATCGAATGGCAAGCATGCATGTATGTATAAACTGTCCCTAAGATGCACATGACAGCTAGGTTGGGATGCATGCGGCAGGAATGTGCATGTACTTCACACTGTAAACAGCCATATCATACAACTGTTTCTGATGAGCAAAACACACATTGGTATTTTGCAGGATCCGTACTGCCAGTTCAGGCTAGGCCTCAGCCCCAGTACGAAGTTTCCTCTCCAGCTGACAGATGATAACCTAGCCAATGAATGCCTTTTACAATACAAGGATTGATCTCAACCCAACTCCTCATTCATGAAATACTGCCATTAAAGGGAGACCTTCATAGGATTTTAGAAAATTGGGACCTGGATAAACAGAACAGAATCAATTGGTACACATAGGAAGAAGGCAGCAGTAGGTGGCATAAACTTTGAGCATTGCTTCCACAAACCCATCCAGCTCTGATCATCTACTGACACTTCAATATATTGTTTATTTAAATTTAATTTTCTGAATTTGGCTTCTGGTCCCTGACTCATGGCAGGTTAGGATCTAAATGCAACCCATTTCAAAACCTCAAATACTAGTGTTAGGGAATTTGGAGGCAGTTTTGGCACTCTGGGTAAATTAACATTTATGCTTCTGCTTTGACTTCCTCAAGGCCTTCCTTCCATCTATATCTATATATACTTAGAAAAAAGTAAACATTTGTTGTATAAGCTCTTGCTCAAGGACCAGCTACAAGCTGAAATCTTTTCTACTTATTTGGAAGCAAGTATCACTGAACTCCATATACGTCTGAGCAAACAGGCATAAGATCAGGCTGCAAACCATTTTCTAAGAACAAAGAATATATTGGCACCGTAATAAAAGTTTAGAGAGAGGCAGTCTTTACAATCTATTATTATGAAAGAGGTCTGATTTGAACTGTACCATGATATCCCAAAGAGAACTTGTAAAAAAACCAAAAACTTATGGCATTACTACAAGTAACAGACTGATTAAGGGTTTGTTATACTGTATATATGTTGATTCAAACATCTTGGCTCCTCAACAGATTTCACCACCCCTCTCCCTTGTTTTCTAGCAAACAACCATAATGACTACTCTGGTATTGGCAACAGTTTAACTGAGCACAGTTTTAAAATGAAAATTCCAGTGAAATTGGCCACAATGAATCGTAACAAAACATTGTTGATGTAGCTAGCATATACCTTGGCTGAGTCTATTAGTTCCGCTGCACTTTTTAAAAAGAATACTGAACATAAATCACATCATTAGTTTTAATTGTGGTTCTTTGACCCACCAGCAGCTACATATTCCAAACTGGGGGTTTGGCCAAATTCTGTATTCTCATGGGATACTATAGGTTCCAAAACTCTACAATAAAAACCAACTAGCAATAGGGGGTGCTTGAAGAATTTTGTTTATATTTCAGCATGAGCTGACCTGTTCCTCACCTCCTACACTGATTTGTGGATCAGAACACAGCCATCCATCACATTCCCACACTTTTCCAAATGTTGCAACACAGTTCTTGGTTCAAAAAAAGTACAGTGGTATCTTGGTTCTCAAACTTAGTCGACTCCTGAAATCATTCAAAAGCCCAGGCGCAGCTTCCGATTGGCTGCAGGAGCTTCCTGCACTCAATCGGAAGCTGCGGAAGCCACGTCAGACATTCGGCTTCTGAAAAACGTTCACAAACCAGAACACTCACTTTCAGGTTTGCAGCATTTGGGAGCCGATTTGTTCGAGAGCCAAGCTGTTCGAGTACCAAGGTACCACTGTACAGTGGTACCTCTGGTTGCAAACGGGATCCGTTCTGGAGCCCTGTTCGCAACATGAGCAGAACGCAACCTGCGTCTGTGTGTGTGCGGGTTGCGATTTGGTGCTTCTCCGCGTGCGTGTGACGTCATTTTGAGTGTCTGCACATGCGCGAGCAGCGAAACCCAGAAGTAACCCTTTCCGCTACTTCCGGGTTGCTGCGGGACGCAACCTGAAAAGATTTAACCTGAAGCAAACATAACAAGAGGTATGACTGTATTGACATGCATTTAACAATGCATATTTTGAGATAGATTATGCAGCAAATGGGAATTTTAAGACAAAATACTTTCCAAAAAAGTTATTTAAATGTGATTTTTCTGGGTGCAGAATTTTTTTAAATTGCAGATTAATGTGGATATGGAATGGGACACCCTCATGAGTAACCACCTATGAAAGTGGCAGAGACCAGAAATATATTGTTCCGTCCATCCCAACTTAGCAATAAGGCCTTCACAGGCACATGGGTTTAGATGGCATATGCTCATTGACTGTCGAGCTGAGGAAAGACCATGCTTCCTGAAACATCCCTTGAGGGTTAGCAATGATTCTTTGCAATTTCAGAATGTTCACAAAGCAGCAACAAGACAGCATTTATATAAAATCCCAAGTGGAGCCTCATTGCTTCTTTTCCTTTCAGTTGAAACTGTGAGTAACACTGGGTTGTTGATTTTTTTTATTTTTTTTTGATAGGCTGGAAATTGATAGGGTCACTGGTGGAAGCTACACCCTTGTGCAAATTAATTGAAACAAACAATGAATTTAGTAGTACAAAACTCACATATACATACATTAGTAAATGATATGACCTCCGCTATTTTTAAGCAGCATTTGAAAACGGTTTGGCATGGAGTCTACTAGTTTCAAACAGTCACTGTTGACTTTCTGATCCCTGGACCAGACTTGAATCAGTGCCTGAATGAGCTTCTCCATAGTCGTACAGTCTACAGCACGGAGGCGACTTTTGCATATAGCCCACAAATTGTCAATGGGATTTACATCCGGGGAATTCCCTGGCCAATCAAGTACCTGTATTTGCTGCTCTGTCATGAATTTCTTCACCACTTTTGATGTGTGACAGGGGGCTATGTCCTGCTGCAGTATCTCAGTACTATCAGGATACCTCTTTTCCAGCTCTGGAATAACTCTCTTTCTTAGAACCTCAATAAATTGTGGTGAGTGCATTATTCCTTCTATTGGCTGCAGGCTTCTGACACCATAATGATCAGCTGACTTTTTGTGTTTGTTTTGGGTACAGGATTACGAGTAAGATAGAAAACATGCTTTGTTTCAATTAATTTGCACAAGGGTGTAGATGAGGCTATTTTAAGAACTAGATCCAGCTTGCAGGCCAGCAACTGTCCATCCCTGTATTACAGTTTGTACCTATGCATAGAAACTCTTTTGCTGGTTCAGGTAATAGGTCTGCACTGAATCTAGTACACTGACTCCAACTGTGGGAAGTCAGACGACCCAGGAAATCTGAGAAGTTGTGTATGATGAAGACAGATGCCCCCTTGTTGTTCAATGCCAACATCTGGTTCTCAGAAGAGAAGGCTGGTTTTTCACTCATTGCTTCTCTGCCCCAGAGCACAGAACACTACTAGGGGCAACATTTTGCTGATTCTGTCAACACAACAAAATGGGGCAAACCTTGCATCCCATCGCAGACATGCTTACTGCAGAAAGGAACAAGACCCACTGAGCTCAACTGAATTTACTTCCTAGTATACAATTCTTATGGCTGCAACTTAAATATTCCAAAGGTCTTTCATGTGATGAAATTTCCTCTCACGCTCAGATTAAATATCTTCAAACATGTTTTAAATAAAAAAATCCCCCTCATGCCATTAAATGAGGACTTGAGTCAATGTGATTTTGTAAGATTGCAGCACACTCGAACAATAGCAACATTGTTTTACATACATACATACATTGTGTTGTCTGAAGCTTGCGGGGTCCGTATGCAGCTCTGGGATTTGATCATGCGAAAGTAAAATTATATACAGATGTGATCCCTTTGCTTTAGAATGTTGCATCCTCCCCCCCACCCTAATCAGCTTGGAGCTCTGCTCTTGTCCTTTTGAAAGTGACTTGTGTTTCACTCATATTCAGCCATTTCAGAGTTTTCTCCTATTTCCTACTGTATTCTTTGTAAACAGATGATCTAAGCAGGTTGTGTGGAGGAAGGGTTAAAAGCAAGAGGTGTTGGGTCTCCTTTTTAAACCCAATTCACCTCACATTTCAGATAATTTCAAATAGAGGCACCATGCCCATAACCAGCACTCAGGCCCTTTCGTCCACTGCCCCTACCACCTACCTGAAAACAAAAAGGTTGCATGAAGAAACTCCAATAGAGACTCGCTGTGTTGCTTTTATATGGAAGAATGCATACTTGTAAAGAATCAGGTCCATTTATTTGACTCCATCCATTAATCTGCATTGTGTTGATGTGACAGCTACATTTGAAGACCACCTCTATTAATATCTTTTCCCTGGACACCTTTAGTTACACGGCATCGTTTTGGAATATTACTATTCTCTCCCGTTGGTGTCGTAGAAGTCCCAGAGAATGGGGCTTTAGTAGACAGATGAGCAGTGAAAGAATAATGATCGACTTAACTGCTTCATGAGAATGAAGTCCCACCTGGATTCCATCTCTTAAAATAGGTGTTTATAGGTTTCTTAATTTTTTCAAGCAATTTCCCACACACACATTTGCAATGTATAGTGAACTAAAAACTAAAAACTAAAAACAACCCCTGACATTTGGACTCAACATCTTGCTTAGAATCCTAATCGGAAAACAAGTGTCAGTTTCCCTCACGAGGCTGTTTTTTTTGTCTACGTGTGGAAAATAGGAGAAGCTAGAATGCTGTCTGTTTAGAAACCAGAAAACCATCCTCTCCACTCCAGACGTGTTTCGAAAGAGAGGCTCTATGTAATGCTGTAATGCTGGTGCTTCTTTTTACATGCAAGACAGAGTTTCATTGAAACAGAGGATAGACTGCATCCTATACTTGGGTCACATCTACACCCTTCATTTAAGGACCGTTGCCTTCCTCTGAAGAATATTGGGAACTGCAGTTCACACCTAACAAAAAATACAGTTCCCAGCACGCTCAACAAACTACAGCTCCCAGTACTCTTTGGGCAAAGGCATGCGCTTTAAATGTGTTTTAAAGTTATGGTGCAAATGTGGCCTGACTTGTGTGTTTAAGCACTGACTTGTGTAAATGGTCCATGAATTTTAACCATATCTCACGTTCGCTGGATTGCATGGTCTACCACCAATTACTTCCAGAACTGGGTTGATGCTATTTATTTATTTTTGCTCACAAACATAAATGTCCTTGCTGTGTAAGTTTTTAAAAGGCCAGACCCTCAAAAATATCCCCCTCTAACTACATATTTACATTTGAGAAATAACTCCCTTCTTACGATATCTCGGTTAACGTTTAACCACCCTTGATGTTTTTTAAAAATAGATATAACATAGAAAAACACATATCTAGCTTGCTTACTGGTTACTTGCTAAGTCATGAGCTGTTTCCTCCTGTTTCAAGTATAGCTGGGCATTAGTCCCAGGGAATCAAATATGTTTTTGAAAAGATAATGTCTGCCACATTGGCTGAAAGAATAAACCATGCTGCGCTGAGACTTACCAGTTACCCTGTTTGTTCCGTCTTTCCCAGGAACCGGCTCTGTTGTTCGTGAATAGAGGGTTGTGAGTTCGGGGAGCTGGGAGTAAATGTAATTTACTGCATCTGGTTGTCAGGGAACAGGAAATACAGTTAGGTACAGCCATATGGACCCCAGAGGCTTCACCGCTTAGGCAGCAGAGTTCCTAACTTATCGCCCCAAACAATAGACATCAGAAGCTTTGTGACAGATAATTGCATCAAAGCAAGCAAAACGCAGAGTCACCCTGCTTTGACTGCCATTCAATAGACTAGCTGAGGTTGGAGAGAGAAAGACCAGATGACTAAAACTTTTCTAGTTGTACGTGCACATAATCATGTGTCAGGAGGTTCTCGATTTTAGCAGGTCAGTGACCCCTGAACATGAAATAAAATTTTAAAAAAGGAATCACCATTACACAACAGGGATAATCAATTCTACAACTGCCAGCTTTTATTGCTAGTGTGAGTTCGTATCTTTCCCAATGCAATTAAATACATTGTTTAGTTATGGTTTTGTGTTCATAAGCTAGTGGGTGTTTAATTTGTTTCTACAGCTAAAATGCGTATATTAAGTAATCTTTGCATTCTGATTCCCTCCATCCAACTTGAATTTATATGCTTATTGCAAAAATTGTTTGGTCATGTTTTGAAATGTTGTAAACCATCCCATGATGGTTATTGAAGGGCTGGAGATACATCTCTCTCTCCCTCTCTCCCTCTCTCTCCAAAGTGGTAACCTGGAAACCTTTTGGTTGACTTTCATCTTATTCTAAGGAGGCCGGTCACAAAACACACACCTCACTAATAAACAGGAAGCTAAAATATAATAATACAGCACACCATTTAAAGTCTTTATTTTGTGTAATGGGCCATGTGGTGTCCTAGATCTTTTCTGCAGCTCTGTATAGCCCCCCCCCCCCAAACAGTTTCTCTAAGTTGATTTATAAGCCAGTCAGCCTGGCTTTTAGCATAAACTAATGATGAGTATAAACTAAACTGTACCTGGCTGGTTTCTGTTTCTGTTTTAAAATCATGCTTCCACGTACTAATCCAAAAGACCTAAGAAGCAGACCTTTGTGTGTTGTGCCTTACAAACTGCTCCCACAAACAGACACAAAGCCATTATTTATGGCAACACCATTGTCTGCCATCACTGAGAAAATGTGTGGAACAAGCTGCTGTGTGTTTTACAAGATTACTTTGGCAGGAACATCCCCCATTTTTTGCAGTTAATTCTGAGGGAACCTCGTCAATAAATGTTCAAGTCATGACTCACGGCTGAGTTCCAGAATCTCTTTGGAAACCCAAACTCTGTGATCTTACACTTTACTACCGGGTAATGTGTGTCACATAAGCACTGGAAACCCACTAAGACTTAGAAAATAAGGCAGTTGTGATTCAGATCCTACTCTTGCAAGGCATTTTAAGGAAAACATTTTGTAGGTGATCTATTGCAGAATGCCAGTCATTACAGATTCAGAGGCTTGAGATTGCTTTGCCAATCACTTCTACACCAGAACAACTACGCAGAACATTATCGGATGCAGAGCAAAAACAGTGCAACTTGTTATAAGTACCGACAAACATTTACCTCCATCTTGGCGTGAGAAGCTCTGAAAAAAGAAAAATACTGGAATCAGTCATTTTTTTCTTCACGTTATGTGCATTCATATAAAACTCTTGCATGTTCAAGAATGCTTGGTATACATTACATTAATAATACTTACAACAGTCCTACAAAGTCCTATAACAGCTTTCTACTGTTATAGTCATACCCATAATGTACACTCATGTTCATCCAGCCAGTAAATATAAGCATTCGCAGCATGTGCATTGGAAAAGCCCTTCCACAACTTTTTTTTTTTGGGGGGGGGGGGCATTTAACACCTAGTATTCTGGAATACTGATTTTGTGAGAGTATAAGTGATTAGAAGAGGAACTCTGTGTCCACCTGATATATGGTTATTGAAAGCCTCTCCTCTTCCCCGGGGGAAGATGTTGTGAGTAGGAATCGCTCCCCGCGCTCGTGGGGGGGGGGCGTGGCTGGGCCCCTACGTCACTGGAGTCCTGTGCCTGCATCACGCACCCTAGCTAGCCAATTCGGCTTGCTAGGGGCGGGGCGGGGCGGGGCGGGGCATGGTTTAGCTGTTTAAAGTGGCCGCGGTCACACAAGTGCTGCCTTGTTGTTCCAGCTTCATCGGATCACCCGCCCTCCCTGCACCTGACCTTGCTATGGACCTCGGTTGGTCGCCTTGGTTGTCCAAGGGGCCTGGTAGGAATTTTTTCCACTTGGCAGATTGGCACCAGCCACTTGGTTTTTCGCCTACCTCATAGCAAATCGTCACAACTTTGTAAGGTTTGGAGGTTAGGCATTGGAAAACGCATTGTGTGTCAGAGGGGAGGTTGTGGCCATCACCTACCCCTCCCCTTGAAGGGTATTCTGTTAAAAGAATCCGGCGGTCATGGTTCCTGTCCGATGCCCAGGTGGTGGCTAGGGCCATGGCATGACCCTCAGATGACTCTAGGGTAGGGTTATAAGATGTCCCCAGATTTGCAAATCTGCCCCCGGGAAACGTGGCAGTGGCAGCCCCAGCAGCCCGGAGCCAGCCTGTTAGCGCGGTTGGCTCTGGCTGGCTTCAGGAGCTGCTCGCTGCTCACTGCTGTGTCGCCCGCCATTTTTCCTGCAACACAGCAGCGAGCAGTTCCTGAAGCCAGCCAGAGCCAACTGCACTACCAGGCTGGCCCCTCCTGGGCAATGACTGCCTGCCCGTGACTCCCGAGCCTCCCCTGATCTGTCAAAACAAAGGGGGAAGGCTTGGGAGCCACGGGCGCACGGTGCACCGTTGCCCAGTTTTTAAAAAAACTCTGCGCATTTATGTTTCACAGGGTGCGAAAGAAGGGCTTTGCACCTTTATACAATATGCATGTGTGCTTGGGCCCAGGGTCTTTTCCCTCACCATCCCCACTACTGACTCCCTGTTGCTACCCAATTTCAAAAAAAAAAAAAAAAAAAGTGTCCCCAGAATCATTGAAAAAAATATGGTAACCATACTCTAGGGGAAAGCTTCCAGTTGATTTGCATCAACAAGCTCCCCCTACAGGTTGTTAACCCTTGCGTGACTCCCTGCAGAGCAGACAGGATACAAGTATAGTCTGTTCGGATCCAGTGCCTAAGCCAATACCACTCACATTCTGTAACCGATAAAGTTGTGGCCTTTTTTAACCCGTTAACCTAAAATGCTTGTGTCCATGTGTCTTATTTCGTCACAAAGCGGGGAGCGGGGACTCGACTCACAACCTGGTTATTGCGGTGACATTTTGTTTGCAGTTACTCCTGTCATGGGGAGTACTTTGACTCAGTGCCAACGTCTCTATAAGCTGCATCTCTCGTCTGAGCTGAGCTTGCAAACAGGCAGGCAGCATGCACCGGCCAGAGGAAAGTGGCATGAAACCAATGTCTTCCAAATCACGCCCACCCACTTCCCTCCACACAGAAAGCAGGACGATGCTTGTATGCATTCCACACACATGAAATATTCGAGAATTCGGATCTTTCACATAAATCAATTTTTGTAGAAGGAAAAGCAGGTTTTTGAGTACCCTGTTCCAGAATACTAGCTGAATGATGCCAATGTCAAATAGCAGCATGCCAAAAAAATCCAAATAAAACCCACAAACTACTCTACTATTAGGGGCAAGTGTGGAAAGGCCCATCATTTTTTCAAAAGAAAAATCTCTCACTTCAACATCTCACACTTTATTTGTAGATGATCAGGTTATTGTTTTTTAATTTAAAAAATGCTTTTACCTTTTGCAAGTCCTCGAAGGATCTCTCCGTTTCCTTTAGTTTCTCTAAGATGATTTTCTCTTTGGCAGATATTTGGGATTCTTCACTTTCTAGTTTTCCTATTTCTTGTTCTAACCTGGAAAATATATCAAATAACGTTTTAGTTATCTGGGGAAAAGATCTCATCTTATGCTCTTTCTTTGGCTTCCTAGCTGAAAAACAGTTTCTTTGGATGTTCCCTTTTGCCCACATACATCTTACAACCTTTTGTGACAAGTTCTCCATCAAGGCTAATTTTGAAAAAGGGTTAGATGAATCAGCTTGCCTCCTGAAAAAATGTTAATTTACACAGCCTCGTACATCATTTGGTTTCTTAATGACCAATTCCTAAATATAATGACTGGCGCCTGATTAACCCAACACGGCTCACAGACATGCAAGCCAGCATTCGATATTATAGTTAACAATTGATTGATTGATTGATTGATTGATTATTGCATGTCTATTCCACTTTCTTTTGAGGAGGTCTCTCCTGCTCCTCATTTTATTCCCCAAACAACCCTGTAACAGAAATTAGGTCACCCTGTGAGCTTCATTGGCTGAGTGAGGATCTGAACGCAGGTTTTGGAGCAATATTATAACTGTTGAGTTCCTTCTTTACCCCAAGAGGTGCCAGGTTAAAAGGTTTCTTGTAGAAGTGGCAGGAAAAGTGATGAAATGCAGTATAACCCACTACCCACGATTGATAAAATTGATGTTTGTTATCTTCTTTTGTGAACTTCTGGGGGGGGGGGGACAGTAGTCAACAGCAATTTCCTTGTGCTATGTACAATGAATGTCTTAGAAACCTAACTTAACTAGTAAAATAAGCACAACCTTGCAATGCACTACCATAAACAACCTCAGCAGTAATTGGCTCTTGCACAGGAGACATACCTTTTGTTTGTACTTGGAATACAGCCTTTAAAAACATTGTACTGTACAGATCCTTCCTTCCTCCTCTCCTGTCTTGTAATTGTCACCAGACACCTGACAAGGAAGCCATTTCCTTGTTCTTGTCTCCTGAGTGCATTGCAAGCCCAAATCTCAAACACGAGTAGCAATCAGGCCAAACAATCGAAGACTGAGCTCAGAGACTGATTAAGAACTTGGAGAGTACCCGAGCGAGGAACAGAGCAATGGGAAGTGTGTGAAATAGATTTATACCTTTGCTACTCTTCAGCCAAATAGTTTGCAGGGTGGTCTGTGATCAGATACAAAACAACAAAACCCATATTGCAAAATCAAATTACACTGGAAAGCAGCCATTAAAAGTTTAAAGCTCAGCAATACTGGGAGGAGAGGAAAACTTTTGCCTGGTGTTGAAAAGCCTTTCTGGGAGGCAAACTCCATATGCAAGGTGTCACCGCTGAAAAGATTCCTCCCCTGATCACCTCCCACCATACTTCAGTTGATCATGCCACACAGAGAAGAGCCTTCACTGATGATCTCAGCACATAGACAGGTTGGTATGGGAACAGGTGGTCTTTCAAGTACCCAGCTCCCAAGCTCCAGGGAGCTTTAAAGCAAGGATAAGGAAACTCTGGCAACTCCATATGTTGCTAGATTACAATTTCCAGCCACCCTGATACCAGGACAGGTGTCAGGAGTGGACCAGCAACAACTCACACAGTTATTCAAAGAAACAAACAGCACAGGAGGCCAGGCCTGGCGAGCACAGCGACTCTTCCCAGTAGATCTTGGCCCAAGGAGGCTGTTGCAAGGAATGAAGGTCTTTGCCTCCCCACAACTCCCTAAGTCTCCTCCTCCCCCCGGGTCCTTCCCAAGCAATCTGAGACTCTGATGCCTTGTCTGTCTTTGCTCCATCCTCTTCATACCTCTCCAGGTTCTGGGAGACCAGTGGGGAGAGGAGCAGGTCACAGCAGGAGGGGGAGACCCCCTGGCTTCTTCAGCAGCCTGCCTCATCTCTGCCTCTGGCCCAGCCTCTTCTTCCACCTCTGATTCTGGACTGCTCTCTGCCACAGCCCCTTCCTGCTCACCAAACCCGGTTACCTCTTCAGCTTCTGACACCTCCTCCTCCTCTGAGTCTGCACCCGTTTTCTTCACATCGCAGTTCTTTCAAAAGTGATGGCTCCTGTGAAGAGTACCATCACACAAAAGTGTTTTTGATGGCTCGTAATACTGTTGAATTAGCACTCAGTCGAAGAACCAGGACTCTAGCCTTATCCCTTTGGCAGATGAAGAATGTAAGGACTTTATATATACTGGACAGCATTTGTCCATGGAGTAACCCTTCTTAGAATATTCCTTGGTTTGGAATTGACATAAATCTTCTTAGATGGATTCTATCTCTCCAAGACCCTTTAAGCAACTGTGGCTTCCATGCTTTGCTTTCCCATGTCATCCGGCTTAGCCTCTCTGGCTTAAGGCTCCTGCTTTTGTCTTCAAAGCCAGGATTGCTTTGTTATCTACTTTTGTAATTGTCTGAGAGAAAATATAACTCAGAACTTTCCCTGTCTTTTCCATTTCCACAGGACCAGAACCACTGGTCATTTTTCATTCTGTAAAAAAGCTTTAAAATCTATGCTGGTCGGTTCCTCCCAGTCCTAAATCTGCAGGGTTGTGAGCTGATTCAAATATTGTATTTCTGCACACACATTGCATAAATTGGTAACATACGGACTGGACTTAACCAGAATGGAACAATGAAATTCAAAACTCCAAAGGGCCTCCCAGTTAACATACAAGAGCTGTTTGTTACCCTATGTTACTGATGAACCTTCCTTTTGATCCATTTACAAAACAGGAAAACACATACAGTCGTACCTTGGTTATTGAACAGTTTAGTTGCCGAACAAATTGGCTCCTAAACGCTGCAAACCTGGAAGTGTTCCGGTTTGTGAACGTTTTTCGGAAGCCAAACTTCTGGCGCAGCTTGAGCTTGAGTGCAGGAAGCCATGCCTTGTTTTTCGAACGGTTTCGGGAGTCGAATGGACTCCTGGAATGGATTATGTTCGAGAACCCAGGTACCACTGTATATCAAGAGGGTGTATTGGCTTTTAGTATTCTAGGTATGTCAGGCGTTTGTTGCCACTGGCAAAGATAAGGTTCAGGACTTTCCCCTCAGAAACTTGGTCTCTTAGCCCCTAGGCTGCTCCAGGATAACAAAACTGCAGTCTACGATCCCAAAGCCTGGGAGTTTTCCCCTTTTCTCTTAGCAAATGGATGCAATCTTAAAAAAAATGGGCTCCAGACCACCCTCCTTTTTAATACCATTTAGGGAAATTAGTTTTGATAAAGAAGTGGGAGGCCTGTTCAGTGTGGAGGACCACTCTGGGAATTGATGAGCCTTAAGGCTATTGCTGGCTTTCAAATTTCATTAATCTTATTAACACAGATTGTTTTTTGCTACCCTCATTAAAGCGGAATTGTAATTGCTAAACCAAGGTTTGCAGCCACATTGTACTTGAACTGCTATCTGTTCTTGGTGGTGATATTAGTAGTTCTGAGAGCTGCAGACCATCACGAACCATTGCTGGCTTATATTCGCCCTGTGTTAAAATCATTAATATTTTTGAAAGTAAATATGAATGCATATATCTATGGACAGTTATAACCAGTGATTTTTTTAAAGAAAAAAAGCTAGCAATACTCACCATTAAGTTGTTACAGTAAGTGCCACACTTTTAACATTGGGGGTGTGTGTGAGTTGCTGATACTGTGTACCTTTGTGTACCTCCAGAAAAAAACACTGGTTACAACGAACTAAATTAAAAACGACATATCTACCCATTTCCGGTACTAACTTGCATCTGCTGTAGTTCTACAGTGTAGGAGGTGGGGGACCCTGATTTTTCTTTTAATACGCCGTGGACCTGGCGTTTTGTGCACTATAAATAGAGCAAGTAGCAGCAGGACATGGAAATAATTTTAAAGAATTTGCATCATCCGCCTTCAGTATATGCCAGGAATGCGTAATAGAAGGCAGCCTTTTCAAAAATAGGAATTCTGCATTTGCAACAAAACATAAGTCAGAATTATGGAGCTCGTTTCTAATGCACGACAACAGGGGCAACCCTCGTCAGCAGGATTAGGTAGGTGTCTATTGAGTTAAAGCATTTGAAATTAGGACGGAAGGCACAGAACATAGGAAGAGCCCTGCTGGGTCAGGCGAAAGGCTCCTCTGGTCTAATTTTCTGTTCTGACAGTGGCCAACCAGATGCCTATGGCAAGCTCACAAGCTGAGTGCAACATCCCCTTCCCCACCTGCAATTTTCAGCAACTGGCATCCAGAATACTGTGCAATATTGTGGAAAGGGAGCATAGCCACTGTGGCTAATAGCATGCTGTGCTAAGGAAACGTATTGAGTGGCTGGTGCAATGCATCACGTTCTGTTTGCTGGACTAACACCACTTTGCTGGACATGAATTTAGACTTGCACCGTTATCTGTAGCAGCAAAACCAGGTCAACAGAGAGAAGCAGCCAACTCCAGTTCCACAACGAGGGGCAGGGGGCAGGAACGTAAGAAGAGTCTCCTGGATCAGATCAGTGGCCCATCTAATCCAGTATCATGTTCACACAGTGGCCAACCAGATGCTTATGGGAAGCATAATATTGGGACCCGATACATGCATTCTATGCACACACACTGATAGATAGGGCCCTGATAGGGCCCTTAGCACAAAATTACAAGTGATGCTAGGAAATCTATGACAGTTCTCCTGGAGTTTGTTTGTTTTTTAATGGACTATGCAGGCATGCAAGGACCACATATTTGAATAATATCACTGGACGTAGAGGGGGCTTAACCATTTCCTCTCAGTTTTTGAGAACAGGTTCCATTCTGATCACAGAGAGACCATGGGGAAAAGGGTACCTCCTCCTCCTCTTGTGCCATAGCTGCCATCAAATGTATAGCCTTCAAGCCTGCCTTTCCCTTTTTATAAAAGAAGAGGGTGTGTATAGCCAACAAAGTCCATGTATGAGCAGGATGACTTCTGCCTGACCATTGAAATTTGCCCTCCTGCTCCTCTCCTCATGTGCCTCAAATCTATTCTAGAAGGTTGAGGGTGATGGGTTTTTATTACGCTTATTTAACTATATTTTATCCGTCTACAGACCCACATGTGTGGGTTGAGACAAATGGATCAGCTTACATTTAAGAGCTTGTGGCTGAGCAGAGTTTAAATCCCATCTTAAGCAGTTTAATTGAAAGCATAGGAATTAGTCACTGGTTGAATTCTCCTTTTTTGATACCCCGTTTTTCAAAGAAACAGGCTACAGGCTGAAAAGTAAGTTTAAAACAGTCAAGCATTCATCCTTAGTGGCAAAAGTGGTAAAAATATATGCAGGTAATGAATGTTAGAAAGATGCTGGAAAGAAGTTATATGACTTTAGCAGAAATATTATAAAGAATTAAGTATGAACAGATTGACATTGGATAAAGAGGTAAATTTAAGTCTAAAATTGTGTTAAGTTAAACTATGGAACTAAATTTGTGAAAGAGGGAAAGGACTTGCTGGAATATTTAATTGAACTAGAATACAAAAAAGGAGGTGTGAGGAAGTCGAGGAAATAAGCAAATGAAAGATAAGGATATGAAAATATGTGGTTCTTTTGTATGTTTGTTTGTCCTTTTTTGGGTTTTGCTTTTTTTTTTTTGTTAATGCCTTTGTTTTTTTTCTTTTTGTACTGTTGATGTTTTGTATTTTTGAATTTATTTTTGTTTTTGAGGTTTTGTAATTGTTTATTGCTCTTTTTTGTTTCTTTTGTTTTGCTTCTGTTTTTCTGTAATGTTTAAACTTCAATAAATATTTTATAAAAAAAATATATATGCAGGTAAAATCATTGTATTTACAGCAGAAACAGTCTCAGGCATGTACAGTGGTACCTTGGGTTACATATGCTTCAGGTTACATACGCTTCAGGCTACAGACTCCGCTAACCCAGAAATAGTGCTTCAGGTTAAGAACTTTGCTTCAGGATGAGAACAGAAATCGTGCTCCGGCGGTGCGGCAGCAGCAGGAGGCCTCATTAGCTAAAGTGGTGCTTCAGGTTAAGAACAGTTTCAGGTTAAGTACGGACCTCCGGAATGAATTAAGTACTTAACCCGAGGTACCACTGTACCTGAAGAGACAGACAGAGGGAGAGAGGAACAGGAACTATTTCTTTGCTGCTTCCCTCCCAGGAGACGAGGGGAAATGACTTCACACAGAGCCTTCTCTATCAATTACATTTCTATGATCTGAGTCAGCAATACAGCTCTATGGTCTTAACCCCTTCTCATGCTAACTAGCAAGAATATGCACTGTTAGATTTGACTGCAAAATCTTTCACAGGGGAAACTTCCAGAGCAGATTGGGAGGGGGAGGGGGTGTGGGACAATGGAAGTTCTGCTCCATAAGCAGAAGTCATTCAGCTTGCACAATGACTTAGTTGGTACAAGCCCAGGAGTTTAATAATGGATCTCATAAATTCACATTTAGTGTGTCCCTCAGGTACATACTTCAGATGCAATACATGAACTATAAGGAGTGGGGGGGGGGGAATAGTTCCAATATTGTTGGGATCCTACAGTGAAATCACGTTGAAGAAGAACTCCTGGAGATAGTTTTAAGTCAAATTCATATGGCTACAACTTTGAAGGCATCTGTAAGGTTATATTTTCCCCCCTTTTCACTCCCTCAGTCTCTATTGCTGTTATCTTGGAAGTACAGCAGGGAAGAAATAGTAAAAGGAGTCAGCGCCTTCCATACTTCACAAAGAAACACTAGCAAAAGCTGGGTGCCCTTTGACATGGAGAGAACGCAAGATGCAAAGCCTTTAGTGTTGCTTCCGGACATAAGCAATAGCTCATTAGAGCAGGATGACTGCCTTCAGTGAACCAAGATGACCTGTGGCACGAAAGGAGCAGAGACCTGTAAGCATTAAAAAAAAAAAGTTTGGAAAATAAAAAATAACAAAGGAACTCATCACGCTGACCATCAAAGGATTCCTTGAAGCATTGTGAATAAGCCAGTGAGTTCGGGAAAAAACCGAATTCTTCATTCTCTGGTGTTATAAATTAATCTTCTGACTAGTTTACTTGTACAACAGTTATATCCACTGTATTAAACTTTTACTGCAATGGTTTCCCCCAGAGAATCTTGGGGATCATCGTTGGGTGAAGTTGCCGAGAATTTTCCATTAGCTCCTGCCCCGGAACTGCATTTCCCAGGATTTCCCTGTGAGAGGGAATGACTATTAAATCAGATACACATCTGCAATATATACCTGCCCATTATTTCATTTTCATTTTCCCTTAACAAATATTTAAACCAGAGAGATCCAAATGTATTTGCTAAATGTAGGTTTTGAAATGGAATGTGATTTTTTTAAAAAAAACACACACCCAGTTTTCACAATTTAGTTTGCCTTTGATTCTAACACCTTCATTGCGATTCTCTGTATTTTACCTGAAAGTCAAGTTCTATCAATTTCAGTTACTGTCTTTCAATTTATCCTCTCTCTCTCTCTCTCTTTTTTGGATGGGGTGGCAATCCCAAATCATACGCTTCATATTAAATGACAGAAGCCAACCAATGAACTCCAAGGTAACAAAGCAAAATAGCACTGGATAGGAAAAAAATATGCAAAAAAGCGCAGTGATTGGAAGAATATTAAAAATGTACCAGCTCTTTGTTGCAGTTCACGCTGAAAGAAAACTTCAGATGTTACTTTAAGATGCAAAAA
This sequence comes from Podarcis pityusensis, assembly GCF_964106645.2. Lineage (NCBI taxonomy): Eukaryota > Metazoa > Chordata > Lepidosauria > Squamata > Lacertidae > Podarcis > Podarcis pityusensis. The sequence continues at coordinate 26,988,755 of NC_138042.1, forward strand.
CCTGATTAGGTGATCCTAAGAAAAAGAGGTCCTCTTTCTTTCTTTCTTTCTTTCTTTCTTTCTTTCCAAGGGAAAATGTATGAAAAGCTCACTCTTGACAGATTGCCTCTCACTGCCGATCCTTTAGATGCACCCAGCTGTGTCGCTGCTGCTTTCACGTTGCACTGATTTGATTCCAAAAGCATGGGGGAAGGGGTATTCCTTTCTGCAAGAGCAGAAGCAGGGCCCTTGCCGTCTGTGGGTGGTTGCATGCTGTACAATGCACATGCACGATAAAAAGGAAAGAGCTGGTCTTTGCTTCCATCTCTTCTCACCTCGGGGCAGCTTCCTTTTGCCAGAAGATGCTTTAGAAAGATGCCCATCAGTGGTCCCTTTTTTTGATGAACTGGCAGAAGAGTGCTAAACTTTCCCAAAGCACTGGGAGTGAAGATCCACGGTGATACAGCATCACTTTGACTAAGGCTTGTAGGTATAATAGAGTGGGGACCATATTATATGTTCCAGGAGTGGTGGTAAGTTTCAGCTCCTGTGAATGTCACACCCCCTACAACCAAAACTGTTCTGGGGGATTTCAGTCCTCCTTCCTCTGTCTACTCTGCAAAATTTGAGTCAGCGCTACTAACTAATTTTTAGACCAGCAATAAAGAAGCAGATTTGTAGAAGGAGCAAGCAGGCACTCCAGCAGCTGATACCTCTGCCTCTGATCCTTCACACTCCAAGATGCTTTCAATATCCTTTCTGTCTCCTTTTCTCTCTCTTAGAGCCGAATGCTCCACCCTATCGTGAGCAGAAAAATTGGGATGCAACGTTTTCACCAAATATCCTCCATTATCAGAAATAATTCTATCCAGAGAAATTTAGGCCCAGTTAATCATGGCACTGTGGGTTAAACCACAGAGGCTAGGACTTGCTGATCAGAAGGTTGGCGGTTCGAATCCCCACGACGGGATGAGCTCCCGTTGCTCGGTCCCTGCTCCTGCCAACCTAGCAGTTTGAAAGCACGTCAAAGTGCAAGTAGATAAATAGGTACCGCTCCAGCAGGAAGATAAACAGCGTTTCCGTGCGCTGCTCTGGTTCGCCAGAAGCAGCTTAGTCATGCTGGCCACATGACCTGGAAGCTGTACGCCGGCTCCCTCGGCCAATAAAGCGAGATGAGCGCCGCAACCCCAGAGTTGGTCATGACTGGACCAAATGGTCAGGGGTCACTTTACCTTTACCTTTAATCCTAAACAAAACTATATTGTTAGTTTAAACTGGTGGATGAAGGAAATAATAGCTTAAGGTGGAAGGAATGGGAGGCACCACTGCTTCCTTCAACAATATAATTGATGGCATCCACATGTGCTGGAAATTCTCAATCCATGGTGGCAATATGGTTCTCAATCTCAATCTCAATCTCAATCCATGGTGGCAATATTGGGGATGTGCATCACTCAATATTCTCCAGGTGTCCCCCCGCTTAAATTCTTCCAGACTTCAGGAGAGGAGGGAGTGTGAGAAAGAAAATTCTCAGAATTTCTCAGAAAATTGTTGCTTCCAACTTCAAAGTCATCTCCAGACTATTTTCTTGCTCAGAATGGTGTTATTTTCTGAAGACTGGATCCTAGGCATTCTGCTTTCATTTAGTGACAATTCATAGAATCATAGAGTTGGAAGAGACCACAAGGGCCATCGAGTCCAACCCCCTGCCAAGCAGGAAACACCATCAGAGCACTCCTGACATATGGTTGTCAAGCCTCTGCTTAAAGACCTCCAAAGAAGGAGACTCCACCACACTCCTTGGCAGCAAATTCCACTGTCGAATTCAAATGACCGAAATTCAATTCCGATTGCATCATTTATTAGTAAATGTTGACAATCAGCAAGGCAGCCTGGAAAGTCTCCAGAATGAAGACCCATTAATTCAGCAATCTTATCTTGAGAGAAAGAATGGTGCAAACAGGCCCTGCTCCTTGTTTAAGATGGCTTTAGTCCATGCGAACTCATGCCTTGATAGTCATTCCTTTGATAACTGTTCAGTCGCTTGAGAAGAACATCAACACGTGTGACCGAACTTATCGACATCTGTGTATCTCCCACGAAAACATTGCATTCCCGAGTTTTAAATGTATCTTGTTAACAACACCCTCAAAGTGTTGAAGGGTTTTCTCAGCACTTTCCCATGGTGAATGACTTTTAAGTTCAATTCATCTGTGATAGAAACCTAGCTGACTTTTGTTGCATAGTTATAGTCACACAAGCACAGTCACCAGGAAGTAATGCATCAGCCACCACTTAAAAATGCACTCTCAAGTCCCAAGGGTAAAGTATCGGTAGGGGACCATATTGCATTATGTAGAAAAGAAAGTTCAGTAGAGCCAACTGTTGCTGAGGATAAACAGTATAAACAGTTATACTGGTCTGAAGGGACATAATGCAGCTAAGCAGGTCAGGAGCTGACCAGTGCCTGTATGGGAGACTCCCTTGATGGAACAATGGTGGGGTATAAATATAAATGTTTCTTTTTTCAAAAACAAGACAAAAATGGTGCTTTGCTTTAATGCCTTCTATTTTTTAAAAAAGTAATATTTAATTCTTTTTCCATATTGAAAGTTATATTTGTTACTCAACAATTATACTCCAAATCAACAAAACTAGTGACTTCCTGCTCCCCCAACATCAATGTTTATAACCCAAATTACATACAATTGCATTGTTAAGGTTCCATCTTATCTACAGTGGTACCTCCAGTTGCGAATGCGATCCGTTCCGGAGGTCCGCCTGCATCCCGAGGCATTCGCAACGGGAGGTGCTGCTTCTGCGCATGTGTGCGGTGCGCTTTAGTGCTTCTGCACATGCAGCGAAACCCGGAAAAATATTTTCGGGTTTGCCGCATACATATCCTGAAGGATACGTAACCAGAAGTGAACGCAACTAGAGTTACCACTGTAATTCCATCCTCTCTAACATGCTTCTTAACATACAGTCATACCTCATGTTACGTTTGCTTCAGGTTGCGCGTTTTCAGACTGCATCCTGTGGTGACCTGGAAGTACCAGAAAGGGTTACTTCTGGGTTTCACCACTCGTGCATGCGCAGGTGCACAAAATGACATCACGCACATGTGCAGAAGCGGCGAATCATGACCCGCGTGTGCACAGACACGGGTTGCGTTCTTTTCAGGTTGCGAACAGGCCTCAGGAACGGATCCTGTTTGCAACCAGAGGTACCACTGTATTCTGCTATTTTCTTACACCTCAAACCTCTTCTAGATCAAATCCATCCGCTTTAGTTCATTTGTATGTGCAAATGCCTTTTCTGTCCAGGGAAAAAAAGAAAGAAAAGCCTCGGACCACCCTGCCATCCCATGTCTCAGCCACATGTGATAATCTAACTTCTGAGGATGAAGGATTGAGTCTGTTTTTGGTCAATGCCCATTTAGATGTGCTCATTTGTAAGTCTGGTCATTTCCATTTCTGCATTGTTCTGCATTTTTATTTTAAAAGCATGCAAACATTTGGTTTTTTGTAAGCATTTTATCACAAAACACATTTTGCACATTTCTGGAACCTTTTTCTAGCTAACAACTGCAGTGTATCACAAAATTAAGAGACAGTAGCTGGATTCTTTTCCCATTCTTTTCTAGGGAGTGAGATTCAGGCCTGTTCACTTACAAATGCAGATGGAACAATTCACCTAACAAAATCCTTAAGCCTCTTTTCTACCCAATGGCATTTCCAAAGTACTCATTTGTGGGTTTTTTTAAACCTGCCTCTCAGTGTAATGAGTGGTTTCTCTGTCCTCCAAGACAACCCTATCCCCAAGAGTAGGTTCATTTCCTATTTTAAGGAAGTAAATAGTTGGGATGTAAATATTATTTTTCCTAAAATACATCCATTGTTTGGAATAGCTGAATACAGACAATGGTGTGATGTACCTGTGAGCATAGCATTGCCTGTTGATTTGCACTCCAGGGGCCATTGCTCAAGATGCCTCATTGAAAAGAATTAAGCCCACACCCTCCAACCTAAGGAAAAGTGGGACATTCCAGGATCAAATCGGACACCAGGATGGCTTCTGTAAATCTGGGATTCTCCCAGAAGCGGCTTAGTCATGCTGGCCACATGACCCGGAAGCTGTACGCCGGCTCCCTCGGCCTATAGAGCGAGATGAGCACGGAACCCCAGACTCGTTTGCTACTGGACTTAACAGTCAGGGGTACCATTACCTTTACTTAGTAATACGAAGCAAAAACAAACAGCTGGATTTAAAAAAAAAATTAAGAACACAAGAAGAATCTGCTGGATCAGGCCAATGCCCCATCTAGACTAGCATCCTGTTCTCATATTGACCAATCAGATGCCTATGTGAAGCCTGAGAGCAGGATATGAGCACATCAGCACCCTTTTTACCTGCGATTCCCAAAAACTGGCACCCAACAGTGGAGGTACAACACAGTCATCTTAGCTAGCAGCTACTGAAAGGCATATCCACACACGAAATTTGTCTGATCCTCTTTCGAAGCCACCCAAGTTGAACTCAAGACAAGGGCGGGTCTCTCTCCCTCTTGCATCTATGTGGAGCCATCCCTTCCAAAGAACAGCCCAGAGAATCAACAGCAGCATCCTGCTTCCCTTCCACTAACTTGATTTTTCCTTAGAGTTTCTGGACATCGACCTTTTCCTAATGCAATTTCTGACGTGACAAAAATTTCTGCTTTCATTAAAAGCCGTTTCATTCCAGTGGGACAACAATTCCAAGGTTATTCCAAGTGCTCTTGTCCCTTGCAAATCAAGCCAATCAGGAAGCTCCACGATTCGCGGACTCTGTGCTCCATTTACTGTTTCCACCCTTTAGTGTTTCCTGCCATTGTTCTTACAAATGCCTCTGAAATGAGTGTGATATGTCAGTTCTCTTGAGTTGCCGCCCTTACCTTCAGTTAGGGGAATTTGAGGGGCTATTGCAGAGGAAGTGAAACTGAAAAGCTCTTGGCGTCTCTTTCAATGTGGCTTTAGGCTGCCATTTCCCAGGACAAGAGGCAGATTCTGGGAAGAGAGGCTGGCAGTGATTAATGAATGGAAGAAGCTAGCCAGCCAACACTTGTTCCTTCTCCTGCCTATGCTCAGACAGATGAGAATGAAAGCTGGCTGTCAAAAGATGAATGGAATTTGCCTCCTTATCAGTAGAAAGTGCTGAAGGGCAGTGGCAGGCAGCTCCAAGTTCAGAATTTTAATATGAGCTGCTCTATCTTTCTGAGTGCTTCCAGACTGTTTACTTTTATTTGGGTGGGATTCAATCATATGCTGGAGGGGGGGGGAATCAGGTTGCACCCCACCAATCAGACTTTTTTGCAATAAAGAAAGTGATGATGATGATGATGATGATAATAATAATAATAATAATAATAATAATAATTTATTATTTATACCCCACCCATCTGGCTGGGTTTCCCCAGGGCAACCGCCTCTGTGCCCCACCACACTACGCCACTGGGGGCCAGACTTAGACCAACGGGTATCAGCCCAGGAAAAGTGTACTTAACTTCCAAAGCCATCCAAGTCAGAAGCTGTACATATCAATGATTGCAAAGACAGGAAATAAGGGTTTTGGAGGAGCATTTCTGATCCTTTGCTCACATCAAATGAAGCTAAGTCAAGCTGAGTCATAACTGTCTTGTTTCCAGATGGCTTTCAAGCCAGGAGTAAGGACAGCATGCTTAACAGCATCACAGCGTCAATTTAGGAAAACAAAACAGCAACCGCACAGATAACGGCAGAAAATCCCCTCTTGCCTCATGGGATGCTGGAATCAAGAGGACTGAGCTGTGGGAAGCAAAGAGATTTCACACTGGTTTCTTTCCCAGAATTTCCAGTAAGAGTCAGCTGACGACTTCCTGCCCGGACGGGTTGGGTCTCAGTCAAGTCGGGTGAAATGCTTCACCCTGAGGGGCCTTCAGAACAGTGTGGAAGTTCCAAGAGTAGGAGAAGAAAAAGAAAAAGAAAATCCCAGCCATCTGGACTGTTTCAATCTGAGGGGTAAAAATCAAGGCGAGAGCAGCACCTGCAACCCAGACATTTGGCAGAGACCTAAAAGGGATTTCGCATGAAATAGTTTACGGCTGGATCATGTGTAGAACTCCTGACCGGTCATTTCCAAATATCAGAAAGACTGATCTGTAAATTTAAGGAGCACCGAAGATTTCCAAGCAACCATCGTCACTGCTGCTAACCCAGCACTGAACTCACAAAAGTATTTTGATTTTCCTGAGCCTTTGCAGAAAAGGCAAGAAGCAAACCAATTCCCTCCCCTTTGATGTTTACACCATTCAGGTCAGGCCTGTATCAGGTCAGGTCAGGTATGACCTGTGCTGTTTTTCTAGAGGAAGAGGTGCCGGAACTCGCTATGAACACCTTCCTTGTTCTTTAATAATGACAATGGTGCCCACCTGAAAGGTGCTGGAACTGAGTTTTGGTGAGTTCCGGCTGGGAAAAAAGAGAGTCTTGCTTCCGACCCACCATGCTCAATTCAGTTCACTACCAGCTACATAAACAGAAATTCACTCTCAACAATTACAATAATTCATTACTAAACTATGATCAATAAAAACAACCGCAAGCCACAAAATGCATAAAATACCACCATACAAAACCATGTAAAAGGATCAAATTGAGAAACAAACACACACCACCTATAAAATCTCTCTCTCTCTCACACACACACACATATACAGACACACCATGACTCCAAAATCTGTTCTGTTTTCCCCAACCCTCCAATGAAGATTTAGGGAGGGCACGGGGTGCACATGAGGGGACAACAACAACAACAACGTTTTGTGGCATCTATTTGCATATATACAAGCTGGTAATGGATATTTGGGTGTTTTCCTGCCCCCACAAATTTGTGTTCAAGTGGGGAGATTAATTAGGCATCTGCCTCATATTAGGTCAGATAGTTGTCCATGGAGCTCAGTACCATCCTGGCATGAGCCCTTTGGGGTATCAGATGAAGGTCTGTTACAGCAATCATTATATTAATCTTGTACTCTACGGGCGACTTGTTCACATATAATAATAATAATAATAATAATTTATTATTTATACCCTGCCCATCTGGCTGGGTTTCCCCAACCACTCTGGGCGTCTTCCAACAAAACACTAAAATACAATAATCTATTAAACATTAAAAGCTTCCCTACACAGGGCTGCCTTTAGATGTATTCTAAAAGTTTGGTAGTTATTTCTCTCTTTGACATCTGGTGGGAGGGCGTTCCACAGGGCAGGTGCCACTACCGAGAAGGCCCTCTGCCTGGTTCCCTGTAACTTGGCTTCTTGCAGCGAGGGAACTGCCAGAAGGCCCTCAGCGCTGGACCTCAGTGTCCGGGCAGAACGATGGAGGTGGAGACGCTCCTTCAGGTATACAGGACCGAGGCCGTTTAGGGCTTTAAAGGTCAGCACCAACACTTTGAATTGTGCTCGGAAACGTACTTGAACTATATCTGCGAGAAACAGTTCTCGCAAAAGTTGTGGCGATGCATTAGGCCAGAGGTTTTCAACCTTTGTGGGTCCACAGCTCCCTTGACCAGCTACAATATTTCTGTAGCACCCCTGTGGGGCTCAGGAGCCCAGCTATGTCACCCCTTGCCTGCAGAGCTGGCAGCCCCTCACCCCTTTTTGAACACCCTCCCTCGGGATGTGTTCCCTCAGCCTCCTCCCCTCCTTTGGGCAGCTGCAGCTTCTGCCCCTGGTCTCTGAGCCCCAAAGAAGGTGCCTCCTCACACTGCCCCACAGGGGCCTAGGAAGCACCCCCTGGCCAGCCCCAGAGGCACCATTTGCCTGCAGAGCTTGTAGCCAGGGCTGCTGCAACAAACAGCTGTGCAAGTTTTGGGGAGGCAGACACACTAGAGGGCATCAGAGGAGGGAGGGAAGGAAAGGGTTGTTGTTGCCCGCAGCACCCCTGACCATCATTCAAGGCACCCCTGGGTGCCATGGCACACTGGTTGAAAATGGCATTAGGCCATAAAAGATCGGAAAATATGTTCAGTTTTAATTTCTGAAGCAAAAGCTTATTTTTACTACAATGCAGGGGGGCATCTAGTGGACACCAATATTATAGCAAGTACTACAAAAAATGAAGGAGGTCCTTCGCCCTCTCCCAAATTAGGAGACTATATCTAATACAGTGGTACCTCAGGTTACATACGCTTCAGGTTACACACTCTGCTAACCCAGAAATAGTGCTTCAGGTTAAGAACTTTGCTTCAGGATGAGAACAGAAATCGTGCTCCGGCGGCGCGGCAGCAGCAGGAGGCCCCATTAGTTAAAGTGGTGCTTCAGGTTAAGAACAGTTTCAGGTTAAGAACGGACCTCTGGAACAAATGAAGTACTTAACCTGAGGTACCACTGTAGATGGAAAGCACAGTTTTAAATTTCTGAGGGGGTGGGACATAGTTCTGTAACTCAAGCAAATCACCCAAGTCCAGTTCGTCACAAGTGATGGGACTTAAGTTAATGATGAATTAAGTTGGTTGTGGTTTCAAAGGGACTTAATTAATTTTAGGGTCTCAATTAATTTTAGCTGGATTCAGGCTGGTTTTTATATTCAATAATGTCTAGGCTGCTCTGAAAGGCTGCAGCTTTTTGGCAGAACATGGGCGCTTCCAGATACAGTGGTACCTCAGGTTACATACGCTTCAGGTTACAGACTCCGCTAACCCAGAAATAGTGCCTCAGGTTAAGAACTTTGCTTCAGGATGAGAACAGAAATCGTGCTCCAGGGGCACGGCAGCAGTGGGAGGCCCCATTAGCTGAAGTGGTGCTTCAGGTTAAGAACAGTTTCAGGTTAAGAACGGACCTCTAGAACGAATTAAGTACTTAACCCGAGGTACCACTGTACAGGGCTGCCTTCAGATGTCTTCCAAAGGTTGTATAGTCACTTATCTCATTGGCTCAGGGGTTTCATGACTCCATGCCCTCCAACATTTCTCTGATGAAAATAGGGACATTCTAAAGAAAAGCAGGACATTCTGGGATCAAAACTGAAACTGGGACAGCTTCTGTAAATCTGGGACTGTCCCTGGAAAACAGGGACACTTGGAGGGTCTGAGAATATAAGAAGAGCTGTACGGGATCAGGTCAAATGTCTGTCTAGTCCAGCATCCTGTTCTCCCAGTGACCAACCAGATGCCTGCGGCAGGCACACAAACAAAGACACAAGCGCAGCAGTGCTCTCCCTATTTGTGATTCCCAGCAATTGCCATTCAGAGGTACCTTGCACCTGGCAATTAAAGCAGAACATAGCTATTTTGCCTCACAACCACTGATAACCTGATGGACCACAAATCTATGTATTTTAAAGCTATCCAAGCTGGTGGCCATCCCTAAAACTTGTGGCAGCAGAGCCCACAGTTTAACTATCAATACGAAGCAGTCAACTGCATGCACAGTAGCCAACAAAGCATGAATTTTGACCTACTATTGCGCGACAGACGATGTGTCTAGCAAATTAATTTCCTTCGCATCTAAAACACCGTACATTTTGTCTCTGCTCTTCCTAAGGTCTTTGTTTGTGTGCGTCATATGGCTCACACCCTAGAGATGATTACAGAATATGAATTTAGATCGTTTCATTAAAATTAAAACGTTGGAAAGAAGAATATGAGGAAAATGCTGGACTATGATACAATAATACAGGAACGGAAGTAGAAAGCAGCAAATAATATTAAGAAGAAAAGGCTAATAATTAGTGATTTTGGCGAGACTGGTGTACATTCTATGGTTTATTTTAAACTGGCAATTACTAATATATATTTTAAGGTGGGAAACTGGATGGGATGGCAAATTTAAACTCCTGCAATTGCACAGGGGGTGAAAGGGGGGCTGATTCTGCTCAGCTTTGTTCCATCTAGGAATCGATGAATCTCTCCATTTTGGTTTCTCTCAGATTCTCATTTGTCCAGTCTCAAGGATAGTTCTCCATATTTCTGCATCGGTTTGTGCTCTTTTCTTTTCTTTTTTAAAGAAAACTCATTGTAAAGAATTTCTGGGATGGTTTTTTAACTAAACAAAAACCACAAATAGCTGCAGAAATGTGGAAAGCTGAATTTAATATTGGGAAAATGTGAACCAGAGAACTGAAATTGGCAGCTCCTTCCACCCAGTGGCATAGCATGGGTTGCCAGTGCCTGGGGCAGGCAAGCCGCAGACAGGCAGGGCCATGCTGTTTTATCTGCCTGCCCATGCAGGGGGAAGCCCAGCCAGCAAACGCAGCCTTTGGCCGGGCCACCCTGGGGTCACCCCTTGCCTGCCTTCCTCTGTGTGCACCCACTCACCATGGGCCTGAGCTGCTCTGCTGCCTTCACCAGGGCGGAGCAGGGATTCCTGTGAAAGCTAGCACCTGTGTTGCACTCCCTCAGAATTTTGTGCCTGGGGCCATGGCCCCCCCCCGGTCCCCCCATGCTACACCACTGCTTCCGTCCCTACTCTCTACTTCCACTTCACTGTTGATCGTTTTATGAACCTATATCATGCCCTGCCCCTCCCCAAGGTCTCAATATATCACTCCTTACAATACCAAATTGTGTGCATGCAGTTGTGGGGGTAGGGAGTACATCAGAAATGCCTTTAAAGCTGCCCACAGTTGGTTTTCATTTGAAGAGTTTTACAGTTTTCATGAGAGACCTTAAAAGTCATACGTACTTCTCCCATTTATAGACATATTTATACAGCTGTTTAAACACCAGCGTAATTTACAATGAAGCCAGGACAGTAAAATAGTTACTAAAGTGACTTTCTTTAAGCCAAATACATGTCTCAGAAAGAAACACCATTGCACAAACAATTTGAATATAGATAAAAGGCATTTAAGATTAATGGTCCAAAATAAGTTGATCCAAAGAAATGTAATGCCGGTATTTTGCTTTTTAAACAGCACATCTGTGAGAATAGGCACATGCGCACACATACACACGCACACACAGAAATTAAAAAGAAATTCCAGAATGCTTTTACAATATTCATTACTTGGAAATGAGCCATGTTTAAAACCACTGCATACATATGGCTAAACATCACAGGAAATGCAAGACTAGCATTTTAGCTACTTCAATATTTGATCTGGTGACAGTGGCCAAATTGGCTGTTGCACAGGAAAACTGGAATGTGTGCTGAATCAGGGAGCTAAGGGGGTGGAGAAACCGAAGAATTTGGGGGGGGGGGTCATGGAGAGAGATACATATTCTCAGTTTTGCCAGGCTGACATTCACATCAGATTTAGCCTCCATGGTGTTTGGTCTCCAGTGTTTGGAAGAAACAAACACAATCAAACTGAAAGGAGAAATGTGCTTAAGGTGGCTATTTGTGGGATATGGTAGTTTAGCATCTGGAGAAAGCTGGCTGCCAGTGGATGGCAGTTCAAAATTTCAGTGCAGCGTTCAAAATCCACCAGCCGCATTTTACACCTGGCTATTGGCCACTTGGTGACGCTGTGGGTTAAACCACAGAGCCTAGGACTTGCTGATCAGAAGGTCAGCGGTTCGAATCCCCGCGACGGCGTGAGCTCCCGTTGCTTGGTCTCTGCTCCTGCCAACCTAGCAGTTCGAAAGCACATTGAAGTGCAAGTAGATAAATAGGTACCACTCCGGCGGGAAGGTAAACGGCGTTTCCGTGCGCTGCTCTGGTTCGCCAGAAGCGGCTTAGTCATGCTGGCCCCATGACCCGGAAGCTGTATGCTGGCTCCCTCGGCCAATAAAGCAAGATGAGTGCTGCAACCCCAGAGTCGGTCATGACTGGACCTAATGGTCAGGGGTCCCTTTACCTTTACCTTTATTGGCCACTTGAAACAAAGCGAAGAGGCAGACACCAGGATTGTGCCTGACATCTCCACCATCTGGAGGTGCATGCCTGGCGATCCTTGGATTTTGCCTGTTTTCACACACTAACAACACATCCTTAAGAATTCTATCCATGATATTTCATCTGCACCATCAGATTGAATTTCAGGAACCAAAAAGTCACATTGAAAAATATGACTTTCGAGCTGACTGGCCCCAAAACTAGACATTCCGTTTTGGCAAATGTAACCCTGGTTTAAGGAGCCATTTGGCACCTAGCTTATTTACATATATATATATATATATATATATATATATATATATATAGTTTCCAGTGTAATTGGAATTAGAGGGAGAGCCTTGGAAAAGCTATTCCTTGGTTGGAAGTAGCAGCTGTCAGTCAGAAAACTATCTCCTCATGGTTGTCATTGTGTGGAGACCTCAGAGAATGGAACAGTTTTAAAGAGAGAAAGAGTCCCATCTTCACTTCTTTAAGCAGTATCATACAGCCTTAGACTGTCATGGCTCCCCCCAATGAATCCTGGGATTTGTTGAGGGTTTGTTAACTTATATGCAGAATTCATCATGCAAAAGGCTGGGACAAGCCAGAATTAAGATTGCCGGAAGAAATATCAACAGCCTCAGATATGAAGATGGCACAACCTTGATGGCAGAAAGTGAGGAGGAATTAAAGAACCTGTTAATGAGGGTGAAAAAGGAGAGCGCAAAATATGGTCTGAAGCTCAACATCAAAAAAACGAAGATCATGGCCACTGGTCCCATCACCTCCTGGCAAATAGAAGGGGAAGAAATGGAGGCAGTGAGAGATTTTACTTTCTTGGGCTCCGTGATCACTGGAGATGGTGACAGCAGTCACAAAATTAAAAGACACCTGCTTCTTGGGAGAAAAGCAATGACAAACCTAGATAGTATCTTAAAAAGCAGAGCTATCACCTTGCCAACAAAGGCCCGTATAGTCAAAGCTATGGTTTTCCCAGTAGTGATGTATGTAAGTGAGAGCTGGACCAAGAAGGCTGATTGCCAAAGAATTGATGCTTTTGAACTATGGTGCTGGAGGAGACTCTTGAGAGTCCCATGGACTGCAAGAAGATCAAACCTCTCCATTCATAAGGAAATCAGCCCTGAGTGCTCACTGGAAGGACAGATCCTGAAGCTGAGGCTCCAATACTTTGGCCACCTCATGAGAAGAGAAGACTCCCTGGAAAAGACCCTGATGTTGGGAAAGATTGAGGGCACAAGGAGAAGGGGACGACAGAGGACGAGATGGTTGGAGAGTGTTCTCGAAGCTACCAGCATGAGTTTGACCAAACTGTGGGAGGCAGTGGAAGACAGGAGTGCCTGGTGTGCTCTGGTCCATGGGTCGTGAGGAGTCGGACATGATTAAACGACTAAACAACAACAACAAAGGGTGCTGAGAATTGTTAGCAGACTCCTGTTTCCCCCATAGAGCTACGGTCTCCAGAGTTCTCTGAGAAGAAAGGTTGACTGTTAAATCACTCTGAGATTCTGTGACAAACCGTTGGCATTTAATTTACAGCTTGCCAGTCAAAGCTGATCCAATTGCTCATCTGGGCATATTTTACAGATTACTTCATCCTAAAAACTGAATGTCAACAGCTCCTTCAATACAGTGAGGCATTCTCATTTCTGCAGTGGGCATCAAACTGGAGGACTGCAGGCACTGAGAGCACATTCGGACACTGGAGGATCTGAAAATCCAACCATGGTAGGAGACAGACCTAGCTGGAATTATTAGGGCTTACACTGGAGTAAAGCCCACTGAACTCAACAGGATTTGCTTCTGAGTAGATATGCACAGGATTGCAATGCATGATACAAGGACTTACCATTTCATAAAGGAGATTGTCTCTAAACAGGGCTGGACGATATCTGGTTTTCAACACTGTGATATATCACCAGCTAAACATCGCTATGTATCGCTATATCACAATGTTTGAAATAAGGATGGGGTTATGTAGAAGCATTGTGATTTTTGCATTTTGCACGTGCGCATCCACCCACCCACCATGATTCGTGAAATATTGCCAGGTCAAAAATTATGAAAGTGGTATCAAGATATGGACTTCAAACCAGTTTTGGACGATATATCAATATATTGCCCAGTCCTGTAACTGAGACTCTAATCAACCAAAGTTTATGCCATAATAATTTGTTAGTCTTTATAGACAGTCTACAAGGAATCTTGGGGACTGTAAAGACTAGCCAAGTTCCCAAAGGTGAGCTTTTGTAGACCAGAACCCAGTTCGTGAGATACATGCAGCTAGCTAATACACATATATACACACAGCTAATATATAACACGCTGCATCTCTTGTATGTCAGTTTGCAATGGATTCAAAATATAAATACAAGTGAATATTCACAACAGCTATGATGGGATCAGGGACATGGGTGGTGCTGTGGGTTAAACCACAGAGCCTAGGACTTGCCGATCAGAAGGTCAGCGGTTCGAATTCCCGCAACGGGGTGAGCTCCCATTGCTTGGTCCCTGCTCTTGCCAACCTAGCAGTTCGAAAGCACGAAGTGTAAGTAGATAAATAGGTACGGCTTCAGTGGGAAGGTAAACGGCGTTTCCATGTGCTGCTCTGGTTTGCCAGAAGCAGCTTAGTCATGCTGGCCACATGACCCAGAAGCTGTACGCCGGCTCCCTCGGCCAATAAAGCGAGATGAGCGCTGCAACCCCAGAGTTGGTCATGACTGGACCTAATGGTCAGGGGTCCCCTTTACCTTTACCTTTATGATGGGATCAAGCTATGATGGGATACAGCTATGATGGGATCAAGTTGGTCTTCTGGGTGTAAGATATAGACTGTGTACTGATGGCTGTGCGCCTGCCAAGCTGATCCCTGTGCTTCAGCAGCAGAGGAGGCTGCATGCAAGAAACAACAGCCAATGTTTTATGTGCAACAGCGAACATGCAGCCTGGCAGACAGAGTTAATTAGTGCCTTCTGAATGACCTTCAGGGTGTGCTGGGAAAGAGTTTCATACTCGGGAGAAAAGGAACAGAAAAACAAGGGGACAGAATAAGTGGCGGGCGATGCTGTGTTACTATGCACCCAGCAGCCAGTGAACCTCCCCTGACCACAATCTTGTTGGATACACCTGTGCCTCCTTCTCTACCCCAAAACTGCAGATGATGTTTTGTTCAGGTGTGCCTTGGTCAAATAATCTTGCTCAGATAACCTCTCTACCCCCTTGCCACCTCAGGCAGTACTGTTTGCATACCATCCTGAATGCTTCTTCCACTTAGATCTTTGCTCACATCTAGTTATGGGCGAGATCTGGTTTTCAATATCATGATACAGCACCAGCTAAATGTTGCAATATAGAGGAGCGCCAACTTGGCCCTGTGACCGCGGATGCCCAGGGCCGTGGGTGCCATGCAGCATGCATGGCCCCAGCACTGAAATTTGTGGGTGCCTGGCCCCTCAATGGGAGCTATGTAGAGACATTGGCTGGCTTCACGGTTTCCCCCACATTATGATTTTTGCATAACACCCACCCCGCCACCATGATTTGCAATATATTGCCAGATCAAAAATTATGAAACTGATACCATGATATGGACTTCAAACCAGTTTTGGACAAATATATTGCCCAGTCCTAACACACATGATTCATGATATATTGACAGGTCAAAAATTATGAAACTGATATCACAATATGGACTTCAACCAGTTTTGGATGATACATCAATATATCGTCCAGCCCTAGTCACAGCCACACCATACATTTAAAGTACTCTTATACCACCTTAACAGAATCCTGGGAACTGAAGCTTGGATTTCCAAACATCATCATTATTATTATTATTATTATTATTATTAAAATTTGTATACCACCCTTCATCTGTAGATCCCAGGGAGGTTCACAACACAAAAATAGAAGATAGGAAACACATAATACACAATAAAAACAAAAAACTGATAACACCCCCTAACACATTTAAAAGGGTCTCAGATGTTAATAAGCCAAAGGCCTAGTTGAAAAGGAATGCTTTTGCCTGGCACCTAAAGGTGCATAATGAAGGTGCAAGACACAGGTAAGAAGAAGAGGAGGATGAGGATGAGGAGTTTGGATTTGAAATCCTGCTTTATCACTACCCTAAGGAGTCTCAAAGCGGCTAACATTCTCCTTTCCCTTCCTCCCCCACAACAAACATTCTGTGAGGTGAGTGGGGCTGAGAGACTTTCAAGAAGTGTGAATAGCCCAAGGTCACCCAGCAGTTACATGTGGAGGAGCGGAGACGCGAACCTGGTTCCCCAGATTACGAGTCCACCGCTCCTAACCACTACAACACACTGGCTCTGCTGTGCAGTGGCTCATCTACTGTAGTCTACCATCCTGGTCTTGTAGAGATGAGCAGAAACAATGCACTCTGCTCCAGAAAGTCTGGAGTGGATTGCATCATTCAGTATGGATTCCAGGGACCTGCAGACACCTGCACATGCCCAGGGGCATTTAGCACGCTGGAGCGTGGGTAGGAACAAACACCACCTGTTTAGCCTTCTGGGAGTATAGCCTAGAACAACCATGGCAAAGTCTTCTCCTATGCACTGATGTCTCTGGCGCACGGAAAGAGTGTTCTTCTTGGCTACTTGGAGGTCTCTAAATACGGGCTAGGAGCATACATATGGCAGGGAGAGCTTGAATTCCACTTAGGGCAGGACTCTAGCCCATCTTTAATATGAAATCTCACAGATTAACAGGTGTCGCGTGAAGAATTTTACGGAAACTGCAAAATACAGAAACAGGACGAGAGGGGGGGGAAGTGAGCAAAGTCCAGCGTATCACAGCTGGGCAGGAATGATCTCCACTGTGTAGCCATAGAAACTGATCCATTACGGAGGATGTGCTCTTTCCATAGGGGAGAAACAAATAGACACCAGTCTTTTAATTTTACACCAGAGATGGACATGCCTTCTGTCTGTGTATATTTCCTGGCTTTGGATTTTTGCACTGCCTCAATAATGCAATCCTTTACCCTGTTTAAGGATGATGAGGATCATGCTACCTAATGGCGAAGGTATCATTTTGCTAATACAAGCTAAGCAACGAAGCCAATAGGCTTTGCTTTTGAGTGCTTACAACAGCATTAGGCAAGCAACAAAAATATGAGGGGAGCAGTGTTATCTCTATTCCTAATTTTTCTTGCTTTGCTATATAGCAGACCATATGTAATGCTGGTCAAGCCATACTTGGAAGAACTAAAAATGTGCTTAAAGAAAGACCTGCTTAATTACAGAACTAAATCCTGTAACCTTCCCAAGCAGATAAGGTGAAAATTCAGTATTAATCACATCCTTGTTTATTGATATATGCTTTCCTATATAATACAATAGTTAGGAATGATTAACATTTGAAACACATTTAAAACACCTCTCATCTCCCAAGAATCCTGGAAACAGAACCATAATTCTCAGCATCCATAATATACTACAGTTCCCAGAATTCTGCATAAAGTTACAGCATGCACACAGCCTGCTACACAGCCGTCAAAGCATAAAAGAATGTTATGAAAACATGCAATTGTCACATATTTAATTCCTAGGTCTAACAATGCTATTTGGGTGGCTGGAGTGGTTGGTATGTTGATCTGTGTGATAATCCACAAGCACATCTTTACAAGCTGCCACACCTGGAATGCAATATCCACTCTAATTTTAGAAGAATATTTTGCAAAGCAGCTGCAACAAGCCAATACCAGAGTTGTCCCACTGAGCCTTCTAAAGCTTTGCTGAGCTGACGGGCTCCGGGGCGAGAAGCCAGAGAACTCAGTTCACCCATTTACATGCCATTCCAAAACCACTCTGTGGCAGCCTGCCCATCATTGATCTCACGGTAAGAGGGCAGTTAAACCAGCTATTCACAACATACTCCAATCCCCGCCTCACGTACTGCTAGAGACACTGGCAAGCTTTTAGTAGCATATCAGATACCATTCACAGCTTCAGAGAGTGTCAGCTCGTATCTGTTACACTCAGATTCCAGCTCCACTTCCAATATACTTTGAGCCAAGAGGTCTCAGCACAAAACCAGTAAAATAGCCTTCTAATTTTGGAAGAGAACACAAGAGCATGTGTGTGACAAGTTTTCACATCCACGGCACCACAAATACAGATTCTTGCAATTTTCTCACTGTTGTCCCTGATAAGCAGTGAGGGCAATGAATTCCAGGGCTTTTTTGTGATGGTACTCACCAGCAGAGAGTACATACCCTTCAACGTTTCTCCGATGAAAATAGAGACATCCTATTCAATACCTTCCAACATTTCTCCAGTGAAAATAATAACATCCCAAGTGAAAGCGGGACATCCTGGGGAAAAATCAGAAACTGGTGCAATTTCTGTAAATCCAGGACTGTCCCTTGAAAATAGGGATATTGGGAGGGTCTGGGGGTACCATCACATTGTTGCACCAGCACCGGAGGAGGAAAAAACTTTAACACGGTAGCAAAGTTTCCAAAAATTAGACGAAAGGCAATTGTACTTAATCCAGCAGAGCTTTACTGGTACTGAAGGCAAATGAGCATAATGGTCACAAATCCAATACAATCAGGACTGGCACAGTCCATAAAAAATTCCAGTTGCAGCACTTACAACAAAACTTACAAACTTACCATAAGTCAAAACCTTAGTCCTAAGCATACAGAACAGAACACTAGAACAAATAGAGAGAAAGAGAAAGTGAGTTAGGGAGACCCAGGCTCCTCCTGGTCTTACTATTATAGACAGTATTACTTTGTCAGAAAGATAACAGAACCAGTTTAAACCAGCTGTACTCAGCTTCCCAGAAGAAATAACCCAAACAAGAACCTTCTGCCTGTTTCATTCACACAGAAATAAAGCCTTCTTTCACAAAGAGAAGAAACCTTCCAGAACCCTCTTGAACTAGGAAAGATCTCTACACATCAGATCAATACTTTCTGTACTAAGAAATGCAAATTGACACACCTTTCCCTCTTCCACCCATGGAAGCCATTTTGTGCTGGCACTCATGGCACTTTTTCAAGACATGAGTACCCATATGAGCACCTCATTTTCCTATATACAAACATATGCTGCTCACATTGGACTCCACAGTATGCATAAAATTGCATTTTAACAAGAAGAAAAATAACAAGACCCCATTAATGCTCCCCAACTCCAAAGAAAGTTTCTGGTAACCAATGTTAACCATCTGGCATCTCATTTATCACCAAGAAAAGCACTGCTTGTTTCAATCTCCAGAATCATTTGAAGGTAGAGATGAATTTCGGCGTTTGAATCCTATTGCATCAATTAGCATATGCAAAAGTTTATTTTTTATTTTTACAAGGTAACATTGTTGGCATTTCATCTATACGGTACATCTCGATCAAAGCAAATCAATAATTTAACTGCATCAAGGAGGTATGAAACTCCTGATGTAGCCTGACAGGGGGAAATAACGGCTGAATATGAGAGAATGAGGTTGTTTTGAAAGCACTGTTTCAAGCATAATTAATGGAAGATGATAAGAGAGATCTCAACAAACTCCAGAAATATAAAGATTTTCAATTGCACTTTCTGTGTCTGGTAAGAATCATTTCAGTCATCTGGGTGGATTAGTCGAATGCCAGAAATGCATCTAATCAGGACTGGAAAAAGCCTGGGTTATTTCAGTGCCGATGGCTAAATCAGATGCCCAAATTTCAGACTTTTGAGATGCCCCAAATATCAGTTTGGACCTAGTTTGGACAGCAGGGTAAACAAAAAACAAAAGGGAACACCAAACCACTCCATAAAAGGCAGCCTTCGCTAACTTGATGTCCTCTAGAATGGATTCCATCTTCCATTATCTCTGACCATGGGCCCTAATAGGTGGGGTTGATTGGAGCTGTAGCCCCCAACCTCTGGAGAACATTGAGTTAGCAAAGTCTGCAAGAAAAGCCCCCTTTTTTGCAAGAAGCTGCTTCTCTACATTTAAGCGTTTGCAAATTCTTCTCTGTTTCCTTTCCATTCTTCATACTGAAAGAAAATCCTTGGGGGTGTACTGAAGGAAAAACAGTGGTAGTTGTGGTTGTGTGGTTGTGTTTAAAGGCTGAAATTGGGGTGAAGGCCATAAGCTATGTAAGGTGGTGGCTTAGCCTTCAATTTTGTGCTTCCTTCCCCTGTAAACATGGGCTGAACTAGACTATTAGTCCCACATAATTCAGTTGTATTTGCTTCATGGGCAATATGTTAAGATTACAAAGGAGTAAGCCTCACTAGAACACAGAAGTGCCCTTCATGTGCTGTCACACATGTGAACAGGCAATGCAAGGGGCTGTTACTCCTTTTCCAACCCTGCCATCCACACATTTGCTGTGATTAAACGGATGTAAACGGATGTGGTTTTCTGTGGCAGCAAGTGGCTTCTCCCATCCCATTCTGGATGCTGCATTCAGGCTACACCTCTTTTTGCTCCACTGTTTGTAACTATATATACCAATGTTACTTTCTTTAAATAAGCACATATCGACTGTGAAATTTATGGCATTGTTGAGCCACTAGGTGGCACATAAGTTTCTCTTTGTCTAAAAACAAGACCAAGACCAAAATCATAGAAAAGTCTCTCTAAGCCTCATTGCTTCTTTCCA
Organism: Podarcis pityusensis; assembly: GCF_964106645.2. Taxonomy (NCBI): domain Eukaryota; kingdom Metazoa; phylum Chordata; class Lepidosauria; order Squamata; family Lacertidae; genus Podarcis; species Podarcis pityusensis. Next base: position 27,009,206 of record NC_138042.1, read on the forward strand.
CATTTTCCTTTTCCTTAACAGTACAGTCTTTAATCATGTTTACTCAGATATTAATTCCATGGAGTACAATGGGAGTTACTCCTGTGTAGATGTATATTTGGAACAATCCAATGTATATTTGCAACAATCAAATGCACACTAGGATTTCTCAGCAGGACTGGAAGATATTAAAAGGGATTATTACTGTCAGAAAGTTCTTCTTAATGTTTAATCTCCTTTCTTGTAACATTGTTTCAAGTCCTACACTCCGGAGCAGGGGAAAACAAGCTTGCTCCCTCTTTCATGTGACAATGCTTGAGATATTTGAAGATGGTTATCGTATCACATCACCTTGCCAACAAAGGTCCGTATAGTAAAAGCTATGGTTTTCCCAGTAGTGATGTATGGAAGTGAGAGCTGGACCATAAAGAAGGCTAATCGCCGAAGAATTGATGCTTTTGAATTATGTTGCTGGAGGAGACTCTTGAGAGTCCCATGGACTGCAAGAAGATCAAACCTATCTATTCTGAAGGAAATCAGCCCTGAGTGCTCACTGGAAGGACAGATCGTGAAGCTGAGGCTCCAATACTTTGGCCACCTCATGAGAAGAGAAGACTCCCTGGAAAAGACCCTGATGTTGGGAAAGATGGAGGGCACAAGGAGAAGGGGACGACAGAGGATGAGATGGTTGGATAGTGTTCTCGAAGCTACCAGCATGAGTTTGACCAAATTGCGGGAGGCAGTGGAAGACAGAAGTGCCTGACGTGCTCTGGTCCATGGGGTCACGGAGAGTCGGACACAACTAAACGACTAAACAACAACAACAAATCGTATCTCCTCTCAGTCTTGTCTTTTCAAGGCTAAACAGCTCCTTGAACCGTTCCTCATAAGGCTTGGTTTCCCGACCCTCCTCCTCCTCCTCCTCCTCCTCCTCCTTCATCATCACATTCAACTCAGCATATGGGGATGAGTGATTTTATCCCCAAAGTTCCCACCACAGCAGGTCTCTGTTTCCCCACAATTTTAACTTCCAGATGCTTAACTAGACATGGTCCCAGGCTGCAATGTCAGCCCACTGGGATTTGACCACTTTGGGTAAAAAATGTGTTCAAATGGACACATGTCCAAGTACTTCACTTAACAAATATTTCCAGTGACAAAGCCAGTTGCATTTGGCCTACTACTCTGTTGAGCACAGCAGCAGTGAACCAAATTCACCACCATAAGAAGTGGCAGCAATTGAATAATGGAAACAATGAGATCACAGAGAGAGTGTGGATTTCCCTTGCTTGGCTATGAATGAGGCTGATTGTATTCTGTAGGTCCTCTCTGCCTGCCCACCCCGGATGGGTTTTTTTAGTTTCCTTTTTTATTTTTTTGCACTATGCACACTCAGGGAGAATGAGCCCCTGCCCCTGCTTTTCATAGCATGGGGTCAGGTTAGTTTGAGAAAAGTACCAAATAAGGGCTCATTCACCCCTACAGTGGGATGCTACGGCCAACCTGATGCCTTGTTAGGATCCCGAGTTCAGCAATAACCCCATGATCCAGGCATGTATTTCTTAGACTTCTGTACTCCAAATTTTAAGAATCCAAAGTTCACCTGGTTGACGTAGGCAGGTCACTCACTCTCAGCCTAAACTATCTATCAGGAAGCAGGCCAAACAAACACACCAGTCATCTGTATACACTAAAACATGCTATTCTTGAAGAAACCAGAGGCCTTTCTCCTGGGCATAGTCGGCCAATCGGTGTTAAAAAAGGACAGAACTTTCTTTATGTATGCTACAACAGCAGCAAGAATACTTATTGCAAAGCATTGGAAGACACAAGACTTACCCACACTGGAGGAATGGCAGATGAAATTGATGGACTATATGGAATTGGCGGAAATGACTGGCAGAATCCGTGACCAGGGAGAAGAGTCGGTGGAAGAAGATTGGAAGAAATTTAAAGACTATTTACAGAAATATTGCAAAATTAATGAATGTTAGAATGATGTTGGATTGAAGTTAAGTGGTTTCTAGCTGTATAGGTATAAAAGAATATGGAAAAATTGGTTTTTAATATGTAAAAAATTAATGTTATAATATATCAAGATTAAAGATTAGGATTAAAAAGGAGGGAAAGGAATTGTTGGATTAACAAATTGAATTGGAATACAAAAGAGGGAGGTATGAGGAGGTCCGGGAAACAAGTAAATGTAAAAGAAGTCATGAAAAGATGGAATTGTTTTTAACTGTTTTTTCTTTTTTCTACTTTGTATTTTTCCTTTTCATTGTTAATTTTTTTTCTTTTTTTATTAATGTGATTTTTCTTCTTTTGAAACTTTAATAAATATTATTTAAAAAAATTAAAATAAAACATGCTATTGGAATAATTAACAGGACAATGAAGTAATTTGGAATAAATTATCCTCTATATTTACCTGAAAGTAATTTTTTGGGGGAGGTGTGTGTGTTTATGACTGCAGACAGAGCAACAGAGGACCTTTCCACAAATTACAGAAGGGTATGGTGCTAGTGGCTGGGGGAAGCCCAAGCAAATAAATACATTTGTATTTAATATCTTTGCCTCCTGAATAACATGTGGGATGGGGCATTCCAGAGAACAGATGCCACCACAGAGAAGGCCTGCTTTCGTACTTCCATAGGGCAGGGGTTGCCAATCTTTTTGGATCAATGGGCACATCTGCATACCAGAGGAACTGTCACGGGCATCTTACACACTGCAACTCACCACACACTGAATTTTACTGGCTACAATAGAATTGCTCCTTTCATGCCTAATTTGGGGAGGGAGGAGGAGCCTTGTAGGCACCAGCGAAGACCCCACTCAACATCCCAAAAACCAAAGTGCTGCACTAACATGTACAAAATAACCCCTCTGCAGCACCACAAATCTAACTCAATGCTGTAATGTTGGAAAATGTCAATCACTTCTCCTACCTAGGCACTTATCTTTCCACAAGGGCCAACACTGATGCCGAAATCCAGCATCGCCTGAGCTCTGCGAGTTCGGCTGTCTCCCAATTGAAATGCAGAGTGTTTGAGGACTGGGACATTCGCAGGGAAACCAAAATGCTTGTTTACAAAGCTACAGTGGTACCTCGGGTTACATATGCTTCAGGTTACAGACTCCGCTAACCCAGAAATATTACCTCGGGTTAAGAACTTTGCTTCAGGATGAGAACAGAAATCGTGCTCCGGCGGTGCAGCAGCAGCATGAGGCCCCATTAGCTAAAGTGGTGCTTCAGGTTAAGAACAGTTTCAGGTTAAGAACGGACCTCTGGAACGAATTAAGTACTTAACCTGAGGTACCACTGTATTATACTACCAACCTTACTATATGCTTGTATATGCTTACACATCACTTGGGAAGACAGGCGAACTAATATCAGTGTACTGGAAGAAGCAAAGATCATCAGTGTTGAAGCAATGATTCTTCAACATCAACTTCGTTGGACTGGTCATGTTGTGTGGATGCCTAATGATCATCTTCCAAAGCAACCAGTCTATTCCAAACTTAAAAATGGGAAACGTAATGCTGGTGGTCAACAAAAGAGGTTTAAGGACTGTCTCAAGGCAAATATTAAAAAAATGTAGTATAAACGCTGACAACTGGGAAACACTGGCCTGCGAGCGCTCCAGTTGGAGAACAGCCTTTACCAAAGATGTCATGGGCTTTGAAGACACTCAAACTCAGGATGCAAGGGAGAAACATGCTAAGAGGAAGGTACGCTTGGCAAATCCACACCGTGATCAACTCCTGCTCAGAAACCAATGTCCCCACTGTGGAAGGACGTGTGGATCCAGAATTGGCCTCCACAGTCACTTACGGACTCATTGTTAAAACCGTGTTTATGGAAGACAATCTTAGTTGGCTATGAGTGATCGTCACAATGACAATCCTTGGTATAGGGGAAGGCTGTCCTTGAAAATGTCAATTGAAACATGAAATGGGAAGAAGAAGAAGAAGAAGAAGAAGAAGAAGAAGAAGAAGAAGAAGAAGAAGAAGTAGAGGGAGCCCTGGTGTTTTTCAGTCTTGGTTTGAAATGGTTGAAAACCGTGAAGTACTTATTTTCTCGGTGAAAGAGATGAGGCTGGGAACAAATAGGGCAGAATAATGTGGAATGGGAAAATAAGAGAACGAAGACTGATAAATTCTTAAGCACAGCACATTGGCTATTTCACAAGTGCTGCTTGTATCAGCAGTGGCTTTTCTCATCCCACATGTCTGCAATCCGAATGCATAACAAATACGAAAATGATTGTCAAACGTCAGAAGCTACTTCCATATCTGTGATTTATTTGATCTAATTGCATATATTATGATAAAAGCCGCAAAGCAATTTTCAAAATATAGGGCTACCATATGTCTTGGATTTCCATTGGAATTTGTCTGGGTGGAATTTCTTGGAAAAGCCAGGTGTATGGCAACCTAAAAAATTTTCATTGAGATTTTGCAAAACGAAGAAGAAGAAGAAGAAGAAGAAGAAGAAGAAGAAGAAGAAAGCTCAACAACTATGCCCCCCCCAATGAAATCTCAACAACTTTTGTATCCAATGATCACTTTTTGAAATATGGCAACCCTAAATACAGCAAAACATGGTAAAAACACATTAATCCAGTACGCAATAGCAGCAACTGTAAAACAAAACAAACAAACCCCCACACAGTTACTCAGTCCAGGTTTTAGTGTAACAACAATGTCATTAAAGCTGCCCATATGCCCAGGGGAGTGGAAACTTTACCTGGCGCCAAAATGACAGTCAAGCTGGCACCAGGCATGCATCCCTAGGGAGAGCATTCCAAAGACAGGCGCTATTCTTTAATCACCACACCCTGTACTTCTTTTTGAGGTGGTAAACAAAACAGGGGACATTAATTGTGCGACAAAGCAAATAACAAAGTATCAGATTGAGAGCATAGTAGAGATAGTAGAGAAAATAATAAAAGAGCAACTAGATTTAGAACTTGCTTTGTTTTTCATTGACTAACACAACAATATATACAGCAAAGAGAATCAATATTTCATATAACTGTAGCCACAATAATATGCTACCCAAGGTACTGTGAAAAGATTCAGTTCCCAGTATTAATAGAACGAGAAGCAAACATATATGAGCACTCCACAGAAATGACCAAGCTTACAAGAGTAAAGAGAAACAGTAAAAGAAAGAAGGGAGAAACTTGATAGATTTACACAACCTTGGAGTTTATTCATCCATTATTGAGACAGTAGATACATTCATCACATGATCATAACACTCATTTGACATGCTGCTTTAGATTAGATCAAAATGTTTTCTACAACAGCGCAATTGCAAAGTGATATAAGTTTTATGTATTTTTTTATCAAGATCCTATATAATATGAAGTTGGGCATTGTATAAAAACATATAAATATATGGATAAAAAATGAAATAATGAATATATGAAAATGGGTGTCTTCTGCTTTCTCACCTACTTTCCTGACATGCAAAGAGCATTCTTAACACCACTTGTGAAACTTCCCACTATTAAATGGTGAGATGGGGTAAGAGTTCAAAAGGAGGGCGCTTAAAAGACAATCTCCTACCCGTCAAATATGGCAGATCCTACTCAACGCCAGCAAAGCCCGTTTGAGCTTGCTCTGACTTACATTGGCACTCATTCCTAACCTCTACCATGTGTAGATCAGAGATTGATGGCCTTGATTTAAAGCTTCATGATTCCAGATCGCAAATGATGGGAGGCCTGTTTAGGTTGGTTTAATCTGAATATTGGGACGCAGGTGGCGCTGTGGGTTAAACCACAGAGCCTAGGACTTGCCGATCAGAAGGTCGGCGGTTCGAATCCCCGCGATGGGGTGAGCTCCCGTTGCTTGGTCCCTGCTCCTGCCAACCTAGCAGTTCGAAAGCACGTCAAAGTGCAAGTAGATAAATAGGTACTGCTCCGGCGGGAAGGTAAACGGCGTTTCCGTGCGCTGCTCTGGTTCGCCAGAAGCGGCTTAGTCATGCTGGCCACATGATCCGGAAGCTGTACGTTGGCTCCCTCGATCAATAAAGCGAGACGAGTGCCGCAACCCCAGAGTCGGTCACGACTGGACCTAATGGTCAGGGGTCCCTTTACCTTTAATCTGAATATTGCTGACCTCTTGAATCAGTTTGAAAGTACACTTCTAGTTACATGGGCTGACTTTTCTGCCATCCTCTCCCTCGTACTACATACGAATTGATTTAGATTATTATACATCAACATTTCTTTTTTAGAAAATGAGCAGCAATAAAATTTTGAAAAGCAGCAACAACAAATGCACATGAAGTGAAATAAAAACTTCACTGAACACAAACCACCAGAACTTTAAAGCACCAAGGAAGATGAACAACAACAACAACACAGCAGTATTAACAATCACCAAATTAGACAAGGCATACAGAAACCTGTCCAACCAATAAAGCTTTCATGACCAAAGAGCAAACCTTGGGAAGTGAATCCCACAGTTAGGGTGCCAACTCCAAAAAGGCCCTGCCATATTGTTGCCAGCTGTCATCTGACAACCTTAGAACACACAGGGTTAGGAGATCTTAAATATTCTGCCTTGTATCTAGTGCAGAGCGGTAGCTAGTCCAGATAGTGCCCCCAGCCATGAACAAATTAGCTATTATTTCTGCCTCTCTTCCAACCCCATCCCACTCCACCCATTCAATTCACCCTCTATTTGAAACCATTTCTTATGAGGCAATAATCAATATTTATATTTATGGACATATTTTTTAGCCTGCGCCCCTGGTGGGGGCCCACCTCAACACCCCCTAGCTATAGCCCTGATCTAGTGCAAGATCTATTCAGAGTAGACCCACTGAAATTAATAGGCATGACTAACTTGCATTCATTAATTTCAACTGAGTAAAACCCAATTAAATGCAACCTTTTGTTTTTGGGCCCCCTGTTACAGTTAACAAACACACCAGAGCTAGGTAGTGTCAGATATCCAGTAGTGCCTTAACCTGCAAGATTGCTGATTAAATTCATCACCTCAAACTGCCCTCTTCTGAACAATCAGCTAAATCCTTGATTGATTGCTCAAGTAATTGAATCAGCAGCGATATAAATTTTGTGCCCCTGTATTTCATTACATGCAGACAAACCCCGATGACTTGAAAGCAGGATTTGGGCCTAAAGATGTAAAAAAGACCCTACCTATGGATGTTTCCTTCAAGGTTTTTCACCTTCAGCTCATCCTCTTCTGACTGCCTCTTCCTGGCTTCTTCTTCTGCTGGTGAACCGGCAGGAATTCCTTGCAGCAACCATTTTTCACGGAGTGCTTTTGACTAGGGTGGAAGATGATGGGGGGGGAAAGCACACACGGTGAGACATTAAGAGACTTCTCCTCTTAAATATTTGATAGCTCTCTTGAAGACACGGATTAGCACTTTCAGCACGACACACACGGAACACTCTGGATCCATCCTCAAGGACAGGTTCATATCTTCACCTGGGTGTCACACCTACTCTATGTAGTAAATAGGTAACTGAATAGGTAACTAGCAGTAATTTTGATTTGCCCTTGTAAGTGGCAATCAATCGGACAAGGACTGAAATTCTACACTGGGGTGGAATTCAATGTTGTTGTACTACTTTTTAAATAGTTTATTTCGTCCTCTTCGTGTGATGTTGTGAGGGTTCTCCTGACCTCCACAAATGATTGGGGGGTGAGTGGGAATGTAGACGCAGTATACCTGAAAGAGCGTTTCCACCCCCATCATCCAGCCTGGACACTGAGGTCCAGCTCCGAGGGCCTTTTGGCGGTTCCCTCACTGCGAGAAGTGAGGTTACAGGGAACCAAGCAGAGGGCCTTCTCAGTAGTGGCGCCCTCCCTGTGGAACACCCTCTCATCAGATGTCAAGGAAATAAACAACTATATGATTTTTAGAAGACATCTGAAGGCAGCCCTGTTTAGGGAAGTTTTTAATGTTTGATGTTTTATCACTTTTTTATTTTATTACAGTGGAACCTTGGTTCTCGAACTTAATCCCTTCCGGAAGTACGTCCAACTCCTGAAACGTTTAAAAACCAAGGTGCAGCTTCTGATTGGTGCAGGCGCCCCAGAAACAATAGCTGACAACCACATTGGACGTTCGGCTTCCGAAAAACATTCGAAAACTGGAACACTTACTTCCGTGTTTTTGGCGTTTGGGAGCCGATTTGTTTGTCAACTAAGCCATTCGGGAACCAAGGTTCCACTGTATTAATATTCTGTTGGGAGCCGCCCAGAGTGGCTGGGGAAACCCAGCCAGATGGGCGGAGTATAAATAATAAATTATTATTATAGACAAAGAGAGGTAGGGAAGCTGCGGTTTGGCTACATAGCGGGAATAGTGTTGGCTTCCGCACTATTTTGTTTCTTAATAACAAAAGGTGCATCTGTCAGGATACACAAACTTTCCCCTTTCTCACCCACCATACGCCATTGCTAATAATAATAATAATAATTTATTATTTATACCCCGCCCATCTGGCTGGGTTTCCCCAGCCACTCTGGGCGGCTTCCAAAAGAATATTAAAATACAATGATACATCAAACATTAAAAGCTTCCCTAAACAGGGCTGCCTTCAGATGTCTGCTACAGATACTTTTCTCACAGCCTGGATGGGATCAGGTATCCAAAGTGAGCCGCATGACGGGCTGACATGTCACACACATGCCACATGGCTTGTACACGTCACTGTGGGATTCTGAGGAGGCCTAGTCACCTCCTTGAAAATTTTGGAGGGCCCTCGATCCCCCCCCCGGATGGCACCCAAGAAAGAAACCTGAGAGAGCAGGACCAAGCAAAATAGGGAGAGGTTCAATGTCCAGCTCTCCTCACTCATATAGAGTTTCATAGTCAAAGTTAGTTTCTCTACATACATGAGCAGGACAGATTTGTCATGTGGGGATAAACACTTTGTTCTTGTGCAACACATGTCCTTCAATGAGGGGACGGATGAATAAATTGGCAATTCTGGCTTCTAATTCTTCCAGTCCTAAATTCAGTTCACCACACCACATTTCGGCAACTGTTTGTCAGCATATTAGTGTGTATTTCTCCCAATATACAGTGGTACCTTGGGTTACATACGCTTCCGGTTACATACACTTTAGGTTACAGACTCTGCTAACCCAGAAATATTACCTCGGGTTAAGAACTTTGCTTCAGGATGAGAACAGAAATCGTGCAGCGGTGGCCCCACTAGCTAAAGTGGTGCTTCAGGTTAAGAACAGTTTCAGGTTAAGAACGGACCTCCAGAACGAATTAAGTTCTTAACCCGAGGTACCACTGTACACGTTTTGCAAGCAATTCCCCCTAATTTATTGCATTTATGTTATTTTAACACACACACACAGACACTTTGAAGAACATATGTCCCTAATATATACATTTTTAAAATGGGAGAACTGCATCACAAAATTTGGAAACACAAGTGTCGAAGGATAGCTTTGTTTCTGTTTGCGTATTGTTCTGGAAAGTGCCAACTTTGAAGGTTTGCATTAAAATGAAACTAAACTGGTTTTCTCCCCCGTCCCTAAGTAAAGGCAAGATGCTATCTGCTCATGGCAGGTCATCTTTGCATTAAAGGCAAGCCATTATCTGAAAAGGCACTAACAAGAGTTTCTAAAACAGACCATGCAGAAAGAGCAGAACTAGCTTGTGCAGATAGATGGAAGGAATCTACCTGCTTAGAGAAGCCTTTCAAACAAGATCAAATCAGCACAAGAATGAAGTCATGCTGAAGGGTTCTTGTTCGTCCTTCCTCCACAGTTGACAAAGAGATGTTGAGTTGTGTCTTGTGGACTGGTCTCCAGCCAGGTCCACCCACCAGCTGCTGTTGTTTACAGAGTATCTAACAGAATCATTGCTGAGAAGCTAAATTGGCTGTTAGTAGCTCCTGGCAGAGCAATAAAGTGATGAGCTGCTCTATCAGTGATAATCTCCCGGGCATCAGCAACTGACTGTATGGCCCTGACTCTCTAGGGAAAACAACGGCTTGCTGATCTGGATGCAGACCGAGACACAGGTGTCAATGAATTTTGCTATTATGGTCCTGAAAGAAAAGCCATGGTTTTGGCCCATCTTTTTATTTTAAAAGTGAAGATGGGGGGGGGGGAAGGGTATGATGGCAGTAGTTTGGTTCCTCTTCCAACACAAATAACTTTAAAAGAATGGTAAAATAGATTTCTACTCAACTATTTCTATCCTGAATTTTTCTAAGAATTCATTTCCCCCACCAACAATGTATTTTCCCCCTTAACTAGGTATTTTTTCAAGGAGATCTCAATGCACCAGCTTATGCTATCATTCTGGTTTATGACAGGTTGATTATCAAATCCAGATGTTCAAAGATACAGTATTTGTTCATGGAAAAGCACAGTTAAGTGGTTGCAGATAAGCCAATATGGAGCAAAGCTTCTGAAAGACTGAAGCTGGGTGTTCATTTCTGAAGCTGCTAAACCCTAGACAAAAATTAATTAATACAGCTGTGCACTCCACAATTCTAATGCTGATAATTTTGAGGGTAGTGTCTTTTGGAGAAGAGCAGTGGAGACCAATAGTATTGGTTTTATTTTTAAAGATATAAGGAGAGCATAATGGAAGCAAGCAGTTCTTGTCAACAGGCAGGTAAAACCCATTGTTCCTGAATCAAATTTGCAAAGGGGGCCTCTTGAACTTCAAGGTGCTTTGCAGCCAACTCACTGCTCTCTGTGTTCCTGGCTGAAATTGCAAAATGGATCCCAAAGAATTATCTGCCCTTTCCATGAGCTCTAGCTAAAGGTGTTCCTTTCCAGAGACATGACAGAGAATACCCAGCCATCAAGGAACATTCCTTTAGTTCTGCCCAGACTACCCAATGATGCAATACCAACTAATTCTATCTGACGGTGAGCGAGCAATCGGCTTAATAAATAAAAGATCGCTCAGTGTCTTCTGCCAGAGCTGCTCTGGTTACCAACATGTGACTGGGCCAGGTTCAAAGTTATTGTGTTAATTCACAAAATTCTAAACAACTTGGCCCCCACCGTACTTTAAGGACGTCCTGATTCTTTACATGCACTGCCTCGATCGGCAAGGCCTTCTGATGTGGCAATTTTCGGTGGTCCCACATCCCCTTGAGGAATGACACCTTAGTGTGGCAGGCCTTCCCTGTGGAACTCCTTGCCAATAGAGGTTCAGCCATCCTTGCTCATTTTCAGCTATCTTACAAAATTTGATGTGTTTCTATTGTAATCCTCTGTCTTTTGTCTGCTTACCACCTTGAGATATTTTACATGAAAGGGTGGTTTAGAAATATTTAAATAAACTAAATAGCAGTGCTGGTCCCAACGTAGAGAAATGAAGTTTCGGGGGGGGGGGGGACTCCAAAAAATTCAGGAAAAATTTGGGTCCCCCCATTTCCTACCTCGTGAAGCCTTGTTTTGTTTCTTTCTGGAAAACTGGAAAACTTGAAAAACATTGAATTATGAACTATTTTCTTTTGGAACAGTGAACAAAATGCTTAAGGCAAGGTGTTCATATATATTTTTGTCCTCTAAAATTATTTCTAAAACTGTGTAACAGTTTCAAAAAACTTATATACTGGTTTTTTTAACCCATCTCTAACTGGTTTACTGGTTGAATCCCCGGGACGGGGTGAGCTCCTGTTGCTTGGTCCCTGCTCCTGCCAACCTAGCAGTTCGAAAGCATGTCAAAGTGGAAGTAGATAAATAGGTACCGCTCTGGCGGGAAGGTAAACGGAGTTCCCCTGTGCTGCTCTGGTTTGCCAGAAGCGGCTTAGTCATGCTGGCCACATGACCTGGAAGCTGTACGCCGGCTCCCTTGGCCAATAAAGCAAGATGAGCGCCGTGACCCCAAAGTTGGCTACGACTGGACCTAATGGTCAGGGGTCCCTTTACCCTTTACTGGTTTACAAAAAGAGTGGGAATTATTTAGGACTATGTATCAGACCATTACATTTTCTGTACACTGAGGCCAAGCAAGCCCTGAGGTGTACAATGAATTCTATGGAATTCAAAGACAGGAAAATACAATATATAAAAGAAGCCATTAAAAATTCAACTAAAAATCAGACAACATTTAGCACAGCATGTTAAATCGCTACAATAGGCAGAAAAACCATTAAGAAGCTCAGCAAGTAGTCTATGCTGCCGGGGGGGTGGGGGGTGGAGTTTGGGAACCACTCATCTAATGGGATATCTTACAAAGACATATCATATAAACTCATATACTGTCACCCCAGGTTTCTTTCCAGCTAAACTTCAAACTACAATTGGAAAAAAGGCTGCTTAGGTGCAAACATGACTCATTTCTACAGAGACTGCAAAAGAAACCAAGGATGCTTGGAAAATGTAAACCGCCCTTAGATCTACACATGAAGGGCAGTGTTCAAATTTAATAAATAATAATAATAATAATAAGTAATAAGTAATAAAAACCCATTGTTTGCAAATTCCTGCATAAACAACCTGATCCACATCTCTTGCATAAATTGCAGATTGTAATTTAGCTACCCACCAGATTTCATACTGTGTTACAAATGTTGTAACAGACCTGGACAGCTTTAGAAGGTATCTATTTAAATGTATCAGGAGTTTGTATTTAAAGGTATTGCAGCCTGGCCTGTATTTGCACAGATGCAGCTTTGTTGCTCTCTGATGAGCTTTTAAATCACCTTCATCCAATATATATAGGCATATTGTTAGCTATTGCTACCAGAGCATTAAGATTGTTCAGGCATTGGCCAATGGCACTTTTAAACGACTGCAGTAAATTTTCATTCAATTAGCAGTTGCTGCTTCACTTCTCTAGGGAGATTAGCAACTGTAGACCAAGCCTACAGCCCATCACTAGAAGTCACTCTGCTGAGGTCTTATTGGCTCTCAGTACGTTTTTGAGCACAATTCAAAGTGTTGGTGCTGACATTTAAAGCCCTAAACGGCCTCAGCTCTGTGTATCTGAAAGAGCGCCACCACCCTCATTGTTCAGCCCGGACACTGGGGACCAGCTCCGATGACCTTCTGGTGGTTCCCTCACTGTGAAAAGTGAGGTTACAGGGAACCATGCAGAGGGCCTTCTCGGTAGTGGCACCCTTCCTGTGGAACACTCTCTCATTAGATGTCAAGGAGATAAGTAACTACAACAGGCATCCCCAAACTTGGCCCTCCAGCTGTTTTGGGGCTACAGTTCCCATCATGCCTGACCACTGGTCCTGTTAGCTAGGGATGATGGGAGTTGTAGTCCCAAAACAGCTGGAGGGCCGAGTTTGGGGATGCCTGAACTACAGTATACTACTTTTAGAAGACATCTGAAGGCAGCCCTATATAGGGAGGTTTTTAAAGTTTAATGTTTTATTATGTTATTGGATATGCTGGAAGCCACTCAGAAGGGCTGAGGCAACCCAGTCAGATGGACAGAGTACTACTACTTCTTCAGTCAGAGAGATAAGTCAGGCCAGCCAAGGCAGATGCCCAGTTTCTGTTCTATTCTGCTATATACACGCCAGGGCTAACCCAATACATTTTTGCACCTAAGGCGAACCACAAAATAGTGCTTCCCTCCCTGCTAGGGAAGGAGGAGTGGGTAAATAACTACATCAGGGAAAAAGGAAGACTAAAGACCTACACCGGAATTTCCTGCCCCTGTGGATTCAGCCACCTGAGGCAGCTGCCTCACTTTGCCTCATGGGTGGGCTAACCCTGATACACACATTGGCATTCTTTTTCTAACTTGGGTAATCAACTGTCAATCCTCTTCTACTAATTATACTGCTTAACAACTCTCTCTCTCTCTCTCTCTCTCTCTCTCTCTCTCTCTCGAATCTGGGCCATTCCTATTCTTTTTAAAGCACATAATAGGTCAACAGGGGGGAGGAGACGGCTGAGCACCTCAAGCTATTTTTGGGGATGTGAGACATCTCTTGCCACTAGTTTATTCTAGGCTTTTTATCACGGCTAGTGCTAGGACAGGAAGCGTCAGTATTGAATCACTGATGGGAACTGGAGTGCCCGGTAATGAGCAGATACAGATGGATGATGCTCCGGTGAAATCAAAAGGCACAGATTAGAAGCACCAGATAAACAGCTTAGCTCATCAAGGAGACGGATTCAACTCTGCTTGTGTTATTTCCATGGCTGTTGTGGGGCCAATTATATAAATATCTCAACACACACACAACCTGTTTCCCTTAGCTCATTTTGAACACCTTCACTTTCATGTTATTTAGATTAATCAACATTCAATAAATCCTGTATTCAAATGTTTCCATCTCCACTACCTACTGTAAAGTATTCCATCCTGTGCCACTTTACGCACATGAGAGAGATGGGCTACAGAAAGATAATGTATTCATTTCCCTCAGGGTGGTATAGTGGTTAGAGTGTTGGACGGGGACCCAAGAGGCCAGGGTTCAAATCGCTGCTCAGCCACAAAGCTCAGTGGGTGGTGTGGGGCCAGTTATTGGCTCTCAGCCTAACCTACCTCTTTTGGATGAAGTGGCTGGGGGGGGGATCATGTAAACATCCAAGCTCTTTGGAGATATGCTGGGATATAAATGTAACGATAAATAGAATATACAGGACTTCCAATGATGGAGTCATTTGGTGACTTCCAATCATCTGGTGACTGCCAAGGCTGTCTTTACCCGGGGGTGCAAGGGGGGCGGGGCACCTGGGCGCCAAATTCTGGGGGGTGCCAGGCGCCCGCTGCTGAAGCTGCCTAAGCTCTTAACTATCTACCTGTTATGAAATAATAAATAATTTTGATCAAGCTAGAAAAACAAAATACATATATACCTAGGTATTACCCAAGTGTATACCTACTGTTTCACTAAAGGACTTTTGACTTTGTACACTCATTTATGAAAGAGGTGCCACGCCAGCGGCAGTGCTTGTCATTCACAATGGCGGCGCTTGTCAGGCTCAACGATTTGGGGGTGCTGGGTGGATCTTTGCACCCCAGCGGCGCGTATGCTAAAGATTCCCCTGGTGATTGCTGCCCCTTATATCCAGATTTCCTCATCCAAAAGTCATTCAAGGCAGCTCCATGAGATTGTAAAATGATGAAAGGGGGGAGGGACCATTCACAGTTTAAAAACCCAAAACTATAAAACACACGCACAATAACACGACACATTTTTTTCAAATGGCAAAAAACAGGATCCAAATCATCCTTCAACTTCCTTTACTCCTATGTTTGTGTACAAATATCTTTAATAACCCTACTCAAGTTCCTTTATCTGATTTATAGCATAGTGAGATGAAGATTAAGCATTTATGGTGGCCACAACTAGGGAGGGGCTGGCCCATTAAAATCTGGTCCGCCTGAGTTCTCAGAGGTGACATGACTCAGTCCTCCCCATTTAGTTTCCAGGCAGATGAAAAAAAAAAAACTTTTAAAATCTGCCCAGATACACATACTTAAAAGTAATTACAAGTTAAGAGGTGGTGTGAGGATGGCACACTGCCTTAGCTTCCCCTCTCAATTTTTCCCTTTCAAAACTTCAGAAACAGTATATCCACCCACCACCTGAATGGAAGCAGCACATAATTCCCTGATCACTTCATAATGGAATCTGTCCAAATGTAGATTCTGAAGTAGACCATTGATCCAATCTAGGTCATGCACGATCAGTCCAGATCGAATTAGGTGACTCCTCTGTGAAATCCAAAAAGGAGAGATTCCTCCTTCATCCACTGATAAGATAGCTGAGAACAGTCACACACAAAACTCTGAAAACATTTGTTCCCTTTCATTGCATCCATTACTCAATAAAGTATTTTCACAACTGCATTATTAAGTGCAGTAAATGCACTTGTCTTTATTTAATCCTACTTATAGTAAAATTCCAAGCCTTTCTAGCAAATACTGCTATGACAAAACCTGTCCTCCAATTTCTAGAAAGCTTTATTCCTCCACATAAGGGGGTCCATTTTTTAGCCTCATTCACAGGGCACTTCAGAATATATAATTTCACCAAGTGCCCAGTGAGTTTATTGCAAAGTGGCTGGGTATGGTGGGTGCTTTTTTCTTTCTATTAAATATTTCTTCTGTGCTTTGCAGCATCTCCCACTGCCCGTCTTTCCTGATCTAAGAAAGTCAGTGAGGTCTTTCTTTGGCCTTTACCGGTCACGCAAGGAGCTGTGGAGGTTATGAAATTGATATGTGCAAGGATTTTGTTTTAAAGAAAGGCCCTTCCTTTTACCTATTAAAAATAGTTCCACATTGCTTTGTTTAAAAGTAAAAATACTTCACTTTAAAAAAATGCAGTAAGAGGAGCAAGCCAGCCGTAAATCACACTGATCAAGTGGAGTTCACTCTTTGTAAGCAAAAACAGGATCTGCATAGGAGTGCCAGTCCTAATAAGCTCAGCAATTCATCTCTGGTAGGTCTTGCCCACATGAAGCACTTGCCAAGACTGAAGGTCCCTGCCACATCACAGTTGCCTAAGTCCCTTCCTCTTCAGGGTTTCCCTCCAAGCAACCTGAGACTGTGGCTTTATGAAGCTAACCTCTCCTATGCCCTTTTCATGCCTCTCCTGGTTCTGGAAGAACAGCAGGGAGTGGAGTTTGTCACAGCAGGAGTGGGAGACGCCTGTGCCTCTTCACCAGTTGGACACACCTCTGCTTCTTGGCCTCCCTCCTCTTCTGCTTCAGCTTCTGCCTCTAGATTTCTCTCTCCCACAGACACTCCTGGCTCACTAAACCCTGTTATCTCTTCAGCTCCCAACACCTCCTCCTTCCAGTCTTCTCCCTCTTCTACTTCTGACCTCTCATCATTTTCCCACCACCAATCCCTGTACCCTGAGTCTTCTTTTCTTGGGGGTTCCCCAGCCAGTTCCCCTCTGAGTCTATCCAGGCCATGCCACTGCCTTCCTGGGCTGAATGGAAAGCTCGGCTGAGGATATAATAAGGTTTCAGGAAGTGTGGGCACCCAGAAAGGCTGCAGAATACAAAAATAAAAATAAAAAATAAGATAAATTATTTGTGGAATGAAATAACGAACACTCACAAAATCCTTCAGCTGCTTAGAAGGTAAGGTAAGTGCCGTACACTTCACCCATGCCAATTTTTCTAAAATCCCCCCTTGCTTTTGATAATTTTCAAATGCAATTTCTTTTCTCATTAATTTAAGAACGCTCTACAGCAATAAGAAATTTTCCAGCACAGCGTTATTAGGATCCTCTTCAAATAATCAAAATCACCTCGGAGATGCTCCTTTACACCATAGCCTTTTGTAGGTAATTAAGAGGAGTAAAACTAACCGAACAACAAAAAAAGGATAATTGCTATGTATCCAATTGAAGGTGGGTGTGAACTGTTCAGAACCCCAGGTAACCTAGCACAGAAGCATTGAGTTGCTGCTGTCTATCTGCCCTCAAACACTCACTCAAGTATTCAAAACCCTCATTAATGTATCAGATTTATTTAATCAAACTTATGAAAAATATGCAATAGCATCCCAGTGCAAAATTAACTGCTGCTGAAATACTACTACAATTTAGGGATAAACACTCCTCATTCAACCCAGAAATTATAGCCATAGGACCCTCCTGAGCAGAGTTTGCCCTACAGCGTCAATTACAAAACTACATCTATATGGAGAAATACTAAAAAAGGGGGAAATGATGTTTTCAAAATGTTCACTGCACTCATACTGGTGCAATCCTATAAAGGTAAAAAGGTAAAGGACCCTGGATGGTTAAGTCCAGTCAAAGGCGACTATGGGGTTGCGATGCTCATCTTGCTTTCAGGCTGAGTCTGGGTCATGTGGTCAGCCTGACTAAACTGCTTATGGTGCAATGGAACATCGTGATGGAAACCAGAGCGCATGGAAACGCCATTTACCTTTCTGCCACAGCAGTACCTATTCATCTACTTGTACTTTGATGTCCTTTCGAAATGCTAGGTTGGCAGGAGCTGGGACAGAGCAACGGGAGCTCACCCTGTCGCAGGGATTTGAACTGCCGACCTCAGTTTAGACCACAACGCCACCTGCGTCCCCTTGGTGCAATCCTATACATACAGATGTTATGAATGTCAACTTCAGCCAGCATGGCCAATTATCAGGGATGATGTGTTGCAGGGGTGATGGGCAACTCAGGAGTGGAAGATTGCAATGCACACTTACCTGGAAATATGCCCTATTAAGCTCAGTATGGTTTACTTCTGAACAGATATATAAGCTAAGCACCAAATAGTACCTTAAACCTAGGTTGCACTCGCAACAACAGAATGGGGGTTGGATTAGGTGAGCCTTCGGGTCCCTTCCAACACTACAGTCCTATGATCTCAACTACACTGCTTGACTGTAGCTTGCTCTTATAACAATTCGCTTGTCCCAGCATGTGAGAAGGAAACACACAGTGGAAATGGAAATGGTATTAACAATGGACTAAGGCATTGTTCAACTGAGTTTTATTTGGGTGGCCTGTGGAAAGGGTGCAGCACAGTCAAATAGATCTGTACTCATCCCTGCACTTATTTTCTTTGAAGTGATGATGGAGGACTAAGATGCCCAGCAAGGGGTCCATGATTCGTGCGGTAGTGGAGGACCATAATATGAACACCTTTCAGCTGGTTCGATGGAGATGTCAGTTGCCAACCTGGGGCCCAGAAATCTCTGCATGGTCACAATTGGACCCATGCCAGTAGGAAAATGGGGAATTTCAAACACTGATTCGAATATAAACTTTCTTTGTATGTATTTTTTGGGGGGGGTTAGAGAATGACATTATACTATTTGGAGAAGTGCAGATTTCAAAAGCTAGCTGTGTTTCGGGGCGTGTATTGGTTTGGAAAGCGGTAATTGGGCAACTTCACATTGGAATGTGAACGGATTTCTCATATATTCCCAGCCAAAGATTCTGTTGAAAGAACTTTTAGTCAAAACTTGGGGTATTTAGGTGGGGCAAATAGTTTCCTGAATCTGGCTTACTTTCATTATAACTTCTGCTGCCTGTTTCAGGGTCTTGGCAGATGGCAGTTTCCCACTTTCCCATTTCCTAGAATTCCCCTGACTGAGAGCAGAAAGCATTCCCTGCAGTTTGGCTTCATAGTAAGGCTGTGTCACAGAGCATCACTGTGAAGCCAGTCAGAGTGAGGGAAATCCTTCCTGCTTTCACCCTAAGGAATCCTGGGAGGGCAAAATGGCAGCCATTAGTTGTCCAAATTCCGAGGAGCGGCATTAGTGGGGGCACCCCATTTGCTACTGGTTTTGCCTCCTCCTCTGAAATTTGCTGAAATGTCACCCTTGACTTCCTGCAGAAATAGTGGGAAACTTGTCCTTTGCCTTATAAAACGAAAGCTCAAAAGAAAGAGGAGAAAAATATTTCCTGGATCTCATAGTGGTCTGAGTGAAATGGCAACTCTGTTGCACCATGGAAATGCAATCATGTTATTTCCTGATAGCACAGCAGCCAATATATGCCACCAGGAGGGCTGTAGTGACACTGATGTAGTATTTGCTTAGGCTATAATCAATTACCCAGACAAATTCATTATGCTTAGTTAAAAAAAAAAAAAAAAGTGGGGTTGGGGGAGAGCAACAACAAAGGCATCCAGTAAAATACAGAATGGCCCGATGGAGATTTGCAATGCAGTATTACACAGAAGTAAGTCCCGTAGAGTTCAGTGGGGCTTACCCTCAGCCAGGTATAGTACTGCAGACACATCAAATGTATGGAAACAAATTAGTGTGCAGCGTTACCCAAACTCTGGCACTGCAACTGATTCCAGGTTTTGTTTATGCCATGAAATTTGACTTAGGTTTACTGTAGTGCAGAGACTAAACCATAGCTCAGGAAGCCTCTCATTTGACTATTACATCTACTGGGAACCTGGTAAGTGGCTTCAGTCGTTAGCCCTTGCCTTGCCCATATCTTCCTATATAAATAACAATGTAGACTGTTGCCACACTCTGCAGTTCCTGTGGCCACCAATAGGTGTCTATGCCAACTGCAGCATGAGGAACTGTTTAATGGGGTGGGGGCCCTTCGCCCAGAAGTTTAGCAAGCTACTGGATGGAGTGCCTGCCCCCCCATTAAATGTGCCTGCAAGGGTTGGGAGGAGGAGAAGAAGAAGAAGACGAGGAGGAGTTTGGATTTGATATCCCACTTTATCACTACCCGAAGGAGTCACAAAGTGGCTAACATTCTCCTTTCCCTTCCTCCCCCACAACAAACACTCTGTGAGGTGAGTGGGGCTGAGAGACTTCAGAGAAGTGTGACTAGCTCAAGGTCACCCAGCAGCTGCATGTGGAGGAGCGGAGACGCGAACACGGTTCACCAGATTAGGAGACTACCACTCTTAACCACCACACCACACTGGGAGAGAGGAGAGGAGCTTCACAGAGCAATTTAACAAGCTGCTCTGTGAAGGAAAAAGCTGTAGGTGATGGGGGGGGGAGGAGTTGAAAAAGTCACGAGGGGGTGGAAGAAGCAATAATCACGCCTCATATTAAGCTTATTGGCCATGATGCTGCCACAGCGTGAGTTGTAAAGGTTGGGGAGTTGGCAAGGAGAGAAGGTTGGCTTGGTGAACAGGGCAAGCAGGGCAGAGCCCCTAATCTGAAATATGAAAACAATACTGACCTGCCTTATAGGGAGTAGCGGCTGGGGCCCACTAGACCTGTTGGGGCTGCTAGGAGGTCACAGGGGCATGGCCAATTTGCTGTGATTTTCTCCCCGTCCTCCTCCCTTGCAAATGAACACTTATTGGAACAGTTAGCGCTTAACTGAACAGAAAAGTATCTTACTTTGGTTCAGAACGAGTGCCTGCCATCACAGTTGCTTCTCTGCTGGAAGAAAAATTGTGTGCCCCCCCACCTGTTCTGGTTCTCCTCCTATCACCTTTCTTTTCAAAGAAACAGCAGTCACTTAAACATTGCATCTAAGTGTCTCACCTTGGTTCAGAGGGGTCTCTGCTATCGCAATTTCCAGTGTGGCTTCATGCCAAAGAAACTATATATTATTCAGAAGTAAGCATCACTGAGTTCCATAGGTCTTGCTCCCTGATATGTACAGGATTGCAGCCTGAATTGCTTAGTCTTAAAGGTGCCACACGGGCCTGAAATTGAAATCACATCCATTTCCAGACCTACAAATAAAATTATCCGTGAAGTAGACCTGATCCACAACATAGGAACCTCCTTCCTTTAGCAGTGCCCTGGATGGAAACTCTCTTCCTGCTCTCCAACAAACACACATGTGTGGAATTTGTGGCATAAAAATACAACATTGCTTGGAGGGGAAAATGGATTGCTAGTCTCAATCTGAGCAGGCGCTGAATGCCTGCAGCTGCCTGCTATTTGAGTGGACATTAGGACACATCACATGTCTCTTTCTCTGTGTGTGTATTCATCTATTTGTTTCTTTATTTACAATCATATCCTATGCTCCCTTTGGGAAATTCAGAGCCACTTGTGTGGAGATTCCCAGGAAATCCCATCCAATCACTCACCAAGCTGAACCCTGCTAAGCTTTTAACATCCTTACAGCACCAGACTCCCAGCTCAGGCTCTGTTTGCTTTCAACAGAAAGGTGTTCAGCATACTGGAGTGTGTAAAGGCAGGAAGATCACCTGCATGAGGTTAGACACTCCAGCAGCAACTCTCCAGGATTCTGAGCAGAGATCTTTCTCCAAAACAATCCTTTGGAGATGCCTAGTCCTTCTGCAAGGGAAGCAGGGGCTCTGCCCTGAGCTATGATCCCTCCACAAGGTATATCTGATGTTTGGAAAAATCTGGACTGGTGAGACCCAGGTAAGTGAGGTGGGGAAATTGATCCACGTTTCAGGATATACCTCCCAAAGTTTCCAACCCATAATCCCTTAATTTCTGGATGTCGACACAGATTAGACTTCTATGCCTATATGGCATGGTGCCAAACACCTATTTCGGATCAATAGATCAGGCAATTTGATACACGGAAGCAAACACACAGACACACAAAATGTAATGACTAAATACTATAGTAATCAAGAGACAGAAAAAAACCCCTGAGCATCTGTAGAGCCGTCAAGCAAACCATTTAAGCAATGCAGCGAACACACCCAAATCCACATCCATTGCATTTCAGAGGTATAAAATGAAGAATGAATTTGCGGCAATAAAGCTGTGTGCAGCATATGCCTTCCTCTCACCGCCCCCCACCCCCACCCCCCGGATTCCACACCTTTCCAATCTCTGCTCTGCCCCATCCTTTTCAGAAACATGGGGCTGTGTAACTGAGAATCTCACACACAGCAAAGAGACCTGGGGAGGATCTGATTAGCTGGAACAGACACAGCTCTGGCAGAGCAGGCTGCTTCATGTCGAAACAGGCTCTTTGCAGCTCTCCAATGTGTGATCTGCATGTCTAATAACAAAACAGCTCTGGTCAACCCAGCAGCTCCCCCCACAACTCAGCCCCTTACCTTGAAATGCTGCAGCTGAAGTATTTGGTCTTCGAGCTGTTGCCTCTTCCTTTCTATTTCCGTCTGCCTTTTCCTTTTTTCCTTGGCAAAAGAGGGTGGCGGGGGGGGGGGGGGAGAGAAGAGAAATTGCCAGTCAGAGAGAGGTAGAGAGGCTGGAAGCAGCAAGGAATTTCAGATACAAATTTATATGTATATTTTTAGAAAGAGAGACAGAAGCAGAGCCTTTGTAGAACAGAAGCCACCAGATACATCTGTGCCACTGTCTCCACCTGCCTCACAAAACAGCCAGGCTTTCAGGGAAATAACATGTCAGCTAAGGACTAGCTACTTGTTCGCTGAGGAAGAGAAGATATTTGTCTCCCCTCTCTGTCTCTCTGTCTCCGTCTCTCTGTCTCTCAGACTCAGCTATGGGAGCAGCAACCGAGAGCAGAGTCCCCCGGGGGAAACGGCGGGTACACAACCTAACAACCGAGTTAAAGGGACACAAGCCCTGTTGCGTGTGCATGTGCGTGCGTGCGTGTCCTTATATACCTTGAACACTGCAAAGGATACCCCCCCCAGGAGAGCAAACAAGTGTCCAGGAAGCTGCCAGCCAAAGTGTAGGATTACGTAAGAGATTAAAAAGCAAACAAAACAGGGGGAACGGCAAGGCTTGCTTACAAGTATGGTCCCATGTTGCCACTTGGCAAACAACCTGCAGAATTCAGGTGGCCCTAGTTTTCACAAGGTTTATTTTGTTTATTTATTTAGGCCCAATCCGCACAATATGTTTAAGTGTCATGCCACTTTGAGCAGTCATGGCTACCCCAAAGTATCATGGGAACTGTAGATTGTTCAAGGTAATGGAAGTTGCTAGAAGGCCCTTACTCCTTCATATATACACTCACACCCCGAACTACAATTCCCTTTTGACTGGTAGACCACTCTGAGAATTGTAGCTCTGTGAGGGGAATAGGCTGCAACCTCCCTCAAAAGGGCTCCACCCGACAGTTTGGGGAGCCTTCCCCACGTCCCGTTTTCATGGTGGCTGCCATTTTGTTTTTCTCACAACACCTTTAACCAGATTGCTGTGAGGAAAATGAAATAATGGGTGTCAGAAAGCTGCAGAGGCAGATTTAGGGGAGCACGATTGGTTCGGTTGCACTGGGTGTGGACTCTTGGGGATACAGTGGTACCTCGGGTTACAGACACTTCAGCTTACAGACACTTCAGGTTACGGACTCTGCTAACCCAGAAATAGTACCTCAGCTTAAGAACTTTGCTTCAGGATGAGAACAGAAATTGCATGGCAGCAGCAGCGGGAGGCTCCATTAGCTAAAGTGATACCTCAAGTTAAGAACAGTTTCAGGTTAAGAACAGACCTCCAGAATGAATTAAGTTCTTAACCAGAGGTACCACTGTACTACCAGGGATGCACCAACTGGAGCATGAGAGGTAGAGGGGTGCCAAATTTTAGTGTCACATATAGAGCACTGCTGAAATTTGAGACCGCAAGATCTGTCCCTGGAAGCTGGCAGTCCTTACAGTTGCAAAAAGAAAAGAATGTGTACCCACTTCCATGCAAAAATGTAACACCCCCCCCCCCAACCACTACAAACCTGGGGGCATCACCTGCACAGAGTAGGGGGCGGCAATCCACTGGGGGAATTTTGCCCAGCCCTAGGTGCTCTGTTTGTGCTCCATGGCAGAAATATATTTACTGAAAGATGGCATCAACTTTATTATGAAGACTTCCTTCTTTTGAGTGCTTTGCACTCAAGTTCATGTTTGAAGCCCCCCACCCCAGTGCCTGCAAGGAAAACAGAATTTTGCCATCCCTTGTCGATTTGACATGGAATAAACAAAAGGATCATGCTTTGGGCTGGACTTTAGGATTCATTTTGGCTGTGAGTCCTGGAAGACCTGCACTCTGCCTTGCAGGCCTTCTTCCAACTGGCCTGGGAGGGTGAGGTCCTGACTGACTCCAGCTACAGAAGCTGAGGCTGCTTAAGAGGCCAGAGACCATCTTGGCTGTCTCTTAGTGCAGAGCCGGGTCTGTGAGTCTGAGATGCTTCTCACTATGAACCACCATTGGCAGGATGGGAAGCAACAGCAGCAGATATGTTCTGTGTTGGATAATATTTTATTCTCTTGTTAATCGTGCTGTTTTAAATGTGCATTTTATATTCAACTTCCTTTAGTAACATTTTCTTCTGAAATGTTTAATAAATATGTATTGCTGTGCTAAATGTGTATTCTGTAGTTGCTGTCCTTTATAATGTATTATTTTGAAATCTTTAGGATAATATTTTAGCTTCCTGTTAATTTTGTTGTTTTGAATGTACAATTTGTATTTGACTTTCTTCAGTAATATTTTATTCTGGGTTGTTTTATTTTATGTTTAATGTGTTGTAAACCACTTTGACGGTTTTTTCTTAACAATATAAAGCAGTATAGACAAAATCATAATCATCATCATCTTAAAAATAAAATAAAATCAAGGTGTCTTACAGAGACTAAGCAACACCACCACCAAAATAGTGTCTTGAATGTTGGGTTGAATGTGAGGTTAAGATTCTATTACATATTTCTAGTGAGTGCTAGAAAACTCACTGGGAAGAAAGTCCCAGTAAGTTCAATGAGGCTTACTCTATAGCATGTGACTCTGTTTAGGAATGCAACATACTAGGGTTAGTCTTAAACAACCTCTTGGCCAGCTACCTCTGAGTAAGTGAAACCATACAACAAGAATTTACTTGTTGACTGTTCAAACTCTTGGACAACATTTAAATAATAGCATGCGGTTGTCGTTTTTCCTTCTACCCACATTTTTTTGGATTAAAACAGCGGAAAGCATATAGCAGCAAAAACTAACCACTAAATGAATGTATTATCTATCTGTATAGATGAAGCATAGGTATTAATAAATTTGTTTATGGAGATGCAATAATAAACATGTTTACTAAATCATCATCAAACAGAATTGCATCTGACGTTCTCCAGAAGTGACTTCATTCAGCATGGTGGAGCCCTCCTTGAAAAGGAAGGCAAGATCCAAAAGGCTTGGCGATATGTGGATTATTTCGTCGGATTCTATAGCGTAAAAAATCTCAACACTTAGCACCCAGTGGTATGATAGGATGCAGTGAAAGCTTCTGAAAAAAACACAGAGACAAATGGAACAGAAAATGCAGAGTGCACAGCTCAGCCCTTCCTACTTAATTATGTGTTGGTGTTTCTTCCAGCTGTGTCTATGCTGTTGGTAGAATGCAGAGATGCCCGATTCGATCAGGAGGGGAATTATACTGGGACTTGGGCTGGAGCAGCAGCAATATCAGCAACAGTTCTGTGATGTGGCTGAATACTAGGGACAGAAAGTTCTTCATTCATTTGCTGGATGGTGAGGCTATGTACGGTATGTAGATTCTCTCACTCAGCAAATAGCCATCTGAATCCCTTAGCCAGGGACATTTATTACACTGCTGTGGTCTTCTCAGTATCTGTAGCATACACTGGGCCTTTCCAAAGCATATACAATACTGTAGATCCTTTCCTTTTAAGAAAGCTTCACAATGTTACAGTTTATACTCAGGCTACAGGGAAGAATTTACGTTTGGTGCTAACATGAAATAAATACCAGAACACAGCCCAAACAAAGGAAAATTACAGCATGTGGTATTTTGCTGACAAGTGCAAACAATAACTGCAGTCAAGTGTGCTCAGTAAGGCTTCTACCTTTTAAACACACATTTCCTCAAATGTGTCACGAATACAAATATTTACAACGTGCTATTATTTGTATACCTGAAAGATGCAGGTTAAGAGCAGGAAATTCAAATGGTTTTCTC
Organism: Podarcis pityusensis; assembly: GCF_964106645.2. Lineage (NCBI taxonomy): Eukaryota > Metazoa > Chordata > Lepidosauria > Squamata > Lacertidae > Podarcis > Podarcis pityusensis. Next base: position 27,035,440 of record NC_138042.1, read on the forward strand.
TTAATTTCTTGCTGACTCAGGTTTTGGCTTGGAAAAACAACAACCCCACATCAGGAACATGCCAGCATCTATTGTTATGAAGAAATCGACCCTACCCGAAACACAATCACAGAGAAACTACTTCTCATTCAATCATCTTATTCAAGTCTCATCATAATCATCATAATCATTTTTGAAATCACCATTTTATTTTATTTGCCTGTGGTTCGTTCATCTAAGGCACAAGTAGCAACCCATGTTTTATTTAAAAACAGTGGCACCTGAGCCCTCTTCAGACATGTGTATTTCGGGTTAATTAATCATATGAGGGGGATGACGGTGCCAACTCTGCGACTCCATCCTCCTCCAATTCATGGAGGGCGGCTGCCTGAACTGGTGTCTCCACAAGGACAGAAGACTCCCTGCTCAGACAGTCACCCTCCATGAGCTGGAAGGCAATGGAAACATACCCTTCAAGTGTCCTGATTTCCCAGGGACAGTCCCGGAATTACAAAAGCCATCCAGGCTTCTGATTTGATCCTGGAATGCCCCTATTCCCCTGCACCAGTGTTGTCGCTGTTGAGCTTGGGGAGGAGAATGAGCTGGCACTTGTCCTGAGCAATGGCTGTGGCTGTGAGGGAGCATCTAGTTGCCTCTCCATGGCCGTCGCCACTGGCCTCCTCCTGTGGGCAGCTCATAGCGGCTGCCGGAGAGCAGGTGAGGAGAAAGAGAGGCCGCTGCTGCCGAGACCAAGCCCCAGCGGATGCATCGGCTCTGAGGGGCAGGCAGAGGGCAGGGCCATTGGGGGGGAAGAAAGGGGTTGCTGAGGGGAGCACAAGGAGTAGGAGCATTGATTTTTTTAAAAAATGCTTTGTGCACATGAGTCCAGTGGTGGAGGAACTCTCTCTGGCACCCAGAGTGGGGCATCCTGTACGGAGTGCACACATGCAGTGACCGTACAGGATGCCGCACATGCGCAGTCTGTACAGGATGCTGCACATGCATACTCTGTATGGGCTGCCACTTGCATGGTGATTGTATGGACTGCCACGCGAGCAGCATCCTGTATGGAGTGTGCATGTGCGGTATCCTGTACGAACTGCACATGTGCAGCAGCCTGTACGGACGGCACTCGAGTGGCGGCTATACGGACTGCTCATGCCCTCGGCCGCTCTACAGCTGGGGGGGGGGAGGCAGGGGCCATCTTGTCACCCCCCTGAGTGGCACCTGGGATGGACCACCCCCTCCACCCCCACTTCATATGCCCCTGCCTTCGTCTAATCTTGCCCCTTTCTAAAACCATTTATTGGTGTATTTTTGTTAATTTACCAAAGAATAAGATAACATAAAATTTGGATTAAGGGTGTTTTGGAGGGTGTGTGTGTGTGTGGTGTCCCCTTGGTGTAGTGGTGATGGCAGCTGCCCTTCTTCTGATAGGAAATGCTCTGAGGAGGAGACCAAAAGAAAAGGGGGGTGTCGAGAAAGGTCAGTTGGGTGGTGTCGGGGACTGGAATGAAGAGGAAGAGGAATGGTGGAGATTGCCCCCCCTCCTTCTCCTGTAGCTGACAGGGAAGAGGGAGACCGTGTCGAATTACAGCCAAATTATGAGGGAGATAACAAGTCAGAGACAGGCGAGCATCCAAGTTATGAGGTGTTAGAAGAAACAGTGGGGGAGACACAGCAGCCAGCGGACACTTCATTAGACAGCATAGATGATCAGCTGTCCCCTAGAATGTGACATTCGTTAAGGGTGCAAGAGCAACAGACAAAGAGGCATTTGACCACAGGGGACCACTGTAGGGTCAGATGCTGTTGGGAGAGAGGGAAGGGGGAGGAGCCACAGTGAGCAATTCCATCATGGAGGAAGAGGAGGAAGAAGAAGAAGAAGAAAAGTTTGGATTTGATATCCCGCTTTATCACTACCCTAAGGAGTCTCAAAGCAGCTAACAATCTCCTTTTCCCTTCCTCCCCCACAACAAACACTCTATGATGTGAGTGAGGCTGAGAGACTTCAAAGAAGTGTGACTAACACAAGGTCACCCAGCAGCTGCATGTGGAGGAGCAGGGAATCAAACCTGGTTCACCAGATTACAAGTCCAGATTATGAGTCCACTGCTCTTAACCACTAAAGCACACTGGACTGGATTCTTCGTCTTCTGCCGTAATGACTGAATAAATTATAAGAGCTTTCTTGTTTCCTCCCTGCTTCTTGAAACCATGGGGGGGGGGGAGGGAGAGAATTCCTCAAGCCTGACAGATGGGGAGTGAGAAATGTCCCTATTTTTATGTGACGGATGTCAGAAGGAATGTGAGAATGGCAACAGGATTTAGAGCTACCAGGCTTGTCCCTTGCAGCCCCCCTCCCCAAATGCATTTAGTTAAACATAAAAGTGTATCCCTGAAGAGTGCAACACATAGAAAGCCAGGATGAGCCCGGCTTCAGCTGGGGAGGGCGGGATATGAATAAAATTTATTATTATTATTATTATTATTATTATTATTATTATTATTATTACTATAATGAGGGAAACCACTGGTTCAGTAGCTCTCCAGGATTTCAGACTGGGTTCTCTCCCAGCCCTGACTGGAGATGCCAAAGGTTGAACCCATAACCTTCTGCATTCAAAGCAGATGTTCCATCATGGAGCCACAGCTGTCATACAGACTATATTCCATAGATATTTTGTTGGAGCTCACAGAATTCCAGTAACAACATGGTAAACATCTAGTCTCTGACTGGAGTCTCCATTAAATCAATGACTCTTACTTCTGAGTAAGCATTCGTATAATTGCACTGTTTGTGGGGTTGTGCTTTTTTTTTATAAAAAAAGATTGCTTCGCTTATTCACTACAACTACTTCATTCCTGTACATTCAAGCCTTTCCTGTTAGTTTCGTAATAGAGTAAGCGACTGCGATGGAAAAGAAGGACTGCCACTCTTTGCCAACAATGAAGCCTGGTACTGGGAGCTCCTTATAGAATGCTACTCCTCCGAGCATCGTCTACAATTGTAAACAGAGCACAATAGATGCTGCAATGCTGGCAGAGGGAGTCAAAATGAGAAGACGATGAGGCTTTCGTAGCGCAGGAGGCGGGCGCAGTGGTGGGGGAAACTTTGACACTCCTCCTCTGGTTGCAAGATATCTGTGGCCTCTTCCTATCTTTATTTCTGGAGGCTGTGCTTATTCTATTGACTGTAAATATGAAAATTTATTTTTCTGCCACAGAGTCAAATGAATTAGAACTCTTCTACTTCACAATGCCATAATCTCGAATTTTCCACTTACGAAAGAAAATAGTGTTTTTACTTCCTTTTAATGCTAATTTTCATCCTCCGACCCATAAGAAAGAATGAATCCCCAGCTTTGTTAATATAATATAAAGGCGAGCACTTTATTGCTGCTACCTGCCTTATAGGTAAGACTAACAGGTCCAGGAGACAGATCTAAGTATCTGCTAAATTCTATGTTTTCAAGAACAGCAGCTATTGCTACTGTCTCCCGACAGCTCTTATTTCAACCTGAAATCTGTTTTGCACCTAGCAGAGATTAAATCTAATTAAATTTTGCCCAGCGCCTCTCCCACGCTCTCTTAGAAATGCTACAAACTGCAGACTTTTGATTTCCAACATCATGCCCTTGCTTTTTTCCAATTTCCCATATAATTTTGCTTGACATCCACCCTGAAGAAAAGTTCGAGATAATCTGAAAACTTACTTGCTATTTTGCAATATCTTAGCTGGGTATTATGCTACCCTGGCTTTTAGATTTTTCCCATCATGAAAGACCCAAGGCAAGTTCATGTCAATGTAATTAACAGGGCAATCCGGTACAAGGTTACATGGAAGTAAGCACCATTGGGTTTAATGGAGCTTGCTTCTGGGCAGCTTCGTATAGGATTATTTTATATAATAGGTCTCAGATGTCCGCGTTATTACACATACGTATCTCAGAATAATAAGTAGAAGAGTTTGGATTTGATATCCAGCTTTATCACTACCCGAAGGAGTCTCAAAGCGGCTAACAATCTCCTTTCCCTTCCTCCCCCACAACAAACACTCTGTGAGGTGAGTGGGGCTGAGAGACTAGCCCAAGGTTACCCAGCAGCTGCATGTGGAGGAGCGGAGACGCGAACCCGGTTCACCAGATTACGAGTCCACCGCTCTTAACCACTACACCACACTGGCTGGTGTAGTCCATATAATAGAGTGGGGAACCTTTTTCAGCCAGAGAGGCTTGCTCCCTTGTGGGCAACCTTTCAGAGGCAAAAGTGGACCAAGCAATGGATGAGGATTTTTACAATAATAATAATAATAATAATAATAATAATAATAATAATAATAATGTAAAGGACCCCTGGATGGTTAAGTCCAGTCAAAGGCAACTATGGGGTTGCAGTGCTCATCTCACTTTCAGGCTGTAGGAACCGGCGTTTGTCCACAGACAGCTTTCCAGGTCATGTGGCCAGTATGACTAAACTGCTTCTGGTGCAATGGAAAACCATGGTGGAAGCCAGAGCGAATGGAAACGCCATTTCCCTTCCTGCCACAGCAGTACCTATTTATCTACTTGCACGTTGACGTGCTTTTGAACAGCTAGGTTGGCAGAAGCTGGGACAGAACAATGGGAGCTCACTCCGTCCTGGGTATTCGAACTGCCAACCTTCTGATCAGCAAGCCCAAGAGGCTCAGTGGTTTACAGTGGTACCTCGGGTTACAGACGCTTCAGGTTACAGACTCCGCTAACCCAGAAATAGTACCTCGGGTTAATAACTTTGCTTCAGGATGAGAACAGAAATCATGCTCCGTTGGCGCAGCGGCAGCAGGAGGCCCCGTTAGCTAAAGTGCTGCTTCAGGTTAAGAACAGTTTCAGCTTAGGAACGGACCTCTGGAACAAATTAAGTACTTAACCCGAGGTAGCACTGTACTGATTTTTACAGTAAGTACACTCCAGCCATTCTTTTGCTTTTTTGTTTGTAAGAACAAAAAGAAACCTAAAAATGAAGCTAAATCAAACCAAAATCATTGGGTTATATATTTTTAAAAACACATTATTATATTTCCACAAATTTCACATAAAATTCCAATACATAATGATTTTTTCTTTTGCTTTATTGACTTCCCATTCCTTTTTCTGTTGTGTTTTTCTTATACTACCTTATTGCTGCAACCTATCTTCACTCTTTCAGATAATATCCACAATACAGTAGTCTCTAATTATTTCTGGTGCTCCTAGTTCAAATCATGCTCAAGAATTCATTATATTATAATTCTCTTTACATAGTCTGAAAAGGGCTTCCATTCTTCCTAGAAATCATTGGGTTATATCTAAAGTTAGTCCTACTCAGAGGAGACCCACTGAAATTGATAAGCCTAATTAGTCATGTCTATTAATTTAAGTCTGTCTTCTCTGAGTAGGACTAGCAATGGGTACAGTGCAATCATTCAAACAAACAGCAGGAAAAAAACCAAACCAAAACGTAACATAGGTGCTAAGACAGTCTTTCTTAATGAGAAGGAATTTGACCATATTATGCAAATCAAGAGATTCTGCTGACTGGTCTTTCAAAAAAGATCCTAGAGTGAAGTTGATTCCACTTCAGCTTAAGTGTCATGAAGTCTAGTTTTTACCAATGTTTGGTAAGTTGTCTCATATACATACCAATGATTTAACCTAACAGATAGCCGTGAGACACCATTCAAACACCTTGATCTATGCTACTAAAATCACTCCAGTGAAAAAATTTAATGTATGTTTTAGGTGTATACCTAATAATATTACGAATGAATGAGACAAGCGTGGCTTTTGAAACATGTGCATTATACAGGTGAGTAAAACAAACCAGACAGTCAAGACTGGTTTCAGTTTCCTGCCTGGGATTGCTTCCATATGATGTGTGATATTGTCCACAAAGCTCCCATTCCGGCTCCCATTTTTCTATAACACCAGAGGCATCAATACAGAGTAAGAAAGCTAAATCCACTCTTGCCCTTTGGATCATTATCTGACATCTTGGAAACATAAGCTCCAATAACACTCAACATGCTTAATTGCAAATTCTTGGTGAAATGTCTTGGCACACCCAAATGTGGGCTGCTTAATTAAAGCTCACTCCCACATTTAAAAACAAACAGACGACATGGCTTTGCTCCCAAAACAATGGAACTTAATGAACCTGCATTGCTGCAGGATGACATTTTCCTTCCAAAACCGGGTTTCACTGGCTCTTTTAGAGAACAAAATCGGTAAAGGTCTCCTAAGAAATCCACGTGGGAGCTTCTGTGGATTCTTGGCGAACAACAATGAACGTTTGAAAGTCTCACACAGATTAATGAAAACAAACTTGAATCACTGCTTAAAATTAGCCACCGCCATTTCAAAGGAAATGCAAAGGAATGTGGCTTTAGTCCTGTGGAAATCCACTCACCCCAAATTGGGCAGATGTACAGCCTGTGATTTGCAGCGGATAACAGATTTGCACAGCACTGACTGGCTGCCCCATATGCTAACTCTCCACTCTATGGAGCAGGGCTTTGCTTAATATCGATTGACAAGTCACTGTCTTAATCATTAAGCCACTCCTCCTCTTCTCTAAGTCATTAAAAAAACAAAGCCCCCACAAGTCTGCATATAAGTTACTGCTTTAAAAAAAGGTACCAAAAAATGTTTCATCTCATAACTATGTGATATGCTTGGAAAAACAACTGAACTACCTTTTTGAAGCATAAGATCATAGTAATCTGCATTACACCAGGTAAGACTATTTATCCATTTAGCTCAATATCTTCTACTGGAATTGCCAATAGCTCCCCAGGGTCTTGGAGATGAGTCTTTCCCCATCCCCTGCTACCTGATCCTGACAAAAATTCACCAGCATTTTGGGGCAGATCTCTCCTGGAAAACTGTCTGTGGACAAACGCCTGCTCCCTCGGCCTGAAAGTGAGATGAGCACTGTGCAACCCCATAGTCGCCTTTGACTGGACTTAACCGTCCAGGGGTCCTTTACCTTTTACCTCCTAATATACACATATCTGTATCCAAACATGCAAGTCTTCCCCTAATATCTGTGTTTTGTACACATCATTTGGTTGGACTAGATGAACTTTGGGTCCCTTCCAACTCTAAGAGTCTATGGATCACAAAATTTGGAGAAGTATGAATTTTCAGTTTTCGTGGTGTTTCAGAAAGGTTCTCATTAAAATCTGAATCAAATTCCATGAATGTAAATGTATATAGTATTGCAGCCTAAATGTGCACAACTTTGGCCGGATTATGCTCCTACTGAATTGCTAGTGTGTGGTTTTTTCCAGAGAAAAAGGCTTTCGCAACTATTAACAAACAAATAATACAAAACAGTAACTATTATTAAAACAGAACAGTAATAGTAGTTTATTATTTATATGCCACCCATCTGACTGGGTTGCCCCAGCCATTCTGGGCGGCTTCCAACAAAAAACAATAAAAACACAATACAGTGGTACCTCTGGTTAAGTAATTAATTCGTTCCGGAGGTCCGTTCTTAACCTGAAACTGTTCTTAACCTGAAGCACCACTTTAGCTAATGGGGCCTCCCGCCACGCGATTTATGTTCTCATCCTGAAGCAAAGTTCTTAAGCCGAGGTACTATTTCTGGGTTACCGGAGTCTGTAACCTGAAGCATATGTAACCTGAAGCGTATGTAACCTGAGGTACCACTGTACAACATCAAGCACTAAAACCTTCCCTTCAGACACATAGCTGTTTATCTGTCTGACATCTGCTGGGAGGGCATTCCATAAATATATATCACAGGGGGTCACCAGTATGACCAACAGCATTTTAAACAACATTCTGCTTAATTTACGCTACAACAAATTTAAATGGATGAAGCTACAGCTCCTTGTGTTTTAATGGATAGCAGCTATTGCACTTGAGACACAGAGAAACAAATGGCTGGGAAGGAAGGAAAGCAGGGAAACCCTTGTGCAGATGCAGTTTCTTGAGTCTCAGTGTATCACAGAAGAAAAGTAGGCGGACTTGTAGTAGCAGCCTTGCAGACTAGTAGTAACACCTACACAGACTAGTAGTAACACCCAAGCTGCCAAAAGAGAAGGCAGTCACAAAGGTTTGTTTAAGAAATGGTGCCAGCAGCTGCAGAATGCTTGGGAAGGTTTATGTTGAAGCCTGGAATGCTTTTTACCAGAAACAAAATGTTCAGGAATCAGTACCGTATTTTTCGCTCTATAGGACGCACCCGACCATAGGACACACCTTGTTTTAGAGGGGGAGAACAAGAAAAAAATATTCTCCCCTCTCTGCTCAGGGCCCCTTCAGCTAAGCTGCAGGAGAAATGGAGCCCCTTCCATTTCTCCTCCCGCTTCGCTGAAGAGGCACTGTGTAGCTCTCCCTCTCTGCTGAAGCCAGGAGAGTCTTGCTCTCCCAGCTTCAGCAAAAGGAACCCAAAGCCTTTGGAGTGCAGCGTGAGTTCTCGCTGCGTTCCAAAGGCTTCAGGCGGCTATCCCTGAAGCCTGGAGAGCGAGAGTTAACCACTACACCACACTGACTGGACTAGATGACACTTGTGGTTCTTTAAAACTCTACAGTTTTATGATTTTATGAGTCAAAAGGAAGTTGTGAATCTTTTCTGATGGATATATATGATAGAGCAATTTTAGTGCTGAGTGGGCTTGACTGTCTGGTCTCATTTAACACTTACAAAAGGAAGATTCTGCTATGCTTTGGGAAACTATATATATGACATAGTAATCCCACTGATACTAATATATTTATATTCCATCCATTCAACTAAGTCTTATGGATCATTTAAGTAAACTGGGAACAGATTTTGATCTGCTGGGACACTTATCACTCCTTCTAAGGTTGAACTCAGTCCCAGCGTGCCAATAGCTTTGTAGGCAAAGCAGGGCAACCATCAACAAGAGGGGCATACTTACATGCCTGAGAGACTCCCAAGGTATGGATGAGTACAAAACTGATGGAGAAACCCAGCACAGCAGCAAATGAGTGAGGGCAGGAAGCTTGCTGAATTGGCCTTGTGATGCTGCCACAAAATATCTGGCAACGTAGCTTCATCACAAAGCCAGTTCAGAGTGTGAGCGATATGTCCTGCCCTCATTCTGTTGTGGTATTACCACATTAATGAGAGAATTCCCCAAGCGGCAGGGATTGAGTGAGCAGCAAGAGGAGGCAAACAAACAGAAATGACGCCAAAGTACAAGATTGGGTAATGCAGATGCTACTTAACTTTCTTCCCCTTCCCCAGTCCCTTTTCATGTTTGCCTACAAACTTTTGTCACAGGCCACATTCACACCAAGTTTAAAGTATGGTGGTACCTCTGGATGTGAACGGGATCAGTTCCGGAGCCCCGTTCGCATCCTGAAGCGAACATAAGACGTGTCTGTGCATGCACGAGTGGTGAAACCTGGAAGTAATGTGCTCCGTTACTTCTAGGTCGCCGCAGAGCGCAACCTGAAAATATTTAAGGTGAAGCGTATTCATCCCGAGGTATGACTGTACCATGATACCCCCTGAAACAGTCGTGGCTTTAGCCCAGGGTATAAGGTGGAGGGACCTGTTAATATTAAACGGTAATACTGAGGGAGATCGGCCCGGGGAATATACTCATTTTACAAAATTCGGCGGCAGTGTCATTGCAATCTCATGATTTGCACACAACTTTGTTATCGAGTTTGAAGTGGGCCACAATATTGAAAGCGATCACCTACCCTTAACAATGGTACTCGCAGGTCTACTCCTCAACAACTCTTCCTTAAAAACTCAATTTATCTCCAATGCAAACTTAGTCGTGGCTTCCCCCAAAGAATTCTGGAAGCTGGGGTTTTGTCAAGGGTGCTGAGAGTTGTTAGGAGACCCCTATTCCCCTCACAGAGCTATAATTCCCAGAATTCCCTGTGATAAGCGATTGATTGTTAAACCACTCTCATGTGGCACAGTAACAGACCTGTTCAGTATAGAAGAATTGACTGTAGTAACTAGGGTTGCCACCTTTCTTCTGGCAAAATACAGGACAGGGCGGGTCATGGCAGTTGGGGGGGGCGATCCCCCCCCCCGGTGCTGAAGTGACTTCTAAGCAATCCATTACAATCTATTGCAGCCTAACAGGATGGCCCCTCTGGAATTTGTCACATACACATGAATTTGTAAATCTGTCTGTGCTTCGCTACCCAGAGCTTAAATACATGACCTTTCACACAACCTGTCAAATACATGCATTTGGAGAGGATCCCTAACTTGGCACAGACAGAGAGAGAGAGACAGAGAGAGAGAACCGTATCAATACAGGACATTTTACATTGAAATACGAGACAGTCTTGTATTATACAGGACAAGTGTCAACCCACGCCATGTGCTTGCCCGGACTCTCACCCCATCCTCACGAATGGGCTTATCCGGTAAACTGAAAGAACTTGCTAGGCTACCTTCCAAAAAGTTTTGGTCGAACAGGAAATGAATCCATCCCACCATGCCAAAATCCGAAAGCAGAATGTGGTACACAGAAGAGATTCCTCAATCTGCTTTGAGCGTGCACAAGAGGTCTGCCATGCCCATACCTCTTCACAGGTGTTGTGAAGCCTCTGTTTTGGCCAAAGCAGTTTTGTAGCAGACAAAGTGAGCTGCTGGTGGTGGTAGTTCTGTCCTCCTGGCTGCTCTAGACCTTCCTTCAGGCCTCCTGCATGCTGGCATTGCCCGGCGGGGTACACCAGACCTCACCTTATTTGTTATAAGGCCACCAGCATGCCAGGCAGAGAGGGCATGGGGGATTCCCTTTTCATTTGAAGGGGAATCTATCTAGTCTACACTTCCTGAAACAATACACAAACCAAAACACTGCCATCCATCGAAGTTGGCACTTCTCCTTATTTCGTAATGCCGTTCTCCAGCCAAGTATTGTGCAGAAGTATGAATATACAAGGTGAAGTGTGTGTAAAAAAAAATCCATTCACTATTCAAAACAAAAATACGCATTAGGGAAAATTTGCTTGAAAAATGTGTATGTTCAGCAAAACTGAAAATACAAAATTATTTATTTGAAGAAATTTGTAGGAAATCTGCAGTGAATTTTCATGAAGACTTACAAAAATTCGGGAACTGATATAGAACTGCGGGGAACTGAACTTTAAGATCTCCTGAGAACCGAACTGTGCAGAACTGAACTTAAGATTGGAGAAATGAGAAACTGAAATTGACAGATGTGCGCTTCTCTGCTGCCGGTGCAGTACACCGGAGGTGTCATAGGATAGGAAGAGAGGCCTCAAGAAATTTATAATTGTCACACCCCACAAGCCACACTAGTTCTCCTCTCCTCATGTGATCTGAAATATCCAGGGTGCTGATGGAGTGAAAACTCCATGGCTTTCAAGGCACATTGGAGGACACACCCTAGACCAAATCCACTTTGGGATTCCCAGAACTCACTGGAAAAGAGCAGGTCCTACATCTGCCCCATCAGGGCTTCCACTCCACCTTAGAAACTGTGGCCCCAACCTACAGCCTTCCCCACCTGATGCTTCTGCAGTGCTTAGGCTGGAAGCAGTTGATAATAAAGCCCCTGTGGGGGTTTACAGCGTCACATTCCAGTGTGCCACATAAAAAAGGCATTACATGCCTCTTTGTTCTCTGTGACTAAAGCTTACATGGCTTAAAGCCACTGAATAGATTTTCATCTTGTCACATTTTCAAGGGGCGGGGGTGGGGACACAGAGAACCGGTTAGCAGCGAATTCTTTCTTTAAAAGAAAAGAAAATCTCTTCTCCCATACAATTCCAATTAAAAATCTGATGGCTCTGTCGTTACCTGAAAAAAAAAAAGTGTCATCATCATGCAGCTTGAACAGTAAACAACTGCCGCCTCAGAAGCGCTGCTGCATTTCCTTGAAGTAACTCTTGACACATCTGCTTAAGACGAAAAGTGTTGTGGAAATGAATGTAGTAAAAATAAATGAGCCTTTCGGTGACCCATTTTTCTTGACTCTCAGCTATTACAAGCATTACCACAGTGATTCACTCACACACCATATGTAAAGGGAGACATTGTGAGCACCAGCACAGTTATGGATTGTTGCCATGTCTAGCCGGTGACATGCTGTGTCAGGTGTGGGGAACCTTCCTTAGCCTGAGGATCATGTTCCCTCAGGGGCAACTTTCCAGAGCTTACACACCAATGGTGGATGTGGCAAAAGGGGTGTGTGGCCAGGTAGACACCTATCTCCATCCACACATGCAGGGATTCTGCTATCTTATTTGCCACCCAGCAAAGAGAGTAGAAAACCATCTCTCACGTCAATACTTAATTATTGCATACCCTCCAACATTTCTCTGATGAAAATAGGGACGTCCATAATGCAAGCACAATTCAAAGTGTTGGTGCTGACCTTTAAAGCCCTAAACAGCCTCGGCCCTGTATACCTGAAGGAGTGTCTCCACCGCCGTTGTTCTGCCCGGACACTGAGGTCCAGCTCCGAGGGCCTTCAGGCGGTTCCCTCACGGTGAGAAGTGAGGTTACAGGGAACCAGACAGTGGCGCCTGCCCTGTGGAACGCCCTCCCATCAGATGTCAAGGAAATAAACAACTACCTGACTTTTAGAAGGCATCTGAAGGCAGCCCTGTTTAGGGAAGTTTTTAATGTTTGATGTTTTATCGTGTTTTTAATATTCTGTTGGGAGCCACCCAAAGTGGCTGGGGAAACCCAGCCAGATGGGCGGGCTATAAAGAAATAAATTATTATTACCATTATTACTCCCCACCCATCTGACTGTGTTGCTTCAGCCACTCTGGACAGCTTCCAACATATATAAAAACATAATAAAATGTTAAACACTAGAAAGCTTTCCTATCCAGGGCTGCCTTCCGATGTCTTCTGAAGGATGTATAGTTACTTATCTCCTTGGCTCAGGGGTTGCATAACTCCATACCCTCCAACATTTCTCTGATGAAAATAGGGACGTCCTAAGGAAAAGCGGGACATTCCAGGATCAATTCAGAAACCGGGACAGCTTCTGTAAATCCAGGAGTGTCCCTGGAAAAAGGGGACACTTGGAGGATTTGTCATTGTTCTTATGTCCTATTCTAAAAGGTGCTTTACAGAGTACCATAAAGAAAAGCAACAGGTGGCTGCCCTGAGGAACCTACAATCTAGAACTAGATAATAAAGACATCTCTGATAAATTGCTGCATGCTTAGAAATAATAAAACACTTTATCTGCAGTAAAAATCATGCTGCTCAGCAACCTGGAGGATCTCCTGTTGTATCTCTGCATGTGCCCCACCCCAGCTATCCCTCCTGCAATTAAATATGTTTGAGAGGCAATAAAAAAGGCATGGGAAATGCTTTGAGCATGTCTACTCTTTAATCTTTCATAGTTCTGCAAGAATCTGTGATTTAAAACAAAAAACAAACAAAAACCTGCACAAAATGAGATAGGCACAGTTGTACCTTGGTTCTCGAACAGAATGTGTTCCGGGAGTCCATTTGACTTCTGGAACTGTTCAAAAACCAAAGTGCGGCTTCCGATTGGCTGTAGGAGCACCCTGCAGCCTATCGGAAGCTGCAGAAGCTGCACCAGACATTCAGCTTCCGAAAATCATTCCAAAACCAGAACACTCACTTCTGGGTTTCAATCATTCGGGAGCCGATTGGTTCAGGAGCCAAGGCGTTCGCAATCCAAGGTACGACTGTATTTAAATATTTAGTGTCTGCTTTATCACAAACATATATTTAAATGCATTCTTTATATCCATGTATGCATTTCTAAATATATTTTACCATAAGATATGCATTTTAATGTATTTGATACATTTTTTTGTATGGGGGTGAGTGTGCCACTGTAAGAACAGAATGTTAGACTAGATGGGCCATTGGCCTGATCTAGTTGGCTCTTTTTACGACAATATTTGGAGACAAATAATCCACACCTTAATCCGGGAGAATTTGCATTTTTTTCAGTCATCCCCATCCATGATCACTGACCATGCTAGCTGGGGCAGATGGGAGTTAAAGTTCAATAACATCTGGAGATCATCACATCGGCTACTCCCGAATTGAGGACTTCTGAGGTATATTGCTCTGGTGACCAACCACCTGCATTTTTTTAAGAAAATCCACGAATTAAGGTTAAACCACAGAGCCTAGGACTTGCCAATCAGAAGATCGGCAGTTCGAATCCCCGTAATGGGGTGAGCTCCTGTCGCTCTGTCCCAACTCCTGCCAACCTAGCAGTTTGAAAGCACATCAAAGTGCAAGTAGATAAATAGGTACCGCTCCGGCAGGAAGGTAAACGGCGTTTCCGTGCGCTGCTCTGGTTCGACAGAGGCGGCTTAGTCCTGCTGGCCACATGACCCGGAAGCTGTACGACAGCTCCCTTGGCCAATAAAGCGAGAAGAGCACCGCAACCCCAGAGTCGGTCACGACTGGACCTAATGGTCAGGGGTCCCTTTACCTTTAAAAGAGCCTTGTGGTTTGTTACTCTTGGATTTATACTGCTGGCTCATCTTTCAGTGAGGCAAGGATAAAATAAAAGGAAAAAGAAATGGAGAGGAGGGGGAAGCAAGCAAGATAGTATTTATTATGTGCCTATGACAACCAGAGGCAGCAGAAAATAGATCCTGCTTGTGAACACAGCCCAGTGGCTTTCTGAACATGAAGGTGTGAAGTGGACCATATTTCAACAGTTTGGAGGTGAAGACTCACAGCAGCAAGGCACACTGCAAGGGTCAAGGGCCATTCAATATTATTTTAAAACACACACAAACACATAACCCCAGAACAGTATATTGAGAAAAAGCATTAATTAGGGATAATTTTTAATACCTTATAAAAACAAAACAAAGTTACAGCCGTACCTTTAAAGTCTAACGGAATCCGCTCCAGAAGTCAGTTCGACTTCCAAAATGTTTGAAAACCAAAGCGCGGCTTCTGATTGGCTGCAGGAAGCTCCTGCAGCCAATTGGAAGCCGTGGAAGCCCTGTCAGATGTTCGGCTTCCAAAAGTAGTTCTCAAACTGGAACAGTCACTTCCGGGTTTGCGGTGTTCCGGAGCCAAAACGTTCGGGAACTCAGCTGTTCAAAAACCAAGGTACGACTGTATTCATTTTGGCCTTGCACAGGGTGCTGCTGAAATTTGAAAGACCAAGTCCATGCCTGCTGAATTCACTTTCCTGGAAGTAAATTCCACTGAACTCAATGGGCCTCCTTTCTGATCAACACATGCATTGCAAAGCCTTGTTTAGTATTTCTCTCAGCTATCCATCAGAGTATCTCAGCAACATACACAAAAGCCCTATGCTATCATCTGTGTATTGCAGATATGACGCTGAGAGATATTGGCTTGCCTAAAGTAAGTTAGTGAGTTGATGGCTGAAGGCAAGGATGCGAGGTGGCAGGGGCGTAGGAAGGGGGGCAGTGGGGGCGGCCCACCCCGGGTGTCATCCCTGAAGGTGTTGACAAAATCCCCCCTGGGCAGATCGCCGCACTGCCCCCCTGGGCGCTGATCGCTGCGCCGTTTGCCCCCCTGGATGCCGATCGCTGCGCCGATTGACCCCCCGGGCAGGTCACCCCACCCTCCGGATGCCTGGCATGTACGCCTCTCTGGGTGCCCGAGCAGCTAGCTCTGCCACTGCGAGGCAGTAGGAACTTCATTCACAATATAGCACAATAGCTCTATTTGGGTACTTGATCCCTCTCACCTGATACCCCTCATGTGATGGGTAGATTGGGACCATGCTTGCTGGTCCCAGGCCCCTCAGTCATATCCCTGATAGCTTGGCCTCACCACAGTCAACACACTGTCTTGCTGTATGCACACAGGCCGAGCAGTTTCAAACCCTGATCATGCGCACTTCAGTGCCTGATGCAATAATACATGCATCCAAGTGTACATGTATTTGCTTCCACATTGATGATAAGTAACTGGGTGTGGGGCAGATCCTACCACTACCCCCCCCATCACATATGCATTCTATATACAGAAAACATACGGAAAGGACTCCACTCTCAATTATGTCAGTTTCTGAGCCAATTTATTGTATTTCTGGCTTGTGCCAAAAGAAATGCAGACATGACTGCAGTTTCCTCCTGATAGATGTTGACAATATGTGAATGTCAGGCTTCGTAGTGCAAACATCTCTCTCCGTTGCTACTTTTCCCGTAAGCGGCCAAAAATGTATAGGAAAGCAGGGTGGATAAGAATGAATGAGGAGCGTGGGAGAAAGGGAGGGGGGTAAATTATATTTGAGACGGACAATAGGGCCTTGTTCTCAAACATAAATGAAAGACAGCTGCTATACAGCTGTGCCATTCGGCTCCAGAAGTCAAAACACCAGACAGAGTGGAAGTCACCGCTACCCACTATGAGGCAATGCAATTCCAAGTGGACTGCTGGGCTCTCCTGCGACCAATGAATAAAGCTATTTGGGCCCTGACACTTCAAGAATGTCAAGCCCAAGCACAGACAGCCTTCTAGGATGTCGGCCAGAGTAAAGAATTCGGATTCCAGAAGTTTCACAGCTCATAGAAACCTTTAAAGTGTTCGGTTTCCTATACCAGAGGTTTCAAAAAAAGCCCTCGAGATGAAATAGGTCAGCTTACTCAAGGAGGAAAAGAGAAGCAAATTTGCTAAGACACACCTGATCTGCATGACGCAGGTATTTTATGACTCTATAGCTCCACCTTGCATACGGACACCTGTTTGTATCTGTCTGGTTGTAATCCATATAGTGTCTCTAACATGTAATATAGGGATAGCTTTTGTGGTGTCACCCAAATATTGCTGGATGCTAGTTATTTAAGGGATGCGGGTGGCGCTGTAGTCTAAAGCACTGAACCCCTTGGGCTTGCAAATCAGAAGGTTGGCAGTTCGAATCCCCACGACGGGGTGAGCTCCCGTTGCTCTGTCCCAGCTCCTGCCAACCTAGCAGTTCGAAAGCACACCAATGCAAGTACATAAACAGGTATTGCTGCTGCGGGAAGGTAAACGGTGTTTCAGTGCGCTCTGGTTTCCGTCACGGTGTTCTGTTGCACCAGAAGTGGTTTAGTCATGCTGGCCACATGACCCGGAAAGCTGTCTGTGGACAAACACTGGCTCCTTCAACCTGAAAGCGAGATGAGTGTGCAACCCCATAGTCACCTTTGGACTTCACTGTCCAGGGGCCCTTTACCTTTACCTATCTACCTTTATTTATTTATTTCCACAAAGAGGGCAGTTCACAGAATAAAATACTGGATGAAAAACAAGTAAATAATTAAACCAAAATAACAAAACAATAATGATCCCTTCCCACATATACATTTAAAAGGCTGTTGGATATTAATCAGTCAAAGGCCTGGTTGAAGAGGAACATTTTCGCCTGGTGCCTAAACATATATACAGAGCTGTCTTAAGCATATGCGGTGCCAGGGTGCCCAGAGTTGTTGACCTTTTTTCAGGGAGCTGACACCATGCTCATCTCTGCTCAGGAAAAGATAACAGGAAACTTAAAGAGCCCAGCGCAAGAAACCAGCCTGAGACGTTGGCATTGGTGACTGAGCGAAGCCGGGCACCTCGTGGTGTAAGCAGTGTACACTGGGCAGGCTTCTCCATGGCCCTACACCAATCCCAGGTGCACAGGAGGGCAGAGCTGGCCAGCCGTCTCAGAGCCTCGCTGGCTCGCTCTCCCCTGAACTCACAGTGCAGAGCCACCTGCAGCAGAAGAGCCCACTGCGGTGCTCTGACCGATGGGCGGGATCTTCCCTGGACTCCAACTCTCGGGCCCCGGACTCTAGGCGTGGTGGCCCTGAGAACCTGGCGCCTATGGTTAAGACGGCCCTGCATATATAATGAAGGTGCCAGAGCATTCCACAAATGGGCAATCACTACAGAAAAGGCCCATTCTTCGGTTGCCAGCTTCCAGACCTCACATAGAGGAATAGCACAGAGAAGGGCCTCAGATGTCCAGGACAGTTTATATATGGGGAGCATCAGTCCTTGATGTATTGCAGTCCTGAGCAGTGGTGTTGCAATGGGGGGGGGGGCATGGGTACTCCCTGGGTTCCATGCCTGCGGGGGTGACAAGAAGTCACCCCACGGGGGCTCGTAACGGCATGAGGAGCCATCGCGCTGCCGCTGCCTTTGGAGGATCCTCCGTTTGTAGCTGCAGAGGCGACGGAGGGATCCTGGCACTGTCCGTACAGTGCTGGAGTGGCGCCGGCAGCAAACCGCTATACAGCGCATGTGCAGCGTCGCTACGTATGGCGCATGCGTTGTACGTAGCAATGCTGCACATGCGCCCTACGTCGTGATGCCCGCCCCAGGTGTCACGACGCCTTCCTTCACCCCATTGAAAGCTTTATAGGTCAAAACCAGCACTTTGAATTGGGCCTGGAAATGAACTGGCAGTCAGGCCAGGATTGGTGTGATATGCTCAAACCATCTTGTCCCAGGTGAGCAACCTGGCCACCAAATTATGCACCAGCTAAAGCTTCCGAACTGTCTTCAGAGGCAGCCCTATGAATAACACATTGCAGTAATCCAACCCAGGGGGTCCCATCAGCCCCAGGCAGCAAAACCAATGGTCAAGGATGATGGGAGTTGTGTTCCAGCAACATCTGGAGGTCCCTATGTTAGCTACCAATAACCAAGTTGTTTTGCCAAGTCTATAGAAACATACATCATGGCTGTATTTGTACGTTAACACTAAACTATGGTTTAGCTTTATGTGAAAGAGTCTTGTGTTTATGATCACTCCTTCCCCTCTTCTCTTGCAGTGTGGGCAAATCACATCCATATTCCAGCATTCTGTTTCCTCACATGTAAAACACTCCTACAAGAGAGAGTCAAACAACTTCTGGAGGGTGAAAAGTTCCTCAGCCCTGAGTTACATTTTCAGCAATAGATACCCACATGGTATAATGTGTTGTGGCATTCTCCATCTTTAAAACCCATTAGAGTTTTGGTCTGATTGTTTCGCACAGGTAATAAAAACAACTGATCTAATATCTAACTAAATTGACATGGAGTGAAGACACAAATCTACAGAGAAGAAGGGAGAATTACTACTTTGTACACTCTGTTATGCAAGCTGCTCTGAAATTCTTCTATAGCTTTTAACAGCAGAAATGGTTTTTAATGTGGCCAGAATTGCCTCTTGAAATAACCACCCACTCTGACTAAGTACATGTGCTCATTTTTCCCTGAAGGGAGAAATTACCTGATTACTAGAGTATTGTACCCAAAGAATACCAAGCATGCAAAGCCCAGACTCACAATGGTTCTTAAGAGCTTACACCAAATTCTTTAAATGTGCTCTGATTTGATTTTGATTGAAGAACACTGACTATTATAATGCCACCAGGAGCTGCAGCATGAGCTTTCAAGCAGAAATCAATTTGCGCTGGGAAAGCTCTCCTAACAAGATTTGGCAAGACCAGAAATGTTTTTTTAAAAAAGAGCAATGCCATCCTTTTGCAATCAGAGAACCCCTGACCCTCCAGAATAAGTTGGACTTCTGTCAGCCCCAGCCAGCATGGTCAAATGGTCAAGGATGGGAATTGTAGTCCAGCAATATCTGGAGGTCCACCAGTTCACAACCCCAAATGGAGGGCACAAGCTATTGGAAAAGGTATTAAACACCGCACCCTGTCTGCTGCTTCTCCCTGAAAATGCCCCATACAGAGAAAAGGTGGAAGGAACTAGCTTGGGAAGCCCCGATGGAAGAAGGGTCAGAGCCTGGGGATTGGTGGTGGGACAACAATGAGGGGTCAGAGGGAAAAGACTGGGAGGAGGAAGAGTCAGAAGCTGAAGAGGTAACAGGGCTTGGTGAGCTGGGAGTCTGTGGCAGAAAGAAGTCCACAGTTAGAAACAGAAGCTGAAACAGGGGAGGAGAGAGGCCAAGAGGCAGAGATGAGTCAGGCTGGTGAAGTGGCACAAGCTCCCCTCCCAGAACCAGAAGAGGCATGAAAAGAGCGGTTAACTTCACACAGGCTCAGTCTCTGATTGCTTGGGGAAAACCCAGGAGAGGAGATGGCTGCGAGAACTTTCAGTCTCAATAACTGAACCATACCTACCAGGTATGAGCTGCTGTGGCTCATCAGGCCTGACGCTCCGCCAAGTCTGTGCAGATTATGTTTTTGCTAAAAAGAGTCAACTCCAACTTGCACAATGTGTTTTACTGGTAGCTTGCTCCTGACAATTGTTGTCTCAGTGTCAAGTAGGATGACTGTGTGTCCTACTTCACAGAGGATGTTTCTCTGCAGCTGTCAGAGGACATTCCTCTGTTTTAAGGTGCCATCAATTTGAAGGGCTATCTGATCAAGTCCTGTTTAAAGGCAAAGACCCATAAAAAGGCACACTTGGGGCTTTGGTCAACAGTTAGCACTGGACAGTAAAACGAGCAGGCAGCACAGAACACCTAGTCGCATTTTTGTTCCCTATCAGTATGATGTCTTCTATTTCTATTTAAATTACAGCAATTATTTCTAAATTTGAATCTACAGTGGTACCTTGGGTTAAGTACTTAATTTGTTCCGGAGGTCCGTTCTTAACCTGAAACTGTTCTTAACCTGAAGCACCACTTTAGCTAACGGGGCCTCCTGCTGCCGCCGCACTGCCAGAGCACGATTTCTGTTCTTATCCAGAAGCAAAGTTCTTAACCTGAAGCACTATTTCTGGGTTAGTGGAATCTGTAACCTGAAGTGTATATAACCTGAAGCGTATGTAACCCGAGGTACTACTGTATATGCCATATGCATATGGCACAGACTTGGCGGAGTGTCAGGCCTGATGAGCCACAGTGGCTCATACCTGGTAGGTCCCCTCTTTTAGACTTTCTTTTTTTTGTGTTGCATTTTCTCTCTTCTTTTTTGCCCATCACCACCAAAGTGTCCGGCATGGTAGGATTTAATTGGTTTGGTATCACCTGCCTGCCTGAAACAGGAGTGAGGTCTTCATGAATACACAAAAGTGATAATGGGGCCCTTAATTTTTATCAGAGTTGGTGTGTGTGTGTGTGTGTGTGTGTGTGTGTGTGTGTGCTTGTTTTCTTTTTTGCAAATCGGAACACTGGGGTGCATTTTGCTATGACATTCTGGAACCCTAAGAGAAGAAATCAATGCCAGACCCTTAACAAAAGCCACACACACATCAAATGGAACTGTAGTATCTGGGGCCATAGTGGCATTGCACAATCTGATCAGCTATTTAAAAGAAATATATCTAAAAGCATGTGAAGGCATTTGCCAAAAACGGAAAGGATATTAGCGTTCCAATCTCAGTCGACCTCAAAGGAAGGCTTTGACAGATTACATTAGCTACTCTTTCAAAGCACAAACACAAAAGGCCCTTTATTTGTTTTAGACAAGGAAATTCTAAATTATCACACAGCAAAAATAAACTCGCCCATGACATAGGGTCAGAAATTAAACATGAGAAGCAGGAAATTGTTCGGAGTAATGGATCTCACACTTCTAGATTTACAACAAGAAAAGAGAGGCCATTAGCTAGCTAGAATGGCTAACTATTAAAAAAAACAACTGGTCTACACTGGACAAGGACAGGCCAAAGCAAGATTAAGCAGAGTCATAGCAGAATCTGATTGGACGAAGGCAGAACATGGAAAGTCTAGGGAAAGAGTCATAGGAAAATTAGGCAGATAAGGGATGACCAAGTTTGATGAGCTAGAACGGGCTAGGAAAAACCCAGAAGGCCTGATGCAGATATTATGGGCTGGTACTAAATTTCAGGGGGCCTATGGCACAGTGTTTTCAATACATCTCCATTTCTCCAACACACAACACACACACACAAAATGTGGCTATACTTTCCTTTTTCTTTTGACACTGCTGCCATGTTGGCAGCTATAATTTTCCTCCTCACTGCCCTCCCATTGTATTTTTATGTTGGGTGAGTGGGAATACCGCTTCTGAATGGAAGCCAAGCACACTTTTCATCTACAGCTGCCAACTGCTACTTTAATTTACTCACAATTCAGTGCCATAGCGCATGGATCTATGGATTTCTCAGCCAGGCTGGTGAGGGGCCCCTTCTGAGCCATCAAGACCCTTGGCCAGTGCCTGACCTGGCTGATCTCTGGTGCAAGTCCTGCAGGTAAGGATCAGACCAGGACAGCAGAAGCAGGTGGTCCTCATGGGTAGAACTGACAGGATCTAAACCAGGCATAGGCAAACTCAGCCTTCCAGATGTTTTGGGACTACAACTCCTATCATCCCTGACCACTGGTCCTGTTAGCTAGGGATGATGGGAGTTGTAGTCCCAGAACATCTGGAGGGCCAAGTTTGCCTATGCCTGATCTAGATGATGGACTCAGCTACACTCAGTCGATTATATAATTATAACTGCATTATAAACATGTCACAGATGGCGCTATAGAGCACAAAACTTTGTCTATGCAATTTTACGTAGAGTTTTCCCCCCTTTTGGTTATAACAATTTAATTTATGACTTAATTTTTTCCTGTGTGTAGATCCAGCCTATGCTGGCATCCCAGAACTATTCTAAAGGTGTACAGTTATAGTGCTAGTTCCAGCTAATATTTGGTTGGGCTTGAATTCATGTGCCACCTTTGCCACAGCCTTCTACTGTGACATGGGATAAGCACAGTTTATACTTTATACTTACTTACTTTGAAATTATGAACTTTGCAAAGGCAGTAGAGCACCCTACAAATGCTGTTGAAATCATGACTATTAAAATAATTTGGTTTTTGAATTTTTAAAATCTCCGGCAGCTTAACTGAATTTGGAAAATACTGGAGTAAACATTGCTATTCGTTTGGCAGCAATGGATGCTTTGTGACTCTGAGGAGATGGCTACTTAATGGCTCGTGTTACGATAAGATTTGAGCATCTTTCCATACTCAAAGACATTTTACCCTGCGATGTTAAGAACTCATTTTCAAAGGTTTACAGAGGAGGACTTTAAAACTGCAAAGCAACTCAGTGGATTGCCCAAGGTCACACGCAAGATCTGCACTGCCATGGAACAGGATTCCTCAAAAGGCAAAAGTGCACCAGTTATTGATCCTGCTTTCCTTTCCTAGAAGACAAGGGAAGTCTTATTGTCAGCTGCCGAAATATTTTTGGCTTGGCAATGGAAAGGCTGGTATTCCAGCAATTCACTATGCAGAGCAATAGATTTAAACATAGCTAAGACTCCAGCAACAAAGCACTCGTGATAGGAAACACACTGGTGAGCAATCTGCAGCTGATCTGCAATAAGAGGCAGGCTTTAATACATTATTTTGTCATTCTAGAAGATTTTGCTGGATGAGAAGAACCCTAGCTTCAATTTATTCATAGTTGGAGGTAGGGATGGGCAAACCATTCAGTTTTGGTGCTCCAGCTTCCTATTCCCCCCCCCCCCCATCTTCAATTGCATTTCTGCACAATTTGCTATATTTTTGAAAATCCTCACAAAATATGTCATAATTTTAATGTCAGAATAAGCACATTCTTGCACATAGTTTTGACTGGTGTGCCCATTTTTGTAAAGCACTTTCCTGTAATTTAATGTGCGCATATATATATATATATGAGAGAGAGAGAGATGATCATATGGTAAATGTATTGTCTAGTCTCAGCAGTAAATACTTTTCAGGGAATGTTAGGATTGGTTTGTTTACCTTTGTTATATGCTCCCCAGTCTCCAGGCTAGGCTTCCTCAAGCACGGCACGCCAGATGTTTTGAGACTACAACTCCCATCACCCCTGACCACTGGTTCTGCTAGCTAGGGATCATGGGAGTTGTAGGCCAGAAACATCTGGAGGGCCGAGGTTGAGGAAGCCTTGGCTAGGACCTGAACTACAGTGGTACCTCGGGTTACAGACGCTTCCAGGTACAGACGCTTCAGGTTACAGACTCCGCTAACCCAGAAATAGTACCTCGGGTTATGAACTTTGCTTCAGGATGAGAACAGAAATCGTGCAGCGGCGGCTCTGTGGCAGTGGGAGGCCTCATTAGCTAAAGTGGTACCTCAGGTTAGAAACAGTTTCAGGTTAAAAACGGAACTCCAGAATGAATTAAGTTCTTAACCCGAGGTACCACTGTAATGGCTTCAACTTACAAGAAAGGAGATTCCAACTCAACATCAGGAAGACTTTTTTGTCAGTAATTGCTGTTCAACTGTGAAACAGACTCACACAAGAGGTGGTGGACTCTCCTGATAGGCGGTTTTCAACCAGAGGTTGGATGGCCATCTGTCCTGGATGCTTTAGCTGAGATTCCTGCATTGCAGGGGGTTGGACTAGATAACCCTTGGGATCCTTTCCAACTCAACAATTCTAGGTTTCTATGGTCTTTGTATGTGTCATCTGATGCCTGACTTGTAGTATTGAGTGTCCCTGTAAGTTATTTTCTTGCAGTGTTTGTCTCATTCCCATTACATTTTCAGGGAGATGTTTTAAGAATAAATTGCTCAAAAAAGGCTGATGTATGATGTGACCCTGAGATAGCAGAGGGTTGGGGATTGTGGTGCTTTGTTAAATAATTTAAGCCCAGTTTATGTTATACAGATCTTTAATCTGTTGTTACCTCTGCCAAGCCTTCGGTGGCGAGGCTGGCTATAAATCTACATAAGTTAACAGCTCTTGATCCTCAGCATGCTCTCTACTACTGCTGAAACATTAACGGCAGTCTTGCAAGGTACCTCTTGCATATATTAAACATCTGTCTCTGTTGACCGCGGCAATATGACAGATGATTTAATCAAGGCAGCTCATCCTTTGACCTACAGCCTCTAATGATCAATCTGTTAGTGCGATTCCAGTATTGGGAGTCCATGTTCTGCCCATGTCCAGGCTTATTTCTGTTCAGAAATCATTCTTGTTTATACCATCTAAATGTCCTTTAAAAAAAAAAAAAAGGGTGTGTGTGGCAGTAATGCTGCAAAAATGCTGATTTCAGCTGTGAATTATATGGACATCTTGCTTTTACTCTCCGCTCCAAGATCTTAATTATATAGGCATCTTGCTGCGAGATATAACCCTGAGTACCTCTGAACCAGTAGTGATGTATGGAAGTGAGAGCTGGACCATAAAGAAGGCTGATCGCTAAAGAATTGATGCTTTTGAATTATGGTGCTGGAGGAGACTCTTGAGAGTCCCATGGACTGCAAGAAGATCAAACCTATCCATTCTGAAGGAAATCAGCCCTGAGTGCTCACTGGAAGGACAGATCGTGAAGCTGAGGCTCCAATACTTTGGCCACCTCATGAGAAGAGAAGACTCCCTGGAAAAGACCCTGATGTTGGGAAAGATGGAGGGCACAAGGAGAAGGGGACAGCAGAGGACGAGATGGTTGGAGAGTGTTCTTGAAGCTACCAGCATGGGTTTGACCAAACTGCGGGAGGCAGTGGAAGACAGGAGTGCCTGGCGTGCTCTGGTCCATGGGGTCACGAAGAGTCAGTCACCACTAAATGACTAAACAACAACAACAACAACCTCTGAAGTAGTTATTCGCTCCTCCAAAACTGATCAATTGTGTAAAGGCACCATAGTCAGACTGGCGGCTTCACATCAGAAAGGCTCCACCCTGGTAAAGGATACCAAGAGGTATCTGGATTTGAGGCCCACGGGGCCAGGCCCTCTTTTCATTCACAAAGATCACTCTCGCCTCACCAGGCATCAATTCACTCAGGTGTTGTGCAATTGAGGTATGCAGCTTATAGGCAACTGAGTTTGCAGCACACATAGAATAGGAGCAACTACAAGCACAGTGCAAGGGGGGCTACTGAGCAACAGAATAAAAGCCATTAGGTGATGGAGTTCTACTGCTTATAAGAAATATGTTCTCCAAAACTCCTTGGAACTTACTCTCTCTTTATAATTCCTTGGTTTGCAGGTATGCCGGGTAAGGTAGCATTCTGGGGACTCAGCTACATTAGTCAAAAAACAGCATTTTGAATGTGTTATAAACATGCAACACCTGATGGCGCTGTAGAGCACAAAACTTTTCTATGCAATTTTACATAGTGTTTCCCCCCCCCTTTTGTTATAACGATTTAATTCATAATACCATAATAAAGGTAAAGGGGACCCCTGACCATTAGGTCCAGTCATGACCGACTCTGGGGTTGCGCGCTCATCTCGCTTTATAGGCCGAGGGAGCCGGTGTTTGTCCGCAGACAGCTTCCGGGTCATGTGGCCAGCATGACTAAGCCACTTCTGGCGAACCAGAGCACCGCACGGAAACACCGTTTACCTTCCCGCCAGAGAAGCTATTCTCTATTTATCTACTTGCACTTTGACGTGCTTTCGAACTGCTAGGTTGGCAGGAGCAGGGACCGAGCAATGGGAGCTCACCCCGTCGCGGGGATTCGAACCGCTGACCTTCTGATCAGCAAGTGCTAGGCTCTGAAGGCATGCAACAAGAGTTCTACGTCTGAAGCTAAGTGGGTCTGGTTTTGAGCATCACCTGGGGTCTACCTGAGAACCATAGGCAAGCTCTGCAAAAAGAGTTGGGCACAAGTGTAGAAAAATAAAAGTTTGTCCAGTCTCATTGCAGTAAATGCATACTTAGGGCTTCCCCCCCCCAGCTGGTCCTCTCAGGCGGGCACCATTGCCACTTCAAGAGAGCTGAGTGGCAGAGCTCCCAATTACTGATGACTGGGCTGTGCCCCCCACCCAAAGTTCCACAGCAGCCATGTGCGCATGCCGTGGGGCATGCTCGCGTCATGTGCGCAAGCCATGGGGAATCCACATGACATGTCAGCATGCCCCGAAGTGTGTGCAAGTGATGTCAGCACGTCGTGGGGCATGTGCAAATGCTGCGAGCACATTGTGGGGCATGCTTACGCCATGCACACATGCTGCAGGGTGTGCTGACGTCATGTGTGCATGCCGTGGAGCATGCACGCATGGCATGCTGACGTCGCAAAGCCCCAGGCCCCCTCAATCACAGGGGTAAGGCAATGTGCATGATTCATGGTGAGTTCTGGCACCTCTTTTTCTCGAAAAATAGCACTGTGTATACCTCTATAACAAGGGACGCGGGTGGTGCTGTGGGTTAAACCACAGAACCTAGGACTTGCCGATCAGAAGGTCGGCAGTTCGAATCCCCATGACAGGGTGAGCTCCCGTTGCTCAGTCCCTGCTCCTACCAACCTAGCAGCTCGAAAGCACGTCAAAGTGCAAGTAGATAAATAGGTACTGCTCCGGTGGGAAGGTAAACGGTGTTTCCGTGTGCTGCTCTGGTTCGCCAGAAGCGGCTTAGTCATGCTGGCCACATGTCTGCGGACAAACGCCGGCTTCCTCGGCCAATAAAGTGAGATGAGTGCCGCAACCCCAGAGTTGGTCACGACTGGACCTAACGGTCAGGGGTCCCTTTACTTTTACTTTATACCTCTATAATACTTTCACGGGTGCGGGTGGGTGTTTGTGGAGACCCAAGGAAGTGGAACACAAACTAGGAAAAGATCAGAGGAGGAGCTGCAGCAGCTTCTTACCCCGATTCCTGTGAGAATCCTTCAAAAAGTGACCCAGTGCAGAATATCCTTATATGACTGCTGATACACATTACTCACGGGGTCACCAAGCCATCCATAAATTGCAAAGCCATGAGGCTGAACCTGTCCACCCTGCCATCAGTTTGCCATCTGCACATGAAATCCACCTCCTGGGGGGATGATTTCTAACATTCCAAACCTCTGAGCAGACTGAAGCCATATTGCTTTGGGTTTAAAAGGCCATAGGAATTATTCTTCCTTTCACTCAGGCAACCACAAAATATAGTTTGGTCCCTACAAGAGAAATGACCAAACAATGCCCATGCACATTGCTCACAAGAAGCAATGGCCAAGGGCATATAGATGTTCAGTGGATTTACAGGGAAATTCCCTTCCCCCTTTCCTAAGTTTTGATGAAATAGATTTGGAGAATACATTGTCAGTGTCCTGAAAACTAGGGGAATGTCACCATCCCCGCCACCCATTGCAGTTACTGCTTCAAAGATGGCAGTAAAGTTTTCAGTACAAGCCTATATAAGTTTTTGAGTAGACTAGGAAATGTGGTTCATGGGGCTAACACTCAGATAAGTGGCTATAAGACTGCATCATTCGTGGTTGTGTTTTTGTTTTACCTTATTTTTTAATAATAATAATAATAATAATTTTAAACCCCGCCCATCTGGCTGGGTTGTCCCAGCCACTCTGGGTGGCTCCCAACAGAATATTAAAAACACAATAAAGCATCAAACATTAAAAACTTCCCTAAACAGGGCTGCCTTCAGATGTCTTCTACAAGTCAGGTAGTTGTTTATTTACATGACATCTGATGGGAGGGCGTTCCACAGGGCGGGTACCACTACCCAGAAGGTCTTCTGCTGGTTCCCTGTAACCTCACTTCTCACAGTGAGGGAACTGCCAGAAGGCCCTTGGAGCTGGACCTCAGTGTGGAGATGCTCCTTCGGGTATACTGGAGCGTCTCCACCTCCATTGTTCAGCCCAGACAGTGAGGTCCAGGACAAAGAGCTGCCGGAACTCACCATGAATGCCTCCCTCATTCTCTTAGAATGACAATGGTGCCCACCTGAGAAGTGCTGGATCCCACCTGAGAGGTGCCGGAACTGCATTCTGGTGAGTTCAGGTTAACCCCCCCTTGTTTTGCCCCCCTTGCTTTGAAAGGACATTATATGCACCAGTATGCACAGTGACTGAACTGACAAGGCATCAGCAAAATCCATAGAGGTTTTCCTAATCTTGTTAGGAACTTCAGAAATTGCCTCATATTGTGTCAGGCCACTGGTCCCACTAACTCAGTATTGTCCACACTGACTCTCTAGGGCAGCGATTCTCAACCTTTGGGTCCCCAGATGTTGTTGGACTACAACTCCCATCATCCCTGAGCTCTGGCCTTGCTAGCTAGGGGTGATGGGAGTTGTAGTTCAACAACATCTGGGACCCACAGGTTGAGAAAGGCTGCTCTAGGGTTTCAGGCTGGAGATTTTTCCAGCTCTACCTGGAGACACTAAGAATTGACCCTGGGCAAGATCCTCTACTACTGAGCTTCTGGGGAAGCTAGAAAGAAAGTGCATAGCTACTGTACTGTATTAGAATCGAATTGCATACTGTGGGCCAGCATAAATAGGCATAGAAATGAAGAGTAGATAAATTCAAAATGGATCATCAATGGCCTTTGTCAAAAAACGCCAACCAATCAGGCCTTGGATGATTTGAGGCTGTGAGGGACAGCTCCACCTTCTGAAGGATCTTATGCCCCTGCCTTGCCTTTCCCCACCGCCCTGAAGCTTCATGAGGCCTGTTGCCTGGAAGACAGTTTTGGAAAGGGTGCATGGGAGACATTGAAAGTCAGACGTTGAAAATGTGAATGAATATGGGGCATGGAAGAGGAACAGTATCTCCGTAGGTGAGAAATGAGGAAGGGACTGAGAGAGCAGACCCAGGTGAGAACTGCAGGGAAGGATGCAGCAAGTGAAAGAGGTGATTCCCAACAAATACTTGTAGGTTAACCGTGGATGGTTTTATGCTGCTTTTGTGGAGCTACTTGGCCTTCTGTCTAGGGCATTTTCATATCTGGTTTTATGCTCTGTCCTGTATGCTTTAAGCTTGGAATAAGTTAGTTTATTTGTAAGGTTTAATACCTAGTTGAATGGATTGTTTGGTTGGGTGGCTGATATTCTTGTATTTCCTTACTGATATCATATTTATGTGTAATTGTTCGTACTATGATTTTGAATGCTTAATGCAGTTCCCTTGATGTGACCTGTCTCGGATACTGTCTTATGGAAAAGTGACATACATGAATGGTTGATCCTTCCCTTGAACTTTAGCACCCACCAATTTGTGAATGGGGAAAGGACCATATTATGTGTATGAGAGAAGAGGCAGTCACATGACTGCTTACCCACCTCTCTAAGAAGACACTGCTCACAGCTATTTGAACTGGACTACAGGCAGAACTAGGCCTCGGATCCCATTCATTTCAAGATAAGTTCAGCGTGAGCAACGTGATTTGAATTGTGCTGGGGGGAGGGAGAGTCAAAAGGACGGCTTCCCATCTACTGATTCCCACTAATAACCACCCACAACCACCACCAATCAGTAGTGTTCTGTCTTGTGACATCTGAGGCATCTCCAGCCTATCAGTATTTTGTGGGAGGGATTCAAATGTGTACTGAGAAATTTGGGTTTGTGCAATTAAATGGACTACAGTGCTTTGCCGCTCTAGCAAATCAAATGAATTTTTAAAAAGAAGCACAGTTTTTGCTGTTAAGGGCAATGGGGAAATGCACTCAAAAGGGTGGAATGAATTAATGGTTAGCAGGAAGATGTATAAACACCTTGCAGGGAAATGTACGAATGCTCGTTGTACAAACAAATCAGAACAAATGCACAGTAAAGACCAGATAGACTCTAAGCATAAGCTTTGCACAAGCAAATCAGGATGAACGCTCAATAAACAGATTGTCTGGAGGAGCCCTCGGTCTTTGTTTATCTGTTCACAGCAAACCTTAAGACCGACCTGTTAGTGCCTTATTAAAGTACATTGAACAAGTTAATTCAAAGCACAGTGAGTTCCCTATGCATAAGGCTTGGAGACTTGGCGTCGAGTTTTAGAAGGAAAAAGCACACACACTTGCCTACTTCTTAAAAGCTAAAATATTAAACACTTTAAATCACCAGACATTTTTTTGTTGTTGTTCCCCAACCAGTGGAACCTTTTTGATGTTTTCCGGGAAGAATTTCAAAGGATTTAATGCATAGTAGACCTGCAGATTTTTAAATTTAAAAGGCATGCATTAGTGGATTAACTGACCTAAGAAAAACAGCTTCTCAGAGTAACGAGAGCAGAAGCCATTCCTATGCCTACAAAGGAAATATAGAATCCATCTGGGGGCAGCTTTAAGTAAAACACAACATCTGTTGATCATTGGCAACACTCTGGCAGAGTTCCTGAAAATCAAGGGGCCTGAGTCATTTTCTGCCTTCTCACTTCAGACCTGAGACACACAGACGTCTGCATGTACGGAGCCAAGCCCTTCTGAGCCTGTAGCTTTGCTCCATTTAGCATATCAGCTCCACAAAGTGCAGAGGAAAGCCTCCCTACTGTTAGTTGGATGAAGCTCATGGGCTACCTCAAGGACAAGGTCAGGAAGGGATAGCCGATGAGCAGAAAGCACAACAGTGTGGCTCTCTGGGAGTATTGCAATCATTTTGATTCAAGTTAAAGTTTCCCCCTAGGAATAATTTTAAGACAAAGACAATTTTAAAAAATAAATGAAAATGCCAGTCCAGTTTCAAAATACTGTACTGAGAGTCAGATTATTAATTTCACTCTCTGGGATTCTGCAGAAATAGATCGGAATCACTGCAACTTAGACTTTAAATGCCTAAGCAGAAAACAATGCTTTCAGGGGCTATTTCACCACACTGTGGGCTCACATCTCCTTTCAGTGACCTTCGCCGCTCTTGCCTGATGTTTCTTGGGGCACATAAAAAGGGACTGTGGTCCTTAATGAAGAGGGGAGCCCAAACTCTCCGCCTTTGATTACTCTTCCCCTCCCCAAGAGATGATCGCTTGTAGAAAACAAACAGGGCCATTCACATTAACGTCAGTGAAGAAACTTGCACTTGAGGCTGAATGAAAAGTGAGTCACGTAGTGGTGCTTTTGTGGTGAAGATATACAAGGCTGCATTTTCTATTAGAATTGTTTTTTAATAATGGGAAATAGACCTGGGAATGTTCCAATACATGTTAAGATTGTGACCCATCACTTCCTGGTTCACACCATATTGTGGTTCCCTCTGGCCAGGAGAACATGTGCTGGACATGTGCTTTCCAGAACCTTTACATGTGCTGGAGCATGTCGGGTTCCCACTTATGGGACCTTCGGGATGTTGAAAAATGGTTGTGAGGACTGTTGTGAAAGGCGTCTTTGCTACCGAAAAGCAACAAACCCTCGGAACTCCTGTAAGCGCATGCCTTGACTTGACCTAACGCATCTGATGAAAACTATTAAGCTGAACAGATGAGGTTACAATTCACAGTCAAGAAGATCAGCTATTTAGTCTGCAATCCTACACATGCTCACTAGGGAGCTGAACTCAGTGGGACTTACCTCTGGGGAGGCGTGCTTATGGTTGCACTGAAAACTGACCATTAATACGATTTATATTTGACTTTGCTGAAAAATTATGACCACGACTACAGCAGTGGTACAGTTTTTGTTTGAGCCAAAGCGCTGCAGGCTTTGATCCAGAAAAAAACAACAACGCCCTGCACCTGTCTTGAACATAAAATAAGCCAGTTCCCCCTGAGTGACCACTGTTCCGATTCCAAGCCATCTGCCAACCATTTCCACAGTGCACTGATATTTTTGTGCTGGAAGTGAATAGTATTTCTCCCTCCTGCTTTTCCTCTGCTCTTCCACGGGTGTTTCAAGCATGCCGTGATACATGATAAGAAAGCCGGTGTCTGGGAAGTACAAATCCATCAGAACCCGATCTATCATGCTCTACAAGTCAAGGCATCTGTTTGCTACAAAGCAATGGAGTAAACAAATGAAAGAAAGATGAACTCAGCACAACTTCACTGCATATCTAAAGCTTGCCATTTATGTCGGATGCATGTGCTGGAATCCTGAGCACCCTTTTCTTCTTCTTCTGCTCTCTCATCACACAATCTCTCTCTCTCTCTTTCCCCCATCCACAGACAAAAGAGCCAAGGAAAATGAAGCAGACTTACTGCAATAGCTTGTAGCCTTTCCCTGTGCAATTCAGCCTCCGCCATCCTGGGAGAGAAGGATGCAGCAGAAGAGGAGAGAGGGAGGAG
This sequence comes from Podarcis pityusensis, assembly GCF_964106645.2. NCBI lineage: Eukaryota > Metazoa > Chordata > Lepidosauria > Squamata > Lacertidae > Podarcis > Podarcis pityusensis. Next base: position 27,068,208 of record NC_138042.1, read on the forward strand.
GAGGGGAGAAGACACTGCAGTCACCCAGGGAGTCGTACGCCCGAGTTAAGCCACAAGAGTATTTGGAAAGAAACGCCGAGCAGGATCCTAGCCGTGATAACAACGGCAATAATAATTTTAAAAAAGCAGGCACAGCTGGAGAGACACTGCAGACAGGCTCAGGGGAAGATAATTCCAACCACGGGGACCAGACTGGTGCCTGCCTGCCTCTTGCCTCCCAGCCGTAGGGCTGCTGCTAACTGCATTTCATTGCTGCTGTCGCTGCTGCTTCTATGCACTGTTGCTGTCACACAAGTATGTATGTATGTGCTCTGAAAGCAGCTGAGTCCAAGGGGATGGCTCGCATGGCTGTAATTTTTTGTTGCTGTCTGGGGTGGGGGGGGGGGAGATCTTGCCGTTTCGCAGCGCCTTCGCTCCTCCTCTGGAGTGCTGGGTCAACCCAAGGAGGCTTGACATCAGCAGCGTACATAGTAATCAGAACCTGCATGAAACGGCAAGGGAGGGGAGAGAGAGAGAGAGAGAGAGAGAGAGAGAGAGAGAGAGAGGAAGCCAGCCCAGCTACGGCACACAGCACAGCTTTGCAAGGGAGATTCAGGGAGGAGGTGGAGGGAAAGGTGGAGTTATAATAATAATAATAATAATAATAATAATAGTAGTAGAATGTGGCATTCTGCCACTCAACAGCTATTGAGCCATTTGGAATCTCTCTAAACTGTTACAATATGGGTGAATTTGGAAAGGAAAAGAAAAGAAAGGCAGGAATGCCCAGTCTGCTGCTTGCTATATACTGACGCTTAAGTAGAGTTCTGTGATTCTTTCCTCTGTTCATTTTTTAAGCCGAAACAGCCTGCAGTAGACTATATATCTGGGCAGCTTAACCCCTTCTCCTCCTGTCCCCACCCCTCTTCCCATCTCAAAATTGCTCTCTCCACTTGCTGATGTTTTCCCCTTACCTGGGGAGCCAGGGAGAAATATGGGGGACTCATCTCTTTCCTGCTACAGGTTTTTTTTGTGTGTGCTTTTTAAAAATCAACTTGGGGAGAGCAACTTTGAGTTGAAAAACGATCAGAGGGGAAAGGGTTAAACAACCTCCTGCTGCCCAACCACTTAGACACAACTTGGCCCAGGCTATTTTGGGTTGAAAAGGAAAACACACTCGGGGGGGGGGGAATCACGGCACTCCATATAACGTGTGGTTTATTTAAGAGAAATTATTATTTCTTGCTGCTCTGTCCTAAGGGACTGAGGCCAGTTATAATTCACTCTTGGTTTATTCAAAATTTGCAATATGTAATATGGGGGAAAATGCTGGAGTATGCATAGTTTGATTTAGGGCACAATTTAGCAGCGATGGTGCAAGCCCTATTGGGCAACTGTTGGGCAACAGGGTGGATTTTTTCTCCTCTGTCAACTGACATCCACAGCTTGATTCATTATTATTATTATTATTATTAGCTTAATGCCCTTCACCCAAAGATCACAGGGAGGTTCACAACATAAAAATACAAAATGGGAACACAAAATACGTAATAAAATTTAATCAAAGATAAACAAATAACTCCACTCACACAAACGCATTTAAAAGGCCATAGATTGTTTAATCTGCCAAAGCTCTGGTTATAGAGAAATGTTTTCACCTGGCACCTAAAGAGATGTGATGAAGGCGCCAGGCAAGCCTCCATGGCAGAGTATTCCACAAGCCACCGCAGAAAAGGCCCTTTCTTGTGTTGCCACCTTCTGGACCTCACGTAGAGGAGGCACATGTAGAAGGGTCTCAGATGATGAATGCAGAGTCTGGAATGGGGAGAGGTAGTCCTTGAGGTACTGTGGTCCTGAGCTGAGAAAGGCTTTATATGTCAAAACCAGCACTTCGAATTGGGCCCAGAAACTTAACCTGTAGCCAGTGCAGTCAGACCAGGATGAGTGTAATATGCTCAAACCATCTTGCCTCAGTGAGCAACCTGGCCACTGAATTCTGTACCAGCTGAAGTTTCCGAACCGTCTTCATTGCTATCATTTCTAGAACGTGTTGTAAGTCTTCACAGAATTGGTCGATTTCAGTTTCTTCAGCACCAGTAGTTGGTACATAAACTTGGATTACTGTGATGTTAAAAGGTCTGCCTTGGATTCTGTCAGGGAACTGCCATCGGAAGGAAGGGAGGTGGAAGGGCTCACACAGGTTGGGAGAGACTCAGCAGCTGAAGAGGGAACCAGTAGGGGGAGAAGAGCTGAGCTGAGGGAAAGTGAGCAGGAGGGATGGCTCCGAGACACTTCCAGCGAAAACAGTGGGGAGGTTTCAGGACCTCCTGTAGGGACACCCACTCCTCGCCGGAAACTGTCACGCAGAGAGTCCAGAAGACGTGTTTCCGTTAAGGAGCTTTTATGTTGGAAGCGATTCCGAAAGCAACCACTGTCGGAATCTGCAAGTGACTGACAGAGCCATGTTTAAGGGGCTCTGTTACAGACAGAGGTTTGCAAACTTGACCAAACTCTGACGGACTTGGATTTTACGCACAAGCAGCTCATCGTCCCATCACAGCATTCCGACAGTCTCTGTGAGCAGTTTGTGCAGGAGAAGGCATCATGAGCAACCCAGCCGGAACCGGAGAAGCAGGAGCTGGAGCGGGTCCAAGCCTGGAGGAAAGGTACCGGGCGTTGGAGGTCCAGCTAGCGCTGCAGACGGCGAGGCTCGAGGAGAGGAGGGCTCAAGATGCAGAGAAGGGGAAAACCACCCCACTCGCCAGAAAGTTGCCAGGATTGGTGCAGAAGTTTGGGGGGGAGGCCAAGGACTATCATGCCTTTAGGACAGAGATGCAATATGCCCTTAATCTGCAGTTTGATGACTTTCCCGATGAGGAATCGCGGGTGGCTTTTGTGATTGGGCATCTCGAAAAGGGGGCGAAAGACTGGGTGAGGCCCCTGATGGCAACAAACAATGACATCCTGAAGGATACGAGGAAGTTTTTTCGTGCAATGGATTTGATGTTTTCCAGCGATATTGAGCAGGGAGTGGTACGCAGACAGTTAATGGCGTGCAAACAGGGGAGCCGATCTGTGCGTGAGTACTGGACTGAGTTTACCATGTTGATCCATAAATTGGGGTGGGATCTATCGGCGGAACCCATTCAAATGCTCTTTGAAGAAGGGCTTTCTTCGGCTGTGAAAGACGAACTTTCCCGGGCGCCCAGGGCGGAGTCTATGGACCAGCTGACCAAATCCGCGCTGACCATAGGAGCGCGCCAAGAGGCGAGAGCCTTGGAGAGGCGGGAAGGGAAGGGGGAACGTTGGAGGGAGCTTCGCATTCCAGAGATTCCAGAGCCACCGTTCCCACCGGGAGAGCCGATGGAAATTGGAACAGCGCGCACGCGCGCAGTTTCAAAGCCCAGTGAAGAGCGGAAGAAGGAGGGAAAGGGCGCCAAGAAATGTTATCTCTGCCAACAGCCAGGTCATTTTGCCAGAGTCTGCCCCCAAAGAAAGGAATGGCAAGGAATGGCGGGAGCTGTTGGGGAGAGGGAGGAAAAGGTACCGGAGCAAGTAAAAGCCAACGCCTGGCTGCCACCGTCGGGGCACAGCAGCCAGGCCAAAGAGCAGTGAAAGTGCCCACGCCGGAACCTCCTAAACCCGCCCTAGTGATAGAGGTGTTACTAGAGCTGCCTAACGGACACCCACTAAAGATAAAGGCGCTATTGGACTCAGGCAGCTCCTGCAATTTCATGAGTAAGGAGTTTGCTGCTGAGCACCAGATACAGACTATCCCTTTAAGTAACCCTTTGCAGGTGACCACGATCGATGGAAGGGAGCTGCTGGGAGGAGAAGTCAGCCAGCAGACCGTCCCAATGATAATGAGGGTAGCAAGACACACTGAGCTAATAGCGTTTAATGTGGCTACCTTGGGAGGAGCTCCCATTATTTTGGGGATGAGCTGGCTAGCGTTACATGATCCGCTAGTGGGCTGGCATCAGAGAGTGGTCTCCTTTGGGTCAGCACATTGTCTAGAACACTGCAAAGAGCAGGAGGCTCAAGGAGGGGCCAGAGCCACTCTAGCAGGGACGGAAGTAACGGAGAAGGGGAAGGTTCCCCAACAATACGCCGACCTGAGCAACGTCTTCAGCAAGAGGGAGGCAGACAAACTACCCCCACATAAGCCCTTTGATTGTCAAATCAATTTACTCCCTGGGGCACAGCTCCCTGTAGGCAAGCTGTACGCCATGTCAGACAGAGAGATGCAGGAGCTAAAGGAGTTCATTGACAAGAACCTGAAGAGAGGGTTCATCAGAGAGTCCAGGGCGGTGGGGGGCAGCCCAGTGTTTTTTGTGGACAAAAAAAACACGGACAAACCCAGGCTTGTAGTGGACTTCAGGGCCTTAAATGCAGTGTCAGAACCAGTGACTTTCCCAATGCCCAGAATTGATGACATTTTGACAAGGGTCAGGAAGGGAAAGATTTTTACTAAACTGGACCTGAGGGGGGCGTACAACCTGATACGAATAAGGAAGGGGGATGAATGGAAAACCACCATGTTCACCCCTTTGGGGGCATTTGAATATTTAGTTATGCCCTTCGGCCTACAAGGAGGCTCCGCGTGCTTTCAATCGTTTATGAACCACGTCCTGGGGCCTTTGCTTTACAAGAATTGTGTGGCCTTCTTAGATGACGTGTTAGTATATTCAGATACTGAGGAGCAGCATGTAAAAGACGTCAGGGAAGTGTTGGGCAGACTGCAAGCCAATCAGCTGTGGGTGAAGCTAGAGAAGTGTCAGTTTCATGCCAAGGAGGTGGAATTCCTGGGGTACCGCTTGTCGGACAAGGGATTGGCCATGGATCCTGGCAAGGTCCAAGCGGTACTGGAATGGAAAACACCGAAAACAAGGAAGGATGTGCAAAGATTCCTTGGATTTGGAAACTTCTATCGGAAGTTCATCAGAAATTTTGCCCACTTGACGGCTCCCATTACGGACTGTCTCAGCAGTAAGAGGAAATTCGTTTGGACGGCGGAGGCGGAGCGAGCTTTTGAGGAACTGAAAAGGGCGTTCGCTTCGGAAGAACAGCTCCTGCATGTGGATTTACAAAAACCGATGCGAGTGGAGACGGACGCATCAGACCGGGCTGTGGGGGCGGTGCTTCTGCAGCCTGGGAAGGAGGAGTCAGAGTGGAGACCGTGTGCCTTTTTTTCGCGAAAGCTGAACAAATCTGAGAGGAACTACACGGTGTATGACCGAGAACTACTAGCCATTCATGAAGCGTTCAGGAGATGGAGGCATTTATTAATTGGGGCACAACATAAGGTGCAAGTGTGCACGGACCACAAGAACTTAGAGTATTGGAGAACGGCACGAGTGCTCAACCAACGGCAAGTGCGATGGGCCCAGGAGTTCTCCAAATTTCACTTTGAAATTTGTTATGTGCCAGGTCCAGAAAATGTTAGGGCGGACGCTCTCTCACGCAAACCTGAATATTTGGAAGGGGAGGGGGGACCCGAAGAGAGACATGTCATCCCAGAGGACCGCTGGGTGTGTGGGGCGGCATTGGTGGGGCAAAGAGAACTGGTAGAGGAAACAGAGAATGATGAATATGCCCAGAATAAGCTCAGAGGTCTTAGGGGTGAGGGAGAGGAACCAGGGGGTTTTGAGGAAAGAAATGGAGCGTTGTATTACAAAGGGGCACTGTATATCCCCGAAGGAGACTTAAGGGGGAGGGTACTCAAGCAGTTGCACGACAGCCCCACGGCGGGGCATTTTGGACAACACAAAACCATGTGGTTGGTCACCAGGGAATTTTGGTGGCCTAAGGTGAGGGAAGATGTACGGGAGTATGTAAGAGGGTGTGAGCAATGCCAGCGAGCCAAAGGGGAGAGGCGGGCGCCGGCGGGGCTATTAGAACCCTTACCAACCCCAGAACGACCTTGGGAGGCAGTGTCGATAGATTTTATGACTGATCTGCCGAAGTCCAAGGGGAAAACAGCCATCATGGTGGTGGTAGACCTACTAACAAAGATGTGCCACTTTGTAGCCTGTTCGCATGCAGTCACGGCGGAAGAGACAGCGAAGTTATTTGTAGAACACATTTTTAGGTTGCACGGGGTGCCATTGAGGGTGGTCTCAGACAGGGGAAAACAATTTATTCCAGGTTCTGGAGGAAGCTCATGAGCTTACTGCAGGTGGAGGTCAACTTTTCGACTGCCCGGCACCCTGAAACCAACGGGCAAGCGGAAAGAGCAAACGGTGTCCTCCAGCAATATCTGAGGTGTTATGTCAATGACAGAGAGAATGACTGGGTAGAGAAGTTGGCGCTGGCGGAATTTGCCTACAACAATGCAGAGAATGTGTCCACAGGGATGAGCCCCTTCTTGGCTAATTATGGGTGTCATCCCAGGGCATTCCCAGGGGGAGGAGGGGAGAGATGGAGCGTCCCGGCAGCCGAGCATTTTGTAGAAGAAATGGAAGCAATCCATCGTCAGCTCCAACTCAACTTAGAAAGGGCGAAGGAAGAATACAAGAGGCAGGCAGACAAGAACCGAAGGGAAGGTGAAACCATAAGGGTGGGAGATCGGGTGTGGCTGTCAACCCAAGGGTTGCCGTTCAAAGGAGGTTGTAAGAAATTAAGACCCAGGAGGTTGGGTCCCTTTGAGGTCATTCAACAAGTCAACCCAGTGGCTTTCAGGCTCCGGTTACCCAACCACATGAAACTGCACCCAGTATTTCACAGGTCGTTACTGTCACCGTATGAGGGGGGACGAGAAGGGAGGTCCACTCGGGGACCGATCATAGAAGAAAGGGAATGCAGCAGCCATGTGGCAGAAATCCTCGACGCCAGGTGGAAGGGGGATCAGGTGGAGTATTTGGTAGCGTGGGAAGGAGAACCGGAGTCAGAAAACACTTGGGTAATGGCAGAAGATATCAATGACGAGGTATTGATAGAAACGTTCCATCAAAGGTTCCCAAGGAAACCTCAGCCTGTGGAGAGGTTCCGGAGGGAATACTTTGGGACCACCGATGAGGAGGAGGAGTTGGAAGGATTCACGGACTCGGAAGGGGAAGGGGAGATGGACTCTGAGGAGGAGGAGTACTTCGAGACCAGGAACCGCAACAGGTGGAGAGAAGTGTTCGAGACATCGGAAGGTGAAGGAAGTTCCTTCCGGGGTTTTGCCTCCTCACCGCCCATAGAGGAGGGGGCGGGAGGGGGTGAAGGGGGCCCTGGAGGGGAGGTGGATGTCAGGGAACTGCCATCGGAAGGAAGGGAGGTGGAAGGGCTCACACAGGTTGGGAGAGACTCAGCAGCTGAAGAGGGAACCAGTAGGGGGAGAAGAGCTGAGCTGAGGGAAAGTGAGCAGGAGGGATGGCTCCGAGACACTTCCAGCGAAAACAGTGGGGAGGTTTCAGGACCTCCTGTAGGGACACCCACTCCTCGCCAGAAACTGTCACGCAGAGAGTCCAGAAGACGTGTTTCCGTTAAGGAGCTTTTATGTTGGAAGCGATTCCGAAAGCAACCACTGTCGGAATCTGCAAGCGACTGACAGAGCCATGTTTAAGGGGCTCTGTTACAGACAGAGGTTTGCAAACTTGACCAAACTCTGAGGGACTTGGATTTTACGCACAAGCAGCTCATCGTCCCATCACAGATTCATATCAAGATCATTCTATCATTTTTGAGATTGCATCCCAGTACAGCTCTCGCCACTCTTTTGTTGACTATGAGGGCCACCCTCATAAAATAGAATTCTACGGGATTCTTGTGCACAGTAGTAGATGTGATGGTCAGCCAAACTGAATTCACCAATTCCTGTCCATTTTAGTTCACTGATGCCCAGGATGTCAATATTTATTCTTGCCATCTCATTTTTGACCACATCCAGCTTACCAAGGTTCATGGTTCTTACATTCCAGGTTCCTATGCAATATTTTTCTTTACGGCATTGGACTTTCCTTTTGCTTCCAGGCATATCTGCAACTGAGCAACCTTTTGGCTTTGGCCCAGCTGCTTCATCAGCTCTGAATCTACTTGTACTTGTCCTCCGCTCTTCCTCAGTAGCATATTGGATGCCTTCCGACCTGAGGGGCTCATCTTCCAGCATTATAACTTTTATATGCCTGTTGTCTTTGTCCATGGAGTTTTCTTGGCAGGGATACTGGAGTGGCTTGCCGGTTCCTGCTCCAGGTGGATCACGTTTGGTCAAAACTCTCCACTATGACCTGACCATCTTGGGTGGCCCTGCATGGCATAGCTCATAGCTTCTCTGAGTTATTCAAGCTCCTTCGCCACGGCAAGGCAGTGATCCATGAAGGAGAAATTATAGGGTAGTTCGTTATAAATGTTTAAATGAGTAAGAAATCAATAAATATTCTTAGAAGATAGCTCAAAGGCCAAACCATTCAGGCAACCTATTTTCTGGCAACCTGGGTATGTCAGCATACTGTGGACTCATTGGCTCACCAAGATAGTCAAGTTACCAAGTAGTTATGTCACAACATAGTAGTTAACCACTTTGAAGTGGTGATCTCTCTTAGTCACCCATAGCACTTAGGGATGCCAGATAAGCAAAGGCAAGTTCTCCTGTAGAGCAAGTGACTGGAAAGAAGGTGGAAACATGGCCTCAATGCTTTGCCTGGCTTTGCAATTTGTGTCTGGAGGAACATAATCCTTCTGCTCCCTTTAATTTTATTTTAAAGCGCCTACTTATAGTTGCCCAGAAATCCTTCAATTGAAATCTTATGGTTTTGTTTTTACAAAATTGACCAGCTAGAGGAACAGGCAGATTGACTCCACCCTTCCTTGACACTTGGCACATGGCTGGCTACACCCTTAATGGGGAATGATGGCATTAAACACGGAATATATCAGCAAGAACAAGAATTTGACACATCTTGTTGAAAATAGGCCCTTGATCAAAGAATCTGGAAGGCGTAGGGTGGAGATTCAGGGTGGTTATGGCCATTCTTCAAGAGTGCCAACCTAGTTTAAGAAATAACACATGGTTTTAAATATAGTTACATTCTGTTGAATTTGGCTTGATTTAAATGGAACAAAATGTAGAAAGTACTTCGGGGCACAGACCAAAGATCATAGAATCATAGAATGGCAGAGTTGGAATGGACCAGAAGGGTCATCTATACCAACCTCCTCACCCAATCTGGGGCTCGAACCCACAATCCTGAGATTAACAGTATCATGCTCTACCAACTGAGCTATCCCAGGCAAAGGACCCCTGGATGGTTAAGTCCAGTCAAAGGGGACTAGGGGTTGCAGTGCTCACCTCGTTTTCAGGCCAAGGAAGCCGGTGTTTTTCCACAGACAGCTTTCCAGGTCATGTGGCCAGCATGACTAAATTGCTTCTGGTGCAATGGAACACCGTGACGGAAACCAGAGCGCATGGAAACACAGTTTACCTTCCCGCCGCAGCGGTACCTATTTATCTACTTGCACTGGTGTGCTTTCGAATTGCTAGGTTGGCAGGAGCTGGGTTAGAGCAATGGGAGCTCACTCTGTCATGGCGATTCAAACGGCCCACATTCTATAGGCAAGCCCAAGAGGCTCAGTGGTTTAGACCACAGTGCCACCTGCATCCCTGTTATCCCAGGTACCCCAGTACAAGGCCCGTAATCTTGTGCCTTGTAAAATGCCAGAGACAATACTGAAGGTGAATAATAATAATAATAATAATAATAATAATAATAATATTGTCCCCATTTTCATCTGATGAATCTTGGAAAGTAAGTTATAAAGAAGTACAAAATATTAAATTCTACACAGCTTAGCTGGCTTTATTCTTTGTTAAGGCGCAGCCTGCTCTAGGAAATCAGTTGCACAATAGATTCTCCCAAAAGAAGCAAATGTGACCACACAGAATACTAGACTCTTCTATTTCCGAGCTGGAGCCCAAGTGGCAGAGAGCCAGTTCAGACAAACGACGAGATTAGAAACACACTGGAATGGCTACAGTTTTATTCACCCTTCAGCGTCCAACAAGGAACCTGATCGGGAAAGCAAGAGGGACAGGCAAAAGAAAGAACAACTGGTGCCAAATTCATACCACAGACCTGGTGCTGAGCTCCCTAACAATGATCGGAATCCTTGCCACATTTTCTGATGCATAAAAGGGCTAGAGATTTAGGGCTAAACTAGATGCATTGGTGGCAGAATGTGTGCAAATGTTTGGTTGTTAACCAAACTAATATAAACTGGAGGTTGTGGGTGATTTAAGGAATGGAACTAAGGGTGGGGGACAGGGAAGTAGGAAGGGGGGCGGTGGGGGTGGCTCACCCCGGGTGTCATCTCTGAGGGGGGTGACAAAATCCCCCCTGGGCGGATCACCATGCTGTCCCCCTGGGCACAGATTACCATGCCAATTGCTCCCATGGACAGATTGCTGCACTGATCACCCCCTGGGTGCCAATCGTCCCCCCGGGCAGCTTGCCCTGCCCCCCAGGTGCAGGGAATGTGTGCCACTCCTGGTGTCCGAGCGGCTAGCTCTGCTGCTGGTGGGGAAGCTGAATCTTCTTCATGATACAGCTTCATCTCAAACCCTACACCTGTTTGTTTTTCTTCTACTGAGCATTTGAGTCTTGGGGCCCCCCACTGGTCAGTTTTGTAAAAATTAAACCATAAGGAAAGGTAAATTGAGAGACTGGGGATCTATCACTCCATACATCACCAGCTGTTACCATGCTCTGCTTCCTACTACACCAAATGCACCCTTTGAGCAGTCGGACTCCACCTCTTCAGGGTCTGAACCTCAGGAGGACTGGAAACTTAACATCCAAGCATGAGCTCCACCATGTGGTTTTGCTGGATTTGTAGACCATCTTTAGAAAGAAAGAAAACTTCACCAGGGGCATGGAAGGGGAGAACCCAAAGTACAACCAAATGGGGACTGAGCATCATCATCAATTTATTTGTATGCCGCCTTTTCACATTTTAAACAATGCTTAAGGCGGCTTACAATATGAAAAGACTGACATAAATATAACCATAGCAAAGTAGTCATAAAAATAAATAAAACACATCAAAAACTGCATAACCAAACTGATCAATTTCCACAAAGCAATAAAAGTACAAATAATTAATATCAATAACAGCAGCAGAAACTCCCCACAAAACTTTCCCCAAAATACTGGGTCAGGTGGAGAGAGGTGAGGAGCAGGACCCTCAGGCTCTCAGCAGGGCAGTCCTTACTCAGTGGGCACAGAATGCTAATGGTCTATTGGGGATGATAAACCGGGGTTGGGAGTAAGAAAAATAATACCTTGAAAAAATACATGTCTGTCTGGAATCCTGAAAAGGAGCACTATGCACTGCAAGATTTTGTTGCATGCACCACTTAGTGTGTGTGTGTGTGTGTGTGTGTGTGTGTGTATGTATGTACAGTGGTACCTCGGGTTACATACGCTTCAGGTTACAGATGCTTCAGGTTACAGACTCCACTAACCCAGAAATAGTGCTTCAGGTTAAGAACTTTGCTTCAGGATGAGAACAGAAATCATGCTCCAGTGGCGTGGCAGCAGCAGGAGGCCCCATTAGCTAAAGTGGTGCTTCAGGTTAAGAACAGTTTCAGGTTAAGAACAGACCTCTGAAACGAATTAAGTACTTAACCTGAGGTACCACTGTGTGTGTGTGTGTGTGTGTGTGTGTGTGTGTGGCACAGCACCTTTTGGGGGAAGGTGAAGATGCCAGTGGAGTTTAATTCTTATTTCCTCAGAGAAGGATGCAGTCCAACAAAGACTAGCGCTTCAGATTTCCCATGTCTTGTTGGCAATTCTATCTATTTGAGTCTCCCGTCTCAAAAATTGCCACCTGCCTTTCCATGTGAAGTTCCCCAGTGGTTCCCATTTGTGGGTTTTCAGCAAACGTGTACCATGCAGGTACGACATATGTCACCATCCTGTGATCCAATTATTGCTACTATTCAAAAAGGCAGAAAGAGCCCGGCCAGCCAGCCTCGTAGCATTGCAAGACTGCAATATTCCCAAAATATTATAATGGGCTTTTAATGGGGGGAAAGTATCCCCCAAGGCCCTTTAGTCAGAACAGCTGAGTGATAAGCACTGCCACATTCCGTCTGATCTTTCCCCAAGAAAACATTAGCTACTAAAATGAGAGCAAGGATAAGCGAAAGGGGCTAAGAAGCAAATCACCCATCTACATGCAGTAGCAGTTCCCTAAAATTTAATGTTATTAATGATGTGTTATTTTATGGGCAGCCAGTGTCCTCTACAAGCATGGTGGTGCTACAAGTTCTATATCAACTTTAAACATCTAATAAAGCCCACTCAGGGGGAGCTTAAGGCTAGCAGAAGCAAGTAGTCACACTAATGTGTGTGTGTGTTCTTTGAATGCCTCTCCATGGGCAAGCACTCAGGACTCTGCTGTGCAGAAACTTGACCTCCAATTCCTTGAGAGTTTTCTTTCTCCCATGAAAGGGGCTTCTGTCCCCCCCCCCCCGTCACATTCACAGGGCATTTCAGGATATGGATGCTGGAGAATCACGATGGAAACAGAAACAGGAGCGTAAATTCCATGCCCACCAAGTGCCTCCATTTTCCAGGGAAAGTCCTGGAATTAGAAAGCAATTCCAGCTTCTGATTTGATCCTGGAATGTCCCTATTTCTCTTGTTAGTGCTGCTGCCACCAGGCTGAGAGAGGATGATGAGCTGGCGCTAGTACCGAGCGGTAGTGGCAGTGGCCCAATAACCACTGCTGCCTGCCTCCTCTCTTGGGCAGCTCGTAGTGGCTGCTGGAGAGCAGGCAAGGAGGGGGAAAGGCTGCTGCTGCTGCTGAGACCCAGCCTCGTGTGAGGGGAGCGGAGTGCAAAGAGTCTTAATTATTTAAAAAATGCTTTGTGTGTCCGCATCTAATCTTGCCCCTTTCTAAAACGTATTTATTGGTGTGTGTTTTCATTTCTGTAAATATACCAAAGAATAAAATAAAATAAAATAAAATGGGGATTAAAGTGTTTTCTCAAGATAGCGGAGGGCATGTGTGCCTCATTGTTGTGGTAGAGGTGGCACTTGCCCTTCTTCTGATAAGAAATGCTCTACAGGGTGGGGAGGGACCAAAATACCACTGTATTTTAATAGTCTGTTGGAAGCTGCCCAGAGTGGCTGGGGAAACCCAGCCAGATGGGCGGGGTATAAATAATAAATTCTATTCTATTCTATTCTATTTGTGAGCCAGTGTGGTGTAGTGGTTAAGAGCGGTAGCCTCGTAATCTGGGGAACCGGGTTCGCGTCTCCGCTCCTCCACATACAGCTGCTGGGTGACCTTGGGCCAGTCACTTCTCTGAAGTCTCTCAGCCCCACTCACCTCACAGAGTGTTTGTTGTGGAGGAGGAAGGGAAAGGAGAATGTTAGCCGCTTTGAGACTCCTTAAAGGGAGTGAAAGGCGGGATATCAAATCCAAACTCTTCTTCTTCTTCTTCTAAAAAATGGTGGAAGGTCAGTTTTCAAGGAAGGTCAGTTGTGGGGGAATGAGAAATGTCCCTATTTTCACCTGAAGAATGTCGGAGGGCATGGAATTGCCAACCTCCACGCCTTCGCCCCGTTTTCTTATGAATGGCTGCAAATTTTAAAAGTGCTACCAAACAAAATGGCAGAACATTGCTGATCAGACCACCTGTGGGGTTTTTTTTGGAAATGGGTAAATACAACTGTACTCCCCCCCCCCTGTGGGCATCATGACTACAATGCAAGAAGGGGAGGTTTAACCCATACTATTGTCCCAATCTTAATCAACCCCTTTTAACTAACCGGACTTGTTTTTTGCCCCACAGGAGGAAATATATTACTATATGTTATTCTTTCTGCTCCCCCCCCCCCATTTTTTCTTTCTGTTTCTTTCTACATTTGAATTTGGACCGCCACCAGGACAGGAAATGGCATATCTATGAGTCTGTATCAGATATCGAAGGCTTGTTTAATTTTGCCCCACGTGTTTGACTTTCCAAAATATAAATTCCTGTAGTGCTTGTTTGCAATTCATGAGATAATTCCTATCGAGATCTGGCAATGATGCATCTATGCCAGTAGCCTGAAGCTTTAGGAAGTGGTGGTATTATACCTTTTCTCAATTTCTCTTTACCTTGCTACATGTATGCAGTGCTCTCTTACTCAGGTCCATGATTACAAATGACAAGAAAAAAGACAGGAAGCATTTTGATATACAAAATCCTTTAAGAAAACCATTGTACTTATTCCTGCGTTACTGACATCCTACTGCGCTGGTCAGCAAGTTATTTCATATTTAGTAAGGCTTCAATTGAAGACAACAAAACATGTCTCCATAACTGGGATTTCAGGTGTTAGTTCATGGTTTACTAGCAGTGCATGTGAAAAGGATCTAGGAGTCTTGACGGACCACAAGCTTAACATGAGACAACAGTGTGATGCAGCAGCAAAAAAACCCCACCAGCACCTAATGCTATTCTAGGCTTCATCAACAGAAATCTATTGTCCAGATCAAGGGAAATAATAGTACCACACCTGGAATACTGTGTCCAATTTTGGGCACCACAATTTAAGAAGGATGTTGACAAGCTAGAACGTGTGCAGAGGAGGGCAACCAAGATGATGAAGAGTCTGGAAACCAAGCCTTACGGGGAGCACTTGAAGGAGCTGGGTATGTTTAGCCTGGAAAAGAGGAGACTGAGAAGAGATATGATAGCCATCTTCAAATATCTCATGGGCTGTCACATGGAAAAGGGAGCATGATTGTTTTCTCCTGCTCTGGAGGGTAGGACTTGAACAAATGGCTTCAAGTTGCAAGAAAGGAGATTCTGACTAAACATCAGGAAGAGCTTTCTGACAGTAAGAGCTGTTTGACAGCGGAACAGTCTCCCTTAGGAGGTTGTGGGCTCCCTTTCCCTGGAGGTTTTTCAGCAGAGGTTGGATGGCCATCAGTCATGGATGCTTTAGCTGAGATTCCTGCATTGCAGGGGGTTGGACCAGATGACCCTCTGGGTCCCTTCCAACTCTACGATTCGATGTCACGTGAGTTTACAGCAGGAGTGTGGAACCTGCGGCCCTCCAGATATTTGTGGACTCCACCACCCCAACCACTAACTGGTGCTGATGGGATAGGCATTTGAGTCCAGCATCGTCTGGAGGACTGCAGGATTCCCACCCTAATTTGCAGTCCGATCCTCTGATTCTTCCTTGAAAATAATAATAATAATAACAATAAATTATACCCCGCCCATCTGGCTGGGTTTCTCCAGCCACTCTGGGTGGCTTCCAATGGAATATTAAAATACAATAACCTATTAAACATTAAAAGCTTCCCTAAACAGGGCTGCCTTCAGATGTTGTCTAAAAATTGCAGTATGGCTTACTCTCAAGCAAGAGTGCGTAGAACTGCAACCTGGCAGCTGGGTTATTTCCATGTTTACTCAGGAGGAGTAAACAGAAGCAGGAGTTACTCAGAACCTGCTTCCAACAGGTATAATAAGCTTGAAGCCTAGTTTCTATTTATACCCCTAGGAATGCCACTCCACTATGTTTACATACTTAAGTTTCATTTTTCTGCCTACTATGATACTGTGCAGTGATATAACTCCTCTGCACGCTGGAAAACTGTTGAGGGGCGCTACTAGAAGTTTCCTTCTGACCATCAGTGGGCTTTCCTGGTGACAGCAGCAGGCTTGAACCCCAACACTCTGAGCAATATCGGGTGGCTGACGCATAACCACCATTTAAATTTCCCACATTGGCCATGATGCAGCATGCCTCTGGAGCATTCTGGGAAGTTAAAATGGTGGCTAGACATTTTTGACTAGTGCTGATTAAAAAAGGGTGGCTCGAGGAAGAAATCAATAATGCTGGGTGGTGGAATATCTACCCCAGTATGTTTTGCAATGACAGCAGTCCTGCCTCCAAACATTCAGGACTGGAATTTACAGCCATTAAGGTGGCACCACACTAATAAACACATTTTTTTATACGCAGTTTTGACTAATGTACACATTTTTTGCAAAACAGGTTTCCCTAATGTATTGCATTATGTATGTTGCTTTCACCAGTATCTTCATTTATGTACACATTTATTCCTAATACGTGCATTTTTGCAACATTGGTTGGTTGGAGAAATGTTTTGCAAAATTCGTAGAATTGTGAATTTCAAATGACAGCTGTATTTCAGTTCATGTATTGTTTCAGAAAGTGTCTGTTAGATAGATTTGGCTTTAACTTTATTCTGAATTAGATTTCCCCTCCAACCAAAAGCTACTGTATACAATCAGTTAAAATGAAAAAGATTACAGTTTTAATAAACTAAACTAAACAGCAATCATAACATTTTCACCATTGCACAATTAATATTCCATAAAATAACTGGGTCATGCTTTATGCAGGGGATGGGTGAATCTGTCAATTTTGGCTTCTCTCAGTTTCTCATTTAAGTTTAGTTCTCGACATTTCCAGATAAGTTTGCAATTTTTGTTAAATGAAAATCCCTGTGCAAATTCACCAGTGTTTTGGTGTGAATGTCTTCTAATATTCACTTTTTTGATGCAATTCTCCGTAATATATATACATTTTATACACTATTTACACTACTCTGTGCATTATTGTACAAATTACTTTTCTGGAGAACACAATTACAAAGTTCAGAATTGCAAATTTTGAAGGCTGGCTTCATTTGGCTCAATATTTGTTTGGGAAAGTGCATATTAAGTAAATTTGTCTTTAAATGTGAATGAATCTAATTTCTCCTCCATTCCTAGCTTCAGGGGAAGTCTTCTTAAACAAAAATGTCTTCAACAGCAAGGTGTTAGGAACCTGTATTACTTCTTTGGATACGAATTCCAGAGGGCTGGAGCTGCAATGCTAAAAACCTGATTTCTAGCACACAGTACTCTCAGAAATTATTCATTAAGAACACACCCTTCATCCCTGTTGATCTCAGGGTGGGGTACAAGATACAGATTCCATAAAATTCCATAGAACAGTTGTAAATCACAAAAAACCAAGGTTACAATAGGAGATAATAATAATTTATAGCCCACCCATCTTACTGGGTTTTGCCAGCCACTGTGGGAGGCTTCTAACACAAACCACAGAGCAGACTGCAGTTTCACTAAAGCACTGAAAATTCATAGGAGGGACTGGCAAATCATCAATGCGCCAAGTACATTTCCAAAAGGGATCGGATTCCACAGTTGTGGTATCACTACAGCAGGCCATTTTCACATTCCCACACAATGCATATCTGACACACACAGGGCTGGATTTAGGTTTGTTGAGGCCCTAAGCTACTGAAGGTAATGGGGCCCTTTATATGTCCAGCTGTCCTTTGTCAACAACAAATTGTCACTGCTTTTTGTGTTGAATATACCCTATATGGTAATTTATGGACCTAATAGGTATCTAAAGCCATTTGTGCATGTTGCCATGCAACCAGTCCATGCAGAATATTTAGATTTGATATCCTGCTTTATCACTACCTGAAGGAGTCTCAAAGTGGCTAACATTCTCCTTTCCCTCCCCCCCCACAACAAAAACTCTGTGAGGTGAGTGGGGCTGAGAGACTTCAAAGAAGTGTGACTAGCCCAAGGTCGCCCAGCAGCTGCATGTGGAGAAGCAGGGAAGTGAACCCAGTTCATGAGATTACGAGTCTACCGCTCTTAACCGCTACACCACACTGGCTCTCTATATATACATGTCGGCACCCTATATATAGAAATGAGCAAACCAGTGATATTTTAGGGAGCAGGCTAGCAGGCGGGGCCCATTACTTACAGCATAGGAGCCTACACAACAACAAAAACACTGTTGCTATATGTAGGTTTTACTTTGTGTTTTTTTCTTATATTCTGGAAATGTACATCGAGTTTTTTTCCTTTACATTTTTTGGGGGCCCCCAAGAGAGTAGGGCCCTAAGCTAGAGCTTGTTTAGCTTATACATAAATCCGGCACTGGACACACAGAAGAGGCTGCTCTGAAGATCTTTGGATATAAGGCAGGCATAGGCAAACTCAGCCCTCCAGATGTTTCGGGACTACAACTCCCATCATCCCCAACCACTGGTCCTGTTAGCTAGGAATGATGGGAGTTGTAGTCCCAAAACATCTGGAGGGCCGAGTTTGCCTATGCCTGGTATAATGAGAGACCTTCCCTTGGGTATTTGAGTCCCAAACCGTTTAGAGCTTAGTACTATGGCTTCGTAACACTCTGCATTGCCTGCAGTCAAATCCGCAAATCCCCAACTTATATCTGGGTAATGGAAATCATGCTTGCAATTGTACAGCATGTAACCTTCACATCTATTATGGAAAATGAATATCCGAGCAAGACTCTGTGGTTGGAACTCTTGGAACGACTGTGCTTTGCCAAAAGCTCACAGGAAAGTGAACAAAAAGGACATTCTTATTATTTTCTGGGCAAACAAAGAAGGCACTGAGTGGGGGGCGGGAACAAATGTGACAGCAGAGTAAAAGAAGCCACAGTCCTGTGTGGACATCAGGTCTGGCTGCAACGGCAACATTCATGTTAAAATAGCACTGTGAGTTAAACCACAGCTCACTCGTTAATTTTTTAAACAACAACAGCGCTTGGGAATATTTTCCAGTAGGCCCCAAACAGATGCGACTTCAGGCAGAGGAACAAGGGAGAATTTTGATTCAGTTCACATTTGAAGGCAGATCATCCTTTTTCTCACTTTATATAACAATATGCAAGAACTGAAAAACAGCCACCCTCTGAAAATAGTATCTTTCTGAATTTTGCAGCAAAGTTCTCCAATCAAGTAATGTATGGAAAATGTATATGCTGAGGTAAAGGGAGCATAAAAAGGTAAAGGTAAAGGACCCCTGACAGTTAAGTCCAGTTGCAGATGACTCTGGGGTTGAGGCGCTCATCTCATTTTACAGGCTGAGGGAGCCAGCGTTTGTCCTCAGACAGTTTTTTGGGGTCATGTGGCCAGCATGACTAAGCCGCTTCCGGCGCAACGGAACACTGAAACCAGAGCAGCACATGGAAACGTTGTTTACCTTGCTGCCAAAGCGGTACCTATTTATCTACTTGCACTGGCGTGCTTTCGAACTGCTAGGTTGGCAGGAGCTGGGACACAGCAACGGAAGCTCACCCCACTGCGGGGATTCGAACAGCTGACCTTCTGATCAGCAAGCCCAAGAGGATCAGTGGTTTAGACCACAGCGCCACCTGCGTCCCCTGTTGCTGCATGTAAACCCAAGTGCTCACTATATAGAATATATGCAAAGGGTGAACATGGCATGTGCCTCTCCAGGCGTGACCCATGTGCCCAGGACACATGCATCCAGTCCATGAGACTTCTGAGTCTTCCTGTACGTAAAAATTAGTCTGCACACATGTGCACACACACACTACAATATGAAAAGCTAATCCATAGTACCACATCTTGCTCCTGCTCTCCCTTGCTCACATTCTTAAACCAGTTATCATGACAGGAGCTAAAAAGGTTAACAGTTCAAGGCAGACAGAATGAACCTGGCCCCGAGAAAGGAGTCAATGGTTGCTGTCATCTGTTCCCAGAAGGCTGGCTCCTGGAGTGGCTGTCATTCCCCCGTGCTGAAACTAAAAAGCCTTATAAGGTAAAGCCTGAACAGACCGTTAAGCACTCTGAAGTGCTCTTCGGCGTTGGAAATCCTCCGGGGAATGCACTGCATACCCCTGGCAAAGATTACAGCATATTTCATGGCAAGCTCTCATAGTAACAACACAGATATTGAATCTCTGGCTTTCAAACTCTCCGAGCTGCCCTGTCAGAAATAGAACAGAGTTTTGTCCCTGTTTACTAGACTGCTTGGCCAAGGTGGATGGGCTAGCTCATTCACTAAAACCCTGATCTGAAAAAAACACACCCCCTTGAGCTTGAATATAATTTCCGCAGTAATCCCATTGTTTCTTTCTTTCTTTTTTTTTGTATATAATTTTTATTAGTTTTCTTTTCTAACAACTGTGGCGATCACACAAGGTCCCTGGACGTTTAACGGTCTAGTTATCCCTTTGCCACCACTGTGCTCACTTCCCCGCTGCCACCAACCAGTTACTCTCTGGTAAAACACTGGGTCCAGACAGTTGTTAAAAGTGAACCAAAAAACCAAGTTTATTTTACAAACATTAACAAGTTGGTTTCTCAGATAATATTCCTGTCAGTATCTTAACTTTAGTTTCTTTACTGGCCTATACCTTCCTAATACCTTCTGACTGATTACAGTGGTACCTCGCAAGTCGAATGTCTTGCAAGACAAAAAACTCGCTAGACGAAAGGGTTTTTTGTTTTTTGAGCTGCTTCGCAAGACGATTTTCGCTATGAGCTTGCTTCGTAAGACGGAAACGTCTTGCAAGTTTGTTTCCTTTTTCTTAACACCGTTAATACAGTTGCGACTTGACTTCGAGGAGCAACTCATAGAACGCGGTGTGGTAGCCTTTTTTGAGGTTTTTAAAGACTTTGGTGATTTTTGAAGCTTTTCCAAAACTTTCCCGACACCGTGCTTCGCAAGACGAAAAAAATCGCAAGACGACAAAACTCGCGGAACAAATTAATTTCGTCTTGCGAGGCACCACTGTATCTCAACTGTTTGACTGACTCCTCTTAACAAATTCTCTCACTCTCTCACACCAGACTAGCCCAACCCGAAGACTTATCTTCTCTGTCTCTTCTAACTCCAGACTGTCTTCTCAACCACCCTAACTCTAACTCTAACTCCTCCAAAAAACCTCTGTGCTTAAACACAGTTAACTCTGCCCCTTGGGTTCCCATTGGTTTGTCATTTTACAATTAGTTAACCCTTTCCTTATGAACCCAGTATGATGTCACACACCTAGGAGGGCAAACGCCACCACAACAAATATCAAAATCATTTCCAAACATACATTCTACTTTCCACCCCCCCCCTTCCAGTTGACTTCCTTCATCTTCCTCTCTGGTTTGTTACATTAAATGATACAATCTGCTATTCCTTATCTGTCAAAATGCTATTACAATGTTATGCTTCATGCATTTGTAACCCTATTGTTTCAAAGCAATTGTTCAGGATCTGCCTCGGAACCATTCTGCTACTGGTTTTAAAAAGAGTCATGCACCCTGGAACTTTTCCAGAAAGTTACTGACTTAGAAAGACTCCAGTGAAGTTGTTGCTACAAAAAACATCCTAAGAAGTTGCACCCGTCTCAGAGATGCCGTATTAAACTTCCTCTCTCTAAAATCCTAAAGATGTTGAACATGAACAGGACCAATTAAAATTTTAGTGAAAAGTCTCTGGTCCATTTTATCCCATGGCTGCCACTGAATTTTGCCGAAAGTGACACAAGGAATAACTCAATCTCTTTGTTAGGAAAATAAATTAATTACCCAAATCTGTAGAAATTTCAAAAAGGTTGAGATGAGATGGGCCAAAGTTCAGTGGCAGATAATCTTATCACAACTGCAACATTCACCAGGTTTCCCACAGGTGTTTTGCCTGAATAAGACACACTAATGATTTCATGATTTATGCATTAGGCAACATTTGGGTGTATATTTCTTAATTTAAGATTACATACAAATAACTTTTGCTTGCTACATTTTACAACTAAAAATTAAGTTAGTTCCCACATTTTCAACATCTACT
This sequence comes from Podarcis pityusensis, assembly GCF_964106645.2. Lineage (NCBI taxonomy): Eukaryota > Metazoa > Chordata > Lepidosauria > Squamata > Lacertidae > Podarcis > Podarcis pityusensis. The sequence continues at coordinate 27,089,785 of NC_138042.1, forward strand.
TCTGCCTCAAAACTGGAAACTACTAATGCTAATAACCATTCTTCCGTAAAGCCTTCCAAAATTACTGTTCATTCAAATTTGTATGCACTTAGAGAATTATAATCTGGAAACTGATCCTTCTCTCTCTATTTTACCAACCATTTAAATGATAAATCTATGTTATTGTCCTAAATTATGATACGATTTGTAGTACAATATGTCATCAACACAGTTATGGATTTTTTAAAAAGAAAAATTATAATACAATATCTTGTATTGTTTCAGTTTGTTTTGTTTCTTGTTTTAAAATTATACTCATGAAAAACCTTGAAAGATAAATAAAAAGAGCCGTATATAATTTACAAGTTTGCACAGTTACCAAACTAGCAATCAACAGTTATAGTCCCAAAGAACATGTTTTCCAAAGACATCTGATGTAAATACCCTCCTAATAAACAATACAGCTAATATCTAGGACAATTCGAAGAATGGGAGTTTCCAGTTGAAGAGTGGATTCACCCATTAAAGAAAGTGTCGCCTGCAGGATTTACAAGCCATTTGTCCATCCAGCCGGTGGCATTTTGTGTAACACACAAAGCCACTCTAATGTTACACAGTCAATAATAGTCAGGTCTGGTTCAGCTGAAGAGTTCAGCGATTCTTCTCTTTCAAGAGCAGTGCTGGTAAAATGGTTAGGAACAACAACAGCAACAAATTCCTACCCCATAACAAATTCCATTTATATCTCAGATCAATTAAATACATATGATGGAAAGATACGGTAGATTCATCATTGTCTCCAGAATTATAGGGAAAGATTCTGTGGCGGTGTGAGGAAATTCTGAATATCTGAAGAAAGTGTATTGACAGACCAGTCAGTGCCTTAAGACTACAATCTTAAGCACACTTATTTTGGACTTCAGACCCTCCAAGTATCCCTATTTTCTGGAAACAGTCCTAGATTTACAGATGCCATCCCTGTTTTTTATTTGATCCTGGAATGTCCCACTTTTCCTTAGGATGCCCCTATTTTCATTGGTGAAATGTGGAGGAGGAGGAGGAGGAGGGGGAGGAGTTTATCACTACCCGAAGGAGTCTCAAAGCGGCTAACAATCTCCTTTCCCTTCCTCCCCCACAATAAACACTCTGTGAGGTGAGTGGGGCTGAGAGACTTCAGAGAAGTGTGACTAGCCCAAGGTCACCCAGATTACGAGTCCAGATTATGAGTCCACCACTCTTAACAACACTGGCTGTTGGAGGGTATGGAATTTATGCCCAAGTAAGCATGCATAGATTACACTGCATAAGAGCAGCCTGCCAGATCAGATCAGCAATGTCACACATGACATTTTGCTTACTGGCAGTGTGATGTAGAGGCACAATACATGTGTAAACGTGGTAATGAGCCCCACATGCTTTTGAAGACCACCCCTCTCCAAAAAATAATAATAATCCCTGGGATGTTGTGCCTGGAATGTAAGTGCAAAGCTGCTCAGTCATATCTGAAACTGCAAAGCCTACCCACCAAAGGGAAATAGACTTTTGGTATCAAATGAAAAGGCAGCAGGAATGGGTGGGAAGGCATGTTGTTTAACAATGCAATATTGCTCAAATCAATTTTTAACTAAGTCATCTTAGTAGGTGGCTTCCCATTTTATAGTCAGAACAACTGGGTTTTTTGTACTAATAGTTTGAAACACAACTTTCTATAGTTTCCGTTATAAAAACCACAGCTTCTAATGATATTGGATCAGGAACTGGCTTATAGCTACTTGCCAGTCCATAGTATGGGATGTACAATACAATTATATGCGTTTTCAGTTCCTTCAAGTTTATGATTATTTGATCGTATATCAATAAATCTCCATATTAGGGATTTGGCATACTTAATGATGGGACTTCAAATCCCTTGAATTTTTATTTTAAAATATTAATTCCATGTGTCTTTGCTAGAAATCGAAGGAACAGAAAAAAAACTTTCAAGCAAAGCCTTCATTGACTAATAATAGGGTTGCCATATTCCCCAAAGTGAAAATCAGCCTACTTGCCATATGTCTGGGTTCTCCTGGATATTTTGCCGATTCAGCAAAAATCCGCCCAGACACCGTTTTGCAGCCCAACTCCCAGATGTATCTGGGGAAACCCAGGTGAAGGGCAGCCCTACTAATAAATGTGAAAGATTTGTATGCTGGTGAGCTGCTCTGTTGTTCCATTTCCTCCTTCACAGAAGGTTCAAGGTGTGTGGGAGAGCTGGTTCTGGTGGGTGGAAGGAGAAGGCTTTCTTGGATAAGACAGAAATAGATGCGTTGCAGGAGAAATCTAGTTTTCTGTTCATTTTAATGAGAAGCCACATAATCTGCAGCTAGCTCCCAAAGCAACACACAAACCAAAATGCACCCTTCTTTGAATTTTGCAATGCACTTCTCCAACCGCATACTGTGTAGAAGAATGCATATACTGGTTCATAAAGAGGCATACATCAGTAAAGGTTAAAGGTTAACCTTCTGTTAGGGAAACCTGTATGCAAAGATGTGCATAGTATTAAAAAATGCAGGCAAAAATGTGTTCAAGTGTTTGCACGAAAATGCTGACAAATTTTAATGACGATAAAGAAACCCAGACTCACCAATTGCTGAAAATGTGGGGAACTGAATTCAAGAGAGTCAGAATTGACAAATTTGTCCATCCAAGGTGGATGGGTGGGATCAAGCCGCTACAAATGTTCATGGAAATGGGCAAGTTTGTTTGCTTAGAAATGGCACTGCTGTAAAATAAATAAGAGATGATGCAGCAGAAACAGCACACAGCACAGTTGTGTGCTGGAAATTTTGTGGAGGCATTTAAATGCTTCTTGCCTCTTGACTGATCCTAAAGCTCATCTGGAGTAGTAGAAGTAGTATTTTTAGTGTATAATCCATGTGCATGGCATCTTCCACCAGGGACTGCTTACCTGTGGCCGTCCATACGTTCCTGGAATCACATTGACCCCACCAGCATGACCAGTGATGATGGACATTATAGTCCAACATTTGGAATGCCAAAAACTCCCAATTTTTGCCTCATACAGCCATCTAGGGCATCCAATGGAGAAAAGCGGTGTCAGAACTGTGTGCAGGAGCCAGGCCCTGTGACTGGTAGGGTCTCGCAGGACTAGGGCCTTCCTGAGTTTGGTCTGGAAGGGCAAGGCGTGGCCGCACAGGTGAGGCTTGACAGAAGACTCATGGTACCTGGTAGCAAGGGCCGGGAGGGATATATAAGACCAGCATTTCCCTCTGGCAATTTGCCACTGCAACACGCTACCCACCTAGCTGTGCTTCAGCTTCCTGCCTCCTGGTATCCTGACCCTCGGACTCTTGGCTTCCTGACTCCTGATTTCCTGATTCGTGGACTCTTGGCTTCCTGACCTCTGGACTGCTGACCCTGGACTGCTGATTCCTGCTTCCTGACCTCTACCCCGGTTCCAATGTACCAAGCCGGGACTCCGTCTGCCTGTATCCCAGACTGTGACAAGCGGGAGCAAGGGAATAATATGGTCCAGGCTTTAAATTTTAACTTTGCCTGCCACATAAAGCAATCCACCCCCCCAAGAAGTAAATTCCATTGAAATACAATGCAGTTGTTTCCAAATAAATAGGTGTAGAATTATGAGATAATTCGTGAGATCTAGCAAGTTCTCAGGCAGCCCCATGAAATCATGCAGTAGCCTCCCGGAACCTGTTAATATGATGATGATGATGATGATGATGATGATGATAATAATGGTAAGCAAGTCAGGGAGCTTAAAAGCTCTCCCTCTTGTGTGGAGAGCAAGGTTCACTCGGTACAAAGCTCCAGGAAGGTAAGATTGCGTACCTTCTACATGGGAGCAGTTGGGAGGGTTTTTTGACTATACAGTGGTACCTCGGTTTATGAACTTAATCCGTTCTGGAAGTCTGTTCTTAAACTGAAACCGTTCTTAAACTGAGGCATGATTTCCCTAATGAGGTCTCCTGCCACCAGTGCCCTTCCACCATTTGGATTCCGTTCTTAGACCGCGGTAAAGTTCACAAACTGGGACCCAAGATAAAGTTCGCATACTGGGACACTACTTCCGGTTTTGCAGAGTTTGTAAAGCTAATTGTTCATAAACAGGACTGCTCTTAAACTGAGGTACCACTGTATGTGATTTTGGGTTATGGACTATCCCCAAATCATAACCCCATGTGAGTTGCGAGTTACCTGCAGTAGCATTCTGGGGGTGGAGCCAGGTCCAAACTTGGCTACTTTGGGAGTCTGAAACAATCAATGCGATCAAGAGCACTGATGGTTCTGGGATGGGACTTGGTACTTTCAAGAGCTGCTTTCATAAACACAGCTGTATTGGCTGAAGAAGCACAATACTGGCTAGTTATAAGTCATAATGATTAGAGTTCAAAGGAAGGGGCATGGCTAGGAAGGACAGGCACACATTCCCGGCCTTGCTTGATGTTTTCTTCACATCCTTGAAGATTCAAGCATCTTTAACCATTTATCAATGGTTTGCTAATAAATCATACCAGAGCCAGATGCTCTTTCCAGTGGGAAAGGCTTAAAAAAAGAGAGAAAAGCTTTAGATTAAACCACTAAGTTCTTGCATATTTATAAACAAAGAGTATGTGCCCCACAAACCATTTAGCTGACTTAATCCCATTGAAGTTAATTGGATAAAGCCAAAGTAAGCATTTTGTGGATCACAAACTTAGCCTCAGTTATGGCTCCTGTGAAATAAAATATCATTTTGATCTTTTACTGTTCAGACTGCACTTTATGTATTTCCCACTTGTTTCATGTGGCTTTTCTCATGCTAGCCAAGAGATATTTATGGCACATTACGAGGAGATTGGGATGACCTTTCATTACTGAGCAATGGGAAAGGCCTGCGGATAATTTAAGCACCATAATGTATAGGGGACTTGAGCGCAGATAGTGGTGTTTTGTTTTTAAGAAGCCCTAGATGGCTTTTAATTTTCCCCATGCAAAACACAATTTCATTGATTACTACACCAATATATTTCAGAACCATTACCTTTCCATTTGTGACTGGGTCCAATAAATGGCGGCTGGTACATTGGAGAAAATGGGGCACTACCCTACCAACCTCTGTCTTCCCTTCTTACTTAACAGGGAGTCCAGGGTGTGGTACTGCCAACTTCTTCCTTCTTAGTCTTGGTGTTGTCTTTGCTGAACTCTGTAGGGAGCAGCATGTGGTCAGAAGCAGCAGTAGTTGGCTGTGTCTGCCATTGCATCTAGTTCTGTCTACGTTTTGTCTCTCTGCCTTACCAGTTCCAATGAGCACCAGCCACCACGGGGTCAATGGAAGAATTTATTGAGGACATGAAACCAAGCCTTATGAGGAATGTGTAATAAACATGCAACAGCAGATGGCGCAGGAGAGCACAAAACCTTTCTACAGCAATTTTACATAGGGGTTTTCTTTTGCTTTTGCTACAACGATTTCAGACTTATTTATAGTGTTTTTTCCCCCTGTGTGTAGATCCCCCCCCTCCCAAGTTAGCTGGCCATTAGGATTTGAAACCTGCAGGACCAGAGATTTACAGAAGATTGGAAGAAATATACAAACTATTTGAAGAGCAACTGTAAACAACAAATTACGCTAATAGGACTACAAGAAGTTTTGTAAGGAGAAATATATGAAATACTGCAAAGAAGAGAAAGAAGAGAGAGATTGGTTATGAGATTTAAATGTAATAGTGAAAATAAGAAATGTAAATTAAGTAAATAGATTGGAAAATTTTCAGATTGATTGATGGAAGTCAAAAAATTGTATAAGATGTTAAGTCAAAAAATTGATGAAAGTAAAAAAAATTGTATAAGATGTTAAAGTACGTTAAATTATTGTTGAAAATGATATGTTGAAAACTAATTTAAAAATTATATATATAAAAAATATGTTAGCTGGTCATTATAAGAACCACTATTTGAGAACTGGTGCAACAGGCTTGCTATTCCCCATTCTCTCCCTGTTCTTTCGCACTTGTGTGACGTGTTCTTTAGACGGGACTGCTTCTAAATGCAGGCATCAGGTTGGCCACTGTGAGAACAGGATGCTGGACTAGGTGGGCCATTGGCCTGATCCTGCAGAGTTCTTCTCCTGTTATTACGTTCCTCAATTAATGTGTGGCTCAGAACTTACCGTATTTTTCGCTCTATAACACGCACCCGACCATAACACGCACGTAGTTTTCAGAGGAGGAAAATCCGTAGGCATGCCACCCGTAGGCATTCCCTCCATAACACGCACAGACATTTCCCCTTACTTTCTAGGAGGAAAAAAGTGAGTGTTATGGTGCAAAAAATACGGTAAATTATTCAGTGACTTTCACACTTTCTGAATGTTTCGATGAAATCCTTGATTAAAAGAAAAATCAATAAAGAAGATATTCATGTGTATTTTAAGAGGAAATACATTTAGAAATGCGTCTTTTGAGATCGTGTGTGTGTGTGTGTGTGTGTGTAGATATATACAGCACACAAACACATATATGCATGAAATGTGGGGCATATGTACATGCAGAAGTGACAAAGGCCATCAACAGACTGATTCATCCTAGTGACAATCTACATGTAACAATGAACTTAAAGTGCTTTCCCTGTGATCCATAACATATTATGTGTCCACCGGCCTCTGATCTGCAAGATGCAGAGATTCACTCAAATGAAAATGGGTCAGCAATTATAAGGAGCATCAAAGAATGCTTTTAAAAAACAGATTCTCCTCCCTGACCCTGGCTAGAATTTAAAGTTGACTTGTGCTATCGCATTTGTGTGCAATTCCTTCTCTGGATACTTTCTCACAATGCCACTTAGCAATTGCACTGTCAAGGTGGGACAAAGGCTGCATGTTGCTTAGGAAACTGTGTAATGTTTTCTTTTACATGGTGCCTTGCTACAAACTACATAGCTGTTCATGGAGTCACAGGTTAATCCTGTGTCCAGGGCGGCTGTCTACCAGCTCCATTTGGTATGTCGGTTGAGACCCTACCTGCCTGTGCACTGTCTCACCAGAGTGGTGCATGTCCTGGTTATCTCCTACTTAGACAATTGCAATGCACTCTACATGGGACTACCTTTGAAGGTGACTCAGAAACTACAACTAATCCAGAATACAGCAGCTAGACTGGTGATTGGGAGCAGCTGCCGAGACCATATGACACCAGTCCTGAAAGATCTAGATTGGCTTCCAGTATGTTTCTGAGCATAATTGGTGTTGCTGGTGCTTTAAAGCTCTAAATGGTCTCGACCCAGTATAACTGAAGGAGTATCTGCACCCGCAACATTGAGGCTGGACACTGAGGTCCAGCTCCAAGGGCCTTCTGGCAGTTCCCTCACTGCGAGAAGTAAAGCTGCATTGAACCATGCAGAGAGCCTTCTTGGTAGTAGCTTGAGAAATGTAGACTTGTAATATTTTCAGTTTAAATTTCAGGCAGAAAGCTATTGGAGGTGGGGGCAAGCAAGCACACTTGAAATAAACATTAGTGTAGTGAGATCTAGGCAAAATCACATTCTGAGCCTTTCTAAATTTTGGCAGTATGACACTACACTTCCCACAATTCTTTGAGTGAAGAAGCCATGACTGTTTTAAAGCAGTATTATACTGCTTATAGTGCAGATGGGGCCTCACTCAGCCTATAAAATAAACACATAAAGAAAAATCAGAAAGATGACTAAAGCCATTTTGAAATGCCAAGAGTTAGGTTTTTTGGAAAGCCATCGTGGAAAAGGGGAATCTACACAAAGTATATTTTGGCAGCAATTTATGACAAAAGGCTGTTGACTGGTAGCTTGGAGTTTGGAGGGTTTAAAGCTAAACTCTCATAACGTAAATTTAAAAGTTAAGTGTGCTGCTAAACGGTTTCTTGTCCAAGTGGAGCCAGCGAACAGTGAAACTCAAGGATCCTCTTATGCCAAGAAGCATGTAACTCAAGGATCCCCTTATATCACAAAAGCATGTGTGCCCCAAGCCGCATAAATACTGTTGCGCCGGGCTGGAGCATGGATATGCACACAGCACAATGGCTGGAACTTTTCCAGAAGTGTTTCTCAATATTACAAGGATAAGTCCTGTGAACTGCACATAAAGTTGGCAACCATAATAGACCGGGCTGCAGGCGAACCTGCTGAAAAATTCAACATCCTTCACCGCAGCGCAGGCTGTGGATTAATTAAAAACACATACATGTTCCGCTATGTTGCCTGACAACAAAAGTCCTCATATGGTAGAAAGAACAGAAGCTCTGCTCTTGTGGGAGCATGCCATCAGTGGTGTGCGGTGAATTTTTTTCCTGGGGAACAGTTAGGGCCGGAGGCGCCAGCTTGCAAGGGCGATTTGAACATTGCAATGTCCCGATGTTGCGAGTTTGAGCATCATGCTTTCCTCCCTAAGCCAGGCTGAAGCTTTTCCATGGTTTGGGAAGAAGGTACCAGGCCTCTGATATGATGCTGGTGCCCTCCTGCATCCTTCCCAAAGCTGGATGGGCTCTTGGACCCAGGGCATCGCAACTCCCTCTCTAAGCCAGGCCAAAGCTTCCCGGGCTATGGGAAGGAGGCGCTTGGGAATATTTAGGGGACTAGCCTAGTCCCCTTAGTCCACTGACCTCACACCACTGCATGCCATAATGGCTGCCACATCTGAAAGAGCAGAAAAAGTGAGAGGGTCAGAAAATTGTGCAAGCAATCTCCCCCCCCCCATCAGCAACAACATCAGTCACCACCAGCCTCCCTCACAGGGTGGATCTATACACAGGGGACGACGACACTATAAATAAGTCAGAAATTTGATCATTATAAAAAAAACCCCTATGGAAATTTATGTGGAAAAACTTTATGCTCTCTGGCACCATCTGGTGTTGCATGTTTATAACACGTTCAAATCATTGTTTTTGCGCCTCTGTTTGCACCTCTCCTGTTCAGAGCAAAAAGAAGGGTGGGTGTCCAGCAAAATGTGGGCAGGTTTAAGGGGGCATGTTCCATGTAGGAGAGGCTGAGTCAGTGCTAACAGGAACTGAGCAGGAAGAGGAAACCATGTGTTGTACATTGTGGATTTTTGAGCAGATATTTACTAAGACCTTTGCCACCAGGGGCATTTCGGGGGGCGCTGGCACCCACAGGAGATGACCCCTAATTTAGAGAACTAATGTAGAGTTGTAGCTGACCTATTAGGATTTACTGGGAAGCACACCAGCAATTAAAGGTCGCTAGGCATTGTTTTACTGCAAGTTTTCTTACTAGCTCAAAGCTGAGTCTTGGTTTGCTTTTAGATACTGCCCATGGGTCCTCACATAAAAAGCCACAGGTACAAGGGCCTCTGGGACCCCTGATTCCCCCTAGAGATCACCCTACATGAATTTCCAGCTTTCTTTGTACAGTGGTACTTCTGGTTAGGTATTTAATTCGTTTTGGAGGTCCGTACTTAACCTGAAACTGTTCTTAACCTGAAGCACCACTTTAGCTAATGGGGCCTCCCACTGCTGCTGCGCCGCTGCACCGTGATTTCTGTTCTCATCCTGAAGCAAAGTTCTTAAACCGAGGTACTATTTCTGGGTTAGCAGAGTCTGTAACCTGAAGCGTCTGTAACCTGAAGTACCACTGTAAATGAAAAGGCAATGGCACAATCAAGAATGAACACACTTTTTAACCCCATTTATGTCAATAGGGGAATTTACGTGTGCAGACCTCTCAGTGAATTCAACAGGGCTCAGCAGGGCTTAACTTTGGCCACACGCCTACACAGGTCTTCTCTCTCTCTCTGAGAGACACAGGGAGAAATGTGCTGCAGGCAGCCTTGTACCCAACTGCTGAGCAAGACATAAACCTTTTCCAAGCTTCTGGGATGGTGGCCAGGAAGTTCTGCAATTTAGGAACTGTTGAAGAGCTCTTGGGTCTGTTGATGAGCATTTGAATAGAAACATAGTTCTGTATTTATCTCTCTGCCTAGTGATTTACCTTTTTTAAAAAAAACTGTTTGGCATCAACCAGTATTTTATGGCGATTCCCCCCTCTTCCCACTCTGAATGATGACATCCACACCATACATTTAGATTCATATAGAATTGTAGAATAGGAAAGGGCCACGAGGGTCATCTATTCCAACCCCCCCTGCAATATAGGAAACTTTTGTTCAATGTGGGTCTTGAACCCACAACCCTGAGATTTAAGTGCACTAAAAGCACATGACTTCCCCATAAGACACCTGTGAACTATACTTGGTTTTGGGTGCTGGGAACTGTAGCTCTGTGAGGGGACAACTACATTTCACAGGATTGGGGTGGGAGGAAATGTGCATTATGGTCTGTGTGTGTGGTTTGGGAGCTGCACGGTCAGGGAAAAACAATGCTGTCCAGGGTTGTAAAGACTGAGGAGAGAATAATTGGGTGCACTCTTCCCACCTTGGATCAAATCTATGTTTCCAGGTGCCATAAGAAAGCTGCAGAGATAGTGCAGGATAGTGCGCACCCCGGAAATGATCTTTTTCAGCTTCTGCCTTCTGGAAGAAGGTACAAGGTTATAAAGCCTAGGACTAGCCTCCTGAGAAACAGTTTCTACCCAAATGCGATTTTGGTTTTAAACGCGCTGTGGGTTAAACCACAGAGCCTAGGACTTGCCGATCCGAAGGTCGGTGGTTCAAATCCCCGTGATGGGGTGAGCTCCCGTTGCTTGGTCCCTGCTCCTGCCAACCTAGCAGTTCGAAAGCACATCAGAGTGCAAGAAGATAAATAGGTACCGCTCCAGCAGGAAGGTAAACGGCGTTTCTGTGCGCTGCTCTGGTTCGCCAGAAGCGGCTTAGTCATGCTGGCCACATGACCCTGAAGCTGTATGCCGGCTCCCTTGGCCAGTAAAGCGAGATGAGCACCCAACCCCAGAGTCGGCCACGACTGGACCTAATGGTCAGGGGTCCCTTTACCTTTACCTTTAAGGAGCCTCTATGGGAGTATATTGTATTTTAAAATGGGGTATCAGAGTTTTTAGGGGGTTAACCATGTTGGGATAGCTGGGATAGCAGGCTTGTTGGGTTTTGAATGTTTTATGTAGATTTTTCAATTTCGTTGTTCTGTATGGGACAATGACAATAAAGATTATTGTATCGTATTGTATCGTATTAAAAGCATTTAGCCATTACCATTAACTCCTCACTTATAGTGAATGCTCTAAAGTCTTGTCTTTTGTAAATGGCATAAAAGGCTTTCCCTTCAAATGAATAAGGTTCTCCCCCCTCCCTCCATCACTTTCCATTGGACCTCTTTCTGGACAGCTTTGTTTAGTCTGTGCTACGGCATGCTTTGTAAGGTGCAGGCAGCATAACGATGGGGCAGTGATGGAATAGTCCCACTTCATCCCAGCCTTATGAGGACAGGGCCGCTGAGCACACACCTGTCAATCACATCTCACAGCATCAAGTGTCTCCTCTTTTAAGACGCCCTATTAATAACAGCCGGATACTTGCTCTGCGCAGCCACTACGAGAGAAAGACTGGAATGTGCCCAAGCATCACGAGACACCATCGTAGTTCACCATATATGGTGCTTTCAGGGCGTGCCAGATGTTTTAAAGTAGGAGCGCCTGCACATCTGTGTGTGGCCTCCCTGATAAATCAAGCCAGAGAGAGGAAAAGGCACAAAGCACACATCTGCCTGCTACATCCAGCCACAGGGAAGCTGACACAGCAAAGGATGGAAACTAAACTACAGTCTTAAGCAAATTTTGTTGCTTCCAGTGGTAAGGAAAGCAACACACACACACACAAGTCATTCGGGCTTACTGTTTGCAGATGTAATAGTGCAAGTAACACCAACACCAGACTAGTAAAACAAAAACCCAGCACAGAAATCATGCTTTACCATTACAGTCGTACCTTGGTTTCTGAACAGATTAGTTCCTGAACGTTTTGGCTTCCGAACAATCGAAACCTGGAACTGAGTGTTCCGGTTTCTGAACTATTTTTTGGAAGCCAAACGTCCGACAGGGCTTCCGCGGCTTCCGATTGGTTGCAGGAGCTTCCTACAGCCGATCAGAAGCTGTGCTTTGATTTTCGAACGTTTTGGAAGTCAAACGGACTTCCAGAATGGATTCTGTTGTACTTCCAAGGTACGACTTACAAGTGCAGGGATAACCATGGTTTACTAATTTCACTCTCAGAAGAACAATTAAATCATGATTCAACTTGCTGGCTTTGCACCACAGCCCCAGTTTTGCTAAGATGATTCTCCCCCTCCATTTTTTACTTAGTGACTTTTAAGCCATTTTTCAAAAGACACAATTACAACTAGCCCTGCAGACAGTTTTCTACCTCAATGTAGATGGGACAGTGCAGTCCCATTTGTTTTTTACACCAAATTCTTGCCGGAAATCTTTTCCCTCAGTTCCTATTTGTCCTTAATGGCACTGTTTAATTTCCTAATGGCACTGTTCAATAAACAGTTTATTGAAAATAAATGGGGGCGGGGGGGGGGGGCGGGTAGGACTTTCAGCAAGAATCTGATGCAGGTGCCTGATCCAGCTTGGGAGAACATTCTGGAATCAGACCCTGCAGCTTCTTTTTTCTACTTCTTCAAAAGGAAAGTGGCCAGTTTGAGCATGTTTAAGGTTAACCATAATGCATAGTTTGGCCCTTAAGACAGAGATGGGGGGCAGGGCTGATGCATTGGCTTGATGCCTTTTTCAAAAGGCTATATAAATCCAAATAAATAAGTTAACTTGCCTAGCAGAGCTTCTTCCTGCAATAAACTCATGAGACGTCCAAAGTCACTCTCACAAGTAAGCTGAGATAAAATGTGCATGTCTTCTTAGAGAGCCAGTGTGGTGTAGTGGTTAAGAGCAGTAGTCTCCTAATCTGGTGAACCGGGTTCGCTTCCCCGCTCCTCCACATGCAGCTGCTGGGTGACCTTGGGCCAGTCACACTTCTTTGAAGTCTCTCAGCCCCACTCACCTCACAGAGTGTTTGTTGTGGGGGAGGAAGGGAAAGGAGAATGTTAGCTGCTTTGAGACTCCTTAAAGGGAGTGAAAGGCGGGATATCAAATCCAAACTCTTCTTCTTCTTCTTCTTCTTCTTCTTGATATAAAACCTCCCTTTTTTGTTTGCTGGGTGAACAGCATCAGATTTATAACATCCCTAACTATTCATTTTCTTGTTGTTGGCTTTTTTACTTCTGTTTCTGTGAAGTTAGTTGAAATTGTAGCTTGTTTTGTTTGAAAGATGTTGGTTTTAAATCTGTATCCTTCAAGAGAGAGAGAGGAATGGTTCATCTTTCAGTTGTTGCTGTACAGGATTATAGAAGATGAGAATTAGCATTCAAAAAAAGGAATGAAAAAGGCAAGATAAATGGAGGAAATACTATGCAACCGGCAGCTGTCCCCCAAACTTTCCTTTTGAAAAACTGGGAAACTTCTTTTTAAAGTTACAGACAGACAAAGAGGAATATGATGAATAGGAAAGCACATCAAACTGCAATACTTGAAAATTCTGGTTGATACTTGCATTTGCATCTCTTGATTACCCAGAAGTTGATGTGTGACCAGACCCTTGAAAAGCACTGGATTAAGGGCAACACAAGATTATATGATATGAATTCAATTCATTTTGCATTTAAAGGCAAACCCTCCTAATTCTCCGTTTCCAAAACAAAACAAAGTTATCCTGTGAAGTTTGTGCTTCTTCGAATTTGGCAGTGCATTTATCTAACCAAGCAGTATGTACAAAGATGCATATAGTGTGGTAAAGTGGGGTAAATTCATATGATAGTGGAAAATGCATTGTATTAGGGGACATTGCTTTGCAAAAAATGTGTAGGAGAAACTTGTATTAAAATGTGGAAATATGGGAAACTGAATAGTGTGATGCTGCATCATTCGGCAAAGAATTTCCCTGTTTGTGCAAGCGGCAACTAATTAAAAGCTACCAGTAATTTCATTTTAAAGCACTGAACAGCACTTCAGATTTGGGATACTCTGAATCCTAGGAGAATACAGCTAATCACTAAAACCATATTTATTGCAATATCTCATTGGTTCCACCCAGCACCTTCTAACATCAGAGGAAGCCACCACTCAGCGATCCTGGATGGCAGTAAGGTGAATTCAAATGCTGGACCACCAGTATTTATTTCAGGGAGACAGTTACCTTCAAGAGTTAGGAGGTTTATCTGCTAATAGTAACACCTTGAACTTTGCTCGGTAGCAAATCAGCAACCAGTGCAGATCTCTGAGCACAGGTCTCCTATGCTGGCAGGGTCTCATTCCTGTCAGCAATTGCGCTGCAGCATTCTACCTTAACTGCAGCTTCTGGCTCAAGTTCAAAGGAAACGTCACATACTCATAATTGGACTGAAACGTCCATCACCCCTGACCGTTGGCCATGATGGATGGGGCTGATGGGAAATGGAGCACAACAGCAAGAGATTCTCAATCTCAGGGTTGTGGATTCAAGGCCCACATTGGGCAAAAAGATTCCTGCATTGCATGCGACTGGACTAGATGATGCTTGTAGTCCCTTCTAACTCTACAATTCTATGAAATCTAGAAGGTCACAGGTTAACCTTCCCCTGCTGTAGAAGCTAGAATACCCCAAGTAACCCAACTGCAGAGGCACCAAGCCATTCCTTTGCGCTAACCGCCGCATCTTGTCTCTAAGGAATTTCAAGCAGGAAATCATCATTTCAAGATTTCCCCCCTGTCAGGATCCACTCTGACATTAATGGCGACCTTAGCCAGCCCTGTAATCCCACACAAAATTGAGTGGCTGTGCTTTAAGGGCCTACCGCTTCCCCCACACTGAGAGCTCCCCCGTCATCAGACACACGGCTACTCACTAACACAAGCCAGATGTTGGACAGGCTCCGTTTCCTGATTAGTTGAGAATTCTCATCTGGAACGGCGTATTTTGGCCATGATCCTGAAATCCAACCACTGAATTAACCTTCTAAATAAAGCACAAAGTGCAAGTGCAACCATGTAGGTAAGTAGATGTGTTTGCACTGAATTCACTTTAAAATTTAGCAAGCAAGATAGAAAACTTCTGCACACCAGGATTTACATATAGAAATTGGCACACAGGGTTCCGATCTTATTATTTTTAGCGGAGAACAAGCCGAACTTCTTAAAAATTCAAGGAGTCCCTATAGATGCATGCCACTCTGTAGACGGAACTCAGGTTTTCAGATATCACTCTCTTTAGTTCTAACTTTCTTTTTTTGCATCGTTTGGGCTTTTTTCATGTCTGCCGATGCTGTCGTGATGCTGGCAGCCCACTGTGAAGTGTTGAGCATTTGTAACTGGCACAGAACTGGGATGTGGCAGCTGCCTTTGAAGAAGAGGTGTCGGAACAGAACTGGGTCAGGTCTGTATGCATTAATACATCTCACTGTGGAAATGATATATTAAAAAAATCCCCAAACAGCTCAGGTAGAAAGTTTGATTCAAAAGTGTTGGAAGATATTCCGATTTAATAGTGGAAGCTGTAAAACAGTGCTGCATTGGGAAAGATGGCCTCTCTGCAAGTCATCATCCACTTCTACTTTCCTACTTGGCCAAAACGGATTCTTGACCCGGATATGCATACCCTCTGACATTCCTCAGGTGAAAATAGGGACATTTCTCACTCCCCTCAACTGACCCTCCTCAACCCCCATTTTTTGTAGTTCTCCCCCTTCCACAGAACATTTCCTATCAGAAGAAGGGTGGGTACCACTCCTTGCACTTCACTCTGCTCCTTCTTTCTTCCCACCCACCCAGGGCAGCCCTGCCTTCTGCCTGCCCCTCAGAGCCAGTGCATCATGTGGGGCTGGGCCTCAGTGGCCGCAGCCTCTCCTCCTCCTCAACTGCTCTCCAGTAGCCTCTACAAGCTGCCCAAGGGAGAAGGCCAGTAGCAACAGCCATGGAGAGCCAGCAGGATGCTCCCTCACAACTGCCACAGCCGCCATCACTCAGGAGAAGCACTGTCTCACCCTTCTCCCTGAGTTCAGCAGTGGTGGCACTGGCAGGGGAAACAGGGACATTCCAGGGTCAAATCAGAAGCTAGGATGGCTTTTGTAATTCCAGGACCATCCCTGGAAAATCGGGGCACTTGGAGGGTATGCGATGTGGGCATAAGTTACTTCTGTCTTGCATCACCACTTCCCTTTGGATATGTGTTCCTGGAAAGTAACTGCAACATTCCACCCTTTGAAGAAAGGAGATCTAATGGCCAAGTGAGAGGAAGGCCTACTGAATGCCACAATCCCAAGTCTACGATTACACTGAAAATGCACATGATTCACTAGAGTGAAGGCGTAAAGTAACTTCAAGAGGGAAACTGATGAGAGGGAAGCAAGGCAATAACTCAAGGCCTGTATTACTGACTGCAGCTCTTGCCCTCCATGGGAGATATAGCCTTTATTTGTCCGTCAATGTAAGCACCTTCCAGATAAGTCAAAGCCTTGTGGGGTAAACGGCTTGAAACTGAGCCTCCTGGCCTAATTGGAGGCTTGCTGCTGAGATAGCCCTGCAGTGACAATAAACACAGTCTTCTTTGTGTACACCCCAGCGGTGGGAATGCACATCTGGGATTCATCTGGCATCCGAAGTTTGCATCTGGAGGTAACAGTGGGCCCTCTGCATGACTCCAAGCTGATTGTTGCTTCGTCTTCGTTTACATGGTTAAGTGTCAACATCTGTCCTAAGGGGGAAAAACCTCCACAGAGGAATTCAATTACTTTTTCATAAATGAACATACACAACTCTTTTCTTTTCTTTTTTTAAAGTTGGCATGTGGAGGGAGAAGCATAATCTCAAAAGTATGGTATCTAGAGCAGGGATGGGTAATCTTCCTCCTACCCCACCCCTGAGAGTTGTGTTTCTGTGAGGTAATCTGTTTGGGGCAGTAATCGAAACTGGTCAGAGCCAAAAGTGTGTAGCCCCCCTGTCTCTTTCTGCCTCCCCTTTTCTCCAGGTATCTCCTACTTTTCAGCCACCTGGGGGGCACAGGATGCCTAGAACATGGGCTTTCAGGCATCCCTTAGGGCTCTTTGGGGTGCATATCAGGTGGTCCTTAGTGAGGAGGCCAGTAACAGTCAAGGAGTATTCCTAAATGAAAATATGCCCACTAATACGAATCTTCCCTTGCAAGGGAAAGCCATTGGGCATGTTCAAGGCAGTGCTCTCAGCTCATGTGCACAAAGGTTGGGTTGTGACAGGCTCAGACTTACACACTTTCATTTCAATGTCCAAGGGGAGCCTCTGTGCGTGCATTCCAAGCACCTTCCATCTATTGCCTCATCCGTCTCCCTTTCCCAATTGTGGCGCTGTTAATGTGCAATGTTTCTTTTATGTTCCGGGATATAAATTAATAATTATGTTCTGCAAAACTGTTCTGCCTTGCAGCTCTACATCTCCACATGCTGCAACATTAATAAATTAGTCCCCAGACACTCCCTTTCAATATAGGTTTAGTGTATAATTACAAAAGTACCAGAAGGCAAAAGATTAACGGATTGTGGGGCCCGGAGATATGCGTTGCCGAATAGCATAGCTCATGTTGTACTGAGTCATCAGATCTTAGCTACCCATGCTCATTCGTCCTCTCCCTCCCATCTTACATTCCGATTTCCGTTTCATAATTCCAGTTCACATGATGCCCCTACAGCTGACCATCTCCTACATCAGATTAGCAGTCTCTTGGGAAATTGATCTGCCAAATTGATCACGAGAGCTACATATTAAGTCAGTTTATTAAAAAACAACTCAGTTAAAAAACTTTATAATTGCCGTTTGCTTCTCAAAGAACTCAAGGCGATGTACAGAAGATAAAACACACAATAAAACCTGATCAACACAAAAGCAAACCTTATTTAAAATGAGCAACGTGTTAAGACACTAAGGGCGGATCTACACTTGTGGTTTATAACGTTAAAAATGTGTTATTAAAATGTGACACCAGAGGGCGATGCTGAGCAGTGAGCCACCGGCAAAGGGAAACTGCCATTAAATGTTATAGGACGTCATATTTAATAATGTTAGAAGATCAATGTAGCTCCAGCCTAACAATCTCTGAAAGTGTAGTACAGTGATGGGGATCCTGCAGACCATGGACCAAATTTGGACCATGGGGTCATTTTCTCCAAACTGTGCCCACTTGCCCCACACCTGACATCATATTTGAGAATTGGTCAGGGGCAGGTAGAAGTATTGAAGTATGCTTCTGATTGCACGATGGCAAGGAAAAGCAGGTTTCAGCTCTCCTGTAAAGTTAAAGCCACTGCCTGATGAATTAGCCGAGTGAGAGAATTATCTGCAGGAAACTCAGTTCTCAGATCAGTTCTCATCTGTTTTCTTCAGCTAGGTAAGTTGGGCTTCTCTAGGGACCATGATCCAAAGCTATGGCACCACTTATAGAGATGGGTAGCACAAAAGGCCACTGAATGAATCTCCTTAATGGACGAAACACAAGAGATTTCAGCTGTCAATTATGAGCTCTTTCAACACCTCTGATTGTGGCAGGTGATATCTGGTTTTCAACATCATGATACATCACCAGCTAAATATCACAATATACTGACATACCATGATGACTGGAAACTCAGCCAGATGGGCAGGGTTGAAGAAGAAGAAGAAGAAGAAGAAGAAGAAGAAGAAGAAGAAGAAGAAGAAGAAGAAGAGGAGGAGGAGGAGGAGGAGGAGGAGGGGGAAGGACGGAGCTATGCAGAGGCATAGGTTGGCTTCAAGGTTTTCTCTGTGTTGTGATTTTCGCTGGCTCCTGCTCTTGTGATTCGCTTCCCCTGCAGGAGGAAGGGAAAAGCTGAGCTGGCAGAGTTAACAGGGGCTGCAAGAATTGAGAGAAGCATTGGCTGGCCTCATTGTTTTTCCCACATTGTGATTTTTGCATAGCACACATACACACACATCTCATGATTTGTGATATATTGCCAGGTCTTCTTCTTACCTCATTGGTGGGCTTCGACTGTACTATGGTGAGGCAAGAGAGCCTTCTCTGTTACACACACACACACACACACACACACACACACACACCCACAGTGGAATGCCATTCCTCTGGAAGTACAAATGATGGAGATCCTGGTAGAATTCCACCCACAAGTAAAATCACTCCTGGAAAAAAGATGATGGAATACATGAGTCCTTGGGTTCTTGAATTCATCAAATCTGAATTGAAGGAAATATGACATAGGCTCTGCTCATGTGATTCCATCATCCCTGGGGCAGTATATGAAGATGCCACAGCAGAATGGCATATGTGCTGCCATGGTAACAGATGAATTGGTTGGCACTGGATGTGGGCTTTTGTTTGGATATTAAGCTGGTAGCTGCAAAATGCTACAACTGGTTTGTTAAAACTGGCAGCACCCATCTATTTCCACTTTCACTGTGGATCAAGGACAGCCTTTGCAGATCCAGATTTTCATCCATCCCTGACCTCTGTCCAAGATCAATGTGAGGGGCTTTATTCCAATTCAATTTTTGCCAGTGGCACCAATTTCTGTTGATCTGGCAGCCGGCCGCACTCCAAGAACAGAGAAGACGAGAACAAAGGGATTGGCTTCTACAGGTGCTGACAAGAGGAAAGTCAGAAGAGAATGGATTAGCTATTCGGTTTTGGAAACTGGAACCTTATCTGAGAAAGGGATTCTCTACATGACAAAGAAATCAACAATGCTGCCAATAATTGCATATATTAGTAACTGTCTAATGTGAATTGCAATTAGGAGGATTTGAATTAGTTAAGGCTCTAATTACCATCAATATCTGATATATATATATATATATATATATATATATATATATATATATATATGGAAGTCGAGTTGTGAAGATATTTGTGTTGGCTTTTTTAGCCATATTTACACTTGTATTCATCCTACCATCTACCCCGCTGAAGGCATCCAGCAAAGGGGCAGGTGGAAATGTGCAGAGCAAGCCCCAACTCCTTGTTGGTGACTTAGCACATACATGGTGCACTTTCCACCCAGTGATGGCAGCAGTCTGAAAACATCTGCCTTGCTCATGTTGCCTTTCCAACATGAGGACCAAAAGATAATGAGGACAGAGGACCATGAACTACAGAGATGGGGAATTTGTCCCTCCTCTAGCAGTTACTGGACTCCAACTCTCATCAGCCCCAGTCTGGAGGACAAGTGGTCAGGAATGATGGAATCTGTAGTCCAGCAATATTTGGAGGACCACAGGTTCCCATGATGGTGGTGATGATGATGATTTATATACCGCCCTATACCTGGGGGTCTCATGGTGGTTCACAGAATAAAATCAAGATATAAAACTATAAAATACCTAATAAAAATAAAAACAACAAGCCAACTCCCCCCAACCCCCCACATTTTAAAAGGGCATAGGATGTAAATCAGGTCAACCAAAGACCTGGTTAAAAAGGAACATTTTTGCATGGCGCCTAAAGGTGTGTAATGAAGGTGCCAGGTGAACTTCCCTGGGGAGAGCATTCCACAGATGGGGAGCCACTGCAAAGAAGGCCTGTTCTCATGTTGCCACCCTCCGAACCTCTCGAGGAAGAGGCACGTGAAGAAGGGCCTCAGAAGATCATCTTAGGGTCCAGGTAAGTTCATATGGAAAGAGGTGGTCCTTGAGGTATTGCAGTCTCGAGTCGTTTAAGGCTTTATAGGTCAAAATCAGCACTTTGAATTGGGCCCAGAAACTAAATCATGTATTTAGAAATACAGTCTGGCATCGATGTCTTAGCATTGCTAAAGCAAATCAAATACACGACACTCAAAGATTAATGACTTCCATATGGAAAAGCAAACTATTTCGGGGTGGCAGAACTGAGCACTGATTGGAACGTATTTCAGTTTCATATATAATCCACCCAGAAGCTCAAGTCTTCGCAGCTTTCTATGCTTTAAGTATTTGGAGGAAGCACTTACAATGGAAACAAGAACTGGACCCTTACCTTCCAGTTTTCCAAGTGCTCGGCATTGCACAACACACAAAACTTATTAAAAAAATCAGATCATAGTTTGCTTAGTGTGGCAACTGGCACCAGCTCAACTAAGCTTAGACTGACTCAAACTTTGCTTTCTGATGCTAGGCTCTGTTCTTTGATATGGAGAGTGAAAATCTACGTGTAAGCAATGAAATCAGATACGTCCATTCCTTACAAATTAGACGATTTGCAGCCAGTACAGTACAGAGCTGGCATTGAAGGAGACTTAATTATGAAAGGAAATATGGAGACAGCTTGATCCAATGCAGCCAAGGGCTTCAAAGTGAAGCAGAATTTTGTACGATTAAGGAGCAGTAGATCTGGCAGCAGGTACTAAATGAGGAGGATAAGCACACTTTCTTGGTGTTTGCTTTGTGGGCCGCCATCCAGCTATGGAAACATAATGTCCTTGGAACTTTCCCAGACGGGAATCAACTCCCGTCTGGTGATACCTTTCAAACATGGCTTGGGAAGGAGAGAACATGAGGTATGAGAAGGGCTATGTGTTCTGATGTCTAAGACAATTTACTTTCTTGCTCAAGTTGAGGATGAAGGTGATTCTTGCCTTTGGTTCCAGTTACAATAGCTGGCATGACCTGGTCTTCAAGTTATGCTTCAGAATTACAGGTCTTCAAATACCACACATTCTCCAAGCCTCCCCAAGGTCCAAGAGAAAGGAATTGTGAGTTGTTTCTGTGTGTGCCTTAAGGATGTTTTCAGCAGAGAATCAAACCCAAATTGAGAAATGGGGATAGAATATTGTTCAACTTGGACCTTGAGAAACAGTTTTAACATCTGGGTTAGTTCATCTTCTGCTTCTGAGATAGTTCAGTAAAGTACTTATGTCAACATTTTAGTCTTAAGACCACTTCATACAGGATCTGCTATGAGTATGAGTACATCTGCTTAAAACCACCACAGGGATGGCTACTGAAACTGACCTCCGATGGGGAGTGATCTCACACTATTTTCAGTAGCTTGTATGACTTGCGTACCTCAACATATTGAAAATCTGTGTTCTCACCATCATCTCTGCAACTGCTGAGGTGCCCAGCTTGCACCTTCATAGGCATTTTAAGTAAAGTACGATTGTATAGCTTTAAACGAGTTTTTAAATAAAATAAAATAAAATAATTGCATTGTATCCTTGTAAAACACTTAGAGATGATTGTAGTTAAGTGGTATGCAAATTTTTTAAATGCATTAAAAATACGCTGCTCTGTTTTTATAGTACTCGTGTTGTCATGGAGATACGAAGTAAATGTTTATTTTTTAAAACACACACACACACACACCTATAAAATAGCTCAGTTTTATTACCCCAAAATGATGGCCTTCCCAAAAAACCTTATAGTGAAATGATGGCAAAGGCTAGGAGGTCCCTATTTTCTTCAGAGAAACGTTGGGTCGGCAAAAAAACAACAAAACAAAAAACAATAACGATTTTATTTTTGATCATCTTAGACCCACCAAGTGTTCCTGTTTTCCAGGGACAGTCCTGGATTTACAGAAGCCTTCCCCATTTTTGATTGGAATGCTCAGCTTTTCCCCAGGACAGGGTTTCCCAAACTTGGGTCTCCAGCTATTTTTGGACTACAATTCCTATCATCCCTGGCCACTGGTTCTGCTAGCTAGGGATGATGGGAGTTGTAGTCCAAAAACAGCTGGAGACCCAAGTTTAGAAAACTCTACTCTAGGACATCCCTATTTTCACTGGAGAAATATTGGAGGGTATGGAGTTATGCGACCCCCAAGCCAAGGAGATAAGTAACTATACAACCTTGAGAAGTCATCTGAAGGCAGCCCTGGATAGGGAAGGCTTTTTAAATGTTTTAAGTTTTACTATGTTTTTAAATACGTTGGAAGCTGCCTGGAGTGGCTGGGCAACCCAGTCAGATGGGTGAGGTATAAATAATAGTTATTATATTATGGAATAGGATATCCCTATATTCATCAAAGAAATGTTGGCGGGTATGAAGGCAACATTTCAACAAAGCACTTGCTGGATCCCCTTTTTCTACTCTGAAAAGCTATAATTATTATTATTATTATTATTATTATTTTATTATTTATACCCCTCCCATCTGGCTCCCACTCTGGGCGGTTTCCAATCAAGTGTTAAAAACAATACAGCAATGCTACAGTAGTTCTCTGTCTTGTAAAGCTCTAATGCTACAGTAGTTCTCTGTCTTGTAATCTGGAGGTCTCTTTAGTTTAGGCTAAAATTGTAGGGGAGCATCCAGCCTGGCAACAGAGGGGGAGGTCCTCAGCAGCTATAATTAGGTCAGAAAAAAACATATGTGATCAGCTGAAAGCTGACAAGAAAAGCTCAATATTTTCAAGACTGCAACTAAGGTACACACCACATTCAGGTTTCTTCAGAAAATCATTGCTCCACAAATCAAATAAGTAGCCGCCTTGCTTTGTTGCTTTAATTATTCAAATGTGATCTGGTAAAAATTTCTTTCCATCTTCATTCTAACTCATTCAGCAGTGATAAAACATCTCTCTGCTTTAGTCTACATCTTGTTATCATATCCAGTAAATGCCAAGCAGAACTTTTTGCAATCCTATAAATGAGATGATTAAAATGGCAGGCACATTGAGCTTTGAAATATTTGCCCTTTAAAAGCCAATATTGATTGTCCCCAGTTGTCTGGGAAATTAAGGAGCTGGTTCATGCATGGAATAGCACTGGTTGATGACTCATCCCCTCATGAGTCATACCTGAATTTGTCCATTGGTCTGACTGAAAAACATTGTGTTTTAAGCAATGACAAATGGTAGAAATTTTCTATTTGTGGTGCTTGATCTGTAATGACTTACTCAAGCACGTTACCACCTAATGCTGTGGTCATCTACTCAACAAGTCTTAAACTGAAGAAATGAAGTAAGCAAGCTACCTTGTGAAGAGATGAGGAACTTGTGAGCCTCTGCATGTTGGAAGACTCCAACTCCCATTGTCTCTGCCCATATGAAACCTACATCTTGGGTCTATGTGTGAGCAATAAAACTTCAGTGGTCTTTAGCCCCAACCAAGAGCTCTTTGGGAGAGATCACAATAATCACAACAATAATAAATAAATATATTATTTCTACTCTGCCCATCTGACTGGATTGTCCCAGCCACTCTGGGCAGCTTCCAACATATATAAAAACATAATAAAACATTCTTCTTCTTTGGTGATCACTCGTAGCCAAGTAAGATTGTCTTCCATAAACACGATTTTAACTATGAGTCCGTAAGTGACTGTGGAGGCCAATTCTGGATCCACACGTCCTTCCACAGTGGGGACCATAGCTCTCAACTTTTCCCTTTTCTTGTGAGGAATCCTATGTGGAATAAGGGAATTTCCCTTAAAAAAAGGGAAACGTTGACAGCTATGGTGGGGACATTGGTTTCCGGGTGGGAGTTGATCACGGTGTGGATTTCCCAAGCGTGCCTTCCTCTTAGCACATTTCTCCCTTGCGTCCTGAGTTTCAGTGTCTTCAAAGCCCATGACACCTTTGGTAAAAAACATTACACATTAAAAGGCTTTCCTACTTGGGGCTGCCTTCAGATGTCTTCTAAAGGTTATATAGTTATTCCTTGACATTTGATGGGAGAGGTCCTTGGAGCTGGACCTCACTGTCCAGCCTCAATGTTGGGGGTGGAGATGTTCTTTCAGGTATACTAGGCTGAGGCTGTTTAGGGCTTTAAAGGTTAGCACCAACACTTTGAATTGTGCCCGGAAACATGCTTGGAGCCAATGTAGGTCATTCAGGACTGGTGGGACTGGCCACTCGCAGTCACCTGTCTAGCTGCTGCATTCTGGATTAGTTGTAGTTTCTGAGTCACCTTCAAAGGTAGCCCCATGTAGAGCGCATTGCAGTAGTCGCAGCAGGAGATAACCAGCGCATGTACGACTCTGGCAAGACAGTGTGCAGGCAAGTAGGGTTTCTGCCTGCATACCAGACGGAATCACCCTAGACACAGTATTAATCTAACCAGAATTAACCTCCAAAATGACTCCCAGGCTATGTACCTGGGCCTTCAGGGACACAGTGACTCCATTCAGAACTAGGGAGTTCCCCGCACCTGCTCACCCTCTGTCCCCCAGAAACAAGATTTCTGCCTTGTCAGGATTCAACCTCAATCTGTTAGCTGTCATTCATCCTCCAATCACCTCCAGACACTCTCAAGAGTAAACCATTTTCACTCTGTAATGTATACATGGGCTTGACTTGTCGTTTGGATATCTGTGGCTCTGGCATGGGCTTTCTTACAACTGTTGATAGCGCACGACTGTTAACCTTCACCCTTGTCAGTATGGCAGCTTTCATAAGCACTGAGTTCTCTTTGAAATACAGCACCCCAGAGATGTGCCTAATGAATATCTCTGTATATATCTCTATATGGCTTTTTAAGAAGCCATATGTTATATGCAGCAATATATAAAAATGTGTATACATGAAAAAGATTATTAAGGCAAGCCTGTTTTATGATTTCAAATACTTTCCATATGTTATCACATATTCCAGACAGTATACTAGTCTCATAAAATTAGGCTTTATTTTTTAAAAAGATATGTTTGTTATTCTTTTCAACCAAGAATTATATACTTATATGTGTTCCATTATTTCTAGCAACAAAGATTTTAGATCACAATTCTCCACACCAGTGATTTACTATGTTTCAGTGAATTTGACTAGGAGCCAAAACCACTGATGATGTTTTTAGTATGACAAGTTATAACCACGAAGTCCCCAGCACACATAGTACACAGAATCTGACCTCCATGCTGCAAGTCTCCATGTTCAGTACCATGTTCCTGGTAGGCACTGAAAGGAACATGAAGGCTCACAACAAACTAACTAAATGCCATATGATAATTGCTTCAAAAGTTATAGGCTGGGATGGAAAAGTTACTAATCATCTTCAACATACCATCCAACATTTCTCCAATGAAAATAGGGATGTCCTATTCTAATAATAATAATAATAGTAATAATAATAATAATAATAATAATAATCCCTTATAGTTAAAGCTATGGTTTTCCCAGTAGCGATGTATGGAAGTGAGAGCTGGACCATAAAGAAGGCTAATCGCCAAAGAATTGAAGCTTTTGAATTATGGTGCTGAAGGAAACTCTTGAGAGTCCCACGGACTGCAAGAAGATCAAACCTATCCATTCTGAAGGAAATCAGCCCTGAGTGCTCACTGGAAGGACAGATCCTGAAGCTGAGGCTCCAATACTTTGGCCACCTCATGAGAAGAGAAGACTCCCTGGAAAAGACCCTGATGTTGGGAAAGATGGAGGGCACAAGGAGAAGGGGACGACAGGGGATGAGATGGTTGGACAGTGTTCTCGAAGTGACTAACATGAGTCTAACCAAACTGCGGGAGGCAGTGGAAGACAGGAGTGCCTGGCGTGCTCTGGTCCATGGGGTCACGAAGAGTCATACACAACTAAACGACTAAACAACAGCAACAAAAATGTATACCCTGCCCATCTGACTGGGTTGCCCCAGCCACTCTGGGCGGCTTCCAACATAATAATAATAACATAATAAAACATTAAACATCAAAAAACTTCCCTATACAGTGCTACCTTCAGATGTCTTCTAAAGGCTGCATAGTTCCTTATCTCCTTGGCTCCAGGGGGTTGCATAACTCCATACCCTCCAACATTTCTCCAGTAAAAATTGGGACGTCCTACCATACCCTCCAACTTATCTTCGATGAAAATAGGGACGTCCTAAGGAAAAGCGGGAAATTCATGGATCAAATCAGAAACTGGGTCGGCTTCTGTAAATCCAGTACTGTCCCTGGAAAATGGGGATACTTGGAGAGTCTGGTGACATTCCCACAATGCAAACATATGCCCTAATACAAAGCATATTCACTACCTGGCTATTCACTGAATAATCTCATGTGTTTTTCAGGTTTGCAGCTCCAAATCTAGAACAGAAATTGAGAGCAGTGTCTATTAGCACTACCCCATAGCAAACAGTGCAGTGTCCATGGTGTTTGGCCATCTCTGTCTGAGAAGGTGGTGGTGATAGGGCAGTGGTATGTCTCTGGAGCAAGACATGGCTGCAAGTCATCAAACACAGTGGGGCTTAACTCTGAGTAAACCAGTATAGGATTGCACTGCAAAGCAGCAGTTACTTTATCTGCTAATCTAGGTTGCTGCTTCTTGTACTGTAGGCCGTTGAATTTCAAACTGAACTGAAATGTTGTTTCAGCTCTTAAGTGGAGTTGAAACGGAGTCTTGGAGGAGATCCCAGCGATGCCATGTGTGCTCTAGGAAAGCTTTCAAGCCAATTATAAACTCCTGAAAAGGAGTCTGGCAAGCAATCACGGATGACCTGCTATAAATGGGAATTACAGCTCTTGGCATTCCCCTAACAAGAATGAAAGCTTTTCAGGGAAACCGGGCAGGACTGTGGATGGTAATGTCTGTGCCTGCAGGCGACTCAAGAGTTCTCGCCTTCCTTCCATCTGCCAAAAGGTTGGAAGTAAGTGGCTTATGCCAAAATGAGACTTATGATTTGCCATGCCACCGTGTACATTATATGTGCTATGTGAGCAGACATTAACGCTTTAGACCTGAGAAAACCAATTCACGTTCACCCAAATGGCAAGGTGAATTGCAAGTCTGAAGTCCTTAAAAAGCAAAGCAAAACAGAACAGAACTGTTTTGCATGCTCAAATAATGGGGAAAAAAATGCAAAATAAAACGACCTGCTTCTGAGTCTACACATTATGAAATTCTTGGTTTCACCCTTGCTGGCAAGAAAGCTCTGCCTCCAACAGCCATTGAGCTGGTATAATGTGTAATTCTGGGCTTTACTAGAATGAATGGTCTTCCCCCTGACCCCCCCTCATTATATGTTTGGTATGGGAAAGCTACACCTTAAATTTCTACTACTGCAACATTGTGATATATGGATTTGGGCGATGGTCTACATGTTTGAGCACGTCTCTCAAATTCCTTCTACAACCAAGGGGGCAGACAGCATGCCGTTGCTATTCACTAGGTGAGGTGGAGGCTAGCAAATAATTTCCTTCTTCTAAACATTTAATTTCCTTTCTCTCATCTGATCAAGAGCAGCAAATATTAACACTGATGTTAGCTTTGGGTGCCGATGAGGCAACTTCCAAATGAAAAACAGTAGCTGTGATCCTCCCTGAAATTCTTAATTTTTGATCCTTGGCGAAGGGGGTAAAAAAAATCAGATATGTTCTGGAAACATAGTAAACCCTGCTAAAGTTCATACACTTTGCAGCAAATATAAACTAATGTAGCAGCATAAATATGCTAAGATGAAGTTGGCTGATATGGAAAGGAATACACAATTTTAAAGATAAGATTATCAATTCATGAACTCCAATGCTGGCCAAGGAAGGAAATGAGAATTTTCAGTAAGGTGTCACATGAAAAGGCACTTTTGCTCAATATTATTAAATCTAATGATTGGCAGGGTGATGATCCCCAAACATTTAACTCAGCTGACCTACTATGGCCAGGCTTCCCCAGCCTGGTGCCCTCCAGGTGTCTTTGACTACAGTTCCCATCATTCCCAACAACTGGTCATCCTGGCTGGGGGTTGATGGGAGTTGTGGTCCAAATGATCTGCAGGATACCAGGTTGTATGTATATGTTTCTCTATAACAACCAGCCTTGGGCTGATTGAACATTATGTGTCCTTTAAAATGTGTTTGTTGGAGCAGGGTTATGGGTTTGTTGGTTTGTTTTTTTATGTATTTTGTGTTTTCATTTTGTATTTTTATGTTGTGAAACTGGGACAGCTTCTGTATATATGGGACTGTCCCTGGAAAAGAGGAATATTTGGAGGGTCTGTGAGTCATTTATATAGGCAAGGGATGGGGAAGTTGTGGCCCTTGAGATCAGTGCTATC
Organism: Podarcis pityusensis; assembly: GCF_964106645.2. Lineage (NCBI taxonomy): Eukaryota > Metazoa > Chordata > Lepidosauria > Squamata > Lacertidae > Podarcis > Podarcis pityusensis. The sequence goes on from NC_138042.1 coordinate 27,118,647, forward strand.
TTTCTGGGGGGGGGGGGGAGGTGCTGGAACTTACTATGAACACCTTCCTTGGTCTCTTATAATGGCAATGGCGCCCACCTGAGAGTTGCCAGAACTGAATTCTGGCTGGAAAAAAAGCTTTACTTGAGATGTTGTAGGGTTACAAAAAGAAGGCTGATCACCGAAGAATTGATGCTTTTGAATTATGGTGCTGGAGGAGACTCTTGAGAGTCCCATGGACTGCAAGAAGATCAAACCTATCCATTCTGAAGGAAATCAGCCCTGAGTGCTCACTGGAAGGACAGATCCTGAAGCTGAGGGCTCCAATACTTTGGCTACCTCATGAGAAGAGAAGACTCCCTGGAAAAGACCCTGATGTTGGGAAAGATGGAGGGCACAAGGAGAAGGGGACGACAGAGGACGAGATGGTTGGATAGCGTTCTCGAAGCTACCAGCATGAGTTTGACCAAACTGCGGGAGGCAGAGGAAGACAGAAGTGCCTGGCATGCTCTGGTCCATGGGGTCATGAAGAGTTGGACACGACTAAATGACTAAATAACAACAACAACAGGGTTACAACTCCCATCTTCCTTTACCATTGGCTGTATTGACTGAGGCTGATGGAAGACACCAGCTTGGCTAACCTGGTACTAAAAAAAATGTTTGCACAATGTAGTTTTATCCCAGTTGGGAGTTTTCTTGCTCCCCTCAGAAGCAACTTATGATATGGAGGCGTGAAAATGCACAGTGTGCTACATTTAGTTTTACTAGATGTGATGGGAGGCATGGTTGCTTATGGGCTGCTATTTTCATTACTGTCTTCCTGCAATGTCTAGCTCTAGTTCTAGTTCAGTGACAATTACAGTTTCCTTTAGCTGCCCACATCAAGCTCTCTCAAACACACCCTTGCACACAAAAAATTCCATGTAACTGGCTCAGTTAAAACCCTGGATAGATCTTAACACAAGCCAGACTCGTATGTTTGACACAAAACTATAAATTTTAGTGGACATGCTGACTGCTGAATTCTCTCAGTTATACAGACTTTCAAAGCGGGACAGGGAGCAGATTTCAACCCAAACAACTTGTCCAGATTATATTGGTTGGGATAAGGTCAACAGCCTCGGTGAGCAAACAAGAGAAAGGATCACACAACTATAAACAATGTTGGTGGTTTAAAGTGCCAATAGGCTATGGTTCCTGGTGCAGTTTTTGTTTGCTCTTAGCACACTCTTTAGATGCCATTGGAATGACCATTTCCCTTGTAGGAAAATTCTTGGAAGATAGGGAAGAAAAGACCAGAAAGCTTAAAATGCATTGTGGGGATGGGCCCTTTTCCATTCCGCGGGCAACTTTTGCTTGTGGGCAAGCCTCCCAGGACTGCATCTCAATGCCGAGCAAGGTCAGTGCTGGTAATACACATGAAAGGCAATGGATGTGACTCTTAACTTTGCAGAAAAGCCTGCATATTAGTCACACATTGGACTCACAGCTGTCCATGGAGGCGCAGGTTAATTCTGTGTCCAGGGCAGCTGTCCACCAGCTCCATCTGGTACACAGGCTGAGACCCTACCTGCCCGCAGACTGTCTTGCCAGAGTGGTGCATGCTCTAGTTATTTCCTGCTTGGACTGCTGCAATGCGCTCTGCGTGGGGCTACCCTTGAAGGTGACTCGGAAACTGCAATTAATCCAGAATGCAGCAGTTAGACTGGTGACTGGGAGTGGCTGCTGAGACCATATAACACCGGTTCTGAAAGATCTTCATTGGCTCTCAGTACATTTCCGAGCACAATTCCAAGTGTTGGTGCTGACCTTTAAAGCCCTAAACGGCCTCGGTCCTGTATACCCGAAGGAGCGTCTCCACCCCCATCGTTCAGCCTGAGGTCCAGCGCTGAGGGCTTCTGGCAGTTCCCTCACTGTGAGAAGTAAGTTACAGGGAACCAGGCAGAGGGCCTTCTTGGTAGTAGCACCTGCCCTGTGGAACGCCCTCCCAGCAGATGTCAAGGCAATAAACAACTATTTTACTTTTAAAAGACAACTGTTTAGGGAAGTTTTTAATGTCTGATGCTGTGTTGTTTTTAATATTTGGTTGGAAGCCACCCAGAGTGGCTGGGGAAACCCAGCCAGATGGGCAGAGTATAAATAATAAATTTATTATTATTATTATTTATTATTATTATTATTATTATTATTATTATTATTATTATTATTTCACAAAAGCCAGAGATTCTACACAGACATCACTGTGTCCTCCATCCAGGCAAGTCAGAGTCCATTTGTGCAGTCAGTAAAAGCAAAAGGCAACCAAAAGCAAGCTTTTTGAGTTTCTGGTACATGGTCTCTCCCAGCTTTGGAGGCACTGATACATTTACTTGCCGAGGGCGCAAGCAGGTGAGCCAACTCTACAGAGCTAAGGTGTCTTCAGTCCCCTCAATATAAGTTGGCAGGGGGTCAGGCCCTCTCAATGTTGAGGGGGTGGAGGAGGCCAAGGACGAAGCCTGAGTGCAAGAGAGGAGGCGCCACCAGCCTTTGAAACTGCATCACACTGGGCTCCTCGCTTGGTCTCATATGATGTAACACTCACACGACACACACCAAGCGCATGATGTAACACATGTTTGGCCCCCTTAATCTTTGGCGCAAAACAGCACCTCTGGGCACAAAGGAGTCTAGGTACGTCTCTGTTGCCACAATACACGACTTCATATATCTCACACAAGAAGCAACCCAAGTTGTACACAAGGAAAAATTCAATTCTGTGACCTGTATAAATTATGCAGATATGCACAATTTCTTTTTGTGTCTTTTGTGTTGCATAATTTATTCCGCTTTGTTTCTATTTTGCATAATTCAATCTAGTTTTGTTGGTAATGGAGAGAGGCAAAGAGGTATGTAGGTCACTGGAGCACGAGCACTTCAGTCACAATGCTCAAATTCGAGTTCAGTCACTCTTCTAGCTTCCAGTTTCCACCAGGCATCTCTCCATAAACACCAGGAGGTAGAAACTCAATCTTTTAAAGATACTCTCTAGTAGATAGTTATGAACCCAATTCCACATTCTGCAAGGCTTTTTGGGGGTGGGGGTGGGTTGCATCATCACAGACCTAGACATATACCATGGAAAATTAGAATTGGCTGGCAGGTCAGATTGCTATCTCCCTCAGCCTCCATGGGCGGGCCAAATTTGACAGGCAGAGAAACTCCCATTGCTGATCCAGGTGGTCTCCTTGCACAGGGATCCCCTTCTATTCATACAGATCCCTTGGGAAGAGGTAGAAGAACACAGAAAGGATCAAGGGACTTACTGGAAAGGGAAGCATGTGCAGTCCTATAAGACAATAGCTACCTATCTGCTCCAAGCGAGATGCCACAAGGCTGTAATAGCTTCAGCTGTTCCTGCAAATGCCATCTGTCATCACCAGAGAAAAACAGCACCTTCTAAAGCTCTGAAAGCTGCTCGAGCAAGGGAGAGATATCAGCCCAAAGGAACAGTTGTGGCATATCCTCTCTCTGTAAAGACCAGTTTCAGACTCACAAACAGACTTGAGAGGATGCTAGAAATGAATTACCATTTCAAGGTTGTGCCTTCTGCCTCACTCCTTTCTGATGAGATAGTTCAGAAACTGGATTTTTTAAACAAGCAACCTGTGCCAGCAGATCTCGTGCAGATCAGAAAGTGGCACTACAAAGTATAAACATGACAGTGGTTTTCGACAAAAGGATATTCCTTTAAAGAGCAAGTGTCATGGTAAAATAGGTCTGCTATTTACTTGCTTATATTTACTTATATTCAAAAGGGGGGGGGAGAAAATGAGCAGGTGTGAAGAGGAAGAAGGCAGCCCTGTATCGGGAAGTTTTTAACGTTTGATGTTATATTATGTTTTTATATGTGTTGGGAGCCACTGAGAGTAGCTGGGGCAAACCAGGCAGGTGGGCATGGTATACATAATAAAATTATTTATTTATATTTATATTTAAAAAGATTTACATAAGGATAGTGTACTACTTCGCTCTCTCTAATTTTACTATAAACAAAATAAGCCAAATGGTCAATTATCTTGCATATCTGATACAACAGAGCATGTGAATAAAACAGTATCCAAAATATTGACCTAGTGTACCACAGTGTACTATATTAATGAGAAAGAATGGTATGGAAAAATTATATCTGTTTACTTTTTCATTCAACAGTCTTTCATGCATTGTGGAGTTTTGAGGGGATATTTACGGAGACATTTCAATGGTGCTATAGGAGGCACGCATATGGAGGAATTTTTCTCCTATGCTATTTTTAAAGCAAGGGCTATTTTATTGAAATGAGGCTCCAACACCCAAGGCAAGGGACATTGTCTTTTTGGTTGGCACAAGAAAAAACCAGATCTCACTGCAAAAGGGGGTTTAGCTACATAGCTAGTTGTGGCAAGGAGTAGCTACTTTTTGGCTGGCACTGCTTAATTTTTCATATTTTTTTGGGAGGTGGGGTTACAGATGATGAAATACCTTAATAAATTAGATTGGGGAAAGGAGAGAAAACATTGTCAACAAATCTGAGTGATGAAGATCGCAGGCTTTGGTTCTCCCCTTTCAAGAGCCAATCCCATGCTTGTCTTTGTATATAACTGGGACCCCCGGCAATAGTCACTTGGGATCTTGGCAAACTGAAAACTCAGCCCTTTAAGTCATGAACAACAGATTGAATGTTACATTGGGTAAATCAGGGAAATGAAGAAATAAAACCAAGTTCTATGCTTGAAACAACAGCCTTATTCATTTTCTCTTGCCAGAAGCCAAAATCCCAAGATGGGCAAATAATAATACAAGCAACATAATTCTCTGACAGAACAAATTGCACATTATTTTTTAACTCTGTTTCTCTACGCATCGTTGCCAGTCGTCTCCTTAAACGTAAGCCATGGGATTCGAAATAGTCACAAAATAGTCTTTATATTTGATACACTAGAAAATGATACAAGTTAATTCAAGCCCTGAAGGAAATACAAACACGGGTCTGTGTTGGCGCAGGGCAACTGTTTATAGTGAAAAGGAATTTGTATTGCTTCACAGAATGAGAGAAATATTGTATATCAGCCACCAACTTGCCGTCCAGCTTCAAATCTATTTTTAACCAGATAAAGCATTCAAAAGAAACCCACAAAATCTGCTAAAGGGAAAGAGTCCAAAGCCATCCCTTTTGCATGGAAAAAATGTGGAACTCATTAGCTGAAAAGCCTTCATGAAGTGTTCATGCACAGATTGTGATTCATTTTCTATACCCTGAAGGAAATAAGGTGGTACTCCATGTTAGGCATAGTCAGAGTAGACTCACTGAGTTAAGTAATCTAAGTTTAAGTAGATCTACTCTGAGTATGACTTACTTAAGTTGGATATTGCTCACAGAATACAGATATGTACATTTCTGAGCACAATTCAAAGTGTTGGTGCTGACCTTTAAAGCCCTAAATGGCCTCAGCCCAGTATACCTGAAGGAGCGTCTCCACCCCCATTGCTCAGCCCGGACACTGAGGTCCAGCTCCGAGGGCCTACTGGCAGTTCCCTCACTGCGAGAAGTGAGGTTACAGGGAACCAGGCAGAGGACCTTCTCGGTAGTGGCGCCCTCCCTCTGGAATGCCCTCCCATCAGATGTCAAGGAAATAAACAACTATCTGACTTTTAGAAGACATCTGAAGGCCGCCCTGTTTAGGGAAGTTTTTAATGTTTGAGGTTTTATTGTGTTTTTAATACAGTGGTACCTTGGGTTGCATACACTTCAGGTTACAGACTCCGCTAACCCAGAAATAGTGCTTCAGGTTAAGAACTTTGCTTCAGGATGAGAACAGAAATCGTGCTCTGGCGGCACGGCGGCAGCAGGAGGCCCCATTAGCTAAAGTGGTGCTTCAGGTTAAGAAAAGACCTCCGGAACGAATTAAGTACTTAACCTGAGGTACCGCTCTATTCTGTTGGGAGCTGCCCAGAGTGGCTGGGGAAACCCAGTCAGATGGGCAGGATGTGTATAAATAAATAGCAGATGGACATGCTACTACAGATGGGTGGACGGATCAGAATTTCAATTTCTCACAGTTTCTCTTGTTTCCAGTCTCCAGTTTGCCACATTTCTGCATGAGTTTCTGATCATTTCATTTTATTTTTTCCTTCGCAGGAAAATTCATAACCGCTCTAACCCTAACTGGAGTACAATGGTACCTCCGGTTGCAAACGGGATCCATTCTGGAGGTCAGGCTACATCCCTAGGAATTGGCAACCGGAGGACTGCTTCTGCACATGCACGCACGGCAAAACCCATTCGCATCCCAAAGATTACGCATCCAGAGGGATATGTAAGTGGAGGTAAGACTGTATAGCATGAGTAACTTGTCACTTTCCAAGATAGGCAGTCTGCAGATCCTGAGCCTATTGTTATTTAATTTGCAGTCTCAGTTAGACGACGATATTGGGATATACAGAAAGTTAAGCATCATCCAATTTAAAAATATTTGGAGAATAATGACTTTTTATCCAGGCTTTTCCTTAGCAGTCTCTGCCTCTTTCACAATTGCTAGTTATCCGTTCCTATCTGGTGGTGGGGATCTCTTCTGATGCCCGGTAGTTTGTCAGCAGCCTGACAGTTACTTATGTCTAGCCTTCTGCGAGTTCTCTTTCAGGCATTTATCAGCGTGCGGAGGGAGCACTGAGTGAAAACAGGAAAATCCTAATTTACGACTTTAATATACATCCCACTATGCTTTCCGTGCTCACAGAGGGATTTATAGCACATGCAAGTCACTCTATCAATTTTTCCACAACTGTGCTGGAGACTGAAAACACATCATACATCAATTCACTGGAGAAAATATAACATTGCACGGTTGTCTGAACCATCCTAAAACCCTTGCTCTGTCCAAGCCTCCGCCACATTTGCTGCTGACGGATGGCATGCACAGCAAGAAAGCATTAAGCAATAACCTCTACTTATGTGCTCTTACTTTCAGGAGAAAACATCGCACCAGAAATACAACTTGCCTCTTCTTTTAAGACCTGCAGATGAGTGACAGTGCCTGCCTGCAGCCTCTCCACCCTCAGCTCTTTCGTGGGGAGTAATTTTGCTTTGGCAGCCAGGAGGAGGATGGAAGACAAAGCAAGTGCCAACCATAATCACACAGACAGATAATATGTGGCACCTCACTCAGTTGGCAGAGCATGAGACTTTTAATCTCAGGGTTGTGGGTTTGAGCCCCACTCTGGGCAAAAGATTCCTGCATTGTAGGGGGTGGGACTAGATGACCCTCATGGTCCCTTCCAACCAGGGTGGATAAAAATCAATGATTTTTTTAAATAAAAAATAAAAAATCAGATTTTTAAAAATTTAAATCGGATTTTTAAAATTTAAATTGCATTTTTAAAATAAAATGCTTTTGGAGGAAAAATCTATCTAAAGATAGCTTTCTATCTGTGTTACATTATAGTCCAAAGGCTATTCATCAGGAAATAAGGATTTGTTTTAAGTTTTTCTTAAAACAAAGTGCTAAAACTCAGTCTAAGGTTTTGTTTTGTTTTGTTTAATCATTTAACCACATCAGTTAACAAACATGGATACATATGCTATAATGTTATTGTTTTAGTTAAATAAATTGTTTAAACTGTTATTAAGGAAATGATTATTTTTCTCCTTCCAATAAAGCACAGCAGAAAAGTTGTCCAAATGTAAACAGTTAACTTATTAAACCTCACAATAATTTCATAATTATCTATCAATGTATTTCTAATAGCATAACCAAATTAGTAATTTTTGATATAACTGTAAAAACTACTCTGAAAATCTATCGTTCCGAAAATGAAACCTTCACCTGGTTGTAAAGGTTAAGATTATACCAGCAAGAATGAGTCTTTCTGTAAAATGTTTTATTTAAATCAAGTCTTATTGACTAGTGATTTAAATCGATTTGATTTAAATCAAACCCACCCTCTGCTTCCAACTCTACAGTTCTAAGATTCTATGCAATTATGCAAGGCCAGTCCACACAGTTCCCCAGATGTGTAGTATTTTTATTTATTTAATGATTAAATAATCTTTTATGCAGCTTTCCAGGTGTGCAATGCACAAAGTGTTGCTGCATGCCACCCCAATCTCTGAGCTGTGCGAGATTCCAAGGGTTGCAAGTGTTTGCCCAGGGTTTTCTTTGGAAATGAGGCACATAATACACATAGGATATATGTTTAATTTAGACATATGTACAACTTGAGTGGGACGTGGGTGGCGCTGTGGGTTAAACCACAGAGCCTAGGGCTTGCCGATCAGAAGGTCGGCGGTTCATATCCCTGCGGCGGGGTGAGCTCCCGTTGCTCGGTCCCAGCTCCTGCCCACCTAGCAGTTCGAAAGCACACAGTGCAAGTAGATAAATAGGTACTGCTCTGGCAGGAAGGTAAACGGCATTTCCGTGTGCTGCTCTGGTTCACCGGAAGTGGCTTAGTCATGCTGGCCACATGACCCGGAAGCTATACGCCGGCTCCCTCGGCCAATAAAGCGAGATGAGTGCCGCAACCCCAGAGTCGGTCACGACTGGATCTAATGGTCAGGGGTCCCTTTACAAACTGAACCGGTGTGTAGCAGTGTCGATCTTCAGGAGAAGAAAAGGCTGGAGTTCCTAAGATGGTTGCATGGTGCCTTGTACGCCTCATTCCTGTCAGCTCCTGCAGCCAAGCTGGCACCAAACACATTGCTCTGCTTTCCTTTGGACCACATCAGTGAGGCTGAGAGGGGGGTCTTGTCATCTAAGTAGTCCAGGACCTCCGTACACACTGCCCAGGCTTGTACCCTGGGAAGGTCACTTTGGGGCTGCTAACACAGCAGTTTTACTTCACCTCCAAGGCGTACTCCATTGTCTCAAAGACAGATGGATGTCAACAACACTCTCTTCATGAAAATAGTACTTTGCACAGCAGGAGAGGACACGGATATAATCTGAACTGCTGAGCAGCTTTCCCCTTGTTTTTCTACCTCCATTATTAAATAGGGATCATTAAAAACTACAACAATGCAGTCTTTAGCCAATCTAAGGCATCAGAGGCAGGTGTCTTTCTGCCAAGGGAAGCTGGCGCATGTATCGAGACAATATTAAAAACCTGTTACAACTGCTGCTAATGTAATTAAAGGAGCTAATGCTGGATTCTCCATAGCCTACGAAGACAAGGCAACCTTTACTTAGATTGGCTGAGCGCAGCTTTCAGCTAGGGAACAGGCTCTGCTCAGCTCACCTGCTCAGCTCGCCTGGCAGCTCGCCTCAGCTCTGCTGCAGTTGCTTTGCTTAGTTGTGGCTTTTCTGTTCCTTTCAGAGCAATGTGACAGCCTTTCAGATCATGGCTCTCTGTGGAAAGGAAGCCTTTATGGGTCACTCTTCTGAGGGAATCATGCCTGCAGACAAATAAGCCTCGCAAGAGAAAGTCTATTGTCTTCCTGTGTGAAAGGATTTTCCCAACACCCCACCTGAATCTAAGACATCTGCCCAGCGAGGCAACAGATTAATGCTCATCATAACAACAGCTCATATAAATTTGCCAGCTTCTGTTTTTAAAGGAAGCAGAGCACACTTTTAAAGCACGATGTGAGAATCCAAGGTATGTTTCTCTTGCTCCTGTTGAAATCAATGGGATGTTAATTTTGGCTAAAAAGGTAAAGGTAAAGGAGCCCTGACAGTTAAGTCCAGTCGCAAACGACTCTGGGGTTGCGGTGCTCATCTCACTTTAATGGCCGAGGAAGCCGACGTTTGTCTGCAGACAGTTTTTCCAGGTCATGTGGCCAGCATGACTAAGCTGCTTCTGGCGAAACCAGAGCAGCACACAGAAACACCCTTTACCTTCGCGCCAGAGCGGTACCTATTTATCTACTTGCACTTGACGTGCTTTCGAACTGCTAGGTGGGCAGGAGCTGGGACTGAGCAACGGGAGCTCACCCCGTCGCAGGGATTCAAACCGCCAACCTTCCGATCAGCAAGCCCTAGGCTCAGTGGTTTAGACCACAGCGCCACCCGCTAGAACATGCCTATTGTGAGTCGTACCCCAACGCCCATCTGACTTGTTCTTGGGAGGAAAAAGGGAATATCACTCCTTTGAGTATATGAAACTCTGTTTCTGTCCCCAGTGTAAATAAATCAGATTGGATTTTCTATTGGTTCTTCCAACAGGGCACAGAACACACCGCTTATGATTGTCAGGGCATAACTCAGCCACCTGCAGAAATGCCTGGAACTGTCTGTGCACCAGGCACAGGGAGCAACGAGCAGGCCAAGGAGTGTATGGGGTAAACAAGGACACAACTTGATTGGCTACAGGGACACTGGGCTCTGGTATGAAATGAGAACAAGGATTTTTTTAGGCATGTAAAATAAGTTCATTTGTGGATCAGTTGAGTAATAAAGTCTAAGCTTTAAAAGAAAGAAATCAAAGTTGTTCTCATGTAAATACAATGTGTGTGTGTGTGTGTGTGTGTTTAATGCATTTCAGGCCTCTGTAATACAGAAATTATACTTCTCTGCTTTTTGAAAGCTTGAATGACCTGGTTGCCCCATTCACATTGTGGACATTCCAACACGTCCAACTCCGGACTAGTCGTAAAAGTCAACTAATCAAACCAACTGCTGCAGTCCCTCAGAAGTAATATCGTCTTTAGCCAAGGTATTTACAGCAACACAATGACTTCTTTGGTGTTTTGAAATTTACAACTTTCTGACACCAGAGTAATTAACACTATTGTCACACACACACACACACAGAGAGAGAGAGAGAGAGAGAGAGAGAGAGAGAGAGAGAGAGAGAGAGAGTGTCATACGGGCCACAGTGATCATTAAGTTGGAATGAAGCATGGCGCTAAACCAAACAAAATTCAGGACCTCTGGAGGAACTCCAAGGCAATAGCTTGCCAAAGGCATCGAAAATGAGGCCCCTTGAAGAAACTGAAATCAGCTACACTAACTCGTGGCCCTTCCTCATGTTTATAGAGGCCTCTTCTAAAATATGCTTGCTTTGTCCTCTGCTCACCCCACCGGAAGTCTCAGAAAGATGTTTTTGTTTACAGAGACATCTCAACTAATTTTATTGTTCCTGGGTTCCCCAACCCCCAGCTTTTGGGAGATTTGGATGTTGTTGCTTGTAATGTTTGTTTGATGTAGTTTTTATTGTATGCTGCTTTGCATATGTTCTGGAAAATTTATTAAGAAATAAATAAATTGTTACCTTTTTTACACATGAACCTTCCTCCCACAGCACAATCTCCATCTCTTCTTTCAAATACATCCTCAGACCCTGTCTCCCCTTAATCCTAAGTACTATGAAACTGTTTGTTCAAACCCTTGTGCCTCTTCCTTTTCCCCATTCCTGTTCAGCAATGTTAAAAAGTACGTTGTAAGCTCTTTGGGGTAGATACCTGCCTTTTAGCATATTTTTCAGGTCTGTAGCATGCACATTGAGGCTACCAATACATGGAATGCATTAGGAGTGCTGATTTGGATGTATCCCAATGATGCTCAGCCAGCCTCTGTAACAACAGTGTGGTATAGTGGTTAGAAGGTTGGAGGGTTAGACTAGGACCTCGGAGACCATGGTTCAAATCACTCTCTCAGCCATGAACCTCACTGGGTGGCCTTGGGCCAGCCACAGTCTCTCAGCCTGGCCTACCTCACAGGGTTGTTGTGAGGATGAAACTGGGAAGGGGGACAAGTGGACACACCATCTTGAGCTTCTTGGGGGAAATATAGGATATTAAAACAACAACATATGCACATATTGGGGGCAGATACCTGCATGTTTTTAAAGTAGCCACTTTTGAGCCGCTCCATGGAATATCCATTCAAACCTCGTTCAGCACTGTTTTCATTCCACTGCAGTTCAACTTCTGACAAAAAGCTACAATATTCATTTCTCTGTCCACCATGGTGGGATTTTACACAATTAAATATCTTATTATTACATTATTCCACACAATTCATTTCAATCAGGTACGCCAAGTGGTGGGGGCTAAGGGGTCCAGTCCCCTCAATTTTTCAAGGAGGGGGCTGGGCTCCCCCAAAATCCTGTGGTCCACTCCACCTCCTCCTCCCTATCCGATGTCATGTGGGGAGGAGAAGGCTGAGCACAGAGCCCTGCTCCCTGCTCTCCATTCCCCACCTACTGCACAAGCGCCAGTATCGTGGCAGCGGGATGCCCTCGCATTCCAACCGAGCGCTCACTAGGTGGGGACAGGACATGTCAAACAGACTTCCAGAACGGATTAAGTTTGAGAACCAAGGTACCACTGTATTTGGTGCTTTTGGGTTTCCTATTTATTTGCATTTTTGTTTTTTGGGCTTTTTCGTTTAATTTGTTTTGGTGACTATGTGGAACCCAGTTCAGTTGATTGATTGATTGTGTGACTACGGAAATGGATAAAAAAACCCCTTCCAAACAATGACTATCATTAGAGCAAGTAAGAAAAAAAAATAATTTTCATTTTCACCATCTACAATACTGCCTTATTTATTTTATAGTACAATACATTGATTATTGCTTTCATTTTATAGATCAGTGATCTCATTAGAGAATAAAATTCATGTTAAATTGCTGTTTTAGGGGTGGCTTTTAAAAGTCTGGAATGGATTAATCCATTTTGTATTACTTTCTATGGGAAAGCCCACCTTGGTTTTGGAATGCTTTGGTTTTGGAACGGACTTCCGGAACGGATTAAATTTGGGAACCAAGATACCACGGTAATTTCATTAGTAACAATGCTAGCACCTTACTTGAAACCTAGTACAATACAAGAAAGCAACAGATTTTTCAATCTGGAGCTAGGATGAGAAACCAGTGGCCCTCCAGGTACTGTTGAACTCCAGCTCCCATCATCCCCACAGCCAGTAGGCAGGAGTGATTGAATACCGTATTGGCCCGAATATAAGCCACACCTGCAAATAAGCTGCACCTTTAAAACTGAAGGGGGGGGGGGAGACAATACCAGGGCTGCTTTCTGGGGAGGAGCCGCACCGCTTTGCCGGCAATGTAAGATCATGAATATAAGCCACACTTTAAATTTTCATTGTTGAAATTTGGAAAAAAGGTGTGGCTTATATTTGGGCCATTATGGTATGTAGTCTGGCCACATCACAGACTCCTCATCCCTGTCTCTAGAGATATCACTTCCCTGATGGCACACCCCTGTTTCTGGGGGGGGGGGGGGAGCCAACAACCGCTGAAGAACAAAATATGTGGTTGATTTTTGTTATTTACATCTTGCAACAAAACAGCTCCTCTTCTTTTTTATGGGACCAATTTCATATTGCAACACTGAGTTATTCAGCCGCTTCCCCCATCATTAGCTATCCTAAATGACTTGCATTTGACTCCGGCACACGTTTGGATACCACAACAGCTGATAAGGAGGTGTTGGCTGCTGACACGGCAAAGACTGGGAAATAATGGCGGTTACCTCAGCTAAACAGCTAGCAAATACCAGCCTAATGGAGCTGCTGAGATGGGGAAAGCAATTCTGCATATGGATAGACCTAAAAGACAATGTCTGCTTCAGCAAAAGAGGGTGGGGTGGAGGAATCTACCTGATGCCACAAATCAAATAGTATTTGATTTTCTGCTTTCCTCTACAGACACAATACACACGCACACAAATGCCTAAACAATAAAAGCAAACAGGTCAGTTACCAGCTTCGCTAGATCAGCCCCTGTTAGATCTATCACCATGGAAACGTGCTTAGGGAGAAAGGATGCTCGCCGCGCAGAGCGCATCAATACTCACTGCTTTTCAAGGGCAGAGGCTCCCCTGGTTCTCCTCAGCTGTAAACCTGTTTGAGCTGTGGTGCTTGCCAGGTTATTCCTCTGTCATATCTTACCAGCAGCAGCTCTTGCCGATTCCAAGGAAGGAGCCATTAAGATTGCTGTTTTAAAAACAGGAAAACAAAAATGCCTTCCTGATTTCTGTCTCCTGTACCAAGAGCAAACGCCAAACGTGGCACAGCACAGCTCAAACAAAAGAAGTAGTAAATGGATACGGCTTTTTTTTTCTCTTGGATGCAATAACATAACAGATTGCATGTCGGTAACTAAATCAAATAGTTAGACTATAATGAGTTTGGGAAAGCCTATGAGAAAGAAAGGCATGGTTGCAAATTTTATTTGCTGCTGGGCGTGCACCAGACGGTTGCCTGGGCTTTTTTGCCCAACCTGCTGTTCAAACTCCGTTGATGAGATATTCATTGATAAGGGTTCACCATTTGGGGACTTTACAGTGGTACCTCAGGTTAAGTACTTAATTCGTTCCAGAGGTCTGTTCTAAACCTGAAACTGTTCTTAACCTGAAGCACCACTTTAGCTAATGGGGCCTCCTGCTGCTGCCGCGCCGCCAGAGCACAATTTTCTGTTCTCATCCTGAAGCAAAGTTCTTAACCTGAAGCACTATTTCTGGGTTAGTGTGACCTGAAGCGTATGTAACCTGAAGCATATGTAACCCGAGGTACCACTGTACATGCCTCTTATTAATTTAATTTAAATAATTTAAATGCCCCCACAAAAAGGGCACAGAGCTCAGCAGTCACAGAAACTGTTTCTACTGCCCTTCGCTTCACTTAAGGGTTAAGGATTGCCTCAGAAGTTCCATCTACCCCACATTTTGCCTCAAAAAGTGATCAGTCGATGCTATTGGCATGTTGGGACAACATAAAGGAGCGTCTCCACCCCCATCATTGAGCCTGGACACTGAGGCCCAGCTCCAAGGGCCTTCTGGCGGTTCCCTCATTGCAAGAAGTGAGGTTACAGGGAACCAGGCAGAGGGCCTTCTCAGTAGTTGCACCCGCCCATCAGATGTCAATGAAATAAACAACTATGTGACTTTTAGAAGGCATCTAAAGGCAGCTCTGTATAGGGAAATTTTTAATGTTTGGTGTTTTACTGTGGTTTAATAATTTGTTTGAAGCAGCCCAGAGTGGCTGGGGCAAACCAGTCAGATGGGTGGCATATAAATAATAAATTATTTTAACGTTATGATATTATTTAGCAAATTAATTAATTAATGTAGCACTTCCCATGAAGCATCCCAAAGCAGTTTAATAATAAGTAAACATATATGAAACAATCACCTATAAAAAACATTCAAAACCATTGCACATGTTAAAAAAATATTTTCAAAAGGATTAGGATATAAAAACCATTAAAAAGAGCAGCACATATAAAAAATCAATTCAAATCCAAAGCAGGCAGCAACATGGGGAAAAGATCTACGTTTAAAAATTGGGGACAATCCCCTGTGAAAAATTGTCTTTCCTGGGAAGGTCCTGCAGGTGAATGGCCTGTGCAGCCTCCACAATTAAATGCAGGGAATGAAAAGGAAGGCAAAAGGAGACTTCCGGGTTGGCGCCATCGTCGAATGGCGGACTCCCTCCGAGCTCCGGAGGGAGCCTGCTCGGCAGGGGCTGGGTCCTACCGCACCGGCGATGCGGGGACCCTTAAAAACCACGGCCACGAGGGCCGTGGACATGGAGACTCGGCTGGCACCGTCAGCGCCCTCCCGACTCGTGAAGGAGCCTTTTTAAAGGCTACGGATCGGGTGCCGGGGAGAAGCGTGGTGCTTTGAGTCCTCTGCTATCCCTGCCGAGCGCAGCCGCATGCCATCCGGCGGAGAGCGCTGACTTCTTCCATTGAAAATTCGGACTTTTTAACAACAACCCGTGAGTAATTTGGAAACTGGGTTTAAAAGGAGGAAAAAAAAAAGAATTTCCTTTCGATTTGGACACGAGCGGGGGGGGATCCAAAAAGGAAGTCAGTCCCCCCCCCTATTGTAAACCTTCTAAGACAAGGACGGGGAAACCAAGGTCCAAAAAGATTTGTATTGCTGATAAAAACTAAGAATTCCACGATGGGAAATTATAAGAACTGTGCTGGAGGACGAATTGAGGGAGAAGAAACGTAACCCCCCCCCCTGGGAACCGGGGTGATTGAAGAGAGAGCCTGGTGAAAAGAGTCGGAGATTTTGACAGCTGTCAAAGTAGCTGTCAAAGTCGGAAAGCAGAGAGGATTTTATTATGAGAACTTTGCTGGCTAAATTTGTCACAATTTGCTACAACTTTTTAAAACTTGGATACAAAATGGCGAAAACATGGATAACAATCGGACTTTTGGACTAGAGAAAACAAAGTTACAACAATCCCCCTAGAGGAGTTTCGGGACATTACAAAGATGGTCGTAAGTGGAAAAATACCATTGGAATTTTATAGAACTGGTTATCTTCTGGGAAAGCTGCAAAACGGAAATAATATTTTGTCTACAGGGTGTACAGTTAAAGGAGACAATAGAATTTTCTATTGAAGAAAGGAAGGGACTGAACGCAAGTTTTTGTTCCTGAATAACAATAATCCCTGCAGACTTACTAAGCTTCTGAATTAGAACGTTTCAGCAGCGGAACAAGAGGAAACTGGACTACAATTTGGAAAGAACAATGGGGGGAGCTTTATTAAAGATCTGAAGCTAAGTGTTTTAAAAAATAATTATGAAAGGAAAAAAACAAAAAAAAAAAAACCCAGCAAGGAGTTGGGGGAAAATAGGCGATTTATGGATTGTAAGAATTCCAGGCGGATAACATGGTTTGGTGGTCAGGGGGAAATTAAACCGGGGACAGAGGGGGAGAACTAAAATCCAAAGGCTTGTCAATTTCTTTTTTTTGAACTGGTTTTGTTTCATCTATTATATCTTTTATTTCTTATTTCTGATATTTCTATTATGTGGGGTGTCTTTATTATTAAAAAAAAAAGGGAAATTGTGGAATAAAAATGGGGTGGGCCCTGGGAAAGAAATTTTTGGCTTTTTATCAAGGGTATTGATGAGGAGTGTAGAAATTTTAAATTCGAACAATGGTCTAAACAAATTAAGTTTTTAATCAGAATTGAGAGCTTGTGGAGCCAACAATATGAAACAGGAATATGATAGGGGTGGGGGAAGGGGGGAGTCCCAGAAAGTGGATATATGAAAATAAGGTTCTGAATGTATTTTAACTTTTTACTTTCTGTATTTTTGAAAATTTTAATAAACATTATTTAAAAAAAAAAAGAAAAGGAAGGCAAAGGTGCTCTTTTGTTCTGGCCACCCTTCAATTAATGGTTTCCATTTCCTTCTTGACCTACACGCACTTGGATTTGCTTACATTTAAAATATTTGCACATTTGTGCAAACACATGCATTTTTAATTTTTAATTTTTTTTTGTCCGGCTAAGCAGTCAACACTGAACTCAGCAGCAAGCTGTCATTTATAAACTGCACATGCAGGGTCTTTGCTGGTCCACCTTGCAGACCAAATGCTAGATTAGATTTCACTTTTGGCATTTTGACCAAAAATTGGGGGGGGGGGGGGCTCACCAAAATACATTGTATGATATTTCCTCCGCAACCTTCTCCTTTGCTGGCTTTCAGCCAGGCAGCAATTGCACTCTGTGACAAACCACATGGCCAGCTATTATCTTGAATGGGAGGATCCTCCAAAATATCTGAGAAGGCTCCAGCTCATCAACTATTCCTTTAAAAAGAGAATTAGACAAATTCACAGAGGGCAAGCTTTGGGGGCATGTTCTACTTCAGCTGTCAGAAGTAAGAAGGAGGGAGGAGGAGGAAGAGGAGGAGGAAGAAGAGAGGAAGAGGAGGAAGAAGAAGAGGAAGAAGAGAGAAAGGGAGGAAGAAGGGAGGAAGGGAGGAGGAAGGGAGGAAGAGGAGGAGGAGGAGAAGAAGAATTGGATTTGATATCCCGCTTTGAGACTACCCGAAGGAGTCTCAAAGCAGCTAACATTCTCCTTTCCCTTTCTCCCCCACAACACACACTCTGTGAGGTGAGTGAAGCTGAGAGACTTCAGAGAAGTGTGACTGGCCCAAGATCACCCAGCAGCTGCATGTGGAGAAGCGGGAAAATGAACCCGGTTCACCAGATTACAAGTCTACTGCTCTTAACCACTACACCACACTGGCTCAGAAGCGTGATGCCTCTAATACTGAGAGTCACGGGGGGAGACAGTGCTGTTGAACTCAGGTTCTGCTTGTGGCCTTCACACAGGAACCTGGTGAGCCACTGTGATAACAGGATGCCATTGGTCTACTTGAGGAAGCTCAACTTACATTCTGAGGTTATTACGGTCCGGTTCACGGGCGATCAAAGTCCCAGCAGGAGACGTCAGGACTGGGGGCAAGATGGCAGGGTGGGAGCAAGAATGGGGGTCCAGAGGCGAGGAGTCAGGAAGCCAAGAGTCCGAGGGTCAGAAAGCAAGGAGTCATGAAGTCAAAGGTCCGAGGATCAAGAAGCATGGAGTCAAGGGTCTGAGGATCAAGAAGCAGGGAGTCAAGAAGCCGAGGTTCAAGGATCAGAAAGCAAGAAGCCAAATGCAGCAAGGCAGGAAGCATGTTGCTGTGGCAAAGAGCCAAAGGGAAAATGCTGACCTTTTATCCCTTCCTGGCTCTTGCCACCAGGTGCTGTGAGTCACCAATCAGCCTCACCTGTGAGGTTGTGCCTTGCCTCTTCAGAACAAACTTAGGAAGGCAGAGTCCTTTTGGTCACAGGGTCTGGCTACTGCACGCACACCTGATAGAGGTTCTTAGTGGTGTTGTCAGGGACTGGACTGAGGAGGAATGGTGGGAGCCACTGCCCCCTTCTCCTGGACCTTCCATGGGTGGTATGCTCTGCCCCTGTGCGTGGCTTGCTCCGCCTCCAGCTGCAGGACACCCGAGCATCTCTCCCATGCCTGGAAGGTGCCACACACCTCTTGGGAGGGCGCCCGCCCTGAACAGGGCGGGCATATGCTCCACCTCTGCATACGTCCAGAATTTCCAGGACATAGCCAGGATTTGGTTGTAAGGAGCAGTGTCCAGGCAGAAATCGTTGAAATGTCCAGGAAAATCAAGACATATGGCAACCCATGTTGGAAGTGTAGATTTTGGCAAATTTCCTTTGTGCCTGGACTTTCACTTTTAGAAATATGGCAACCCTAGGGATGAGTTGCCTGATGAAAAATATTGAGGGAGCTGAAGACACCCAAAGGAGTTCGTGCCTATGGTGTGGGTAGAGCACCGGAGAGGAAAGAAAAGGTGCAAAAGGGCACCTCATCCCACGTAATGTCTGGATGCACGGTCATGTATGTGGGGTGGGGGTGGGGTGAGGAGATAGGGAAAGAACAGAAGGTTTTGTAATGTCTTATAAGCAAGGTGGCAAACCTTTCCCTCCCCGACTGATCATCACATTCCTTTCTAGGCAAATTTCCAGAGGTGGGCAGGACCAGAGGCAAAAGTAGGTGGAGCATCCATGGTAAAGGTTTCTTTCCTATGGTAGGCCAGTTTCTACAAATGCACACTCCTACACCCCTCTCTACGGGACGCGGGTGGCGCTGTGGGTTAAACCACAGAGCCTAGGACTTGCCGATCGGAAGGCCATCGGTTCGAATCCCTGCGATGGGGTGAGCTCCCGTTGCTTGGTCCCTGTTCCTGCCAACCTAGCAGTTCGAAAGCACGTCAAAGTGCAAGTAGATAAATAGGTACCGCTCCGGCGGGAAGGTAAACGGCGTTTCCGTGCGCTGCTCTGGTTCACCAGAAGCGGCTTAGTCATGCTGGCCACATGACCTGGAAGCTGTACGCCGGCTCCCTCGGCCAATAAAGCGAGATGAGCGCCACAACCCCAGAGTCGGTCACGACTGGACCTCATGGTCAGGGGTCCCTTTACCTTTACACCCCTCTCTATCCCACATTCTGACAAGTAATAAGCTTTATCTTGGTTCAAGGGAGACAAAAACTCTTATGGACGTTGTTATAAGTAGGAACAATGAGTGATGTGAGGCGTATGTGTCCGAAGAGGAGGTGTGGGCTGGGGAAGAGTCCTAAGAGCCAGACAGAGAATTCTGGAGGCCCACATTCTCTCATCCCTGTCTTATGTGGTGAGAGTTCAGAGCCGCCCCTGTGGGAAGTGGGTGTGCAATTTGACCCAATATTAAAATGCCAGCAACACTTCTGTTAGGGATTCCTGCTGAAGAGCCCCTTAATAAATCCTTGTGATTTATTTTCTTTTTTTCCTCCGCACATCCATCCAGCACAATTCCCTCATGACAACGACACTGGAGGGCTATAGAGGAAAAAATCATGGGCTCTTACTTCATCTAGATGAAATCTAAAGGAAGCATGTTCACCTCTCGCAGCACGTCACACTCCAGAGTTTTGTGTATAAATGAAAACCATTCCCTCAGCTTCCCTGAAGTCCTCTGCTCTTTGGCCCTCAGCTGTCAGTTGGATGGATGCCGCTAATATGCCTCCTGACAGGTGCAAGAGAAACCATGGTGGAATGTTTCACGCGCATGCTATGTAGGCAAAGAGAGGTGACGGCATGTTGCACATCTGTTCCCTGTCTAACAGCTTTAATACTGCCACCACAGAAACCCAAAGAGCTGTCTGTTTTCTCCAACACCTGTGCAGGACCATCCTACAGAAGGAACCCCCCTTGGTTTCAGTTGGTCCTACCCTGACTTACATACATTGTGTTATGCGTATGCCGCCTTCACATGGTGAAAACCATGCCCAAGGTGGCTTACACCGTGAAAAGATTTGCATAACAAAAGTAGTCATGAATAATAAATGAAACCCATCCAAAAGTACACAACCAAATTGAACAGAAAATTAACATGGAATATGGGAGCCACCCAAAAAACATGGCACAAATACAAATGCATTGTAAGCACACCTTTTTGGTTTGGTTTAGGGGGTGGGAAGGTGAGTAAAGGGGCTAGACATGGCAAAGGTGTATAAAATTATGCTAAATATCTCCCTCCTCTCTCGTAATACTTGACTTGGGAGCCGCTCAATGAAGCAGAACACTGGAAGATTCAAGACAGAAAAAGGAAGTTCTTCTTCCGACAGCACATTGCTCAAGTATGGAATTTGTTCCCACAGGATGATGATGATGAAGAAGAGTTTGGATTTGATATCCCACTTTATCACTACCCGAAGGAATCTCAAAGCAGCTAACATTCTCCTTTCCCTTCCTCCCCCACAACAAACACTCTGTGAGGTGAGTGGGGCTGAGAGACTTCAAAGAAGTGTGACTGGCCCAAGGTCACCCAGCAGCTGCATGTGGAGGAGCGGAGACGCGAACCCAGTTCACCAGATTACGAGTCTACTGCTCTTAACCACTACACCACACTGGCTCTCAAGGATGCAGTGATGTCAACCAATTTGGATGGCTTTAAAGGAAGATTAGGCAAATTCATGGAGGATCACACTATCAATGGTGATTAGGCACAGTGGCTGTGTTCTCTTACTTCAGTATGCCTCTGAAGAGCAGTTGCTGGGAAACAAAAATGAGAGGATACTGTTGTACTCATCTTCTGTTTGTAGACATCCCACAGGTATCTGCTTGGCCACTACAGGTTGCTGGACAATCTTCTCTCTCCACCACAGCAGTTTTGACTATGTGTTCCTTAGGCAAGGAGTCTCTCTCTCCTCTCTCCTTGCTGTAAAGTACTATGTACATAGATGTTGCTGAATCAGTGAAAACATAGGCATCTATAAGCCAGGGGTAGTAAATATAATGCCCTCCAGATGTTGTGGGACTACAGCTCTCCTCAGCCAATGTGGTCCATGATCAGGGATTAAGGAGATTGTGGTCCTGGTACAACATAATCTGGAGAGCACCATACTGATTACCCCTGCTATAAAGACATGAATATACACAATGCCACACAAAGGTGGCTGTCAAGCAACAGAGAGAGTAGCAAACAGTGCTAAGACATCTCTGTCAGCACTACACTAGCCAGCAAAATGCCCACACAGTGTTTTTCAACCCAATCTATAATGCAATCTATATACTTCCTACATCAAATCAATCACCTTTTAAAATGCAGCATTCTTTGCCCTTCACTTCAACCACTTTCAGCACTTTTCGTTGGATAATACAATTATTGTTTAAAAGATTATTATTAAATGGCAGTTTTTGATAAAGTTGGCAAACTTTTCCTATTGCCCTTTGAGAGATATACCCAGGGCCTGGTGGCTGCCAGATTGTTTATTTATTTATTTATTCATTCATTCAAAAACATGTAGCCCAGGGGTTCTGAAATACTCTACCCTCAGGGCCCATTTCTGACAGCTGAAAATTCCTGAGGCCCACCAGCAGAGATGGGAGCAGAAATTGTTGGCGTTTGCTTCATCATCCCGTGTCTGAAATTAATAGTATTGGGATTCACTGCTGTTGCCGACTCTCACATTTGTATTGTGTTACCTTTGCAATGAAATGAATGGGGTGGAATAACACAATTCATGAAATGTATGTAATTAATTGCGTAAGTTACATAATTTTGCCACAGTGAACAGTGAGACAAATTATGTGGTGATTGGCAGAAGACCAACTGCAGTGGAACAGAAACGGTGCTGCGTGCGATGAATAGAGGGCATAATGGTAAATCATGCCTTGTTACATTCCTGCCCACCAGTCACAAAATGGTGGTGCAGAGGCAGAGTCAATTACAAAATAATGACAGATGGGGGCAGAGTTTGGCATAGCCAGCAGGCAATTACTGATACAGTGGTACCTCAGGTTAAGAACTTAATTCATTCTGGAGGTCCGATCTTAACCTGAAACTGTTCTTAACCTGAGGTACTACTTTAGCTAATGGGGCCTCCCGCTTCCACCACATGATTTCTGTTCTCATCCTGAAGCAAAGTTCTTAACCCGAGGTACTATTTCTGGGTTAGCACAGTCTGTAACCTGAAGCATCTGTAACCTGAAGCATCTGTAACCTGAGGTACCACTGTATTACTTTCTACTTATCTCTAACCTGACTTTGGAAATTCCTAAATTATTTGCCACGACATGTAGTTTGTCCTGTAGTTTGCTAAGGATGCTGAGGGATCTCTGAGGATACCTCTGTTGCTTCATACAGAGTGACAGTTCCCAGAGTAGCTTAACAATTAATCTCTCTTCCAGTGACCTCTGGGAATTTTAGCTCTGTGAGGGGAATAGGGGTCTCTTAGAAACTCTCAGCAACCTTACCAAGCTACAGTTTCCAGGATGCTTTAGACAAAGCTATGGTAAGATAGTGCTGAAAAGGTATGGTGCAGATGTGGACTTGTAGTTGGGCTCTCAGCATTCCTCAAGTAGCTCTTCTCAACCATATGTGAAACCCACAAACGCAGGAAATTACACCAAGTGTCCAAGAATACACAGTTTTTGTCGAACTCCAAGATCCCAGGCCAAAGCAAAGAGTGACAGATCTCTCTGTTTACCTCTGCCTTATGGTGTCTAAGCTGCGGAGAATGTCAGTGGAACCGAGAACACAGAAATGCCTTCTTTTACAGTCCTATTAAATGTGGGGATGATTGCCCTTTATATGCGAGACCAAAGTGTCAATATTTTAATGTCTCATATACTTTGCAATTTATCGTCCTCGTACCATATCCATTTCAGTGTTGTATATTTTCATTGGCTTGTATTCAGAGGTATTACCATTCCACAGCTGCACCCCACAGTGAAACAATGTTATGATAATAAGATAAGCAAAACAGAGAAGGCCAGAAGGGTCCACTTATTATTACTGCATTGCAATAAGGCTTGGATGACACTTGCGCGGGGCTGTTGCTGCTCTCGTGGAGGTCAAAGGGAGTATCACACAAAAGAGGACAGAACTGAACCAGAGGAGGTTTGAGTAAGGTTGTGGGGATCTCGATTTAAAGGATGATAATACCCTCCATGCGTGGCAGCAGGACGAGGGTGACGAGTGCTGCTGAATGCCAGTTCTGTTTTTCTGAATACACAAGGCTAGTGTGAGCAATAGCATCAGAGACTTTCAACAGTGGGTGGCTGCTGTCCATTGGGACGGGCAGTACAGAAGATAGGGAGACCAGAAGTGGGTGGAGCCACAGCCAATGACACACAGAGCCAACTCATTCTCATCTGTCCCATCCTTTTCCCTGCCAAGCTCTTCTATAAAGGCAACACTGAGACTGAGGAGGAGGAAGCTGACAAAGAGTACCACTTGCTGGGATGGTTATAAGTAGGCAGGCAGGCACTGGCAGAAGCCAGATTGAGGGTTGATGGGGCAATCCTGGCTTTGGGAGGGCCAAACTAGACATGATTATAATTATACATTTGAAAGCTGTTCTTTGTTTAGTATAGGAGTTGTAAACCTGATAAATGGTTGTAGGCATCACACACACACACACAAATCACAACCAACCACACACCACAAGCTGTTCTGTTGGCGACAATATAATTCTTCTTTTGAGCCTAGTTTCTGCTTGCCTGATGGAATGATCCCCCCACAACTTCCTCTGTGCACTGTTCTGGGGGTTCCCTCAACCATCCAAATCAACTTGGGGTGGCACAGAGTGAGAAAGTGGTGAGGGGGAGAAAATCCCATTGCACCAATGGACCTTGTTCAGCTTCCGCAACTGTTCAGTGGAATATGGTTCAGTGCATCACAAATGCATAACATATTGCAAGAGTCTAGATTTTAAAATGGCTTGTTTATACTCCTGTGTACAGGCAGTGCAGTTGTTTCATGGACATGTTTCTAAACTGAAAATTGACCCCCCGAGATCTGCACATAATATGCTATCCTGGACAAAACTAGTCTCTTGCATGTCCACCAGTTCAAATGAACTGCTTGGCTATTTCCAAGCCAGCGAAATCATGTTCAACAGCAGGACTCAACAAATCTGGAACACTAGCCCCCTGACAGAGATGGGGACAATTAATTCTGTCTAGAAAAGATGTCCTTATTCATGAGAATGCCCGCTACCGCACATGGGTGATGGTCCAAACAAGAGGGAGGATAGGAGTTCCAGAGTTCCAGGCAGACAGGAAGGCAAAGCAAGACAGGTTCAGCACCTTGGGGAGTGACATGTGTGTGTGTTTCAGGACCAGATGAAGCAGAGCATACAAGTTGTCTCAGCGGTATCCTGGGACAACAGGCAAGTCTTTATAGCGCAGGCTGAGTATTCACTGAGTAGAATGACGCATCTTCCAGTTAAAGGGCCAATACCTTCACCTGTAGCCATTCTTGGTTTGGGGCCATGATGAAAGACACATCATCAATAATAACGATGGTGTTGAATAATGAGGAGGAGGGGGCTGAAGCAGGAACTAAAATGGCCCCAAATGGGATGCTCAGACCAATATCAAAGAGTCAATCAACAAGAACTGAAGGCATCATTCTTTGAGAAATGGATGAAGAAACAAGGAAAGGAGCAAAAGAGGATACATGAACAGTGGCAGAGTTCTGTGGCAGGGCTGAAAGAGCTTGTCTTATTGGTTCTGCCTCGTCTGAGGGAGAGTGTGTCTCCACTGGCTGTCATCTTTCAATCCTCTCTTCTTTTTGAGCAATAGTTGCAAACGAAGGAGAAAAAGACTTCCGCCATTAATTTGGAGCTAATGAGTGGAGAGAGGGCACAATGGCTCATTGAAAGCCAGTGTGGAGAAGAAGCATATCACCAAGGATGTGTTCACTGAATAGGGAGCCTTAAGTCATTTCATTAGCACGCAGCAAATGGGATTCAGATAGCCTTCCTTGATTAGAGCACTTCATTAATTTCCCCTTAATCACATTCTTTTTTGTCCATTCATTCTCAAGGAAAGTTCTTTTCACTTATAGTGGAAAAGACCTTTCCTCGTGGCCTTTGTAGAAGAATGAGAATAAGACTGGAGCGCTTCAAGATTTTATCATTTACATTTATTTGGATTTCCTGTTACTTTTAAGCGGATGTCGTTTGTTGCTTTAAATCTCACATGATTCATCCTGTTAAATTCTTTGACGAGGGCAAGCTAAGAGTTCAAACAAAATAAAAACAAATTAAGCATTGGTCTAATTCCTCCACCCCCAGGCAAAAACCATATTGGAGGGACAAAATATGTTAGGATTTCTCCCCTTCCATGACTGTAATAGGAGATACAATAGGGATTGTTCATTAGAGGCTGATTTCTTATGCAAATAATGGGAGGAGCAGGGAAGCACACGTTGTGCTGTTTGAATATCACCACTAATTTACTCATGAGCAAATGTTGGAGAATTCTGACAAAAAGAGAAATGGGGGATGAAACTCCCAATGTTCATTTATTTGTCCCAGGTCTGGAATGGAAATCAATTCAGCAAATATAATTAGCATTGCCCACTGCAGTTGTTTTCAGTCCACAAACAATATGCAATTCATTATGTCCTCCCCTCTCCAGGAAAAATATTGCATTGCATTGCCTTTCCCCCCCATTGAAATGAATGTCATTCATTTACATAGTTAATTTATGTAATTAATTACATGTACTCATGTAATTAATTACATAACATAATTTCACCACAGTGGACAGTAAGAATAATAATGTAGTTTCTGGTAGAAGATGAACAGCAGCAGAACGGAAACAGTGCTGTATGTGATAAATACAGGATAGAAAAGAGAACAATGCCTTCTTACATCCATACCCATGATTCTGGGGGCTCCTTTCCAGAGGTAAAATTTCCATATATCAGAAGGATGCAGGATGTCGTAGCCCCATCCCAAGTCCCAGTGCTTAGCAATGGAGTGCAGAGCTGCGTGGAACTGAGGCCAAACGAACAGGAGATGAGAGTCTCTGAGATAATAATAATAATACCTTTACTGTCATTGTACAACCTGTATACAATGAAATTAAATGAGCCTCCCCCCCAACACCCAATCTCTTATCGAACCACACACCACCTCGCAAGTCAATTTCGCTATGTTATTTTCTGTTCAACAGCCTAACAGCCTACGGATAGAAGCTATTTTTTAGCCTGTTGGTATGGCTGATTATGAGACGCGGGTGGCGCTGTGGGTTAAACCACAGAGCCTAAGACTTGCCGATCAAAAGGTCGGCGGTTCTAATCCCCGTGACGGGGAGAGCTCCCGTTGCTCGGTCCCTGCTCCTGCCAAACTAGCAGTTCGAAAGCATGTCAAAGTGCAAGTAGATAAATAGGTACCGCTTCAATGGGAAGGTAAATGGTGTTTCCATGCGCTGCTCTGGTTCGCCAGAAGCGGCTTAGTCATGCTGGCCACATGACCCGGAAGCTGTACGCTGGCTCCCTCGGCCTATAAAGCGAGATGAGCGCCACAAACCCAGAGTCAGTCACGACTGGACCTAATGGTCAGGGGTCCTTTTACCTTTACCTTTACCTTTACGGCTGATTATACTTCTATATCCCTTCCTTGCCCAAGGGTAGAAGATTAAAGAGGTGATGGCCAGGGTGTGAGTCATCCCTGAGAATTTTTCTCTCTCTCCTAAGGCAACGATCCCTTTCAATGTCATCTAGCGGACTCAAGGGACAGTCCATGATATCATGTGCTATATTCACCACCCTCTGTAGAGACTTTCTGTCTGTGGCCAGCATACCACACTGTGATAGAATATGAAAGGACACTTTCTATTGTGGACCGGTAGATGGAGTTCCTCAGTAGTTGTTTAACATTATTCTTTCGCAAGACCCTGAGGAAATGGAGTCTCTCTTGGGCCTTTCTGAGTTATGTTGATTTTCCAAGTGAGGTCCTCGCAAAGGTAAACTTCCTGCCAGCTTGCCTGCAGAGTCGACATGTGAAGTCCAGTCCATTCCGAGGGTCAGGCAAACAGCCATCCACATCGTCTGACAACCCAGGGGTCAAGGAATCCAAACGATCACAAGGCCAAGGCAATAGTGCTGGGAAACACAGGTGTAGTTTCCAGCATCTGCCTGCTGCCAGAGGCCCTGTTTAAGAAGGCAGAAGCCAGCTGGTTCTCATCAGTGCCTTCTTCTCTGTGTCCTTGACAGTTGGCCAGCTGCAGTTGGAGTCATTCTGCCTTCTCTCCCTTCAGGCTGCTGTTCAGCAGGGGAAGCTGACTCCTGGCCATGACACCTCACCCCATGACTTTTGCTGCAATTGCCATTGCAAAAATAAAAATAACAATCATTGCCACCAGGAACCTGGTTCCTGCTAGAGTTCCTGAAGAGAGATCGGAAGCTGAGAGAATCACAAGTGGGGAGAGCACTGATGCACTCAGGTCCTGTATGCCGGCTTCCATAGACTTCCAGTCTGCCTTTGGTGTGCTCCAACAGAGCTCTTCCTACATCCGCTTCTTATTTTAAAGTACAGTAACCAGGTTTTTCAGTGGAGCCTCAACTAGCACAGAAGAGACTACCTGCTTCACATGGTCTCCCTCCAGCTCACGGAAACATGACAATGAAGGGGCAGAATAAGCATGTCCATTCCCTCTGCCTCTCCTTGCATATTTACTATAAATGGTTGCAGAACCCCTAAAGAGGGTTTATGGCATGATTGCATTTCTGAAATAATTCAGACAGTGGAAGGAACGTTTGTTCACAGCTCACTGAAAGATCCCACCAAATTTCTACTTCTAATCTTCTTCTCACATTTCATTCCATAGATTAATCTCCAGCAACTCTCCATTGCACTCTGTAGTATAAGGCTAGGTATTCATGGTCTGGTAAATACCACTCTATTCCCCACCATTAACACTTTTCCTGGAACAACTTCTTCTCTGTCTTAAATTAATGCGCCATGGTGGTGGGTAGAAATAGAGCATGCATGAACAGTGAGAGTGTGATTCCTCTGCTAAGGGGCTTCTAATAATATGCTTGCCTTAATTGCTTTTGAGTATCCCTCTCCTGCTTTTTCAATACACTACTTCTCTAAAGAGATATGCAGAAGGAATGCACAATGCAGACTTCCAAAGAACGTAGCTGAATGCAGCTGCTATTTTTATGTGAAAGCTCTATATGTAGAAGAGAAGGAGGAAAAGGCCAAAGGTCAGCCTTCCTGTTTAAAAAGGAAAGACTCTAGCCTGTAAAGAGAGTTAAGATAACGGAAAGAATGGTGATATATGAAAGCTTTTCAACACATGCATTTGGGTAAAGAGTGCGAGTGGAACTTCCAAGTTAAAATATCATCTCATTCATGAACAAGCTAGGTGGCTTTCAGGCAAGCAAATATCGATGGTCCTAGGAATGTGCTTTGTACCAGCTCAAGATATTTGTCATCCGTTGTCTTCTCTGACTGGCAATGGCTTTCTGGGATCTCATGTAAAGGCAACCAGATCCTCTCAAGTAGAGCTGCCAGGGATTGTGTGTGTTTCCATTGAGCTTAAGCCCCTCAGCTAAGGTTCCTGCTCAAAGAAAATATTCAACAAATTTCAAGATAAGCAAAAAGATGTGTGTAGGCAGTGGAGCAGGCAATGATTACCCTTAAGAATCATGCTACAATTCCTAAACCAGTTGAAGATACCCATTATAAAGTGTTGTTGTTGTCATCACCACCACCACCACCACCTTTTATGTGTGTGTCAAGGCATATTATAAATATACAATAAAAAGCAGTTATAATACTCATTTCATGATTCTGATGCATGAAATTTTACATTTATTTTTGCTGAGGTCACCTTAAATTTACTTGAGGTTTACTAGCCTAGTGCATCTTTCTGTTTCTAAGATGGAAAGAACAGTCTATTTCCAGCCTATGCCAATTTTGCACTCATTTATAAGATTGTTCCATCCCATTTGCATATTAGTATGTGGTCTCTCTGTGTGTTTTTATAAATCCATATGAAAATTCATATTCAAATATAGACACATCTTGGTGCATTTCCTGAGCGAAGAACCACATTGTAACATTTGGAGGAGTATAAAATCTGAAGCATAATTACAAGCCAATCTGTGTGTTAGCCTGGGAGGTGTGGATCAGGAGAGATTGCTTAAAAATGCAGACTGACCAAAATTATTCTCCATCCCTAGTTCCAAGATGGGGGCTTCATGCTCCACTCAGCACCAACAGAATCTCCACACTCTCCTACGCCAAAAAGACACATTAAGGGCTTAGCACCCACTGCCTTGGTAGGCAGTTCCCAACACACATTTCCATTGGTGACATCCAAGAGAGTTCATTAAAATCCAAGCTGCGCCAGGAAAAGCCAATGGCAACAGACTGTGTCTCATCGCCTGCCACAGAATAGTCTCATATTCCTCACCAGCTTGCCACTTACCTTACGAGATGTATTATTAATTGGAAGTGCCAAAGTTAACTTATACAATTTTTGTCACATCTGCGACAGGAACGTTACTAGGCTCCCTGCCCCCCTCCCAGAGGCATAGAAGCCTGCCAATGCAAACAGCCAGCTTCCAGGGCCATACCTCTTTTCTGTATGATCCCAGGCTCAAAGAATCCTCATTTTCCCCGGAGATGATAACAATTGCACTGTATGCCCAAGCAAATGGAACTTAGCCGTTTCTCCCCTGCTTTGATTTATTAACGTGCTTTTGCATTTTTTCACTCCCTGGACCCAGATAATTCTGCATCCCTTATGTGTGTGACGTAAAGGCTCATAAATCACTACAAGAATCCACTTTTGGATCTGTATTCCAGACGCTGGCTTGGAAAATGGCAGCTAGGTTCTCACTTTATATAAAACAAAAACCTGTTGGTGATTGATGGAGTTGTTTTCCTCTTCATGGACTTTCTTGTGTTGTTGTGTCTGCCCAATGCCAGGTGGTTATTCTTAATAGCTGGAAGATTCCCGGCTTTCTCTCTGCCCCCAATTTAATGGGGAAAAATAGACAATAAATTTGCACCATTTCTCTCTCTCTCTCTCTCGTCAAGTGCAGTTTTACGTTTGCAGGAGAAACTTCCTTGAGACGTGTAACCGAGAGCACCAAACAGAACCCCAAAGTGGGAATCCTCGTATGGTGGGCCACAAACAGTACTCAATACATTGCACACCTGTCTCTTTTTCAATGTGAAAGGGGAACTGCACAAGAACATGAGCCCAGCTGGAGAAGGTCAAAGGTCAAAGGCCCATCTTGTCCAGCAGCCTGCCCAGCCCCCACAGTGGCCAAGCAAATGCCTATGGGATGCCAACAAGCAGGATCTCCTTTGCTTGTCCCCATGCTAGTTTAAGTTGGTTGGTTAATTTTTTGAGTAGGGTGGTTTCCCATACATTTTGGTACCAATGGTCTGTGTTCACTCCTGATAGGTCCTTCCAGTGTCTAGTTATGATATTTCTAGCTGCTGGGAGAAAGTGACTCGTAGGTTCCTTGTCATGTGCACATGCATTGCTGTCTGTGGAAAAAGACTCTGTGAATTGGAAGTGGAGATGCCATAAGTACTTTCCCTTGTTGATCTGTTTGGTTTGTATAATAAAATAATCTTTAATAAAAGCTATTTTTAAAAAGCAGGATCTGATTGCAGTAGAACTGTCCTCACTTGTGATTCTCAGCAACTGGGATTCAAAAGCAACAATGGAGGGAGAACAAAACCAACAAAATGAGAAGCATTGATAGCCTTAACCTCCAGGAATTTATCTAATCTTTTGTAAGTCATTAAGTCAACCTGTATGAGTGAATTGCACAGTTTCACTATGTGCTGTTTTAATAATAATTATTATTCTTATTATTATCAACATGACACTTCTTCTTCTTCTTCTTCTTCTTCTTCTTCTTCTTCTTCTTCTTCTTCTTTTTGTATCCTGCCCATCTGGCTGGGTTTCCCCAGCCACTCTGGGTGGTTTACAGCACATATAAAATCATAACAAAATGTCAAACGTGAAAAACTTCCTGGTACAGGACTGCCTTCAGATGTCTTCTAAAAGTCAAATACAGTCGTGCCTCAGAAGTCAAACGCCTTGCGAGTCGAACGTTTTGGCTCCTGAACACCGCAAAACCGGAAGTGAGTGTTCCGGTTTGCAAACGTTCTTTGGAACCCAGACGTCCAACATGGGTTACATGGGTTCCGATTGCCTGTAGGAGCTTCCTGTGGCCAATCAGAAGCTGCCCTTGGATTCTGAACATTTTGGAAGTCGAACAGACTTCCGGAACGAATTCCGTTCGACTTCCAAGGTACAACAGTAGTTGTTTATCTCCAAATTGACGGAAGGGCGTTCCACAGGGTGGGCTCCACTACAGAGAAAGCCCTCTGCCTGGTTCACTGTA
The DNA here is from genome assembly GCF_964106645.2 of Podarcis pityusensis. Taxonomy (NCBI): domain Eukaryota; kingdom Metazoa; phylum Chordata; class Lepidosauria; order Squamata; family Lacertidae; genus Podarcis; species Podarcis pityusensis. The sequence continues at coordinate 27,150,578 of NC_138042.1, forward strand.
ACTTCACTCCTCACAGTGAGGGAACTGCCAGAAGACCCTTGGAGGAGGACCTCAGGCTGAACAATGGGGGTTGGAGACACTCCTTCAGGTATACTGAAATCCCTTCTTTTGTCTCTCCTGCACCAACATTCGGTTTCACTGGATAGCTCTGAGTTCTAGTGCTATGAGAAAGGGAGGAAAAACTTCTTTCTATCCCGCTTCTCCTCAGCATGCACAATTGTATACAGCTCTATCCTAGAAATTTTAGTAACTAGCTTTCAGTGTAAAATAGTAATAATATCCCTTCCATGCTGTGATTATGTAGACCAGTTTTATCCTGTACGACATTTTAATAGTTGAATTCCTGAGGAGAGCAGCCACAATGGAAACTCAACATAAACAGAGTCAAACTATAATCATACTGTAAATGAAAGAGTGTGGCGGAGGAAAAATCCACACTTGCCCTGTAAAGTGATGCAACAGAAGCCACACAAGCTTCTCATTATGGGAGGAGGCCCAATGTAAACGAAGTAAAATGATTGTTTCGGGGTTGTTATAGTAACCTATTAGACCGGAATGGAGAGGAAACCTACACACTGAATATCAGTCAGAGTTAGGTGTAGGGGTGCCAGAGTGAATAAAATAGGGGGGCAGGTAAGCCCCACAAGATGTGGCACACACACATACCATCTGAATGTCAATGCCAACCAATTTTTTGGGGGGCAACCCCCTCAAATATTTGGGGGGCCTGAAGGGAACTCATCCGCTAGGAGTTGGATCCTATGGTTGGGTTTCTCTCTCTGAGCAGAATAAACTTTCTGCGTTGAAATAATAGCACACCGTTCTTGCAACAGCCACATTGGTTGCCAATTCATTTCCTTGTTCAAATTAAAGCACTGGTGCTAACCTTGCAAGCAGTGGGCTTCACCTTTGAGTCACCAGATATTCTTGGACTACAACTCCCATCATCCCCAGCCAATGGTCTGTTGATATTTTCACCCCCTCCCATTGAAAGAATCTCCTGGTATGATGTTTTGAGAAAGGAGAGGGCGGAAACTGCTCTTCTATTCTTCCGCTTCTGCCTGACTGTCCTGACTCTGTGTGTGGAGAGAGTCTTATCTATGGAGTGATTAGATGGCTGAGTGGGAGATGTAACACTCATGCAAGCCAGTAGTTCTTTAGTTTGTAGTAGCTATTAGAAATAAAAGAAGTTATGCTTCACAGCTAGCTTCCGCGTTTTTTATACAACATTAGGGGAAAGTGTGCATCAAAATGAATATATTGGGGGGGGGGGGAAACAACACACACAAATGCATTATCTTATGGGAAATTGCCTGCAAAAATGTGTCTATTCTGAGAAATTCACACTAAAATCCTTTTTTTTTAATAAGATATTTATTAGGATTTTTAAAATATTACGATAAAAAATGAAAAAGAAAAAAGAAATACAAAATAAAAATGATTAAAAACACTCAGATTTTCTATTGCTTATTTTTCCTTAACTTGTTTCCCAGACCTCCTCATACCTCCCTTTTTTGTATTCCAATTCAGTTTGTTGGTTCAGCAAATCCTTAGTAATAGTAACTTTAGATTTTTATCTCTTAACAACCCATTTTTCATATTCCCTTAAAGCATTACAGCTGGAAACCACTTAATTTCTATCCAACATCGTTCTAACATTCATTAATTTTACAATGTTTCTGTAGATAATCTTTGAACTTCTTCCAATCTTCTTCCACCGACTCTTCTCCCTGGTCTCGGATTCTGCCAGTCATTTCTGCCAATTCCATATAGTCCATCAGCTTCATCTGCCATTCTTCCAGAGTGGGTAAATCTTGTGTCTTCCAGTACTTTGCGATGAGTATTCTTGCTGCTGTTGTGGCATACATAAAAAAAGTTCTATCCTTCTTTGGCACCAATTGGCCGACTATGCCCAGGAGAAAGGCCTCTGGTTTCTTCAGGAAGGTATATTTAAATACCTTTTTCAGTTCATTATATATCATTTCCCAGAAAGCCTTAATCCTTGGGCACGTCCACCAAAGGTGAAAGAATGTACCTTCAGTTTCTTTACATTTCCAACATTTGTTATTGGGCAAATGATAAATTTTTGCAAGCTTGACTGGGGTCATGTACCACCTGTATATCATTTTCATAATATTCTCTCTTAAGGCATTACATGCCGTAAACTTCATACCTGTGGTCCATAACTGTTCCCAGTCAGCCATCATTATGTTATGTCCAACATCTTGTGCCCATTTAATCATAGCAGATTTCACCGTTTCATCCTGAGTATTCCATTTCAACAGCAAGTTATACATCTTTGACAAAATCTTAGTTTTGGGTTCTAATAGTTCTGTTTCTAATTTTGATTTTTCCACCTGGAAACCAATTTTCTTATCCAAATTATATGCCTCCATTATCTGATAGTAATGAAGCCAGTCTCGCACTTTGTTTTTTAATTTCTCAAAACTCTGCAATTTCAATCTATCTCCGTCTTGTTCCAAAATTTCCCAATATTTCGGCCATTTGGCCTCCATATTGAGCTTTTTCAGAGCTTTTGCTTCCATCGGTGACAGCCACCTTGGGGTTTTATTTTCCAATAAGTCCTTGTATCTTATGCAGACATTAAACAATGCTTTCCTGACAATGTGATTTTTAAATGCTTTATGTGCTTTGACCTTATCATACCACAGATATGCATGCCATCCAAATACATTGTTGAAACCTTCTAAATCCAAAATGTCAGTGTTTTCAAGAAGCAACCATTCTTTCAACCAGCAAAAAGCTGCTGATTCATAGTAAAGTTTAAAGTCTGGCAGGGCAAATCCACCTCTTTCCTTTGCATCTGTTAATATTTTAAACTTTATTCTAGGCTTCTTGCCCTGCCAGACAAATTTGGAAATATTTCTCTGCCACCTCTTGAAACAGTCCATTTTGTCCACAATTTGCAATGTTTGAAACAAAAACAACATTCTAGGCAATACATTCATTTTTACCGCAGCGATACGGCCCAACAGTGAAAGCTTCAAATTTGACCAAATTTCTAAATCTTTTTTCACTTCAGCCCAGCATTTTTCATAGTTATCTTTAAATAAATTCCCATTTTTTGCTGTCATGTTAATCCCCAAGTATTTAACTTTCTTAACCACTGTTAAACCTGTCTCATTCTGAAACCTCTCTCTCTCACTAAAATCCTAATGAATTTTCATGCTGGTTTTTTTTTTTAATTAAAAAAAAAATGTCCATCATGTGGACAATTCAACTTAAGATTGGAAAAATGAGAAACTGGGAGAATCAAAGCGGACAGATTCTTCCACCCCTAATTACCACCTTTTCCTGTAAGAGCTACGCTGACATACAGTCCTTAACCCTAATCCATAATGCCTCTTCCCCAATCAGGATTGCCGTTTTGGCCATCTTCCAGACGCAATATTAATACAAATATGAAAGCAACCTCTCTGAAGGGCAAAAGCATTATGTGTTCTTTCCAAGAGATTCTTTCAGCTCTGTGTGCTACATGGGTCCTTGGCTTCAAAATGTTGCCAAAGCCTCTGTCTGACGTTGGAGATAAATTTATAGTCCCTTTTTATGAACTCGCCAGGGCCAATAAATCAGTCAGCATCCAATATCACAAGTGCCCTGCCAAGAGAGAGAATTCATGGCATAGTTTAGTACCAGGCAAGCATAGCAACTAATTATTTCATCGGCCCAAACTCACCTGTCCTTTCTACTTCTTTTCACACATTCCATTAGATAAATGCTTCACTCCTTTTGTTCACTGTTTGAGGAACTTGCAAGCTTCTAATTATTTATCTCCATATTTATCTTTTGCGTGACCATCTATGACCATTACAGCAACTGAATGGAAGATAATTTGTGATGCAGTTCTAATATTCTATACACATAGTCACCATTTGTAGACTTCAGTGAGGGCGGAAAAGAAAATAGATTTTAATCAAGACAGGCCAAAATTAGGCCCAGATGCCTAATTAGGCCTAGTCTTGAGTTTGCTTAAGTTTTGTATGTTTTAAACTATTGTAAATATTTCTTGATTTTCTTGTTTTAACTTTTTGTAAACCGCTTTGAGTTGTTATTGTTTTTTAAATCAAGCGGTGTATACATTTTATTAAAACAGAATATTTTAAGAACGTTCCCTGTGATTATTTTTATATAACCCCTTAAAACAAAATTAAACTATGACATTGTTAACAACACAGATTAAACAGTTGTGTGTTGCTTTAATTAAGTCATATGGATGTTACTAATGGTTTATTTATTAATTTACTTATAAACTACCGTTTAGGGCACAATTCCCCTCTTAAGTTAGTGTACAAAATTTATATAATCATCAATATGACGCTATCTAAGTAAAACCAAATTAGCCACTTTAATCAATCAATCAATCAATCAATCAATCACAGCAATTAATAAAAAGCACTCTTAAATAATAACATTTAAAGAATTTTCTTTAAAGATGGGGCCACACATATTTTCCTCTGGGAAAGGAATTCCATAGGTGTGGGGTCATCACTGAAAAGGTCCTGCCATTAGTAAAAGCATCAACATAATATATCTTATTAATGGGCCAGAGCCTGACTGTAAAGCCTGGGCAAGATCACAAAGGTGCAGACAGTCTTTCAGGTTTCTGGTGGCACATGAGAGCATCTGACAAAGCATCCATCTAATCCTGAATTCTGTTCCCAACAAAGGACTACAATCACATGGACAAATGCTTGTTGTTTGTCCTCAGTAACTACTCTGAAAGGTTATTCTGTGTCAACATGGATGCTGTTTTGGTTAACACTGTTGAAAGCCCTTAACTCTAAATTTAAATACTTAACCCTAAAAGAATCTTCTTTCTAAAACTCAATTTCATGCCAAATGTTTGCAGAGCAATGGACTTGGGTTTGTCATCTGTCATATACTCAACAGGGAAAGTACAATTTGTGTTAAATGTGTTTTCTGCCTTCAGACTTTTGCTTTTCCCCATCTCTAAGAATATGCCTAAAAAGGATATGTGGGTAATAATCATAGTAGTAATAATAATAATAATAGATACAGCAGGGTTGTATGTCAGGAAGAAGAACTACCATAACTTCAGTATTAGATACTAAAGTAATTATCTTTATTTGCAAGGAACAGATTGTAATCAGTCTCTTTTTAAAATAGAACATAGGACAGCAACTTTCCATTCCGAACTTCAATTTTCAATATATTCCTGTGCATAATGTTTTATCATGGCTTATTCTCTGATGTTGTGCCAGATGCCACATGAAAGACTTTAGGAAAGTAAACTGCTTGTATTTGCTTCCAAGAAATGGGGTGGGGATTACATCATCAGGTTCTGTTATTTTATAAAATGGAAGTTGAATCCTGAAAAGGCAGAGATGTTATGTGTTCCACCTTCTTAAGTCTGGAAGGTGAGAAAATGGCCTGTTCTGCATGGGGTTGAAGGTCTGTAGCTTGGAGGTACTAAACGTCATTGGATGTTAAGGTTGCCTTTTTGCAGCTTTTTGGGGGATGGGGGTGGGTTGCCAGCTAAAGCCCCTTTTGGGCAGAGCCAACTTGGCCATGTTTTTGTAACATCCAGACTAGATTACTGCAGTGTACTCTACATGGGGCTCCACTTGAAGACAATTTTAACTTGTAAAAGAGCAATGATCCAGGGACTGGCTGGGGCTCCATTCAGAATTCGTATAAAAAAAGGTAAAGGTATAGAACCCCTGGACGGTTAAGTCCAGTCAAAGGCAACTATGGGGTTGTGGTGCTCATCTCACTATCAGGCCAACGGAGCCGGTGTTTGTCCACAGACGGCTTTCCGGGTCATGTGGCCAGCATGACTAAACTGTTTCTGGTGCAACAGAACACCGTGATGGAAACCAGAGCGCACAGAAATGCCGTTTACCTTCCCCTCACAGTGGTACCTATTTATCTACTTGCACTGGTGTGCTTTCAAACTGCTAGGTAGGCAGGAGCTGGGACAGAGCAACGGGAGCTCAACCTGTTGTGGGGATTCAAACCACCAACCTTCTGATCAGCAAGCCCAAGAGGCTCAGTGGTTTAGACCACAGCACCGCACACATTCAGAATTCATATAACACCAGCATCAAAACAGCTACGTTAGTTGCTAGTTGCCATGTTATTTCTAGGTTCAATTCAAAGTGCTCACGTCAGTGTTTAAAATCCTAAATGACTTGAGCATCAAATATCTGAAAGGCCGTCCCCTTCCCTTCAGAATTTCTCAGGTGTTAGAATCAGCAGAGAGGTCCCTCGTAGTATATTCAAGATGCTTCACTTTTAGGGACAACAAATCATTAGTCAGACACACGATACAAAAGAGTGCATATCATGTTGCCTCATTCATTACAGCAAGATGCATACCATTTGTTGATAGCATCACTCTAAACGTTGTATCGCAGCCCCCTCTTGTGAGATACTGCACCCAAGCAACATGTACAAAAAATCACATACTAGGGCAAAGTGTAAATAAGTATATATTAGTGAAGATAGAATAACTATATATATGAATAAAATAACGTAATTACATATAAAATGTGTATATTAGGAGAATGCACACTAAAATGCGGGTGAATTTTCACAAGGTGTGTGTGTGTGTGTGTGTGTGAGAGAGAGAGAGAGAGAGAGAGAGAGAGAGAGAGAGAGAGAGAGAGAGAACTAGAAATGTGGAGAACTGAACTTATGACTGGAAAATGGAGAAACAGAGCAAGATTAAAACACACAGATTTTCTCACCTCTAGACAGGACTCAGGGACACAGGTGGCGCTGTAAGTTATACCACAGAGCCTAGGACTTGCCGATCAGAAGATCGGCGGTTCAAATCCCCGCAATGGGGTGAGCTCCCGTTGCTCGGTCCCTGCTCCTGCCAACCTAGCAGTTCAAAAGCCCGTCAAAGTGCAAGTAGATAAATAGGTACCACTCCGGCGGGAAGGTAAGTGGCGTTTCCATGCGCTGCTCTGGTTCGCCAGAAGCGGCTTAGTCATGCTAGCCACATGACCTGGAAGCTGTACTCCGGCTCCCTTGGCCAGTAAAGTGAGATGAGTGCCGCAACCCCAGAGTCGGTCACGACTAGACTTAATGGTCAGGGGTCCCTCTACCTTAACCTTTAGACAGGACTCACTTGGGGCTCCTTATAGGTGAACATAAAGCTTTATAGAAATGGAAGTCCATTACACTCAAGATGCATTCCAGAATACTTTTTTTTTAAAGCATTGTTTTAAAGGCACTATATCAGCACTAGTAATGTTCAGTGATGATTGTGCACTAGTAGTTGTTATGGAATGGAGAAAGAGCCTGTTGAAAAACATGGCAGCTCATGCCAGCCATGGTGGAAGGAGGTCAACAGCCCTCCTCACACACATCATAGCAATAAGTTCAGGGAACCCCAATGAAATTGACGAACACTGTCATGGTGAAGAAAAGCCTGGATTTCCAGGAATGAATAAGTGAACAAGCAGGGTCAATATTGGAGGCAACAGCTAGTGTGGAAGCCCTCCAAATAGATTGGTTTCAGGTGTCTACACTCGCAGGTATGAGCAACAAGAGAATCTTAAGTCCTGTAGAAAACAAGCCATAATAAGAGAGGCAGCCAAATGCAATTTCCAAAGGGGTAGCCGTGTTAAGTCTAGTGGAACTTTAAAGACAGATACATTTATTATGGCATAATTTTTCTTTTGAGGAAGTAAAGCCGATGCCATAATAATTTGTTAGGTTTTGTTTTTTTTTAAAAAAGATGAAACAATACTCTTGTTGATATTATAAAGTAAAATGTCAATCAGCTGTATATATTTGCATTTAAGAAACAATATGGATCCATGCAAATGATCCAAATAAAAGTTACAAAGTACAGAAAGCCTTTTCTGCATAGCAAGAGAGACATCTAGTGGCTTTCTCATCCTAGCCTAAGAAACACAATTGTACTCATTTTTTCATTTTCAGTTTAGAATGAATGTTGTGAGGTTACCCTACAGTGGAAAAAATATGGAAGTTTCATCTGACAGAGGACATAAACTCTCAACTGCTGAAGAATATTTCTTCAGAAATATTCAGAATCACAAGGAATGATTCTATGAGACAGACTACACTGGCTCCTAGATGGGACTCGTTTTAATTCAGAGATGGACTCATTTTAAGCCAAGCTGAGAGGTGGAACTAAAACCAGTAATGTCTCCACCAGTAGTTCTCTCCTAAACTTCTGCTTTCTTCTGGTTAGCCACAGATCTTGGGAACCTCTTGGATCCTTTAACAATGGCGAAGAGATTGGGAATGTAATTCAGGCTTTTAAAAAGCCAAGGCAAGCCTGCCGCTCATATAGATTGCACTCACCCCGCCCCCCCCAACAAAAAAAGCTCCTTCCAATTTCAGTGGCTCTTTTAGACCACCCAAACATGAGCTGATGAAAAGCTACTTTTATTTCAGCCTCATTTTTAAACACAGTTTGCAGGCTTGCAACACATTCATTAGCAGTACTTTTACATTCTCTACAGATCTGTAAAAATCAGTCCAGCCACAATGTCAACCAGCCAGAAAAAAGAAGAAGCAATAGCCTGGATGTTTAAAAATCTGATAGCTTGCTTTGGGGCCAAGAAAGTGAAGGGCAAGACCTCCCCTCTCCCCTCCTCACACATTTTCTTTTTACATGCAACAGCTGTTGTATTGGGTACAACCTCAGGATTTACCAAAGCTACTTTTCCCACCCCCAGATCCACCCAAAGCCACTGAGTTCAGTGCCTCAGTGGCATAGTGTGGGTTGCCAGCACCCAGGGCTGGGGGGGGGGGGGATATCCGGAGTAGGCATGCGCATTCAACTACTTAACAGCTTCCGTGTCACCCAGGAGATCGTAGCCACAAAGATCAGAAAAGAAGAGTCGTTCCATTGTCTGAAGAGGTCAATTCCTGGTTCACATGGAGAAGCTGTTTTCAACGGAGCCCAGCAATGGAAGTGCGCAACTGTACTGAGACAACACCAGGTGTCGAAATTTTGCACCATTAACAATTTTGGACTAGGGGCAATCACCCCTGTGCCCCCTCCCGCTATGCCACTGCTGTGCCTGAACTCACAGTGGCCCCTGAATCAGAGATTTCCATTCACCAGGCCCTGCTCAGGCTTCAGAACATCGTATTTTCAGAGCTGGCAACCAACTTAGTTGGGAAGGGGAGAGCTTCAAATCATATTTCATTCCTGTACGTTGACGCAGAAAAGAGGGCTTGTGCATAAAATGACCACCTCAGTGGTTCTTTTCCTCTCTGTGTGCACTCAGTCTAGCTGTCTCAGACTGGCACTTAGAAGCTGTCAATAAATCATATGCAGAAGTGATTTCAGAGGCGGATAACCTCCCACTGATATATCATTGTATGCAAAAGGTCTCAACTATATACAGATAAACCACAAAACACACACACATGGGCTGTGCAGAAGATGGCAGTAAAGAGCGTCTTTTGCAAGGTTTTCAGAGGATTGATCTATTAATAGAAGACACACAATTGTAAACCATTTTTAGCCCCTGGGGAAGCTATCCAGAAAAAAATATGCAGCTAAAATTACTTTGATTTCCTTTAATAGCCTTGTCTGCTGGTGGCAGAGCTGACACAGCTATGTCAGCTCGCCTCCTATATGCTCAGTTTTACAAGAACCGATTATCTGGATATAAAGACAAATTGCCACTATTTTCATTTCCAGCAATGTATGAAATACAACACTCCAGCTTTATGGGGAAACAAGTAGTAGCTTGTCGTGCACCAGCTTGTGTTGTGGTTAGCTTCCTTTTAACCCAGTCCTAAAGTATCGTTACTGGCCCCCAATACATTTCCAAACACAATTCAGAGTGTTGGTGCTGACCTTTAAAGCCCTAAATGGCATTGGCCCAGTATACCTGAAGGAGTATCTCCACCCCCATCGCTCAGCCTCACTGAGGTCCACTTCCGAGGTCCACTTCCGAGGGTCTTCTGGTGGTTCCCTCACCATGAGAAGTGAAGTTACGAGGAACCAGGCAGAGGGTCTTTTCGGTAGTGGCATCTTTCCTGTTGAACACCTTCCCCTCAGATGTCAAGAAAATGAACAACTATCTGACTTTTAGAAGACATCTGAAGGCAGCCCTGTATCAGTAGGCTTTTAAGGTTTGATGTTTTACTGTGTTTTTATCTGTACTGTAAGCTGCCCAGGGTGGCTGGGGAAACCCAACCAGATGGGTAGGGTTTAAATAATAAAATTATTATTATTATGACCCTCAGTTTTATTCTTAGTGGGTATTCTCTTGGAAAGTACAAGACTGGCATTCATCCAAAGGGTAGGTTTCTATCTCTGCTCAGTGAGGATAATGGTAGTGCAGGATACTCTAACAGGGGACTTCCGGGTTGGCGCCTCTGGCAATGGCGGATTTCCTCCGATCGGGAGGAATCCGCTCCGTGGAAAAAAGGGTCTGAACCGCCACGGCGAGGCGGAGACCCATCAAAAACCACAGGCGGGAGAAGCCTGTGGACGTGGGATTCGGCTGGCACCTTTGCGCCCCCCCTACTCGCTGGGAACCCTGGTTTCCGGGATCCGGAGCGATGTGGGGTGAGTGGCGCGGTGCTTTGAATCGACTGCTTCTTTCACGGAGTGAAGCCGCATTGCTGTTGCTGGAGAGCGCTGACTTTTTCCTGTGGACAATTGGATTTTAAATAACTGCCCGTGAGTAGAACGGAAAATTGGATTAAGAAATTTCTTTTAATTTGGCACTGAAGCGGGAAGGTCTAAACAGGAAGTCCGCCTTCCGCTTTTGTAGATAGATTAAAGCAAAGACACGGCAAGCTAGAGTTTAGAAAGTCGTCTGTAAAGGATCAATTTTCATCATTTAAAATTACTGAACCCCCCTTGGAAGCAGGAGAAGAGGGGGGAACTTTTTCTGGACTGTTTAAACCTGCAGAAGAGAGTGTAAAGAAAAGTAATTTTCCACCGTCTTGAACCTGGGAGCGGGGTGTCAGGACAGACGTCCTTGGGAAGTTCATTGACTATAGACAAACGTTTTTGACAGATAGTTAAAAGAAGAGAAACATATTGATTCCATTGTTCCCCTTCGCATCTAAAAGGAACAAAATATTGACAAAATATCTGAAAAAGGAAACTTTGTTGTTAGATCTGCTTTAAAAAAAGAGAGAGAGATGGATACAAATAGAAGCTTTTTCCCCTAGAGGGAGCTTGTGAAACTGTTATTAAATCTGAACTGGGGAGCTTTGCAGCTGCAATAGATTAAGATCGTGGGACCAGACTCTGACCTTGTACAAGAATGTACTCGGAGGCTCTGGTGCTTGCCTTCTGCAAGACAAGTGTTTTATTGGAACAGTTACATGAGAAGACGGATTTGATGACTGTTGCGATCGGAAATTTTGGACAGGCAGTGGGTACCTATATAGAACCCACTCAGGAATTAATCCAGGAGTGTGCTCTGACAGATCAGATGAGGGAGGAGGTTGTTGCTGGACCTCGGGAGGCAGAGATGGAGGGAACTGTGGCCCAGCAGGAACATGAGTTGTTGGATTTGACGAATGAACCTGGAAAAAGCCAGATTTGGAGAGATAGAGTCTTGTTTGGCTTGGAGATGGGGGGCTGGATAGACCCCCCTATGCAGGGATGTTTTGACCTTTCAAGTCTGGCTTTGGGCCAGGAGGAGTTCGGAGTTGTGGGGGCCCTTAACTTTGGAGGGACCTTGAAACATGCTTTTAAATACCACATGGAGTTCAGTGTTGACTATGGAAAAGGGGCTGATCTGTCGAGAAGGGACAAAAATATTGTCAAGCTGGAGTCTCCACGAGTGAAAGGAGCAGAAGACAAAGTAAAGTACAGGTATAAATATGAAGAAGACCTGCGGAAGGGACATGGAAGAGATTTAAGAGCCTCGGATATAAGGTTACCAGGTTGATGAACTAGATGGATGGGATAGAAAGGACTGACAAAACCTGAGACCAGGAGGAAGAGACGTTGGATGAAGATTGGAAGAAAGTTTTAAAAAATTTATTTAGGAAAGTTTTGTAAAATTAATGAGTATTAGAAAAATGTTGGAACAAAATTATTTGGCGTTAGCAGAAATGTTAAAAAGAATTATGTAAGAATATGTTATGGTTATGAGAAATTGGTATAAATAAGATTTAGGGTTTTTTATGGTAAGATAAGGTTAAAATAGATTAAGGTAATTTAATGACAGAATATTATGAAAGATGGAAAGGATTTGCTGAGATAATTAACAACTAGAATACAAAAAAGGGAGGTGTGAGGAGGTCGATGAAATAAGGTAATGACAGTTAAGGATTTGGGAATATTGGATCTGTTTTTAAATTTTTTGTTTATTTTTGCTTTTTGATTTTGATGTATTATGTGTTTTGCTTTTGCTTTTTGACTTTGATTTTTATCGATTTGTATTGTTTAATTGTTACTTGTTTTTTCCTTCTTTTTTCTTTGTTTCTTTGTAATCTTAAAATTCTCAATAAATATCTTTTTTTTTTAAAAAAAGGATACTCTAACAGGGATGGTTAATCTATGGCACTCCTGATACCATTGGATGTGGTCCCATCACCCCTTACCAACCATTGGTCATTGTCATGGCTCCCGGGATGTGAAGAAGGGAGACCAGGCCAGACAGAGCGTCCCCCTCTCATTTCCCTTCCTTTCCCATGGCCTTCTGCTGCCACCAGGAAGGTGTCTCTATTCCCCTGGTGCCTAAGCTTCTCTGGATCTTCACAAGAACAGCTCCAGCTAATGTTGGGATTGGTTTATAAGCATGGGGTGGGTAAAAACCACAGTCAGAGAGACCACAAGGCTTTATGCACCAAGTTGAAAAAAAAATTCTTAGGAAAAAGGCTTTAATGTCCGAATGGTTAAAGGTAAAGGTAAAGGGACCCCTGACCATTAGGTCCAGTCGTGACCGACTCTGGGGTTGCGGCGCTCATCTTGCTTTATTGGCCGAGGGAGCCGGCGTACAGCTTCCGGGTCATGTGGCCAGCATGACTAAGCCACTTCTGGCGAACCAGAGCAGCACACGGAAATGCCGTTTACCTTCCCGCCGGAGTGGTACCTATTTATCTATTTGCACTTTGACGTGCTTTCGAACAGCTAGATGGCAGGAGCAGGGACTGAGCAACGGGAGCTCACCCCATCACAGGGATTCGAACCTCTGACCTTCTGATCGGCAAGTCCTAGGCTCTGGGGTTTAACCCACAGCGCCACCCGCGTCCCTGCTTTAATGGTTACATGTACACAAAAGATGAAAATAAAGCAGCATAAACATATTCAGTGAGTCCTAAATTGTCTCTCACTTGGCAAAATTCTGTCCCTTTCTAGCAATTATATTCTCTGTTCAAGCAATGCCAGCAAGGCTGAAGTGAATGATTCAACACAATATTATTAAAAACAAAACAAAATGCAACCCTCATGTGATTGTAACATAGAAAGGAAAAGCATGTGTGTCGTTTTATTCTCTGCAGTGCTTTTTCACTGCCAGTCAGTCAATCCTTACAGTTCGTAGCTTAATCAAATTGATATTCTCTCTCTCAAATATTATCTTTTCATTTTCATCTGCCTGGCCTTGTTGCGATATTACAAATCTGTCATAATCAAAGTATCCATTTTGGATGAGCAGTTGTAATGACATACTAATTCTATTCTGAGGCAGCTCGTAAGATAATAAGTTTGAAAACACAGAGTCTAATCAGTTAACGACCTCGTAGATGAGGTCTGCTCATGCATAGTTGATTCCTCTTTGCCTTTTGCAGAAAATGTTAACAGAATTCCCCCATTTCTTCTCTCTGCATGCACCCTGCACCTTGGCCAAAAAATGTTCCAGAGGATTGGGGGACCCTTGGAACAGATTTGGGGTGTGCGCCGGGAGAGGAGATGGAAGGGAAGCTCCATTGCTCAGCCAAAAGTCCTTGCACCAATGGAACAAGCTAGTTTAATGCTACCCATAGTTACTTCATATTATTTTAAGAACAAAGAGTTCACAAAATGCTAACAAGCATAAACTTAAAACAGCAAGCCAGATGGGTGTTGTTCCCAGCAAAGATGGAGAGCCATTGTTGGCTTCGTGGACCACTGGGAGGCCTTTGCAGCCAGTCTAAGAATATAACATTCTTCCTTGTTTCACAGACTTCATTTTTTTAAAAAGAGGTTGCCTGTTGTATCGACAGTTTCATTTTTGGCTCATCACAGATTGATGTTCAACATGCTCAGTGCTACAAAGTTATTTTTCTGGGCAAAAATTACCTACTTTTTAGAAAACACACTCTGAAATAAACATATTTTTGCAACAGAAAAAACTTTTACTGAACATGGAGAAAAGATTGTTCTACCACTTATTTCGTTTAATAAGGAAGATTAGCCTGCAAGTTTATCTTGGAAAAGAAGGGCAAAGATATAAAATCCAGAGTCATGTATCACTGTTGCCAATATTACTGGTACAGTGGAACCTCATATTACAGACGGGATCCGTTCTGGAGGCCCGTCCATAACACAGAACTGACGCAAGCCGAAGTGCCGTGTCTGTGCGTGTGCTGCGATTTGGCACTTCTGCACATGCGCAAAGCACAATTTAGTGCTCCTGCACATGTGTGAGTGGCGAAACCCGGAAGTAACCTGTTCTGGTGCTTCCGGGTTGCTGTGGCATGCAACATGAAAACACGTAACCTGAAGCGGACGCAACATGAGGCATGAATGTACTAGCAAGATGATAAGCTGTTCATCATGAATTTGGATCATCAACTAGAACTGGGATAGCAACATGGTGCCCTTCAAGGTGTTGGACTACAGTACCCATCTTCTCTGCTTACTGGCCATAATGGCTGTGACTGACGAGAGCTGTAGTCCAATCCTCATCTCCGCTTTTAGGATGAGGGAACCGGCATTTGTCCACAGGCAGCTTTCCAGGTCATGTGGCCAGCATGTCTAAACAGCTTCTGGCGCACGAAACACCATGACGGAAGCCAGAGCACACAAAAATGCCATTAACCTTCCCGCCGCAGTGGTACCTATTCATCTACTTGCACTGGTATGTTTTAAAACTGCTAGGTTGGCAGGAGCTGAGACAGAGCAACGGGAGTTCAACCCGTTGTGCGGATTCGAACTGCCAGCCTTATGATCAGCAAGGTAAAGAGGCTGGGTGGTTTAGACCACAGCGCCACCCGTGTCCCTTCATCATATTATCACCATCTAAAGGGGCAGACCAGCACTCCTGTGCAACAAAAGCAGGATAACCTCCCATTCCCTGGGCGTTAGTGGTACGAAGTTGCAGGGTTTCAACAGGAAACTACATGCCCTGGTTGGAAATGAAGAAGCATCTCCACCGCAGGGGCAAATGGTCTTGAAAGCAGCATTTTATGCATCCACTCCGATACCATCGTGAATGCCAATCATCATGGACATACAACAAAGACAACATCAGGAGGGGTTCTGTGTCTTTCAAACATATTTAACTGTAAAAACATTTTCAAAGCAAAATTGAGATCGGGGTGCGGGCAGGAAAAATGGCTATACTTTTTAGTTTGCAGCATCCAGGGCCAGAATTGCCTTGATGGTCAGTAGACCTTGCAACAGGATTACTATGAAAGCAGCCGTCCCCTAGTGCACTTTTAATATCCTTTGATTCGTACATCAAAGTCTTCATAAAGTATTCAAGTCAGGCCTGGAGGAGAGCTTCTGTATTGACTATCTTTCTGCACAAAAGGCCATCAGCTGCCTCAACCACAGAAGTGCAGATGAGTTTTAAAGCTGTACAGTCAAGGCCAGACTATTTGATACCATACTTGAGACTAGTCTGCATAACAGCTATATAGTCTCTCCTTCTCACGGCTGCTAATAAATTCATTTTGACCCTCTTTCTCTATGTAGGCACGCATGCGGTGGTGGAGATACTTCATACAAGACATTTCACAGTGCCTAAACAGCTCACGGTGAGGCGAATAACGTTTTCTGCTTCCTCTGGATATATGTTATGCCTAATCTTAAAAAAATAGGAAAAGCCACACAAGTATTGCAGGTTCAGGAGGTTGAGCAAACCTGGCATTAAATCAGCACTCAAGTAGTCACGGTAGCAGCTTAAATAAGCTGTTATTTTGTATTATGGCATTAATTTGTATTGCATGCCACCACTGAAATAGGATAGTACATGTTCTAATAGATCAATAAAGCCTTTGCAGGATCTCTGGCACCTGAGATGCTGCTGAAGGTGAGCAGCAGACAGGTAAGTGGGTGGGGTGGAGTGGATGAGCACCAGTTCGTCTCTGGTTTGGACTGAAATTCAAGCTGGAGAAAAATGATGGAGGGATAGGTCCATGGCTCAGAATGTAGATGTGCAACAGCAGAGCATCGGATTCGTATGCTTCCAACTGAGTGCTTCCAACTTTGGGGAAATTGCAGCCTCCCTATTGTACTACTGCTCAGCAATGATTATGGTTCCTGGGTCCATCTCTAAATGTTTAATTCTAATTAAATGAAAGGAAAGATACAGTATGAAGATATTGGTCATAGCATGTGCCCCTCAGCTGTGGTACAAGTCCAGCTTTTTGCAAGCTGCCTGAAATGACAGACATGCACACTAGCTAATGTTTATAAGTCCCTGTCAGATGAACATCCCAGCATTTATTTGTCCATTTGTTGCCAAGTTAAAACAATTAAGGTGTTGTGTGTGTGTGTGTGTGTGTGTGTGTGTGTGTGTACAACCAAAAACAGCTAGCTTTTGCTTCAAATCTGCAGAACCAGACTACAGAAAGCATAGATCTTGGATACTTGGACTGATCACAGTGAGGGGGCTTCTGAGATAGTTCCATCACTCAAAAAATGTCACCTCTATCTTCATACAAAACAACTAGACCTTGCATACTTCATAGTGGGAAAGGGCAAAGTACTTCACCGCTTTGCCACCTGTTGATTTCTCCCAGAAGCCCTCTACCCTCCTACTGCTTTTCCTTCAAGATGAGTCAACATTTACTTGGAACATGGGCTGGGGCAAGGTGGTTTTCATGGGGAAAGCATTGGGTATGGAAAGGGTTAAGCCCTCTGTCATGCCCATTGCTTCTCTGCTGCAAATTGCACCCTCCCCTGCTGCTCAGCAGAGACCTGGGGAGTTTGCTCCACATCTTCATTCTCTTTTTCAAGAGAAAGTGACATCTGGAGTCAGGCTGTAGGATTGATTGTTTTGCAAACAGGCTACCAAGCTTCCACCAGCAACAATTACGTAGGCTAGATATGAGTTAGAAGCAAGTTGGATGCGTGCAGCTATTTTTGTTTCCCACACATGCAGAAAATGCCCTGGAGGAGTTCCTAGTGCTGGGATTCAACGGAGTCTTAAAGCCTCTGAGTGATTGGATTGCAAGTATACTGATTGCTTTCCATCTCCAAGGGAAAGGAGGAAGACAAGAAAATGGATTGATCTTGTGCCCTGTGTTAGAAGTAGTTCAGCTGAGTACAACAACTGACTTCAGCATCTGATAGGTGCAGTGCACTTCATACAGGTACAAGCAGGC
Organism: Podarcis pityusensis; assembly: GCF_964106645.2. Lineage (NCBI taxonomy): Eukaryota > Metazoa > Chordata > Lepidosauria > Squamata > Lacertidae > Podarcis > Podarcis pityusensis. The sequence continues at coordinate 27,168,062 of NC_138042.1, forward strand.
CTGGGAATCAGAACACAACTGCATTTCTCCATCTTGAATTGATAAGACTCCCTGCCTGTAGATGTAACACGGGTTCTTCTGTGTATTCCCATTTGGGTTGATTCGCTGTGCAAGGAAAGACCAACTTCCACATGTTGGTTTTCCTAGACTGGTGGCACTCCCCTGTAGGGAAAATCATATACAACCTATTGCATTCATGCTGGGGACTTGCAAGAAAAACTGTCATTGATCATGGTTTCTCACGATGAAGGACATGGATGACCCAACAGACTCTCTAGGGTGTTAAGATCAGCAGAGGTGGGCCTCTTGGCATTGGCACATCCAACCTTCATAATGACCGCTCCCCTCATAAAAGGGGGGGCGCCCTTTGCATGGATGTGCGCAGCCCCTGGATCTGGAGCGGCTCCATCAGCATAGGCTTGGCTTCGCCTTCCCTCAGGTGGGATACCTGGAGGTCTCAGCCTACCTCAGTCAGTTGTCCAATCCCGCCTGGGGGAAGCGTTGCCAAGGAGACCAGGCCAGGTGGGGGAGGGACTACCTGCCCACACAATAGAGGGAGGATCTTACCTGGAAATCCTCACTTGGCTCCAGAGCTTCTCCCACCCTACCCACCCTCAGTTAATGTCTTATTTTGCAGGTTAACTTTTCTTCAAAGGTTTTGCAGGTTAACTTTTCTTCAAAGGTTTTGCAGGTTAACTTTTCTTCAAAGGTTTTGCAGGTTAACTTTTCTTCAAAGGTTTTGCAGGTTAACATTTCTTCACAGGTATGTGGGCGCTGCTACGTTAAGGTTGCTTTAAAGGGCCGGAAAGGAATTCCCCTGCATTGGCAGGTTTCGGCTTTCCCGTAGCAAAACGTCACAACTTTGGCGGTATCAGGCCTTGGGCGGAATCCTTTTGTCCATCTTCCTCTTTGCAGTGGCGATACCAGAGTTCCCCGTTAAAGGGGTTTCTGAAGGGAGGCTTTGACCGTACGCTGAAAGGTCGTCATTGCTCTTCCCTGTGGCGGCGGCGTAACGGGGGCAGCTATCTCTGCTTGAACATATGTTCTCCAGAGCCGGCCCATCCCCCCCCCCACACGCTGGATAACCCTGATGCTCCCTAGGTCCCCGGCTGGGGACTGGGGAGGGATAACGTCCAATGCCTTAGCCAAGGTCTACCCACATTTAAAATTTAATAAAGTTGTGGCCAATTTAATCCCATAGCACATTGTCTTGAGTCGTTATTCCACATGACGGGGGGGGCGCTCGGGATCTGGGGGACTCCGCCTGTCCACGCAACATTGATTTCAAGGTGAAAGACACCATGCATTTGGCAAAATCCTTCTTGATCTCTAGAACCCAAAGCAGGAGGGACCCAACAAAACAAAGACCACCTGCAGAAGTTGTAATGAGGAAATAAAGGGTGGAGTGCTTGCTTATATTATCATGCCTCCCTTAAAAAGGGAGGGGAAAGGGCATTTTCTGTATCAAGTCATGGCCACAATCTTCACAAGTGCAGTTACAAATCAACTGTTCCAGTTAGGGAAGCCAGGAGGCGTCATTTTCGGTTCATGCAGCAATGTTTCTGTCCCACTGCCATTCATTTTCTGTGACTCATCTCAAGATCTGCAGCAAAGTTATGTAACTTATGTCATTTATTTAATCAATTATATAAATTATTATTAGTTACAATTAAAACACAGTATTAAAACAGTTCAAAGCAAACTTAAAATTACAAAAATAATGTGAATTATATAATTTACATGGTCATTATGCTATTTCACCCCATTCCTTTCAACGCAAAGGAAATTCAGTGCAAAAGGTGTGTGGGGGGGGGGGAGTGGTAAGGATGGGGCTGCAGCTTTGAAAGCAACAGCAAATACCAACTGTAATTGCTGGTTGATTTCTGCCCTGAACATGGGTCAAATAAGCGAACATTGGCAACATCCATTCCCATTACTAGCAGAATTCTCTGACATCCCTAGTTCCAGCTATCCTTTATGATCCAGAATGAAACGGCCACATTTGTGAAGCCAAGGCACCAAATTCCTCTGGCTTTTCCTCATTGCTAAAGATACATTTGTACAGCTATTCAGACTTGTTCATGTAATGACTACCCTTCTGAAGTTCTATTGATGTCCCAATAGAAATTAGGAGTTAATTATGTGCTAGGAATCATCTAGGTTTTCAAGAGCACACAGAGGGGGTTTTTTTATGAACCAGAATTTCAAAACTGACTAAACTTATTTAATTGCATGAGGGCAGCCCTCTCGAAACACCAGTGGCTTTTGGAGATAGATACAGCCATTTCCAAATAACCCTCACTAGGGTTTTCTCAGTGCTAAGGGGGGGGGGGGGGGGAACAACCCAATGGCATCTGATTTTTGCTTTCCAAATTAAGCCCTGCTATAATTCTTCCATAGAAACATTTTACAACACCAATTGATTTCCCACAGGAAAAAGTTGGGCGTGTAAGCCTATCTGAATTCAGTACAATTTTGTGGCCTTTGTTTACAGGCATGATGAGCTGTTTATCTATCCCGTTGGCTCTCATTCTCCATTCTGATCCTGCCAAAGTCACTTCAGCTTTTTGAACTATGTTTTCATCTGCAGAAAGGTGGCAAAAGTGCAGTGGCAAGAGTAAGAGCTGATCTTAAGGAACACCAACCCATGTAATTTTAAGGTAAAGGGGTCCAGTCGTGACCGACTCTGGGGTTGCGGCACTCATCTCACTTTATTGGCCGAGGGAGCCGGCGTACAGCTTCCGGGTCATGTGGCCAGCATGACTAAGCCGCTTCTGGAGAACCAGAGCAGCGCACGGAAACGGCGTTTACCTTCCCGCCGGAGCGGTACCTATTTATCTACTTGCACTTTGAGGTGCTTTTGAACTGCTAGGTTGGCAGGAGCAGGGACCGAGCAACGGGAGCTCACCCCATCACGGGGATTCGAACCGCTGACCTTCTGATCAGCAAGTCCTAGGCTCTGTGGTTTAACCCACAGCGCCACCCGTGTCCCTTCATGTAATTTTACCTCACCACAAAAAAAGGAAAACTGAAGCAGAATTTCCCCCACTACGTGAGTTAGGATAGTCACACACCCTCCAACATTTATCTGATGAAAATAGGGATGTCACCAGGGCATTGTCATGCAGAGCTGTAGCTACAGGTGGGGAGGGGGCTTGCCGGGGGGGGGGGTTGCCATGGGTAAAGCCTCCAGAGGGGTGCCATTGAGGCTCCCAGCCTGTGTGTTTGTGAGCATGGGGGGCAGCAGAATTCACTGTGTAAGTTATTTTTGTTTTACTGCTCAGTTGCTATGAAAACGAAGTTACTCATTGCGTGGTGTGAATGAATCACAGCTGTTCGGCAACAATCTGTTTTAGAATCAGGCTGATGACACATGCCAAGGTGTATTCAATGACTGATAATATAAAACTTAAAAAAAAAAAAAAAGAAGAGCTTATCTCATTCTTCTGGAGGTGTGGACAGGCAGAAGCTGACTTGATTCTTAACTGGTGGAATTGTTTTCATATATCATATCCTCCCTAAAAGAGGGCACGTGTTGTGGTGAGACCTGGAGACTGACCTCCTGGTTGTGGGTGGGTATATTGGATAGCCACAACACCCAGTTGGTAGCTCCCTCATTGCTGGGTTTAATCTGGCCAATGGGGTACAGTCTAAACGGATCGAGGGACCTATATATACCTTTGCACATGACCCAGAGCTTCCTCTTTCGGCTCGTGCATCGGAACACCCGCTCACCTCTCCCTACTTTTAGGGGTTTTTGTGATTGACCTTGCTATGCTGTCGTGTGTGGTCTGTTGTTGGGACAGGGGCACAGCAGGAATTTTCCCCACTTGGCTGATTGGCTGTTGCCATTTGGGTTTTGCCTGCCACGTAGCAAATCATCACAACTTGTAAGGTTGCGGATAGGCTCTGGTTCAGGTGATAGGGATGGGAGAATGGTCTCACCATCCCTATGTGAAGGGTATTCTGTTAAATGAATCCAGGGACTCAACTTGGTTTGGTCAACCCCCCAAGAGGGGGTTGTGCCTGTGCCTGAGTCCAGGGGAGCATCTGGGGAACATAGTCTGTTCTCAGGCTTTTCACCTACCTCAGGTGTTCACCCCTGGCTGACCTATGATAGAGCTCTGGGTCAGCGCTACCTGCAAGGGTGCAGGGAGCTAGTCGAACCAGAGCCTATGCAACCACTCAATTTTCTGTAATCAATAAAGTTGTGGCCTAAATTCTGCCAAAAACCAAAACTAAAATTTGAGTCAAATGTGTATTTATTTAAATGTGTCTCTGGGTCTGAACACGCAAATAGAAATCTTGGCCCACAACATTAGCAAGCATTGGGATAAATGTCTGTCTATGGAAAAGACAGTGGAGTCGATAACTATTTAGATACCTGAAAGGGGGGATTGGAAATTTTGGCTTTTGAATTATAATTTTTAATATGTTGTGCTTTCTATGGTTTGCATACCATGTGATATTATCCTGCTTTGTTCAACATATATCTGGTTTGTGCTTGTCCATTCCTCTACAAATGCAAGTTGAAACCATCCCATAATGTTCTGTATCAAGAACACTGTTTCCATCCATTGTTTCCTAACCAAGATGCTTAATTCTTGGGTTGAACTAGTGTGTCTTTGCTCTGCCCAGGAGACCTTTTCAGCTTCTGGAGAATCCAATCTGTAGCACAGTCTCTTAGCCTTCCGTTTGCGTGAATATGAATGAACTCTGACAAGGCTCCACATTCCTTTAATTATATACTAAAACATCTGTTGCGGTGGAAAGCTTCTGCACTCATTTAAGTACCAATTGGCTGCAGATAAAGTATGCCACAGTTTCTGTGCAGACACAATTAGACGCCGACTGAATTGACTTGATATTAAGATGCCCCAGCAGGCATCTTGGTCTTGCAGCATAATGAGGGGTTGTTCCTTTGTAAGCCCTTTGAAACACCTTTGTGAGCTGGGGTGTTTCAAGAGTCTCATTGACGTTAAAAGTGGTACAAAATCTCTGTTTAAACCTACAGCTGCAATCGAAATTATTTGACCTTTGTTGCAAATCAGGTTTATTATAAAAATTTACAGACTGTCAGCTGTTTGCAATGGGCAAATATAGTGAGACTGGAGAAGATAGCATGAGTAGCAATTGCAACTGAATTTGGGAAAACCACTTGAAGCATCCGTTGTGTTGAGCTATATTAATTGCTCATTGCAAACAACTGAAATCCTCTAAATTTTGATAATAAACTTGATTTGCAATGGGGGTCAAATCATTTTGATTGCAACTGTAATTCTTTTCACCACCAACCTCTTTCTGAAAAGCCCGAAAGATCTATTAAAAGCACAACCCACCTTTCTACCAGAACTGGGTGGCTTATAACATTTATTTATCTTTCGTTCTTCTACATTTCCCCTCACCCCAAAGGGGAGTTTAGGCAGTATAGAGGTGGAAGGTTGTAGTATTTGCATTCAGTTAACTTTCCTCCACTCTTCTGCACTTCTGCTTCACCAAGAGAAGGAATGTGAGTAAAGAAGAAGAAGAAGTGTTTGGAGTTGATATCCCGCTTTATCACTACCCGAAGGAGTCTCAAAGCGGCTAACATTCTCCTTTCCCTTCCTCCCTCACAACAAACACTCTGTGAGGTGAGTGAGGCTTAGAGACTTCAAAGAAGTGTGACTAGCCCAAGGTCACCCAGCAGCTGCATGTGGAGGAGCGGAGACGCGAACCCGGTTCACCAGATTATGAGTCTACCACTCTTAACCACTACACCACACTGGCTGGTACACTGGTGAAGTAAAGGTGTGGCCACTTGAGTTGCAGAAATATAAACTAACCCTGAACAGCACAGCATAGAGGCCTTTCATTTTCCAGATCGTTGCCCAGCTAGCTACTACCTATTATCTCCAGTCTGCTCCAGTTTTGCGGAATTCAAGAATCTCATGATTGAGATACCATCTTAATATTGCCATGGATATTAATATTTTCACAGATGAAAGAACGGGATGGGACATCAACACTCTTCAGCATTAATTTTTCCTAAAACAAATACTTTGTTGTTCATTTCCCTTTGATCTTCTTTCAAGATAAACCAAGAAGGAAGCCTGCTTAATTATCATGTGACTTAATTGAGTTGCTTCAGAATAAAGTTTTAATGATCAAGGACTTGATTTTCTGGAGACGTAAGAGGTATTTTAGTCTACCAAAGGATGTTAACACACCAAGATTTGTTACCTGACGACAAGTTGCACACGGGAACATGCCACCGGAGATAAAGTTCTCACCACCACATGCCACAAGGATTTTCAGTGGAGTCAGTTCATGTATTCAATCGTCAAGTGTAAAGAAATCAAAATGGACTTCACGGCTCAATAGGAATTCGTACTCAGAAGAAGAAGAAGAAGAGTTTGGATTTGATATCCCGCCTTTCACTCCCCTTCAGGAGTCTCAAAGCGGCTAACATTCTCCTTTCCCTTCCTCCCCCACAACAAACACTCTGTGAGGTGAGTGGGGCTGAGAGACTTCAGAGAAGTGTGACTAGCCCAAAGTCACCCAGAAGCTGCATGTGGAGGAGCGGAGACGCGAACCCGGTTCACCAGATTACGAGACTACCGCTCTTAACCACTACACCACACTGGCTCTCTGCACTTCTGCTTCACCAAGAGAAGGAATGTGAGTAAAGAAGAAGAAGAAGTGTTTGGAGTTGATATCCCGCTTTACCACTACCCGAAGGAGGACTTTCCAGACACACTAGACAAACTGGTTGTGCCTATTTTTCCTTGGACAAAATAAAACATATTGAGGATCTTGTAGACTTCAATTTATTTACTGTGGTACCTCTGGTTACGTACTTAATCTGTTCTGGAGGTCCGTTCTTAACCTGAAACTGTTCTTAACCTGAAGCACCACTTTAGCTAATGGGGCCTCCCACTGCCGCCGTGCGGCTGCTGCGCGATTTCTGTTCTCATCCTGAAGCAAAGTTCTTAACCCAAGGTACTATTTCTGGCTTAGCCGAGTCTGTAACCTGAAGCGTCTGTAACCTGTCTCAATATAAGCATATCTAAGCTAGTTCTTTTAAAATGCAAAGAACGACACCTTTAACAGCATTTGCTTTGAAAACCAAGAGGATGGGGGCAAATACAGATGGAGAAATGGAGAAAAAGATGTTGTGGTGGGTAATATTATTTGCATTCAGTTAATTTTGCTCCATCTTTTGTTTTCAGGGTGACAAATAATCTCTCCGCTCTTTTCCTGCAAAATCTTGATTACGAGGATGGTGGAACTTCAGCACAAGCCCACGGTCTACTCTCCCTGTCGTCATCCCCTCCCCCGCTGGGATCAGATATGAAACACAATTTAATCTGGCAAATTGGCACAGTTTGTCAATTCCAAGTGCATTAAAGGAGGGGAGGTATATATTGTATATCAAAGTAGAGCAGGGGTAAAATGCTGTGGGGTGTAGCATGCATTGCAGTGCACACGGGAATATTGTCAATAGTGTATCCAACCAGGATTGTTTATTGTGAAAGAATTAGTTACCCCACTACTGAGGTCATCTATTTTGAATACTGCAATGAGTTCTTCCGGTGATCCAAACTCACATTTGCCTACCTTTGCAGACAGAACTAGATATTTCCACCAATTCAGAGTGGACGCTGTGTTGAGTTCTTCCACCATACCATGGAAATACACAAGTGGATTTTATGTCAAGGAACCTGTGGCCCTCTAGATGTTGTCAGATTCCCATCAGCCCAGTCAGCATGGTCAATGATCAGGGATAATGGGAGCTGGACTCCAGCAACACTTGGGAGGTCTACAGGTTCCCCACCCCTGCTTTGTATGTTTCCCTTCTTCCACATCCCATACCACTGGCTGCTACAGCACAGACAGGAAAACAGCAGAAGAAAGTCTGTCTTAATGTTGTTGGGGGAGATGGAAAGAGCTTAACACAGGACCACAATTTTGGGTGGCAGCCCCTTTTCAAGTGAAACATCCACTTCTGCAATTTGGTTGCCTTAACTATCTACCGTATTTTTCGCTCTATAAGACGCACTTTTCCCCTCCTAAAAAGTAAGGGGAAATGTGTGTGCATCTTATGGAGCGAATGCAGGTGGGAGGCTCTGCTCAGCGCTCCCTTTAAAGAGTGTGTGGAGCGTGTGTGCGGCTCTTGGGGGCTTTTCCCCGTGGAGGGAGAAGGGCTGCCCTTCTCCCTCCTCAGAGAAAAACCCCCAAGAGCCACACACACGCTCCACACACTCTTTAAAGGGAGCGTGGGCTCTTGGGGGAGCCTTAGCTGCTGGCAGCCTTTCCTGGGCAACAGGAGCCTTCATCCTGCTGCCAGGAGAGGCTGCGTGCGGCTATCCCAGAAGCCAGGACAGCACATGGGATCGCTGTGCTGCGATCCCACTTGCTGTCCTGGCTTCTGGGATTCAGAATTATTTTTTTCTTGTTTTCCTCCTCCAAAAAACTATGTGCGTCTTATGGTCTGGTGTGTCTTATAGAGCGAAAAATGCGGTATTTTCCTTTGACTTCTCTCCCTGGATAAATAAAACATGGAAAAATCAGAGTCTCACAGTAAAAAACACCAACACGTGAGGGGAGACTAAGAGAAATTTCCATTTGAAAAGCATATGAATTCTTTTAGGCACGTGCAAAAGAATAATCCCACCCCCCCCAAACCTGGTTTGCCCCATCCTGTTTTCTCTCCCTTACTTACAAGTATGACATTGGACAGGGGGCACTTTCAGAATTATCTCTTAATTGGAAATGCCATCCAGGCTTCGACTCAGCAATGATGTTCAGGAATTTTGAACAAACTGCTTTCCGTGACAGATGAACATCATTATTAAGGATTGCAACACCATTTGGTGTAATTATTCCTTAAATGTTTCAGCAACTCTGTGATGGGGCTTCTTCTGAGAAATAGAAACAACAGCTGCTCTCTTCTTGGTTACCAAGATAAATAAAAAATAATAATAATCTCTTTCTGCCCTTGAAGGAAAATAAAAGATTATTGGTACTGATTAGATTAGCCATATCAAAACTCTCCTGGAGTCAGATCCTCGCCTTTCAATGTATCTGTTTTGTCTATTTATCTTCACTCAGTTGCCACATGCAAGTTCCACCTAATTAAACAAAATTGCAGTCAAATTACTGCATCAGTAAGAAAAATGAACATTTTCCTATCATAGATACAGATGTCTAGAATACATTTGTCTGCAGAAAAAGGAAGGACATCAGATTTGGTCAATGTTAGTAAAATGCTCAAATGGTGCAATATATTTGTAATAATAGTTTTGCAATGGCTAACATTTTAGGACTACTTGCAAAGTAGCATGTCTGAGAAAGTTGTTGCATGTGGTCGCATTATGGATTAGGCATACACTTCTACTCAAAGTTGCTCGGTGCAGGCCTTACAAGAAGGGGAGTAACTAGGGTTGCAAAGATCTTAGAGATTTTGGTTCTCTAAGTTTCACATTTTTCTAATCTTAATTTAAATTCTTCACATTTTGCAGCAATTCCCCAGATAAACACATTTTTATATGCCGTTCTGACTATTCTACACATTTTTTGCAAGCTATATTGAAGGAATGGGCTACAATATAATGCATGTTGGTGTGTTATTTTCACCAATATTTTTATTTTTATGCATGATTACTCCTGATACATGCTGTGTTTTAAACATTGGTTGGTTGGAGAAATCGCAAGATTTCAGGTGAGTGTTTTGTGGGTCGCATATTGTTTTGGAATGCCCAAATTGGATAGATTTGTGTTTTTTTAAATGCACAATGAGCCAAATTTCTTCTCCATATGCAATTGTACTTTATACACCCACATGATCTTCATAACTGGTGCAAACAATAGATGTATCTTTCGTACTTGGGTATTCGTACTTGGATACAAAGCATGCCCCAAGCAGAAGCCTTTAGACAAGCAACAAGACCTTAGTAATGTACGGGTTAAAATGAAAAATGAGGATCTATTAGTGGGAAGCAATTTAGCAATGCTGTGCAGCATATATCCTGTATTCTGCTGTATAAGCAATCGTCCCTGTCAAAAGGAATACGACCCTACTGCGAGCCTAAAGATTTCTTTTCCATTCTGCCATCACAGCGAGAGATGTCTAAATCCACAGCTTCTCCCCTTGTTAATACCCACTAGAGTCAAATTAACAAATGCATTCAGTTAATGAGGATTATTTTCATTTCAGTCATAGTGAGCTTGCTGGGTGGTCGTTTTCTGTGCTCAGCATATAAAGGGGATGTGAGAAATTACGCCAAAGCAATCTATTTGTGTCCTGTTTTCTCAAATGTAAAAATAAAATTCATGTCTTCATCATGGCAGATGAAGACATTTTTGTAAAACAGCTTCCAGTAGTTTGCAAACAGTATTCAGTTGTGATGGTTAGGCTGGGGTAGTGAAGCTATTCACTGGGCAATGAGCCTACGACTTCAGTCACTTTGTAAGGTAAAAAGGTTAGGTCCAGTCATGGCCGACTCTGGGGTTGCGGCCCTCATCTCGCTTTATTGGCCGAGGGAGCTGGTGTATAGCTTCTGGGTCATGTGGCCAGCATGACTAAGCCGCTTCTGGCGAACCAGAGCAGCGCACGGAAACGCCGTTTACCTTCCCGCCAGAGCAGTACCTATTTATCTACTTGCACTTTGACGTGCTTTCGAACTGCTAGGTTGGCAGGAGCAGGGACCGCGCAACAGGAGATCACCCCGTCGCGGGGATTCGAACCACCGACCTTCTGATCGGCAAGTCCTAGGCTCTGTGGTTTAACCCACAGCGCCACCCACGTCCCTACTTTGTAAGGTACTGCCTTCCAAATCTATTGCATATATTTTGGAGATGTGGTTAATAACTTGAGCAAGTGATTTATGCATGGGGTGGGGGAATGTTTTCAGCCTGAGGGTCCCATTCCCTTGTGGGTGACCTTTCACCCTGTGTTGGGCAGGGCCATAAACAAAATTGGGCAGAGAAACTGAAGTTACAACAGAGATGGGGGAGGCATTTGTTCAGTTTGCATTTACAGGCAAACCTGCCAAATTGGAACTTTTCACTGAAACACAGTGTCATGGGCTGGCTGGGTGCAGAGGAATGGTGGGAGGCACCAGCTAGAGAACCCCAGAGAGAAGAAGGCTCACAGCCCAGGGATTGGTGGTGGGATGACAATGAGTGGTCAGAGGGAGAAGACTGGGAGGAAGAAGTGCTGGAAGCTGAAGGGATGAGTGAGAAGGGAGAGTCTGGGGCAGGGAGAAGTCCAGCAGAAGTGGAAATTTGGCAGTTTCTCCCAGTATGTTTCTGAGCACAATTCAATGTGTTGGTGCTGACCTTGAAAACCCTAAATGGCCTCGGCCCAGTATACCTCAAGGAGCGTCTCCACCCCCATTATCCAGCCTGGACACTTAGGTCCAGCTCCGAGGGCCTTCTGGAGGTTCCAGAAGAGGGTCTTCTAGGTAGTGGCGCTTGCCCTGTGGAACGCCTCTCATCAGATGTCAAGGAAATAAACAACTATCTGACTTTTAGAAGACATCTGAAGGCAGCCCTGTTTAGGGAAGTTTTTAATGTTTGATGTTTTATCATGTTTTTAATATTCTGTTGGGAGGTGCCCAGAGTGGCTGGGGAAACCCAGCCAGATGGGCGGGGTATAAATAAGTTGCTGTTGTTGTTAAAATCGAAAGTGAATTTCTTCCCCATCCCTAAGCAAGAGGCATCACTGTATTTCTGAGTCCCAAATTCCAGCCAAGCAAAAGCACTTGAGGAGGTAATGGAGCAGGCCTGGTGAGATAGCTTGGCCTAGGAAGAATTTCAAAGGCCAGCTATAGAAGCCTAGAGGTCGTCCGCACCTAAGGTGCCCCAGCCTGACCCAGTTCCTCCAACACTGCAAAACACAGACAGCTAAGGGCTTGGCGGACATTGCATTAGAAACAAATCGGGGTTTTCTTTTCTGCTTGATCAAATAGCTGAGAAGCATCATCAGTCGATAGCAATCCTGATTGACTTGGAGCATATGGTAAACTTGCCTAGTGTATAATTATCAATCACCTGAGGTGTATGCAGATAGTCTGCATCTGCACTTCAAGATGTTTCCAGTTGGACTGTGAACATCTGCTTCGAAGTGTTTTAACTTACACCCAGATACTACTGGGATGTGTGTTTGCTGTACGTGCAACTGGAACTGACTACCACAATATTTGCTTAGGATCATTATGGTTAGCGAAATAAGGACAGGACATCAGGATCATTTTATACTAGCAGTCAACTGCATTGGTTCCTTCTAACCTTCCCAATGCAATGGCATTGGCTTAAAACTTTCAAAGCACCCTAGCTGTGTTTTCAAAAGAATATATTGTCCCTCATACTCAAACAGCCTCCAAGATTTTCTACACTTAAGAAAGAACGACAGTGTTTTAGCTTTTGGCTCCGTGCCAGTACTGAATCGGTGATGTATATTCTAGTGTACAGTACTTTGGATATGAGAAAAGCCTATCTGGAGGTAGAGCGTATGTGTTATATGCAAAGGGGCCCAGGTTCAATCCTCAGCATCTTCAAGTAGGTCAGGGAAAGACCCCTTGATTCAAATCTTCTACCAGTCAATGCAAATATTGTGATAGATTAACCAATAGTCTAACTTAGTAGTTGTCTGTGTTCTTATATGTAAGCTAATACTAACGAAACAATAACCATAATAGTCCTATGTTTTATTCAATACATAGCATTTTCTCACTCTTCCATATTCATGTGCATGCATTTTTACACATCTGCCTTGAAGACAAGATTCATGCTCATTCCCATTCTGATCTTTTTCTCCTTTTTTTAGTGATATTATTCTCAAACTCAGGCAAATAGGGATTGCAATAGATTCCCTTTTTCTATCGGATGAGTCACATTTCTTCTACTTTATTAAGCATAGACCATGAAATCCAAAAACTTTACCCCTCCCAGTCTTCTGTATGCTCATCTGCTTACTTAGGATTGCAGCCCCACCACAGAGTAATGCCTAATTACATTTATAATTTAGATACTCCATTGCATCGCAGAGCTTCTATGCTAGCTCGTCTAAATGAAATTCCCTCATCTGTATTGTTTGGAAAGTTTCAAAAAAAATCCCCTTCCAGAACAGATTCTGTTCCTGTAATAAGAAAACACCAGATACAATACATTACATAATTTTGGATTGCCCTCTTCTTGACACCCATCGCACAGATGTCCTTGTGACTCCCTGACAGCTCAAAATATTACAGAGAGTCTGTAATCCAATATTTGTTGAGGGATGATACCCCTGAAACTACCAAGATTGTTTCGGGGTACTTAACCGAGATCTTTAAAGCTAAATCTAAAGTTGCCTGACTTATTCAATGGTGGCTATCTAGTCTTTTATATATTGTATGTGTTTGGGTTATCAATGTATTTGGATGACTTTGTAAAACGTTATGATTTTACTGTTTTAATCTGTGCCAATAAAGGCCAGTAGTAGTTTTGGGATGTGAGGAATTCAAGTCTGCGGTTGTACGTCTACGTTTGATGAAGAAGCATGTAAACTGCTTTTGGAAACTTGAATAACTTTAATTTTACCTTCTGAAAATGACAGGTTAATGCTAAATAAATAAGGCAATCATTTTTAATTATCTCTATGCAAGTTTACACATATTACTTACCAATCATATATTAATTTAAACAAAATAGCTTTCGAATCCCCAAGTCATGTTACAACTTTTTAGCACCCCTCAGTGTTGGACTTCGAATGCTGAAAAATTCAACGTGCCCTAATCCATGCAGTGTTTCTTTCCAATAAAATAAAGACTCCTGGATCATTTTCAGGCTCTGACACTTATAATTCCCTGACATGTGAGTCACTGGAAACTGCCATCATGTTTTATCAACTGCCAACACTCTGCAATTGAATCTACAATTATCATTTTTAAGGACCATCTTAGAAAAACTGCCAAGGGCTGTTAAACTATGGCATATTTCTCAAGGATCTCAATTGATTCCTGGTGCTTTATCAGACACTAGTTATATATTTCTTCTTAAAATAACCACCACTGTTAAGTTGTGGGTGAACATATCAGACGACACAGAGATTCTTCAAACAGCTCTTGTTTATTCACAGGCCCAGAACAGAACTGGACTGAAGGGTTCAGCCAACCTGCTTATATAGAGCTCCACTACAAAGCAACAGTAACCACTTTCTGTAACTATCCAATCACTGAACGTCACTTTCAATTCCTTATTTGCATATGTGGACCTGAGTGAAAACTATCTACAGTATCCCCCTGCTGGCCCAGGGTGAGAACCTCAGTACCTAACAACCGCCATACACACTTAGCACGGTGACGGACTTCAACGGTACTGAGGCAAAGCCTCACAATTGCAGCTGAGGTTGCGAAGACTTTGCTCTTTTCGATTGTTGTGGCAGTAGTTGCCCAAAGTTAGATTTCATCTCTGGGGAAGGTGTCATGGTTGATGTATCTATTGAAATAGGCTTGAAAATAACTTTTAAAAAAATCCAGTGGGAAGATGGTTTTAGCCTGAAGAGGTGTGGTGCATTTTCCCTGTTCCCTCTGTCATATTTTGGAAGCAAAGGGGTAGATAGACTCCCATTCTCTAAGGAATTTAAACAGCTTGAAGGTAAAATAGACTTCAAAAGACACGGGAGATTGATTTAAATCAAAGCAATCTGAAAAAATTATTTAAAGTCACCGAGAAAAGGGTCCATTTTGAACCAAGCTCTCCACTTTCTAAACCATATATTGGCTGAATACATCTCAATCAGCTGCTAGAACAGGTTTTCGGAAAACTGATTGCATCCAAATACAGCCTTCATATTTCTCAACAGCATCTTCTTAAAGCAGAGATGGGCAACCTAAGGCCAATGGGCAGGAAGTGGTCCATGAGGGTCACTTAACTGGCCCATGAGCCGCCCCCGAACCGAGGCGCTGCGCTAAACCAACGCAGCACAGCGCAGAGACTCTCTTCCACGGCTCTGGAAATTGCTTCTGCATATGCCCAGACGCCCAAATCATGTCTGTGCATGTCCATAGTGCCAGAAATTGCTTCTGCACATGCTCAGACGCTGAAAATCGCTTCTGCACAGGCACGATTCCCGGT
The DNA here is from genome assembly GCF_964106645.2 of Podarcis pityusensis. Classification (NCBI taxonomy): domain Eukaryota; kingdom Metazoa; phylum Chordata; class Lepidosauria; order Squamata; family Lacertidae; genus Podarcis; species Podarcis pityusensis. The sequence goes on from NC_138042.1 coordinate 27,183,161, forward strand.
GTCTGGGCATGCGCAGAAGTGATTTCCGGTGCCGCGGACATGTGCAGACGCGATTTCTGGCATCGCGCTGCACCAGTCCAGCCCACGTAGGATCTCCGCAGGAGTGATCCGACCCATGCCTGTAAGCCTTGCCAACCCCTGACTTAGAGGAACAATTGTGAAATTAAGGATTTCTGCTTGGATCTAATAAGGCCATTAGATCCAGAATCTAAAATTATTTAAGTGCACCACTGTTCAAGTGTAGTAAACTCTAAAAAGGATCCTGGTCAGCTGTGTGTGTTTTATTATGTTGTACAGTGGTACCTCTGGTTACGTACTTAATTCGTTCCGGAGGTCCATTCTTAACCTGAAACTGTTCTTAACCTGAAGCACCACTTTAGCTAATGGGGCCTCCCGCTGCTGCTGCTGCACCGCCGCCATGCGATTTCTGTTCTCATCCTGAAGCAAAGTTCTTAACCCAAGGTACTACTTCTGGGTTAGCGGAGTCTGTAACCTGAAGCGTATGTAACCCGAGGTACCACTGTATTTTCAACACCAAAAACAATGAAGGAACTGAACTTGGATTTTGTAAGAGAGTCTGAGTGCTCATTGAGGTTTCATTTCCTTTGATCATCTGGATGGAGCTTTCTACGCCTCTCACTTCAAAACTGCCCACTTGTGAGCCTGGAGATTTTTGTGGGTGTTTGTGAGGTGTTTTTTTTAAGGCTCCCTTTCATCTTCCAACCCAGAATTTGACTGGGACCTCAGAGATGGTATGCAGTAAATACCTTTTTTAAAAAAATCTAGCATTGCCATGCTTGAAAATTGTACCACGTCCCCCAGAGGCCTTCCCATGAAGCTTTCAATTCCTTTGTCTCAAGGGCCTAAACACTGTCACAGATATAAATCATCTGCATTTTGCAGAGCCCCAGACATCAGGCAAGCAATTTCCAAAAGGACAGGAGGGGGGATCTCGCTCCATTTTTCAAAATCTCGCAGTGGAAAATAGTTATAAATGGCTTTACATTCTGCTACATATTGGAAAAGGCCTATACATGAGCATGCCTTGCATTCAAATGAGAACGAGATCTGTCATTAAGAGTTTGGAGGGAGGGAGGGATTTTTCAATACAGCTGCTATGGCTATTATTTTTAATTATGCCCCCGCTGCTGTAAATTGATTGTGGTTTATAAACCATAATAATGTAAGAACCAAAGGGGAGATTTGGAGGATGTATGGGGTAGGCAGAACATGCAAAAATATTGATTTCAAAATGAAAGGAAACATTCTGAGTTAAATGCACATTGTTTGGTGTAGGTAATGAACTCCATCAAAGGAACACACACAAGCATCCTAAACAGAGAAGAAGAAGAAAAGCTCATAACTAAATTACGTCTGAAGAAGGGTTGCCATATATTGAAGAGCAAAAAAGAAGAAAGTCTAAGCTGCTGCCAGCCCGAGCCAGGGAAAGCCCCAGCTCGGGCTGGTGGCAGCCAAGGACTGCAGAACACCCAAACCAGAGCCAAAGCCCACTGCACCAGAGTCTGAGCATGAACCAGAACCCAGGCCAATCGCGTCACAGCCTAAACCGGAGCAGTGCGTGCACACACACACATTTAAAAATTAAAAATCAACCCCCCCCAAACCAGGACAATTGCTATAACTTGTAAAAATCCCCCCAAATGGGGAAATAGGTCCCCCGAAAGAGGACATGTCTGGGATTTCCCAGAAATATGGCAACCCTAAATATATTAATCACCATCACAGGTTTTGATCACTCATACAGCAGTGGTTATCTATACATCACTGTGAAATATTGGCAGCCCCTTTCCTAATGATTCCTAGCATGAAATTCACCTCCCCCCCCCCCCAGCTGCTGCACAGAGAAATCACCATCTTCACTGAGCAACTGCAAGGTCTAGTTCCTGGTCACTTACTGCCAGTCCAATCCCCATGATTTTATTGTGCGAAATTAGGATTTTTGCCCCAGTGCTCCTCACAATACAGTATTGAATTGCATTTGCCATTTTTACTGCTCATTCTTAACGATAATTCTGCTCGCCTCGTAGAAAAACCCAATGGAATCTACTGTGTTCAGTTTGCTATAAACTTGGTTTTGATCTGTACCAAACCCTTTTTATACATATCACACACAGAAAAGATGATAATAGTACAGCAAATAATCAATAGATATAACAGAAATCAGCAGGCATGTCAGCACATTGGGAGAGGGTTTTATAGATAGCTCCATAAGGAACCTATTGACCTCCTGGGCTTTGGTAGTTGATGATGTGTTTATGATGCCCTCTATTACACACCTACTGATTTCTATTACAATTCCTTGAATTAAAAAATCTGACCCCAATCTTGAGGACACAGCGTTGTCTTCACTGCCATCCGTGCTGACCTTTTGACCGCTTAGACAAAATATTCAGAGATCTATTTGTTGTTGAGCTACCCTGTGAGAACTTTGCTTTAAAAGGCTGCCAAAGATATCTATTTAAAAAATATTTAAAACAACTAAAATGAATTACTTCCTCCATTTCTTCATCCATTCACTCTTCCTCCCTCAGACCCCATGTGTGCTGCACATCATGACGCATGAAGCCTTGCCAGAGTTCAGGAACGCCTTCCAGGCAGGCAAAAGCACTCAAGGTGTGTGTGACGACAAAGCACTGCAGGTGAAGGGTGTGGTTTAGGAGGTTGTGTGGCCTGGGGAAAGCCCCGAGGGCCAGATAGGAAGGACTGGAGGGCCATATTTAGTCCCAAGACAGAAGTGGTGTCAGGCTTCGGGGAATTGACTCCCCCCCACCCCATGGCAGTAGATAAGAAGATCAAGGAAAGGAACGTCTTACCAGTTAGAAACTTTAACAATCACAGCATGAGAACAAAGAACACATCTCCTAGAAATGGTGGCGCTCCCAATTTAGGAATACACCCCTTTCCATCCCTAATAATCTGCATCACTCCTACGTCTTGTAACCTCTCTGCTTTCTGTTCGTTCTGAGCTCTTCTTGATCTTGGGCTGAGCGGAGGCATGCTGCCCAGAGGCTGTGAATCTGTTAACTCTCTCTCTTCTAGTGTTTCTTCTCCTAGCTGTTACCCACCCAGTATTTTCCAGCTTCTGCCTTCTGTACTATGCCCCTCTGCAAACCACTGTTCCAAATCAATACAGAGGTACCTTGGTTCTCAAATGCCTTGGTACTCAAACAACTTGGAACCCAAACACTGCAAACCTGGAAGTAAGTATTCCGGTTTGCAAACTTTTTTCAGAAGCTGAACGTGCTCTGTTTTGATTGCCACGGTTCCATTTTGAGTGCCTCACTTCTGTTTTGAGTGTTATGTTGAGGTCTGTCTGTTTTTGCTATTTATTTAGTGTTTTTTGTTTTTGTGGCTCTTTTTGTTTTTGTGACTGTGTGGAACCCAGCTCAGCTACTGATTGATTGATTGATTGATTGTGTGCCTGCAAAACATTGTTTATTGCTTTCATTTTATGGATCAATGGTCTCATTAGATGGCAAAATTCATGTTAAATTGCTGTTTTAGGGGTTGTTTTTAAAAGTCTGGAACAGATTAATCCGTTTTGCATTACTTTCTATGGGAAAGCGTGCCTTGGTTTTGGAACATTTTGGTTTTGGAATGGACTTCCAGAACAGTTTAAGCTTAAGAACCAAGGTACCACTGTACTGACCTCCTTCTCCTGGGAAGATTCAGGATCAGGAGGAGGGGGATGGGGTGGCCCCCACCATTCCTCCTCAGTGCAGCCATCCTCAGTCTCTGACAAGTGGACTCTTAAAGTACTCTGAGAATGGTACCTCTGTGAGTGGAGTACAGTGGTACCTCGGGTTACAGACGCTTCAGGTTATAGACTCCACTAACCCAGAAATAGTACCTAGGGGTTAAGAACTTTGCTTCAGGATGAGAACAGAAATCGTGCGGCGGCAGCGGGAGGCCCTATTAGCTAAAGTGGTGCTTCAGGTTAAGAACAGTTTCAGGTTAAGAATGGACCTCCGGAACAAATTAAGTTCTTAAACCAAGGTACCATTGTAGCAGTCTCCTAACAACTCTCACCAAACTTCCCAGGATCCTTTGGGTGAAAATCTTCATTGTTTAAATTGGTGTGATACTTCTTGCCTGATTTGTGGTGGTGCAATTTAAGAAGTTTTCAGCTCTCTCAGGAAAACAAAAATGGATTCAAGGCCTCTTTCCTAACGTTCTCTAGGAACGCCTGGGGAGAAAATGAATAGGTTCCAAACTGAATGCATAGATATTTCCACTTCGCTAAAGTTTAAGTGCCAGTGTGGTTTTCTCATCTGCGCATAATATCTGCAGCAGGCCTCTGAAGCACAAATTCACATTTTACATAAGAATAACCTTGAAGTTACTGTATAGATGTATAACAAACTTGCTCACAACCGGCCAGCAGCCATCTAATTTTGAAATGGTTTCCATGACCTTCTAATTTATTTATTTTTAATGAATAGTTGAATCTATTCCTAGCTGAATTGCTTTAAAGGCAATGCAGGCTATGGGGCACCATTCCATCCTACTGTTTGTGATGTAATTTTGGTGATGACATCACAAACATGAGTTGCCAGAGCCAATCAAATTAAATAGCAGTGTAGGCTAATGAGACCAAGGACTGTGAAGGCAAAAAATTAATAGGAAAATAGTACCAACAGACAGTAGTAGCTGCTGCTGCCACTGCCAGGGGAACAGAACGTCTCTGAGCGGAGTCAACAAAGTGCAAATGTTTCACGATGCTACTTTCAAAGCAAATATCAAAATTAGGTAATATTTGATGCAGCCCTGGAAACACAAACAGCCTCTCCTTATCCCCCTGAGATGGTCTATACATGCATGTCACAGACAGGAGAACTTTCAGGTCCTGAAACATCCAAACTTAATAGCTCCTAATTTGTGTGCGCAAGTCATTTGGTAGCATTTTGGCCCAAAATTACTTTAAAAAACACATCACCACTGAGCCACCTCAAGCATCAAATGGTAATGTACACCATAAAAGCAAGGCCGGCATGCAAAGGCACGCAGTTCAAAGCAAATAAATAAAAACAAAAGGTCACCCAAATGTCTACATATGGTTACACTGCAGCTATTAATTGGCAATTGCTTTTGTTAGAAGAGAGAAACATGCGAACCAAGGTTGGGCCCTGGAGATGCTAATGGCAGTGGAAACAGTTGCCATGGAGACCAAGAAGACAAGCCAACCAAAGGAGTTACTAATTCATATGAGCATAAGCGTGTCTGACATTGAATAATGTAGGTTGACTCCGACGGTTCCAGCACTGTTTCTTTGAACCTGCAGCAATGCTTTAGCCACCTCATGTCGTTCTGAGGGCTTTGCCGAACGCCGGCAGGGCAGGTGTTGTTTTATTCAGGTATGCATTAAAAAGTAAAGGAAACGCACCTCTCTCTGCCTGCCCAAAGCAGGAATGTGAAGGCAACAAGCAAGGGTTTAGCACAGTTTGATGCATTGTGAGGGAAGGGGGAAAGAAATCAATAAGATGATCATTAGCAAGCTAAAGCCGTGATAAAAGATTGCTGTTCTAATTAACATGCATAATTGCCCAGCATACACATCTGTTTCCCTCTTGCTTTCACCCTCACACAGTCCTGTATCGCTGTTGTTTATTTGTTTAAAATAAGATGAATTTCAACATTCCTTGACATGTTCTAGCACAGCCTTCTCTGGATGTTTATGACCACAGCTCCCATAACCTCAAGACAGTTCAGGGCTGATGGGAGTTGTAGTCCAAAATATCTGGTGGGCACTAGGTTGGGGAAGTCAGATCTAGTGTGTTAAAAAATAAAAATAAAAGACTTGTTGAATTCCAGAAATGTACGCAGACTCTTGTGGGTTGGTGGTCAGGCATCACACCCAACCATACCATGGCAGAAGACATTTTGCTGCCTGAGGCAAAGGACATGTTCTCCCACCTTCCAATGCTCAAGTATGAAAAGGGTAAAAGAATCTGCATTGGGGCCTGCATTTTATTTTCGCTGCTTTAATAATTGATAAAATATAGAGTAATACAGAGGATTCATTCCTGAAGCCAAATATCTTGCATTGCAAGGGGGTGGGCTAGGTGACACACATGGTCCCTTCCAACTCTACAATTCTATGATTCTGTTGCTAAGGTAGAACATAATTTCAGAAGCACACACACACACACACACACACACACGGTCCCATTGCCCAGCACCACTGTGTCACTGTCAGTAGAATATCTGCATTCGTGGGAAGGGGGGTGGGTTCCACAGGTGTACCAGGAAACCAGTAGCAGCTTGAGTGCTCTCCCAATATTGGACAAAGCAGCATCGCCATTACAGCAAAAGCCATTTTTAAGGTAACACTTTAAATAAATCTTCTTCTGGCTTCCCTATGTAAAATATTTAGCACAATAAGGAGTTTGCGTCTACAGCTGGATCTAGGCACATCCAAGAAGCATTTCTGTTAAACACATTGCAAACTTTGTATGAGAAATAGGGTAAGCAAAAATGGAACGCCACAACGCCATCGGGAGTTACAGTGTTATCACACATATAAAAAAGGTAAAAGACCCCAGGACAGTTAAGTCCAGTCAAAGGCGACTATGGGGTTGCTATGCTCATTTCACTTTCAGGCCAAGGGAGCTGGCGTTCGTCCACAGACAGCTTTCCGGGTCATGTGGCCAGCATGACTAAACCGCTTCTGGCACAACAGAACACTGTGATGGAAGCCAGAGCGCACGGAAATGTCGTTTACCTTCCCACAGCAGCGATACCTGTTTATGTACTCGCACTGGTGTGCTTTCGAACTGCTAGGTTGGCAGGAGCTGGGACAGAGCAACAGGAGTTCACCCCGTCTGCTGACCTTCTAATCAGCAAACCCAAGAGGCTCAGTGGTTTAGACCACAGCAAAGCGCTTTTTCTTTGCCAATGTAGCAGAGTCCTAAGTAGTACAATGGGAGACCTGTCATATCACAATGCATCCTGTTTATGGTGCAAATATATTTGCTGCTCCAAGAAAAATGCTGAAGAAACCAAAAAATGGGGAGGACTGGATTATTTCTGAAGATGATGCCTTCTTAATACAGGTCAAATCAACAAAGCACTGTCATGGATTCACTGGATGCAGAGGAGTTGTGGATTGTTTTAACAACAACAACAAAAACAGGCAAGGTGCCTAAACTAAAATAATCTTTTGGAACTTAGGGAAAGTGACATTTTGCATTTCTCATACAGATACATGACTTTCCCCCCAAACTGTAGCCTCAAAATAGTAAAACAAACTTAAGTACACATTTTGCAGAAGTTGTTCAACAACAGTTGGCTTCAGTTTATGATTGACTGGAATTTCTTTCCTCTGTACTCATTCCAGAAAAAAACAAGCAGCTAACTTGTCTAAACAGCCAAGGAATTGGAGGAATTAGCCTTAGATTTAAACTTTGACATTTCTTTATAAACATAATTACAAATAGAATTTGCAAAGCTTCAGCGATTTTTGCCAAGCAACCAACAAAGGCTATAATTGCAAACCCATGTGAAGAAGCTGCATTACTATGCAAAGCCTATTCTACTCTTTGAGTCTCTCCAGTTAAGGCATTTTATGTTGTTGTTGCTGCTGCTGCTGTGTTACTTTAAAAACAAACTCCACTCTCTGCACTGCATAGCCACAATTAACCACATTTTACCAACTTACTTCGAATGAGCCTAAAGAAAGAAAAGAAGAGAGAGACCACTGGGCACCTTGGTGAATTTTACCTCTTTATATAAATTTGCTATCGTCATCATCATCAACAACAACAACAGTTTTAGTATCTGTCCTTTGTCCTCACAGTGTCCCTTGGTATGAGTGTTTTCTCTTGCAATTTGTAAATTAATTTGTATGCTCCTTAAGCATATTCGAGGACATGGGTGGAGCTGTGGTTTAAACCACAGAGCCCAGGGCTTGCTGATCAGAAGGTCGGCGGTTTGAAGCGACGAGGTGAGCTCCCATTGCTTGGTCCCTGCTCCTGCCAACCAAGCAGTTCGAAAGCATGTCAAAGTGCAAGTAGATAAATAGGTACTGCTCTGGTGGGAAGATAAACAGCATTTCCGTGCGCTGCTCTGGTTTGCCAGAAGCGGCTTAGTTATGCTGGCCACATGACCCGGAAGCTGTACGTCGGCTTCCTCGGCCAATAAAGTGAGATGAGCACCACAACCCCAGAGTCGTCCACGACTGGACCTAATGGTCAGGGGTCCCTTTACCTTTACCTTTACCTAAGCATATTCAGGAATAAGGGATTTGCCTGTCGTGGAGATTCGAACTCCCGACCTTCTGATTGGCAAGTCCAAGAAGCTCAGTAGTTTAGACCAGTGTTTTTCAACCACTGTTCCGTGGCACACTAGTGTGCCGTGAGATGTTGCCTGGTGTGCCGTGGGAAAAATTGAAAAATTCAAAAGATTAAAAAAAATAATAATTTCAAATTTTCGCCCACTAGGCGGGCGCCGGACTGTGTCCTGGGTATGGGGGGGTGGGGTTTTTGACCCCACCCTCGGCCAGCAGGGGCGCCGATTGGCACTCCTTAGGGGGACACCCTCCACTTTTCTGATGTCCGGGCTGTGATTGGTCCAGACTCCAGCCTGGACCTATCACAGTAGGACATCATCTTCCGACTTCCTTCCCGCCCGAGCACAGTGTGCGCAGCAGTGGAGAGAAGAAGACGTTGCGACTCGAGTCACCAGGAGGACTGGAGAAGTTGTCATTTTATGTCTCTTCAGTCTCCACTGAATGCCTTGACTGGGTTAGGGACCCTTATAGCTCAGCATCAGTTGGTGGAAAGGACATGACTTTACAGGAGGAGGAGGAACTAACTGAACTGAGACAAAATCGTGGATTCAAGCTAAGATTTGCTGATCTACCTTTGGTCAGTTTTTGGTTGGATACTGCCAAGGAGTTCCCCCTTCTGGCAAACAAAGCTTTTTTGACATTGCTCCCATTTTCCACTACATATCTGTATGAGATGAGCTTTTCAAGCATGATTGCTATAAAAACTAAATACAGAGAGAGACTGAGAGCTGTTGACGAAGAGCTACGTGTGTGTCTTTCTTCGATTCCAGCCAGAATATCAGCTTTGTGTTCAGCCAAACAGGCCCAGGTTGCACACTAAATAAAGTATTTTATAATTTTTCATTTTTCTGTTTACTTACTATTTCATAATAAAGTAATTATAAAATACTTTCTTTGTGTTTATTTGATTCCTATTCAAGAGAATTACTTTATATATAGTCAATATAGGCACAGAGTTAAATTTTTTAACATTTTCTAACGGTGGTGTGCCTCGTGATTTTTTTCATGAAACAAGTGTGCCTTTGCCCAAAAAAGGTTGAAAAACACTGGTTTAGACCACAGCGCCACGTACCTCTGTGTGCACCACTTGCACCATACATCAAATGGCATATAAAACGTGGCCACTCCAAAATTTTTGAACTGGGCCAGTTTAAAGGAAGGAACCCATTTGTTCACTTGTGAGGGATGGAGGGGAGAGACTGCACACCCATTCCAAACCTTCAGCCATTCAGAGTACCACTCCTACATGTGTAAACCGTGCCAACAAAATAATATACAGACTGCAAACACAACCTGTTTGCATATGGGTACTAATTGTGTGTGCTGGTCCCGGGAGGGTTTACCGTGCGGCGTGGTCTAAGTCTGGTCCTAGGTCGAGGGTATGGAGGCTGTCCGTCGGGGTGAAGCGAGGTCCAAAGTGAGGAGTCGGGCGTGGTCAGGAACTCTGGCAGGAGAGCAGGTCAGGGTGCCAGCAGGAACAGGTTATCAACAATGTTGCTCTCACAACCTGGGACTGGGCTGGCTGGCCTTTATGTCCTTCTGAGGCCTGGGGCAGTCCCGGCCCACAAGTGACTCACCTCCCCTGGCCTGAAGGCGAGCACTCCTCCAGTGAGAACTTAGTTCCCTCCGCCTCTCTGCCCTGAGCCTCTGCAGCTCTGGAGAGGCTGGAGGGTTACTGGACCCAGAGGCAACCTCACTTTCCCCTGACAGGGCTGGGAGAGGAGCACCTGCAGGCAATGGGTCCTCGATCACCTCCGGAGCCAGAGCGGATTCAGCTGGTGTCTGCTCCTGAGGATCTGGCACAGGTGAGGGCCCTTCAGGTTCAAGCCCCTGCCACGGCTCAGCCGGCCCTGGAGGCGGGGACTCCTGTGCCGGTTGGGATTCCTCAGGTTCAGCCTCTGAATCTGATTCCCAGGCCATCACATTGTGCATTATCCCTTTGAAAAGTGCAACCTTGTACAGAGCTCATTTGCAGCGAGAGCTGATGGCTTCTCTGTTGTCCACACGAGTAATGTGCACTTTCCCAATGGTACTTTGGAAAGAAAACCAGTTCTGGAGTTAACTGCTGCTCCAAATACAGCACTGAATGATGAGCAAGTTTTACTCAATTATCATCAAGAGATTATCACCCATTTCCTGAACAGGAGAGGCAGATATATGGCTTGCTTCAAAATTATAAATTCAGCCTTGGCAAGACACATTCTTCATCTGCTTTTTTGGGGGGTGGGGGGTGGGTTGTGAACAAATGGGTCCCTCACCTCAAATCAGAAAACAGTCCTTATGGTTCCTCTTGACAAGGAGGGGAAGCCAAGCCACAGTTCTTGGCAGCGGGTGCAAAAACCACCAGTAGGAATTTCCTCTTCCGTTTAGAGAAAAAATGAATAATAATAAAAATTTTGGCTATGAGGGAACTCATAGAAATGAAATGATTTGGCCAGGCAGGGTGAGAAAAGAGGAAATGTGTCAAGTCTTGTTAAAAAGAGAAGAGGGCTGGTGTTTTGATATTTAAAATATCCTCTCACTGTGTGTGGGGGAGCCAGCTCCTGAACAACCCCTGTTTCTTTAAAGCAGGCCTAAAGGTAAAGCGGCCCCTGGCCATTAGGTCCAGTTGCGGATGACTCTGGGGTTGTGGCGCTCATCTCGCTTTACTGTCCGAGGGAGCCAGCGTACAGCTTCTGGGTCATGTGCCCAGCGTGACTAAGCCGCTTCTGGTGAACCAGAGCAGCTCACAGAAACACCGTTTACCTTCCCACCGGAGCGGTACCTATTTGCACTTTGATGTGCTTTTGAGCTACTAGGTTGGCAGGAGCTGGGACCAAGCAATGGGAGCTCACCCCATGGTGAGGATTCAAACCTCCGACCTTCTGATAGGCAAGTCCAAGGCTCTGTGGTTTAGACCACAGCGCCACCCACGTCTCAAAGCAGGCCTAGCTGTGAGCTTTCCTATTTATATAATATTTCACATCTGCCTATCAGTTCCATGGGGTGGAGTCCTCAGGGTTCCATGCCCTGACAGGTCCTTCTTTCAGGTCAGCCCTCAGGAGGAGGGATGGAGGAGAAATTCAATTTAATTTGCATTTTAATGAGAAACTACCTAGTTTGCAATCTCCAGCTAATACACAAATGGTAACACACAGCTATCCTTTGTCAGTCAGGCTTTTCAAAATTTTGTGATGAAGTTTTCCAACAAAGCAATGTATAGAGAGATGCATGTATTAGGGTAAAGTGTGTGTAAAAATGCATATAAATAAATATTAGTCAAAATGGCATTAAAAATGCATCGAGATTGGGAGAAATGGCCTGTAAAAATGTGTATTTTAGTTAAAACTGCATAAAGGCAGATTACTACCACCCACCCCACTTTAAAAAAAAGAATAGGCAAGGAAGAGGCCACAAATATACCTAAAGACTTCTATATAAAGGACCAAAAAAGCCTGGGTAAAAAGATATATTTTTGCCTGGCACCTAACAGTAGATCAGGCATAGGCAAACCCAGCCCTCCAGATGTTTTGGGACTACAATTCCCATCATCCCTGACCACTGGTCCTGTTAGCTAGGGATGATGGGAGTTGTAGTCCCAAAAACATCTGGAGGGCCGAGTTTGCCTATGCCTGCAATAGATAATAACAGTGCCAGATGTGCCTCCCTGGATAGAGCATTCCACAAGTGGGGAGCCAGCACTGAAAAGGCCTGTTTTTGTGTGGGGGCCCTCCACACCTCCCTCAGAAGACGCACATGGAAAAGGGCCTGGGCTGGTTCACATCAAACTCTTAGGAGGTATCACAAAGCCGGACTTCCTCATGGAAACATAGCTTCCATTTCCCTCTCACATCCACAAAACAGCCTTGGGCTTCAGCCCCCTACTTCACAATCATTTTGGAAAGATAATCTTCCTTGATTTGCAGGGCTAATTGTGCTGTAATCTTCCGGTACCTGCCAGTATTTCTCACTCAAATATTGGCCAATATTATAAACATTTGAATATTCCAGCACTTGGATTGGGTTTATTGTTTACGGCAACTTTTGTGTTTTAACTTGCTACATGAAAAAAGTAATAAAAATATTTTGGGGGAGGTACAAATCCAAAAGGGCATTGTAGTAAGAGGCTTCCTTTCGAAAGTAGTGGAGACTAATAGTTATCTGCTTTAAAAAATAGAAAGCCGTGGGGCAGACTGAGTCAGTTATTATGACTGTCATAGAGAGGGGGAAAAGATTTGATGGGCAGACAGGTGGTTGGGTCATGTTAAAGTGGAGAGGAATGTCTCCCCAATTAACTTAACCTTGGATTGTTTTCTTTCCTGTCTTGCACTCTGATGCTCCATAATGATGCTATCACGGTTGACAGCAACCCCAACAGATGTCTTAAATTGTTCTTGGCTATCATTGCTAAAATGCTGCTTCCCCACCCAGGGGAAACCTTTCCTTCAAAATTGTTTCATCTAAACTAAGAATCTCGTCTAACTCTGTAATCATTACATTCTCGGCAGGGGGTGCAAAAATTGCACTCCCAGGAGCAGCAATTCTTACACTGCAGCGCTTCTCTGATCAAATAAGCACAGTCGCCTTCTTCCATTAGACCTGGACAGCTTCAGCCCCCTTTTTCTCTCCCCCTCTCTATAAGTGGGTGATCTCCAATTACAACTGCACCTCTGGTCTCACCTCTGTGGTCTTCTGGACTGAATATTAATACATCTAAGGCTTCACTGTAAGTGGTCCATCAACTGCATATGTGTCACAGGGAATTGAGATGGGGATATGTTTATTATTAATTATTATTATTATTATTTGAAAAGTATACTGTGTCAGGAACCGAACAACTTCTGCCCAGCTATGGCACAGTGACTGGCCTGCATTTCCAGTCTGCCTCTTCAAATCTGTACTTCTTCGTGCTGTACTTTTCCCAGCCTAGTAGAGGCTAGGAGACAATACCTCTCTGTAATACAGGAGATGTACAGTCGGGGCTGTGCTGTGAGGGTGAGCCAGGATTCAGGAACCATGGGACAAATCAAGAGGAAAGAGAGAGCCAAAGAAGAAGAAGAGGAGTTTGGATTTGATATCGCACTTTATCACTACCCGAAGGAGTCTCAAAGCGACTAACATTCTCCTTTCTCTTCCTCCACCACAACAAACACTCTGTGAGGTGAGTGGGGCTGAGAGACTTCAGATAAGTGTGACTAGCCCAAGGTCACCCAGCAGCTGCACGTGGAAGAGTGGGGACGCGAACCCGGTTCACCAGATTACGAGTCTACCACTCTTAACCACTACACCACACTGGCCAGGAGATGGATTCAAGAAGTAAGCCACAAGTCAGGACGATAGTACAACCAGCGGCAGAGTGTGTCTGCAGGGTGTGGGGCACAGAGGATGCAGATGGGCAGGCACTTGGCCTTCTGCGGGAATCCCCTTGACCCCCTCCTCTGCTTCAGCCTCAGAGTCTGAACTGCTCCCTGTCACAGGATCTTCCTGCTCACTAAACCCTGCTGCCCCTTCAGCATTCTGCCTCTCCTCCCAATCTTCTCCCGCTGACCTCTCCTCGGTGTCCCACCACCAATCCCCTGGCTCTGAGCCTTCCTCCTTTGAGTTTTCCCTTGGGGAGGAGGTTCCCTGGCTGATCCCTCCCACCACTCCTCTTTGTCCCTAACATATAGGCACTGGAATATAGTACAGTCATACCTCGGGTTACGAACACTGCGGGTTGCGCGTTTTCGGATTACAGACCGCGCTGAACCCGGAAGTACCAGAACGGGCTACTTTCGGGTTTTGGCACTTGCACATGCGCAGAAGCACAAAATGACATCACACGCATGTGCAGAAGTGCCAAATCGCGTCATGCTTGTGTGCAGATGCAGCGTTTCAGGCTACAAACGCTGCGGGTTGCGAACGTGCCTCCCGCACGGATCACATTCGCAGACGGAGGTATGACTGTAGTAGTAGGACAGTGCAATGGCTAGAGTGTGAGAAATGGATTCAAATACAATTTCAGCTATGAAAACTCACTGGGTAATGGAAAGCTGCCAACTCTCTTATTAAAGATAAAAGGTAAAGGACCCCTGGACAGTTAAGTCTAGTCAAAGGCGATTATGGGGTTGGACGCGCATCTCACTTGAGGCCAAGGGAACCGGTGTTTGTCCGCAAACAGCTTTCTGGGTCATGTGGCCAGCATGACTAAACCACTTCTGGTGCAATGGAACACTGTGATGGAAACCAGACTGCACGGAAACACCGTTTACCTTCCTGCCACAGCAGTACCTATTTATTTACTTGCACTGGGGTGCTTTCAAACTGCTAGGTTGGCAGGAGCTGGGACAGAACAATGGAAGCTCACTTCGTCACAGGGATTCGAACTACCGACCTTCTGATCAGCAAGCCCAAGAGGCCCAGTGGCTTAGACCACAGAGCCACCCCACAGAGTTATTATGGGGGGAAATGAGGATAAACTGATCCGAGCCCCTTATAGGAAGGACAAGATAAAGAAATGTACTAAGTAATATTACTACTACCAATAATAATGTGTGCTTGACTCTCTTTCTCTCCTGTGTTGGACTTGTCACCAGTTGCAAAAGAGAAAGGTCACTAGCAATCCACAGCATTACCCTCTATTATACAAAACCGTGTACTAATTTAAGCCATTTCCAGATCAAAGAGATACAGTGACACAAAGACTACCTTTGCAATGATGTAGTACAGCAACTTTTCCCAGCCTTCCCTTCCTCCTCCCCTCCCCTGCTGCTTACACATAGTGTAGAGGTGACGAGAAATCAAAAACACTTGTTATACAGAAAATCAATAAGAAAAATAATCCAAGAGCCATACTTAGAAATCTTCACAGGAGATTTAGTTGCTTAATGAAATACTTCTCTTTCCCCATGGAAATAATTTATCTGAAACAGGGAAATGTGAAAAGAGGATGAACATGATGGTGAAAAAAACAACAACAGAAAATGACAGGATAAAGTGAATGAAAATATATATCCCCTTCTGGGTTGCTAGTGAGCTGGAACAGCCTGCAAATTTAAAACAATGTGATCATATAAAAGGCCACAACTCTGTTAATTTTTTGTTCACGCTTTTTTGCAGTATGAGATTCTCCACTTGTAATTTTATTATCTCTGCCCACCACCCTCATATGCCAGGGAGTCTATTTGACCAGGAAGTGGATCAATAGGCCAAAATGAAACTAGCATCCCTCATCCAGAAACCACTGCCTTTGCTCTCATTTGACTTCATTATCTTGTTGCCAAATATGACTGGTTACATAATGTGGCAACATAGGAAAGCAATGTCATATTACAGGACCCATCGTCATCATGATCCCACCTCAGCCAGGAAGCTCACAGTGTGACCTGGGGCTGCCTCTCAGCCTAACCTACCTCACAGGGTTATTGTGGGGATTATATAAGGTGGGGGAGAACCATGTACGTACACCACCCTTAACTCCTTGGAGGAAACAGGTGGGATATAAATGCAGTATCTACAGCAGGCACTGCAGCTCTCCAATGGTTTGACTTGACCTCTGAAGGTGCACTCTTCCCTCTTCTCCCAAGACAGAAGGAAGCCAACAACAAATGCAGTCAATCAATCAATCAAGCGACCAATCCAAGAAGAGGGGAGTAACGGAGCAGGCGGGGGGAGGTATCTGCAATGGAGCAGCAGCAGAAAGGGTGAAGAATGGTACCAAACGTTGTCAAAATCAAAGCATTTGCTTTTTGTGGGGGAATGGATCTACCTTTTCCCAAACTGCTATTTGGGGACTGCAAATGGAAATGGAAGCATATTTGGCACAACCTTAGTTTCTACCATCTTTGTAGCTAAGTCTGTTCTGTAAATAATATGGCATGCTGTCAGCCTTCTGTTACATAGGAAATGATCCCCTATATCTATCCCATGTTGCCATTATTTTGCCGTCCACAAGACGTTCACATCCACATGCTTTTTGTGGTGCTGCTGCTCATGAAACAAAAGGCGTGCAGGTGCAGATGGCACCGCTAACCACAAAACCCCCAGACTTCTCGCTGCAGATTCCTCCATCACTTGGACAACTAAGTAACAAGCCAACAGGGAATCTGCTATGCACACAAGCCATCTTACTCAGGAAGGCATGCTCTGGGTAACAGCTGGCTCCTTAGCAATGTGCTTGGGGATTTGTGTGTCCATATTAGTCAACTAAGTCTGGCAGCTGTGGCTGTCTTGAAAAGGGAAACATCATGCCATGACCCACATTGAAGATAGGAAGCCTCTGTCTTAAGTGTCTGCTTCTTCTCATCACGGAACCCCCACAACGTCAAATGAATTGCCCTGATTAAATGCAGTAAATGAAATGCAGTTATGTAAAAGATGTGTAACACTGACAGGACGTTTGAGAGCCGAATGCTTAAAATATTCAGGGGGGTAGCAGATCATAATCCAAACAGAAGCCTGAATGAATCAACAAACTGAGTGCATTTTTCATGAACGTATAACCAGTGGTGGGCAAACTCCCCTCTACTCAATCCAGAATTGACCGCAATATATTTCATGCATTGTGTTCATTAGAGGCAGTAAGGATGCACTGCTGGCTCCACCCTGAACAATATACGACTTTTGGGGATGTGGATATACATGGGCTTCCATGGGATCTAGATCCCGGTGTGGTTGAAGATTCAGATTCCATTGGGAAAATACACATGTAGAGGGCTACAAACACAATCTTCCTTGGCTCAGATGCCTACAGGCAACACATGGACAGCAGGGATGGGTGAGGTCATGAAGCCATCCTCGGGGAAGTAGCACAATGGCAGAGGTGAGACCAGTGGCACAGTCTCACTGCCCCTTTCAATACGGGGACCACCTTTAGGTGTAGAATCATGCATCTGTAGAGCTGGAAGGGAACCCAAGGGTCATCTATGTTGTCGACATGCAGAGGGCCGGGAGGCCAGCTGGCTAGTCCCTGCTGGGCCATCTCCTTCCAGTGGTCCGGACCATCACCTCCGCTCCGACGTAAATCAGTGACCCGGGCTTACTCAGCCAGGGCACGCTATCAGCAGATTGAACTGCGCACACAGAATAGGTGTGAGGCTTGTGGAAGCATACTACAACTACAGATTTATTCAGCATAAATCAGGACAAAGAAACATGTCATCTCTCTCTTATGTCGTCTCAGAGAGAACATCAAAAAGCAAAAGCTATACACAATGGACATTCCCAGCAAGCTGTGCTGGAATGTAAACAGACATGTGACACGCAACAATTCCACACGTCCGGTCCTTAAGGTGGAATAGAAATGTCAACAATCTAGTCCAACCCGCTGCAATGCAACCTCTGCTTAAAAATGGAAGGAGAGTCCAGCACCTCCTCTTACTGTCAGAAAGTTCTTCCTAATCTCCTTTCTTGTTACTTGAATCCATTGCTTTGGGCCCTAGCTTCCAGAGCAAGAGAAAACAAGCTTGCTGCATCCTCCATGTGACAGCCTTTTTGGTACTTGAAGATGGAACTTGTTTAGCAGAGGAACGAAGTCAAAACCAACACAATTGGCCCAGTGTAGTGACTGTCATGTGCTGTTGTGCAATCAGAATGGACCAAGTGAGAATAAGAGAGGGAAGAGGAATGCAGTCATGGTCATTGCCAGGGCACAGCCTTAATGCATGCAGGACTCCCATAATGTAGCTCAGCCTACTCTGCCATTAAGCAGAGTTAAAAAGAAACAGAAGCACAACAAAAAGAGTAACACTTATTCAAATTCACTAACATTTCCCCAACTTTTCTGAACACCAAAGGCTGACCCAGACATATAGACCTTACATATACCGTACTTTTCCATGTATAAGACTATTCCACCACCACCACCCCCGTAAAAATAATGCTAAAAAGTTGGGGTCATCTTATGCATGGGTAGTGCATACGATGGATGTTTAATTGGTTGCTGCTGAGGCTGTCAGCGGCTATTGTGCATGCTATTGGTTGCTGTGTTAATAGGTGGTGTTGATTGGCTGACACTCTGGCAGTTGGGTGGGTGATTGGCAGCTTCTGCCGGTGATGGGACAGATGAAAGACAGATTAAGTGATGCATGTGGGTGAGTGATTTTCGGCAATCCCACCTTAAAAAAGCTCAACAACTCTGCACCATCTCCCCCCATTTTCTTAAATCTGAGTCCCCCAAAATAGGGGTCGTCCTATACATAGGGTTGTCTTATAGATGGTAAAGTACGGTACTTCCAAAAGATGTTCCATATTGCTGAGATGTATATTTACAGTCCCAACCTGTTTTGTGATTTGTAAATTGTTTTAAGCTGTCTTTAACAATGTATTTTAATTGTTGTAACCTGGCCTCAGACCTTAGGGTAAAATAATAACAGTGAATCAATTAATAAGGTGTAAATGAAGTACAATAACTACCAAAAATATTGGGAAATATCTTTAAGATTTAAAAGATTGATATATCCAAAAGGCACATATACTGAGCTTTGAGTAGTAGCATGCACAATTATTTACATTCCACTAATTCTGCAATTAGTAGGAAGATGATTAATTAACTAAGATCCTTTAATTGCTTGGGCAACTCTATTTTCTAATCATTGTTATGGTTCTAGAAACAGATGTCCTAATTGAGATAAGGAGGTCCATATCAGCCCAATTATTATTTTTTACTTTTAATTAAGAGGGTCTAACTAAGATTGCTGCTGGGTTCTGGACTTGTGATGGCCTGGGAATCTGATTCAGAGGTTGAACCGGAGGAATCCCAGCCTGCACAGGAGTCCCCGCCTCCAGGACAGACTGAACTGGGGCAGGGCCTTGATTCTGAAGCGCCTGCACCTGTGCCGGATCCTCAGGAGCAGGCACCAGGTGAATCCACTCTGGCTCCGGAGGTGGTTGAGGACTCAGTGCCTACAGGTGAGTCTCCCCCTGGGTCCAGTAACCCTTCAGCCTCTCCTGAACTGCAGAGGCTCAGGGCAGAGAGGCGAAGGGAACTGGTTTCTCCCAGGAGGAGTGCTCACCTTAAGGCCAGGAGAGGCAGGTCTCCTGGGGGCCGGGACCGCCCCTGGCCTCAGAGAAGATAAAGGCCAGTCAGCCCGGTCCCAGGTTGCGGGAGCAACGTCGTTGAAGAGCTGTTTCGGCCAGCACCCAGTCCGGTTCCCCCAGAGTTCCTGTCCTTGCCCGACTCCTCGCTGTGGACCCCGCTTTGCCCGTGGAGGACTGTCTGCCGACCCTCGACTCAGGTCCTGGACCTCGCCCCACGGTAACCTCCCCCCTGGACCAGCACAGGACTTCTATTAACTGGATTTATATGTTATTTTGATACTGGACTCAAAAAATATTTCCGGGGCTTGCACTGTTTGTTATTTGAGCCACCTGGAGAGAGTGTGTTGTTCTATAAGGTAGCCTAAAAATCCGTTATTTTGTTTATTTAAATAAAATACTTGCTGGCTCAAGAACGGCAAGCAAAATCAGGCACTCCTCCAGTGCTAGTCTGCATGTAAATGTTATCTGCCAGCACTGCTTTAAAATTGAGTATGCTATCAAGATGTGTATTCTGTCACAAGCAGCCATGCATAACTATGCGTCACACAAGATGCTGGTTTGGGAGACGGGTCTTATAAAGGACACTGTCAGGGGTTCAGGGACAGAGGCACAGGGTAGGCAGGAGATGGAGAGCGATGGGGATGAATCCCAGGACAGCGAGGAAGAGGATGACAATGACTCAAGAGATTCCATGAGTCTTTCCAGCGAATCAGAGGATTCCCAGAAGGGGGCGCCGGTGGTCAAGGCCAGGGGAGCCCCAGGGGGGACGTGTCAGGAGCAGGGGGCCAGCGGGGGATCCCAAAGTGGCAGCTGGGCGTCAGGACCAGCCTCCCCGCCAGAGTGCAGCGAAGGGGGTGGAGGTTTCAGTGTATCAGGGGAAGCGGCTCCGGCAGCAGAGAAAGGAGGGAGGTCGGAGCAAGCCACCCTCCCGGAAGGGGAGGGGAGTAGTGAAGGGAGCAGTGTAGCTGTTAAAAGGAAGGTTAGAGGTTGGGCGCGCGCGCCAAGTTCAAATGTAGAGGCGCGCGGAAGTACAGGGAGCCCGGAGGAGGGGCCAGGTCCCAAAGCCCGCAGGAGGGGGCAAGAGCAGTCTGATTCCGCGTCAGAGGAATCCAGGAGGGGCGAAATCCCAGCGGGCAGAAAGACCCTGCGGAAAAGGAAAGAGAGAAAGAGGTGGAGCAGCGCAAGCCTCTTAAACTGGTGCAGGGGAGGGACGGATTCAGAGGGGACTTCAGCGGTCTAAGCCTAGCAGACGTAGGGCTGCGCGCCTCGGATGTGAAGCAAACAATGAACTGCAATAAACACTTTTGTATATAAGAAGAGATAGGCGTTGGTCTTTTGTGAGCTGAGACTTGAGGCAGCCTTGACAGACACACAAACATCTTTCTTTTGGTGTCTGCCTGCCTACGAAATAGTCTCACAGCTAGGGGGAAAGGACACTCTGAAAACAGCATTTTCCACTTTAGACAATTATGTCTGCTTCATTCAGAGGCAGGGCATGATTATTTAAGGCAGAGAGGCCAGCAATCCCATTGAGTGATGTTCACACGTGAAAAAAGCTCTGGCATCCTGGTCCTTTGTCCTTTTGGCACTTTATAAAACTCCCTTTTGATTTCCTCAGAGGGCTTGAAAGCATGAAACGGTGAGGAAAGGGAAACTGTGAAAAATCATCCTGAGATTTAAGGCAGTGGCTTTACTATGGCTTGTGGCAAAGAAAGGACATCAAAACCAACTGGTCTCTCTCTCCTCTCTCTCTCCCTCTCCCTCCCCCCCCCCCCCCAGGCAGGGGATTTCTAGCCACTTTGGGGCACTAGTAACTTAAGTACCAAGGGCTGGATTCAAACCGACAGAGCCAGTGTGGTTTAGTGGTTAAGAGTGGTAGACTCGTAATCTGGTGAACTGGGTTCGCTTCCCCGCTCCTCCACATGCAGCTGCTGGGTGACCTTGGGCTAGTCACACTTCTTTGAAGTCTCTTAGCCCCACTCACCTCACAGAGTGTTTGTTGTGGGGGAGGAAGGGAAAGGAGATTGTTAGCCGCTTTGAGACTCCTTCGGGTAGTGATAAAGCGGGATATCAAATCCAAACTCTTCTGCAATCCTAACCATATCTACTTAGTAGCCAGTCCTATTGAATTCAATGGGGCTCACCCCTGAGTGAGGTTAGGATTGTTTAGAGTAAACTCAATGAAATCAATGGGACAAGATAGTCATCACTAACTGGGCTACTCTTAGCACAATCCTAACTGTTTACTGAGAAGTAAGTTCTATTGAATCAAATGAGGATTCAGAATTAGGATTCAACTTCAAAGTAAAAAAAGAAAAGACCTTCCATTATTCATACATGGATGGTGGATGAGTACTTTCTCAGTGGCTCCATTCTCAAGAAGCCCAGCAGGCTTACTAAAATTCTCCCCATCTACCTAGATTTAAGGTTCCAAATTACTTCTTTCTGAGACAACTCTTCTGCATTAGTGAGATATCACTGTTTCATTTTCATTTTTAAAATCTGGGTGCATATTATGGTGCCCACAACAGTTTCTCCAGTTTGCAAAAGTTCCCACAGGGCCAAAAAAATGGTTGGTAGTCCCTGCTGCGCCCTAAGCTGGCTCTATTTTGGTTTTGGCATATTTTCTGCTGAAGCTCAGAAGGTTTCATTCTTTTAGGCCAGGCAACTAAACAAAGGAAAATGGATTTTGTGGTCCTATTTCTTACCACTAGAAATAGCACAGCTGAAATCAGAATAAAATTAAAAACAAATCAGAACTAAGGCAATCTGAAAAGGCACTTGAATAGTTTAATGGTGTTAGCAAGCACTTTTTAGGAGTGCTTGGGGCCAGACTCCTTTTTAATTGCTTGATGAGTGCAACCGTAGGATTGTGTGTGTGTGTGTGTGTGTGTGTGTGTATTAATGTATTAATGTATTGATGAAGGGAGGAGAATATGCTAGCATGACTGAGCATCATCGTCCTGGCTTGACTCCAGACTTGGATAATTACATTTCCCTACTTAATTTCCTGCCATTCTAATTTCTCACTTGCCTCGCACTCAAAACTGAGTAAATAAACAGTTGCTGCATCTTTGGATGGCCCCAGTACCTCATTAATGGGCTAACGGCTTCCTGTGTAATTCACTTCATAATGTTGTACCCCACATCTTATACATTAATTGTGTGTTCCATTCACCTTTTTTGGCTCGAATCAATTAACGGCGGCTGTACATTTTGAACAGCAATCAGGCTGTAACCACTGTAACAGTGCGGCAAACACATAAGACAGTAGGGTAGACATGTGGCCTTAAACATCCATGTATGAACATCATGGAGCCATAGCTAGTTATGCCTGCATACCCAAAGGAGCATCTCCATCCCCTATCCCCCCAGGATACTGCGGTCAAACTCTGAGGGCCTTCTGGTGGTTCCCTCACTGCGAGAAGTGAAGTTACAGGAAACAAAGCAGAGGGCCTTCTTGGTAGTGGCACCCACATCCTATGGAACAATACTCCCATCAGATGTCAAGGAAATAAACAACTATCTGACTTTTAGAAAACATCTGAAGGCAGCCCTGTATAGGGAAGTTTTTAATGTTTGGTGTTTCACTGTGCTTAATTTGTTGGAAGATGCCCAGAGTGGCTGGGGCAACCTAATTAGATGGGCGGCATATAAATATCATCATCATCATCATTCAAGGACATAAACTAAGATTGGTCATCAATGATGAAAACTTAACTACAGACAGATCTCCTAACAAATCCATAAATTCTCTTACTCAGTAAGAGAAGCACAAGACACATGAGATGCACATCTCTCCAAGGCATGAATATAATAATTCAAATCTGCTGCCTTTTTCTAATGGTCTACACTTCTATCTGGTTCACAATAGGGCAGCCCCTTCTTCCAAGACGAAAGACAGGAGTGCTGGCCATCTTGTGTCCCAGCCTGCTCCGTTTTAGAAATTGTTGTCGCTTGAATTTGGCATGTGCCTCCTATTCACATGTGCCTCCTGTTCCCTGTATTTGTAAAATGGGAGTAATTCTATGGGTTCCCGCCCCTGCAAGGGACCCCTGGGAATTTAATAATCAGCAAATGTTGGTAATAGGCTTTGAAGGTGGGGAGCACTGAGATAAGTGCTCCGTCTTATCAATTCCCTTGGCATCATGTACCAACATCATCATGATGCTGTCTTTTAATATTCATCTGAATTATGCAAATCCAACACAGCATTGTCACTTAGATTGAATTAATATCTGCTTATTGTAACCCCCCCCCCCCAAGGCTGCCACGCTATTCTGGCTAGTTGAAACAGAGGATTTAGAAAGGCCTGGTATCTGTAAACCTTAATTAAAGCAAATCTCACGGCTTCATTGCTGTGATTTGTATAACAAAATGCTTTAGAGGCAGGGGGCACACTTCCACTTGTGTGTGTATGGATAACATAACCAAAACCCTATTAGTGAACCCAGGCTTCAGAGACCTGGTACCGACAGTATGCTTTGCAGACAAGGAAGCCACACTGGCATTGATACTTTAGTGATGTGGCAACATCCATGAGTTCACCTTGGAAACCATTCCTTTTCTCCCCAGGCTTTCCTAGTGAAGGAACCTAAAATCCATTTTCGTTTTCCTGAGAGGGCTGAAAACTTCTTAAGCTGCACCACCGCAAATCGGGCAAGAAGCATCACACCAATTTAAACAATGGAGATTCCAGCCCCCCAAAGAATCCTGGGAAGTTTGGTGAGAGTTGTTAACAGACTGCTACTCCACTCACCGCTGTGGGTTAAACCACAGAGCCTAGGACTTGCCAATCAGAAGGTCGGCGGTTCGAATCCCCGCGATGGGGTGAGCTCCCGTTGCTCGGTCCCTGCTCCTGCCAACCTAGCAGTTCAAAGCACGTCAAAGTGCAAGTAGATAAATAGGTACCGCTCCAGCGGGAAGGTAAACGGCGTTTCCGTGCGCTGCTCTGGTTCGCCAGAAGTGGCTTAGTCCTGCTGGCCACATGACCCGGAAGCTGTACGCCGGCTCCCTCGGCCAATAAAGTGAGATGAGCGCCGCAACCCCAGAGTTGGCCACGACTGGACCTAATGGTCAGGGGTCCCTTTACCTTTACCTTTTTACTCCACTCACAGAGGTACAATACTCAGAGTGCTTTAACCATCAGACGTTCTTCCCAGGTGACTCTTGGAATTGTAGCTCTATTAAGGATTCTCTTAACTCTTGGCACCTTTAAGAAACTACAGTTCTCAGAATTCTTTGGGGGAAGCCAAGACTGTTGAAAGTGGCATGATAATACTTTAAATATATAGTGTATATGGGGAGGGATGAATGAAGATATGGGAAAAGTAATTCATTTTAATTGTGTTTCTAATTACTTAAAAAAAAAAAAATGTTTGGCAGCCTTTTAAGGCAAAGCCCTCACGAGGCAGCTCAGCAAAGAATAGATCTCTGCATATTTTGTCTAAGAGTTATGGCAGCGAAAACAATGCTGCATCCTTAAGATTGGGGTCAGGTTTTTCCTTTGTAATGGGATTGTAATAGAAAGTGTGTAACAGAGGGCTTCATCAGCTACCCAGAAAAAGCATAGAATGCTGTAGGGTTTGACTGAGTGCAGAATTACTGTAAACTTCTTGATGATATCACCTTTTCATTTTTAAAATCAAGTTCCTAGAACTGAAAATTGCAGGGATGTGTTTGATATGCTTGTGCAGGCAATAACTAGTGAAATCTCAAAGCCAGTTAGAGGTTTCCTTTTTGTGAAAAATCAAGGTGTCCAGCCACAATTACGTTCTATGTATATGCTTGTAATTTGCTACACTTAATCCACTCTAGAATGGCAATGATATTTGCAAATTTCACCAGCTTCTATCGAAACAAAAAAAAATTACAGCTATTGCTTTAGTACCCAAAATAGTGAATGGTAAGAAACAGCTTCAATTTTAAATAAGCTGCTTTGGATCTGAAACAGATAATGAACCCAGAAGATCACAGATTGACTTGGTTCCTGAAGTCATGGATGCAAACCAAATGTTGTAGCAAATGAACACCCCTACTATGTAGATAGCACACACTACACAATAGTTGTAAAAACATGAGATTGAGAATTTTTGTTCTGTGAAATGGTGGAATGGGATTCGCTGAAGCTTCCCTTGCTAAAATGTAGGGAAACAATATTTAGCTTGCCCTACAGAAATGTAAAGTGAAAATTACTTGTGCATCCTGACCCTAAACACACTTATTTGAAATCAAGACTGCAATCCTAAACGTAAGTAGTATTAGGTTTACTTTACATCCTAGTAAACATGCATAGACTTGCACTCTTTAAGTCTGAATGAACTCGGTTGGATAATAGCCAGGAAGAACACACAGACCCAGGCTCTCCATTTTCTTTTCCTTGGGATCAGAAGAAAGTGAATGAATGGAAGCTGCCCAGCAATTTTTGACTATTTCTTTTTTCACTCGTTGCTGTGATTGTTTATATTCTGCATTATTTGACTGGCGAACCATGAGCTTTCTGTGCATTATTAAGAGTATTTCTTGGTATAGAACACCTCACTCCCTAAGAAGCAAAATACATCCTTTGCTTTTGTATCTATTCTATTCAGGTTCTCATCAGAGACCTGGAAAATGCCTTTCAAAAGTGCTTGAAGCAACATAGCTACCATCTGGCAAGCATTCTTCTCTCCCTTTCTTCTTTCCCCCCTAAGAGTCATGGTGCATTCTTACAGTTTAATGTAATTATGCACACACTGTGCTGTGCAGTCATTACTGATGAACCCAACAGGAGAGTTCTGGGAGAAGAATAATACTATCCATAGTTAGGGAAGTTTTTAATATTTAAAGCTATATTGTTTTTAACACTTGATTGGAAGCCGCCCAGAGTGGCTGGGGAAACTCAGCCAGATGGGTGGGGTATAAATAATAAATTGTTGTTGTTGTTGTTGCTGCTGCTGCTGCTATTATTATTATTGTTATTATTATTATAGCTGCTTCCCAGTTCAGTTATAGTTGCACTTTAAAAGGGGCTGGGTTTTTGTTCACATTTTACAGCACATCCAATTGTGAAAGCAATACATAGCAAACTGATGGCACCCACTCTCAGAGGTACATTTCAATGTACATTTGGCTACACATTAGATCTATGGCCAGGTTCCTGACCAAGCAAACATACGATTCTGTTTAAATGCTGGGTCTCTCTTAACTAGATGAGGATGAATGTCTGTGGGTTATGCTTCTTGAAAATATCAATGTTTTATTTTAAAATATGCTCTTTACATACATCAAGGATATGTACCTAAACAGCCAGTACAGTGGTACCTCGGTTTTCAAACGTCTCGGAAGTCGAGTGTTTCGGTTTTCGAATGCCAAAAACCCGGAAGTACTGCTTCGGTTTTTGAACGCTTTTTAGAAGTCGAACATGCCATGCAATTTCCATATTGGGTTTTCTATAAGTAACTGCTTCTGGAAGTAAATGCTTCAGTTTTCGAATGTTTTGGAAGTCGAAAGGTCTTCCGGAATGGATTACATTTGAAAACTGAGGTACCGCTGTACTAAAAATATTGACGCGGCAAACCTTTAGTTTAGTTTATGCCAAAGTCAGTGGACTTCCCCCCCCCCATTCCTTTTTTGTTTAGTGTTTCAAATTCTTGAATGCCAAATACAAACTGCTCAGAAAATTTCTTTACTGCAGTGTAAGTAGACTGAAGGCAGAAAGCTGCACCCAACATCTAGAAAGCGTGTTCTTCATGGAGAGCACGTGTTGCGGTGGGGGCCGACAGGACACTCCAAAGTTGTGGGGCGGGCTAATTGATCGTTGGCCACTGTTGTGATTGGGCTTCTCTTGTTGTTGGGAAGAAGTTAATGTTGCCATTTATTGATTGACAGCCAGAAATGCTAAAACTCCCTGCACAAGGCGTAGAGCTTCCTCTTTTCGCCCCGTGCATCGGATTGCCCGCCCCCCCTCCCTATATTTAGGGTTGTTCGCTTTGACTTTGCTATGCCTGTCATGGGGTCATCTGCTCTTGGGGCAGGGGCCCGGTAGGAATTTTGTCCATCTGGCTGATTGGCTGGGGCCATTTGGTTTTTGCCTACTGCATAGCAAATCGTCACAACTTGTAAGGTTGTGGTTAGGCATTCGTTTATGGTTTGGTTGGTTGAGGGGCATGGATTGGCTGTGCCTGCCCCTCTAATGCTGCTGCTGCAAGGGATTCCGTTAAAGGGATACAGGGGCTCACTATTGCTTTTGTCCA
Source organism: Podarcis pityusensis (assembly GCF_964106645.2). Classification (NCBI taxonomy): domain Eukaryota; kingdom Metazoa; phylum Chordata; class Lepidosauria; order Squamata; family Lacertidae; genus Podarcis; species Podarcis pityusensis. The sequence goes on from NC_138042.1 coordinate 27,210,698, forward strand.
ACCCTGTCAAGGGGCTAGGGCCATGCAAGAGCCCCTGGTTGCATTTGGGGAGGGATGAGGGCAGGTTCCCTGCTCCGTTGCTACCCCCAAGTGTATTCCCCTTTTCTGACTTTCGCAGGCGTGAGGAATGTCAGTCTGTCCCCCACTGGGGGGCAGATAGTTGCAACCAATGCCTAAGCAACCACTCACATTTTTGTATTTTAATAAAGTTGTGGCCAAAATTATGCCAAAAACCTTAAACAAAATTTCTGTGTGATGTGTGAGTTAATTGGGGTGGCCCTGGGGACCTCGACACGCAACTGGAACAGAACTATAAGACCCATTCACACCAAACTAACAACCCATTCACATGCGCAGCCATGTGGTCTATTTTGCCAAACAATAGGTCAGAATTAGAAGTACATATACACCTCATCTCACCCTTTCACCCATTTCTAAAAATGGATATAAATTCCAAAGCACACAGACTGGCTTAATTCTGTGAAAAACAGAGCTTACAAGAAATAAGGCCTGAGCACTTGATCAGGTAATCCAGGGATCCCTAATACAGCCCCACAAACTCCAAAATCGCATGTAAAGGTGATTTAGCTTTAAATCTGCACTTATTGTGCAAGTTAGAGGAAACAGAGATTTCTTAAAATGGGAAGACCTCAGTTATATTATTATGCCTGAAAGCAAAAATATTTCGTTGGGTTATTTTCTTATAAACACCTCAAGTTATCTGGAAAGCGGTGAAATTTGTCAGTGGCTGTGTATGAGCTCTCAGCCTAAGAAGTCTTCTGAAGTCTCTCACTGCAGAAACACACACCACTCTCTGCTTTTATCTTCTCCAATTATAATGCATTAGCCTGGCTGCCTCCAGAAAAGAGATACAACTCCTTTATACTATCTCTGGCAGCTGCTGCAGTTTACAGTAGCTAAAGTTCATTTTCTTGCCTGAGAAATGATTTCATTTAAATAACTTACTTCCTGTCAGTGAGACTGACCAGGTGCAAAGATTGTAGAAGGGACAGAATCCCAGACTGAGAAAGCAAAGTGGGGAATTGTGGCAGATGCAGGGATGAGAAAAGCGCAAGTTTCTTCTGCACAATTAGTAAACCTTTGGGTTAACCCCTCAGAGGCATCAGGTGTAAGGCAGGTAAGCATGAAATGGAGATTTGAGGAGGAGGGAGAGGCAACTAACTGCTAGTGAGAGTTTTAAGTATGCAAACATTACTGCTGAGCCAAAATTTCTCAGGCGACATTCTTTTGGGAACATTTCTGAGATTTTTCTTTTCCTCTCAACCCCCCCCCCATGTAGAAAAAGTCCACTGTGCCATTTTCTTCTGCTTTGTGGTATCTACCATTTCCCCACATCACAGCAGACCTCCAAGTGACCCTGTTTTCCAGGGATGGCCCCAGTTTCTGATTTGAACCTGAAACGTCCCGCTTTTCATTAGGATGTTGCTATTTTCATTGGAGAAATGTTGGAGGGTGTGGTAGGATGTCCATACAGTGGTACCTCGGGTTAAGTACTGTATTTTCATCACAGAAAATGTTGGAGGGTATAGAGTTATGTGACCCCTGAGCCAAGGAGATAAGTAACTACACAGTGGTACCTCGGGTTAAGAACTTAATTCGTTCTGGAGGTCCGTTCTTAACCTGAAACTGTTCTTAACCTGAAGTACCACTTTAGCTAATGGGGCCTCCTGCTGCCGCCGCGCCGCTGGAGCACGATTTCTGTTCTCATCCTGAAGCAAAGTTCTTAACCCGAGGTACTATTTCTGGGTTAGCGGAGTCAGTAACCTGAAGCGTCTGTAACCTGAAGCGTCTGTAACTTGCGGTACCACTGTACAACCTTTAGAAGACATCTGAAGGCAGCCCTGTATAGGGAAGCTTTTTATGTTTAGTGTTTTATTATGTTTTCATATATGGTGGAAGCTGCCCAGAGTGGCTGGGGCAACACAGTCAGATGATTGGGGTATAAATATTATTATTATTATTATTATTATTATTATTATTATTGAATAGGATGTCCCTATTTTCATCGGGGAAATTTTGGAGGGCTCAAGAATAATATGGGTAGTGACTGTCTCTCTGCTTTATAAAGCACTACACAAATTAAAAGCACTGTATAAGTGAGGAGGAACCGCAATTAAAGGAGCAGGAGCCCTGTCCTCTATTTCATATGTTAAGTGAAGATGCTGGTTTTTAAACCAGGAAAGGAAGATGGAAGCCCATGCCTGACATAATAGGAATCCAGCTTGGAGGTCCCGTTATTGATCAGTGCTCAGCAGCTACCAGCCGTACAGTTTCATGAGGGCCAGCAGGAGGTATTGATGAGTGCTAAACCCAGAGGAAGTACAGCCTGATGGAAGGTCACTGGGGCAAAGATGGAGGTCAGGTGCTGAGGTTTAATAACTAGATACAGAACAAGGGGGTGGTAGCAAATCCAGCTGCTGCAAAGGTGGGGGGAAGAGGGAATGAGTGACAAAGGAACCCAAACCATGGTGAAACAATTGGCAAAACATGTAACAAAGATTTAGGAGTTGGCAGTGCAATCCTAACCATGTCTACTCAAAAGTAAGTCCTATTGAATTCAGTGGTGCTTATTCCCAAGCAAGGATTTTTGCCAGACTGGCATAAGTTAAAAATGGCTCTATAAAATTTCAAACCTTCACATAAAGGGGGAATAAGTGGATGCACAAGAAAGAGGACTGACATTATGTATTAAATATAATATAATATATTAATAATGATGTCAAGATTCCATGCAAGAAAGTGATTCATACCGTAAGTAACATAATACTAAAATATTTTCCCCACATCTAGTGAAGTATTCTCTACTCTAAACTAAATAATTGTCTAGATCGTTTCAAGAAAAAAAGACGTCGGCTTTCCATTTATTCTGAAATACCATTACTTGATTACTATTGATTCTGGCTCTGATATAAGAAGCAATATATTCTATCAAAGCCACTTCCCAAATCTTAATCAACCAACTCCTTATGGTTAGTAGATTTGTTTCTCTCCACATTTTAGTCAAGCAGATTTTTGCTGCATTTCCCTTCACCTGATTAATAAAATAGTAGTAACTTCCTTTGAACAATGAACTCGAGGCAGAATATGTGCCCCCATAGTCCTTTTTTCTTTCTTTCTTCCTGGTCAGAAATGGTTTGTAGTAACTTTAAATAAAAGTGTTTACTGAAGGTTACAGTATCTGGAGCTTTTTAGTTTAGAGAAAAGGCGAGTTAGTGGGAACAATGACAGAGGTGTGTGCATTTATGCATGGTGGAGACAAAGTGAATAGGGAGATGGTTTTCTCCTCTCATAATGCTAGAACCCATGGTATTTGACACCAGTCAGATAAAATCAAATAAACAAGGAATATTCAGTGTTATGTTGGAGGCGGTGCTAGGAAACAGGAAATTACGTTCACATGTGGTGGGAGTGTAAATATGTACAATTGTTTTTGGCAAAGGGTATTTAAGGAGATAACAGAAATCACTGGGTTAAAGCTGACCGAAAGTCCAGAGGTAACATTATCAATTTACGATGAGGTGGAAGGTTCGCAGGCTATGAAGGACTTGCTCACAAATTTATTGACAGCTGCACGAATTATTATAGCTAGGAAGTGGAAGGGGCAAGCAGAATATAAAATGGAAGAATGGTATAATAACAGGTATGGGATATAGCTGTTAATGATAAATTAATATGTGCCATTAAGGTAAGACAGGGAATATGCAGGAGAAATGATTTTGAGGAGATATGGAGGGTGTTTGTAGTATTTGTAATGTTAAAATGGAAAAGCGTCAAACCATCGCAAGAGGTGTTGAAATTTTGCGAGGTTGGATAGTTACAATGGTATGGTCTCGGTGGTGGGGTGCACATTTTTATTCTTATTTATTTATGATTATTACTTTGTCAAAAAAAATGTACATACATACATACATACATACTAGAATCCAGGATCATCCAAAGACGCTGCATGTTGGAAATTTTGGGATAGACAAAAGAAATAATAATTATTATTTCACTTATAAAAGCCTCTCTAATCAACTTACAAAAAAAAATAGAGTCAAAGACAGCACAAAAACCAAGAGGATATGTTGCAATAAAAGTGCTATGATGACCCACAATCAGACCCAGCAAAATGGCAAAACTTCAGCAGCAGAAAACAGCTTGCTGTGAATAGCAGAACATGTCTCTTATCGTCCCTCCCACTTCGGCTGGAATATTTTAAGCGCATTCATTGAGGGCATACACAGTTCCCTCCATGCTAACCATGGTCCCCCATTCTTGTCTTTTGTCCCCAATGAAAAACAGCCGAATCCTCTGTGTTTTTGCTCCTCATCAAGACCATAAATATTGCTCAGAGCGAGACCTAATTTCTGATTTCAGAAAGAATTTAATAGACCCAGCTCTGGGCATGTCGTAAATGCAAAAGGAAAAGGCCAGTCTCTCTCCCCATCCTGTGAATGATAAAACATTTGAAGACATCCAGAGAGAAAATGATAAAATATTCATTGACATCTGTGTCATATTATTGACACAGCGTGTCCAAGAAAATCTAGATAGCCTGCCATGGCACTGCTTCCTTTAATTTGAGCCATGCGCTGGGAGAGCGAGGGAGCAGTGTGGCCAATAAAACTGCAGCTTCCATGCCTCTCCTCCCTCTCTCACAGCCTTATCATTCCAAAAGCAAGGCTGACTCATTAAGAGAGGTTACCCATGTTAATATCCATTTCATAACAACTTGTTTGTCATGGTTAGCATGAATTTTGCATGAGCGCAGTATTTTTAGAGCTACAAGGAGACATTTTTTGCTTTCCAAATGAGCCAAAGCCTAGGAGATAAAGTTCTCTGCTCCAGCCCTTCAAGTTTGCATTGCTCGAAGTCACTTCCTTTAAAAGAATTCTTGCCTTCAAAATTGAAGGCAAAGTGTTGAGTCCAGGCTAGTCCTTGCACAAGAGGAGTGACTTCTGCTTGTGCAAGAGAACTTCCTCCCTTCCCCTCACTGCATCCAAAAATGTTCAGCGGCGTTGGGGTGGAGGGACTCTCAGAGTAGATTTGGGGGGAAGGCAGGAAGCACCTCTGCGATGACTTAGATACAACCCAAACTTCTTGAACATTCAGTCTCAACCATATTGGACGCGGAGAGCCTAAAATAAATCTATAACTTAATTAATGAGAAATGATGGAAGAAGAATACTATTCCTAAGCAGTCATTCTTTTTACCATATTTTGGGATTGTGTAAAGCTGAATGCAGTCTGAAGTGTTTTATTGATGTATACATTTATTTTGTAGGGTTATATCCTACACTTCAGTATAAGCATTTTAAGATGGCTAAAAGTCATAATCCCAAACAAAACCAGTAATAACGATAATAAACAAAAGAATGGACATTTATGGGTCAACTCTGCAAAAGCTGGTTCCAATATTAGCTAAGCTGGTTTCTCTCTGCTCCAAACTCCCATCCTTTCCCATGTCCAGTCACATAATTCATTAAAGCCACATGTAATAACAGTAATGGAACGTAGGTAACAACAACAACAACTTACCCACTCAGAACTGCCCCACCTCTCACCTGGGGTGTTGCAATCACTTCCTTCCATCTCTCATCCAGGGTGATACTCTTCCACCTCATCCTGAGTGGGTCAGGTGTCTTTGCTCACACACAACTGGTTTCTCACACCAGCAAAAACCCAGGACAGCAATCCCAGAAAGAAAATAAGAAATAAGAACAGGTGCACTCATGCACTGACTAGGGTCACCAGGTCAGAAGTCTCCCAAACTCTGATATTTCAGGGGCCAAACCTGAGACGTAGAGGTGAGCCCTGGGATACAGGTTAATTGAGAGAGAGGAGCAGAGGAGGGCATACACCCTCCAGAATGTCTAAACTATAATATGCAGCCTGCTAGGTTGAAGCTTGCAAGCAACATGCACAGTCTTCCTAATATCTCATCAACCTTATTAAAGGCTCTCTCATCAACCTGGAGATTCAAGCCCACCACCTGGAAAGGTCAGGCAAACCTGGAGACTTCAGGCCAGATCTGGAGATCTGGAAACTCTAGCCCCACCTCAAAGGCTCGACTCCTTTAGGACCGATTCACTGGACCCTTTACCAGCAGCCTACTACTCTATAACAGTGCAGGCTTTTAGATCTCCCAAGAACACTAACTGTTGTCAGCTATTACAGTCTTGTCTTTGTTGCTGCCGTTTCATGGACCAGATTTTGCTACTGTTGGAAGGTCAACTCTTCAGGTGGTGGGGTCTCCTAGGAGTCAAAAGGGGGCAGGTTGCAAACCAAATCCTTCCACTTACTGGCAGATAGCAACCTGTTCAGCATTTCTCAGGTTAGAAAAGGAGGCCAGTCCTCACCCAAACACATATTTTCTCACATACATCTAAGGATTTGGCTATGAACTATTCACCAGGCAATACAGATCCTTCTTATTCCTTTTGTGTATTTTCAGTCATCAACTGAAAAGCAGCATTTTTTTTTTAAAAAAAGCCCTATATTATAGATAAACAGGGTAAAATGGTTTTCACTCTGCCATTGCAGAATCAATCATTTATACTAATGACTCCTTTTCTTTATAGCCTCCTAAATATGATGCTAAAGATCTGGTCCATCATATCATTGGACCCGAAATATTACTTGCTGCTTTGGGACCTTAAAACCAGCTGAGGACCAGTCAGTCTCTCAAACATGTGGGTATTCTGATGTAGTTTATGCTTTTGCCAAACACTTTTGTTTCCCCCTTGGGTAGATGTTGTCTCAGACTCTGACAAGCTGTCTACGTTGCATGGTTCTCCTGGGTACCATTTTATTTTTATTTTTTTTACTGACCTTCATAAAAGGGAGTTGCCTGTGGCTTTGCCATATGTCTTTTCCTCCAGAGCTTCTGTCCTTTTGTATGTAATATTTATGTCATTCTTTTCACCTTCCCACCTCAAACCATTGTTGATCTTCTCATTTTGAGCAGACAAAGGTCTTCCGCCATGGCTTTTTTAACACATTTTAACATCTTATGAGGCAAAAGAAAATGAATAAGACTACCAAGGGACACTTGCCAGTTTGCAAACTTATGCTTTGAATTCTGTTCAACAAATAAAGCTACATTCAGGATAAATTTTGAAGTTTTCACTTGGGCAAAACATAGGCACTATTAACTGCTCTTGTAAATAAAAGTCAAGCCTCTGAAAACGTATGTTGTTATGGCTGTTGACCATTGCTAAAATGTAGTGAATTTCACTTTTCATGGGTTATTCCTATTGGGGCGTGTACATCTGTATTTCAAATGCAAAGAATAAACAACATCAGCTACATTAACAATAAGCATAATTCACCAACCCTAATTTAAACATATATATTCATATAAACAGTCAATTTATCCAAATAGGTATTGAAACAAGACTGGCATTTGTAATACATATTTTCAAATGTGGAAAGGGCAATAAAATCTTCCGACCATTGACAAGTAGATAGTGGGTATTTAGCCTTCCAGTCTTGAAGTATAAGAAGAAGAAGAAGAAGAGTTTGGATTTGATATCCCGCCTTTCACTCCCTTTAAGGAGTCTCAAAGCGGCTAACATTCTCCTTTCCCTTCCTCCCCCACAACAAACACTCTGTGAGGTGAGTGAGGCTGAGAGACTTCAAAGAAGTGTGGCAGCTGCATGTGGAGGAGCAGAGACGCGAACCCGGTTCCCCAGATTACGAGACTACCGCTCTTAACCACTATACCACACTGGCTCTTTGAAACCATAAGGACTCATAGGACCCATTTTCACTGTCCTTCTGTTAATCCCCACATTTCAGCAATACAATTTAAAAGCGTGTGAGCATCCACAAATATAAAGCATTTTTCCAAAACAATGTTTACTTATTAACATGTATTTCCCCATCATCCTTTATTTTGAGACTTTTCATATCCTCCATTTGCAATTTGCAAAGGCTATCCATTGCTCTCTCTCCCCAAGTCATTACTTTTCCAGAGCAGCATGCCTTCTAATTCATAATGTCACTGAGATGGAGGCACGTGGAAGATAACAGGTCAATGTCTGGGTTTTAAACGAGAAATACCGGTGCTTCTGAGTTTTGTTTAAAAAGTTAATGTTCCTGAAATGAACAATTTTCAGTTATGTTTCTTCTCCAGCTGTTGTGGCAGCATTAACAGGCTCATGCCTTTTCTCCCTCAGCCTCATTTAATGACTGTAAATTACACCTGCAGCAACCAAAACACAAGTTTCGAGGCGTTCGGCAATTGGGAGCCATATGGCAGCTAAAAGCTCATCTACTGTTCATGAGAATTAATGTTAGAAGAGAGACTGTGTTGGGTATGTGGTGGGCGTCTTTTTATAGTGTATTATGATGTCTGCTAGTCTGGACATTTTACATGGCTTATTTTTTATGAATCATGGCATTGGTTTAGCTGGTGGAAGTTTGATATAAAGGGCGGACCCTCATGAACTCTCTGTGATCCTTGTACTTCTCCTATCTCATACGTGACCTGGAAAGAACAGCTAACGTTCTGACCCTTATAGCTGCAGGAAAGATCAGAGGACTAATCATTGTATTTTCTGGGAAGTTCTTTTAAAAAGAAGCTAAGCATGAACATGCACACAAAGCAACAGGTTTCTGTTCCAATATAATAGATAAGAATAAGAATAAATAAATTAAATAAATAAATTTATTATTTATACCCCACCCATCTGGCTAGGTTTCCCCAGCCACTCTGGGTGGCTTACAGCATATGTAAAAAAATGTGAAACATCAGACATTAAAAAAGAACTATGGAGACTGTATAAATAACTGAAATATTGTCATCCTAAAACTCCAGAGCAGTCTTTCCTTGACACATTGGACTAGCAAATTCCTGAGACAATTTCCTCACCTACTTTGTCATTGAGCGAGTGCCTCTTGTGTAATGTAATTAAAGGCCTGATTCACTGATCCAGAAAGTAGGCCAAAATGTGGGTTGTGCATACAGGGGGCTGAGCTATGTAGTGCAAAAGGACATGCAAACACATGGTTAAGTGGGTCACTTGGCTTCCCCATTTCTCGTGTGCTGGTGTAGCAGAGGAGAAGCTGCAAAAGTTAGAAATCTCACCTTGCCCACAAATTTCCTACAACCCATGATTTATGGGCAAATCCTGATTCCCTAGCTGGATTAAGGTGGTGGGGCTCTGGTGCTGTTCCCATAATGAAGGAGAGGTTTCCTTCCTAAAAGAACTCGTGAAATAAGGTACCATGAAATAAACCTTGTGATATCTTCAATATGGACAAATTTATTATGGCAGAAGTGTTCACGGACTACAAAAAAATAATAATACTCTGAGCATGTGCAATTTCACAACTCTGAGCAAAACACCTTGTTTTGCCAACCTTTCTAAATGAAAAAAATATACTCTGGGCATGTGCAATTTTACACTGGAAACGCATCATTTTTTTGCTTACTTCTTGTCTTGGGCCAATCACCAGCTCCCAGGCTAATCTACCTCACCTGGCTGTTGTGAAGATATGGAATGAGGTATACAATGGCTGCATAGGGAGATTTAGTGTTTGTAGCTCAGGCATCAAACTTTGGTTCCTTTAAACAGAACTATGCATCCTTGTACTGTAAAATACCACCCCCTTTCTCCTGTCCCACTGCCCTCATCCAGACTATGGTTCCTCCGCTGTGGTTTCTTGTTGAGGGGGAAAGAAGGCATTTTTGAGCTCTAAACACGCAATTCCCAGTTCACATCTTAATTTGATTCCCTATTCCCCTTTCCAACTATTATGTTAATAATACTGGCCTGTCACTATTCAGAAAGACTCCTGTCAAGTTATTCTGCCAAGAAGTGAGCAGATGAGCAGATGTTGACCACACTTCTGAAGCTTAACGGATACCTTGGGAAGTCAGGATGTGAGAAAATTTCCTTCACCACTTGGCAGGGCCATACAGAAGTCTAGCTAGTCCAGCATCTTGTTCTCACAGCGACTGACCAGATGCCTGTGGGAAGCCTGCAAGCTGGTCATGTAAGCCCCTCCCCCAAAACTGGGGAGGAGGCAGAAGACGTAGGAGGCATCAACCGGGGAACCCCCAGGGGAAGAAGGCTCAGAGCCTGAGGATTGGTGGTGGGACAACAATGAGTGGTCAGAGGGAGAAGACTGAGAGGAGGAGGTGTCAGAAGCTGGAGGGGCAACAGGGTTTAGTGAGCAGGAAGAGCCTGTGGCAGAGTGAAGTTTAGACTCTGAGGCTGAAGCAGAGGCTGGAGTTTGGGAGGGTCAAGAGGAGGTTGGAAATTAGGGGGGTCAAGAGGCTGCTGAAGAATCCAGGGAGTCTCCCCCTCCTGCTGCAACCAGCTCCTCTCCCCCACCCAAGTCTCTGAGAGAAATGAAAACAGCAGAACAGAGATTAGTTTTGTGCTGACACAGTTTGAAACTATATGGAGAAAACCTGAGAAAGGAGGAGCCTCACAGCTGTGTCATCTAGGCAAGACTACCTAGGAAGAGTTGCTGAGCTGTGGTTTGTTTCCTTGAAAATATTTACCTTCACTGGCCTTGCATGATTTATAGGGTTTTTTTGTTGCTGATCTATGCCTGACAATGGCCAACCAATAGGGTACTTTGCTTAGAGATCTTTTTCACCTACAGCCAATGGACGTTTGAGGAACTAAGGAAGAACCAAAAGAGGGTGAGTGGAAACTTTGTAAAGAAAGCAGATGGTAAACATCGGTTCTGGCAACACCTGTTAGAGCACCATTGTTAGCAACTTGCCTTCCCCCATGTTTTCTAATTCAGCATATTGCATGCAGGCTTGTCATCTGAAAAGGACTGTGTGCAGTTCAATATGTGCAGTGAATAGAGACACAAACATCAAAGCAGTTGAAGCTCTGGCTATTATTCATGAGCTAAGCAACAAGGTGTATTTGTTTCTGTTGTAGGGGATACTTAAGAAGAACAAACTGTACTGATTAGATGAAAAATCCATGGGTAATGGCAGCTGATGGAATGCTGTCAGGCTGAATATTTCCGTTCTGTTTTGATCTGAAGGCGAAGCAGCTTTAAGGCAAAGGTCACATCAGTTAAGAGTAGTCTTAAACACTTGAAAGACTCAGCACTGACTTACTGTGGTACAAAACCAATTTAGCTTCAGATGTGCTCTTAATGGCTGTGTCTGTCCCCCCGGCTCATCCGATTTTATTCAAGGTAACATTTTAGTTGAATTATTTATTACACATGCTTACATTGGTTGTAATCGTTTTAAATTCACATTTTCACTTAGTAAATACATATCATCCAGTGAAATTAGTTTCAAATTACTTACGCTTGGCTCAATAGCCAATGGATTTGTGCATTTGTTTACCCAGAAACTGTGTTAATGTGAATTTATTCCAGCATTTGGTCACAGTGGGTAGGACTGGATTTTACAGTTAGGCTGCAAGCCTATATACACTTTTTCCTGGGAGTAAGAACTATTTGAACACAGTGGGACTAAGTAAACATGCATACAATTGTGCTGTTAGTACACAGTTGACTTAGACCGCAAGCTTCCACATAGTGGGGTTGATAAAATCCTATTGCAGGACTCTGCTTGTTCTGACATTCAGAGGGGTGGGGAAAGAAATAATTCAAAAACAATTTTTTTCTTATCTTGAATGAGGAAGGTTTCAGTTTGTTGGAAAATCCATGGTGCAATAGTTTCATAGGGTTTTTTTGGGAAAAAAAAAAATGTAAGCAAACAGTACCCTGACTTATTTTCTTATTGGAACTAAGGATAAGCTCAAAAGGAACATGCTTTTCAGCTTGTTTCAGAAATCAAATGCTAAATTACATGTATTGGACTGTTATTTTATATGGAGGGTTGCTCTTTATTAGTTCTAGGTATTTTTATTCTACTTAAATATGTGTGTTTGCTTCTTGGACAAGTGTAAATCACCTGTTCTTTTGATGCTGTGAATGTTTTGAGCTGTGAACGCTTTGTGTCAAAATGTTATACCCATTAATATGCTGCCTCTTGCAGCTGAAATAAATAAACCAAACCAAAGCAAGTGAATGAATGTGTTGCACATCACACCCACATACACTACGACAGGCAGAACCATGTTTCAGTACCCTGGACTGCTTGAGTACCATGGACAGAGGGAAAGCCCCATCCTTTATTATCTTTATTATGCACTCTTCCCAACCACTCCACCTCACCAATACAGCATTTCTTTCTTAGCATAGTAGAAGTGTGGAAATAGGAAGTGTGACTCACTGGTCCTTTCTATTTTAGTGCTGGTTGCAGCATGCAAACAGGTTATTATTCTTTCCCGAAGAGCTGGTGTTTTAGGTAGATCATTCACTTTAAACTTACATTTTGAGTACAGTGGTTCCATGCTAAAGATTACCAGGATGAAGTAATAAAGCTAAAGGTAAAGGTAAAGGGACCCCTGACATTTAAGTCCAGTCGCAAACAACTCTGGGGTTGCGGCGCTCATCTCGCTTTACAGGCCGAGGGAGCAGGCATTTGTCTGCTTCCACAGACAGTTTTTCCAGGTCATGTGGCCAGCATGACTAAGCCGCTTCTGGCGAAACCAGAGCAACGCATGAAAACACAATTTACCTTCCCGCTGGAGCGGTACCTTTTTATCTACTTGCACTTTGACGTGCTTTCGAACTGCTAGGTTGGCAGGAGCTGGGACCGAGCAACGGGAGCTCACCCTGTCGCGGGGACTCGAACCGCCAACCTTCCAATCGGCAAGCCCAAGCGGCACAGTGGTTTATTCAGGCAGAATGAATGAACTGTGCACCATCCCATTAAAGACAACACAGGGACCCTCTGTGTTTGGGGATTCCCTGCAATCACAACTTCAAGAGATCTCCAAACTGGACTAAATGCATTTTAAGGTAATCTGGGGACATATATGCTATATGGGATGCTCCCATCTGAATATTATATTGCCAGATCCTTCTATATAGTGAGAAGGTGGGGAGGGGTATTACTCAGAAGGGTGGTGGGGATGGGTGATTGGCAGATAGCTGAGATGAGCCTGTTGACGACTCTTAACGACTGCAATAGGTCTTACAGGAAAAGGCAAGGGGTGAGAAGGTGAGAAATGGCTTAGTCATGTATAATATAATATAATAATATATAATATATCACCAGTAAATACCTTCAATCGACATGCATTATTCCCACCACCCTTAGACATTAGTTTGGGTATGATTAGGATTATGTGTACGACTATGGTTGTAGTTACAGGTAGGTAGCCGTGTTGGTCTGTCATACTCAAAATAAAAAAATTCCTTCCAGTAGCACCTTAAAGACCAACTAAGTTAGTTCTTGGTATGAGCTTTCGTGTGCATGCACACTTCTTCAGATACACTGAAACAGAAGTTGCCAGATCCTTCTATATAGTGAGAAGGTGGGGAGGGGTATTACTCAGAAGGGTGGTGGGGATGGGTGATTGGCAGATAGCTGAGATGAGCCTGTTGACGACTCTTAACGACTGCAATAGGTCTTACAGGAAAAGGCAAGGGGTGAGAAGGTGAGAAATGGCTTAGTCATGTATAATGAGATAAGAATCCAATGTCTTTGTTCAAACCAGGTCTCTCCATGGTTTTAAGTTTGGTAATGAGTTGTAATTCAGCAGCTTCTCTTTCCAGTCTATTTCTGAAATTCCTTTGTAGTAAAACAGCTACTTTGAGATCTTGTATAGAATGTCCTGGGAGATTGAAGTGTTCTCCTACTGGTTTCTCTGTTTTGTGATTCTTGATGTCTGATTTATGTCCGTTTATTCTTTGGCGTAAGGTTTGGCCTGTTTGTCCAATATAGAGAGCTGAAGGACACTGTTGGCATTTGATGGCATACACAATGTTAGACGATGAGCAATTAAATAGTCCCGAGATGGTATGTGTGATGTTGTTGGGGCCAGTAATGGTGTTGTCCGGGTGTATGTGGCAGCAAAGTTGGCATCTGGGTTTATTACAGGCTCTGGTGCCAGTGTCGGTGTTAAGTCTGGTTGTAGTATTATTGTGGGTTAGGAGTTGTTTAAGATTGGGTGGCTGTCGGTAGGCAATGAAAGGTCTTCCTCCCAGAGCTTGAGAAAGAGAACTGTCATTGTCCAGGAGAGGTTGTAGATCTCTGATGATGTGTTGTACTGTTTTAACTTGGGAGCTGTATGTGATGACTAGAGGTGTTCTGTTATTTTCTTTTTTGGGTCTGTCTTGCAGCAAGTTCTCTCTGGGTATCAGTCTGGCTCTGTTGATCTGTTGTCTAACTTCATCTGCTGGGTATTTTAGTTCTAAAAAGGTTTGTTGTAGATCTCTTAGGTGAGAGTCTCTGTCTGTAGAATTGGAACAGATGCGGCTGTAACGTAGTGCCTGGCTATATACAATGGACTGTTTGGTATGTTTGGGATGGTAGCTAGAGGCATGTAGATATGTTTGTCGGTCAGTTGGTTTACGGTATAAGGTGGTGTCTATGCGCCCATCCTGTATTTTTATAGTAGTGTCCAAAAAATGTATTTCTTGCATAGATTGATTCATTGTTAGGTTGATTGTGGGGTGAAAATCATTAAATTTCTGGTGAAAGGTGTCCAGGGTCTGTTGACCATGTGTCCAGATGATAAAAATATCGTCAATGTATCGCAGGTACAAGAGAGGTTTGAGTGGGTAGGAGTTTAGGAAACGTTGTTCTAAATCTGCCATGAAGATGTTGGCATACTGTGGGGCCATGCGGGTGCCCATTGCTGTGCCGCTGATCTGAAGGAACAGGTCATCACCGAATTTGAAGTTGTTGTGGGTAAGGACAAATTGGCAGAGTTTGGTGGCAAGGTCCGCTGTGGTTTTATCTGAAATGGTGTTCCTTATAGCTTGTAAACCATCGTTGTGTGGGATGTTGGTATATAGAGATTCCACATCCATAGTAGCTAGTATAGTATTGTTGGGAAGATTATTTAAAGATTGTATTTTCCTCAGAAAATCTGTGGTGTCACGTACATAGCTGGGAGCACTGATGGCATATGGTTTCAGAACAGAGTCCATATAACCGGAGACACCCACTGTAATAGTGCCAATACCTGAAATGATGGGGCGTCCTGGATTTCCTGGTTTGTGTAATTTAGGTAGAAGATAGAAAGTTCCTGGTCGAGGTTCTGTTGGTGTGTTGGTGAGGATCTGTTCTTGGATGTGTGGGGGTAGCTCCTTAACAATCTTGTTCAGTTCTTTCTTGTATTCTTGTGTGGGGTCTGAGTCCAATTTTGTGTAAAAGGCGGTATTGGAAAGTTGTCTGTGAGCCTCCTGAATGTAGTCAGTTTTGTTCATGATGACGACAGCTCCACCTTTGTCTGCTTCTTTAATTATAATGTCTGGGTTGTTTCTGAGATTATCTATGGCTCTCCTTTCAGCATGGTTTAGATTTTGTTGTAAGCGATGGTGTTTTCTGGTCACATCTGTTTGGATTCTGTGGCGGAAGCAGTCAATGTACAAGTCCAGTGTGGTATTGCGTCCATCAGGAGGGGTCCATGTGGAGTCCCTTTTTGTGTAACACTTTTTCAGTGGTAATTGGTGGTCAGTGTATATAGCCATTGTATATAGCCAGGCACTACGTTACAGCCACATCTGTTCCAATTCTACAGACAGAGACTCTCACCTAAGAGATCTACAACAAACCTTTTTAGAACTAAAATACCCAGCAGATGAAGTTAGACAACAGATCAACAGAGCCAGACTGATACCCAGAGAGAACTTGCTGCAAGACAGACCCAAAAAAGAAAATAACAGAACACCTCTAGTCATCACATACAGCTCCCAAGTTAAAACAGTACAACGCATCATCAGAGATCTACAACCTCTCCTGGACAATGACAGTTCTCTTTCTCAAGCTCTGGGAGGAAGACCTTTCATTGCCTACCGACAGCCACCCAGTCTTAAACAACTCCTAACCCACAATAATACTACAACCAGACTTAACACCGACACTGGCACCAGAGCCTGTAATAAACCCAGATGCCAACTTTGCTGCCACATACACCCGGACAACACCATTACTGGCCCCAACAACATCACACATACCATCTCGGGACTATTTAATTGCTCATCGTCTAACATTGTGTATGCCATCAAATGCCAACAGTGTCCTTCAGCTCTCTATATTGGACAAACAGGCCAAACCTTACGCCAAAGAATAAACGGACATAAATCAGACATCAAGAATCACAAAACAGAGAAACCAGTAGGAGAACACTTCAATCTTCCAGGACATTCTATACAAGATCTCAAAGTAGCTGTTTTACTACAAAGGAATTTCAGAAATAGACTGGAAAGAGAAGCTGCTGAATTACAACTCATTACCAAACTTAAAACCATGGAGAGACCTGGTTTGAACAAAGACATTGGATTCTTATCTCATTATACATGACTAAGCCATTTCTCACCTTCTCACCCCTTGCCTTTTCCTGTAAGACCTATTGCAGTCGTTAAGAGTCGTCAACAGGCTCATCTCAGCTATCTGCCAATCACCCATCCCCACCACCCTTCTGAGTAATACCCCTCCCCACCTTCTCACTATATAGAAGGATCTGGCAACTTCTGTTTCAGTGTATCTGAAGAAGTGTGCATGCACACGAAAGCTCATACCAAGAACTAACTTAGTTGGTCTTTAAGGTGCTACTGGAAGGAATTTTTTTATTTTGACTATGGTTGTGTAACATTATGATTTGACAACTGTTCTTCTTTCCTCTGGGGAGTTCAATCGGTACCATTTCAGTTCTACTTAAACTATTGGAGTGAAATTATTCCCCAACATGTTTTTCCCCTAGCCTGTGGCTCTCATCCAGATCCTCAATATAAATCTATGTTTTTTTAAAAAAAATGCTTATGCTGTTTGACTTTACCATAGGGAGATGAATAATAAAGAAATGCATTTCCCCTGTCTTTGTTGTGCTGAACACGAGAGCCGTTTCTGCAAAATTAACCTGTCACTCTCAAGCACTCAGATAAAGATAGGATAGTGCTCGAACTAATATGTGCAAGAATCCTACCTAAGGCTCCACGGAGCTGGAGACAAGTGAATGACAGTCCAAGAATCAATGCAATTGCCTTGTGATTTATTGAGATTTTTCCTTGGCCAGGATTCTCAATTTAATATCCATAGCAACCTTACGCGATGCTGTTCCATTTAGAAATGGAACACGGTCTGTGGAAAATCCACCGCGTTCAGAAAAGAAAAGCATTGCCCGGTACTTCTGTAAATCAAGTAGCTGCAAAATCTTCCCAGCAATGTATAGAGTTGTATTACACAGGATGTAGAATCAGCTATTGGAAAGATTTGGTGTCACCCCCTCACTGATGTGCTAGGTAGGGAGTTTCATTTAAAGAAATCATGGAGGAGTCTTCAAAAATATTACTCCCCCACTGCATTCTGAAATGGTACCATCCATAGTTCTCTCGTTCTCTCTCTCTCTCTCTGTGTGTGTGTGTGTGTGTGTGTGTGTGTGTGTGTGTGAGTGAGTGTGTGTGTGTGTGTTGCACAGCATAATTGGTTATGACAACCTTGGTGATTCATGGGAGATGAATCTTCCTGTTCTTCCTGGGACCATGTGCTCTTTCAACAAGCATATGTAAAGTCTGGGGGTGCTTTTGGATGCAGCTCTGCTCCTAAATTCTCAGGTAGCAGCTGTGAATCCCTTTTACCAGGTTATACAGCATCTCCTTCCTCAATATAAGACTCACTGACATCCATCATCGAAAATGACAAATGGACTACAGCATTGAGCTGTTCGCAGGGCTACCCCTGGAGATGTTCTGGAAGCAGCAGCTAGAGCAGAATGCTCCAAACTCATTTATTAAGTCTATAGTAGCTCATTTCTATTGGCTTCTACCACAACCAAGTCAAGGTGTTGGTTATTACTTAATCCCTAAATAACCTTGGGTTAGTAATGTATTCTGGAGCATCTCCTCCTAATGAACTTGCTTAGGAGTACTTCTCTACCTAAAGAATGGAATAGGGTGGTAGTAACGATATGCAGCTCAACGAGGAAAAAAGAGGAAGCCATGGAAGGATTGGCGGGACGCCGGGGGATGTGGAATAAAGATAACTAAGTTGTATGTATTAAGAATTTGAAAATGCAGTGGCGTAGCAAGGTCAGGTGGTACCTTTTGCGCAGCCAGAGTTGCAACGAAGAGTCTCCCTGCAGCCCTACAGCTGAGGGGGGAGCCAGTGGGCGGGCCGTTTTGGCAGTGGGAAGCCTGTGCAAGCCAAAGCCACAGCGTCTATCACAGATGTTGAGTGCCGCACAGCATTTTGTCACCCCCTTGGAGGTGACACTTGGGGCGAACTGCACCCACTGCACCCACCTTGCTCCGCCCCCGTGAAAATGCATAAATAAAATAAAAAGGAGTACTTCTCCACCTCTAGTGGAGCCCTGAACTGGACTTTCTACATGATGCTGCCACAACTTTGAAATCTGCTTCCCAGGGAGACCCGCCAATGCAGCTCATCACTAGGCTTTCAGCGCAGTGTTAAACCTGTGCTTTTTCAATCATTTTAATTTCTGCATGGTTGCCTCCTGTTTTTATTAATAGTGTCTTACTGGCCAACTTATTGTATTGACTGTAGAAATCACCTTGAGCAATTTTAAAGACAAACAGAAAGACGGAAAGGCAATGCCTTTTATAAATAAAATATTAGGATATCTGTAAAGTCAATTGCATGGCGAGGCCCCGGGCCCCGCAGTTCCCTTGGATAATAAACACACAGAAACAAATAGTTTGGGTTAATGGGGTAAATAAGGCAACATCTTTATTGGTTACAGATGTGAGCAGTTTGGCTTAGGCATTGGGTGAAACCAGACTATATCCTGAATTTTGCACGTCCGCAGGAAGTCTCTTAAGGGTCAACCACCGGTAGGGGGAGGCCTATGATATACATCAATTAAGAGCACCTCCAGGGTCCCCGCTGGGGTTGTGGCATGGCCCTAGCCCACGCCCAGGCTTCGTACAGGATCCACACCCCCGGATCCCTTTAATGGAATACCCTTATTGAAGAGGGGCAGGCGGAGGCAACAGTCTCCCCTCCCATTAACAAACTTACCCAATTCCTAACCCTACAAAGTTGTGATGATTGCTACAAGGTAGGCAAAAACTAAATGGCTGGTGCCAATTTGCCAAGTGGGGGAAAATCCTACCTGGCCCCAACAATAAGGCGACCGACATTAGTCCATAGCAAGGCCAAAGTCAAGCAACACATGAAAAGAGGGTGGGTGGGCTGGGTGATCCAATGAGGAGGTGAAAGGAGGCCGTCCCCCCCCCCCGTTTAAACAGCAAGCTGCTACTAGTGATGCAGCATAACAACATATCCATACTCCGCTGGCAGGAGAGGCTTCTGTACATGAGCTGTGAGACCTGATTCACAACCCTAAAGGAATACCAGGTGATCCTTCACAGGGAGCTGTGAAACCATTGGTCCACCTAATTCAGTGTGTACATTGACTGGCAGTGGCTCTCTAGGGTTTCAGGCTCAGTACATCCCTAACACTACCTGGAGATCCTGGGGACTGAATCTGGGACCTTGTGTGTCCAAAGCGCAGCCATTTCCCTTCTGGCCCGTTTCACCATGATTTTGTTCTGGGCATGCCCACAAACTTCTGACACTCCACAGATGCCACCACAATCTCTTGTCTGTCTTGTGAACCTGAAACAGTCAGGATCCCCCCTCTCCCCATAGAACCATGGGTAGAGGGAGATACCTTTGCACAAACATTTCCAAGCATGATCTACAAGCACCCTAACTTAGCTTTGGGAGATGCATCCACCATATTGAATTACTGCACCAATTTGTTAGAGTAAATATCCACTTAATAAGATTCAAGGGGAAAATATTCTTCAAAGGTTACTTACTCTAGAGAGACTGATTAGGAATATTTGCCAAACATAAATGGAAATGTTGAACTGCACCCAAATGCTATGATTAAGATAGCTGTTCAATCTGCTGGCACTTCTTCCATTCTTGTAATGGCCTGGTGCCCAAATGAGACAGGCAGGCAAGAAATATACCCAATAATGCTGTCATCGGATATAGCAGAGCAGTGACCTCATAAAGTTAGCGATTTCCCCTCCCAAAAAGTAAGTCACTTTCTTCTGTTCCAGCATATCACACAGCCTTCCC
Organism: Podarcis pityusensis; assembly: GCF_964106645.2. Lineage (NCBI taxonomy): Eukaryota > Metazoa > Chordata > Lepidosauria > Squamata > Lacertidae > Podarcis > Podarcis pityusensis. The sequence goes on from NC_138042.1 coordinate 27,230,820, forward strand.
CATAATTCAGTTTACATACATGGCATTAAAAAAAAAAAAAAAGCAATGGTGAAGGATTTAAATGGAGAAGGAAGTGTCAGTTATCCTAGCATGCTTCTTTAAAAGAAACAAGTTCTGTTAGTTATTTTAATAAAATGATACCGTAGAAAGACAGATAGGGATCTCGCACTTCCCTCCAAGTAATCAGAAGCTTTCCTGTGCATCTAGCCATCTTAACTTGTCTACATCACTATAATGCATGCACTTAAAACAAAAACCTGAAATGGGATTTCCTAAAGGGACATGCCATCTGAAACAGAGAAAGATGGGGTACTATGAGCCGAAACCTGCCCCTGAAATACACAACAATACCACTAAGGCGAGTTTCATCATTTCCGACTCATGAACATTATTGTTGTCACTATTCATTGTGTATTTGAATTATGTATTTTCAAATGTTGCAAATTGCTCCTGGGAACATGTTTGAAAAGTAGGGTAAAAGCGCCTTTAAAAATTGTATTGAATAAGGCTGGTTTTATATTTATGGAGATTGTTGATACATTTATTGAAATCAAGGAACGCAAACCTTTCTAAGGAAAGATTCTGCTTCCTCTTCTAGTGGAGTAAATCTGAAACTTCTTGGTGAAAATTAATGAAGTTACATCGGTTTTACATTTGGGTAAATGGCAGTAGAGCTTTACTGTGCAATTCTTGAATGGGTGCTAAAGCATAGTTTTGATTTGATTTTACAGTGTGGAACAACTGTTAACAAAGAGCATACTGTGTGTATTATCACTGCAATGAAGCCATCATGACTCTTCTGAATTTCAATGCAGTGAATACTATGGTTCACACTGGGATTCTGAACTGGCCAGTTTACAATATGCAGCCAGTAGGTCAAAATGTAGGTTTTAAAATGCCTTGTTAACACTGTACTTCCAGTAAGTGCACAGGAAGAGCATTTCAGTTGCACTGCACTTTGAAAAGCCCTTGCTGTGTTCTGTGGCAGGCAATACGTTAAATTCATTGTCATCTAGACCCTTCTGAGGAAATGAACTAGGCCCTCAAGACAAGGCCATTTACAAAGGAGGAGAGAGGCCATAACCATTTGCAAATGGTTCTTCTCCCTACTGGGACATCTGGTTTGCATGCAGGTTTAAACCCCAGTATCTCCAAGTAGGCCTAGCAAAGACCCCACCTGAAATCCCAAAGAGCTGTTGCCAATCATTGTAGTCAATATTGAGCAAGATGGAGAGTTTGCCTGACGTAGCATAAAACAGCTTACTCTGTCTCTATGAGCTGATGTTGCAATGTGCCTGGTTCATATCTAGCAAGCTCAGCTCTTGGGAAATGTGGCTTAATGCACCCTAGAACACGCACAACATTCTCTCACAGCTGTCTGTCTATTTCTCCACCTGGACCATCATTGTCTGCTGTGGTTCTACAGGGTCCCAGACAGAGGTCTTTCTAATCCCTTGCTACCTGAACATTTCAACTGGAGATGTCATGCATTGCATCTGAGAGCTTTTGCATACTACTCAATTATGGCCAGTTCTCTTTGTCCATGGAGTTTTCTTAGCAGGGAGGAGAAGGGGACGACAGAGGGCGAGATGGTTGGATAGTGTTCTCGAAGCTACCAGCATGAGTTTGACCAAACTGCGGGAGGCAGTGGAAGACAGGAGTGCCTGGCGTGCTCTGGTCCATGGGGTCATGAAGAGTTGGACACGACTAAACGACTAAACAACAACAATTATGGCCAATATCCAATGCTGTCTGCCATTACAGATAAATTCCTCTTATGAATCAAAAAAAAATTCTTGGGTTCCACAGACCACCGTTTGAAGCAATGGACAATGGCACCTACATACCCTCCAACATTTCTCCAACGAAAATAGGGATGTCCTAAGGAAAAGTGGGACATTCCAGGATCAAATCAGAAACTGGGGCAGCTTCTATAAATCCAGGACAGTCCCTGGAAAATAGGGACGATTGGAGGGTCTGCGCCTATGTTACTGATGCTTCCAAAATGAGATAGAAACAAATGCCAGGTTTGAAACAAGCACCAGTTCTCATTACTGATTTTTTGTGTGAATTATTTGGAAGGATATGTGGATGACGTAGGATATGTGGAAATGGCCATTCACCTCCTGACAGCTGCTAAAATGCTGATTCCAACGTACTCGGGAGTGGGGGGAGAATCCCCTCTTTCATTAGAATGGACTTTCAGAATATAGCAGTTGACAATAATGCATAAAGTAACATACTATGTCACAGCAAGAGATGATGCAGTGTTTGAGACCAAATTTGTTGAAAAATGGGCAGCTTCACCACCTTTTGAACTGAGAAATTCAGTGATGAAATCAGACTGTATTCTTTGGTTTGAAGATGAATTGTATTAATCAACTGGAAAACAATTAATTGCGATGGAAACAATACAGCGGTACCTCAGGTTAAGTACTTAATTCGTTCCGGAGGTCCATACTTAACCTGAAACTGTATTTAACCTGAAGCACCACTTTAGCTAATGGGGCCTCCTGCTGCCACCGCACCGCTGGAGCACAATTTCTGTTCTCATCCTGAAGCAAAGTTCTTAACCTGAAGCACTATTTCTGGGTTAGTGGAGTCTGTAACCTGAAGCGTATGTAACCTGAGGTACCACTGTAATAACATTTTAAAAGAAAAGAAAAAAGCATACTAGATGAAATGCTCCATTATGATTTGTTAGCATTTGGTTATGAGATGTTGAATTATTTAGGTTTGCTTTCTTTTTGAAAGCACTGGGCATTTGAAGCTGTCTTATAGCAAGGCAGACAACTTGTGTATGCAGCTCCGTATTTTCTGCCCCATTTCATTGTGGCCGGTCTCACCTTTGCTAGCTCTGCTATCAGAGTTCTTAATCAAAGCTACCAAGATTTCTACTCTGGATCTCAGCACATGCTCTCCCACTGAGCAATGATCTTTCCTTAAATACAAGGTTACAGATGAAAGTTGCAATATTTTTCTGAGCACTGAGCAGCGTATGTTCCATGAAGAACTGCTGTACCTTTGCTGTTAAAGGTTAGGAGAAAAATCTCCAGGATCCATTAGGCTGGTTCACACATCACTGTAAGCCGTGGTTAATGACTTGCGATGAACAAACAGATTGCACCCACTTCGCTTCTCCTGTAAGCACAAGGAGGAGGAACAAGACATAATTCTTAGCTTAGTGTGATACCAGAATTCTGGGACATGGTTTGCACTGCTCATAAAACCCACAACCAAGAAGCTAGGAACAAATCATGGTTGGTTCGCAGCAAAATAAACCACAATCCCTGGTTCACATATAACATTAAGCCAAATATTGTGACTTGTTGCTCTGCTCTCATAATGAAATTAAAGTATGTTCATGCTAAGCCATTAGCCATGGTTCTTCTGGATGTGTCAATAAAGCCATTATCACATTAAGAAGAGTGTACACTTTCTGGAAACCACGAAAATGAAGCATTTCAGAAATGAGCAGCCTTCATAAATATGAATCGTTCAGAGTATTACAGGAATTACTGTGTTTTTCACCACTGACTGATCCCTAAAGAGTCTGGCTAGGTTTCAGTTATCAGAACAGAAAATTACTATTTATAGCCCTAATGCTGCAATCCTAAACACGCCTACCTGAGAGTAAGTCCCATTAAACTCACTGGGGTTTACTTCTGAGTAGGCAAGTATAGGACTACACTAATGATTGCAATAAATAAATAAAGATGTTGAGAACCTGGGGTGTCGTTTTGCTCATGTGAACTGTGTGTCATCTCTCTGGTGCACACCTGCTACACAGTCCGCCATCCTAAATACAGCCCTTGGGTTATCCATTTATTATATCTTGCTTTTTCATCTTCAAGAAGAGCACCAGCCAACACCTCTGTAGGAAGCAAAGCATTCAACTGCTACTCACAGCATGCATTAACTAATACCGGCATACACAACCTGTGATCCACCAATATGAACACAGCCCACCAGCCATGTATGGCTGCTTGCCAGGGGCTTTGTAAACCCTCCTGGTTATGTGGCCTGTTTGGAATTGGGGGGAAACAAACAGGGGAGGAGTGGTGTCTCGGGGTGTGGAAGAAAAGGTCTTTCTTCTTCTTTTAGAAGTTCATGTTGTGTTTGGCTTGTTTACATCTGTTTCATTTCAATTCCATTTCATTTTCACTTGTTTCATTTTGGCATTGCATTAGTCATTTGGTGAGGTTTTTTAAAAACACTTTTAGCCACTGCTTATATCAAAAGCAGAAATGGGCCAATGTTCTTACCAGTGCTTTTTTTTCTAGAAAAAAAGGTGTTGGTACTCACCACGAAGTTGTTACAGTAAGTGCCACACTTTTAACCCATGCTTTTCTTCTAGAAAGAAAGGTGTCAGTACTGTATACCCTTGAATACGAGGGGTGGGGGACTCTGGTTCTTACTTGATATAAGTTAGCTCTCTTGGTTCAAGTGAGTTAAATTTCAGAAGTTAAATACTAGTCTCACATTTATCTCCAACCTTGATATGTGGAAGATATCAGTATCCTAATGTGCCTTGGAAACATAATTATTACGGCTTTCTATGAAGAATAACAGGATACGGTTAGAGATCTGTAGCCTCTACGCTTTGTAAGAAGTGAGACTGAGAGCAGTGCAATTGTCCTGAAAATTATAACTGTGGGAAGGTGCCAAAAATTCATAGTATCAGAACTTGCCCTGGCTATGTGACAGAACTCTGCTCTGTTATTGTTTCAACATCCCAATATCCCCTGGGTTTCTCTCCGCTGGAATTCTGGCAGGAATTCTGGCAGGAATTGTAGATTTTCTCACACTGGTGAGAAATTAAGCACAATATGCCATCACAATAATAACTTTAAAAGCAAAACAAATCACTCACTGTCTGTGTTCTCGTGGAAATTTTATTACTATTATTATTAAGTGGGGAAGAAATGAAAAAACAACAACTACACAAAACCAAAATACCATTCCCAGTTTGTTAAAGTAATAATAGGTGATACCCAAGCAAGCCACAGCTCACACAGGAAAGGCCACAAAGGAAAAGCAATTTTGATCATCCCAAAGGACAGACTGCCAAACGGGAACAACAACACCTCGCCCGTATTTCATCAAAAGGGTTGTTACACACAGTATCCCTCGAATTCAGCAAAATCCCTAAATACAGATGATGAGAAACACATCCCTCAGCTTTCAAAGCATTTTGGAAATGCATTCAGAGAACAAAGGCCGAACGAGCTTTCTCTCCTCCACCCCACCCTCACTCTTGACATAAGTAGGCCATCAACTTTAATGAAATGATAACAGCAAAATGCTGGATCTAAGCCAGCATTTTAAAACCATGAGCTGGAAATATAACGATGTTGCCAAGAATGTAAAAACAGCCCTGCCAGAGTCTCTTGACTTATATTTGGACATCATATTTAAAGACAGAGCATCCCATAATAAGCCACGCACTGCTATAGCCTGGGGCTTTAAACTCTTGTAGTTGTAGCACTGCCAAAGTTTGCTTTACTTTGTAAAATTATTCCTGAGCATGGAATTATGGTATACCTCCCCCCCCCCAAAAAAAAACCTCACATGGAAATGAGCTATGATGTTTACTCTCTGATACATGACCACTCACACCTATTATAAATTATTAGCTTTAGAACAGTGCCATGCCGAATATTTGCCATGATCCACTTTTTGTACCAAAATACATCCCTTTAGAAGTGGAGACCTGCTCATGAAATTAGACCACCCTCGAACTGAAAATAGAAAATGCATTACGTTATCACACTGGCAAAACAACAACAACAGCACATTCATCACACAGGCTAGGACTGCAAATAGCATGGTGTCGTGGATCATTACAGATAACCACAGCATTGCCCCTGCTTTTCAAAATTGCGTTTGCACTGCTTAAAGTGCTATGGGATGGAGAGGGCATCTTTCTGACAGGCCCTTTAGCTGCTGTCTATCAGGGGAACATAGTTTGTCTAAAACCTAGGGATAGGGAGTAAGAAATTGGGGGTTGTGGAATGCAATAAGAATTACTGTGGGTTTTCAACTGATTGTGTGGGCCCTGAGATGGATGTGTGTGTTCAGGTGACCAGGTTTTTGTCAATAGTAAGAAGAAATTCAAACACAGGTAAGGATTAGGAACAGGAGCAGCTGGCAGTGGGGAGATGGGGGTGCAGTTGCTCACTGAGACAAGATGGTTTGAGGGCTGTGTGGAGAGAGTCTCTTCCTTAAAATCCTAGGAGTTTATCTCACTGAAGATATTACTTGGAAAATAAATACAACCCAGGTGGTTAAGAAAGCCCAACAGAGACTCCATCTCCTCAGAGTATTGCGGAAGAACGATGCCAATCAACATTTGATGATCTCCTTCTACCTGTCAACAATAGAAAGTGTTCTTTCATACTGCATCACAGTGTGGTACGCTGGTTTGACATCATCTGATAGGAAGTGCCTACAGGGGGTGGGGAATACAGCACAAGATATTGTGGACTGTCCCGTGAATCTGCTGGATGAAATAGCGGAAGAACGTTACCTCAGGAGAGTGAGGAAAATTCTCAGGGATGATTCACACCCTGACCAGCACTTTCTTGATCTCCCGCCCTCAGGCAGAAGGTATAGAAGCATGATTAGTCGCACCAACAGGGTAAAGAACAGCTTCTATCCGTGGGCTGTTAGGCTGCTGAATGAAAAGATAACAACAGGGCAACTGACTTTCGGGTTTGGTGGGTGTGCTTCAGTAAACGAGGGAATTAAGACTAAGAGAGCTGAGCGGGGGGTGCTCGTGTAATCTTACTGTATACAAGTTGTACAAGTGACAATAAAGTATTTCAATTCCAATACTACACCGATCCTGGCCAGACTGCACAGGCTGCCAATCAGCTTCCAGATCCAATTCAAAGTGCTGGTTTTGACCTGTAAAGCCTTAAAGGGCTCAGGACAGCAATACCTCAAGGACCGACTCTCCCCATACAAAATGTCCCAGACTCTGCATTCAACATCTGAAGCCCTTCTTTGTGTGCCTCCTCCACATGAAGTCCAGAGGGTGGCAACACAAGAAAGGGGCCTTTTCCATTTGTGGAATGCTCTCCCCAGGGAGGTTCGCCCAGAGCCTTCATTATTTATTTTCAGGCCACTTTGAGAGTGTGTGGTGGAACATCCGAACCAGGGGCACAAAACCAAACTATATGTCGAAGCAAACCTTTTAGAAAAATAGTGCAATGAGTAGATTTAGAGGAGGTAAAATGGATCAGCATACACCATACCCTGAGTTCTCCCTCCCAAACCAGTCAGTGAGCTCTCGGCACAATCTTTTTAAAAACAATATGAGCTATTCCTTTCAGATCTATTATTATGCCATTTTCGATGGGTGGTGATATATATATATATATATCCCACAGAGAATGTTCTGCCTCCTTTCAATCTGTGCCACAATAAATGTTTCCCATTTCTGGAACAGTGGGGTTCTTTTGAAGAGGAGGGAGTACCCGAGAGGACTGAATAGCAAAGGCAGCTGCGGCCCTTTGACAAAGGAAATAAATAACATTGTCGAGCCCAGGAAAAGTGGGACCCCTGAGGGCGTCACATTCATTTCCTCCTCGATAGAATGTGGGGATCAGATTGTCGACCTGATTGGTTGTTGCCACAGCCTCACAGGTAGGGCCGTTGTTTGCCTTCAACAGGCCCCCTGGTTGCTGTAAACTTATTCAATTAAGAGGGGGGAAGAGAAATTGCCGAGCTGTCGATGGCGACCAAAGCATTAAGCTCGCGGAAGAGGACGAGGCCGTTTGTCTCAAAACACTGTGATCAGTCAAGAAATAAACCTGTTGGCAGAAGGCCCAGGACTTCTCAAGAGCACCTTGTGAAGATGAGAGCTTTTTTTTGTTTTTTCTCCTGGAGGTTTCGTGGGAAAGAGTATCATTAAATGAGGCTGTGGTCAACAACTAGGTAACTAGCACTTGGCTGCTCCTTGAAGTGTGACTAATGGAGATGCTGGAGAGGAATCCAGCTCGAAGACCTTGACAGAAGACTTCTGAATGCCCTTGTTCATAAATTCAAATCACATGGGGGGGGGAATGCTTCCCAGTAGTTTAGAGCACCTGCCATTTCCCATAGCTGCTCTTAGCAAGGATGCCAAGACCCTGCCCACTGCTGCTTTAGGAAAGGAGAGAACTTCTGTTCTTCAGTTCCTACACAACAATGTTCCAATTTGCAAGGGTTGTGGGGTTGGGAAGGGGTTGTTTGTTTTTGTTGCCAGAAGGAAAAATAAACACCGGCGTTGCCTCCTTGAACTTCCTTCTCTCTTGCATCAAGGCTGCAGCATTTTGCTGGCATTGTGGGGGGAAAGCGATGGCAAGATTTATTTACCGCTTAATAAAGAATCTCCAAGCGGTCCGCATAAAACAGTGTAGAATATCAATTTAAAATTAGCAATAGAAACAGACTGTAAAAGCAGTGCACATAATGAAATCACATAAAACAGACAAAATGGTGACATGTCTGGTTTTTAGCAGGCGTTGGGAAAAACAACAAATAGCTCATCAGGAGAGCAACTGCTTTGCCCCCAATGCTGGAACCATTTCTCATAGGGCAGTTGCTCCAGCCTCCAGATCATTTTGGTTATCCTTTATTCCATTTGGTTTTGATCTTTCAAAAACCAGAACTGAGGACATTGGTCATGCCTGCTTCAGAAATTTCAAACTGCTCTGAATGTTGCTGTTTTCGCTCCCTTTCAGTCCGACCAATAAGTCTACCAGGAACTCTGTGCAGTGGAGCAGCATATAGGATATTAAGGGTCTTATTGGGGGAGAAGTATAATCATGACCATTTCTTGCCATTATTAAATGTGGGGATAGAAAAATAATGCAATATAATCATCACACACTTTTTTTCTCTTGCATAGCAATTTCAGCTTTCGGGCAGATTATGTTAAAACACCAATTTTCCATTGTATGTTCATAAAACAATATAACCTTGTTTTCTATTGTTTAGACACTTGTCAAACTCCCTTCTCCCCATTCAGAGAAAGAGAAAGTTGCATTTTACACACACACACACACACACACACACACACACGACTCACTGAAAACAGATCAAACACACATTTTTGCCTCCTCACTCACACACAAAGGCACGTAAAAGAATACATTTTCTTCACAGTATGTTTCTGTATTTTATCACCAGAGCTTCCAGAATCCGCACAATCCTTAAATGCTGATTACTTGAGAATCTTTCCCCTCCTCCAGAAAGCTCAGGATGGTTTAAATGGGATAATCCCAATTTATCCTCACAACTTTCCAGTGTGGTTGGTTAGTCTAAGATGCAGTAGTACTTTTCATCATGCACAACCATGCTGCAATGCTGAATTGAAGGATGGCACACACTCACATGTGCAACTTATTTATTTATTTATTTATTTATTTATTTATTGATTGCTTATTTGTTTGGAACATTTTCTGCTACCTTCAGTGCAAGATTCTCAGGGGCGAGTAAATACTCAAAATTAATTGGATCTGAACTGACACAAAATTTATTATATCAGGTGCTCTATTACATACAGGGAAGACTCTTACCATGTTCATTAATATTTTTAAAACCCGCTATTGATATTACTGACATTTTAATGAATGACATTTTATCCTTTCTCTCTCGTTCTCTGTGTTCTTTCACACTTTTCCTAACAGCCCCCCCTCCCCCTTCTTTTCTGCCCATCATGCTTCTTTGTGATGGGACAGGTTATTGTTTGCTAGAAGTCTGGGCTGATCTCTTGCAGAGGACTCCCCCCTCCCTTTTCTGCATCCTCCTTCCATTGCTCCTCCCATTTCAGATTTCCCTTCCATTTCCCCCTCTCCAACTGAGTTCCCCATCACCATATGAAATTAGATTGAAAGCTGCCATTTAGCCACTCCAGATCTAGGAATAACATTTTGTAAGTGCATCTAATCCCTCCTTCAGCCCTCACATTCTCTCCCCGCCCATTAACCCCCTTACAGGGGTTTGCCCCTTCTTTGGCAGATAAATTTATCTGATGCTGGAATACATAATCCAGATTTGAAATATTTAGTTATCGTTGGGCTTAATTTGTTGCTTTTTTCAGGCTGCTTTCCCTGGCCTTTTGTTGTTGTTGTTTTTCTTTAAATAAACTGCTGTAAACTGCCCTAGGGAATCTCCGGGCATTGACACCGGAGAAATCTATATAAATAATAGGATCGAGAAAAGTAGCCTCAGGTCTTTTATGAAGCTAATAAATCAGTGTCTTTGCAAAGCTTACAGAATGCCTTGGAACTAAAACTAATCTAAAGAAAGTTAGGTGCCCTTACATCTTAGGGCTGCGCCATATGTCCACTAATTTTATGATATTCGCTTGTGTAGCTCAACTGAACTGATTTTGGGGGGTGATGGGAGAGCAGCCGCCCCATCAAACATTTGCATTGTTTAGATAACAACAAAATTTGTATACCATCACTACCACCCTGATGAAAAATGAGGTGTGACTGCAGTGTTTAGTATAGTTAAAAAACAAACAAAAAACCACCTCAAATACTCAATACTCAAAGGGACTGTCCTTCAGGTTTTTTGCCCATTACAGTCATACCTTGGAAGTCAAACAGAATCTGTTCCAGAAGTCCATTCGACTTCCAAAATGTTCGGAAACCAAAGTGTGGCTTTTGACTGGTTGCAGGAAGCCTCTACAGCCAATTGGAAGCCGCAGAAGCCCCGTCGGACATTCGCCTTCCAAAAATAGTTCACGAACCAGAACAGTCCCTTCCAGGTTTGCAGCGTTCGGGAGCCAAAACGTTTGAGAACTAAGCTGTTCGAGAACCAAGGTATGACTGTATTTCCTAGACTTCATTACAAACAACCAGAGATATTGTCCTGGGGTCTAAACAGGATTCCTGTTGGACTTCTGGTTCTCTTAGACCACTTTTGAATCCAACTCTGCTATCTGGTTCCATCCTTTGAACTCTGAGTCTCGAAAGTAATTCAGGAGAGCCTGAAGCTGCTAATCAAAGTTATCACTTGCTGCTGGTACAACTATATTTGTTGGGAGCTATATCACAAGTAGCCTCAAGTAGTAGAGGGCTAATAGCAATGGTTTCTTGAGCAAACCAGAAGCCTACGTCTTGTTCTTGCACTTATTAAATAGCCTCATTTTACATAGCCAGGCCAGAAACAATTCCCAGTGGTAATTGATTTTTCATCACCCCCTCTGATCTCCTGGCTTTCCCATGCTTCTGGGCCTCGACTTGAAATTTTATTATAAGGGGCATGATGCTCCCTGACCCTTTGCATCATTATCTTTCCATGCCTCAGGGCACCCAGTTCTTGTTTATTTATGACTAATGTAGAGAAGGCCAGCACTGAGCATTCTCATGGGAATGAGCCTTTGTAACAGTTACCTATCGGCTTTCCAAGGATTAGAGTCCACCCGAGGAATTCCCAGGAAAACCTCTACCTCATTTGCAGGATAGCTATGGTGGGGAAAGATTTGCAGAATATACAACATACACACCCACAAAATGGAACACACCATGTCTAGGCAGGGATGTAATTGTGGTGTTGAAAGCCTTTTTGCACTGGGCTCCCAAACTAGCTACAATAAAAAGTGTGTGTGTGTGTGTGTGTGTATCTAAAAAGAGAGAAAAATATAAAATGAGCAGATAAGGAAACTGACAAAAAAGGCAAAGCAGCACTAATGAAATTAAAACCATTGAAGCAGAAAGGCCAAATCAGACCAACAGGCCCAAACCCTGTCTAAATTTTTTAAGCCTTCAACTGCCGGCGGGAGACTATTAGAGAAAGGATGTGGGTTGCAGTGCCTAAATGCAACCACTTAGGCTTTCACAACAAGCGTGGGTGACATCAAAGAACAGGCAGTGTCTGTGACTTCATCGGGACTCCTCCCCTCAGAGGTGTCAACTTGTGAGTGGGATCGTGGGGGAAACGGGATGTCGCATGCATGACATCACACGTGCGGTGACATTGCATCAGGACATTGTGCCAGGTTGGAGGAGCCAGGAATGCAGCAGTAGTGCAGCTTCAATGGTTGGCAGCTCCTGCTGCTGCTGCTGCCACCCACTGCACCCTGCTTCGCCCTTCCTTCCCCTCTGTGGCAGGAGGAGGAGGAGGAGTTGGCCACTGAAGCTGCGATGCCATTGCATTCCTAGCTCCTCTGACCTGACTCAACTTTTTTGAACATTGGGGGAGGCAGCCGCCCCCCACAAACAAATATTTAGGGGACCCAAAACAGTCCGTCCCCTAGGAGTCAGCTCCCCTGCCTCCCCTCCACATAAAAATATTGTACAACCTAATGATTTGAGCAGCAAAATACAGCTATTTCAGTAGTGGGTGTGTGGTGGGACAGCAGAGTTTCTCTGAGCTCTCGATAGCTTACTGGGAAGGGACAAGGTGGCAGCAGGTTGACATGGTGCAAATGCACCAGCGGAGCCAATAAGCCACTTTCCTCCCGTGGGTTTGAATGCTCCAAGCTCCCTGCATACTGGTGAGGGGCAGAAAGTCAGCTATTGGGAGGTCAGGGGAGCACCACCACTCCACCATGTCATACACTCCAGGGCTGAGATTAGGTGCCATATTAATTTCCCACAATCCCTCAAGCAGTGCTTTTTTCTGGGGGGAAGCAGGGGTATGCATACCTGTAAGGAGTTGTTGCTGCCAAACTAGTAGAGCTAAGGCTCCAGGCTCACAGCCATTTCTGTCTTGTTGATTTATTACTAAAAGTTCAAAGCAGTTACAAGAGTTCAAACAAACGCGTCCATGCTTCAGTCAATCAGATGTCTTGACTGAATATTTGTGACGTCTTTTTCCCCAGCATGCCCATCGGTGCAGGGCACGCCTCCTATTTCCTTTGTTCTGTGAGTAGCTAGTTCCGGGGACTGGTTGCCCCCTCCCTATTTCCTCTTCTGAGTCGGACGACAAACTGCTAATGAGCTCTTTCGGCTCTCGATAATTGCTTCTCTCCCCCCGGTCTCTCTAGCTGTCTCCCTTTCCCTGACAATACCCCTAAGCATTTTGTGAATCTAACGGGAGAAGAAACTTTAAAAAATTAAGTTTTTAGTTTCTTCTCTAGCACGGTGAATCATCAGTTCCGTTGTTACCCCCCAATGGTGGCCTCATTTCCTGTCACAGTGTTTCCTGAGTCACAGATGGAAGCGAGCGTTTAATGTGTGAAGTAGGAGTTGGAATCTAACACAGTGATTGGTCAGTTTCATTGTTACCACCTCCAATGGCAGCTTCATTTCCTTTCCTGGCGTTTCCTGAGTCTCAGATGGAAGCAAGTGTTTCATGTGTGAAGCAGTGTGGAATGTGGATGTGTGGTGGTTTTACTGATGAAAGTTTGGCTTCATTGGGGGGCAGCATTTCAATATGAATAGGGAAATTACTATTTTTCATCATGGAAGTTTTCAGTATGGAATTTTACTGTGAGCTGTCAGCTGTAATGTGTGTTCTTTGTACTTTTGTCCATTTACTGTATTTATTTTTCCCGATTTGAACTATAAAATGGTGATTTTCTTGAGTACCCCTAAACATTTTTTTAGAGAGAAAAAAAAGCACTGTCCTCTAGCATAGCAACATTCCAGGACATTGTGGGAATTTGGGCTCAAGCACCTCTTGCTGGTTGTGCTCAGTGCTCAGAGCACTGTTCTCCTCCTTGCCTGCCACCACTAGGTAAGCCTGAGGAAGTCCATCAACAGAGACAGGGGTCAACTTTGTTCCAGGGCCCCTCACACCCAGAGCTGGCCCTGCTGGTTGTGTCACAAATTCTTCACATTTATTCATGTGAAATCTGCCACAGAGACCTGGATTGTTATCTGCATGAAAAAGGAGGAAAGCATAAAGAAGCCTTTGAAACCATAGCTTTAAAAAATGGTAATAAAATAATTGTCTGAAGAAATCCCAGAAGTTTCCATTTGATGGATTGTCAGAGAAATGGATTATTCAAGCAGTGGTATCCTTCCCCCACTCTTTGCATTTGAAAGATCAGGCTGGTATTTAATCTTCTCCTGGGACATGTATGTAGTGCTAATAAAATCTTTTGACTGTTGCTCATTAAAGGTGGCCTGAAACTTTCAGAGAGAGAGAGAGACATCTGGATACCTTCAAGTATCGCAGGAAGTAAAGGAGAGTTAGGAGACTGCAAATTAGATAGAATCCCTCAAAGTTCCATCGTGTAAAGCAAATAATATATAGTCAGTTTGAGTGTTCAGAGTTTCTCACATCACAGATGATGTGAAATACCTGTGATGCAGCTGTTGGAGAAGTAACAGGTGATATAAGGCTTCATGTGTCCATACACATCTCTCCCCCGCTTTTGCAAACCTTTTTGCATGTTGCACTACGTGTTTTATCAAAGGGGGGTGCCCATTCCTGTTCACTTCACAAATATCTTCTTTGGCGATCACTCATAGCCGAGTAAGATTGTCTTCCATAAACACGGTTTTAACAATGAGTCTGTAAGTGACTGTGGAGGCCAATTCTGGACCCACACATCCTTCCACAGTGGGGACATTGGGAGTTGGCGGGAGTTGATCACGGTGTGGATTTGCCAAGCATGCCTTCCTCTTAGCACGTTTCTCCCTTGCGTCCTGAGTTTGAGTGTCTTCAAAGCCCATGACACCTTTGGTTCTCCAACTGGAGCACTCACAGGCCAGTGCTTCCCAGTTGTCAGTGTTTATACTACATTTTAAAGATTTGCCTTGAGACAGTCTTTAAACCTCTTTTGTTGACCACCAGCATTATGCTTCCCATTTTTAAGTCTGGAATAAAGTAGTTGCTTTGGAAGACAATCATCAGGCATCCGCACAACATGACCAGTCCAACAAAGTTGATGTTGAAGAATCATTGCTTCAACACTGGTGATCTTTGCTTCTTCCAATGATATTAGTTCGCCTGTCTTCCCAAGTGATGTGTAAAAATTTTCAGAGACACCGTTGATGGAATCTTTCGAGGAGTTGGAGGTGGCGTTTATAAGTGGTCCATGTTTCACAAGCATACAGTAAGGTTGGTAGTACAATAGCTTTGTAAACAAGCATTTTGGTTTCCCTGTGAATGTCCCAGTCCTCAAACACTCTGCACTTCAATCGAGAGAAAGCCGCACTCGCAGAGCTCAGGCGGTGCTGGATTTTGGCATCAGTGTTGGCCCTTGTGGAAAGATAACTGCCTAGGTAGGAGAAGTGATCAACATTTTCCAACGTTACACCATTGTGTTGGATTTGTGGCACGTGGAACCCACCCATAGTAATTGGAAAACTACTGCCTAACATAGGCTGAGTTGATTGGAGAGGCTGGGCATTTGGAAGACTTGGGACTATTTCCCATCCTCTTCCAATAATTCATGGTTTTCATTTAACAGCTTTCCAACATTAGCACTGCAACTCAGCACAGAACTACTGCACCAACAGCAATTCAATGTCAATTTTACATTGTAGAATTCTATGCCATCACTATCCTACATTTGCAGGTACACTTCTTTACTACATGTACATAAATGCTGTAATTCCAACCATTTGCCTGCACATGTATTTTGAAAATGCACCTATTTCTGAAATCTTGTTTATCTTGAATAAAATAACAATTTCCTTTCTGCATCTTGCTAATGATGTGTTGAAGGTGCTATAATCACAGCTATTTCATCAGATCTTAATAGAAAGCCTACATAATCACACAGTGTTTCATTCCGTACAGTCGTGCAAATAAAACCTCCTTGGTGCAAGCAAAACATCTTGGATTTTCAGGATTAGTAGCTCGGTGTCAGCATACATAATAGAACTGTACTCTACAAAGGGCAAAACACGCTCCAATTAAATCTGATTGCTAAATCAGACAATTGGTAATTGCTAAATGTCTACAGTTATTTTACCCAAATGACTCTGAAAGTTAACCAAGTTATTTCTGGCCAGTGAAAAGGCAAAGGGCTGTAGTTTCTGGGCGGAATCCCTAGCATTTCCAGGTATGGCTGGGGAAAAATCCCTGTCCAAAATCTCAGAGAGCTTCTTCCTGTCAGTGTAGTAGTAGTGGATGGTGTGGTCTTGACAGAAGCCCTCAGCCGACCTCCTAACGGTTGGGTCACTGCTGCATACCAGGAAGGAGAGTGGTGAGGCAGTGCAAACTCACTAGGAGAGACAATCTGATGCTCCTGCCAGTGTATTTGGACTGCTCCAACCTCCTCCTCGTCCCCCCTCTATCAGCATGATTTAAAGATCTCCTCTTGGACATATTCAGGCCTTTGACCACAGATGCAGAAATACAGGCAGAATGAATTAAAAGCAGTATACCAAGTTTTTGCCAACCAGATAGAGAAAAAGCCGGTGGTGATTCCACTGGGAGAAAATGCTAATGTGAGAAGCAAAAGAGGTTTTATTATGAATCTGTTAATAGCTGCTAAAATCTTCTTAGTGCAACACTAAAAATTACATTCTGTTACCCTCAAGGAAAACAAAGCAAGGAAAAAAACAAACCTGGTGAGGTACAGACATGGAGAAACTGTTATGTTTATGCTGTTTTACTACTAATAACCATGGGGGGGGGGGGAGTAAGGTCAGATTGCAGCAGCAACAGCAGCAACAACCATGCATTTTAAGAGTGTTTGTTTTAAAGGCTTTTTCATATCTTATAGTAACTAGTGCCAAAGCTATTGAATCAGGACACAAACAGTGTGGTTTTAAGCAAGTGGGCTGGCCTTTCCAGCGTGAATACTAAGTACATAGGGTAGGCATGCAATATTCGAACCATAAATACAGTGGTACCTTGGTTTAAGAACTTAATCCGTCCCGGAAGTCCATTCTTAAACCGAAACCATTCTTAAACCGAGGTGCACTTTCCCTAATGAGGCTTCCCGCCACCGGTGCCCTTCCACCATTCAGCTTCCGTTCTTAGACCGAGGTAAAGTTCTCAAACCGGGACACTACTTCCGGTTTCGCTGAGTTCGTAAACCGAATCGTTCGTAAACAGGACTGTTCTTAAACCGAGGTACCACTGTACAGATGTTCCTAAGGCAGAGAGGGTTTGTGGCCCTCCACATGTTGTTAGATACCAACTCCCACCATCTCTGAGCATTGGCAATGCTGGCTGGGGCTGATGGGAATTTGTCCAATGACACCTGAAAGGTCACAGGTTTCCCATCCCTGTGAGGAATGGTCACTTGTAGTCTGAAATATGGTAGCGGGGAGGCAGTACCCTCTGTTCCCTCCCTAAATGGCAGTCCTCCAGCTTCCACAAGACAACCAGAACTGCACCCAATACTTGTGTGACATAACACAGAAGATGTCCAATGATATCAACATGCACAAGTTCATGAATCCATCTCCAGCTGAGCATCTGCCCCATTTTCTCCATGAACACATCCCAAGTGGCACTAGAAATGGATAGATCTGTCTGTTTTAGTTTCTCTCACTTTTTCAGTCTTCCAACCTTTACTTGCCCACATTTCCATGGTAATTTCCATTAAAAAAAACCAAACCAAAACCCCATGAGAATCTGAGCATCTTAATGCCGATTTCTCTATATACACATTTGTATGCCGTTGTCACTAATATGATGTTATTTTCACACACATGCATTTAAATGCACCCCCCCCAATGAATACATTTTTGTACACATTGTTTGGAAAACTGCATTGCAAAATTCAGAGAAGTGCAAATTTCGAAGGATCCTTGTATCTTCAGTGCATGTATTGGTTCAAGGAGTGTGAATGAGATGTTTTGGTTGCATTTTGATGAGAAACTAAGGCCCTTTCTCTAACTGGCACTAAAAAACCCTCCAACTTTTCATCAGTTTGAAAAAGCAGGGTGGGGGGACTGCTACCTGCAACAACAGGCTCCCTCCAACTGGGAGGAAAACTGACTCCAAATTAAGGACCCTGACCTGCCCCCCACAACCTCAGCAGTCTCTAATGGCAGAAATCTTGGAAACTCGGCTCACAAATGGAATAAAGCAGAAGGCAGGCACAGTTGGTCCCTCGACATTTTGTGCAGAAGCAGCAGGACTGGGGGGAAAGGCGGGGAAGCTTTCCTTTGCAGAGAAAGATGACAGCAATGACAAGACGGTTCAGGTAAAGGTTTGCTTATTATTTCTCATGCTGCACACGCTTTTCACTGTGTCAGCACATAAATATGTTTGTTGCTCCTCTGCTGAGTTGTAGCAGGTGTACGAGGTCGTGCAGGTCAGGTTCTTGGCAGAGGAGAAACCGCTGGTGCGGCGCCTCATTTTGTGTTAAGCGTCATTTGTTTTATTTATACCTGTGCAACTGCTGGGGAGCAGAGGTGTTTGCAAGCAGAGGAGAGGGGGAATCTATCCTTTCAAGATGCTGAACGCAATCATGGAAGCCGAGCAGCTGCTGAACTTAAAAGGTTGGTCCTAAGCAGTCAGGGATGAGGGGAGCTGTTTAACAAACTGGATCCCCCAAATGGAGAGCATCCCAACAAATTGGAGGGTGGGGGCACAGAACAACAAAGACTGAGCTTGCTCTTTGGGCACAGAATGCTGACTGGTGGCAGTCCAGTCCCAGGAACATTAGAATCTTGGGTTTCTCCATTGATATCTATGGGGATCTGCATCATTCATCCCTTGGGAAATTTTAAAATAGGTTTATGCTTCAAAAATGATTTTTTTAAATAGGACATGCAGCCTGCCAAAAGCACAGATGAAGGGCAAAACTAACAGCTGAGCCAGGATCCAGTTCTCACCAGCATGCATGTTTTATCCACTTCAGTTGTGAAAGTGGATGGAAGTCCATAATTTGATGTGAGATCTGCTTTCCTGTTACGTCTTACTATGTCCTTAGACTGTGCCCTACTATGCCGCAGTCTCTGTTACAAATCTTGCACATTCTATTTCAGCCCTCATTTGGTTTTTAACTTTAAGGTTGAATAAACCAATTGAAGTAAGTCAATTATTACACTCGGATCCATCCACACTCCATTTAGCTTATGAAATTGAAATCCCTCTTCCTACAGCTAACTCGTCTTTGTTTTCCCCGCTCTGGAACACAAAAGTGTACAAACAGCAGCATACATCCCCCCCCCCCCGACTTTGATCACATGCTAAGATGCATGCTTGTTTTATTCTTAGGTGGCAGCTGAGGTTTTCAGAATGTGTTCCAGGGAGCCCTGGAGTGGCTTGGACTGCAAGCTGACCAGGTGTTCTTCAATGGGTCACGGAAACTGCCTTCAAGGAAAGATGGTTCGGCCAGCACAGCTGATCTCCTCCAAGCATGAGAGTTCTGGGGCACACTCTCTTAAAACCCAGCAGTAATGGTGCAGCCCAGGGGGTCTTCCTTGTGCTCTGTGTGAAATTATAGCCATTGTAAAACTTTCCATAGAATGCTTTGCAATACATAAGGATTTCTAAGCAGCCAACATGCAGTTGGAAGCAGTGTCCGGGTGGAAAACGCTGAAATGTCCTTGAAAATCTGGATGTATGGCAACCCATGTCTGATGTCTAGATTTTGCCAAATTTCCTTAAAAATAGCTCTAAAACTTCAATTTTGTTTGATATTTTGCAATTAAAGAACATTTTTGTCTGGATTTTCACTTTTTGAAATATGGCAACCCTAGGTTTCACATCCAGCTTTGTAACCTGAGTTAAAAATCACAGTTTCTCAATCTGGATATGATGGTAGACTGTAGCTATATGATTTATGTAGAGAGAACATGACTATGTGAAATTACTCTAATAGCTTTCAGTCATGTGTGCATGTATATAGAGTATATAATGGCTGCAGTTAATTAATGAAATTAATCAATTTGCATAGAAATTTATTTAAAGGTGTCTCGGTTAATTGGGCAACACATTTTTTTTTTAAGAAAAGTTAAATACAGTAAGTTACAAAAAACAGTACATGGAAGGCATGCATAAAAGAATGCCTTCTAAGTTGGTTCCTGGTGGGATATGTCAGGGAAAGCAAACATTGTTGAACTTTAACTCCCACCTCCAGACATTGGTGGACTTTAACTCTCACCATAGCTACCCAGCATGGCTAGTGGTCAGAGATTATGGCAAATGTAGCTCAGTCATATCTGTAGGGGACTACATCAGCTGCACCTTTCGTATGTACATGCTGTCGCACAGCTGCAAATTAATCAAGCAGTCTTCTTCATAAACAGAATAAAAGTTTACTTGAGAAAACAAACTTGTTCAGAAACAGCATAGTCAAAGAGCATACACAGAGTGCTCATAGCAGCTATCTTAGTCTTCACAGAGGCACAAATCTTAGTTACTGATTAACTGGAGTCCTGGAGTCACTCTGTCTGCAACAACACACTCACATACTGAGCCAAGACTGACTCAGACTCTGAAGACAGACTGAGGCCCAGAGAGATGGCTGGTCACATTTATAGGGAACCCAAGATGAGTCACGAGTCACAGTGACGTGACAGTTTACTGCTAACAGTTACAGCTAGCAGGCTTGAAATGATTCTGTAGACCTTGCCTTACTGTTTCTGCTCTTAAGAACTTTTGTCTCATGACACATGCATCATCTAAGGGGAGGAGTAGTACCTCTGGTGAGGGACATACTGTGCTTCTTCTGGGGTAGTTTCTCCATTTCTGGTCCACACCCTGCACTCAGCCCTCACCAGTGGCTCCTAAAAGCTGTCAGCATGTGACAGCGGCCACACTCCAGAAAACAGCTTCAGCTGGCTGGCTAAACCTTGATGACTTCCCCTGCATTTGAAGACAGGCCCCAGCAGATTGAGCGGAAGAGACCAATAGTGGGTCCAACGGCCAAGAAGGTGGTTTCTGCACATGCTGCAGAGAGATGTGAGGGGCAGATGGGGCTCATCCAGCTGGGAAGGTAGCCCATCCAGGAGAAGAATGACTTTGATCCTAAACCTTGTGGGATATCTTCAGGAGGAGAAAAGGCTAAGGAGTACACCTGACAAATCTGGAGTGGAGTCCCTATTACGGTTGGGTGATACTTTGTACGCCTCCTTCTGGCAACTCCTGCAGCGCCATATGTATTGCTCTGCTTTCCTTTGGACAACATGAGTGAGGCCAAGAGGGGTCTTGTTTTCCGGGCACTGGTAAACCATGCTACACCACTGGAACTATTTTGCTCAATTCTCATTTAACTGCCATTAGAGTGCTTTCTTGGGGGGGGGGGTGATATTTTGCACGCATAATATTTATGTCCTTTTTGCTTGCTCATTTGCAAATATTTGTTTGAGGTCTGTGATCGTTCAGGTCAGTGAAGGACACAATACTGAGTGAGAAAAGAGATTCATCTTCAAAAATAAAAATGTGTAGAAAGCGGAACGCATTTGTCACGGCTTCCTCTTCAATACACTGTAGCAGTAGACATGTTTCCTCGACGCATACACGCAACTACCATCTGTGCATATTCCCTCAGAGAGTACAGAAAAGATGGAAGGCTGCAATTAGATTTTTTTTAAAAAATGCTCAGTTTTATGTAGAACATGCCAATACAGCATGCCAAAGAAGAGTTTTTCCTCCCTCCTATCTTCCTGTACACTCTCTGTAGCTTAAAGATTTCCCATCATTTAATGTCACACTGTTCTGCGCTTCCATTTCTCTGGAACCACGATAACCAGCTTTAACCAAAGGGCAAGGGGAGATATCACCCAGAGATGCACTTTTATTGGCTCTGTGATCTGATGGATATCGGTGTCTTCCGTCAAAGGATTTATTAACATTTTGTTAACTGAGATAGCATTGTGGAGGCGATGCATCCCTGTTAGGATATTCTCATGAGAGAAGAGTCAATTACATAGGCTCCAGATCTAATCTGGCATTGAACCAGACATTTTTTTGCTATAATGCATTCCATAATGGAAACGTTTGGCATATCAGGGGGAGTGCAGTTAAAAGCAGGAGTGGGCACAGCCAAAGAAGATTGGAGCAGGATCATACCCCCACAGTTTCTGACAACCTCACAGCTCCCTGCACTTTCACACTACTGTGTGAGACTGTTAAAAAGGCCAAAATGTGAAGAACTATTCACAAAAGGATTGGAAAAACAAAAATAATTTCCAGACAGCTCAGCTGTAATTTTCACTGTTCCAGTCCAGGAAGAAAAGACCTTTAAGGATCCTTCCTATTTTTTTTTCTTTTTAAAATTCATATTTATTTAAAAGCATTTATAAACTACTTAATATTTTTAAAATCTCTAAGCATCACACTTTTTTAAAAAAAATTCATTAAAAATACAGCCTAAATCCAGAAAAACAGCAATATAAAAGCAGATAAAACAGGAATAAGGGGATTCAGACACTTAAAACAGGCTCCATTCTTAAGGGTCAGGGAAAGCCTGGGTAAAATGGTACATCTTTTAGAAGCAGGGCTGTCTTAAGCATATCAGGCGCCAGGGTGCAAAGATCCACCTTGCACCTCCCTCCACCGGTTGCCGAGTCCCAGGTGCGCAGGAGAGGGGAGCTGGCCAGCCGCCTCAACGTTTCACTGGCTCGGTCACCCCTGAACTTGCGGCGCAGAGCTGCTCACAGAAGAGCCTGCCGCAGTGCTCCAACCAACGGACAGGCTCTTCCCCGGACTCAACTCTCGGGCCCCAGACTCTCAGCCTGCCGCCCCTGAGAGCCCAGCACCCGGATGTCCCACACCCCTAGTGCCTATGAGTAAGACGGCTCTGTTTAGAAGACATTGGAACCAATTGATGGTGTGTGTTTTTTAAAAAAGACAATTGTTCATTGCCTTTCTCTCAAAAACATTCAAAGCAGTGTACAATCTT
This sequence comes from Podarcis pityusensis, assembly GCF_964106645.2. Lineage (NCBI taxonomy): Eukaryota > Metazoa > Chordata > Lepidosauria > Squamata > Lacertidae > Podarcis > Podarcis pityusensis. Next base: position 27,253,531 of record NC_138042.1, read on the forward strand.
CAGTTCTCAGAATTGTTATTAAAAAGTTAACACTACTAACAGCACAGTTCTGTATATTGACAAGAAACATTAAAAATGCCTCACACAGCAAATTCAGAGCCATTTCACCCACTACGCAGGGGCAAACAACACCTGGTTGCTTGCATACAAGGTGTGCACTTTTGAAACATAATGTATGAATCGCCACATTATGGGGAATATTAAAATTAAAACAGTCACACAGTTGCCCCAAACCCATGGAAATGGCTACTGATCATGCCTGGAAGGAAAAAACACCCCGCAACCTCTGCATGTCTGTGTGTCTGAGAAGGCGTGATGTGAAAACAGCAGGTTTAAATATGCATATCATGCCATAATACATAATTTGAAAGGAACTTCAAAGGTCATCTAGTCCAGGGACCAAATGTGGCCCTCCAAGATTCATGACCTGGCCCTTGGGACTCTCCTCAGGCCACACCTCTCACTGTCCCTGCTTTTTGCTTGTGTCCCTGAACTCCGAGAATGTCTTGCTTGCCTGAATGGAGAATAGATAGAGGGAGTGTGAGAGCATAGTGGGAAACTAGCTTATTGTACAAAGTTAAAAATTTGCATTTGTTGCTCTGCTCACTTTTGCCTATGGTTCTTGCATGTGACCCCTGGAAAGTTGCCCAGTAGGGCATGCCTAATTTGGACTGGGTGGCCCACTTCTGAACTATTCAAACGCTTGCAGATGCAGGAAACCCACTATTACAGCACCCCTTAGAAATGGCAATCCAGCATCATCCTTTACTGAAAGATCTCTAGGAGAAAGAGTCTGCCACATTCTGGCTGTTCCACTGTCAAGCAGCATCTTGGAATATCCCCTTTCTTGCAATTTCAACCCTTCCATTTGTGTCCTACCCACAGAAACAATCTTTGGCTCATCACCTGTGTGACAGCCCTTCAAATATTGGAAGCTGGCTATCATATCACCTCTTAATTGTCTCTTCCATACTCTGGGGCAGAGCTGTCAGAGATAAGGCCTGGGGTTCTATCACACACTTTTGGTGCTCCCAGTGCAGCCAGTGGCACCCCTATATATTATTGATCTGCCATCAGGGCTAGGAAGCCAGTGGGGCAAAGGATCTGAATGGCTGACAGCAGCATCACCACTCTTGTCAAATTAACAAGACAGGTGTCAAAGACTATACATAGTGGAGTGTATGGAAAGCAAAGCAGAATTTCAATCTGCCTGTATTTACAGCCAGGGTGTGAAATGGGTGTTGTTGAAGGAGATTCAAACACTCTTCAGGAGATTCAAATTCTTTCCCCGTATTAATTGATTCCCAACTCAACAGAATTTTGTATCTATGGAAGCTACTCACTTCAGAACTCTGGAAAATAAGGGTACAGTCAAGGGCAGAAGACGGGGTCCTGGTATTTAGGCCATGCCAGGTCAACCCAACACAGAGGCTTTTCTGTGCCTTTGCAGTGCTCAGCAGTCTGAGCAGACATGCCTCTAAGAAGTTTGGCCATCAGTTTGGTTGGTGGTTTTTGACAAGCCTCATGTAAGGCAGTGGCAAAGGAAGCCTCTTGGGCACCTAGGGTGGTGCACCCAGGGGCAGGGAGAACCACCCATAGAGGCAGGGTGAACCATGGGTGGGGCAAACTGCCCATAGGCACACACACACACACACACACACACACACACACACACAGAAATCCAGTTGGAGAAACAAGAGGCAACAGTGGTCTGCTCCAAGTCCCTTCCTGCAACACACACTTTGTCACACCAGCAAGTGAAGAGAGACTAGCTTTCCCCTTCCTGGGTCCATGTTGCTTGAGGTACATCATGTACCTAACTCTATGTTGGTAGAGCTTTGGAGTGGTCCAACTCCTCCAGCCATGCATGCTGTGACAACCCTTTGAACTTCCACCGTAATGTAGACACAAGGATGCCAACTGCATGTCAGAATATTGCCTGTTGGTTATAGTCACATCACAGAAGGAAGCTGCAAAAATGGATCCCAAAAGCTAGTGGATGAGTATAATAGTCGATTGATACTGACCATCTAGGGGATAACGTCAAGCTAAGGATCACATTAAGCATAGAGGCCATAGCTCAGTGATAGAGTACATTTTTTTGTATGCAAACAGTCCAAGGTTTACTGTGCATTGCTCTCCTTTTTAAAGGCTGCATAAAGTCAGGCTAGGAAATACCTCTTCTTGAGATGTTAGAGAGCAGTTGCCAATTGAAGTGGACAATAACGGGGTAGTAGATAGACTATTGTCTGATGTGGTAGAAAACAACTTCCGATGTCCATTTGCTCAGCAATAAGTTTCCTTGCATAATGTGAACATTCCATATTATCTCATATTAGGTTTGTTTTCATACTTAGCTTTAAGAATTTGCAGAGCTGAATGGACCTTTTGGTGCCTCTTCTCTGTCCATTGGGATTTTGCTCATGCATGAATGAGCAGGGGAAACTAAACACAATTCTGATTAGTGAATGACCGCGGAAGGAGATAGTTAATGGATACGTGTTTCATATTTAGCAGGTTGATTAACCTGCTCATCAATGACTGCATGCTAGGCCAAGCACTCTGCACATCATTCAGTGCAGAGTGTGTGCGTGTGCACGCACACACGCTTTAATTAGGTACACCTTAAGGTTAGAACAATGCAGCTTACACAGAAAGGAAACAATTTCCTCTTAACACAAGCCCATTCAACACATTCCTTCCTATGCTAAATCTGGCTGCTGCACAATACCGTCTTCTGCAGAAACATTCCCTCCATATCTCCAGGAACTGCTCAGGGAGAATAAACGAACATACGGAGAAGCTTTTGTACCAAGGCTGACAAAATGCTTGACCTTTCCTACCAATCAAGCTAACAGCCAAAGAGAAGTTGTAGAAGGTGGTGAGTACAGCAATCTAATTTGCCTTTCACCAGAGTCCACAGTCCTACCCAAGCCAATGACATACAGGACATAAGAAAAGCACTGCAGGGTCAGACCTAAAGCCAATATTGTCTAGGGCTGCCATACGTCTGGATTCTCCTGGACATTACTGGGATTTCAAAGGCGTCCGGAGGGGATTTCTGAAAGACGGTACTTTGTCCTGGATCTTAGGTAAGTCAATCAAAAAATTGCATTTCCTTTAAAAAAAAGTCAACAAGTTTTGGGGTGCCCTGGTTTTTACTTTTTGAAATATGGCAACCCTAAAAGGTTTATCCCACAAGGGCAATAGCTCTCTTCCACTGATAAACTATGGAACTAACTCCCTCAAGGTGTAGAGCAGTATTTCCCAAACTTAGGTCTCCAGCTATTTCTGGACTACAACTCCCATCAGCCCTAGCTAGCAAACCAGTGGTCAGGGATGATGGGAGTTGTAGTCCAAAAACAGCTGGAGACCCAAGTTGCAAAACACATGTGTTGCAGTAGCCACCAACTTGATGGCACTGAAATGTGTGAGATGAATGAATGGTTAATGGGACAATATAAAAATTGTCCACAAGCAAATCAGAATGAATGGTAAACATTGTCATATAATCACCCCATAAACAAATTGGAGCTAACGCCAGATAAAAACCTGGTGTAGCCTAACTTCCATGAAAGCAAATCAGGATGAATGCTCGATAAACCTGTTGTCTGGAGGAGCTCTTAATTACCACGCTAATAGAAAATGCAAAGGCTCTTGTCTCTCCTGGCAGCTAATTCCTGGCAGATGGAGCCCACAAGTTTGTCATGGCTCAGAGTTCCCTCATAAAGACGCAGCTTTTGTTTCGGGGTGGCACCTTATCACACTGGCTACTTGCCTGGCATGTGGAAGAGCTGCACAAACTCAATTGTCATTGCGTCAAACTGCACAGTGCAGAACGGACACATAATGAGAAAGAACTGGGTGCACACGAAAAAATAATCACACAAGCTGCCATCATTTCAGAAATGAATGTGCAGATTATTATTATTTTTCCCTGCCATAGAAGTATATTTTGCCCTGCACTGCAAACATGCAGTCCTCTACTCCAGGGTTGGGGAACCTCAGGCCCAGGGTCAGAATGTGCCCCCCCCCCCCAAGTTTCTTTGTCTGTCCCTTGGAACTATCCTCAAGCTACACACTTCACTAACCCTACTTTGCACCCTAAGTGTTTTTTGCCTGACTGGAATGTGCTCTTAAACTCTAACAACGCCTTTTGCCTAGGTGGAGGAGACAGGATGTGAATGTGTGAAACTAGCCTACCGTAGAAAGGCAGAAGTTATATGTTACTGTACCCTCTCTTCCCTCTAGTTCTGCTCACCACTGGCAAGTGACCCTTAAAAGTTTGCCCAGAAGGGAACATGGCCCTGTTGCTGCTAACTGTCCCCTACCCCTGCTGTACTCAAACATTGGAAAGGCACATTCAAAACTGATCTTCGCAGCCTTTCTCAACCTGTGGGTCCCTAGATGTTGAACTACAACTCCCATCACCTCTAGCTAGAAGGCCAGAGTTCAGTGATGATGGGAGTTGTAGTCGAACAACATCTGGGGACCCACAGGTTGAGAACCACTGCTAAGGATGGCATTCAATTAAGGCTGTGTGCACACTGCACCTTTAAAGCAAGTTCAAAGCACCGTCTTTCCCTCAAAGAATTCTGGGTACTGTAGTTTACCCCTCACAGATTCCCAGCAACCCTTATCAAACTACAGTACCCAGAATACTTTGGGGGTGCTTTAAAGGCATAGTGTGTATGCTGCCTAAGTTTTAGTCTTCAATTAAATGAAGACCAAGTTAAGTCCAGCAATTTCAATTGGTCTATTCTGAGTAAAACTTAGTTGAATACGACCCAGTGGAGCTTCTCTCCCTTTCCTTTCAAGATGTAAAGTCAAGGCTATGGAGGAATGCACCGGTCCAAGCCTCACTTTTGAGGGATAAAAATCAAGTAGCGTTGTACATGAGGGCCAACAGAGGCAATCCCTAAGCTTCCTGCCATTTTGAGCACAGAGGGGCCCAACGCTGGCAGTTATGTCTCTGTTGCAGTGTTGTGGGTTGACACATTCTTCAGGAAAATGCAAAGCGAGTGGGGGCAAAATTAGTTCCAAAATAGCTCTGACGTCTTTCTCTAGCTCCTCACAGGCAGCAAGACGACTGAGGGGAATATATTAGCTGGAAGGCATGCGGTAAAAATAAGTCAGTGAGAGAGAAGAGAGCTGCATTTGCATAACCTAGAAGAGAATACAAACTTCTGTTGCCTGATGATCCGTGTCACCATAGCAATTAAACATTAGGCCCCTTCTTCAAGCCAAAGAGGTTTAATTAGCTTATCTATAGGGAGCCGAAGGTTCAGAATTAGAGGTGGATGGGGACAAAGGCCTGACCAATGCAAACGCTTCAGACTGCCTTTCAACGGCAGGGGCTGATGTTGCACATTCCTGTTGCAGTGTGTGTGGTTATGGTTACAAGGCCTAGAGCCATACAGTCATACGATGCTGCTGTATACCTAGCCCTTGATAAATGCTCAGTATCTACATTGAAAGGATTTCAGGACAAGAGCCTTTCTCAGCCCTACCTGGAAATGAAAGAGGTTGATGTTCTGGGTGAAAAAGATGTGATCTATCACCAAGTTATGGTCCTTCTCCAAAAAGAATAGTTCCCAGTCTGTGACTAAAGACTGCCTACTTCAACAGAACCTCCCAGTGTCCCTATTTTCCAGGAACAGTCCCGGATTTACAGAAGCCATCCTGATTTGATCCCAGAATGTCCTGCCTTTCCTTGGGGCATCCCTAGTTTCATGAGAGAAATGTTGGAGGGTATGGAGTTATCTGACCCCCGAGCCAAGGAGGTGAGTAACTATACATCCTTTAGAAGACATCCGAAAGCAGCCCAGTACAGTGGTACCTCAGGTTGCATACGCTTCAGGTTACAGATTCCGCTAACCCAGAAATAGTGCTTCAGGTTAAGAACTTTGCTTCAGGATGAGAACAGAAATCTTGCTACGGCGGCGCAGCAACAGCAGGAGGCCCCATTAGCTAAAGTGGTGCTTCAGGTTAAGAACAGTTTCAGGTTAAGTATGGACCTCCAGAACGAATTAAGTACTTAACCTGAGGTACCACTGTATGGGGAAGTTTTTAATTATTAATGGTTTATTATGTTTTTATAACATGGGTGGCGCCATGGTCTAAACCACAGAGCCTAGGGCTTGCCGATGAGAAGGTCTGGGATTCAAATCCCCACGACAGGGTGAGCTTCCGTTGCTCGGTCCCTGCTCCTGCAAACCTAGCAGTTCGAAAGCACGCCAAAGTGCAAGTAGATAAATAGGTAGCGTTCCAGCGGGAAGGTAAACGGCGTTTCCGTGCGCTGCTCTGGTTCGCCAGAAGTGGCTTAGTCATGCTGGCCACATGACCTGGAAGCTGTACGCCGGCTCCCTCGGCCAGTAAAGCGAGATCAGCGCTGCAACCCCAGAGTTATCTGTGACTGGACTTAACGGTCAGGGGTCCCTTTACCTTTGCCTATGTTTTTATATGTGTTGGAAGCCGCCCAGAGTGGCTGGGGTAAGCCAGTCAGATGGGTGGGGAACAAATTATTATTGAATAGGACATCCCTAGTTTCTCTGGAGAAATGTTGGAGGGTATGTTTCAAGCCTTGGGATTCCTATTGGTTCAGACTGTAAAGTCCTGTGCAGGTGATTGGTTGCAAGGTGAAGTGTAGGTGGGTTCCCACAAGGCAAGACACAGTGATAACAGCAAGAACCTTAATTGAACTACATAATTGGGAAACAGGGGCAAAGCAACTGCTTAAATACATTTGTGAAAGCCTGGACCATTTCCACTCCCAACGTGATTGGCTGTCTTAACTTCCAAGCTGTGAATCATGACTCAGAGTTCAAGGGCCAATGGCAGAACCCCACATCCTGGAATGTTGTGTGATTGGACATCATGTATCAAATCAGAACACAGGAGCTCAGAATCCTTAGTCCAGACTCAAGCTCAGGCAAACACAGACCACTGAATACATCACACAAGGACAATCAATATTATGACCACCCCTGACCTCCACACATTGATTGGCTGTTCTGCACAGGAGCTGCAGAAAACAGGTTGCACACAAATTGGATAGGCATGGTTTCTGTACAGGAGAGCCCATCCTCACATCAGGAGCATGGCCAGCCTGCCTTATCCTTTGAAACATTGATGAATTCCATGTTTAGCCTTTGGCCCAAGGGTCTGAGAACCTGGCATAGCTCTGATAACATCCATATTGTCTCCCTCCTCCCTGTAAAATCAGCATTATGCCTCACTGAAGACATACCTTGATAAGCCGCCGTAAATCAACACTGTCACAAGGAAGGAAACAGCTGCAGTTGCTAAGAGCAAAACACTTTTCTCAGAGGTTCCATGCAGACTCTTCATTTGTCACCAGGACTTAAGTCAATACTTATTGTTTTCGCCCATCTCTGATAGTTTAGCACTGTCACTGTTGTCAATTTTGTTTTGTTTAGAGCTCTTGGCAAAGTATCTCTCACATATACACATATCAATATTTCTCTCTGTTTAGAATTTATGCTGCCTGCACCGTCTTCCTTGCTTCACACCCACAGGCATATAAAAATTCTCCAACAATACTTAAGGCATGACAACGATGAATTTCCATCAACCAACAGCAGCGCGCAAAAGATATCTTAATCACTTCTAAGGAAAGATGAACAAAAAACAAGGGAAGTTGAATAAATCAAGGGAGGGATCAAGGAGAGAATAAAAAAAAGAATAACTAGCACAGTATTGTGGCTAAGCAAGAGTTCTGTGAACCACAAAACCACTGGGCTCAAATCTTACCTCACCCATAAACTTACTAGATAGCATTAAGCAAACCACTATCCCTCAACCTCAGCCCCAGTCTTTTAAATGGTCTTAATTCTACTAATCTCCTTTACAGGTTGCTTAAGAAGGATTTAATTAATTTCTATAGCACTCTTCAGTAAGCATTGCTAGAGAAGTTCATGTAGAATAATTGTAGAGTTGGAAAGAACTCCCAAGTCCATCTCCCTACAGAGCAGAGTGGGGGGGGGATGTGTATTTTCCTAGGCTACCCCATTGCTGGAGGCTTAGATACTAAGTCTGTTGCTGTTACAAACAGCAGGTGCACTGAGGTGAGTTCCACTGATACAGTGGAGGAGATGTGCCAGATGCGCAGATCAGGAGGAGCTACAAAGGGTGACATGCCCACCAGGTATGCTCAGGAGTTTGCTAACACAGCTGTTGCAGATTTAGCTGTGGTTAGTGGCTTGACACAGGCCACTACAGGGTTTGTCCTTGACAAACCACGCCCAAAGGCTGTAAGGGTGTACACTGTTTTCTTGGAGAAGGAAGCCGGACCATGTCCAGAGGCTGTGTGTGTCAACACTGATTCCTCAGAGGGGAACGAGGCTAGGGTTTGAGTCCCAACAAAGCCAGGTGTGAGACTTCCTGATAGTCAGAAGGGTTATGATGCCAAGACTAGTCAGAAGTGCAAGATGGTAAGGCCTAAGGCCAATGCAGTTGCAGGTAGTTCCAAGGGTGGAACGGGTGATACAGAGGTATACTGTGTGTATTGCATATGTATGGTTGTTGTTGTTGTTGTTACACTGATGACTGCAACACAAGTCATGAATTGGGGGAGGGTGTTAGAATTCCTGCTCCATGACTGCAATCATGGGATTTTTGTCTATCACATGACGGTATATGTTTTGACTCCACAAAGTGGGAAGTGACGGAGACAGATGTTTGTGCTACTGTGTTCCCTGAATGACTGTTGTCCTTTGTTTTTTCTCTTTGCTGTCTGATGCTAGAGAGAGGGAGCCATATTGCAGTGCTCTGTGTGTGTTTATATGTAAATAAAGATTAGTCAAAATGCTGAGTTGCTGAGGTGTGTCATGTGAACTGTGCAGACTCTGCGGATCCCTAAGTGTGCTGATGTCTGTTGGCATCGGTCGCTGTGATGTTCGGGCAAAAGAAAGCTTTTGAAGCTCCCAAATGATTGACCAGGAGGGAGAGAACATGCCAGTCGGGCATTGTCTCTGCCAGAGTCCTACTCGAGTGTAGGCTGAACTCATGACAGGAATCCTGCCCACCTCTGTCTCTGGGTTGGCTCGAACCACCAACCTTCTGGTTAACAACAGCATAAAATAAAGATAAACCAATGCATGAAGTTCACTGGGCTCTCTCTTCAAGTCCCCTGCAATTGGTTGCACTCTCATGATTACTCCAGCCATGTAAGAGCTCCTTGTGGAAATACAGCTGCCCTCTCAGCTACTGGGCTCCTCCCAGGATTAGGAATCAGTGCAATAATGTATATATATGTGATTTCCCTGTGGGGTTTGTAGGTTTATCAAGCAATGAGCATAGCTGGAAGCCTGGAGGATAAATTGACAAGCAAAGTTACTTCTGCCTGAACAGACCTTCTCATCCTTTGCTAGTCTTTCCACATAGAATCACAGAATTTCAGAGCTGGAAGGGACCACTTGGGTCATCTAGTCCAACCCCCTTATGCCAAGTACTTTAGATTTGACAATCTCCTTTCATGGAGGTGATGGGTAGAGTCAGCTAGGTTTTAATTTCTTTTGAAAAGTGAAATAAAATAAATTTGTGTGGCTACTGACCATGCTCAGTCCCCATTTGGCTGGAGGATTTTTGGAGGAGGGTACTGGGTTGTTCAGGGACGCGGGTGGCACTGTGGTCTAAACCACTGAGCCTAGGGCTTGCCAATCAGAAGGTCGGCGGTTCAAATCCCCGCGATGGGGTGAACTCCTGTTGTTCGGTCCCTGCTCCTGCCAACCTAGCAGTTCGAAAGCACATCAAAGTGCAAGTGGATAAATAGGTACCGCTGTGGTGGGAAGGTAAACGGCATTTCCGTGCGCTGCTCTGGTTCGCCAGAAGCAGCTTAGTCATGCTGTTTGCGGACAAACGGCGACTCCCTCGGCCTATAGAGCGAGATGAGCACCGCAACCCCAGAGTCGTCCGCGACTGGACCTAACGGTCAAGGGTCCCTTTACCTTTATTGGGTTGTCCTTGTTTTTTTGAGACTTAATGCTGATACCTCTCTGTTCCTCAGCAGCCCTGCTTGGGCTAAATCAATTCTGTTGTCACTCATCACCTCAGTTCACTGTTAAAAAGGAGAGATGACTGGAGTTACTCAGAATCCAGCCCTCTGTTAATAACCACCCAACTCACAATCGATGAGTTGTGCCATGCTCCATAATTTGCGGCACTATATATAAAGTCATTATTATAATAATGTTCTCTTTAGCTAAACTGAAGTAACGTGCTCTCGTATCAGAGGCAGAGAGATCCTCCAGGAGATGCTTGCGAATGGATTTCAGGGAGGAGCACAACATCTGAGCATGTCTCTGTCTTAAGAATGTTTTATAATCCAATTTCAAGAGAATAGTTCTGCTTAGAACGGTGACACGTTGGCACAATGCTAAATCCAAGTGATATTTTATTTACCCTCCCCCCCTCACAGCTGTTGCCATGGCAACATCTTTGGCTGAGAAATTGGGAAAACCCAGCTGTAGGCTGAGCCGCAGCACACAATCAATAATGGGAAAAATAAATCAGAAAATTAAGCTGGTAGATCCTTAACAAGTAAACGGGGCCCTCTGAAGTGCACCTTCACCTGCAACGGAACAATAGGGAAATGTGTTGGTGCAAGAAAGATTAGAAAATTTTCCTCAAAATGGGAGGAGCTAGATCTGTCAGAGGAACAATTATATTAAGGAGTCTAGATTAAAAGCTTACATTTGCTACGTTGTGTTTTACCAACACACATATGCACATACAAATCATGCTCTACAACAGTGTTTCCCAAACTTGGGTCTCCAGCTGTTTTTGGACTGCAATTCCCATCATCCCTAACTACTGGCCCTGCTAGCTAGGGATGATGGGAGTTGTAGTCCAAAAACAGCTGGAGACCCAAGTTTAGGAAGCTCTACAGTGCTTCCTTAAACACCATGTCATGGGCTTCCCATGTCATGTCTGGCCCTAGGTGGACAACATTGGTTAGTAACACCATAGACTCTGCCTTGAAAATATTGTTGGAATTTGTTCCTCATTTCGTTAAGTCATTTGTGGCATGGAATTGCTGTGCTCTATGTAACAATGCAGCCATCTTATTTCCTGCAACCACAAGAGGTCAATCTTTGTTTTTCCAGTTTAGAGAGATAGTAGCGAGCCAAGGCCCCAATACACATAACATTTTTTGTCTCTTAGTCCTATCCAGCCAACACTAAGAAGATGTGCAGTGTGAACCTCACCATTTATTACTCAGAAGTAATTCTAGCAAAGCTCCATGCAGGTGAGTTTAGGGTTGTAACTATGGTACTGTGGAAAAGATCCTAATGACTTGTTTTGATTTTACTAACTGCCATGGAAAGCTCTGTAACCTGAAAGGTAGGATCAAAATATTTTTTAAAAAAATACATAAGTGGAAAATAAGGAAATAATTATACCATCAGTGGGCACATCACATCTATAAGCCACCTTCTATGTTTCCCCTTTCTCTTCTGATCTCCTTGATCTCTTAGCAGTTTGAAGGAATCCTTACATATACCTGGCAATAAAGGTAATGCAAGCCATTCTCATTTATTTTGAAAATTGAGAGCCAAGATGGTGTAGTGGTTTGGGTGCTGGACTAGGACCTAGGAAACCAGGGGTCAAGTTGCCACAGCCATGATACTTCCTGTGTGACCTAGGGCCAGTCACAGCTTCTTAACCTACCTCACAGGTTTGTTGTGTGGATAACAATGAGAAAGAAAAAGTCTTGGAAACCAAGCCTTACAATGAATGCTTGAAGGAGTACGCTTAGCTTGAAAAAGAGGAGACCGAGACGAGATATGATAGCCATCTTCAAATATCTAAAGGCTGTCACATGGAAGATGGAGCAAGATTGTTTTCTCCTGTTCTGGAGGGTAGGGCTCGAACCAATGGCTTCAAGTTACAAAAAAGGAGATTCCAACTAAACATGCAGAAAAACTTTTAGATAGTAAGAGCTGTTTGACAGTAGAACAGCCTCCCTCAGGAGGTTATGGACTCTCCTTCCTTGGAGGTATTTAAGCAGAGGTTGGATGGCCATCTGTCATGGATGCTTTAGCTGAGATTGGGGGGTGGACTAGATGACCCTTCCAGTTCTATGAAGAGGAAGAGGAGGAGGAGGAAGACCATGTACCGTGGGCTCATTGAAGGGAAGGTGGGAAATAAATACAAGGAACAAATAGTAATAAATAAGTAACAATGTGGTAAAAGGTAAAGGTAAAGGGACCCTTGACCATTAGGTCCAGTTGCGGACGACTCTGGGGTTGCGGCGCTCATCTCGCTTTATTGGCCGAGGGAGCTGGCGTACAGCTTCCAGGTCATGTGGCCAGCATGACTAAGCCGCTTCTGGCGAACCAGAGCAGTGCACGGAAATGCCATTTACCTTCCCGCTGGAGCGGTACCTATTTATCTACTTGCACTCTGACGTGCTTTCGAACTGCTAGGTTGGCAGGAGCAGGGACCGAGCAATAGGAGTTCACCCCGTCATGGGGATTTGAACTGCCATCCTTCTGATGGCTCCCTAGGCTCTGTGGTTTAACCCACAGCACCACCCGTGTCCCTTCAATGTGGATGTTGCTCTTATTTGCCACATTCCCCGTTTCACAGCATCACCTGTTAGAAGTGGTTGCTACAGAATGCAAATGTGTACAGTGTCCTGCATTCTTATTTGCTTTTCAATTCAAGTTCTCTGCGACACGGCCAGGCCCCATTTACATAACGGCTGTGGAAAGAACATTCGTCCAAATTAATTATGTTTGCTTTCAGTCAGGAGAAGACACCGGCAGAGGAGTTCTTGCTTGTAAAATGTTTATCACTCAACCTTCAGCTATAACCTTGAGCATGGATTTGATTTAGATTACAGTACAGGCTGCCTTTCAAGGAGTGTCATAAACAGGCCACAGCCACAAGTCTCTGCACTGACTTATTCTGGAACAAGGGCTATTGAACTTAGCAGGTCTTACTTACAAATAGACAGGCATTTGACCAAGCTGTTTGATCCTAAGGAAACCTGCTTGGAAGTAAAACACATTATGACTGATGGAGTTTATCCCCAAGTAGTCTTAGCTGCACTTCCTTGGAAAAGGTTGTCAGGAGTTCAGCCTACACTCGAGTAGGACCCTGGCAGAGACACATGCCCGACTGGCATGTTCTCTCCCTCCTGGTCGATCGTTCAGGAGCTTCATAAGCTTTCTTCAGCCTGAACATCACAGCAACCAATGCCAACCAACACCGGCAGACTTAGGAATCCGCAGAGTTCGTGCATCATGTGCATGACAGATCTCAGCAACTCGGCATTTTGGCTAATCTACTTTATTTACATATAATCACACATGGAGCACTGCAACATGGCTCCCTCTCTCTCTAGCATTAAACAGCAGAGAGAGAAAGGACAATAGTCCCACTTCATGGAACACAGTAACACAAACGTTCTGTTTCCTTCACTTCGCACTCTGTGGAGTCAAAACACATACCGTCATGTGAAAGACAACAATCCTATGACTGCAATCATGGAGCAGGAATTCTAACAAAGGTCATTGTCTCCAATCACCTGTGCAACACATTTTTCTCACAAAATAGTATTTCCTTCCTCGTCAACAAGGCTTTCCCCAATCCTGTAACTACTTTATTTCTGCCTGATAATATATACGCTTGAAAGTGGAATAGTGGAAAATGGAATACCTCAGAAGCTGAAGTACTGCCTGTAGTTTTTGGATGAATCATCAACATAGCTCCTTGCCTCTAAACCAGGACTGGGAGAACCATAATAAATTGGGCAAGAAAAGCAGTTAGGTGCAAGTGACTTTCTATACAGGCTTCAGAATTAGGTCTCTCTCTCTCTCCCCCCCCCCCCTTTACATAGAATTCTAATCAACCTTTCTCTGACATTTTGTATCCTCAGACCTGGCTATATTGGGTTTAGTACAATCCTAATAGTGACATCCCCCCCCCAACACTGCAAAAGATCTTCGTGAACAGAAACGGGGGGGTGGGGATAGGAGTTTAATAGAGATAGTACTGAGATTCTCCTTACCTGAATTTTGGCCCAATGCCAGTTGCTGCTCCTTGTGTGGTCAGCTATTGAACTCATACCTGCCAACATTCCTCTGATGAACATAAGGACATTTCTCACTCCCCCTTCACCCAACTTGCCCTCCTTGACTCCCCATTTTTGCTTCCCCCCTCCCCCATTTCCAATCAGAAGGGCAAATGCCACCATCGCTTCACCAATGGGACACAGCACACATGGCCTCCACCGTCCTAAGAAAAGCCCCTAATACCGATTTTATATTATTATATTCTTTGGTCGATTTACAAAAAGAAAAACACACACCAATAAATAAAATTTAGAAAGGGGCAAGTTTAGATGCAGATGCACAAAGTTGTTTTTTTTACAAAAAATAAATAAATAAATCAAGGCTTCTTCAGTTCATTAATTGCTTCTTTCCCCCCTCTAAATATCCAATGGACACCTGTGCTTAATGCACTTTAGAAAAGCAATCTTGTTGTGGTCATACGTTTGACTGGATCAAGATATTTGTATATGCTGTTTTTACCCATGCAAAGGTACACTTGTATGCACTGATAATACACTCCAAAAGAACAAATTGCATGCGATTAGGGTCATATTAAGAGCCTTTCATGTGGTGGCAGGTGCAAATTGGTAAAACACTGCACAAAAGTAGTCATGGTGCAGTCATACATTTTCACCATCAGATCAGGATAGCTTTTTTGTGGTCAATACACACAAGTATACATTGGTAATGTAGTGGAATGAAAAGATGCAGATGAGAAAACTATGCTCCAGTTCTGAAATCAATTGGAGAAATTGTCCTCTTGGACCAGAATTCAAGAAGATGGAAAGCAAACAGTGAGCCAGAAAAAACAAGGGAATGAAACAGTGGGAATTCTCTTATCCTGGATATTAACCAGGGAATTCACGGCAAAGTCAATTACATTCTCCAGATGATTAAGAATCCCATTTTAATTAAAAAATAAATAAATAAACAGCAAACTTCCTGCAGTGATATGTCATCCTAAAAGCTAAATTCTAAATGGCAGCCCCAAATGGGCTTCCGGGAAGCAGGTAAGGGGCTTTTCCCACTCTTCATACCTCCTGCTTGCTTTGATCTACCATGCCCTCCCAGTCCTGACTTTTCCAGAGAGCAAGGAATTAAGGTTTTGATTTTTAAATATAATAATGGTAATAAGAAAATCTGCCTCCAACTTCCAAGTGATGAAGCAGCTTGAATTGAATCACTGAATTAACAGTAACTATATAAGCACAGGCACTTTTATGCTGCCCCTGCTAATTGCACGGATTTCTATTTAATTATGCACTTTATCGCTGCCTACAAGAGGTGAGAAGCAGTCAGTGCCTGTCTCTCATCTGCTCCTTTGACATGCTTGGCTATTGTTCTCGCATTATCTGCTTTCCTTTAAAGTACATCCCATTTGTAGAAATGAGGCGATTTATATGAAAAGGCAATGGATCCCCCCCTCTCCCCATATGAAGTGTATTGACTGCAGATGAGGTGCAGTGTTCTTAGTGAGTGGCTTTTACACCACTCGGGCATATTTGAACAAAGACCATTCAGAGTCCAGATAATCGGATCCTCTTCAAGGAGGATACACATTGCGCTTGGGCCCCTAGGCATCTCCCACCTCCTGGTGTGGGCAGGGCTATGCCCTGCTCCACTCTGGTAGGTCGTTTTGCAGTCACTGAGTCCCTAAAGCCAATGGCTTGGCTTGGGGGGGGATGGCTGCGAAACATTTAATACCTGTGCGATGTTTGCCTTCACGCAACAGCTCACCCGCCCACCCACCCACCCACCCCTTTATTTGGTGTGTTGGCCTTGCTATGGACGTTGTTGGTTGCCTGTTTTGCAATGGAAGCCTGGTAGGAATTTTTCCATCTGGCAGATTGGCAGAGCCATTTGGTTTTCGCTTACTGCGTAGCAATCGTCACAACTTTGTAAGGTTTGGCGGTTAGGCATTGGATCAGCAATGTGTGGGGAGGGGAGGTGTGGCCATCACCTGCCCCCTCCAAGCTCAAGGGTATTCCGTTAAAGGAATCAGGGGTTTGCCTGGGTCTTGTCCGAAACCTCACGGTAGGGGCTAGGGCCATACTAGGACCCCATGGGGGCACCGGGGGGGGGGTGAGCTCAAGTCAGTCTGCATCAGTGGGGCTCCCTCTGGCGGTGTTTCACCCTTTTATCAGATTCCCCGCTATGCAGATGGGAGTCTGATATATTTGGATGATTCCAATGCCTAAGCCAATACCACTCACATTCTGTATTCAATAAAGTTGTGGCCTAAATTTTGCCCAGTAACTTAAACTAAAATCCCGTGTCACTGTGTCTTAATTTTTGCGGGGTGGCTGGGATCTTGAAGTGCAATTTGGGCTTAGTAAGACAAACACAGCAACTGGTAGAAACTAGCATATTTATATGGCGAGGAGATGCGCTGTGCGGACATCCCTGGCTCACAACACACCAAGCTGAATCATTAAGCCCACCAGCTACATATTGTGGCCTGCTAGGTGCTAGACTCCCTAGTTTTGCACCTCTAAGGTGGTGGGGATGAAATCCAGGAAGCTTCTCAAGCTCCTGTTAGACCACCACCCATGGCTAATGGGCTGCATTGTGCAAGCCTAGCCTTGATAAGTTGGACAGGAAGTATGAGGAAAGGTCATTTCCATCTATTCCTCCATCTTGTGAGCCACTCTCTCCATATGTCCCAGACACACTGAGGTGGAAAACCTAACCCAAAACCTCGACATTTATCTTTTTTTTTTTTTTTAAAGCAATTTATTAAATTTTACAATAAAAATAAACATAATAAACAATGTAACATTAATCTTAACATATTTTCACATTTTCTTTGGACTTCCTCACATCTCCCGCTCCCACTTTCATCGTTATAACATTTTGTCAGCAATTTATCATCTTATTTAAATTCTTATATCCCTTCTATATTTCATAATCTTATAATTCTCAGAAGGAGCTAAATTTCACAGTCTTACTTATTTTCTTAAAAACTTCTAAATTTAGTGGTGCTCAGTTATTTTGATCTAGCATCTTGTTTAGCATTCACTCAAATTGCAATACTTTTGTAAATAGTTCTTAAATTTCTTCCAGTCCTCCTCAATCCTCTCTTCTCCCAGGTCACGGATTCTGCCGGTCATTTCAGCCAGTTCCATGTAGTCTATCAGTTGTATCTGCCATTCTTCCAGTGTGGGTAGATCTTGAGTTTTCCAATGTTTTGCGAGAAGTATCCTTGCTGCTGTTGTTGCATACATAAAGAATGTCTGGTCCTTCTTTGCCACCCCTTGGCCGACAATACCCAAAAGGAAGGCCTCTGGTTTCTTAGTGAAGGTATATTTAAATACCTTTTTCAGTTCATTATAAATCATTTCCCAGAACGCCTTCACTTTAGGGCAAGTCCACCAGAGGTGGAAGAACGTTCCCTCACACTCTTTGCATTTCCAACACTTATTATCAGACAGGTGGTAGATTTTGGCAAGTTTGACTGGGGTCATATACCATCTATAAATCATTTTCATTACATTTTCTTTCAGAGCGTTACATGCAGTAAATTTCAATCCATTGCTCCACAACCTCTCCCAGTCCTCAAACAAGATATTATGCCCAATGTCCTGTGCCCACCTTATCATAGCCGATTTAACCGTTTCATCTTGTGTATTCCATTTCAACAGCAAGTTATACATCCTTGAAAGTACCTTAATCTTTGGTTCTAGCAGTTCTGTTTCTAATTTCGATTTCTCCACCTGGAACCCTAGTTTCTTATCATTTTTAAAAACTTCTTTAATCTGAGCGTAATGTAACCAATCTCGCACTTTGTCTTTCATTTTCTCCAAACTCTGCAATTTCCAATTGTCTCCCTCCTTTTCTAGTATTTCCCAATATTTTGGCCATTTAGCCTCCATATTGGGTCTTTTTCGGGCCTTGGCTTCCAAAGGTGAAAGCCACCTTGGTGTTTTATTTTCCAGCAAGTCTTTATATTTTGTCCAGACATTAAACAATGATTTTCTGACAATATGGTTCTTAAAGGCCTTATTTGCTTTAACCTTGTCATACCATAAATATGCATGCCATCCAAAAGCATTGTTAAACCCTTCCAGATCCAACACATCAGTGTCCTCAAGAAGTAGCCAGTCTTTTAGCCAGCAGAACGCTGCGGCTTCATAATACAACTTTAAGTCTGGCAGGGCAAAGCCCCCTCTTTGTTTTGCATCAGTTAATATCTTAAACTTAATTCTGGGCTTTTTGCCCTGCCAGACAAACTTAGAAATGTCTCTCTGCCACTTCTGAAAGCACCCCGTTTTGTCCAAGACCTGAAGTGTTTGAAATAAAAACAACATCCTTGGCAATACATTCATCTTGATAGCAGCAATTCGGCCTAACAAAGAAAGTTTCAATTTTGACCAACTATCTAGGTCTCTCTTAATTTCTGTCCAGCATTTTTCATAATTGTCCTTAAATAGACTTAGATTTTTTGCTGTTATGTTTACCCCTAGGTATTTTACTTTTTTAACCACATTAAGTTCCGTCTCATTCTGAAACCGTTCTGACTCTGTATCAGTCAAATTTTTCCCCAAAACCTTAGTTTTCTGTTTATTTAGTTTAAATCCAGCCACCCGACCAAAATCATTAATCAGTTGTAATACTCTTTTCGTGCTGGGCTCTGGCTTCTGCAGGGTCAAAACCAGGTCATCTGCAAAAGCTTTTAATTTATATTGTTTCTGACCGACCTGAATTCCTTCCACCAACCGATCCTCTCTAATCATGTTTAATAGCACTTCCAGAACCGAAATAAATAACAAAGGGGAAATAGGGCAACCTTGTCGTGTCCCTTTTTTAATTTTAAACTCTTCTGTAACCACATTATTAACTATCAGTTTAGCTTTCTGTTCTGAATATATCGCCCCAATCCCATTCTCAAAACCCCGTCCCACTCCCATCTCTTTTAAATTTCCCATCATAAATTTCCAGGAGATATTGTCAAAGGCCTTCTCCGCGTCTATAAAAATTAGGACTGCTTTTGTATTTATGTCTGTTTGCAAAAGTTCCAAGATATCAATAATGTTCCTTGTATTAGTAAACAGATGTCTTCCTGGGAGAAAGCCGGCCTGGTCCTTATGAATTACTTCATTTAAAACTTTTTTAAATCTAATTGCCAGAATGTCTGCAAATATTTTGTAATCCACATTTAAAAGAGAGATGGGACGGTAGTTCTTAAGTTGTGTCTTTTCAGCTTCCGACTTTGGTATTAATGTGATAAACGCTTCCTTCCACGACTCCGGTGCCCTCTTCCCCTCCATAATTTCATTGCTGACCTCCATCAAAGGTTGTATCAAATAGTCTTTTAATGTCTTATAGTACTTGGAGGTCAGCCCATCTGGTCCTGGAGATTTGCCAAGTTGCATGTTCTGGATAGCTTGTTCGATCTCTTGTCGTGTTATTTTAGAATTCAGGATTGTCCTATTTTCTTGTGACAATTTAGATAGTCCATTTTTTACCAAAAATTGTTTAATCTCAGCATCATCTTGCGGCCCTTGGGTGTATAATTTTTTGAAGTATCTCTGGAAACACTTTCTAATGTCCACTGGATTCTGGATGTTTTTTCCATCAACCTCTAAATTTGTAACAGTATTTAATCTTTGTCTTCTCTTCAACTGCCAAGCTAGCAGTTTTCCACATTTATTCGCCGACTCAAACGTTTTTTGTTTCATTAATTTAACCTTCCATTCAATTTCCTGATTTATCAATTTAGAATATTGTGTTTGATAAAGTTTAATTTCTCTCAGAGTTGGCTGTGACTTCGGATTCACTCTTAATTTCTTCTCTAATTCTTTTATTTTTTCCAAGATCTTATCTTTTTTCTCATTTTGTGTTCTTTTCTTTACTGCATTCTGTTGTATCAAGAATCCCCTCATTACAGCTTTACTTGCGTCCCAGATTACTCTTTTTTCCACCATGTTATTCATATTTATCTCAAAATAGTCCTTCAAAACTTTTTGGGCCTTCTTGGTAATTTCCTGATCTCTAAACAAATTGTCATTCATCTTCCATCTAAAGGATCCAGTTGGTATTAATGTCATATCCATCTTTACTGCATTATGGTCAGAGCAGGTCTTTGGGCAGATTTCCACTTTTCTGACCTTAGGTGCCAGGCCTCTGGAAATCCATATTTGGTCGATTCTTGTCCAGGTCAGTTGGGCTTCAGAAAAGAATGTTCCCTCTCTTCCTAGTGGGTTCTTTGTCCTCCAAATGTCAATCAAATCCATATTGTCAGTCATTTCAAAAAAGGTTTTAGGTAGTCTGCCGTCTTTTGTAACATTTTGACTTTGTGACTTGTCCATGTTAGTTGATACGACCCCATTCATATCTCCCATCATTATGATGTTGTTATAGTCTAGGTAGTCCAGCATTGTCTCCTGCAACTTCTTGTAGAATTCCGATTTCCCTTCATTAGGTGCATAGATTCCTAATATCAGCAGTTTCTCTCCTTGATGTTGTATCTCAATAGCCAAAATTCTTCCATGTTCATCTTTAAATAGGAATTTAGGTGACAGGCTCTCTTTTGCATATATCACCACACCTCTCTTCTTAACTTTGTCGGACGATACAAATTCCTGGCCCAATCTTTTATTTATTAACACTTTTCTGTGGAGCCTCATCACATGTGTTTCTTGTAAACAAATAATGTCCAATTGTTCTTTTTTTAATATATGAAATATTTTCTTCCTTTTTTCCGGAATGTTACAACCATTAATATTCCAGCTCAACAGTTGCAGAGACATCCTGAACTATCTGGTTATTTTTCAAGGGGTGGTATCTTCTCAGGGTCTTCAGGTTCCACAGATGCTGATGTTGGTACTGGCGTTGCCTCAGGCCCAGAAGGTAGTTCAATTCCTTTTTGAAGGTCCTCTCCGTATGTAGACAAGAATTTGTCTCTCTCTTCCAGTGTTCTCACTTTAACCTTTCTCCCTCTAAAGGTAAAAGATATTCCTTGGGGAAATTCCCACCTGAATGGAATTGCGTTGCTCCTTAGTAGTTTAACAAGTTCAGAATAGGCGGCTCTAAGATCAAGCAGTAGTCTTGGGATATCTTTATAAATTTCAATTCTTCTATCCAAAACCTCCAGTGATTTTACAAAATGTAGTCCCAAAATCTTATCCCTTTCCTCCTTTGATCTCAATGTTATCAAACAGTCTCTGGGCCTCTCCTTCTTTATAAATCTTCCAAGTCTGAAAGCTGACACAATTTTAAAGTCCTTTTCTTCCAAGTTCCAGAACTTGGAGAATTCTTTGGTCAAAAACTCAGTTAGATGTCCTTCTTCTGCCTCTTGTAGTGATCTAATCCTTAAGGTGTTCTCACGGTTTCGGAGTTCTATCATAGAGATATAAATCTGGTGTTCCCCGACTTGTTTAGTGAGTGGTCTTACCTCTTGCTCTAAATTTTCAAATTTTTGTCTGGTGTCCTCAGTCAATTTCCGATTTTCTGCTGAGGCCTCCGTTAACTGTCCAATTGCTAATGCATTCTGTGCCACTTGTGTGGTTAATTTATTTAGACATTCTGTGTTTTTATCAATCTTTGCTGATTGCGCATCTGCTTTCTTGTCCAAAGCTTCCAATTTTTCAAAAATTTTGTCTAAAACAGAAACAGATGCTCCTGAGGCCATATCTTCCAATTGTAACTGCTCTACTTCGCCCTCTCCCTCCACTTCTGAGGGCAAAGTAGGCACAGATGATCTACGTGTCTGTGAGGCTGAGGTTAGAGTTGTTAAAGTTGTTTGTTTAGCTCTCCCTCTTTTTCTTGTGCCACTCATTCCAACGTTATCTATCAGTCAAGGTCACACTGAGTTATTCCCATGGGAATGGAAAGGTCCAGAGCAAGCAAACAGCAAGGGAATCGAAAGTAAAAAGTACATGTAAAGTCACTGTTTTAATCCAATCCTCTAGAGGGAGCTTAATCTGTCTTTCAGAGTCTAATTTAATGTCCAAGAACCTTCAAATACAACTGTTTAGCAGAGTTTATAAATGGTCACTTTGTTGCAGACAGTGCTTATTTATCTCCAAAAAGAATGTTTCAAATTTAAAAGGTCTCAATACCCTCAGATTGTTTCAAGTTCCAATATACAGTATCCAAATCTGCAGTGCTGACAGCTCCCTTAGTGCTCAGGCAGCTCCTGACTCTGGGTTTCACCTTCTAATTTGTAATCCAATAAAAGGAGGAAAGTCAAGTGCAAATAAAAATCCCAAATCTTTAGCTTAAAGTCTTTACTTTAAAATGCAAGTTCAATAGATGCTTAGATCTGTAAAACTTAGAGTCTTTCTTTCAGCCTCCACTCCTCCAGCTGATTGCTTTTTTCAAGTTCAATGGCTGCGGAAGACGGACTTCCTGCTTCCACGTCTCTCCGCTTTCAGCCAAGTTCAAGCCAATTTAAGTTTTTCTTTCAAAATCTCAAATTCAAGTGACTCAGTCTTTTACTCACAAGTTAGTTGCTTTTTCATCCGAATCCGTAATTTAGCAGGAAAAGGGATCAGCGCTCACCGACAGTAGCAGCGCGGCTTCGCTCCTCAGGCTGTGAAACAGCTCACAGCGCCGCAACCCCCCTCCGCGCTCCGGAGCCCCTTACGGGGTTCCTTCTGCACTTGGAGGGTCGCTCAAGGCGCCCACCGAGCCTCAAGACCCCAGGCTCTTGCCGCCTGGGGTTTTCCAGAATGGGTCTCCGCTTCGCCGTAGCGGACGACCCGTTGCCTGCGGAGCCTCCTCTCCCGTTCAGAAGAGGACCGCCATTGCCGTTCGCGCCGCCCCCGGAAGTCCCCCAAAACCTCGACATTTATCAAGTGAAAATAAGGACATTATACTCTACATAGGAAGATTCTCCCACATTTGCATGTATCTCATATCTGCATATACATCGGTCACCTTGTGCCAATTACAACCTCTTTGCCAAAACTACCTCACAGATTGTTGTAAAGTAGAACTGTGTGAGGGAAGCGATCGTGTAAACACCTTCGACAGATAAATGGAGTGAAACAAAATTTTAGCTGTAGCTGCCTTGAGTCGCTTTCAGGGGAAAAGGTAGAAAATACGAATACTGGAAACTGAGAAAATAATCAGGAACATAACAGACAGTAAATTCTATTGAGCTAGGTACCATCCATGCCCTGGAGTAGTTTCACACTTAAAAAGTGCCCTGTACCCTTGGCCTACCTGGCAGCAAGTCAGTATGTCAGGTCCAAAGTCCAGGGGTCAGTCCACACAAGCAAAGTCCAAAGATCAGGAAAGGCAGTCCAGGATAAATCCAGATAAACCAAGTCTGAAGTCTAGCAGTAGGGATACAGTCCAGAGTCAAACCTGGAACACAGTCCCACAGAGGTCCCGGTACATCCAAGCTTCCCTTTTGTACTTTGCATGCTGATTGCCGCATCTGGGCTTGATGAGGAGTGAGGTCCTCACCTGTCCTGAGCTTCTTCCAGCCAAGGAATCACACACCTTCTCCCACAGCTAATGAGCCCCACCTGGCCAGCAATATGCAAACACGCCAAGCCTTCTAATAATCCACCACATTTTCCATTGTGGCCTTTGGAACCAAAGACATGAACTATGCCTCTTAGTTAGAAAGAGCATGTCCCAAGTTTGGTTTATTCATATGCTTAACCACTGAAATATAGGCAAGAAAATGTGGTCACATCTGCTGTTCGTCTCTTGAAATGAGAATCGTAGTTGCTTTTTAAAAAAGAGCAATTGGGGTGCAAATTTCAGAGAACTTGATTTTTGGCGGAATAGATCAGGCTACCATTCCACTGACCTCAAGCTTCCTGATCCTATTGTTTTCTTTGCTCTTTCAGATGTTTTAATTGTTACCCTTTGTAAGGGGCCCGTTTTCTCGAAAACTGCCATTAGGGATTTTTTAATGTTCTAGTGGAATTGTTAGGGTGTATTTTAATTGTGTGAAGGTTAAATGGTTAGAGGCCATTTTTGGCATATAAGTGGTACATAAATAAATAAATAAGTAAGAAAGTAATAATACAAGTGTCTTATATTAAGCGCCTGAGCTGACTTTTGAGTAGCCCTTCCGTGACTGACTTCTACATTCACCTTTCGGGAAGAATTAAACTGTTGTTCTAGGGATCCCTGTAGTTAACTAGGCAGTTGTTGTTTCTTCTTCTTCTTCTCCCATCTCATACTTTCTAACAAGCAGCCCTCATGTTCCTTCTAGGTCAGAATTCTCTCTCCATCCTTTAGGAAGACACTGTCTGTAGTGCATCGCTATAAATAAGCCGAGCCCATGTAGTGGTAACCATGGTAACTGGCGAGCTTCAAAAACTGATGCGTACTTGGTTTCCAGAAGGCTGCCCTGGCGTTTACAAAGGCATGCTATGTCCCTTTTAAAAATTACATCACTTTGAGATTTGTATTTCTCAATTGACACAATTATTCCATGTTCCAGACGTGGGTGCCTTGCGTTTTCTCCCCCCCCCCCCCCCCCCGCTGCCGCCCAACATCTCTTTCTTCATAGGTTATCAGATATGTAAGTAGCAATGGAAGGAAAAATTGATTGCATTTTGTTTCCAATCTGGGTTCGATGGCATTTCAAAACTTCTCTAAGGAAGCCATAAAGAACACATAATCTTACTTCACAGATCAGCATAAATGAAACAGCTGAAAGAAAGAAAGAAAGAAAGAAAGAAAGAGAAATCTCAATTTCGTAATTTTTATTTATTGGATCACCAGAAGAAAGGAGCCTTTAGCTGTTTTTATCACCGTGCATTACAGTTAACGCAAATATAGGTACTCTCTATAGGGAGGGGGCGGAAATCAATACAAATGAATTTTAAAAAGAGATCAGAGGAAAATCCTAAGCATAGTCTATAAAATGCTAATATTCTCTATGGGATCATTTACCTCACACAAGGAATAAGCTGCGATCATTTATTAATAAAGCTGAGCAGGTTAACATTCTAGTTCAGGTGAGCTCATTAGTTCTCTTCAGAGTAGCCATTATAATGAAATTATCAGGACACAACTCATTATTAGTATGCATTGAGAAACTTAGTAGGATTAGTTGGTAATTCTTTTGGCTGAAAAACATTGCCACATTGACTTTGATCTCCTCACATTACTTTTGATTATATTTCCTATTTAGGAAAGGTTATAGTATTGTGCAACCACCTTCCTAATTCAGGGAGTGAGGAGCTGCCACTTTTAATACACCCATTACTCACCACAGCATACATCTCTTCCGTCTATTGGCATCCAGTCCTCTTGAGTGAGCTCGAGTCACTCCCACCAGCGCAGTTCACGAAACATAGCAAGAAGTCTGTTTTGCTGGTGTGTTGACCCATAACAATAGCCATGGATTTTTTGTTTCCCCCAGTGCAATGCATTGATGTGTTAAAATTGCTGCAGTTCTCTGTGGCACACAAGGGCAGGGTAAGGTGGCTGCAACAGGCCAGATCGATCAAAGAAGCAAATTTGCTTGGTGGCGCAGAGGCTGGCTTTGTCTAGCAAACTCACAGGAGCATGTATTTGCACATTGGTGAGCCTCGTCCACTTTGGGAATGCTAATGATGTGAAGGAAGCTGTTTGTCTAAATGGCATCAGGTTCTATATTTGCAACGGCATTCTTTTCCCTGGGCTCTGTACCTCTTAAAGGAATTCAGACTGCGGGGGGGGGGGGGAATTAAAGAAAGATTCCTGTTACTCCTTGCTATTATCATCAAAGATATCTAGTCTTACCTCCTTCAGGGAAAATGCTTGGTGGAACATTTGTGGACCTGTGAGATTGCTTCTTAAGGAGCAAATCGATAAAAGTCGAGGCTAATCATGTAACAGCAAGCTTGTGAAGGAAAGTGTTGCATGCTAGGTACAAAACGTCTGCCTGAGTTATCAATGTTTGCCACGTTTTGAGAGGCAGTGGATGAATTCTGGCTCCATATTTCACATACCTGCTTTAGACTACACTGACAGCAACTATGTTTGAGGTGCTGCACTACTTGAGGCCAGCAGGTGCCTCTGTGGCAGGATTTAGCTGCACCCATAGAAAGCACAGCTTGGCTAGAGTTGATGTGGGTGGGGCTGTGACAGAGGTGCATAGCACCTCCAATATACCCACCAAACCATGGGTAAAGACATTGAAGGATTGGAGATGGAGGTGGTAGATTGAACCACAAGTCCCATCAGCCATAGCAAGCATGGGCAATGGCCAGGAACAATGGGAAGTGCAGTTTAGCAATGTTCTGCCCGGACACTGAGGTCCAGCGCCGAGGGCCTTCTGGCGGTTTCCTCGCTGTGCGAAGCCAAGTTACAGGAAACCAGGCAGAGGGCCTTCTTGGTAGTGGCACCCACCCTGTGGAACGCCCTCCCACCAGATGTCAAAGAGAAAAATAACTACCTAACTTTTAGAAGACATCTAAAGGCAGCCCTGTTTAGGGAAGCTTTTAATGTTTAATAGATTATTGTATTTTAGTGTTTTGTTGGAAGCCGCCCAGAGTGGCTGGGGAAACCCAGCCAGATGGGCAGGGTATAAATAAATTATTATTATTATTATTATTATTATTATTATTATTATTATGGGCCAAAGGTTCCCCACACCTGCTTTTACATGATCTGGAAGTGCCTTCAGTAATTGTGTGGATCCTCCTCTGGAGGGTAGGACTCGAACCAATGGCTTCAAGTTACAAAAAAATAGATTCCAACTAAACACCAGGAAGAACTTTCTGGCAGTAAGAGCTATTCAACAGTGGAATGGTCTCCCTTGGGAGGTTGTGGACTCGCCTTCCTTGAAAGTTTTAAAGCAGAGTTTGAATGGCCAACTGTCCTGGATGCTTTAGCTGACATTCCTGCATTGCAGGGGGTTGGACTCGATGACCCTTGGGGTCCGTTCCAACTCTACAATCCTGTTATTCTATGCCTGTGGTCCTCAACCACACAGTCACTGTAGCTTCTGTGACCAGGAGAAAATGCAAGGCCTTTCATCTCATATTCCCCCTCTAGGTAATCAATATACAGTGGTACCTCTGGTTGCGAATGGGATCCGTTCCAGAGGCCCGTTTGCAACATGAAAAGAATGCGACCTGCAGTGGCACTTCTGCGCATGCGCGGGTTGCGATTCGCTGCTTCTGCACATGCGCGTGACTTCATTTTGCATGTGATGTCATTTTGCGCATCTGCGCATGAGCAAGCGACAAAACCCAGAAGTAAGCCTTTCCAGTACTTCCGGGTCGCTGCGGGACATAACCTGAAAGAACATAACATGAAGTGGACATAACATGAGGTATGACTGTACACATTTCCATAATGTGCGGGATTCTGAATACGAGAGGCACTCAGCCAGCAGTGGTCATGACTCAGGGTTGACGAAAATGCTTGAGAACTCTGCTACTACTAGGCCACTGTACGTAATTCCCTGCTCTTTATGAGAATCACTGAAAGTGCAAGAGGGGGAAAATCTGAAGAAAGGAGATACAGAACCAATTGGAAGTGAACTGACGTACAGCTCTAACGAAGCGGAATCCTCATTCCATTCCCACCCTTGGGTTTTATGTATGCAATTTTCATTCACCTTCATTGGACCCAAGCGCTCGTCTTGCAGGCTGGAACATGCCCCCCAGTCACCAGTTTCATGGTGCATTAGTCTCTGCCTTTGGTGTGCTCATCTGTAATTGCCTTGCTCTCTCGTCCTTCATTCTTCTCTACTTCCAATCTTCTTGAGGATTAAAACATACCCCCAAAAAGCTTCTTATCTATTATGGCAATTATGTCCACAATAAAGTGGCTTTGATTTAGCAAGGCAGATGGAAAGAAAAAGTGAGGGTAGGAATAAGAGGGGAAGGGCATGCACAGAGATGAATATTCAAGGAGGATGGCAGGCAGATGGTAAGGAACGACATGTTGTTTTGCAAGGAAAGGACCGACTCTTGGCTCTTAGGTGGCATTTCCATCTCAGTCTTCCATTTGTCACAGTTACAGCTGGCTTGGCACATCAGCTTGCATAGGCTCAGGATTGCACACGATTCACAATGTTGCCTTCATAAATTAGTCAAGGCACCAGCCTCGAACTGAACAACTCCAGGTAAGCTCAGAAAAGATTCCTCCACGACTTCCATCTAATCTGAGGTTTGCCTGAAAAGCATTAGCAGTATATAAATACTGTAAATACATACATGAATACATACATTTGATAGACACCCCCTCCTTGCTGTGCCACAGACATATAAGTACAGTGGTACCTCGGTTTAAGAACTTAATTCATTCTGGAGGTCTGTTCTTAACCTGAAACTGTTCTTAACCTGAAACACCACTTTAGCTAATAGGGCCTCCCGCTGCACCGGCAGCATGCGATTTCTGTTCTCATCCTGAGGTAAAGTTCTTAACCCGAGGTACTATTTCTGGGTTAGCGGAGTCTGTAACCTGAAGCATCTGTAACCCGAGATACCACTGTAATAGATTTGCTCAGGCCCAGTTATGTTTCCTTCTCTTAGAAAAAAAGTAATTTTGTAAGAGCAATTTGGCAATCCTTAAGCCAATTTAGAATTTGAGACAAGGTGTTCAATACGTTACTAATAAATGGTAAGGTATTAACCAGATACATTTTAAATTGGTCGTTAGAAGCTTTTTGGCTTCTGCACTAATTATAGTAAGATTTGATTGCAGGCTGCTTTGATCAGAAATCATCTTTAAAGTCATCATAGGAACTAATAGGTGGTATGAAAATATAGTTTTATATGCATATGCCTGAGTACATTCAATTCCTTGCAGGATGCTTCACCTATAGAGTCTCCCTCTGTAATTAATTATGGCAATAAATCTACCAGACCACGTTGCCTGTCTGGCTCTTAATGTCCATTATCCCAATTATCAAGAGAACCCAGGAGATTGCTTATGTTGCAATTTTTAGAATTGATAGCAATGAGAAAAGTGCAGGAAAATGTACACCTGCGCATTTTTCCAGGGGCAATGACTTTGTTATCTATACAAATGCTGCAGTTCCGTCACACCATTATGCCAGCATTTGTTTGATGCAGGCTTCCCAATTGCAAGTTGCCTGCTCACCAGGGGAAAATAGCAATCAGTTGTGATCACGTACCTGAGTTGCACGATGTTCAAACACTTCTGCCACCTCCACATTCAGAAGAAGTTGGGGAAGGGAAGCAAAGGATAGGATGACTCCTGCGGAACTTCCTGGCAACAGTGATCTGAGGGGAACCGGCCTGGTATGGAATGGAATGGTTGGCCATTTTGTCTAGTCCATTTTAAGCAGCACAAGAAAGCCAAGATACACAAGGATCATGTTAAAATAACTTTTACCTGAACTTTTACCTTATACCTGAAGGAGTGTCCCCACTCCCATTGTTCTGCCCTGACACTGAAGTGCAGCTCCAAGGGCCTTCTGGCAGTTCCCTCACTGTGAGAAGTGAAGTTACAGGGAACCAGGCAGAGGGCCTTCTTGGTAGTGGCACCCACCCTGTGGAACGCCCTCCCACCAGATGTCAAGGAAATAAACAACTATCTGACGTTTAGAAGACATCTGAAGGCAGCCCTGTTTAGGGAAGTTTTTAATGACTGATGGTTTTATGTATTTTTAATCTTTTGTTGGAAGCTGTCCAGAGTGGCTGGGGAAACCTAGCCAGATGGGCGGGGTATAAATAATAAATTATTATTATTATTATTATTATTATTATTATTATTATTATTATATTAAAATAAGTATCCCGCACACTTTCTAAAGCTCAGATTCTTTCTTCCTGGGCCTCAAAATCTCCCTGCTGCTAGTGAGCTGGGAAACAGCTGGTTTACAATTAAGGTGTTTTGGTGTGTGGGACTCATCTCCTTTGCTGAATTTGGATCTGTTTTCAAAATTGTATATTATATTGTTGTAACCCACCTTGGGATTGTATAGTGCAGGGCAGGTAAGGAATCTTACGAATAAATTAAGTCCAAGCATTAAATAAACACTTTGGGGTCAGAATCGAGTAAATAGTTGCACTTGTGGGATGACTGCAATGACTCCTGCCAGCACAACAGGGCTTCTCTCCTCTCCTTTCCCCATATATGCCCCAAAATTGGTTCTGTGAGTTCAAGAGAACCTCCAGAAGGAGCGTGTAGGGGAACAAGAGGAGAGATCTTTCTGTCTGGCAACCAGAAATGCCTCCACTGATGGAACAATTGTAATAGCACAATGTTGTATTCCCCACTCCCCATTTCCTCTAACATTTGACTCAAATGCAAGCCACAAGTCTAAATGAGGTCACTCTTATTCATGAATAATGTGTCTGAGGGAAAAAAGGGGGATCCTGAGTTCAGGGAGAGCTTAACATAAAAAATAATTCACTAGGTAAGCCTGGAATGGTAAGCAGGGGAAGAGAGGCATTCAGCCTTCAAAGGAGATGAAAGAAAAGTTCACACAGTAAAGAGGACTAGGGAGTGGGAAGAAGAGAATCACTCCTCACTAGTGATGTCACAAGCATTTCCAATAGGTGTCCAGACTATTGCACAGCAAATATTCCACACAATTCCACACAATATTATCTACCTGACTCCAGGGACCTTCCCTAGGACACACCCTCTCCTTCTAGGCCTTCTTCAAGCGCTATTGCCTGGCAAGGAAGTGTTCTTCATTTCGGAAAATACATCTTGCTTACCTGGAAGGAGTGGTGCATGTGTGTAGAAACCTCTGACTCTTGCACAACTGTAACGTAGCCTACAATAACATTGGCATGTGGGGGACTTCCGGGTTGGCGCCATTGGCAATGGCGGAATTCCTCTGACCGGGAGGAATTTGCCCCGTGGGAAATTGGGTCTGGCCGCCACGGCGAAGGCGGAGACCCGTAAAAATCACAGGCGGGAGAAGCCTGTGAACGTGGGATTCGGCGGGCACCTTTTGCGCCTCCCCTACTCGCAGGGAAACCCGTTTTCGGGGCTCCGGAGCGACGTGGGGTGAGTGGCACGGTGCTTTGAATTGTCTGCTTCTTCCACGGAGCGAAGCCACACAGCTGTTGCCGGAGAGCGCTGACTTTTTCCTGTGGACAATTTGACCTTAAAGTAATTACCCGTGAGTAGAGCTGAAACGGGAGAATTGGATTTCTAATTCGGGAGAAACGGGAGAATTGGATTTGGTATCGAAGCAGGGAGGTTCAAAACAGGAAGTCCGCCTCCCCCTTTTGTAAATAGACTGAGGCAATGAAGTTGCAAGCTGGAGTCCTGGAAAGTCTTTTGTAAAAGATTAAATTTCCATCGGTAAAGAACAAAACCCCCCTTTGGAGGCAGGAGAAGAGGGGGGGGGTTGTGGACTGAATATGCCTGCAGGAGAGAGCGAAGAGATCTAAAACACCGCCGCTCTGACCCTGGAAACGGGCTGCTAGTAGGACTGACGTATTTTGGAATGTTCATTGACAGCGTTTAGAACGTTCATTGACAGCTACTTAAACAAGAGAAATACATTGTTTCTACTGTTTCCGGCTGCTTTAAAAAGGAGTAAAAGTAACTGAAAATTGAAACTAACTTGAAACTAATTTTCGGATTGTTTAAAAGAGGATACTATTGACTATTACAAATAGAAACTGTTTTCCCCTAGTGGAAGCCTTTGAAACCGGTTGCTTTACAAGAGTTGGGTTAGGGAAATTTCCAGCTGCAAGTTAAAAACCGTGATACTCTGGGACTGACCTTGAATCTTTTAAGTGTTATGGTTAATGGAAGAAAAAACAGACCAGTCAACTGCTGACAAAACATTAAGGTCTGGGAGGACTTGGCAACAATTCAGGAGAGGTCCACCATCAGGCCCCCCTGCTTTTTCTGAGCCTTTGTACCAGTATATGTAAAACCAAGAGAAATGTTGACAGAAGAGGCTCTAGTGGCGGCATTATTTAAGATAAATGATTCATTGGATCAGCTTCACAGGAAAATGGACACGATAAATGCGAAAGTGGATGTTTCAATCATTAAAACTAACTTAAATATAGAAAGTATAAATAATACTAATATAGAAACTACCCAGAAATTGACACAGGAACCTATTTCGATACGGCAAACTGCGGAGGAGGCCAGGGAAAAAGCTGTTGTTGCTGAATGTAAAGAAACACAACTGGAGAGAAAGAGCAAGAGAACCCCAGCCCTACAGAAGCAACTTGATGAATATAAGTTGACCCTTGCTATGACTGAACTCAAAGAAAAACAGACGAATTTGAGGATTAGAGTTCACCTTTGGTGGACATGCCCAAGGATTAAGACACTTTGGGAGATGATTCATAATGAAATGAAAAAGGTATTTAAATATACCCTCTTGAAGAAACCAGAGGCCTTTCTCCTGGGCATGGTCGGCCAATTGGTGTTAAAGAAGGATAGAACTTTTTTCACATATGCAACAATAGCAGCAAGAATACTCATTGTGAAGTACTGGAAGACACAAGATTTATCTATTCGGGAAGAATGGCAGATGAAGTTGATGGACTATATGGAATTGGCGGAAACGACTGGCAGAAATCCGAGACCAGGGAGAAGAGACGGTGGAAGAAGACTGGAAAAAGTTTAAGACTATTTATAGAAATATTGTAAAAACAATGAATGTTAGGAAAATGTTGGAATGAAGTTATATGGCTTTAGTAGAAATGCTATAAGGAATTAAGTATAAATAGACTAATAGAGTATTAAAGGGAAAAATAAGATTAGAATATGTTAAGATAATTATAGGATAGAAAACAGAGGAAGATGGAAAGGAATTGCTGAAACAATTAATAGAAGTGGAATACAAAAAGGGAGGTGTGAGGAGGTCGTGGAAATAAGGGAATGAAAGTTAAGATATTGAAATTGTTTTGTGTTTTAAATGGTTTGCGTCTTGTTTTGTTAATCTTATGTTTTTTCTTTTCTTTGCTTTGCTTTTTCTTTTCCTTTTTTGTTTTTTCTGTTCTATTGTGTTTAAATGGTTGGCAAATCAATAAATATTATTTAAAAAAAATACAATAACATTGGCATGTGGCCCCTGAAAGCTTGCTTGAGAAGGAATGTGGCCCTTGGCTGGATATAGTTGCCCATCTATGATTTAGTGCAGGCATAGTCAAACTCTGGCCCTCCAGATGTTTGGGACAACAATTCCCATCATCCCTAGCTAACAGGACCAGTGGTCAGGGGTGATGGGAATTGTAGTCCCAAACATCTGGAGGGCAGGAGTTTACTGACCCCTGATTTAGTGTTTAAAATAGAGACCATCTAAAATGATCTGGGTCTGCCATGCAAACAAACCCAGTGGTCAAAGTGTATTCCTTCCTTGCCCTGCTAAAAACCCAATGAGCACTTTCAGTTCAATCCTACACATGCTTACTCAGTAGTAAATCCCACTAAGTTAAACAGGTGTTCCTCCCAAGTAAGTGTGCTTTCGACTGCAGCCCTTATCACTTGCATCTCAGTACTAAACATGTGTATTCAGACATTTCATTTGTTTCTATGGGACTGACTGCTGAAGAAATAAGATTAGCATTGGCATCCTTGATTTTATTTATGTAGAAAAACATTTGTCTTAACTTAATTATCCAAAGAAACTCAAGGCAACTAACAATTCAAACATCATAGCAACACTGAAACAATACCGTACTGAGATACATAAAGAACAAATAATAGATAAATGACAAGTAAATAGCAGTCCCCTTTCCAACATCTATCATAAGATCAAAATGCTAACATTGTAAACATCATAAACCGAAACCACAACAACAAATTCCAAAAAAATCAAAGAACTAAAACATCAAAGATAAACTAGAAAGAAAAATAATCAGCAAAATGGCTTTTTGAAATAGCCACATATTTACTAGCCACCTCAAACAGTACTGGAATAGAGCCTTGATTCAGGGACCCTGAGGATCATCTAGTCCAACCCCCTGCAATGCAAGAATATGCAGCTGTCCCATACAGGGATCGAACCTGCAACCTCGGCATCATCAGCACTGCACTCTAACCAAGCAATATCTAACAGCATCTTCAGAGCTCACCATTTCACATTGCCTGAATTTACAGGAACAGAGAGGATGTCACTGGAAGAAGGAGTGCATTACTTAAACCAGTAATTGATCTGATAAATTGGCTAATATTTGTATAATTTCATTTCCAGCTCTAGGGAAAAGCTATTTTAGCACAGGTTTTTATCTTCGGGAATTAAACTGAGCACAAATCATTGCCTCCCCCCCCCAGCCCCATTTGCAGTGTCAGTGACAGGCAACTTGATACCTGACAGCTTTTTACCCAAAGTCGACACAAACAAACTGCATCATCAGCCAATGCCAGCAGCTGCATCTACAGACTCTAAAAGCCCAACCTGCTTGAATAAGTTTGAAATTGTGGCCTCCTTGGATGGTTGTTTGCTGAAATCCTGCTTCTGGTGTGTCGAGGAGTGATCCAAAATAAAGCCGAATGCTGACTGTATAAAAATCCTATTAGCTCATACACAGAATGAGTTTCTGAAGATCATTTCCAGCTATTCACAGAATGGCCTTCAGAAACAAGATCTTTTGCTCATCCTGACAGGAGGCTATTCCATTTACCAGACTACATTCACAGGGGAATGTTGTACATCTGTTTATGTCTGGAAAAGTTTGTCCTCTCGAAGGACCATCTCTCCTTCGAATAATGAGAGAGGGGTTGAAGGGTTGTCAGCTGAGAAACGCATCAGATAATCAGATGCCCTGAATCAAGATGAGAGGCTAGCTTAGAGGACAGATCTCTGCGACAGATTCAATAACTTCCAAAGAGCTCTGTCTCCCTCCAGTATACGTGTTAGGAGCATAACAATCTATCCAGATGAGACAGTTGCCCCAAGTACCAAAACGTTGTGCCTTCACAGCTGGTCTTGGTTGAGCACTTTGGAATGATGAAACACCTGACCCATCTTGCTTCCTGCGGACATATCAACGGCTTCCAACTTGAGCCACGAAACAACGGCTGATTTAAAAATCCACAAAACTGAGCCAGTAATTTGCTGTTTCAGTGAATCTATCGTACCAACCTGTGTTGATTTTCTAGCTGTTTGGGCTACCACTTGGCGGGGGGGGGGAGAGAGGAGGGGCAAACAGGAATGCAACTAGCTTTGTCTGGTTGCCTAGGCAATAAAGGATCGCTGTGCACACTGCAGCTGCTTCTGTCTGCAGACCAAAGAAGGAAGCTTTCAAGGGTAGGATGTTTACCATGACTCAGAGGCGCTTCCACAAGCCAAGCATTATTTGCACAGCAGATTGACAGTTGGGAAAAGGGAATTTGGAAAAAGATTGACAATTGGAAAAAGGCTGCCACTTTAGAGTTTGATTTGGATTGGGCTAGAAAAATGCTATTGCTCTCAGATTTTATGACAGTTGCTTTGTTTGGGGCAGTTGGGGCTGGCTTTTTAAGACTATTATGATTAGAGTACACACACACACACACACACACACACACACGAGAAAGGATGACAGTACCTGGTTCATTTTGAATCTCTTTTTTCCTGGTGGAGAAGTGATTACATACCAGTTGTAGAAAAAATGGAAGATATCATGGAATAATGGAAGAGACCATGCATTGTGTGACATTCTCAGAGGGGAATGGGGCTTTGGCGCTGTCCTTGTGGGAACAACAGCCAGGATCATCTTCTTGACTCTTTTGATTGGAGAACAGAGCTTTGCTACCACCCTCTGATTCAGAGAAGGGGTATCCTATGGTCCCCTTGTTTCCCCACTCCTTTTGGAGCCAAACACTGCAAAATAAAGTGAGTGCCCTTTAACAGCCAGCCAGCTCCTTTGAGGAGGCAGAGTTTACCATATTACATACAACCCTGCAACCCTATATAAGGCTTCAGTTTGAGTTAGACACATGCAGAGGAAATAGCCCACAATGCTGCTACAGTTAGGGAGCTCTCCAAGGTCCTGCAGGCCTTTTCGGTGTCTTGAACTCCTGCTGGGCCACCACTAGGAGACCTGAGTTCCTAGAACATGAAACACCACAGCTGAATGAGTGTGACTACTGTGCCAAAAGCTGCCTTTCAATTTTTCAAAGGTTTTCTGCTGCTGTGAAAGAGGCTTCTGTTTTGCTGTTGTTTGCCTCATCGGAAGGGCAAAATAGATAATATTTATAATTTTGGTGGGTATAGGGTTGAGCTTATCTTCTCATTTCAAGGTAGCCATAGGTGGTGGGTGTATTATCTTTCCCTTAAACATTTCTTCAGCACACTGCAACCTCCCTGCACTTCCTTCTCCAGAAAAGCTCCACAGGAAGGAGAAACCTCATGATGTTTGAATTGAAGTGGGAGAGGCTGGCTATCAGTACATTTCCGAGCACAATTCAAAGTGTTGGTGCTGATCTTTAAAGCCCTAAATGGCCTCGGTCCAGTATACCTGAAGGAGGGTCTCCACCCCCATCGTTCTACCCAGACACTGAGGTCCAGCGTCGAGGGCCTTCTGGCGGTTCCCTCACTGTGAGAAGCCAAGTTACAGGGAACCAGGCAGAGGGCCTTCTCAGTAGTGGCACCCACCCTGTGGAACACCCTCCCACCAGATGTCAAAGAGAAGAACAACTACCAGACTTTTAGAAGACATCTGAAGGCAGCCCTGTTTAGGGAAGCTTTTAATGTTTAACATACCACTGTATTTTAATACTTTGTTGGAAGCCGCCCAGAGTGGGAAACCCAGCCAGGCGGGCAGGGTATAAATAATAAATTATTATTATTATTGAGATAAGTCAGCTTCCCGGTTTTGATTTTAAGAGAAGCCCTTCCTTTTACCTTTAAGGAAATATTTCCACATGGTTTACATTAAAAGCAAGGTTTGTTTCTGTTTTTAAAAACAGATGTCAGGTGCAAGGTAGGGAGTCTCTCATGCTTAAAGAAAAGCGCAGCTAAGGATGTCATGGGGTTTTCAGGAAGGAGAGACAGTTGTAAAGGCTGCAGAATGCACAGGGCATATTTGTAAAATGAAAGGCACCCATGAAAACCACTTGTCTACCTCAAATCTAAGGTGTGTGAAACCAAAACCCCGATCCCACCTATAAGAATTTCACTCACATCTTGTCTTCTCTTCCCTTTGATTTCTTTTTTTAAATGCAAACTTCTTTTCATGTCCAAGAAGCTTTTCATCCACAAATCTGCTAGGTTTCATAGTTCATTAACACAATTAGATCCATTGTGGTGTAGTGGTTAAGAGCGGTGGACTCGTAATCTGGTGAACTGGGTTCGCTTTCCTGCTCCTTCACATGCAGCTGCTGGGTGACCTTGGGCCAGTCACACTTCTCTGAAGTCTCTCAGCCCCACTCACCTCACAGAGTGTTTGTTGTGGGGGAGGAAGGGAAAGGAGAATGTTAGCCGCTTTGAGACTCCTTCGGGTAGTGATAAAGCGGGATATAAAATCCAAACTCATTTGGGGCTTTGTGATTTGCAGGCAATTTAACAAGAGAGAGAGAGAGAGTATCCCACAATTTTTAGGCCACTCTTACTTCAAAGACATCTCTTCATTCAGACCAACAACACCCAAAATTCCACAAGTTTGCCATCTCTGTTCTAAGAAGCAGATTGGGTGGGTGTGTAGGGGATGGCTGACAGTCTGACGCAAATAAAATTATGCAATCCTATGCTGCTTTGGTTAAACTGTGGAGAGAGCAAAGCAAGCATTTAAACACACTGCTGTCATTTAGACATTTCTAAGACAGCAGGTGATGAAAAGCAGCACACACTTCCAAAACCTAACAATTAATCCTGTTTCAGCATTACACACATGAAACGTCAAGATTGGCACAAAGGGGCTGCAGGGCTTTTCCATTAACCCAATCTCATCATCACATGATACCCCCCAATGTGCCAAAAATGTTCCATTAACAATATTTGGTTCAGCCTTAGGAGCTGAAGAGATCCCAGCCAGGGGCAAGCATGGAGACGAGGCCCAATGGGACCTGTTTTGAATTGGAAATCTACTTCCATCAGTTTAAAATTTAGGTATGTAAATCCTGGTTGAGAATGTCTGTGCAAAGGTATTTGTCTTGACCTATACAGGATGTCCAGACCTTGTGAAAATTGCTGGCACAGATGGAGAAAAAAAACAGTATTAGAAAAGAACAAGGAACAGTGTAGCTACTGGATCAGGCTTCCCTGCAGACAAGCGAAAGTGTGTGCTTGTACAGGAAACTGTTGAACTTTGAGTCTGACAGTTTGAAGGACAGAGACAAATGTGCCACTCTTTGTGACTAGTTCTCTTGAGAACTTAAAAGCCCAGAGTTTCAAGAAAAAATTTTTCCATGACATTGTTCTTCCTTCTTATATCTGCTACAAATAACTTCTCCAAAAGCTCGCTTGCATGCTTATAGAAGCATTGAAAAATGGCCTTTCAATCTAAACTAGCTTCCCCAAGATGGTATCCAAAAGTAAACCTTTTAAAACCAGAATAAAACAATAAACCATAAATCAAACAACCCTCCCACGGCTTCTTCTATAGGCATAGATATTCTTTGGGGAAAGGGGTTATGTGTTCCCTGCACTGATGCAACATTGCAACTCATGAAACTGTACTACAGTATTGCAAAAGCCCTTGCACCAGATTTTGTTTTGCACACTAGAACCGAAGATCAAGCTAATAGTCGTAATTGAATTTCAAATGCAGCCAGAAGGGTACTGAGATTAGGATCAGGAACCTGTGGAGAGGTTTTGTGCTGTTACATTTTTTTTGTTTTAAACATAAGAAACGCATACTCCCTGTCTGGAAAGAGCTAACAAGTTAATTTAAAAAGAAAGGCACCATGCAAGCAACATAATTGAGAAACACGAAGAGAAATGGAAAATTCAGCACAATTATAGGTTAATTGCTAGCTTCTGTTAAATCATTTGTTTCCCAGAATTGTTCTTGATTGTTTTGGTTACCTTCCGCATGATCTGAAACTTTAAAATCTTTCATAGAACTCATTCCTTATCTACTGCCTGTTGTAGCCTGTGTTATTATTTTTAAGAGGGTGTTTCAGAAATTTAACATACTGAATGAGCAGTGCACTCATTCTGACATTATCTCTGAAACCCCCCCTCTCTATATATGTTTCCCCTATTGTGTATTATGTATCAGCAGAAAAAAATGCATTTTTTGCAAATTTAATCCCAGATTCAGGTAGATTTGATGCGAAAAAATATTGCAATAAAAATAAGCTCTACTTGGGCATTCAACTCTATGTGCATTGGCTTCCCCCCAGATGTGGTATGCAGGGTTACATCAGCCTATGCACATCCAACATGTTTCTGACTGATCTGATGCTGTACTGTTCTGTGATATTTTTATTCACATATTTTGAATGCCCAGTTAAGGCTAAGGTCTTTGAAATATCAGCTGCTGGCTACAATCATTGACGCATACTGTATTATGCTATTGGTTGGTGAAAACAACATGCAAAGAAATGCATTATATTGGGGAAAATCACTTTGCAAAGGTGTGTGTAGTACACAAAACTTCATATAAAAATGTGTATATTAAGAGAAATTTGTATGAATATGTCAAATTTTCACGAGGCCTTTAAAGTACACACACACACGTGATATGGAAATGAGGAGGACCAAAGACTGGGAAA
Organism: Podarcis pityusensis; assembly: GCF_964106645.2. Classification (NCBI taxonomy): domain Eukaryota; kingdom Metazoa; phylum Chordata; class Lepidosauria; order Squamata; family Lacertidae; genus Podarcis; species Podarcis pityusensis. The sequence continues at coordinate 27,293,115 of NC_138042.1, forward strand.
ATGAGAAACTGAGAGAATCAGATATTGACCAGTTTATCTATTCCTACAATCAGCCTAATTCTTTACCCTGTCGGCTGCCACTGCTATACAACCAATGGTAGGGTGTGACTGTCAAAATACAGTGCAATTTCTGAAGGCAAGCTTAAGCTGATTAAAGTGCATTCTATTGATTTATGCAGCTGTCAGCCAGGTTTGTCTGCACACACACACACACACACTCATTTTGCTGAGATATTCAGAAGTATGCCAGGATTGCGACTGCATTGTGTGTGACAGTAAATCAAGACAGCAGGACAAGCCTGTGATGCTGCCTTATTCTGAGATGGCCTTGCTCCATCTAACCTGGTCTTGACTGTTCTGACTAGTAGTGGCCTTTCCCATCTGCTTGATCCTTTTAATTGGAGGTGCTAAGGAGTGGCTCGGATTTTACCACATGCAAAGATTGTGCTCTGCTCCTGAGATGTGGCTCCTCCCCTCCAATGACGCCAACTCTTGATTCTGGGAAATGAGGTGGTGATAAAACCTCACCCAGGAGGATTGGGTTATATGCATGAGAGTCAAATGACGGCTGAGTGCTAAATTGTTGGGGATTGAGTTACAAATTAATTCTGAGCAAGCAGCTCACTGGGGTTAGGGGATTGGGGTTTTGATATTGTTAGTGTCTGTGGAAAGTGAGCCCAATGAATCTATGATGACACTGGACTCTACCCCCTGGGTCCGCCAGGTGAGACCAAGTGAAGAGGCTGAGAACCAACTATTGCAAAATACCTAACACCAGGGAGTATTGTTACTGCCACGAGCCATGTGAATTTTGCCTAGAATCAGATATTTGCAGTGCACCGAAAATCATCAAAGAGAGCTCAGCAGCAGAACCCATTGCTAACCTTCAAAATCTCAGTGCAGTTCCTTTATTTTAGGAACGTTGCCAGTGTGCTTATCTTTCTGAAACATGCAGCGTAGCACTTCCTTTCCCCTATATATTTTGCCAAAGAGACAGCAGCACCTAAATCATTGGAAGTATTTGTCACAAGGCACTGCACTCGTGAAAGATTCATTCTGTATGTGGAACCAGACCAACTGGCATCTCACCCAGTCGAGGAAGTGTCAGGATTAAGCCACCAGGCTGCCATTTTTTGACCCTTTCTGCTTTGGCGCCTCAAGCGCACATGCTGCCTGTGGTAAATAAATGCCAGCTGGAACTACTGGGTAAAAGTTATGGGGCAAACTGGCAGGTTTTGTATTACAAATCCCAATTTATCAAGTGCTGGCATGCTGGGGCTGAGGCTGCTGCTATTGCTGCCTTGCTGCCTATTGCTCCTGTTTCCAGGATAACCCTCTATCTACCCTGGCTGATTCACTAAATCTACTTCTATGGAAACGGTGTTTGCATGCGCTGCTCTGGTTCACCAGAAGCGGCTTAGTCATGCTGACCATATGACCCAGAAGCTGTACGCCGGCTCCCTCGGCCAATAAAGCGAGATGAGCACCACAACCCCAGAGTCGGTCACGACTGGACCTAATGGTCAGGGGTCCCTTTACCTTTACTTCTACGGAAAAGCTAAAACACATATCTAAGGGCCTGGGGTGGGGTGGGGAAGTGGAAGACATGGAGTGGCATTCCAGAAGAAGAAAAAACACTGTGCAACTGGCTGGGTTTTTAAATATATATATATATTGAGTCAGCGTCATGTGGGTAGGTTCTCTTTTTATTCATTTATTAGTTTTCATTGGCAGTGAGAGATGTTGGGGCCCCCCCAGGGCATGGCTGATTATTGCGGTCAGTCGACTGCAGTGAGTTTTGTTTGCATTTGTGAGGGGGAGGGTTTGTTAGGTCAAATTAACCATATTGATTCACATTCTGTCGGTGGGTTCTCGTTGTTGTCTTGTTGGGCTGTGTGTGTAATGAAGGGGAGCCACACCGGGGTGAAGGCCTCTTATTTTATTTGTCCCCACGCTCGTTTCAGTTTGTTGGTTAGCTTCTCTAGTCAGGCTGTCTCCCACAGAGTTTGCTACCAGTGGTCCATGTTAACTCCTGACAGGTCCATCCAGTGTCTAGTTATGATGCTCCTGGCTACTGAAAGTAGGTGGCTTATGAGTTCTTTGTAGTGTGAATGTGCGCTATTGTCTTGGAAAATATTCGATAGGGTCAGTTCTGGGGTAGCTTAAAATACCTGTTATTTTTTTATTTTTATTTTTTGTAGGACTGGTATCCAAAAGGGTCAGATGTGGTGAGAGGAGGGCCCATCAGGGACAAAAGTTCCCTGAAGCCCTACCCTCCCAGCCCCACACTCTGGCCTGCTCCCTGAAAATACAATCAAGCAGGGGTGGTGCCTCCTTCATCTCTTGAGGCCATGGCAGTGTTACTTCTTTGCCTCAAACACAGTAATTTAATCATCTGAGATAGAACCCAGACCCGCCACTCTGACCCATGTAATATTCTGATGCCATCACCGTATGATAAAAATAAACCCACCTTCAAAATGTGCACTTTAAAATGCATCCAGTATGTGAAACTATTTCTTCTGAGGATTCAGTAGGCCTGCCGTTTACCAATTAGGGAAAAAATGCTGTCTGGCATTTTCCTGGTCCTCATCAGAAGCCCCTTCAATTTGGTACATTAGGCCACAACATCTGGGGACTGAGGTGCTACCGCCTTTGCATCATATTCTACTAGAGGTAGAGAGGCATAATAAAAAGGAGAGTGTAAGAGGTCATGTTTCTACACTTTAGCATAATGAGGTAATTTAATGGAGTGCTAATGGCGACAGCTCTCTCCTGCCTTTGCTAAGCTGTTGTTTTAGCAGCGTAGGCTGAGAGGAAATTGAGAGGCTGATAGAGTGGCATTCTATATTGTCTTAACTTTATTACAATTCATTGTGCGTCTGTGGCGCATGCGTGTCTTAGACCTGCCGCATCCCAGCTGTCCTCACACTGCTGGGGCAATACATATTGTGAGGCACAGAACAGCATGTTCTCTAAATTGCCCTACTCTTGGGAAACCTTTCCCATGTTCAGGCTGTGAACACACCATACATTCAAAGTGCATTCCTACACCAAGCAACAACAGGGCAACTGTAGTTTACCCCTCAAAGAGCTACAATTACTAGCACCCTAAATAAACTACAATTCCCATAAGGGGAAGGACTGTGCTTAAAGATTACTAGCACCCTAAATACTAGCACCCTAAATAAACCCAATTACTAGCACCCTAAATAAACTACAATTCCCATAAGGGGAAGGACCGTGTGTTTATATGTAAATAAAGTAGATTAGCCAAAATGCTGAGTTGCTGAGGTCTGATATGCAAGCTGCGAAGACTCTGCGGATCTCTAAGTGTGCCCGTGTCGGTTGGCATCGGTCGCTGTGATGTTCGGGCTGAAGAAAGCTTTTGAAGCTCCCGAACAATTGACCAGGAGGGAGATAACATGCCAGTCGGGCATATGTCTCTACCAGGGTCCTACTCGAGTGTAGGCTGGACTCCTGACAGTTTTTACATGAGTAGAATGTGTGCTAATGCATCTCTGGGTTATTTGTGGGGCATAGGAATTCATTCATATTTTTTTTCCAAAATATAGTCTGGCCCCCCACAAGGTCTGAGGGACAGTGGACCAGCCCCATGCTGAAAAAGTTTGCTGACCCCTGAGGTCACAGGTTCAATCTCTGGCATCACCAATGATCTGAGGTATAAGGCAGCTTCCTGTGTACCTGTGTGATATAATTGGAAATTACAGTCCCAGAGCAACATGGCACAGACCAGGTGCATCAACTCTTTGGGGCAGAGGTGTCTTCGCCCTCCCCCCTCCCAACAACTGTTAGGAGGGGGCCAGGCCCCCTTAGTGTTGATGGGGCGGAGGAGTCTGAACACAGAGCCAAGCACGGGGAACGGCTTCAGTAGCCGGCTCCTCCTGAACGCAAGAGAAGAGGAGCTGCTGACCATTGAAGCTCCACACTTGGCCTCCTCCCGATGATGCAACATCACATGCATGATGAGCAACACACACATGATGTCACACATGTGCAGCGTGTGCCAGGCCCCCTCCATCTTGGGCACAAGTTGGCTCCTCTGGCACAGAAAGAATGGTGTAGGAAACCTCGCAACATAGGTTTGTGTTGAATTTTTCAGCTTTCGGATTCCAAGAATGATGGGGTGCTAAAACGTTTGTAACATGACTTGGGGATTCAAAAGATTTTTGGGGTTAAATTAATATAATTTTGTTTTGCCTGGAAGGTAAAATGAGTGTAAAAATACATAGAAATAATTAAAAACGATGGCTAAGTACTTGATTTTATTTATTTAGCATTACCTGACAGAAGGTACTATTAAAATTTCTTGTTTTTCTGAAAGCAATTTGTGTGCTTCTTCATCAAATGTAGACTTGCCAAGCTAAATGTTGTCCAGTCACAAAGGTAATGGCAGATTTGAAGTCCTCATACCCCAAAACATATTTTATGACCTCTCACTGAAATTGGCAAAATATTAAGTTTCACCCCCTAAAATGACATGCCCTACGATGCAACAAACAATATTTTGCTGAGAAAGACTTTATCTCCATGAACCAAGATTAAAATGCACGCACCCAAAGCAGAGATGAGATCAGTAGGAAATGAGGGGAACGATAAAAGTGTGTGAAGTATTTGAACCTTGTCAGTCACTTACTGCAGATAAGAACAAGAAAACGAGGAAGGATAATGAAATAGTGAGGGTGTTCGGGCCTGAAATTGTAAGTCAAGGTATATAAAGTTTATTCCCAGCTCCAACTCTAGCAGAATGCTATATTGGTAATGATGACATTAAGGTTTTTATGTCATTACCAGCAAACAGAAATGTTGAGACAAAGATTATTTCCGCAGACTACAAAGGCAAACAGTGGGGCATGACTAGGCGTAGAGGTTCAGCGAAGGTAAACACACATCATTTGGCAAAGATGCGCCAGTGATATGAATTCAATGTGTATCTTTTTGAAGGCACACTAGACTCCAGATTGGGTGACCAAGTCAAATCCAGCTAAACGTGAAGCTAAATTCATCCACTGAATCTTCACAAAGGCAGGTTTGGAATGCGACTTGAATTACCACTTTGGGAAGGAAATCTATATTCCGTGCACCCCTTTTCAACAGTGCTCAGTTTTTGTTCCTTATTTTTTGAAGCAGCAAGGTTACAATGGTGCCTAAGGGTTTTTTTTGTCCGTGAGGAAAAGAAATGTCACTTCAGGTAGGGTTCCGAATTGCATGCATCACAGAGTTAAAGAAAAAGACCTGTTCTTTCCTGAGGCAAACAAACAAGTTTTAGATGGCTTTGTGATGCCTGAGAAAATATGACGTGGGACTCCTCCCCACCTTCCCCCATTCTGCTTCACTGTAAAATGTGGTGTTATATATATCTAGAGAGAGAGGCGTCAGGGGGGTAGGGAAAGAGAAGAGGCAGAGAGAGGCAACCGCATATCTCTTAGGATACCAGTTTCAGTGAACAGAAATCTGTGGGAAATGCAATTTTGGAAACGCGGCATTTCTCTCAGATTTCTGTTCACTGGAATTGTGAACTGCCACTTTTGCTGCTATTTTGCATTCAGATGCATGGATGCACAGATACACAAACACACAACTGTCCCCTTTCCTTACCAGCAGGTAGGATGGACCAAGGGGAAAAATGCATTGCCGAAACAGGAGTCAAAAGTGGATGCAGATCTGCATAAAATTTTCATGTGTAAATTGTGTGTGTGGTGATACTGCCCCTTCTTAAATGATCTCCAATTCCATCCTCTAGAACAGTGGTATCAATAGTGCTACCCCATTGGTGAAGGAAGCAGGAAGCCCACAGCAGAGCTGCAAGTTTCCAGATTCAAGTCCCACAGCATCTGATGTAGAAGTCTTTGCAGAGCAAGTAATATAAACACAGAAGTTTTTCCCGTGTGTTCACGCACACAGCAGGTTCAGAATTGCTCATCTTATAATGTGTTACCCCTTAATTATATATCTTTCTAGTCCACTGCTGAGGAACAATGAGTGGATTTTCTTTCTTTCTTTCTTTCTTTCTTTGAAAAATAACCAGTAGTTTGGCAGAAGGGGAAAAAATATTTGAATGTTTTCCCACATGCTGGAGTACAAATTGCTCTCACTAGGACCTGACTTTGCATTGAGTAGTAAAACGTGACAGGCTGTGTACTCAGCTGAATACCTTTTCACCTCAGGAAGAGAACAGCAGAGAACAAAGGGAAATTAGAAAAAGAAGGGGAGGCATCTGTGTTCAGTGGTTCGACCTGTATCTTTAGCAAAGCGTCTTCTTTATCCAGTAGAAATACAACCTTTAGCTCTCAATTAGAAATGTAAACCATCTTTCAAAGGAGCGTTACAATTTAAACTGCTGGCTGGGGGTTGAGGGTGGGAACAGTTTCATTTCTGAAAGACTGCAAGAGACTGAAAAAAGAAAAAAGTTCAACAGGGCCGGCCCTGTTATGAGGCAAAATGAGACAGCTGCCTTAGGCAGCAGATACTGGACGGCAGGTAATGGTACCAAGATATTGAAGCATGCCCATAGCTAACTTGATGCCTTCAGATGCAGTGGACGCTGTCCCATTGCCAGTGCTGAAGTGAGATTCAGTTGCCAGACAGGTTCACTATTTTGATTTTTGTTTACAAAAAAAACAGAGAGGTGCCATCTTTTCCTTTTCCTAACACAGCAAAATACCTTTGGTGGGTCCTAAAGCTCCATTTTCCATTCCCTTATTTCTTAATTTAACAGAAGAAATATGGGTTCTTTGCTTGTTCCAATTGTATTTCCCATTCTATTTTGCTTGATATTGTGGTTTTATTATGATACTGTGGTTTTAATTGTTATAAACTTGTGGGTGAAAACCAGGGTGGAAGTGTATACAGTATCTTAAATGGGGCGGGGTCCTTACATGCTGAAGATTGAGGGCCCCTCCAAATTGGTGGGTAGTTGTTTTTTAAACAGCTGTATTTTGCAACATGACATTGACAAGAATTAAAGGTGGATTTATACTGGGTCATCCGCACGTCATTCCACTTTTGCTGTGATGCTTCCCCAGGGGTATCTCATTATTTCCATCTGGAGGGCCACTCTTACACTACAGTGCAATAAAAGCCAAACAACACACACAGAGAGAACATTTGTAGTATTAAAAGTGACAGGATTTCAACAGGAACATGTGCTGATTGGAAATGAAGCAGTATGTCCACTTGAAAGCTTTGGCTGGTGTGAACAGTACTCATAAGTGGGATCATGTATAACTGCCCCAGTACCGCCATGAGCACAAACAATCATGAATGCACAACAAAAATGACATCTGGAGGTGTCTGACTCTTGGAACCAAACTACTAGAAATAGGGACCTCATTTGGAACATGGTGTTTTGCAGGCCACTGTTCTGTTTTTGTGTTGGTGTTATTTTATCTTCTGTTTAGTTTTGGCTGTTTAATTAGGTTAGTTTTTCTATCACTTTACACAATGATATCTGGATTTTTAAAAACTGGCATTTATTAATATTACAACTCTGATGGTTTCTAATATGTTTTTGAATTGTTATACTTTCTGTTCATTTGATATCTTGTAATTCCCAAGTTTGTGTGAAAGTGCCGTGCAAACACACAGATGAAAGATGGTGAGGAAGCACCAAATAAATTCTCATATAAACAAATGAATGAATAAAACAGATTAGCAAAAGAGAAGATAACCAAACAAGCAGCCTCCTGCAAAAAGACTGCCTCAGCTTCCTTCCATCCCTGGGCTGTTTGAATTTGAGCTAATCTGTCCCAGACAATAGTACAATCTGAAAGCCTTGCAAGGACTTCATTCACTTGCCAGGAGAGAGAGGGGCCCCAGCCATAATGTCCCTGACTAGTGGCTTTGCTGAAGCCTGTTCACGAAAAAGTTTCCAGCGTTCTTTGTCGGAGGCCCTGGCAGGTTTAAAGCTGGTTTGTGTAGCCAAACCCTTAAAAGCACATGAGAGCCTTTAGTCAAAGACTTTGGTATATGTATCTGTAGCATGCGCCTTCTGACTGTTGTCACAGAGAGATGTGCCCCGTTGTGCCGGCTTGGTGTCAAGTTGAGCTGCTCTTTTCGTGAGAGCCTTTGCAGAAGTCAGCACAGAATTTAGCAACGCCTGTCAAGGGAAGTCTCTTCCCTCCCTATAATCCTTTTCCTTTCAAGGGTATATTACTCAGACACTTGCACGTCCAGAAAATGCTGAACAGTCAAGAATATAGGTTGATCTGATGAAAACCAGCTAGAGGAGATAGCAATTGAAATCCCATTACTACTTTACTGCTCTCCTGCACAGAAGCCTCATCCTAGCCCCTGGCCTATGATTGGCACTGGTTTCAGGTTTATTCTCCTGTGCTACATTTATGCAACTCGGCTTCCCATATTTTGTCTCACCCTTCCTTGGGCAAGTGCTACAGTGCTTCATCCAATAGTGGTTGGTGGGGTGGGATGGGGCAGGAGAGGGCTGTGCTGCTAATCTTGCTTCTCTATGCTGAGGTCGTTGCTGGTTACCAAAAGGGAGAGGGGTGATGCGTCAGGGAGGTTGGAGTGGTGGAGGCGTAGTGGTGGAGCCAATCCAATGCTCCCAGTGCAACCCTTGCTCTGTGCTTGCTCCCTACTGCCTCTCTCTCTTGATAATAACAGGGTGACTCAGAAATACAAAAGCAAACAAATAAATACAGTAGATAGGGGGTATGAAGTTTTGCTCAGTGTAGGCCCAGTGAAATTAACGGATGTGGCTAATTTAATTTCAGTGAGTCTACTCTAAGTAAAAATTAGCTGACTACTAATGGGTAGCACAATAATTCTGGCATGTGTAGGAATCCTGCCAGTGTCATCTGCACAGGAATCCAATCATGTGAGAGCTGACTCTTAAGCATGCAGTTTAGCACATTAAATGCTAATAAAGCATTGATATTAGAACAGGCAGGCAAATTAAAAGAACACATTCCAGAACTGGTACGGAGCCCCAGAATCTGCATGTTTTGCAAAGCCCCAGCACATCCCGGCAACTGAGCAGACAGAATAATAGAAGCTGTGAGATAGGCAGCGAGCGCAAACATACATCAAGGGGATGACATGTGCACACAAGCAGACAGACCCATAACTCCATTATATGAATGTCACAGCTCACTGAATGTCAGTTCCAAAAAGCATTTGGGCATCAGCCATGGCCAGCTGCCTTTTCCATCTCCTTTCAGAAATGTGGACCAAATGACCCTCCTTCCAGCATTGGGTCCTGGTATTGACCTTGTGTCTTGGTCCGACAGGTCCTTTGTGCACTTTCCCCCCGTAAACAAAAGTAAATGTTGGCCTCCCCTTGCCCTCTGTTTACTTCTTTGACTGCCTTCTTCTTTTGTGCATTTTTGCATGCTCACAAGCAGGTGACTTTTCCTCCCAGGTGTATAGTTATGCATCTGCTCTAACATGTCTTCTGACAGCTGGTCTTTTCCATCTGAGTGGCAGCCCAGAGGAAGTGCTGGGGAGGTGGGGGCACCATTGAGCAGACACAGAGCTTTTTATCATATTCCTGTTCAATCCCCGACATTGGCTTGACTTCCTGTGATGCATTGCCCAAGCCTACCTCTAACGAGACACTGTGCCAGTGAATGATGTCCGAATAGAGGCTGTTCCATACATCCCTTTGAAAAATGTGGCAACCTGGGTGGCTTTTCCACATCAGACACGGGGAGGTGGGCTGCTTGCTGGACTGTTCAGATGGCGGAACATAAGGCTGTCATAAGGCTGTCTCCATCTGCATCAGCGGTACATCACCCAATCTGCCACTGATGCATGGAAAGACCAGACAGACAGAGTGAAAGGACCATGAGTCTCCATGTATATTCAACTGGAAAGAGAACAAGGAACTAATCCCTGTCTGGCCACTGACTGACTCCATTTGAGAAATCCACCCATCACCCTTTCCATTTGTGCAGACACTGTTTCCCAACCTAATTCACAGTCTACTGGTGTGAGCAGTAATGGTGGCCTTCTGTAAACAACCACAAATAATATCCACATACAGGCCCAACAGGGACTAGAATTATTTTCCACCCTTGCCGATAAGGGATCAGGCAACACATTCAGGTGTTGGTGGATTCAGAAAAAAAAATGTCTTAAGACCAGTTTGTTGCCTCTAAGTAGAGCTGCTGGGGGATTTAAATAATGCAAGATGTGTTGTTGAAATGAGAGGGGGTCCATTCTCTTGTCATTCTGGGGAAAGCCCTCTAAGAACACACCTGAGGGCTGAAAAGTCCAATGATTTTGTAGGAATAGGCCCTAGAAATGGGAAAATCCCAAGGGCTTCCAGTTTGTCACCATTTGCTGCCACAGCGTTTAATCTAGCAATTGGGAAAGTGGAAAGATTGACATGCTTGTCAACATACAGAAAGGCATTTCTCCTAAAAACCAATCTCCAGAGATTGTTCTCTACACAGGTATTGCTGGTGATGAATTATGGGTAATGTCTCCCCAAGATTGTGGAAAGCAAGAAGGAGTTACTCTCAGGAGTAAATATGTAGGACTTGTGCAACCCTTAGCTCTGGTGGACACATTACTGAAAGACAAGGTAATTCATAGTATGCACTATTGATTTTTTTTTTTTAATAGATACACCTCCACTGATTTTGTAGAGTTACTTTTAATTTGTAAACATTTGCTCTCTGGCAAAAAAAAAACGAAACAAAACAAAAAAAACCCTATAAAAGTCATGTACAAAATGGCAAATGAAAACACACACAAAAACAATCAATTTGTAACAAGTTTAAAATCAATAATAATAAAAAACTGATGTGAATCCTATAAAGTATGCATCTAAAATATTTATATTAGTTTCCTGTTGATAATATTGACAAGATGTACAAAACTCAAATTTGCTGTAATTAGATAATTAACTTTTATTCCATTCCTGATACCCTCAGGAGAGAGAATTTCAGTGACTTTAATCATTCTGCTGCTCTTGCTCTTAGCTGGTAAAAATAAGAAAGATCTATTCATTGCTAACAAATATTGATTAACACACTGGAATAATTTCACGGATTATCCCTCCCTCCCTTCCCAAAATGCCAGAGAATACTGCATCTGTAAGGATAACGACTTGAGCATACAGGGAAAACCGTGTGAGAATTTAGGGGGAGGTTTGCATAATGCTGCTGTTGCTAACCGTTCCCCTCCTGCAAAGAATACTTGAAAACTGCTGTGGGTCTCAGCAGAACTACTTAATAAAAAATTTGTTTCATCTACAGATCAAGGCACATAGATGACTCATATTTTGTAAACCATAGTGTTGCCTTTCTTATGCAATGTTGCCTTCATGAAGTGAAGTGTTGGGCATTGCATTTGTCAGCTTTAGCCTCAGGACAGGTTCAGCAAAGTTGCCGTATATTTCACTCTATAAGACGCACCAGACCACAAGACGCACCTAGTTTTTGGAGGAGGAAAACAAGAAAAAAAAAATCTGAATCTCAGAAGCCAGAACAGCAAGAGGGATCGCTGCGCAGTGAAAGCAGCAATCCCTCTTGCTGTTCTGGCTTCTGGGATAGCTGTGCAGCCTGCATTTGCTCCATAAGACGCACATACATTTCCCCTTACTTTTTAGGAGGGAAAAAGTGAGTCTTATAGAGCAAAAAATACGGTACTTTTAAGCAGTAATTTTTTTAAAAGAAAAATTCTGTTATGAAAACGGTGCACTCTCGACCAGAGACTTTTTTTAGCTTGTTAGATAATCTGGCCCTGCTCAAAAACAAGTCCCCCTCTTGTGAATCCTATGCTTTGAGATCCCCAAAGTGGCCCCGGATTCTCATCCATTGTTGTATGTGCTCTTGTCTGTGACCTAGTCTTTGATGCAATGGATGCTGATATTTGAAGAGGAATGAAACTGGACATTTCCTAACAGTATCACTAGAACAAAATAGCAGCTCTTCAGAGGTTCCTATCTTTCTCAAGGCCAGTGTACCAACATTTATCCAATGAAAATAGGGACGTCCTACCATACCCTCCAACATTTCTCTGATGAAACTAGGGACGTCCTAAAGAATAGGAGGAAATTCCAGGATCAAATCAGAAACCGGGATGGCTTCTGTAAATCTGGGGCTGTGCCTGGAAAAGAGGGACACTTGGGGGGGGCTGCCTTCATACCCCTCCTGGTATCTACCTTGGTGCCCCACCATTTGAGTATTAGAGCCAGGGCCGGATTTAGGTTTGATGAAGCCCTAAGCTACTGAAGGTGATGGGGCCCTTTATATGTCCAGCTGTCCTTTGTCAACAACAAATTTTCGCTGTTTTTTGTGTTGAATATATGCTATATGGTAATTTATGGACCTAATAGGTATCTAAAGCCATTTGCACATAACAGAATATGTATTTTATCAAAGTAATTGTTGAACTGAAATACAATTAGGAAGAAATATATTAATAGTGAAAAAATTTGGGGGGGCCAAGAGAGTGGGGCCCTAAGCTATAGCTTGTTTAGCTTATACGTAAATCCGGCACTGATTAGAGCTCATCCACACTTTCTCCTGCCCCACAGCTTTCCCCTGGGGTAAACCCAGTGGAGCAAATGGCAATTCAGATCTTCTCCAGACTGATGTTTGCTCTGATTTAGAAGAAGAAGAAGAGTTTGGATTTGATATTCTGCTTTATCAGTACCTGAAGGAGTCTCAAAGCGGCTAACATTCTCCTTTCCCTTCCTCCCCCACAGCAAACACTCTGTGAGGTGAGTGGGGCTGAGGGGCTTCAAAGAAGTGTGACTAGCCCAAGGTCACCCAGCAGCTGCATGTGGAGGAATGAGAATGCGAACCCAGTTCACCAGATTACAAGCCCACTGCTCTTAACCACTACACCACACTGGCTCTCCACTAAAGAGCGGGTTTCCCTGGGAAAAGGGTGCGACAAGTGAAAAACCACTTGGACCTATGCTTTCTAGGCTTGGGACAAGCAAAAGTGTAGACGAGCCCTTGGTCTTGCTGCAATTACGTGGGGAAACGGTAGAAACAGATACACCTAAAACCAACTTCCATGACCGCTGCAAACAACAAAACAATAACTGCTCCTGTAAGTCACGTCATAAAGCTTTGAATCACGGTCCAGCCGGGAACTGTTTCAAGAGAGTATACTGCACATCAGAGAGCATATTTATGTGATTGGCCATTACAGCTTGTAAAGCATAAATCATCAAGGCCTTTGCTAATTATTAATCCTCCATTGTTTTGGTACTTGAAGAAACATGAGGCTAAAATACACACACGTACACACAAAAGGCAATGAATCCAGTGTGCTGCTCATTGTAACAGGCTGTGATCTCCAGAAACACATACCCTCCAACATTTCTCTGATGAAAATAGGGATGTCCTATTCAATCATAATAATAATTTTCCTATACATACCCCGCCCATCTGATTGGGTTGCCCCAGCCACTCTGGGCAGCTTGGCTTTCAACACATATAAAAACATAATAGATAAGAACAGCAGGATAGTGTGCACCCCGGAAATGATCTCTTTCAGCTTCTGCCTTCTGGAAGAAGGTACAGGGTTATAAAGACTAGGACTAGCCGCCTGAGAAACAGTTTCTATCCAAATGTGATTTTGGTTTTAAACGTAGTGTAAGGTAGTCTTTATGTGAGTATATTGTATTCAGTTATGGGGTATCAGAGTTTTTAGCGGCTAACCAGGCTGGGATAGCGGGCTTGTGGGTTTTTGAATGTCTAACGTAGATTTTTTCAATTTTGTTGTTCTGTATGGGACAATGACAAGAAAGATTATCGTATCGTATAATAAAACATTAGACATTAAAAAACTTCCCTGTACAGGGCTGCCTTCAGATGTCTTCTAGAGGTTGTAGTTACTTATCTCCTTGACTCGGAGGTCGCATAACTCCATACCCTCCAACGTTTCTCCAATGAAAATAGGGACATCCTAAGGAAAACCAGGACAGTCTGGGACCAAATCAGAAACTGGGACAGCTTCTGTACATAAATCTGGGAGTGTCCCTAGAAAATAGGGACACTTGGAGGTCTGAAAAAACACAATCTGGCAGGCAGTGCGTATGTTAGAGAAAGGTTAATGGGAGCCTCTTTTGCAAAATATTACCACCTGCAAAGGGTAACCATTCTGAGAGTTAATCCTATGTTTAAAGAAGGAGCATTTCATATTTACTTATTGGGTTCCTTAGAACACAAAGACTAGCTTGTCTAGAGAGGCTCCTGTTTGTGATGTGGAACCCCTTTCACTTATGTCTCTTTCTTTTTCTGCTTCTCGTTCTGTCTCCATTTTCCCCTCTCCACGTTTTCCCCTCCCCAGTTTAAAAAATATTCTTCCTAGTAAAACTTTTTCTGGAGCTGGCTGGCCTACTTTCGGCTAAAAATAGCCCTTGCCGTTTCTGTTTCTTCATGCGAACGACACAAGGCCACCCACACTTCAAGAAGAAAAGTCTGCTCCCTCACTGGGTTTCCTTGAAACGGCAAGCAAGCAGTCTCATCAAGACCTTTGGGACCAAGACATGAGATCCATCTTCCTTATCCTTCCACTTTGCTTCTGCTGCATGAGATTTTTTATTTTTTTTAAATCCCCTTTAGATAATAAATAAGGTGGCTAATGAATAGAGGAGCGAGGTGTATAAGGAAACTGAAAACAGCAACCACATGGACACAAACGTGGCAGGGGGAAAGGAGAGGGGATTTCAAAAAATACTGTCATAAGAACATCAGAAGGATCTTGCCGGGTCAGACCAAAGGCCAAAAATCTGTTCTTACAGTAGCCTGTGGGAAGCCTGCAAGCATATCCTCCAAGTGTCCCGATTTTCCAGGGACAATCCCGGAATTACAAAAGCCATCTCGGCTTCTGATTTGATCCCAGAATGTCCCTATTTCCCCTGGGAGTGCTACCTGCTGAGCTCAGGGAGAAGGGTGAGCCAACGCTTGACCCAAGTGGTGAGGGAGCATCTCATTGCCTCTAAATGGCTGCCGCTGCCAACAATCTCCCATCGGCAGTTTGTAGCAGCTGCTGGAGAGCAGGAGGAGAGGCCACCACAAATGAGGCCCTGTGGCACGTGACACACAGGCTCTGAGGGGTAGGGCCACCCTGGGCAGGAAGAAAGGAGGAGCAGAGTGGAGTGCAAGGAGTCTTTTTTTAAAAATAAAAAAATTGCTTTGTGTGTCCCTGTGTAATCTTGCCCCATTCTAATATTTATTTATTTATTTATTTATTTATTTATTTATTTATTTATTGGTGTGTGTTTTTCTTTTTACAAATCTGCCAAAGAATAAAATAAAATAGGGATTAAATGGTTTTCTCAGGAAATGGTGGTGTAGTGGTATAAATAGTAAAATTATTATTATTACATAGGATGTCTCTGTTTTCATAAGAGAAAATAAGGTATGGTGGCACTCGTCCTTCTGATAGGAAATGTTTTGCGGTGGCGGAGGAATGACAAAAGGCTGTTTCTAGAACTGAGGTACTCCAACCAAGGAGTAGAAGAAGTAGAAGAAGAGTGAATAGTATTGCAGACAAAGAATGTCCTCTGCCCTCATAAGAGCCTTCCATTTGTTTGTTGGATGTGGATGGAGAGCCCGGCTTGGGCAAGAGCATTCAGTGCCTGATATCGACAATGAAGCCTTTTTGCAAGCAATTCACTTGTTAACAAATAGTGAGCTTGTGTGTGGGTTGTAGGCAGATTTGAGTCTGGCAAGAAGATAACAGACGCAAAGTGGTAATGCTCTAACCTGTAAATTATTTGTGAGAGAAATGGTAAGTGTAGGGCCAGATCCTGACCCTTTTGGATCAGTGCAAGCTCCTTAACGACAAATCAAGCAAAAAATGGGTGTGGGGGGGTATTGAAAGAAGAAAGGAACTCTACACGCGTTCAAACAAAAGCATGTATAAAACAGAAACATTATAGCAAAGGCAATGTGGGGAGTTGTTAATACTGAGGCCCTGTTTGTAGTTTACATTTAATGCAGGGGTGCCCAAACTTTTTTCAAAGAGGGCCAGATTTGATGAAGTGAACATGCATGAGGGCTGACCAAAGTTGTTGAGCTTCTTTTAGGATTGAAGTAGCTGAGCTTTTTTAAGGATTTTACCCCAGGACATATACTGCCACAGGGGCCAGATTAAATCGACTGGTGGGCCGGATTAGGCCCCCCAAAAAGGACTTTGGACATGCCTGATTTAATGTGTTATCACACCACTTGAAAGAGTCATGGCTTCCTCCAAAGGATCCTGGGTACTTTAGTTTGTAGAGGGTGCTGAGAGCTGTTAGGAGACCCCTGTTCCCCTCACAGAACTACAATTCCCAGAATTCCCTGGGAAGAGGGCTTGACTATTAAACCACTCTTGAGAATTGTAATTCCATAAGGGAACAGGTGTCTCCTAACATCTCTCAGCACACGAAACAAACTACAGTTCCCAAGATCCTTTGGGGTGACTAAAGCCATGGCTGCTTTAGGTGTACAGTGGTCCCTCGGGTTAAGTACTTAATTCGTTCCGGAGGTCTGTTGTTAACCTGAAACTGTTCTTAACCTGAGGGACCACTTTAGCTAATGGGGCTTCCCACTGCCGCCACGCCGCCTCGGCGTGATTTCTGTTCTCATCCTGAAGCAAAGTTCATAACCTGAGGTACTATTTCTGGGTTAGCGGAGTCTGTAACCTGAAGCATCTGTAACCTGAAGCGTACGTAACCCGAGGTACCACTGTACAGTGCAGTCAGACCATCGGTTCATCCGGCTCAGTGTTATGTCTAAGTGTCAGCAGTTCCCCCAGGTTTCAGACAGGTTCCCCCCCCCCATCCCTTACTGGAATTGCTGGGGATTAAACCTGGGACCCCTTTTTGCATGCAAAGCATGTCAGGGACTGGCTGGATAACCTGTTTTCCTTGCCAGCTCTCTGACACATGGGTTCTACCGATGAGCTAAAACCCGTCTCTGATATACTGCACCAAAGACCAGACTTGAATTAATATCAACAGAGATACGGCTGTTATTTATGTAACACATTTACATTCCAAATGCTTCACATACTCAGGAGCTTGCAGAGTTTGTGACCACCAAGCTGAACTCAACCCATCAGCATGTCTGGCAAGCCACCAGAGGCTTGATAAATTTCCTAGTTTTGCTGCCTGAACTCGAATCGAGTGTCTGAATGCGCTCCATATAAGGCCTGGCTTGGAGCGCACAAACAAGCCAGATGGTTCTAAGAGGGCGATGCAGCTCAGACTTTTTGCACACATCTGCTTAACCTTTGCCCTGTGGTACTCAGTGCTTGACAAAAGATAATGGGGCACCCAAGGCGTACCTTGGATCCTGAACACCTTGTTACTCGGACGTTTTGGCTCCTGAACGCCGCAAACCCAGAAGTGACTGTTCTAGTTTGCGAATGTTCTTTTGGAACCCGAAGATCTGACGGGGCTTCCACAGCTTCCGATTGGCTGCAGGATCTTCCTGCAGCCAATCAGAAGCTGCGCTTTGGTTTCTGAACATTTTGGAAATCGAACGGACTTTGGGAATGGATTCTGTCTGACTTCAAAGGTACGACTGTAGCATATAATATGTTCCATTCATATCTACTGATCTAACGAAGGCCATCTTCTGTTTCATTTGCTCTGGGACAGGGGTCACCAACCTTTTGAGGCCAAGGGGCAAATCTGGAATTTTGAGGAAGTGACGTGGGTACCAGCAACAAATTGGCTGCCCTGTGGTTGTGGCATAAAAAACCAGAACTAATCAAGGAATTGTCCCTTGCTGTTCTGGCCAGCCACTGCTCAAGGAGACTTGCTGTAGAAATGGGATAGACATCTCAGATCCACCCAGAGTTGCGTGTTCAGTATTGTGAGACCAGTTTCACGGAACTCCCTTCTAGCTGAGGTCCAACAGCTCTGCCCTCTCTGCTCTACCCACTGAACCACCAGCACCTGCTGAATCCCCGTTTTTTATTATTATTCCAGCAGCATTTAAACTGGATTCTGTTTTGATAGTTTTAACTGATTTTTGCATTGAGCTCCTTGTGCACGGCTTAAAGGCCATTATAATTTAGCGTTACATAAAATTGTTGACATAAAATAAACAAATGGCACTAATGCATCAAATACCCCACTACCAAAGACAACAAATTCAGATGAAAATGAAAGAGTAGCAAGCAGTGCACATAATAAGCAGCAATTGTAGCTGTGCAGTGTTCCTGTGTGGAATTATTAAAAGATTAGATGCAGCATACAGGCAGTGAAATACAGAGCGCACGTGAATTACAATTATTAGGGCTGGTTTACATATATATCACTTAGCTGTCTTGTTGTGGTGACTTGCATGCTGGTGTGAACCATGAAATACCCTACACCACAGAGAGGACATTCACAGCATCTCCCAGCACCTTGAATAGAATGGTTTGCATCCACCAAGTGATTCCTCTGCACTGATGTAATCAGGTGATGTGCTTGCATGTCTGAACCAGCTCTTAAAAAGAGGATTTTTTAATTATTTATTATTATTTACTAATTGAATAAGGCACATCCAGTAACCCTACAGGCCCTGATATTGCCCTATGAGGGAATAATTTTTCACAGGCACCAGGTTTTGAATGTAAAGGCCAGCAACGCTGGCGACGCTCACACCCATAGGAACCAGAGTGCATAACTGGAGAGCTAGATGAGCAGATTTCCCCCATTCTGTTCCGCTATTGTTTGCAGTGCCCCACCTCCTGCTCTGCCTGCCTGCCAATTTCACTCGGAGAAAGTGAAGATCGGTTTTGGAGTGGGCATATGTGCCATTTGAGGCAGCATCCCTTTCCCCAGTTTAGGGCACGGGAGCCTCAAATTGCTGTTTTAGCAGTGATGCAACTCTGTCCAAGACCTTAGATAGGAACTGGAGGCTCTCAGGTGGACCCTGATCCAGGAGGGTGCTTGCATGCATTTCTTCCTCCTCCTGAGTAGGGCAGCTTCATGGGCAGCTAGCTGGGCAATTCATATAGACACCCCTGAAGATCATGCCTGGTTCACCATCTTCTGCTCCTGTGGCTCTGGGGGCAACAAGTCTTTTATTAGGACTTTTTCTGTATTGGACTGGAGAATGTGTGATCTTTGTCATGTATTTTGCTGTTTCTATGGCTTATAAACCGCCTTGCATCCAGAAAGGCGATGTGCAAAATAAACGTGAAATGAAATGAAACAAACAGGGTAAAGAGCAAGGCAGGAACCTAGGCATCTGATACAGAGACCTCTGGTACTAAGCATGAGTACAGTGGTACCTTGGGTTACAGATGCTTCAGGTTACAGACTCCACTAACCCAGAAATAGTACCTCGGGTTAAGAACTTTGCTTCAGGATGAGAACAGATATTGTGTGGCGGCAGCAGGAGGCCCCATTAGCTAAAGTGGTACCTCAGGTTAAGAACAGTTTCAGGTTAAGAACGGACCTCCAGAACGAATTAAATTCTTTACCCGAGGTACCACTGTATCTGAATCAGATGATTCCTCAGGGTCACCAGCTATGTGTGTGTGTGTGTTGCTGTTCCTTCTTGGAGCAAATTAAAAAATGCTTTTGCAACAACTTCAGGCAGGGAGGAACCTCCAGAGAGAAATCCAAATGGAGAAAAATGTGTAAATATCCTTTGCAAGAATTGTGCCCAAGCTTGTGCCACTGTTGGTGCTGGGGGGGGGGGGTTAAAGAACCTTTTGTGGAAAAGGTTAAAGACCCCTTTGTGAAAGCGACTAAAGGGGAAGAGGTTCAAACCTACGCTGTCACAGCTTCATGATGAGAGACTACAAACCGCCTTGCCAGCCACGATAATGTGGCGTTTCCGTGCAGCACAGGTTAGCGGTCCAAGAAACAAGTGCTCACACAAAGCTCCATAATTCACTCTCCCCACGTGCCTTTCCCTGGAGAAGCCCGAGCTGCGCAATTGCCCAACCTACTTTCCTCCAAAGCGAATTGATGCATTGTACGCGCCTCTGGTTTGGCCTTAAAATCGGACCCAGAAGGGAGCAACTGGAATCAACCTTTCACAATCGCCATTGAAGGATTGACTTTCATCCCTCCCTTTTAAATATATATACATATATGCCTTCTATAGGAAGACATGCTATAGCCGGAAACGGAATCTTACGCTAAGTCGTGCCGCGCGCTTAACACCTCTCTCCCTCCTGATCTCTCTTTGAATAAAGCCAAGGCAAGCGGGGATTTCAGTTCCCCGGAAAGGGTCGCGCGCATCCTTACCAAATGGGGGTGGGAAGTCCGGGAAGCAGGTGAGAAGGGGAGAGCGCATCGCTTGGCACAAAAGGAAGCGGGGGAGGGAGAGAGAAAGAAAAGCGCTAGAGGTAACTCCCCAGCGCACAAGGCGATGCTAAGGAGTGAGCGAGAGCCAGGCGTGGAGGAACCCAGACGAGACCCCTCAGCCTTGGCGCACGACGCCACGCCCCCTTCCCCTATAGGGCCGCGCCTCCCCTGCTTCCAGGACACAGGAGGTGGGAAGCGCAACGGAGCTGCGACGCACGCCCGAGCGGGCGCTTAGGGTCCCCTGGCTGCGCCTGCGCGATCCCCCTTCTCCTCCCCCTCAGCCGCACCGCCGATCTCCTCCTCCCACCCTCCCCATCAAGCCCCTTTCCTTCCCTCGCTCGCTATTTCTCCTCCTGCGAAACAAATAGAGGATCCAAGACCTGGTGGACGGAATACTAGCGGCGTCCTCAATCCAAAGAACTCGGCTCTCTCTCGCTCGCGCGCGCACACACGCGCGTCAAGATAATATATATCCGCACACCCCGAGATCATAATGCATTGGATGGAGAGGGTGTCTCCGGGCGGCAGCTTGCGTGGATCTTGCTACTCCTAGCTCGGATAGCGGTGCCACGGAGAGGCGGACGGAGGGAGAACGAGGTGAGGCAGAGGACGGGGGTTTGGATCGTGGGGAGAGGGGGTTTTCTCCGGGAACCTTGGGGTATCGGCTGCGGAATGAGAGAGAAGGAGGTGGTGGCTTATGGTGGCAGATCGCTAGGAAGGAGGCATGGAAACGTAAGGAGGGCTTTTCGGCGCAGGAGTTGGCTCCGTGTGTGTGTACATGTGTGTGTGTTTGGTGGGCATTTTTCCCTTCTCCAGTCCCACTAGGAAAGTCCCCCCCCCCCCCCGAGTTTAGGAAGCCAGAAAGGAGGGCGACACAAAGAGCACTTGTTGGTGTCTGCAAAGCATGTATAGGATTTTTTAAAATATATATATATATCAAATTGATTCCCCCTCCCTCTAGAGTAGTAGGAGGGCACCGCGTGGGATTGTGTAGGTGGGCGTGCGCAGCACTCGGGGCACATGGAGGCGTTTGCCATGCTCGGGAGTGTGGTTGTGGGTCTGTCGTGATACGGTTCACAATACGTGCGCGCCCCGTGGCTTTGGAGCGAGGGCCGCACATGATCACATCCCAGCGAAGGTGACTTTCTCTCTCTCTGTCTACCTGAGTGCTTATCGGGCTCGCTCGTGTGATTTCTTTGTTGCGCAGAGTTGGCCTCCCCACACTGAGATGAGAGATGAAATACACCTGCTGCGAAAAGGTTGCTTCAAGATGGAATCAGATTTCAATGAGAAACAGTCGAAAAGTGTGCTTAGAATGGATACATGGGGGGGCGGAAGAAATCTGCATATTAGTAAAGTTTTGGCTTTTGCCGCATATCTGTTCCAGGAGTTGGATATGTCTCTATGATGGCGTTCTGCCAAGTCCAGTTGTGGAAATCTGTCCTTGGAAGTGTGTGCGTGTGTATCCCCCCTTTCCTTGACATTAGGCTGGTTGGAAGGTTCTCTCACACACAGCCTGCAAATAGAGATTCGGTTTATGCGTTAAGCTGCTGTGGAGAGGCAGAGAGGAGGGGCCCTGTGGTATCAGCAGATGAAAAGTGGTCCATGCCGGGTCCTCCCTGTGAAAAGAAAGGTTTGTGGTCCTTGCTCTTTTGGAGGTTCCTCATTAGCTGGGCATGACAGTCAGCCAAAGTGGAGTTCATGGCATCAATGGACACTGGGAAAGGCAGCACTGTGGATTTGTGTCATTTTTTGGTATGTTTTCTGGGATCAATTCAGCTGATTTCCTAGGGGTTTTTTTTTAAAAAAAGAACAGTGCATCCATTACCTTCTGATGAATACCAGCAGGAAAACTGTGTGGTGAAATTTTTTAACTCTATGTTCCCATGGAGAATTTCATTCTTTAAGAAAACAAGCTGTGGTGGCCCAATTTCCAGGGCATCACTCATATAATGACAGCTGTCTCCAACCATGCTAGCTTCAGAGTTGTGTGGCCTCTGCCCTGGAATCCCTTGCTCCTCTGGTTATGGGTTTTCTAGCTGTAAAAGAACAGACTTGGAGACTGAACATTGGTTCAGATCCAGTGTGCTGCAATGGTTAGAGCAGGCGTTGGCAAGGTTTACCTTGCCTGGGCCAGTTCACTCCAGCAAAGATCCCTTCATGGGCCGGATTGCATTTCCGACATCTGTGTCTGCGCAGACGTGATTTCTGGCGCCACACAAGCAAGTCCCTGCACTGCGCCGGTTTAGCGCACTGCCCGGGGACTGACCAAGCGGGCGGCTCGGTTCAGGGGCAGCTCGTGGGTCAGTTAAATGACCCCCGTGGGCTGCTTGTGGCCCATGGGCCTTAGGTTGCCAGCCCCTGGGTTAGAGTGTTAGGCTAAGACCTGGGAAACCAGGGTTAGAATCCTCAATCAGCCATGAAGCTCACTGGGTGACCTTGCACCAGTCACTATTCTCAGTCTAACCTAAGTTGTTGTGTGAGTAAATTGTAGAGTGGAGAACCATGAAACCACCTTGAACTGCTTTCAGAAAAAGGTGGTATATATGTAAACGTAATAAATAATAAACTAGGTTAACCCAATGAGGTGCCCTTCAGATGTTGTAGACCAGCTCCCATCAGCGCTAGCCAGCATGACCAGTGGTCACAGATGATGGGAATTGTAGTTTCTAGCATCTGGAGGGTGCCATGTAGGCAAATATTTTGCTTTGGAAGTCGCTGCTGAATACTGGCTGAATTCAAGCCCTGTACTCACATAATCTAATAGCAAACTTGGGTGTGTCACAGAATTTGACAGAAAGCCGATCCTGTCTGTCTTGGGCACATCTCATATAAGTGTTTGGAAACACAAGTTTGACCTCTCTTACTGTTCACACATTTGAGGTTAAACACCTTAGGAAGTACAGTCGTACCTTGGTTGACAAACGCCTTGCGACTCTAACGTTTTGGCTCCCGAACGCCACAAACCCAGAAGTGAGTGGTCCAGTTTGCAAACATTCTTTGGAACCCAAACGTCCAACACGGCTTCCCATTGGCTGCAGGAGCTTCCTGCAGCCAATCGGAAGCTGCATCTTGGTTTTCGAACGTTTTGGAAGTCGAACGGACTTCCGGAATGGATTCCGTCCGACTTCCAAGGTACAACCATATGTCCAGTGGAGGGAAAAAAAGAAAGAAAAAAGTGAGATGTTAATCAGCTCCCAGATTTGGTTACCACAGGATAATCCAAGCAATACTGGAGGAAACTACAGTGGTACCTCTGGTTGTGGAAGGGATCCATTCTGGAGGTCCGATTGGCTCCTGAGGTTTCTGCAACCTGAGGACCGTTTCTGCTAGTGCGCAGACCGCTTCTGTGCATGCACACGCGACGAAACCCAGTAAAATATTTCTGGGTTTGCTGCGTGCCCATCCCAAATTTTACGTAACCTGAGGGTTACATAATTGGAGGTATGACTGTACAAAATACCAAGGGTGACTATTTCCCCAGCTGTGGAGTAAATACTCATGTTGTTTCAGACTAAAATAGTTGTGTTGGTGTATTCTTTATACTCCTATATTAGTACTTTATTAGTAGTTGTTATTACTATGCTTATATCCCAACTTTCCTCTGAGGACCATGGTGTACATGGTTCTCCTCTCCAATTTATTCTCCCAACAACCCCATGAGGTAGTTTAGGCTGAGATACCGTGAGTGGCCCAAAGGTCACCCAGTGAGTTTTGTGTCTGAGTGGAGGTATGAACCCTGGCCTGCCAGGTCCTAGCCCAACACTCGAATGCCAAAGGGTGTGGAATTGAACAATTTCTTCCTCAGCATTGTGGATCATTGGGAAGGTCAGCTGAGAGTGAAATGGGGGTACTTCAGTTGTAGTGGTGGCATTGTGGATGGTATAGAAGTAAAACCGTTAGTACAGTGGTACCTCGGTTTACGAACTTAATCTGTTCCGGAAGTCTGTTCTTAAACCGAAACCGTTCTTAAACTGAGGAGCGCTTTCCCTAATGAGGCCTCCTGCTGCCAGTGCCCTTCCCCCGTTTGGCTTCCGTTCTTAGACCGAGGTAAAGCTCGCAAACCAGGACACTACTTCCAGTTTTGCAGAGTTCTTAAACCGAATAGTTCGTAAACAGGGCTGTTCTTAAACTGAGGTACCGCTGTACTTACTAAAGTTTCTATAGGAGAAGAATGAGGAGGCAAAAGCTATAAATCTCTTTACACTCCACCTTTCTTGTAGTGGGAGAGATTATTCCCACATATTATTTTGTGTCTTAATACACAGGTGGGGGACCTCAGGCTAGGGGGCTGGGTATATCCCTCCAGGCCTGTTGTCACAGGAACATGCTAGTCTGTAATCACACATTCAAAGATGGGAATAACTTTTTATAAGCAAAAACATGATCTGGGTTGAGTGTCAGACCAAATGAGCAAAGCAGCTCATTCCCATTGGTCTTCCTTGCCGAGACTGAAAGTCCTCGCCTCCTCAGGGCTACTTCCAACAATCAGAGACTGCACCTGTGTGCAGCCAATCTCTCATCTGCCCTTTTCATGCCTCTTCTGGTTCTGGGAGACAAGGCGGTGGGGGGAGGGGGGGAGCTTGTCTGTACAAGAGTGGGAAACACCTGTGACTCTTCACCAGCCTGCCACTAACTTTCTCAACTCACTAAGCCTTGTTACCTGTTCAGTCCTGGCATATAAGGAAGTTGTAAAATTTCAATAGAAATGGGAGCTAGTTTGGGATGTGGATTAAAATGAACAGTTTAGATGACAGAGCTGTGTGGTGGAGGAGTGGCTTGGGATATTGCGCTCTTGGGAGTCCATACTTTGCTGTGGCCCTCTAGATGCTGTTGGAGTCAAACTCTCATTGGCTCCATCTAGCATTGCCAATGGTGAGAGAGAAATAAGAGCTGTAGTGCAACAGTATCTGGAAGTAGAGATTCCCCACCCTTGATTTTGCCTACAGCTGCTGTCCTTATGTCTTCCTGGCCTCCATATATCCTTGAGATTTGCAGGGTAGACTAGTGTTCTGGATTCATCCTTTGCTGGACTACGACTCCCACCATCCACAGCCAGCTTAGTGAATGGTAAAGGATGATGGGAGTTGTAGTCCACCAACATATAGAGACCCAAGGCTGAAGAATACTGAGGTAGATTAGGCTCTACTAATGGGGGGGAACAACTCCCACAAACTGAAATACACATTTATCTAAAAGGCATTGCAGCATCAATATGAGAAATAGGGCAGAGTCCTGTCGCTTGGAAAACTTGGCTAGAGCTTTGGAAAGGCTCATATTTTCTTAAGAGATGTGTTGATCTTCCTTGTTTCGAGGGAGCTGATGTAAAACAATTTGATGTGTCTCTTTGCAGGCAATAAACATGACCTATTTTCTCAGCAACAGAGTCTCACTGCAAGAAGAAGGAAGGGAAAAATACTCTCTCCTTCCTTGGGCCCATTCATTTCTCAGAACAAATGAGCGGGAATCAGAAATGAAAGTAGCGCAGACTTTCAGCCCTGCCTGCAATCTGGGAATAAAAGTGCTGGGTCTAATTGTAGGGCTGTTGCAGTCCCTCAGCCTCTAATATGCCAAAACTGTCAAACACCATAGGACAGGGGTAGGCAATCTAAGGCCCGGGGGCTGGATGCAGCCCAATCAGCTTCTCAATCCGGACCACGGACGGTCCGGGAATCAGCATGTTTTTACATGAGTAGAATGTGTCCTTCTATTTAAAATGCATCTCTGGGTTATTTGTGGGGAATAGGAATTCATTCATATATTTTTTTCCAAATACAGTCATCCCTTGAGTTGAATGTGCTTCGGGTTGAGCGTGTTCGAGTTGCGCTCCGTGCCAACCCTGAAGTAATGGAGTGCGTTACTTCCGGGTTCTGCCGCTCTCGTATG
Organism: Podarcis pityusensis; assembly: GCF_964106645.2. Lineage (NCBI taxonomy): Eukaryota > Metazoa > Chordata > Lepidosauria > Squamata > Lacertidae > Podarcis > Podarcis pityusensis. The sequence goes on from NC_138042.1 coordinate 27,319,255, forward strand.
CACAGACACTCAAAATGACGTCACACGCATGCGCGGAAGCGGCGACCCACGCACGCACAGATGCGCCGTCGCGTCTTACATTCCGTTCGGGATTTGAATGGGGCTCCAGAATGGATCCCGTTCGCATCCCGAGGTACCACTGTATAATCCGGCCCACCACATGGTCTGAGGGATGGTGGACCGGCCCATGGCTGAAAAAGGTTGCTGACCCCTGCCATAGGACAACACTGCAGGGTTTTTGAATACCACTGGCCTTCAGTATTCCGTGTAATATTTTTTACCAGTCACAATCCCTTTCACCTTGCAGTATGGGGACAATGAACTGAATTTGCATTGGAATTTGCTTTAGCAGGGTCAAATGTTTCGCACTGAATAAGACCTGAGTTAGAAAGAGGTGGAAGTATTCTCTTTCAGGTTAACCTTTGCTGTTTTGTGGAGGTGGGGTTGGGGATACCCAACCGGTGCTCAATTTCATTACATTCAAGTCTTGGAGTTCTCCATTGATTTCTCTAAGCAGCTCTCCTCCCATCCTTGGGGACATCTAAAAATGGCTTCTCAGTATGAACCAGGAAATCCCATATCCGCATGGTGAAATGGTGTTCTCTGTCTCATTTTTGTGTCTGTCTTTTCCCTCCTACCTTTTCATCCATTGCATTCTAGTCACACCTTCCCTGCTCAGTCTCTGCATTCCATGCCACAGAGATCTTATCAGACTTTCTGGAGGTCTCCCTCTTACGAATCCTTTTTGTAAAAAAGATCCCTAAAACCTTGGGGTTCGTGCCAAGTCTGGTGCTATCTTTCCTCTTGAGTGTGGGTTCTACTGGCTTGACTACGTGATGACAGGCACTCTTCCTGAAGTTCAGAAACAGAATACAGTGGTACCTTGGTTTACGAACTTAATCCGTTCCGGAAGTCTGTTCTTAAACCAAATCGTTCTTAAACCAAGGTGTGCTTTCCCATAGCAGCGGAGGACTCAATTTGCAAATGGAACACACTCAACAGGAAGCGGAATGTGTTCTGCTTCCAAGGCAAAGTTCACAAACCAAAACACCTACTTCCGGTTTTGCAGCGTTCTTAATCCAAGTTGTTCATAAACTAAGCAGTTCTTAAACCAAGGTACCACTGTATATAGCATGAACGGCCTGTAACTCAAAGGTGTCTGTGTTCCAGTAGTGAACCTCTGGGAACTGGAAGTATTTCAGGTTTCTGCATTTACTGTTCTCTAAACCAGTAATTACTAAGCACTTTTTGGCAAGAGAATACAAATAGATTTTTATGTTTTATTGTATTTAAATATGAAACCTCCCATTATTGATCCCATTTCTTAATCTGGCAATTCCAAACTCTCATCTAGCCAAGCATAATGCTGCCGTGAAATAAGAGGGAGTTGTCAGCATGATAGTTGGAAACCTTCAGAATTGTGGAGTGGCTGGAAATCTTGAAGATATAAGCACCTAACAGGGATCGTGAGTACAAGTGGGAACTGCAACATAATGTTGCATTGTGAAATGCAGTGTAGAGACCATCTTGGCTGAGAGTCCTAGAAGACCTGCTCCTTGCCTTCCAGGCCTTTTCCCACCTGGCTACAAAAGCTGAGGCTGCTAAACAGACTCTTAGGCTGGGGAACTGTTTAGGGGTGTTTGGTGGGGAGGGGCATTGTTGCTGTTAGTTATATTACTTTTTTTGTATCTTTATTTTAGATGTTACCATGATTTATGTGGACATTGTTTCCATTTGGTTGTGCACTTTTGATGTTTTATTTATCATTTATGACTACTTTTGCTATCTTTGCAATTGTGTAGCTTTTTTCATGTCGCAAGCTGCATTGAGCATCTTTTTAACTATGGAAAGGCTACCGACAAATTAAATTATGTATGTATGTACATGTATGTATGTATGTATGTTCAGGATTCCAGCTAACCAGCCATTGCCTTTTCCATGCCATTTTTAGCCCTTTCTTTCTTTCTTTCTTTCTTTCTTTCTTTCTTCTTTCTTTTTTTCCTTCCTTCCTTCTGATTTAATGCTCCATTAATGAATCCAGCGCACATTTGTTGTGCTACTTTTTGTGCAGGGGTTTTGCTTTGTGGTTATCGACTGCGCAGCTCTATAATATTGTTGCACACGTCAATCACCTGTAAAACAGAGAATCCTCTCTTTGCTTTAAATTGGACAGGGGGAAAAACCCCAGCCGTGCTATCTTGGAAGTTTGGCTTCCTAGACTCCCAGCTGCCTTGCCCTGTCTGACCTGAGAATCATAGGAGACTCCCTAGCAGAATTTGATAAAACTTCAGAAGGATTATTGGGCATTGAATTTTCTTTCTTCACTAATAGGTTCTTTACCATTTCCCCAGGAGCCAGCTGCCATAAGACTGATGGTATGGCTTTCTCCTCTTCTTTAAATAATTTTTAAAAATCAGTTTGTTTCATTATGTGCTCCTGTATTTTTGAGAATGCACGAGACACATTTCCCACCTACCTATTTCCCTGCTTAGAGAAGCAGTGGGCAGAGAGAGCAAGCGACCAGATGGCAAAACTGCTGGCAATCTACATACAGCACAAAGGCATTGAAGAAGGGAAATTCAATAAATTAGGCCTCTCCCCTCCCATATTATTCGTTTTTTTTAAATCAACTAGACTCCCACTCATTGCATTAGGAAAGGGATCAGGTTTCGATAAGGGAGCACCTTGGAGGGAAGCATGTTAGAAAAGGCTCGATATAAATTCTGCAGTAGGTATACGCAACCCCACAAAACCTCCATCTAAGCCAACCTTTCTCAACCTGTGGGTCCCTAGATGTTGTTGAACTACTACTCCCATCACTCTTAACTAGCAAGGCCAGAACTCAGAGATGATGGGAGTTGTAGTCCAACAACATCAGGGGACCCGCAGGTTGAGAACCGCTGATCTAAGCCATTCAAGTTGTAGCCAGTTACACCGGAAGAGATGGGGATCACAGTATGTTAAAGGTTCAGCTGCCCTCATGAATCCTTTGAGCAAGTGGGTGCCCACCCATCTACCATAGTATAATTTAATAATCTACCAACATCTCCTCCTATTAACAAAGGGACACAACAAAGGGATGGTATCCACAATATACAAAATACTGCTCCAAAATCCCACAAACCCCCTTGATGTAATCAAAAAACAATGGGAGAACAACATAGGCTATGAGATTAACCCCACTCAGTGGACCAGAATGTGGTCTAAACCTCCCTTTAAATCCATATCAGTGAAAAGAAAAGAACTCACTCTGAAACTCACTTGCAGATGGTACCTAACACCACGGAAAATAGCGCTAATACACCCAGGAACCTCACGAAAATGCTGGAGAGGATGCACCTCCACAGGCACATACCTCCACATGTGGTGGGAATGTCCTGAAAGCCAACTCTTCTGGATATCAATCATACAAGAAATATGCAAAATAACTAAGCAAGTATTAGATGTCACCCCAGAACTGGCCCTGCTAAACATCTTCCAAGATAATATTCTACCAATATGTTGCATGATCTCTGATGCTCATTTCTTGCCTCCTGACCAGATTGAGCCAGGGGAGAGGTTCCTCAATGACTCCAGTCTATTTATACTAGACAATCATTATATTACATTACTCTGCAATCATCTTCTGAGGCCCTTCTTTGTGCTTCAGAGGTCCGAAGGGTGACAACATGACAACAGGCCTTTTTTGCGGTGGCTTCCCCCTCATGAAATACTCTCCCCACAGAGGTTCATCTGGTGCCTTCATTATACAGCTTTAAGCACCAGGTGAAAACATTGCTCTTCAACCAGGCCTATAATATTTTATTATTGTACAATCTATGATATTGTACACTTAATGTTCTGCAACCCTTTTGACTGGAGGAGGGGTTATTGCCTTGTTTTGGTTTTGTGTTTTTATCCAGTATTTTTATCTTTTGAACTGCCGTGAAATCTTCAGATAAAGGCAGGTGGTATAACAACAACAACAACAACACTTTGTTCAATGATGTTGACTATTGCTGAAGGTGTGAACATGAGAGAGATGCAGAGGTTTCTTTCAGCTGGAACTCGCTGGAACTCAGTTCCTACGTCTCTCAGGTGGGCACCATTGCCATTCAAAGAGAACAAAGGAGGTGTTCATTGTAATTTTTGGCACCTCTTTTTTCTAGAAAAATAACACTGAATGGATGCTTGTGCACTGCCATGGCTAGGGGATGGGGGGCGGGAAGCATAGCATAAGCTTAGAAAGGTACAGTTGGAACTGAGATTTTTGTCTTTGTTAGCTGGGAATGGAGTGCTCATTTTCCTAATTTGTTTTATGTGATGGCATGTCCTCTTTTCTGCATGATAAATGGTGGCTATCAGTTTATTGCTTGATTGTGTCAGGTTGTTATCATGGAGGATCTGCTATAATAGATCATTCTCTTTTTATCGTGCCGGCTCGCTACCAAAATAAAAGGAGGCCAGCCAGGATGTGATAAGGAAGAGCAATCCGTGGTAATGCGTTTAGGGTAATGCTTTTGCAAAACAATGAGTTGATAGTTGCTGTTTATCATGGGGTGAAATGTAGCTTCTATCACATAAAATGATCGTGTACGTTGGCCCTGAAAAACAAATGTGCAAGTAAGTAATGATGAAAACACATTCACCCTACAAGGTTCAAGTGATAGCAGACTTTGGTTTGCCGCCTTGCTTAAGACAGATGCAGAACAGTTGTGGCTAGAGTGTTCGTGCTGAATGCTGAAAATCCAGCATTCTGCTTCTTTTTAAGGATTAACATGCATCATAAACGGGAGGTGGTAGGTAGATAGAAACTTGATAAATGAGTATTGATAGAAGTTTGTTTAGGGCACAGAACACCTATTAAGTGGTGGGGTTGCCTGAAGGAGGAGGACCTCTTACAGAGATCTCAGTGCCTAGGCAACTTTGTATTAACCAGCTGGGATCACACTGGGCATGTAAATACTTGCTCACCTGGCTGATTGCCTGTAACATCCTGTCATGTGATGAGGACAGTATTGCTCCACTGGTTCCCCAAGTTATGATAGTATGAAGATGCATGGTAAAAATTTCCTCAAAATTTGGCAAGGCATTACAAATACAGTGGTGCCCCGCAAGACGAATGCCTCGCAAGACGGAAAACCCGCTAGATGAAAGGGTTTTCCGTTTTTGAGTTGCTTCGCAGGACGAATTTCCCTATGGGCTTGCTTCGCAAGACGAAAATGTCTTGCGAGTCTTGAGATTTTTTTTTCGCTTTTCCCCCCTTTATCTAAGCCGCTAAGCCTTTAATCGCCTTTTAGCAGCTAATCCGATAAGCCGATAAGCCTTTAATAGCCGCTAAACCGCTAATAGCGCTAATCCGTTAAGCCGCTAATAGGGTTGCTTCGCAAGACGAAAAAACCGCTAGACGAAGACTCTCGCGGAATGGATTAATTTCGTCTTGCGAGGCACCACTGTAGCTGGCTTACCAAAGGAGCATACAGGCAACTATTTACCAAGTGGTAACTTTCCATTACAGGGACACGGGTGGCGCTGTGGTCTAACCAGTGTTCCCCAACCTTGGGCCTCCAGCTGTTTTTGGACTACAATTCCCATTATCCTTGACCACTGGTCTTGCTAGCAAGGGATGATGGGAGTTGTAGTCCAAAAACAGCTGGAGGCCCAAGGTTGGGGAACACTAAACCACTGAGCATAGGGCTTGCTGATTGGAAGGTTTGAATTCCCGCGATGGGGTGAGCTCCCGTTTCTCAGTCCCAGCTCTTCTGAGTAGATATGCATAGGCTGGCCCTATTAAAGGCTTTCTGGAAAAGACATGTTTTGGCCAGACATCTAAAAGAAGACTGTGTCAAGGCCTGGGAAACTGCCTCAAATATGGGTTCATTATACCATGTTGAAGGGACGCGAGTGGCACTGTGGTCTAAACCACAGAGCCTAGGGCTTGCCGATCGGAAGGTTGGCGGTTCGAATCCCCGCGACGGGGGTAAGCTCCCATTGTTTGGTCCCAGCTCCTGCCCACCTAGCAGTTTGAAAGCACGTCAAGTGCAAGTAGATAAATAGGTACTGCTCCGGCGGGAAGGTAAACGGCATTTCCATGCACTGCTCTGGTTTTGCCAGAAGCGGCTTAGTCATGCTGGCCACAGCATGGAAAAACTGTCTGCAGACAAACGTTGGCTCCCTCAGCCAGTAAAACGAGATAAGCACCTCAACCCCAGAGTCATTTGTGACTGGACTCAATTGTCAGGGGTCCTTTACCTTTACCTTTTTAACTTGTCATTGTGTATGTGCGTGATGACTTTATAAGCCAGTGATTTGTAATATTCTATTAAATGATGGTTGCCATCCTCACTGCTTTGCAGAATGTGTGTGTGTAGCCCAACTTATGAAGCAGTTACATCATGGGTTGTCAGCATCGTGCCCCACTGCTGCAATTAGGCAGGGGAGGGGGGGAAACTATTGTTTTATATGACTCTATATTGTCTATATTCATCCTTAAGCAAGACATGGACATTATTATATATGCACGACTGTCACCCAAAATGGTGACAGTATATTTCTTCTCCCACTTTGAAATGCCTAGTGCAACTTATTCATATTGCGCTTTCACAACTTGGTGGATTTAACCCATATCCCTCAAGTTGCAGCTGCATATGTTGCATATTGGCAATTGAGAGGAACTCAGTGCTGTGATGTCATAACATAACATGTGTAAGTTGTCATAGACCACATCCAGCCCACTGAGACATGGGAAGTGACCCGTCAGCCCCCACAATCATGTCTCCCGATCTGATCAGGATATAGAGCATTCTGTCTGTGTTTTTAAAGAGATCACGCTTTATCACCTGATGTACACATAACATCCCTTGGTCTTCTCTTTAAAGAGCAGACAAATAGAACTTTTATCTCCAATCCCAGCACCACAGTACTATGATTGGAGATAAAGCCTTTAGGTTTAAAAGGCATCATTTCTACCATCTTTATATCTGATTTTAGCTCTGTGGTGCTTTGTGCTAAGATCTGTTGATAAAATTCCTCAGCCTGGATATGGGGAGAAATGCTGGTTGTGTGTCTGCGTTTGTGCATGTATGAGTATATGACTGCATGTTTATGCATGTATGAGGGGGGTGCTGTGTGCCTGCATGGCTGTGTTTGTGTGCTGCATGTGTAGTTTGTGTATGGGCGCAATATGTATATACCTGTCAAGAATCAGGTGTAGGTCAGCAATACAAAAAACCACTAGTGAGCCCAGCATTGCAGGGGGTTGGACTAGATACCTTCTGGCTCTTTAGATTATATGATTCTAACTCTTCCCATTAGGTCTTAGCCAAAGTGAGGCAGTTGCAAGGGCTGAAGGTCCCTCCTAAGTCTCCTCCTCTCCCATGTTTTTTCCAAGCAATCAGAGACTGCGCCTGTGTGCACCCAGTCTCTCCATCTCTGCATCTTTTGGTGATGTGTTCTCACGGAAGCCAGCTGGCTCATGAGAGAGCATGGCACCGCTGAAGTGCCAGCACCAGCTACAAGCACCAGCTCATCCTCGGCGTTTGAAATTCGCCAGGCACGTTTTACACCTGGCCACTGGCCACTTGCGACCAAGTGAAGATGGCTGGGCACCAAGATGGCGCCTGACATCTCCACGATCTGGAGGTGTATGCCTGGAGATCCTTGGATCTGGACTGATTTCATACACTAATACCACTATCCTGTAGAATTCTATTTGTTATATTTTATCTGCACAATCAGAGTGAGTTTGAGGAACCAAAAAGCTGTATTGAAAAACACAACTTTCGAGTCGTCTGCCCCCCAAATGGCAACTTGTCATTCCTTTTTGGCGACTGTAGCCCTTCTTTAAGCCCTGGCGCCTAGCTAATATATCTGAGTTTCCAACACTGTTCTTCCTCCTCCCTGATCTCAGTGGTGGTGCTGGAGGGGGGAATAAAGGGACATTCCAGGATCAAATCAGAAGCCGGGATGGATTCTCTTATTCCAGGAATGTTCCAGAAAATCGGAACGCTTGAAGGGTATGGGCGTGTGACCCTTTGATGTTTGCCCAGAATGGAATAATACCCTTGACCTGAAGAAAGTTCCTCACCCCAGCATACACTATACAGTGGTACCTCAGGTTAAGAACTTAATTCGTTCCGGAGGTCCGTTCTTAACCTGAAACTGTTCTTAACTAGAGGCGTGCTTTCACTAATGGGGCCTCTTGCTGCCGCTGCACCGCCGGCACACGATTTCCGTTCTCATCCTGGGGCAAAGTTCTCAACTCGAGGTAACTCTTCCAGGTTAGCAGAGTTTGTAACCTGAAGCGTTTGTAACCTGAGGTGTTTGTAACTCGAGGTAGCACTGTAATGTCTTTGTTGTTGTTGTTGTTGTTGTCACGGGCGCTGTGTGAAATCTGTTTTTTAAAATAATTTTTATTTATACTTTTCAAGTTTATACATTTCACTAATTTTATACATTTCACTAATTTTACAATCATTTTGACATTTCAAAACTTGACTTTCTTCCCCCTCTTTTTGCGGTTCCTTAAATTTATTTTTAATACCTTCCGCATATCCAAATTAACCCAATTTGCTCATTTATTCATCTTCTTTAAATATATATGCTTATGAAACTGCAGGTAATTACAATAATCCTGCCAACGTTTTTATCTGTTTACAATTTATCTGTAAATATTCAATAAACCATTTCCATTCTTTTATAAAAAGTTTGTTATCTTGATTTCTTATTCTTCTGGTAAGTTTCGCCATTTCTGCATATTCCGTAAGTTTTTGCATCCACTCTTCCTTTGCTGGGACTTCTGCTTCTTTCCATTTTGGGGCACGTATACACTATAATGTGAAGCTCTGGTCTTACCCAAAATAATTTATTTCTGTTTAATGGCCATGGTTCATCGCACACGCTCACCAATTTTATGCTGCTGAATGCCTGCTCGGTGTAACAGCAACAGCAACAAATGCTATGTGTTTACTTGATTTTCCATAGCATCGTAAAGATTGTGAGACTGGATGGTTTGTTCACGAGGCCTCATTGTCAACAATAACAAGGAAGTTTGCAGATGTTCCTCCTCTGGGGGGAAATACTACTCAGGTTCATGTGATATCCTTAAATGTGTATATGACTTTTCACAAATGCACGCCATATATTTATTCTGTCTTCTGGGGCCCTCCCTGGAGAGACAAGGTAATTTTCTTCATTCCGATGGTGCTTTACGGCGAGAGCCGACACATTTATATTGAAAAGTCTGATGCGCTATCTCATTACAGTTTCTGATTTGCCCTGTGTGCAGCTGAGATCTTGCACGCTATGCTAAAAACAATATGCGGCAAAAGGCTGGAGATTATAATTACTTGGGAAGGGGTGGGGGGTGGGGAAATGCAAGGCTGCCAGAGTTTTTGATCATCTCTCATATAAGCAAAGAGCTCCATCATTATTCTCATTGCCTAACCAACCCAAGATGTTGCTTCTGGGCAGACCCATATGTGCAAATAATGGAGTAGTAATCAATCTAAGGAACTCTCCCTGGGGTGGTTAGAAACCAAAATGCAAAACACTGCTTTCTGCGCTGGATGAAAAATGTATTTGGGAGGTGGGTGCTTCCTCCCCCTTCCCCCCCCCCCCGAATATCTGATAAAGGTTGGCTATTATTTTGGGAGGGTGGAATGCCCTTTTAAAATATGTTGGGAGGGGTTACAGTGGACGCTCGGGTTGCGACGTGATCCATGTGGGATGCACGTTCACAATCTGCAGCATTCGCAACCCGCAGTGGCGCGTCTGCGCATGCGCAGGTTGCGATTCGGCACTTCTGCGGATGCGCAAAGCGCGATTTAGCGCTTCTGCACATGCCCAACCGCCGAAACCTTAAAGTAACCCGTTCCGGTACTTCTGGGTTTCGGCAGTCCGCAACCTGAAAAAACGCAACCTGAAACATCTGTAACCCGAGGTATGACTGTATTGGGTTGCACTGCTTTTTGTTTTTATTATGTATTTTGTGTTTTTTACATTGTGATTTTATCCTGAGACCTGTGGGTATAGGGCGGTATACAAATTTAAGAAATGATAATGATAATCTTGCATTCTCATTTTGCATTTTTCTGTTGTGAACCACCCTGGGATATTTGGATGAAGGGAAGTATACAAATTTAATAAATAGAAAATGAAAGTAAATTGCTTTTATAGAAAGCCCTGCTTTGCTCATGAGAGAAAGGTAACATATAGCACTGTTATATGGATGTAGATCTTCAATTTCTGGAAGTTACAGTGGCGTTGCCTCCCTGGGCTTTAGCTATTGCAGAGTGCCGCTGGTTTGGCTGCTTGTGGGGCAAACCATCATTCGCACTGGCTGCCAATCTGCTTCTGGGCCAAGTTCAAGCATGTACAGCCTGAGATCAGGTTACCTGAGAGACCACTGTACCCCTTTTATACCCAGTATTCTGCAGAACTTTCCCTAAAATATCAGAAGCCTGTTGCACAACAACTTGAGGCAGTGTGGCTTTCAGTGTAGCTGCCCCTGTTTTGTGGAACAGCATCTCTGTTGAGTTATGTTGGGCATCCATCATTTGTACTTTCCAGAAACAATTGAAGACATCCTTGTTTTGACAAGCATTTCCAGCCAGATAAAAACGCCGGGTGCGTTCATTTCTAAACCTATATTTAGCTCTGTGGTCTTCTGTATTGTTTTCAACCCTATTTTTAGCTGGGTTTTTTCTTTTCTTTTATGAGTGTAAACTGACGTCAATTTACATAAAAGCCAACTCATAATGAAACAATGATAGAAATAATAAGAGTAGTCTCGCAGGGGCAAAGATGCTAAACGTGATGATGTGAGAAACATGGCCTGTATGGTCCTTTTTCAACAGGAAAGACACTTTGAGAGGAAAGATCTACAGACTGAGAAGGGAGGAGATTGCTTACTCCAGATTGTTGGCCAGAGAGCTCACACATCTGAACTCTTTACATTCTTCCGTACAGGCAGTGGTTGCCTCAGGAATTACAGCTCTCTGTTATGTAGCAAACTGAAGAAAGCTTGTCTGACTTCTTCTTCTTCTTCTTTTTAAAGAGGAATATATTTGACAGCATTCCTATCACAAATATCTCTGTGTAGAACATAGCTAGCTATCTCTCAGCGCATCTTTTGCTGCCTGTAGACTACTAATCAGGTAGCTCGGAACTTGTCTGGCAGACATAATGTTCTGAGTTGGGTGGAAATAGGCTGCATGCCTAAGCTCCACTTCTGATTCCTGGATCCAGCATGGATTCAATTGCTGAAATAGCCAGGCCAGCCTGGTAATGGCCCACTAAGCATGGATAGTTAAGGGAACAAAGAGAGTGGCTCTGTGCCAGAGGGGAAACGGATAGGCCTCCCTCCCTCAGCTATCTGTTAATTAGAAAGACAGAAGGCCAGAGTTGAGAATTACGTGAGCTAGAAGCTGCAGCCTGGAAAAAGGGGGGGGGGGCGAAAGAGAGCATAAGGCCTGATTTCTGCTGGAATCCAAGGCTGTGGCTTTGAGAGAAGCAGGTCCTTTTGGGGTGTGATACTGTGACCGTCTCCATCATAGGCTCAGGTTGTAGATATGTGTAAATAAACCATAGATCATGAAGACACCACAGTCTCCGCTGTGCCTCATTCCCAAAAGGAAACGCGAATCTTAGGTAAGCAAACAGCAATACCCATGGAAGACGTTTTAATCCTATGCATCAAAACCGTACTCCTTCTCTGAGTGTGGATCCTTATTTAGCCAAATGGCACCCATATACACACAAGAGGGAGGTATCAGCAAGCTTTGGGAGAACACAAATGTTAGCAGAATTACAGAACACAGTGGAACCTTGGTTGTTGAACATCTCTGTTGACGAGCATTTCAGCTTTTGAACGCTGAAAAAACGGAAGTAAGTGTTCCAATTTCCGAACGTTTTTTTGAAGCCGAATGTGCCACGTGGCTTCTGTTTTGAGTTTCAATATTGTATTGAGGCTTCCGCTTTCAGTTTTTGGTTTTTGAATGTTTCAGAAGTTGAACAGTCTTCCGGAATGGATTACGTTTGAAAGCCGAGGTTCCACTGTAAAGTATTTGGGGGAAGGGACTCTAAGAGCTTAGGGGACACAGAATGTTGACTAACTGGAGGTGAAAACTGGGGTGTGTGGGAAAAGAAATAGATTTAAATATCCTGGAAAGGGGTGTGTCTGGGTGAAATCCTAAGCAGGATCACTTCATATTGCAACATTTTGTTGCAGGGCTCACTTGTGACTTCTTGGTGAGTATCACTGAAGTCTCAGTAGACATGGAGACCATGGAGTGGAACATCTTGCAGTGGCCCATAAGCTACATTTTCATAGCTGCCAATATACACATGGAAAGTTGGACCTGAAACATTCAGCTACAGAAACTGTTGGAAATAGCCAGAGGCAGTACGCCTTTGAACACCAGCAGCTACAGTAGGAATCAGCAAGTGCTTTTGTGCCCAGGTTCTGCTTGCAAGTGTTTGGTGTCATGTTTGTTCCCTTAGTGTCTCCTGCTCTGAGCTTGAGTCTGCATCACCATGTGGGCCAGGATTCTGAAGCCTGCATTGTGATTTGCTGCCTGGCGCAAAGCTGCCAATCGTGAGTCTGCATCGCAATGCAGTCCGGCCTTTGGAAGCCTGCATTGTGATTCGCTGCCTGGTGCAAAGCAGCCAATCATGCACTGGGTGGGTGTCGCCAGGGGCTGGCTGAAGTGTATATAAATCAGACCTTTCCCCATGTTTTCCCAGTCTGTTCATGAGGCTTCAATAAAGTCTTTAAGCAGAATCACTTCCTTGGGACTTGCCATGGGCATCTGGTTGGCCAATGTGAGCGCAGAGTGTTGGGCTAAATGGGCCTTTGGCTTGAATCTAGCTTAAACTCTAGTTCTTAAACTCTTGTACAGTCCACCCACTTATCCAACCCTTGAAATATTCTGCTGTTCTGGCTGGCTGTATTTTAAGTCAGTTTCCACTCCCTAAAGATATCATGGCTGCTTCTCTGTTTACTGTACGCCAAGGATGAATGACAGGTGAACTCAGTCATTTCCACATTTCCATATCTGGAGGGGCAAAGATCCCCCACACCTGGAGTTTTTGTCTTGTCTGTCTGTCTATTATTTATTTATTCAATATTTTATTTCCTTATGTTAATTCATACAAATTATACACCAATGCCACTTAATTGTAAAACATCTCAAGAAGTTTACAAAAAGATAAAAACAATAAAATCAGGAGTTACGTGCAATATTTATTTCTTACCTATTCTTCCTCACTGAAAGGGATCACAGGTGGGGTTGCATCAGAAATTTAAAACATAATGCATAATAAAGGCAGAATAATGAAGCAGAAGAATAGTTTAGTACAAGGCAACACTTTATACATCATGGTAAATTTGACCCTTGCTAGTGATAGTGATGTATGGAAGTGAGAGCTGGACCATAAAGAAGGCTGATCGCCGAAGAATTGATGCTTTTGAATTATGGTGCTGAAGGAGACTCTTGAGAGTCCCATGGACTGCAAGAAGATCAAACCTCTCCATTCTTAAGGAAATCAGCCCTGAGTGCTCACTGGAAGGACAGATCATAAAGCTGAGGGTCCAATACTATGGCCACCTCATGAGAAGAGAAGACTCCCTGGAAAAGACCCTGATGTTGGGAAAGAGAGAAGGAGAAGGGGACAAAAGAGGACGAGATGGTTGGACAGTGTTCTCGAAGCTACTAACATGAGTTTGACCAAACTGCGGGAGGCAGTGGAAGACAGGAGTGCCTGGCGTGCTCTGGTCCATGGGGTCACGAAGAGTCGGACATGACTAAACAACAACAACAAAGTGGTGCCTGGTTGACATTCTTCTTGTCTTTGAAAGTAACACACAGCCTTGAACTACAGTAGATTTGAGATGCAGCGTGTGGTTGAGGGCAAGTGCATTATCTACAAGAAAACTTTTAAAACCTAAGACTAAGGCAGGAGTTGAGCATGATTTGTACATTTTTTTAAAAAAACACTATCTCACGAGATGCCAAAAGGCCTGTACTGATTCTGTAAATCACTACAAATTTGCACAATTTCATTTTGCACAATTTCGTCTGTACTGCATCTGTATACTGTTTGTGGAAGACATTCTGGTTTTGCTAGCCATGAGGAAGAAAAAGGAGGTTTGCTGCACACGAAAGCCCTGCTCTGGCCACTAGCTACCACCTTTGACTTCTGAAGCTTAAACAGGTGTTATGATTTCCATCCAGAAGGGCAAGGCATGTGCATTCTTTAAACGAATAAAATGAAGCTGAGCTTGTCAAGATTCTGCACCCCATGCTGCCCTCTGCAGATTTTCTGCACTTGTACAGAGCTGCAATATACACACAGCCCTACCCCAAAGTCTGGTGATACTCACTGTAAATCTGAGCATGTGGTAGCTGCAGACAAAGCCTGCCTTTGTTGGTTCCCAGGCCTTGGTGAGCTGGTCATGTGCATCTGCCAGCTTTGGGCATGTTGCCACGAGCATCTCTTTTCGAGTGTTTATGGTTGTGTGCCAAAAGCTAAACCCCACACTTCACAACAAATATGCATCATCAGCCTGCCGCTGGCGGGGAGCCAACGCAAGGCAGGCATTCCAAGTTCTTCTCCTATAGCCGTCGTGCGCACACACAGTAATCATGGGAACTACTGGTCTCATCTCTTTGAGATCACACTCGCCCAAATGCGAATTGTTCATTTGTACGTAAGGTGCTGGCTGACAGTATCGGCGGTAGAATTCTGGCATGCATTTCCTCTGGAGAATGCAAGAAGCTACACTTGGGTAAGCCTTAAGATTCAAGCTGCTGACATTTCGCAGGCTTGCATCACACCCAATGCAAAGCCTGCTATCTCAAGTGTGTGTGTGTTTGGTTTAATTTGAGAATGCGTGTTGAGATGCAGCCAAGCTTAGTAGATCTCTTTTTTTCAGGATTTGCTAAACAAAACAACCTCCCCGACAATAAGCCCTGCTGCTGGGACTGTTGCTCCTGCCTCCTGTAAAATTTAGTCCTCTGTTTTTAATTGTTACACAGGCAGATGCAACTATATCTAGGTAAGAGATTCGCAATTACCATACTTTTCAGTGTATAAGACGCCCCCATGTATAAGATGCCCCCTCTTTTTTGCGACTCAAAATAGAGAAAATGGGGGGAGATTGCCCGCAGTTGCTGAGCTTTTTTGGGGAGGGGGGATGAAAATCGCTCACCTGCAGGAACAACACAGCCAATCACACGTATATTGGCAACGCCACCAATCGTCTGCACGCTTGCTGAAAGCAAGCACCAATCGCCCGCCCAATTGCCACAGCAGCCAATAGCCCGCGGACCTTGCAGCACCCACCTGCAAAAACACTGCTGACAATATCAATAGCATAATATTTTAATAAAATAACCTAGTCTTATACACGGAAAAATATGGTATACCTGGTTTGGGTTGCTAGCTGAAATGCATGCTTCCCACTGACTCTGACTCCACCACAAGAATGGGCTCTTGGGTGAGTTTTGGAGGTTTGCTGAGGATGGGTCTATCTCCTTACCCACTCATGGTGGGCTTAAAATGCCTCTTCGCCAATACCCATTGGATTGTAGTGCTATGCTGAATCTATAGCATCTCTCTTTTCAAAAGCAGTCTGGACAGTGTCCTCAGAAGAACACAACAAAGCCGTTTCAGGACCAGCTAATCCATTTCTCGCACGAACCTTTTCAGTAATTGCTTTCCGGCCAGAAGTCCTGAAAGGCACTTAAACAACTTTCAGGGAAATTAATTAAACTGCCAACTTTGCTTTTTATCAAATGCCCAGCTCTTTTGTATTGCGCTTCAGCTGATTTCAAATGACTGTACAGACAACGTAAACCACCTTCCATGTGCATTTCTTGTGTCAAAGGCCCAAGTCAGTTTAATTGCTTGGTAGGGGAAACATATTCTCCGACCTTTCCTGAGACTTTGGATTTTAGATTATTGATCTGCATTCAAGACTTCAACCAAACGGATATACATATATCAAAGAGTATTCCCTCCAGTTAGGGAAAACAGAGGGCTTGAACTGACAAGCGGTACATTTTTATTGGATACTGTTTCTTCTTAGTAGAAAGAGGACTCCTTTTCTAACATTCCAGTGCTGTCTGAATGTTAATACCCCTGCAACCCTCCTTCCATATCAAGAGATTTCTCTGTATATTTACCCAGCTTTGTTGTCAATGTGCTCTAATATCAGCTAGAGAGACATTGAGAGTACACAGAGCTTAATTCCGGGCCAAGCAAGCTGGAGACAATGTGAGTGTGATAACAGCGAGAGCAGAGATGAAGACATTATAATAGGGGTGTTTATAGGGGGTTCTCTATCCATGGTGTGATAGGGGTTCACAGCTTACCTTACACTTAACATACACCAGAAAACTGAACACTAGTTCAGCTGTCAGTCCCTTATGCTTCAGGAAGGTCGTCCCCTTAAAAAGAAAGTTAAGCAGCATATGTACATTCATATGTGCATATGTTCAGCCATACAGTACTTTTGTAAAATGCTTCTGGGACTGGGGGACCAGATGTGGTGATGATGTTATGGGTGCTAGCCGGTAGGTCGGATCTACGGTGGAAATATTACCTGTTCTTCAAACTGAAATCAACCTGAAAACTTGCAGAATTCATTTTTTGCAGCTTGCCCCTGCAAAAAATATTTAATTAATTATTTTGCATCGAGCCTAGTGAGGGGTTCGTTCGAAAGCATGCTGCTTTTAAAATGTTGCATGTCTTCAGCCTGATTCACTGCCAGTTGAACAAACCAAGCATTGTCTTGTCGGATGTTAAATTTATAAAATATTTTCAGCATTGATCACATCTGAGTCATGAATATTTGATAATGCATCATCTCAGATGTTCTGACATTTCTGGTTGACAAATCTGGATTTTTCTTTTCTTACCGGCTGGCGTCTCTGATGTAAGCCGCCCCTCCTTGCTTAGAGGTTGGCGTGTTTTACATGCACCTATACTGGTTTCAGTGACCTCGTATTAGATAATGGATGCTTTCCTAATGTTTGCTTGCATTATTAATGTTCTCTGCCACTCAGCAGTGAAGCTTCATTTGTCTCCATACTTCAACTTCCCTGCTTATGTATAATTGAGACTTCTTCTGTCAAGTAGTCACTGCCACTGAAGTCCTCCGAGATGACTTAATCTCATGTAAGGACTTCTGTCCCCATGTCACTGATCACTTCCATAATGAAAATTCTAGCATGGGCTATATCAGGCAAACACAATTTATGATCTACCTGACTAAGCATCCACTAGCTATATTTGATGGCAGATTGACAGTCAGCCCCTCTTCCACATTTTTGCCATCCCAGACACAAGACAAAGCCCTGATGGATGGCCAAGCATGCCACCTTGCCCCTGTACCCCTGAGAGTCAGTGTGGTGTAGTGGTTAAGAGCGGTAGACTCGTAATCTGGTGAACCAGGTTCAGGTCTCTGTTCCTCCACATGCAGCTGCTGGGTGACCTTGGGCTAGTCACACTTATTTGAAGTCTCTCAGCCCGACTCACCTCACAGAGTGTTTGTTGTGGGGGAGGAAGAGAAAGGAGAATGTTAGCCGCTTTGAGGCTCCTTAAAGGTAAAGGGACCCCTGACCATTAGGTCCAGTCGTGGCTGACTCTGGGTTTGCTGTGCTCATCTCGCTTTATTGGCTGAGGGAGCCGGCGTACAGCTCCCGGGTCATGTGACTAAGCCGCTTCTGGCGAACCAGAGCAGCGCACGGAAATGCTGTTTATCTTCCCGCCAGAGCGGTACCTATTTATCTACTTGCACTTTGACATGCTTTCAAACTGCTAGGTGGGCAGGAGCAGGGACCGAGCAACGGGAGCTCACCCCATCACGGGGATTCGAACCGCCGACCTTCTGATCGGCAAGTCCTAGGCTCTGTGGTTTAACCCACAGCGCCACCCGCTGCCTTAGGGTAGTGATAAAGCAGGATATCAAATCCAAACTCTTCTTCTTCTCTTCTGTACACACATCACACAACGTGCTGATGTGTTTCGTGCACGAGTGTTGCAGGTACGCCACAATTAAGGTGAGCATGTTGTGTGGTGTGTGCGCATGGCTGCTGAGGATTTGGGGGGGGGAGCAGCCCCCTTCTTGAATTTTTTTGGGGGGACCTTGGCCCCTCAGTGCCCCCCCATGGTGCCTATGTGGATAGCCCTGCATTTTTCCCCCAGCTCAGTGTGAGACTTGCTCCAGTGTCAATATTGTTTCATTTAATCCAGGAGGATTGCCTTAAAAATATGAAATGTTTAATATTGACCTTGTTTGTAGCAGCAAAAATCGTACTGGAAATGCAGGTGGAAAAGTCCACAAGGCAAGAAAGTGCAAAGTTTCCATTCTAGCTCTATTGTTATTGAGTTTGGAGAATAAAATGCCCTTCAGGTACCTAGGTTAGTCATTCCCATCCCTCTGCATCTCCCTTCCTTCATCACTTCCAGTGTTAGAAATTAGCCAGGTGCCAGGTGCTTTTTGCAACTGGCATGGGTCAAATTGAGACCATGTGGTCATCTCTGGATGACGTCTCCATCTGGCTGGTCCCTCCAGCTCTCTTAAGCAGGTAAGCAGAAGATGACTACATGGTTCACCCGCCTCCTCATTTAACCCCTACAATGACACTGTGAGGTAGGTTAAGAGGCTGTGAATGGCCCCAAGGTCACCCAGTGAGCTTCATGGCTGAATGGGGATTTGAACCCTGATCTCCCAGGTCCTAGTCCAACACTCTAACCACTACACCACCCTGGCTTCCTAGAGTTGTCCTGCTGTGGGGCAGCTATATAAATTAGGTAGGCAAATAGATATGGGGAAAGCAAAATGTCCCTTAGAGAAGGATCTGAAATATTTTCCTGGAAGCTTTAATTTGTATTTTATTTTGGATTGTTTTATAAATGTGTTGTAAACTGCTTTGGGAGTTTTCCTTTAAAAGATTAAGTGGTATAGAAATGAAATGAATAATAATAAATGATAATAGTAATAATAACAACAACAATAATAGAGGCCACTGTAAAAAATAAATGGTGCCTAGACATTCCGTCGTGGCCACCATAACCTAGGTTTAAGGTGCCATTTGGCAAATAGCTTATATATCTTGAGTTTCTAACACCAATTCACTCCCCACCTTCCATCTCTGTGCTGACTGAGCACCTTTAAGCATCCCTGCTGCTCCAAGTCTTGCTCCACTACACCTGTGCTGGGAGGAGTTGTCATGGCAACGAGGTCCAGCTGCACCTTGCCTGGCTGGGTTGCAGCCTGCCTTGTGAGCTCTGCTTAAGGACAAGGGAGGTGGCTGCTCGGTTGGCTGACTTGCCAGCGCTTGGCAGTTGAGTTGCTTTCTTGTCTGTCGCCTCACTGGCTTTGGCTTCTGGCTTGGCTTTTGATGCTGATTTCTGTCTGTCTCTGGCTAGCTAGGCCAGCTGCTTCATGGTTGGGGTGGGGAATGACCCTCTGAATTGTGAGGCAGGGCCTGGCTCAGAGCAAAGGCCAGGCCATATGGGTACCACCAGCAGCCTGTGTTAGAAACTCAGGTATATAAGCTAGGCACCAAATGACCTAACCTACACAGTGCAAGATTTACGTATAAGCTAAACAAGCTATAACTTAGGGCCCCGCTCTCTTGGGGGCCCCCAAAAAATGTAAAGGGGAAAAAACTGGATGTACATTTCCAAAATATAAGTTAGAGCTTAATAATTATTTCACTATTAATATACCGTATTTTTCGCCCCATAGAACGCACCACCCCATAAGACGCACCTAAGTTTTTTTTGGGGGGGGGATAAAGAAAAAAAATTCCCCCCCGAGTCGCGGGGCTGGCGCGGGGGAAGCCTGCATTCGCCCCATAGGACGCACACACATTTCCCCTTCAGTTTTGGAGGGGAAAAAGTGCGTCCTATAGGGCGAAAAATACGGTACTTCTTCTTAATTGTATTTCATTATTAATATACTTCTTAATTGTATTTCAGTTCAACAATTACTTTGATAAAATACATATTTTGTTATGTGCAAACGGCTTTAGATACCTATTAGGTCCACAAATTACCGTATAGCCTATATCCAACACCAAAAACAGCAACAATTTGTTGTTGACAAAGGACAGCTGGACATACGGTATATGAACCTTCAGTATTACCTTCAGTAGCTTAGGGCCTCATCAAACCTAAATCCGGCCTTGAACCTACGGCAGTTGGCTTGTTGTGAAGATATCATAGGATAGCCCCCCAATACTTCACCCTGAGATGTGTGGTAAGATTCAGGTGTGATAAATGTGAAAAATTAAAGGGCGTTTCAAGTCTGTAGGACATTTGGAGCTCCATTGGTTTGAACTTAATCACCATCCTCATCCTTGATGTTAATATATTTGTTTTGAATTTTCAAAGCACCAGCTGATCCCTGTAATCTTGTTCTGTTGCTCCAGTTCTTTTGCTCACATCACCAGGAAGCCTGCGAGAGAAATCAATCCAGTCTAGACTCCTTATTCCTCAAGTAACAGAAAAGCTTATTCTCCTAAATACTGCTGGCTTAAATGGATATGTTGGCTTAAATAGCATGTGGGATAAAAATAATGTGTGTGGGGGGGTGTGGGTGTGTGGGAGGAGGGCACTTTATAGACGAGCTAATCTTTAGTTGTTTCTAAAATGGCTTTATTGATACTGATATAGCCATCTCTGAAGAAACACAACCCTACTTTGTCCTGAATAGCCCAGAAAGCTGAACAATGAATCTTTGCACACCAAGATTGCATCTAATACTATTTCACGGTGAATTCCTTCCTCTGCCAGCCCTATCTACCTCTAAAATCCCATTTAAACCCCATGTGTGTATTCCTCACCCCTGAGGAAACATGTAAGGCTGAGTCCCCCTTAAATTATTTATTTATTGTGACTTAATTCCTACAACTGGGTAGGGTTGCCAGATTTCAAAAAGTTCAAAATTCATGATACCCACAAAGTTGTTCAGCTTTTTTAAAAGAAACCCACCCAAATTGTTAAGCTGTTTTGGGGAAACCCAAAGATAGTGATTTTAAGCTTTTTGAGCTGTTTCTGTTGCCATACATCCCGGTTTTCCCTGACATTTTGCTGATTCGGCAAAATTCCCCCATGACGCCATTTTTACACCCGAAAACCAGGACACATCAGGGATTTTCCTGACGTATGGCAAGCCTACATTCAGCAAGCTTTTCAAGGGAAGAGATTGCATGTGTTAGTAGTTACAAATGATTTTTATTATTTAACAGATTTAGATAGTCACGCGCCCCAGTTCCTCCTCCAACTTTCCACTGTAAAATTGGCTTTCATTTTAAAATGCTAGGATGGTAATTATAAGGATAGTTTAATATCCTTGTAAGATCTCAAGTATCCCGCACCAAACAGCAAAAAAGATCTGGCAGATCGATTGAGAAGATGCGAGTTCAAATCCTAGCTCAACCACAAAGCTGACTGAGTGGCTTTAAACCAGCCCAAGCCACTGGAGGGTTGTTCTTGCCCTTCTGCTTAAGCAATGTTTGTCTGCATGCTGTTTTTCATAATTTCATAAGCAAATGAATTTCATAAGCTCACGGGGCTGCCGCCCTGGTGGTTTCTGCCGCCTGAGGCAGCTGGCTCAGTCTGCTTAATGGCAGAGCCAGCTCTGGAAGAGAGACAGGTGATTCGTCTCAGCAAACTGAGAATGCGTTACAGAGAACCTTACATTTTTATTTTATTTTTTAATGTAAGAATTTACTGTCTAGCTCCCTCAGTTATGCAGCACGTGGGCCTTCTAGAAAATTAAAAATACTCCCAAGCCTCTCTTCTTATTTCCTCTGTGCACAGTTGATTGCAGATAAACCATTTGCACAGCTGAAATCCTGGTTGGTTGGTGTTTTGAAGTATGTGAACTCCTGCAACAAGTCAGTTAAGCAAGGGAAAAACCAACCTGGCCCCATCCATTGTGCAGTGAAGGATCAAGTTCTCTTCGTCCCTCCCTATTCCTTTTTCCTTCTTTATCACATCTGTTAGAAGGTGAACCTGAAGGTAGGGACTGCCTCTATGTTTAAACATTTTTTTCAGGTCTTTGAAAAATGTAGGTGCTTTTAAATTTGTATAATAATAATAATAATAATAATAATAATAATAGCTGGAACAATTGGATTTAAACCAATTAATAACTATATACTTCAGTAACAATACACCAATCCAACTCCAAGTACACTGATTTAAATTCAAGGTGTATGCTCTCAGCAGGAATGCAATTCCTTTATTGGATTCCATCATATTCCTCCCTCTGAAAAGCTTCGCACTTTTGGCAGGAGGCTGCTTATAATTAATATTCTTTGGCCCAGGCCTGGAAACTGTTATTTAAAGTGCACAAAAGATCTCTCGGGAGAATGGAATAAAGACTTCCATCCCTTAAAGGAGGAAGCTATTAGTGTGCCCCACTTTTTAAGTGTAATATTGAGAGCTGGAGTGACATAGAGTTCACCTCATTATCACAAGCTTAGAATTTGCTTTCCAAAAGTGCCTTGCCTTTGATCCTCTTGAAGGCTCCTAGCCATTCTCCTTAATGGAGAACAAACCTGCTAAGAGGATGGTGCAGGAGCAAGGGTGGGGTTGCAGCTTCCAATAGCTCTTCCCCTCGGCAGATTTGGAGAGTGAGATGCCAGTGTAGTCCATTTTAGCTCCTTTCATTTTCCCTCCTTGAAGCGGGAGTGATTTGAAGCTGAAGGACTGAAACAATGGTGATTACTTGTGCAGACTGTTGGTTGCTTCTGGCAGGTTGAGCTATCTAGTTACAGCCATAGGCATGTGATTAGGGAAGAGGGAGGGATTAGTAAAAAAAATTAACCATTATTATGCTACGAGGCAGAACTCTGGGCTTATCATGAATTGCATTGGTATATAGCTTCAAAGGGTTCAGAGTCCTTCATATACATTATCTCATTGACGTTGTGAGGTAAATGTATATTATTATTATTATTTTCTGAAATCATTTTTATTTGATTTTAGAAATACAAAATTTAAACAAACCAAACACATCTCCATATATAGAGATTACTCTGAATCTCACGACTTCCCTCCCTCCCCACTGTGGGTCTTGTTCTCAACTTTTATAACTGCATATTATTCCATAATCTATATTTTATAGATGGATTGATTGATCTACTGATGGATTGATTGATTGTGTGACTGCAGTACATTGTTTATTGCTTTCATTTTATGGATCAATGGTCTCGTTAGATAGTAAAATCCATGTCAAATGGCTGTTTTGGGGGTTCGTTTTGAAAGTCTGGGATGGATTAATCCATTTTGCTTTACTTTCTATGGGAAAGCGCACCTTGGTTTTGGAACACTTTGGTTTCGGAATGGACTTCTGGGACGAATTAAGTTTGAGAACCAAGGTACCACTGTAGTTTCCTGGGCTCCTGGCTGGTTCTCGGACCCACTCCCACCCCCAAGCTCACCAGCTCAAGGGCCACAGGAGCAGAAAATGTGGTAGGTTAGGGAGGAGCTTCAGAGTTGAGAGTGAAGTTCTCAGGTAGCTACATGTAAGGCATCTTGGGAGTAGGATATGTAAGCACCTGACTGAGAGCCTGGAAGGAGTGGAGCCTCCACATACTGTCATACACATCAGCTTCTGGGGTCCTAGGCAGTCCCCGCCCCATTTTTTCGGGGGCCAGGCCCCAACAATGTCCAGAGGGCATTGGGCAAGGCTCCCTGGCTCCTTGTGAGCCCCCTTGATCAGCAGGAGAAGATGGTGCCTCTGCATGCCATATAAACTCTCTGGCTGAACTTCTGAAACAACAGCTTTCCTTGAGCAAAAAGCTTCAGTGCAAAGCCTGCCTGAACTGAGGAATAGACTCTGGCTCTTTAGAATGTGAGGTGGTTTTCCAGTCCTGTTCCCTGCATTCTGTTTGTGTCCTGAATGGTGGATTTGCCGCATCTCATGGCCAACAAATCGCTACAAAATTGCTGCACTTTTTACTCCCCCCCCCCCCGATCTTTAATGTTAGTATGTGAGCTGATGATGTTCCAGCTCCACTGGATTCAAAGTTGGTTGTGTATGTAAAAAGATGTGATTCTGAATGCCAGAATTCTACAATTATGTCAGAGTTGAAGGAGTTTGCTTAGATTTGTGCTTGTTGTCACGAGTGTCAAGAAAGAACTCAGTTTTAGGGGGTGATTTTTGACACTTGCCACAAACCTTGCTTTGATGCTATTCAAGTGCCCATTTGCCCCCTGCTCTGGTTCTGCTCTTTGCAGGGTTGTATGTCTCCCTGCCATCCTTGGGCCATGTCATCTGCCCCAGTGCCACCATGAACTAGGATTGGCTGCAGTAGCCCATGTGATTCTGTCGATCACGTCAAAGCGCTCTGTAGAATGCTGTGGTGCATCTAATCCAATGAAATGGCAGTGAGGACAAATGAGGGAGAGGACAGTGAGGGCAAAGGAAGGGAAGAAAAACATATTGGAGCAGCTACCAGAGAAGGATATGGAACAGCACTGAAACAACATGAATATTTGGTGAACTGTGGAACGACCCAACTGAGTTTGGTCTAGTCATGTTGAATATGCTGATTTCAAAGGGAATACAGTCATACCTTGGGTTGAATATGCTTCAGGTTGAGCGTTTTCAGGTTATGCTCCACGGCAACCCGGAAGTAATGGAACACGTTACTTCCGGGTTTTGCCGCTTGAGCATGTGCAGACGCTCAAAATGACGTCATGTGCATGCGCGGAGCAGTGAAACGCGCACGCGCAGACGCATGTTACGTTCTACTCAGGATGCGAACGGGGCTCCGGAACAAATCCCGTTCGCATCCAGAGGTACCACTGTAGTGGAATTAGGGACTATCTGGTACAGCCTGACTTTAAATTCTATCAATAATGTTGCCATTTGATATAAAAGTAGCTTTCATTAAGGACATGTCTTACCCAGGGGGGAACATGCCGTGCTGAGAGAGGCTGTTGGCTTTACGGCCCTCCTAGAGATGAAAAGAATCTCAGCAAATAAATAACAAGACAAAGAAATGTGTCCATTCTGATGCCTGTCTTGACTTTCAAAAGATGCCTTTTGATGTCGTCCCTTTCATGCGATGAATGCAGCTCTCCTGCAATATAACTCGCCCCTCCTTGAGCATAATGTCTGTCTTACCACTGCACTGTATTTATGATACAGTGGCCTCTCCAAAGTACCGGTAATGGGGAAATTCTTATTGGCTTCAGCAAGGTGAAGGTTTGACCTCCTGCATGCTTCTGAGAATATGTTTAGCAGAGGAAAGAAACAGAAAAGAAGAGGTAGATGAATGTCACCATTTTTTGCTCGTATGGAGTAGAATGTATGATTCGCTGCCAAAGGAACTGCACTCAGTTGAAAGGGAGCAAGAATTTCATAACTGACTTGCACAGAACTAAACATTTCAGTGGCTGAAATCCTGGACTCTGTTCAGTTTCAGTTCTCTATTAATTGTTTAGTGTTCTAGCTTGATCCAGCAAGGGATGTTGATGAACAAAAGCATCTTCGCCTTGAAGATTCCTTCCTTTATCCAGTGGGAACACATTGTTTTGTGGAGAGCTGTTCTTCTCTACCACATAACTCCAACTTTGCCTTTGAAATTCCCCTAACCTAAAAACAAAACTTAACATCTTATAGAACGATAGAGTTGGAAAGGACCACGAGGGTCATCTAGTCCAACCCCCTGCTGTGCAGGAATCTTTTGCCCAGCATGGGTCTCATACCCTCCAACATTTCTCCGATGAAAATAGGGACGTCCCATTCCATAATGATAATTTTACTATTTATACCCCACACATCTTACTGGGTTGCCCCAGCCACTCTGGGCAGCTTCCAACATACATAAAAACATTAAACATTCTTAAAAACTTCCCTATACAGGATTTCCTTCAGACAGCTCGGGGGCCGGATAACTCCATATCCTCCAACATCTCTCCAATGGAAACAGGGACATCCTAAGGAAAAGTGGAACATTCCTGGATCAAATCAGAAACAGGATGGCTTCTCTAAATCAGAGATGTCCCTGGAAAATAGGGACACTTGGAGGGTCCGGGGTCTTGAACCCACGACTTTGAGATTTAAAGTCTCATGCTATGACATGCCTAATAAGAAACTCTGAGAAAAGGAAATAAAAAAAATTCCTTCCAGTAGCACCTTAGAGACCAACTAAGTTTGTTATTGGTATGAGCTTTTGTGTGCATGCACACTTCTTCAGATACCTTCGGAAGTGTGCATGCACACGAAAGCTCATACCAATAACAAACTTAGTTGGTCTCTAAGGTGCTACTGGAAGGAATTTTTTTTATTTTGTTTTGACTACAGCAGACCAACACGGCTACCTACCTGTAATCTGAGAAAAGGCTGCAATTAGCCCAACAGTTAGTGTTGGTTTTCCCCCAGCATTGGCCAATCCTTTAATCGACAAGAGTACCGTATTTTGCAAGGCAGTTTGGAGATCCTGTGGCTGGATAAGATGACACAAAATTGGGGTCTGGCTTACCGGGCCCCTGGCAAATCAGAGCAGATGAAGCAAGAGAACTGCAAATACAAGCAGTCTACTCACATGAGCAGTGTGACTTCAAGTAAGAATACCAATGGAGATTAGACTGGTGGCTGCTATGCATGTTGTGTTTTGCAGGTGCCGGGGCACCTGTACATGCAAAGGGCTGCTCCAGCTTCCATAAATGTCATCGTCAGACATTAGCACTGCTCATGTCAGTAGGTGGTTAGATGCTCTTGCAATCCATTTGTGGTGGCTCATCAGCCAAAAAACGTCCGTAGCACCTCTCAGCT
Organism: Podarcis pityusensis; assembly: GCF_964106645.2. Taxonomy (NCBI): domain Eukaryota; kingdom Metazoa; phylum Chordata; class Lepidosauria; order Squamata; family Lacertidae; genus Podarcis; species Podarcis pityusensis. The sequence goes on from NC_138042.1 coordinate 27,346,043, forward strand.
TGCCTTACTGCCAGGTTGTTGTGAGACTGAAATGCTGTTCTGAATTCCTTGGAAAAAAGTAAGCAAATAAATAAGATAGCTAGACTTTTGGAATGCAAAATAATTGACTTCTTTCCATATGCATAAATGCCATCATGTTGTTGTTTTTTAGGCCCTGCCACAAAGCAGCTGGCATATTCCTTTGCAGATTTTATAAAAACAGAATCTGATTTCTCTTTCTCTCTCTCTCTCTTTTAATGGGGAAGAAAAGCATTTCTTTTTCAAGGTCAATTTCAAATCTTATGGCCTTTTCAATTCCAACCCACAAAATCTATTCAACTTGCTTTTTGGCAGCTCATTCACATCTTACCTCTCTCATTCATATATATATATATATATATATATATATATATATATGTCTGATGAAAGCAAACATGATTTTCCCTGACAAAAAAGAAAGAAACAAAGAAACATAATAAGTGCTTTTCCAGATGCATCATGGTGCATTGGGCAGCCTGTGGTTCTGAGAAAGATAGTCCTTGAGGGTTTTTTGTTTTGTCAAGAGTTTCACCAGAAAGCTACTTTTTTTGGTAGCTAGCTGAGACTCATATGTGTTCAAGTAAACTGCCAGGCTCAGAAAATATATTAATTTGACAGCAAAGACAGAGATTTAAGTCCCTTTGCTTTAGAGCACGAGCCAGCCTCTGGCATCCCATTCCCCCTTCCCTACTCCTGGCTAGCTTTCAAGTATCCCCTTTTTAAAAAATGCCTGTGGTTTTTGCACAGCGGACCCAGTTTGCATTGGAGCTTAAGGATATTAGGGTGCCTAAAAGGTTGCATTTAGTTATTTGACATGCTTCTATCCCAGAGTGAATTCCAGGTGGCTTCCATAAAAGCTCACTGTATAGTAAATAAGAAGTACAATATCAGATGAACATCAAGCCATGGAAGTGAACGTCCTTAAGACAACGGAGCCAAGCAAACACTCAGGCTTTAAATCTTAAACACACTTCCCTGGGAGTGCATCTCATTGAACTCTGTGGGATGTGCTTTTGAGTAGATAATGCTCTTCTGAGTAGATATGCATAGGCTGGCCCTATTAAAGGCTTTCTGGAAAAGACATATTTTAGCCAGACGTCTAAAAGAAGACTGTGTCAAGGCCTGGGAAACTTCCCCAAATATGGGTTCATTATACCCTGTTAAAGGGATGCGGTTGGCACTGTGGTCTAAACCACAGAGACTAGGGCTTGCTGATGGGAAGGTTGGCGGTTCAAATCCCCGCAACGGGGTGAGCTCCCGTTCTTCAGTCCCAGCTCCTGCCCACCTAGCAGTTCAAAAGCACATCAAGTGCAAGTAGATAAATAGGTACCACTCTGGCGGGAAGGTAAACGGCGTTTCCGTGCACTGCTGTGGTTCTCCAGAAGCAGCTTAGTCATGCTGGTCACATGACCCGGAAGCTGTATGCCGGCTCCCTCGGCCAGTAAAGCGAGATGAGCGCTGCAACCCCAGAGTCGGTCACGACTGGACCTAACTTCTGTTATCCCATATAATGGTTCTTCTGCTCCTCAGCCTGATGCCCTGCAGATGTTTGGACTTCAGCTTCCATTGGTCATACTGCCATGATAAATAGGGGCATAGCATGTGGGATGTCAAGGGGGCCGTGACCCCAGATGCACAGTTTTTGTGGGGGCACAAACCAGGCACCTCCAGTGTGGCCCGGCCCAGTATACCTCTCCACCTGCCAAGGACCACACTGGCTCACCTGGTTCCCCCCTGCATGGGTGGGCAGGTGGCTCAGCGTGGCCTCACTTTGGATTGGTGTGGGCGGGGTCACTCTGGCACTGGCAAGGGCTGAGCTGTCCTCCCCGTGCCCCCCCGGCACCGACAACCAACGTTATGCCACTGGTGATAAGTTGGACGTGATAAGTGAGACAATTTTTTAGCAACTAGTCCCAAGCTGTATAGGGCCTTGCACACCAGGAAGTTAAAATTGTGGGGATGTTGTGGATAGTAGGAGAGGATATATTGATTAAATATTATCCTTCCTCATTCACACTCGTGAGCTGGTAGCAGAGTATATCCTATTGCAAGAAGCTAGTTGGTAGATTCGTCTGAATCTCTTGAGTTAAGCAATCCAGTCTGGCTTGTCCAGATTGGATTTGTTACTGGGAAATCCCCTTTGTTCCCTCTTAGAAAAGAATAAAGACACAACAGTCTTCTCTTAAAAGTAACAAGAAGTTTACTTACATTCAGTTCACAGCATGATCCTTGATGGCAGGCTTTAGCTTGTAGTTACAGAAGAGAGTGTGGGTTTATCCCAAATGGGAATGGCTGAGAGCCAGCACACAGCAAAAGAACGTCAAGTTGGTATAAAGTGAAGAAGAAGTGAGAGGAAGGTGGCTGCATGACTAGCCCCGTTATAGGGTCTGCCAGGGTCACGCCCATCTACCTGGCCACACACAGGGGGAGGATGTTCCACACCAGGTGTGACAGGAAGTCTTCCTGACTGGACCAACATTCCCCTGCGTGTCCACTCTGGGCAAACAGGAAATGTTGTACTTGACTGCTTATGTTACATCCCACAAAAATAGTAGGCGTTACCTGACTACAGTGGTACCTCAGGTTACAGACGCTTCATGTTACAGACTCCGCTAACCCCAAAATAGTACCTCAGGTTAAGAACTTTGCTTCAGGATGAGAACAGAAATTGTGCAGTGGCGGCGCAGTGGCAGCGGGAGGCCCCATTAGCTAAAGTGGTACCTCAGGTTAAGAACAGTTTCAGGTTAAGAACGGGCCTCCGGAACGAATTAAGTTCTTAACCCGAGGCACCACTGTATTTGATGTGAAGGTTGTTGCAACCAGCATCATGTGCTGGGGCCACTATCTCTGGTGGTTGGTTGGGTGTCCCTGCACATCATGCATTTACGGCCAAATAGGAGAATATTCAAAATGTTTAGTCTCCTCCCCAGAGAACTGAAGCAATAACCACCCAGAAAAGGCTTTGCCACTCAGTTGAACTGGGCCCAACTCTCACCCAACGCTGCCAATAAGTTCTCCCTTGCAGAAAGTGACTGGCACATTTTGCATAGCTTTCTGCTGTGAGACAAAAGAGACTCTTGGGGTTATGTACATAACCCCAGTCAAGCTTGCAAAAATCTATCATGTGCCTGATAATAAATGTTGGAAATGTAAAGAAACTGAAGGTACATTTTTTCACCTTTGGTGGACGTGCCCCAAGATTAAGGCTTTCTGGGAGATGATATATAATGAACTAAAAAAGGTATTTAAATATACCTTCTTGAAGAAACCAGAGGCCTTTCTCCTGGGCATAGTCGGCCAATCGGTGTTAAAAAAGGACAGAACTTTCTTTATGTATGCTACAACAGCAGCAAGAATACTCATTGCAAAGCATTGGAAGACACAAGATCTACCCACACTGGAGGAATGGCAGACGAAAATGATGGACTACATGGAATTGGCGGAAATGACTGGCAGAATCCGTGACCAGGGAGAAGAGTCGGTGGAAGAAGATTGGAAGAAATTTAAAGACTATTTACAGAAATATTGCAAAATTAATGAATGTTAGAATGATGTTGGATTGAAGTTAAGTGGTTTCTAGCTGTACAGGTACAAAAGAATGTGGAAAAATTGGTTTTTAATATGTAAAAATTTAAAGTTATAATATCTCAAGATTAAAGATTAGGATTAAAAAGGAGGGAAAGGAATTGTTGGATTAACAAATTTAATTGGAATACAAAAGAGGGAGGTATGAGGAGGTCCGGGAAACAAGTAAACGTAAAAGAAGTGAGGAAAAGATGGAATTGTTTTTAACTGTTTTTTCTTTTTTTCTATTTTGTATTTTTCCTTTTCATTGTTAATTTTTTTTTTTACTAATGTGATTTTTTTTCCCTTTGAAACTTTAATTTTTTTATTTATTTTTTTTAAAAGAGACTCTTGAGTAGCACAGTGTCTGTGGCTGTCATGTGTTTCCTCACGTAGACAGATACTCGCAAGCGTTTATTAACCGGTGCCAGCTAAGTGGTTTCTTCCTTCTGATGCACTTCTGATGAAGGTTGGAGGGAATAATCTGAGCACTTCCCACCCCACCCCCCATCTCTTCTCGTGTCATATTCCCCTTATCTCTGAATGGCTGCTCTCTGCCCTTCCTTCTCTCAAAAGCCTCGTGAGGTTTAGCTTTATGAATGCTATTTTATGCTGACAGCCAGGTTCAACCTTCTGCGTGGGGAATTGCGTTCAGAGAAGAAGTGAACTGTATTCCCACCCACCCCTCTCCTTCCCTCACATGCCTGCACATCACAAATATCACTTCAAGGAGCAAAATAATGCTTTGCTGCACATGGTCTTGGTTCCTTGTGACACTGTTCTCTGCAGAAAATTGGCTTCAACTTACTGATCAGCTTACTTTTCCTATTGTTCATTCAACTTCCCAATGGACAACCAGTTTTGTACTGTATCTTAAGCCTGGTTCACAAATACCCATGGCGTCTAGGTTATAGGTTTGGGAGCAAGCCTCGGGTTCGTGTTGGGGAGGCCTGACGATTATTATTCAGACTGCATATAGGCATGTGTATCCTGGAACAATGAAAAGGTATTCATTGCAACAAATGCCAATGAACTTCTCTTTTGTCGTTTTAATCTTGAATATATCCATGAACAGACCTTTGATCCTGACTGAGTCTTCCCCACTCAGCTGCAGGGACACCAGTCTAACTACATATACAGTGGTACCTCGGGTTACATACGCTTCAGGTTACAGGTGCTTCAGGTTACAGACTCCGCTAACCCAGAAATATTACTTCAGGTTAAGAACTTTGCTTCAGGGTGAGAACAGAAATCGTGCTCCAGCGGTGCGGCAGCAGCAGGAGGCCCCATTAGCTAAAGTGGTGCTTCAGGTTAAGAACAGTTTCAGGTTAAGAACAGACCTCCAGAATGAATTAAGTTCTTAACCCGAGGTACCACTGTAATGTGAAATCAGAGGTATGTGCCTGTGGGCACATACCCATTTTTTTGCAGCAGATGGATTGTGTGAATGAGGCCTACAAACATAAGCACTTAACGTGTGTTAGCTCCTGTTCACACAAAAGGAACTGTGTGCTGGGAGAGGGTTTCTAAGCCTGCGTACAGTCAATGTAGAACCATCATTTTCTCTGATCATGCTCCTAGCCTCCAAGCTGTGCCTGTTATCCCTTGTTATAATTGTGGGTACCACAATTTAAGAATGATGTTGACAAGCTGGAATGTGTGCAGAGGAGGGCAACCAAGATGATAATGCTCTGGAAACCAAGCCTTATGAGGAACGGTTGAAGGAGCTGGGTATGTTTAGCCTGGAAAAGAGGAGACTGCGAGGAGATATGATAGCCATCTTCAGATATCTAAAGGGTTGTCACAAGGAAGAGGAAACAAGCTTTTCTCTTGCTCTGGAGAGTAGGACTCAAACCAATGGCTTCAAGTTACAAGGAAGGATATTCCAACTGAACATCAGGAAAAACTTTGTGACAGTAAGAGCTGTTTGACAGTGGAACAGTTTTTTTTATATATATAAAAGATCAGATGCTATTGGTTGCATGCAGATGATACTGAATACTAATATAGCACCGTCATATGGATTTTGTGGTAGCCAGAATTTAAAGGTAAACTTATTGAGAAGTTAATTTAAAAAATCAACTTGATTATATACACTCACCACTATTGGATAGCAATGTCTGAAGCTTACAGCTTTCAAGAAACACTTGAGAGATTGCATATGTATTACTTTTATTTATTTCAAGTTCTGAACCCAACTCTTCAGTCAAAAAATATCTCCCAGTAGATCAGTGACAAATATCAACAGCAAGATCAGGTTTGCGATCTAAAAGAAACAGCACAAGAGGAAAAGGGAGTGGGGAGGGAGGAGAAAGCAAAATCAAAATCAAAGACATTAGTTATTCATTACAGAGTTCTTGTAGCAACCAACTGGAATGGAAATCGCGCAAGGAGAGAAGAGCTAAAAATGGCTGGTATCTCACCCAAGCTGATGGTGAAGTTTTGTAGTCTCATCTCTCTCCTCCTACATTCCTTTAGTGTGGCAGCCCCTTGGAACTGCCTGCTGATTGACATTTGGGAGGTGTCATCACTGTACATCTTTAGAAGTTGTTGTGGGGAGTAAATGAGGAGAGGGGAGAACCATGTTCAACTCTTGGATAAATTCAACAAGTAGAATTTATTATTTATGTCTGGGTAGAATTGTTGAAGGTCTTAGCATTTGGCATACACATGTTCAGCTTCTCCCCTCCCCAAAAAGCCCCACAACAACTTCAGCATCTTCTGACCTTTGAGTGTCAGGGACTGGGCAGAGGAGGCATGGTGGAAACTGGCTTCCCAGCCTGACCCCTCCAGAGAAGAAGAAGACAGTTCAGAGGCTCGGAGACAGATGAGAGGAAAATCTGGGAAATAATGGGAGAGGAGGAAGAAGAAGCACCAGAGGGGGGAACAGCTGATGGATAGAGTGTCTTTAGATGATGCATATAGAGACCTTCAAGCCAAGCCATCCTAATCTCGTACCATGAGCTGTTGTCTTGCAAAAACACATTCCAGAGTGTCTTGTTCCATGTCCTAAACTCCCTTAAAGGTAAAGGGACCCCTGACCATTAGGTCCAGTCGTGACCGACTCTGGGGTAGTGGTGCTCATCTCGCTTTATAGGCCGAGGGAGCCGGCATACAGCTTTCAGGTCATGTGGCCAGCATGACTAAGCCGCTTCTGGCGAACCAGAGCAGCGCACAGAAACACTGTTTACCTTCCCGCCGGAGTGGTACCTATTTATCTACTTGCACTTTGACGTGCTTTCGAACTGCTAGGTTGACAGGAGCAGGGACCGAGCAACGGGAGCTCACCCCGTCATGGGGATTCGAACTGCCGACCTTCTGATTGGCAAGTCCTAGGCTCTGTGGTTTAACCCACAGTGCCACCCGCGTCCCCTAAACTCCCTTAGTTAAACCCATATAAGGAAAGGAATGCAAAGGGATTACGTGCAGTGAGGTGTTGCTTAGAGAGAGTTCTTTGTGTACTTGCTTAATGTATATGCAATTAAGGAAAGGCCATAAATGGTATGCTAATAGGGCGATGTAGCCTAGGATTGGACAGATTTTGCTGCAGTCTATGCATATGTAGTGCCTTAAGAGAGAAGAGTGCTTTGGGGGGGGGGGGTTTCAGACTTTGGAACTGATTCCTCTGAGTCATCTTGCTGGCCAGTAAGCCAATAATAAACCTTTTGTTATTCCTCATTTGCTGCATGGAGTCTTCCTTCAGCCTCAGACGCTGCTGTTTTGCAATGTAGAAAGCATTCCCCCATCCCAGAACCCAGCGAGCATTGAAAGTAGGAGAGCAGAGAGCTCAGAGGCAGAGGGCACTTTTCAGCACCTGAAGGGAGGGGGTGGAGACTCACTTAAGGCAATGCCATTATTCTGAGTGGCTGTTTTCCCAAGCCTCTCTCTGTGAATATTGAATAAAAAGCAGTTGGTAAGAACTTTTCCTTGTCTTATCCATTCCTGGCAACCTGCCGTGGGAGGTGGATCTACTGCCGCCTGACATTGGGTGAGGATGGAAAATTAATAATGAACCAGTGTTCGAAATTCACCAGGTGCCTTGTGCACCTGGCTTTGTGAAGATGCCTGGGTGCCAGGATGGCTCGTTTCGTCTCCACTGTCTGGAGGTGCATGCCTCAGAATCATTGGATCTTGGCTGTTTTCACACACTAATACCCCATGCTATAGAATTCTGTCCGTTGTATTTTATCTACACAATCAGAACGAATTTCAGGAACCAAAAAGTCGTATTAAAAAATACAGCTTTTGAGCCATCTGGCCCCCAAATGGCAACTAGGCATTCTGCTTTGGTGACTGTAACCCTGATTTAAGCAGCAATTTGGTGCCTAGTTTATGTATCTGAGTTTCCAGCGCTGCATTGAACCCTAGTTTTATTTTCACATTCTTCCTTTTTTAGTGCTATATATTTTTTTCCAATTGTCCTAGACAGCCAGTTCTTTTCAGAAAACAATTCCCTCTCACCCAAGCAACTTTTTGTGCTATGAAGTGGTGGGAGAGGAATAAAGCTATATGCTGTTTTCGATGTCTTGTTTCATTTTACCAGATTATTATTTTTTAGACGATTGTGTCAGAACAAAACCATGGAAATGTTACTAGGTAACGGTGCAGGGTTTTGTTTGTTCGTTAATTTATTAGGGGGTGTTCATCAGTGGATTTACTAGGCTGGATAATTATAGAATCTCCTCTTGCTGCTGGTCCCCATTTGCTGTTCGACACTCTCCTCTACATGGAGAGGAAGATAAGAGGAATAATCTGGCTTAGACCTGTATCATTACTTATGGCTGTCTGTCTGGATCCTTCTTATTCTTGTTGATAAAGGAGTGAGCTCTCCATTGACTGGGAGACAAGTTAATACCTCCATCTTGTGCCAGTGTTAAATTCTATTATCAGGGGGATCATGGAAAAGCTGTGCAGCATTCAAGAAGATAGGTTGAGAATGTCTGCAAGAAAATTAAAGCCAGGTCCCTTCATTCAGTGTTATGTCCTTTAAAGTAATGTAGTAACCAAGAGGCTGTTTGAACAAGGTGTTGTGAACTTAACTGCTGGATGGAAAGATCTGCCATGATTAGAACATCTAAGATGTTTCTGGTTTTTTTCATAGATAGATATAGATATAGATAGTAGAGCTTTACTCACTCAGAAGAGGTAAAAGTAAGGAATGCAAATTGCAGGCCAAAATCTATTTCTCTATATCAGCACTTTTATTTCTGGGGGTACTGGCAGCTTTTTTTCTAGAAGAAAAGCACTGGTTAAAAGTGTGGTACTTCATGGTGAGTACCGGAACCATTTTTTCTAGAAGAAAAGCACTGCTCTGTACAGTGATACCTCGGGTTAAGTACTTAATTCGTTCCGGAAGTCCATTCTTAACCTGAAACTGTTCTTAACCTGAAGCACCACTTTAGCTAATGGGGCCTCCTGCTGCCGCCGTGTCACTGGAGCCAAATTTCTGTTCTTATCCTGAAGCAAAGTTCTTAACCTGAAGCACTATTTCTGGGTTAGCAGAGTGTGTAACCTGAAGCGTATGTAACCTGAAGCGTATGTAACCCGAGGTACCACTGTACCTAAGTTCAAGTCTAAAAGGGCTTTAGCAAATGCTACTTGCAGATCATGTACACCTGAACACAAAGAAGATTTTGCACCTATCAAGGAATTTCCCACCTGTTTTCTACCTCTTAAGGAACGCCTAAGGACAGGGACAGACTTGAGTACCAGACAAGGAATCAGCTATCCTTAATGTGTGTTTTTTTTGTCCTCAGCAAGCTTTGGTGCAATCAGATACAGCCCTTAGTAACTCAAGTCAACTCTCCTCAAACTGAACCTTTAATTTTCTTCAGAGACTCCCCCCCCCCAATGTCTATAGTATTTTATCAGATAGTCCGAAAATGGTCTCGACTCTTTCACAAACATTTTGTCTCTTTGCCCTCTAATTTTTTGTCATCGATTTCGCCGTCTCCACATAGTCCAGTAGTTTTAAAGTCCAGTCCTCTTTCGTTGGAACTTCTTCTTTTCATTTTTGCACATACAGAGTTCTGGCTACGGTGATGGCATACATAAGCAATTTAAACAACTTTTTGGGGCCTCTGCCCCTATTAATCCCTGAAGAAAAATTTGCTCTATTCTGACTCTGGTACCAGCAGTTAGCCACATCAGGCACTGGCCCAAGGTCCATTGAGCTCAGAGAGGTCAGTAGTTGGCCTTAGTTTATTACTGGGCCAAGGTATCAGTGTGTGCATAATGCCACTGTCTCCAATGTCTCTCCTCCATCATCAGTGTTCCTGCCTCCACTTTCCACCTCCTTACTGCCTCCCCTGGGCTGAAAGGAAAAAACCAAGGGAGTCTTTCTTACCAGAGGCAGGAAAATGCTGCTGCTACAGTGGCTGGAAAAGCTTTTCAACATGGGTATTTTTGAACATAGGTCTTTATTTCTAAAAAGACATAGGGTTTTTTTTAGCTGCCATGGCAAACCTCAACAGCGGCACTTGCAGTCTTGTCACCTTGTCCAAAATACAAAGGGCCTTTTGGCCCTTTCTCCGAGCCCAGATACCAAAGGAGGTGGAGAAGCCATCACAGCAGTGAAGAATGTGAAGAGAAGAAAGAGAAGTAAGAGAGGGTTAGGAGGAATGGGGCATAGAGAAGGGTGCTGAATGGAAGGTTATGGGGAGGGAGTGTCTAGCAGTGGTAGAAACATCACTGGGAAGCCCACTAGCTGGACCATGCTAAGGTCTCCCACAAGACCTGGTGATATTGATCCTGCCAACCTAGCAGTTCGAAAGCATACCAGCACAAGTAGATAAATAGGTACCACTGCAACAGGAAGGTAAATGGCATTTCCGTGCACCAGAAGCGAATTAGTCCTGCTGGCCACATGACCCAGAAAAGCTGTCTCTGGACAAACACTGGCTCCCTCAGCCTGAAAGTGAGATGAGCGCCGCACCCCATAGTTGAATTTGACTGGACTTAACTGTCCAGGGGTCCTTTAATAATATTGATGAGAATTTGCCATTCGATATACATTCAAAATAAAACTGTATAACATTAAGCTCTCCTAAGGCCAAATTGAAGCTCTTAAACCTTGTCCGAATGTATTTCTCTTAAAAATTTTGCAGGCCAGGGTTGATGCATGCTGATGCACAATCTAATAATTTAAATAATACCCAGAGGCCCCTATCACAAAGAGATGGATGTATCTGATGCCAAACAACACTGCAACGTTTCAATTAACATCTAGAGCACATTATGGGCAGCATTTGTGTAGGTCTGCTTTAGACAGAGTATCAATCCTGGCTTATCAGTCAGTGGGATGTCTGGGAATTAAAACGTCTGACAACATGAAAAGAGAATTAAATATGTCTCTCTGTCTCTCTCTCTCTGCAAGAAATGTTGACATTTGGAAGATGAATTAAATGGGCCTTAGAATCGAACCTTTCCCCACACACCAGAGCCTCTCTCAATTGTAACCCCATATTTTTAAACCTGCTGTCACTAGGTTGATTGATTAGTTGGAGAGATGAATGGACGGGTGGCTTCAACCCCCGCAGCCACAGTTCAGTCCAAACTGGCCCCCACTGGAATATTTTTCGGTGGTTCAGGTGCTCTCTTAGAGAGCTGCCTGCAATTTATAACACCCAATCATTGGAGGGCCTGCACTCTGGATCAAAGAGGCAGTTTAGATGCCTGCCTCTAAAGAACTAGAGAGGAACCTCTTCACAGTGAATATGAATATGAATACGAATCATTCAGCTGTTAACCCAGCACAGCTCCTTTAAGTGTTGCTGGCTGTTAGCTGAGCGTATTAAGACCAAATATGGGCCCTTCATTGACTAAAGCATTGATGACAGGAGAAAATAGATTTAACAGAGGAGGAACAACAATGACACTTCCTTGTGCTGTTGCATTTATGACACGATGCAATTGACATGCAGTGTGCTTGACTTGTCTGGTATCCAGTGTTGCTGTTTTTCCAGAAAAATCGGTGCTGGAACACACTTCCCTTAGAAGACTAACCCAACTGAAAGGACCGTACTTTTCCGTGTATAACACGCCCCCATGTATAAGACGCCCCCTATTTTGGGGGACTCAAAATTAAGAAAATGGGGAGATATTGCCCAGAGTTGTTGAACTTTTCTGGGGAGTGGCACAAAGTTGTTGAGCTTTTCTTCGGAGATTGACAAAGATTGCTCACCTGTCTGCACTACAGTTGACACTCGTGCACGTCCCGAAAGCCGCAAATTGCCCGCCCTATTGCCGCAGTAGCAGCCAATCATCCCCAGCCCTTGCCACAGCCACCAATAACACGCCCAATAGCTGCTGATGATCTCTGGCTCGCAGCAGCAACCAATCCCACGTCCCACCCTATGCACTATCCATGTATAAGACGACCCCAATTTTTGGACATAACTTCATAAGAATAAACCCTCATCTTGTACACAGAAAAGTACGGTCAGGGTGTGTGTGTGTGTGTGTATGTGTGTATAAATAAAATTTTATTCTCTCTCTTCTTTTTTAAATCCTTAAAGAGCAAGGAAAGCTTAATGTTACTGTTCAGGCACATAACAAGCTAAGAGGCAACACACTTGCAAGCCGGGATAGAGTTTCCTAAAGCCACTTGCAGGTATTATCTGCGCTGTAAATGAAGGTACATTATCACCCATTGAAATGCTAATGTTGCATTGTAAAATAATAGTTCTCGCTGTATTATTATTTTTTGAAAGATAGTGTTGATGGAAACATTGAGAGTCTTAAACAGGATGTTTTCATAATCTGTTCCTTCATGTTTTTTTTGATCCCTTTAGTTATTTGCATAATTGGAAGAAACAAACAAACATTCTGCAAGTGGTAAAAAAAAGATGTATTCATCCATTGCAGATTCACTGAGGCTGCAATCCAGCAAGGGAGAAATGCATGGAGAGGCAGTTTTCTGCTTGCAGACCTGATGCAGATGCACATCTGGGTTGTGCTTCGCCACCTGCAATGCTTTTAAAAAGAGATAGACAAAAGTCACAGAGGATAAGGTGTTGGAGACAGTATGTTTCTGAATACCAGCTGTGCTTAATCACAAGGGGGGCAGCCTTGCTTGTGGACTTTCCAGAGGCATCCACTTTGCCAAATTGAGAACAGAATGCTGGACAAGATGGGCCTTTGATCTGATCCTGCAGGATTCTTGCTATGTTATCTTCCGATATTGCATTTGTGGTGCTTTGTGAAAACCTTTTTGTTGCTGTTGGGACTTTTCTTCCCCTCCCTCCTATCTTATAATATTTTATCATTTGTTTATGTATTTCATCAGTTCATATAATCATGGAAGAGTCTCCGAGAGTCATCTAGACCATGGGTAGGCAAACTAAGGCCCGGGGGTCGGATGCGACCCAATCGCCTTATAAATCCAGCCCACAGACGATCCGGGAATCAGCATGTTTTCACATGAGTAGAATGTGTCCTTTTATTTAAAATGGATCTCTGGGTTATTTATGGGGCATAGGAATTCATTCATTTATTTATTTTCCCCAAAATATAGCCCGGCCCCCCACAAGGTCTGAGGGACAGTGGACCGGCCCCCTGCTGGAAAAGTTTGCTGACCCCTGATCTAGACCAACCCCCTGCAATGCAGGAATATCAACTAAAGCATCCATGACAGATGGCCGTCCAACCTCTGCTTAGAAACCTCCATTGAAGGAGGTCCACCAACTCCTGAGCGAGACAGTTCCACTGTTGAACAGCTCTTATTGTCAGAAAGCTTTGCCTGATGTTTAGTCGGAATCTCCTTTCTTGTAACTTGAAGCCATTGGTTCGAGTCCTACCCTCCAGAGTAGGAGAAAACAAGCTTGCTCCAGCCTCCATGTGACAGCCCTTGAGATATTTGAAGATAGCTATCCTATCTCCTCTCAGTCTCCTCTTTTCCAGGCTAAACATACCCAACTCTTTTAACCGTTCCTCATACATAAGGCATGGTTTCCAGACCTTTGATCATCTTGGTTGCCCTCCTCTACACACATTCCAGCTTGTCAAAATCCTTCTTAAACTGTGGTGCCCAGAACTGGACATAGTATTCCAGGTGTGGTCTGACCAAATCAGAACAGAGTTGTACTATTGCTACTAATTGATACTCCTATATATAAAATCTCTACTCAGCTTACAGTGTTAAACCATAACATCAAGACAAGAATACAAATAAAAAGCAAGAATACGTACTGTCAGTAGAGATTCAAAATCCTAAACCCAAATACTGAGCGCTGAAGTCTAAAAATCTACAGACAGGAGATACCTAAGCAACAACAAAATGCATTTTAAATTGGTGTATAAAAGATGCCACATTTAACACCTCTCTGGGCTGCATGTGGGAAGGGTGCATGGCCATCTGCTAGCTATGGCCATGACCACCAGGACCTTCTCAGATCAAAGATATCCTTGCCACCAAATTCAAGGCTTTATATGATCTGATGTCCAGAGGGACTGCTAGAAATCCCTGAAACTATTCTACTGTTTGGCTGCTGAACCTCAAAATTATAGGTCCATTTCAGTTCAAGAGCCTATTTAAAGGATGATAGGCAGCCTTATTAACCCGCTGAACTTTCAACCCAGGATTTCTAGTTCAGAATAATTTAAAAGACATTCTTTTCTCATTGTCACTTACATGGGAGAAATAGTAGCATCCTTTGTCTGATCCCTTTGAAACTTGACAGTATAATGCCCTTGTGAAATACTACAAAGCCTGCAAATTACTCGTCATTGGGTGCAGAACTCCAGTGTATTATAGATGGCCAAAGTTGGCTTGGGCTGCCATTATAAATAACATGAAGGCTTATTGAATGTCACCACCTTTTAAATTACATCTCAAATGGGTATCCTGTGTCCAGTCTCTCTGAACTCTGACATGAAGCCCTCAGGCTCCAGTCCCATGTCAGTGATTCCATTCAGATTTAAAGCATTGAAGTTATATAGGTGACTTAATACAGGTGAGTCTCCCACTGAAATTAATGACGCTTGAAGAATGAAATGGAAATCTGGAAAATGGAAAAACTAATTATAAATGATTTTTTTTCTTACAAAAGAAAAAATACCGTATTTTTCGCCCTATAGGACGCACTTTTCCCCCTCCAAAAATGAAGGGGAAATCTGTGTGCATCCTATGGGGCGAATACAGGCTTTCGCTGAAGCTTGGAGAGCGAGAGGGGTCGGTGCGCACCGACCCCTCTCGCTCTCCAGGCTTCAGGAAGCTATCAGCAAGCCTGGGGAGCCCGCGGGAGTTCCTGCAGGGCTCCCTAGGCTGCGGATAGCAGCCTGCTGCCCGGTGCGCGGGGCTCCCTGAAGCAGAGCGCCATGCGCGCCGGGCAGACATCGGGCAGCCCCACAAGCTCGGGGGACAGCGGGGAGGCGCAGTGCCACCATACTGCTGTTCCCCGACCTGGTTTGGGGGGGGAAATAAAGGAAATTTTTTTCCCCTTTATTTCCCCCCCAAAAAAACTAGGTGCGTCCTATGGGATGGAGCGTCCTATGGGATGAAAAATATGGTATATAAAAATAATTTTAAATGTGAACAATTAGAGGGACCCCTCCCAGGAAACATTCCTGGCTTGTTCTTTTTTTGGTTTCTATGGACAGAAGTGTGTGTATTGATTTCTACCTGAAATGCTTTCTACCTGTGAATAGTGATCAAAGGGTTCATCTTAATATACTATAATCTTGCACAGCTGCTAGAAAGATCAGATAATAATAATAATAATAATAATAATAATAATAATAATAATAATAATATTTATTTATACTCCGCCCTCCCCAGCCAAGACCGGGCTCAGGGTGGCTAACAACCAATAATTAAAACAAGTTGATTGAAATACAACTTTAAAAACAAGATTAAAATACAACATTAAAACAATTAAAACATTAAAATGCAGCCTCATCACGGGAGGAGAAAGGAAAAAAGAAAGGGGGAAGGGAATCAAATTGATTCTAAGCCAAATGCCAGGCAGAACAACTCTGTCTTACAGGCCCTGTGGAAAGTTGTAGAGGATAAGTCATATGCATTTCGTTGTTGTGTAGGATGCTAGCAAAATGCAAGTTTTTGCAACTCCTCAGCAGAAGCTGGGCCAGACAAAATGTGGTCATCCTACTAAGGGCCCCATTCTCAAAGTCTTTCCCCCCTTACCAGTCCCTACCCTTGTTCCATTAACAGCAGCACAACCTGCAGAAATAAATTGAGGGTGATGCTTGCCTGAATGCTGCAGAAAACTTTACTGTTTTCTGTAGATCAAACTGCTCCCAAATGCACAAGAGCACGCCAGACACACACCCCACCCTTTCTTTCACGGTCAGACCCACATGAAGGTATCATCTGAGTGAACTGGCACCTACAGTGGCAGGGACTGGCGGGATAAGGAAGAGTGCTGGGAGCCATCTGTCCAAGAGCCCAGCAGGGAGGGCACAGAAGACGACTTAGATCCCAGGTCCTGGTGGTGGGACACTGAAGAGCAGTCTGCAGAAGGGACAAGCTGGGAGGTGCTGGAAGCAGAGGCTTGGAGCGATCAGAGGAGGGGTGGGGTAAGGAGGAGAGCCTTCTAGGACAGGGTTAGAGGCTGAGAGTCAATGTGTGAGCACAGAATCAGTTCTGCTGGCTCCCCTCCCGCTCTGCAAGTTCTGCACATTGCTGAGCAACAGACCCAGTTGAGGAGCTCACCTTCTCAACATCGCCTTCTTCTTCTTGGGAGGGATCAAGACTAGAGGAGTAAGGGCAGAGCTAGTGGTCAGTCTCAGCAATGTCTTAGCTGGATTAAGGTGAACCAGAGTGTTGTTTTCTGTTAGTAAAGAGCTAATTGCATTCCCTGCCTCCCATGTGTGTGCATGCCCTGTGGTTGACTTGGTTCCTTGACAGCTCCTTGACATACAGATAGATGGTGTTTATGTGCCACGTTCAGCTGGAGATTGGCTCCAATGGTGCCTCCATGGTTCAGTGGCAGAGCACATGCATAGCATGTAATTAATAATAATAATAATAATAATAATAATAATAATAATACATTTTATTTATACCCCGCCCTCCCCAGACAAAACCGGGCTCAGAGCGGCTAACATCAAATATATAACATATTAACAAAAAATCAGGCAATCAATTAAAATGCATCCTAAGACCAAATCAGAATCATAGTGAAATTCAATCAGAAGGCAACCCACAGATTAGACCAGGCATAGGAAACTCGGCCCTCCAGATGTTTTGGGACTACAACTCCCATCATCTCTGACCACTGGCCCTGTTAGCTAGGGATGATGGGAGTTGTAGTCCCAAAACATCTGGATGGCCGAGTTTCCCTGTGCCTGGATTAGACAGTCCCAGAATCCAGCCATGGAAAAGATCAGGTAGCAGGTAAGGGGGAAGATCTCTGTCTGAGTTCCTGGAGGGCTGCTTCCAGTCATGGTAGAGCAGACAACCCTGGGCTAGATGAGAGTGCAAGTAGACGGCAAGCTATTTCTGCTGATGCCCAGTATTGAATCTGTTTCTTAACCACACCACTGATCACAATTTGAAGGCAGCTGTTTTCCTAGAAAAAGTACGCTAAGGCTTCATGCAGCACTTACACATAATCATCTCCGGTTCTCTTGTATTTCAGGCATCAGTCGTCTGTGTCATTTTGACCCAAGGCTCAATCAGAACATAGTATAAAGAAGCCCTCTCTCTTTCATCTGGCTGGGCTGGAGATGCTGAATCACTCGGCATTTCTGCCGCCTCCTCCTTGATCTCTGATTTAATTTGTCAAAAGACAGGTGGTGGGAAATCTGTGGCCCTTCAGATGTAGCTGGATGCCATACTCCTCATTCCCAGCCAGCATGGGATGATAGGTCAGGGATGATAGGCGATGTTGTCCAATGGCATCTGAAGGGCCAGAGGCTCACCATCTCTGCAATAGCTACCTAGAAGTCAAGAGCTTTCCTACTCTGTCACTTTCTGTCATTCAGTTAACTGGGAAGCAGGACTTGAATGACACACCAGTGAAGGTCCATGTTTTTGCAACAGTTGGCTGTAGATCAGCGTAGACAAACTTTGTCCAATTCGCTTTGCCTTTTACTGGAACCTTAAAGTCTGCCAACAAGAGACAGATGCAAAAGGCATCTCATAGAAGAAGTAAAACAAAGCCCAACAAACCGCCTTGGTGGAGCACATCATAAGCCAAAGAGCTTTTTTTTGGTATCAGGCTCACAGCCATTTCTCACCATAGTCAACTCCTGACTTCATTTCAGCAAGCTAATTTAGGTTGTGAAAGTCAATTTTGTTCTTTCGTGATTGAACAACAGGGAGTCGGAGACCCATTGCTGATCTGTTGCAAATTACCCAGAGAAAGGCAGGTAGATCCTGATCTAATTTTGCCCATCACTACCCTCAACTCCCAGTGTTGTTCTGTGTATAATAGTACCATGTTTTGCTTTCACTATAGGGTTGCATTTAAGCTGGCAATTCACAAAGAATCTTGCTCTTTCCCTCCTCTATTTTGATTTTTTTCTGATCGTCATTCACCTTTTTTTTTTAATTCTTTCTTTTTTGACAATCACTCATAGCCAAGTAAGATTGTCTTCCATGAATATGGTCTTAACAATGTGTCCGTAGGTGACTGTAGAGGTCAATTCTGGATCCACACATCCTTCCACAGTGGGGACATAGGTTTCCGGGTAGGAGCTGATCACGGTGACGATTTGCCAAACGTGCCTTCCTCTTATCACGTTTCTCCCTTTCATCCTGAGTTCGTGCTTCTCCAAAGTCCATGACGCCTTTGGTCAAGGCAATTCTCCAATTGGAGTGCTTGCCTTTTTTAGGGCACTGCCAACAGAAGCAGTAAGTAAATCCTATTGGGGAAGCATTCCTAGCATAGACAGAAATTTGTCTTGCAGCTCTCCTAGGAGACTTTCATAAAGGATCTTCATTAGTCCAGATATTTGAGTTTTACAGGTGTGAGTGGTTACTTTGACTTCCTAGCTCCATGCATACCAAATTACCGTACTTCTTTCATATTCCCAACAGATGTTTGCTTCAGTGGTTTTCAGGATAGCATGTGCTGACAAGTAGTCACAGGTCTGTCTTTGTCTGTCTGTCTGTCTATGCAGATATCTATCTTGTCTATCTCAGTGTCTCAGTAAAAGCAGTGAGGGGTAACTTTGCCCCATTTCAGAGACAGGGAATTGAATTTCAGAGGGCTTGATCATGCGAGACAATTGAGCCCATTAGCCGTGATCCTGCCGTGTCCTTAAACACATACTTAATTAAGTCCCTTTGATGGGATCCCTTTGTTATTAGATTATTTAAATGCAATACATTTATTCTCATTTAAAGTTAATCTAAAAGCAATGTAATCCAGATGCAGCCTATTTTAACCAAGGTTGTCTCGCTTAAATACAGCAGCCAATTCGTGAGGTTGGGTTAAGCAGTTTTAGCTGATTGCAGAGTAACCATTAGAATAATTAGGATATATATGAACGTGTGATGTTTGTGTGTGTGTATTTTAATATAATATGATGGAAACCCACACATTGAGCTTTTCGGGTTTCAAGAAAGCCACCTGTTTGATTTGCTTGGTTCATGTTGTTCAGAGAAGTAGGCAAGGGAGACAGAAAGAAGCAAAAGCAACTCTGAAGAGGTTTGACGTCTTCTTACTATACAGCCTAAAGCTGCAAACCTGACTATAAATGCTTAGAAGTAACTAGTGTTGAACTCGATGACTCTTGCTTCTGAGTCAGGTTGGGGCTATATCATGACATTTTGATTATAGTCCTTGTATTTTGTAGTAACTTGGGACCTGTGTTCGAAATTAGCCAGGTGCTAGGCACATTTTGCACCTGGCTTTCAACCATTGGCGACCAAGTGAAGATGTCGGGGCATCAGCATGGTGCCTGACATCTCCACCGTTTTAGGATTGTTGGATCTGGACCGTTTCACACACATATGCCACATCCTGTAGAATTCTGTCAGTTACATTTTATCTGCACAATCAGAATGAATTTCAGGAACCAAAAAGTTTTTTTCTGTGCAGCCTGAGTAGGAGCAGGAGTCATCATCATTAAGAAAAAGAGGTTGGAATAGGCCAATAGATAGATAGATAGATGATAGATATCTATATATATATATATATATATGGACTGTCCCTGGATCAAGTGACTTTTCTTCTTTTAAGTTCTCAAAGCTCTTAACCCAGGCTACCTCAACCTCGGCCCTCCAGATGTTTTGAGACTACAAGTCCCATCATCCTTTACCACTGGTCCTGCTAGCTAGGGATCATGGGAGTTGTAGGCCAAAAACATCTGGAGGGCCAAGGTTGAGGAAGCCTGTCTTAAAGACCTAAGCTCAAGGTTGTCATCTGAACTAGCCAGATGCTTAGCTAGGAATTGACCACAGTCAGTCCATCATTTGAAAAATAAGTATTGAGATCTGTCTTACCTAAAGATGGCAACTAGACATTCCATTTTGGCAACTGCAAGCTTGGTTTAAGGAGCTATTTGGGGTGCATCTTATATATCTGAGTTTCTAACGCTGCTTGGGACTTATTTTTCATAGCTGTTCTTGTGTATCTCCTTAGCCCTTGATAGTTCCCCAGATCATTCCAGCCCATGTATATATGTATATGTGCATGTCTGAACTTGTATTTGCAAATTTGCTTTACGCTCATCACCAAGGGCCCTTCCAGTTGTACCACTTATAGTGCTATAGCTGCTGGGGTGGGGTGGGGAGGGTTTTCCATATTTTTCTGCATGTTTCCACATTGCATCATTATCATCCCGTCACTGAAGTGCCTTATCAGGGTCTGAACCAAGTGCTGTGGCCAGTGCAATGTCTCAGTGTGGATGGGCACAGCTTTCCCCATCCCCATCCCCATCCCCATCCCCATCCCCATCCCCATCCCCATCTTATGCCTTTGTCTGGTCAACAGATCAGTAGATTCTGACAGATTATACTCCCGTTTCAGCTCTGCGATCCTGTTCTAGCTCTGGGTTTGTGTACGGCCACCCATATCCTTGACCTGGTTCCAAGTCAAAGTTTGCTCGAGTGAAGGGACTGCTTGTGTACTCAGGCCCCAGAGCTGAGCAAAACGTTAACAAACCTTTCATAAATATGCAATGGAACTTTGAGGAGGAGGCATGTTATGGTTGTAGCAAAAATTGCTTGCCTAGTGACACCGCTTAGCATTAATTTGTATTTCTGTCCATTGTGTTCCCTTATGGCAGGCAGCAGCAATGGTCACTCTGTGATCAAGGAGTAACTGAGGAGTTGAGCTTCAATTTCTCCATTATTATGCCGTAGGGTAACTAAAACCCATCTTTATCTGGGATAATATGTAATCTCTTTGGAAGCCACCTTACATTACAGACGTAATGAGTGAGTCACATGGAGGAGGAGCCTTTTTCTCAATCAACCCTGGTGTAAATCCAAAGTAGCAATTGCCGTCTCAAGATAGCTCATTTGTATTGGTACTAGTAAGAGAATACAGCAGCCCTGAGCAGCCAGTAGGTGTACCAGCACTTGAAAGAAAGAAGGAATAATCAGTATTCTCAGCCGACTCTTCTGTGATCTGAGCAAGAGGACAAATGAAGAGCAATTTTTTAATGTTTCCTGAGGTTTTGCGAGTGTCTGAAAGGGGGATGGTATTTGGAGTACTTATAGGATTAAGACAGTGTTTCTATTAACTGCCGGCTTCTTGAGTGGAACTCCACGGTCGCATTTATGTGACAGACCCGAGCGGGGAGTCAAATCCGTAATTCTCCAAATGGTGGAGCAGATGGGCCCAGGGCTCTTTGTGCATGGGTCAACAGGCTACCAGCAGTGGTTCTCGAAGGCGACTCGGAATCATAGCAAGCTAATGAGCGACTGACTTTTGGGTCAGGGAGTGTGACAGACAGATGGGTAAACATGCTGTGTTTATCGATGACTCCCTCCTTCACGCAGAGCTGGGAAGAACAAACTCTTCAGTTGCCTGAATAGATGCTGCATGCAGCCTCACCAGGAATGCCAGCCAGCATTTCAGAGAGCTGACTAGTAAAAACTAGTGATGTGTTGAAGGGATCTCCCGCATTTTTCTCCACCAGTTTAAAAACTGTGAAAGGGGAGAAGACAATTTGGAGACATTATCACGGGTGGGGTACACAGCTGTTGCTGTCTTCAAGGGAGTTAAGAGGTACTTGTGAATGCCCTTCCTTTCTCATTACCACGAATGCGTCCCACCTCTGCACTCTTCTAGTTTTTCCTCCTATTCCCATCTTTCAAACATGCATCAATTTTGTTGGCATCATTTGTTTATTGTGTGCTTCATTTTCTCTTTGTCCATGGGGGACAGAAACATGCTTTGTGGGGTTGAGGTGGTGGTAAAACAATGCCATCAGATATGAATATTCTTAAAATGAATAAGACAGGAGTGCCTGGCGTGCTCTGGTCCATGGGGTCACGAAGAGTCGGACACGACTAAATGACTAAACAACAACAACAAAATGAATAATATGGGCAATCATGCTGGGCTCTCCAACACTGTGCCTTTGGGCTCAAAACCATCTTATTTAGGTTTTTGCCTTGGTTTAGGGAAGTATTTTGGGAGGTGTCGGCTGCCTTTTTGACTAGGTATTACAGTGGTACCTCGGGTTACAGACGCTTCAAGTTACAGACGCTTCAGGTTACAGACTCCACTAACCCAGAAATAGTACCGCAGGTTAAGAACTTTGCTTCAGGATGAGAACAGAAATCATGCTCCGGCAGTGGGAGGCCCCATTAGCTAAAGTGGTACCTCAGGTTAAGAACAGTTTCAGGTTAAGAATGGACCTCCAGAACGAATTAAGTTCTTAACCCGGGGTACCACTGTATTTGGGGAGGGCATTAGGTTGTTTGCGTGGTTGTACTGGAAAAGTCAAGTACATGCCATTGAGTATTGCCTATTCCTGCCTTCCCTGACCTGATGTACTCCAGAAGTTTGGACTACAACTCCCATCAGCCCCAGCCATCATCGTCTATGCTCAGGGGATGATGGGAGTTGTAGTCCAAAACATCTGGAGAGAACCAGCTTGCAGAAGGCAGGCTTACACCAACAATAGCTCTGTCTCCAGGTTTTCAGACAGGGCTTCCCCGTCCTCTCTGGAGATGATAGGGACTGAACTTATGACTTCTTAAATGCAAGGCATCTGTTCTGCCACTGTACTAGAATCTTTCCTTTTCTGCGCAATGGAACTGTTTCCAGACACTACCTGTATGTTTTCAACTATATCTCCTGAATTATGAGCGGATGAGATATTTTCCCTTGTTCAAAGGTATATAGTGAAAGTTTGAGCAGCCATGTTGTTTGTCTGGGGGGGATTATAGAACCTGTCAGTGTTGGATTTACATATAACCTAAACAAGCTATAACTTAGGGCCCCACCCTCTTGGGGCCCTCCCAAAAAATTTAAGGGAAAAAAACCTGGATGTACATTTTCAATTGTATTTCAGTTCAACAATTACTTGGATAAAATACATAGTTTGTTATGTGCAAATGGCTTTAGATACCTTTTAGGTTCATAAATTACCATATAGCATATATTCAACACAAAAAACAGCGACAATTTGTTGTTGACAAAGGACAGCTGGACATATAAAGGGCTCCATTACCTCCAGTAGCTTAGGGCCTCATCAAACCTAAATCTGGCCCTGGAACCTGTAGATTAGTATACGCAGTGAACCTCCGCAAAATGTATGTGACGTACGTTTTATGCCGAATAAAACTACCCTAAAACATGTTCTGTACAAGCAACTGGCTATTGAACTGCTTGTTTAGGATTCGCGAGCCTAGTGAAATGCAAGCAAACGTTGCCTTGCCATTCATCATCCATCACTCAGTGCATCGCCATTTTGGAGGCTGGGTTTCTTTTTTCCTGTGGCCTCCTTCCTTTGCAGTTAGCAGAGCAGTGAAACAGTTTAACTGGTGCTCAGTGCCAGTGACCCGTTAGAGGAGAGATTGCTCTGAACAGCCCAGAGAAGCTTCACCTACCCTGAGGCAGACCTTCTGTTCTGGGGGAAGCACTGCCAAATATTTGGTTTAGATAATGAACCTGCAGATGCCACTTTTGTGGTTGCCATGCTTGGTGGGGCAGTGCTGGTAGGTGAGGAGTAATGTGTATTTTGTATCGTGATGATAAATCCTTAGCACATAGCCTGCCTCATCAGTTTAACTTTAATAGGAGAGACTAGCTAGGTGCTGCTGAGAGAGGAACCCCCAGGGATAATGCAACAAGCTAAAGGAAACTGAAGGTGCTTCCTTTTAGAGGGAAGGAAAAAAGGAAGGAGAGGCTGCTTGCTTTTGTGGCCATCTTGCTCCTGGTGCCACTGTTGTTATATTTAATTGATATTGCACCATCAGTGCACATGTTTTACAACACTGATGGGAAACTTGTGGTTGTCCAGGTGTTTTTGAACACCAGCTCCCATCAACCCCAGCCTGCATTGCCTATTGTCATGGATAACGGGAGTTGTAGTCAAGTAACATATTGGAGGGCCTTGGGTGGGAGAAAATGTCACTGTCTCGCTTTCTTTGTATCAGGCTGCTGTTAAGAGAGTAGGAGCAGGAGCAATAAACCTGCTGTCAAGACGTTCTTCCACCTGTATTTTATTTTCCATCCACCCTGCCATTTGTGTCTGTATCTTGAGGGTCTCCCCCCTTACAAATCAGCCTTTTATTGGGGAGCGCTGCTGTCACTCAGATACTGCAAATTGCCTTTGATGCAAAAATATCCCTGTGGCTAATTAGAAGTAGCCAATTTAGTACTTCCATTCTCCTTTTGTTGGAAAGAAACCTGCAGACATTGCTAATTGAAAGTGCATGGGCAGGAGCCAAGTGCAGTCTGCCCCTTCCATACAAGAGGATGTATGAGTATTTTCATTAGACAATAACTCAAAAATAATTTGTCCTTTTTTTCTTTTTCTCCTTTATAGCTGACATATTTTTTGGAAAATATTTACTTGGAGGATCCCAGCAATTTGGTTTTCAACTACAAAACACTCTTGATTCCCCTTTTTGATAGCCTGTTACAAGTTAATTGTTTCACCCATGCGTTTTTTAAAAACTATTAAGATACTTTGGAACATTATCATTTTCAACAACACTGCCATGATTGTGCAAGGTAAAATATACCAGATAGAATTCAACAGGATGTGTTGCTTGTGTGTGAAAACAGTCGAGATTCAAGGATCCCAAGGCATGCACCTCCAGATGGTGGAGACATCAGGGGCCATCTTGGTGCCCGGCCATCTTCACTTGGTTGCAAGTGGCCGATAAAAGGTAAAGGTAAAGGGACCCCTGACCATTAGGTCCAGTCATGGCCGACTCTGGCGCTCATCTCGCTTTATTAGCCGAGGGAGCCGGCGTACAGCTTCCGGGTCATGTGGCCAGCATGACTAAGCCGCTTCTGGCGAACCAGAGCAGCGCATGGAAACACCGTTTACCTTCCTGCCAGAGCGGTACCTATTTATCTACTTGCACTTTGTGCTTTCAAACTGCTAGGTTGGCAGGAGCAGGGACCGAGCAACAGGAGCTCACCCCATTGTGGGGATTTAAACCTCCAACCTTCTGATCAGCAGGCCTTAGGCTCTGTGGTTTAACCCACAGCGCCACCCACGTCTAGCCAGGGGCAAAATGTGCCTGACAAATTTTGCACTGTGCTTACAAGCACTTCGCTTCCTCACAAAGGACACCTACCTGTTCACAAAGGCTCTCATATTGACATGCAGATAAGGTTACCAGCTTTGTTTCTTTTCCTTTCTTTTTGCAGTACTCCTTAGCACATGACTCTTTCCTCAACAGTTCACTTCCCTTTAGTGGTGGTGGGGACTTCACTTGCTACATTTATCTTTGTCAATCAGCTGCGAAAGGTACAGGAGCCCCACATTCCTCTTGGTCAGCCAGCTATTAAAGGTACAGTGGTACCTCGGGTTACATACGCTTCAGGTTACAGACTCCGCTAACCCAGAAATAGTACCTCGAGTTAAGAATTTTGCATCAGGATGAGAACAGAAATCGCACGGTGGCGGCGCGGTGGCAGCTGAAGGCCCCATTAGCTAAAGTGGTATCTCAGGTTAAGAAGAGTTTCAGGTTAAGAATGGACCTCCAGAACGAATTAAGTTCTTAACCTGAGGTAAGGGGGGGAGGCATAGCAAACTTAGCTCCTTTCGAAATTCAGCTTGTAGTGCCTTGAACTGTTTTACTCTGGTCTTTCAGAGGTTCCTGAAGTTAAGATCAGATAATATTTGCAGTGGCTCAGTTCTGTTTCCCCCCCAGAAACACCAACCACTGTGTTGCTAGGCATAGTCAGCCCTACTCTCAGAATAGTAACATTAGACTGTCTTAGTTTGGTGAGGTGCTCCAGCTCTCTAAATAAGGGAATTCAGGTGGATAATGCAACGGCAGCGAATTCATTAGCATGAGCTAGCTCCCATCTTGCCTAATTTACCCTGTGTACGCCTCCTGAAAGCCCTTGAAGCACAGAGCAAGGGGTGGAGGTTACTGTCGACACTCTCCTGGGAAAAGAGTCAAAGATGTGGAATTTGTACGACGTTGTGAATGGAAAATTAGCTACAAAGGCAGTTAAGGAAGGAGAACCATGAAGCAAACTTCTTGCTCTGAAAAGCTTTTATTTCCTCTGGGAATTAGAGTAGGAGGAGGGATGGTGGTTACAAAGTCAAAGAGCAAAACAACAACAAAAGCATCTTCTAATAAGCAGAGATGTGCTGGAGGTTACTGCCCACATGGAGAATTTATTTGAAGCTGTGGGCCAGAATTAAGCATTAAGACCCACACTCATAATAGTTTAAGGTTGACATGTGCCCTACTTACAAGTCAGCCCTTTGTTTGAAGCCATTCCCTGCCCAAGTCCAATCTAGAGCCATAAATGCACCATAGATATAGAGGTAAAGTAAAAAAAAGGTAAAGGACCCCTGGACAGAAGGTCAGTGGTTTGAATCCCCGCAATGGGGTGAGCTCCCGTTGTTCTGTCCCAGCTCCTGCCAACCTAGCAGTTTGAAAGCACGCCAGCGCAAGTAGATAAATAGGTACCACTGTGACAGGAAGGTAAACGGCGTTTCCGTGCTCTCTGGTTTCCATCACAGTGTCCCATTGCTCCAGAAGCAGTTTAGGCATGCTGGCCACATGACCCAGAAAGCTGTCTGTGGACAAACACCAGCTCCCTCGGCCTGAAAGCGAGATGAGCACCACAACCACAACCTTTGACTGGACTTAACAGTCCAGGGGTCCTTTACCTTATTCAAAGGCAGATTCATTTGTGCCTATCTGAAACCCTTGGTGCTTCTACATCTGTTTTCTGACCCGCTCATAATGCGCATAAATCTTTTGACAACAGTCAGTGACCAGTCTCCAGCCTTTTAAGTGATCCAGGTTTTTCTTTTTCGTCAGCCTTGAACAACTCTGGACGCTCTGGCCTCGAGGGCTGTGGTAAGAAATGGCTTTGGGGAACAACACGCAGCGAAGTTACTCCATCATCCCATGCTTCATCTTCGTCGAGGTGAGTGCAGCTTTGGGACTTCTGGGTCTGGTGGGATGATAAATGTTAATGTCATCGTGCTGGGTTAGACCTGGAGAGAAAATGCATTACATTTGTTGATGGGACCGTGATCCCGAATACATTGACTTGTATGGATAGCTCAGTTGGTTAGAGCGTGGTGCTGATAATGCCAAGGTTGCAGGTTCGATCCCCGTATGGGACAGCTGCATATTCCTGCATTGCAGGGGGCTGGACTAGATGATCCTCAGGGTCCCTTCCAACTCCTATGACCTATTATCTAGGCATAGAGTCAGCTTGCAAGAGTGTATTGATTTGTTTGTTTTGACAGGGCTTAAGATGACTAGGCCTATGAAAATATGATCATACTGTTTCCATTTTCATGGCAGGTCAAATTTATATTTTGAGTTACAAACCCTCGTGCATATGATTTTAAAAAAAATACAATTGGTTCAAACTTGATTTTATCTCTTTGTCTGAAACTACCTAAACAGAGGAGGTTACGTGGTATAGAAGGTGGAGATTATTATGGAGGGTTAGACAGAGTGCTTTGATTGTCTGCAAGAGAAGATGATGATGATGATGATGATAAATTTTATTTGTATCCCGTCTTTCCTGGCCGAGGCCAGTCTCAGAGCGGCTAACATCATAAAAACAACACAATATGTATAAAAACAGACATTAATTAATTAAAATACATCTTAAAATTAATTCTTAAAATTAATTCAGACAAAATTAATTCAGAGATGCATCTGATTCCGTGTCTGTGCTGAAGAGCAACGCAAATAATAATAATAATAATAATAATAAAAATAAAAATCCTCCACATGGAAAACCAGCATGTCAGGGAGAAAGAACCTTCTTAACTTTGCCTTTTCCCTGACACATTATTTTTGTGTGTGTGGATAACTTCCTTTCATGTAGAAACATTTGACGGTGCCATCCCCCTTGTTCCAAATCCAAAGTGATACAGTCTAGGAATGAATTTGTTTCTTTATCTGCTGTTTGTGTGAACTGTGCCTCAGTCTCCAAGGAAACCCTGAGGGTGTTTTTCCTTCCTTTCAAAAATCTAGGCAACAGGCAAGGGAATAAATCAATCTATCATTCCTTCACCCAATCAATATTTTTGTAGGGAGCAAAAGAGATACACCATGTCTCTGAAGTAAGATCTTTTAATTTATAGCCAGCCACAACTATCTCTGAAGACTTCTTTCTCTTTTTTGGCCCTCTAATGTGTGAATGATGAGTCTGTCTGAAAGTGCAGGTGAGAGAACTATAAATTGGCCTTTCTGTAGTCAAGGCTGACATGAACATAAAAATAAATCAAGGAACAGCATTTGGGGGAAATGTGAGCATGGTTTGCTGTTCCGAATAGCCTTCTGCTCGCTACAAATAAAGCCAGCATTCACAGTTGATTTAAGGAGCAGAATGAAAGTGTGTGGCTTCTTTAAGCAACTATGTACACACACACACACACACAGTGATGTCTACTAGTTGTCTTGTTTACAGCTTCTCTTAAAAACACATTTCTACAATTTTGTTAAAGTTACATCCATGGTAACACCAGAAGCCACCTTATACCAGGTCAATGTGCTTCCAAACTGTTACTGCTTTATGAGAGGGATTGTGCAGTTAAATTGTGCTAAATTGCTCTGTGGCTCTAGCACATTAAATTCATTTAAAAATATATATTTGGAGTTTTTGTGGTTTAGAAGTGGCGGAGAATGAACTGAAAGGTATGGGGTGAGCGAATGGTTAGCAGGAAGGCATGTAAAGCACTCTACAAGTGAATCAGGACGAATGCAGGATGAACGGTTATGGTCATATAGCTATCCTGCAAACAAATCAGCACAAATCCTCAGTAAAGACCAGATATAACCTCACATCCATAAGCTTTCTGCAAGCTCAATGAACTGGAGGAACCTTTAGAACAGGGATGCAGTACTGTTCACATACACATGATTGCCATCAACTCTCAAGGGTTTTGGGGAGGGGTCTTTAACCCTACTTAAAGACACCAGGGTTTGAACCTGGGACCTTTTCACATGCAAAGCCTGCACAGTACCACTGAGCTACAGTCAGTATTTCCCTGTTGCTCTCTGCAAGGTTGTTGTTGTTGTTAATAAGCAGCCGGGGGTTGATCTATGAAAAGAGCAGTTAGCTGCCCACCACATGATAGAAATGTATACTGGAAGTCTGACCATAAAGATGAGCTCTTGTTGAGAGCCAGCCCCAACTTCACTTCCCTGTTTTCAGCTAATTTTGCCATTTTTGTTTGCACTTTGGCACCTTCTTCTGGGCAACTTGCCATTCGGAGCTTGGGGGTTTTAAGCATGACATTAGGTGAGAGGATTGGGCATGAGGATTGGATTGGTCTGCCCACTGCTGCTGTGTCAAGGCTTCAGCAAATCCTATCTCTCTCATGGTGGGATGTCAAGAAGCAGAAAAAGCAGAAGAGTTCTTACCAAGTACCGTATTTTTCACTCTATAAGATGCACATTTTCCCTCTTAAAAAGTAAGGGGAAATGTGTGTGCGTCTTTTGGAGCGAATGCAGGCTGCGCAGCTATCCCAGAAGCCAGAACAGTGAGATGGAGCGCTGTGCCGCGCTCCCTCTTGCTGTTCTAGCTTCTGGCTTAGCCGTGCGAAGCCTCCGCAGGGCACAGGGAGCCTTCATCCCACTGCCCTGAGGAGGCTTTGTGCGGCTATCCCTGGCTTTTGCGGGAGTTGGGGGAAGGGACAGAGCGCACGGCTCTGTCCCTTCCCCCACCTCCTGGAAAAGGCCGCAAGAGCCGTGCTCTCTTTAAAGAGCAGCGTGGAGTGTGTGTGGCTCTTGGGGGCTTTTCCCCGAGGAGGGAGAAGGGCAGCCCATCACTGACAGGCTTGCCCTTCTCCCTCCTTGGGGAAAAGCCTGCAAGCACCACACACACGCTCCTCGCGGCTCATGAAAGGGAGCGCTGAGCAGAGCCTGGGATGCATACAGGCTCTGTTCAGCGCTCCCTTTAAAGCATATTTTTTTTCTTGCATTCCCCCTCCAAAAACCTCCAGGTATGTCTTATGGAGCGAAAAATACAGTAGCTTGTTCAGTATTCACAGAGAGAGACGAAGGAGTGCGGTCTCTCGTAGATAATGTCTTTGCTCCAAGTAAAGTCCCACCCCCTTACTATTCTATGTCACCCCTGCGCTGGCTGATGTGTGCTTTCTGCCTCTGAGCTTTCTGTTCTACTACCCTCAAGGCACGCCTGGTTCTGGGAGAGGGGGGTTCAGGAATGCTTTCAAGAGACACTGAGCCTGTCAGCTGTCTCTCCCCTGGTGCTTCTTTTTCCTGCTGCTCCCCCAATATTTCCCAGCTTCTCCCCTCTGCAGCCTCCCCTCTCACTTTCTGCAAACCACTGTTTGAAATCTATACTGTCCTTCTCTTCTTGGAAAGGTACGGGGGGGGCAGTTCCCACCATTCCTCCTCAATCCAGCCTCTGACATGCTGTCATGATCACCTACTGCGTGTTGCCTTTTCCTTATTGCTGTCTAGAGTGATAGGGTGTGCAGGGCATTCTCTCTCTCTCCCACGTAAAAGGCCAAACAAACTTACCTTCTCCTCTGCACCTACCCCTGCCCATACCAGAAAGCGGTTCAGGAGGAAGAGGGGGGCAGAATCACAGAAGTGCTCGTTGACCCCTGGGACAGGATTACCGTATTTTTCACCCTATAGGACGCACTTTTTCCCCTCCAAAAATGAAGGGGAAATGTGTGTGCGTCCTATGGGGCGAATGCAGGCTTTCGCTGAAGCCTGGAGAGCGAGAGGCGTCGGTGCGCACCGACACCTCTCGCTCTCCAGGCTCCAGGAAGCTATCTGCAAGCCTTGCGCACCGGGGGGAGTTCCCCCGGGCACGCAAGGCTTGCGGGCAGCAACCGACCTGGTTTTGGGGGGGAAATAAAGGGGGGAAATTTTCCTTTATTTCCCCCCCAAAAAAGTAGGTGCGTCCTATGGGACGGAGCGTCCTATGGAACGAAAAATACGGTACATAAATTGGGCTCCAATCTGAAAATGAAGCTAATCTTGCTGAAACAAATATGCAGCCGCATGACATTACGCCTGATTAAAATATGACAGTATTACTAAGAGTTAATAATAATAATAATAATAATAATAATAATAATAATGCCTTTCTGTCTCAGTAATATGACAAGTTTTACATCCCAAGATCATTCGCATCTCACTTTCAGTTCCCGGGTTACATATTATTACATATTCTGACCTGGAGCTATGTGCTGTAAGAACTTGTGATGTACTACTGGCTTTAACAAATTCCTTTTTACGTCTGGATTGTGAACTTTTCAGTAATAGAGAGGATGCCTGAGACATATAATCTATAACAGCAGAAAGGTTAAATCAATGTTTTGGTCCTTAATTGGAAGAGCTGCTTCCTATTTAAACTGGACAAGAAGGTGAAGCAGAGGTTCATTAAAATAGTTCCCAAGCATTTATCAAACCAGTACCTAAGGAACTCAGAAAATGAAGATTTTTGAAGACACTGAGATCAAAGAATTATATTCAGCTGAAAATTACCTTGTGGGATCGTACTGAAGGTTCATCTAAGCCACAGTCTTCTTTCCAACATTGACCAGACAGAGATCTCTGAAAAGTTCGTGGCATCTGTTGGTCAGAGGAATACTGCCAGTCCTGGGTAATTACCGCTGTGAAACTTAATGTCTGTGTCCATACATGATATTTAAGCAGTGGTGAAGAATCTATGATCCTCCAGAAGGTGCTGGACTCCAACTCCCATGAGCCTCAGCCATCATGGCCAGTGGTCAGGGAAGATGGGAGTTGTGGTTCAGCAACATGTGGAGGGCCACAGGTTCCCCATCCCTGAATTAAACCACGCTTTAGCGATACTTGCACAATGCATGCCTCTTCCCACACAGTTGTGAGAAGGACTTCTGCAGCCTTTAGTTTCACATTCACATCATTCTTGCTTGCTTTTACCAGAGATCGTGGTTTAAAACAAACTTGTCAGTTTCAGAGCAAGCCAGCTTTAAACTATGGTTTATGAAGCTGGCTTGCTTAACTAACCAGCCAGTTTAATTACCAGCTCTGTATCCCTTGTGGCTACTATTTATAGATGGATAAGGGTTACGGTAACACTCGCAGATCAGCCTTTTATTTAAGTGCTAGCCTGATAACCATACGGTGACCGGGAATGGAATGCAGGCTAGTCATTGGGCTGGTAGAGGAGGAATAGAGTGCTTTGTTCTCCTCTGTCCATAGTATAGAAACCAGCAGAAAAGTACAGCTGTCTGTCGCCTCTCTGCCAGCCTTAGACTAGTAAAGCATTTCATGGGCTAGTAACTCTTATGACCTTATTTAGAAGGCTGCCATAGAAAGGCCCGCCATCATTTTTAAAAAGCTATCACTGTACTTTGTAGCAATAACAGCAGTTATGCATTTCATGAAAGAGTATTGTCTTTTATTTCTTGGGAACTTAATTTAATTTTGTCACACAAACTTAGGTTCTAGCATTTTCAGAAGAGACAGTGTAATTATTTCTATCCACTCTTCCTATGCCAGTCAACATTTTTATAAATCTCTTATCATAAATCTCCCCTCCACACCACTTTAGGAATATTTCCCCCATAAACTAACCACCTCCCAGTTCCTTAAGCCTTTCTTTGTGGGTACGATGCAAACTTTTGATTAATTTATTTTCCTTTTTTCTGTATTACTTTCAACTTTATGATTCTAAATACATCTTTGATTTATAGAACCTCTATAGATAGATATCTCACCCTCAACAATTTTGAAAAGCTAGCTGAAGCCATTCTGATTCTTCCCTCACCAAGACTTGTTCTTCTGTATGCTTCATAAATGGTGTTTTCCTTTTGTTTACCTCCTACAGACATTAGTTTGACAGGTCTGGATTTTTTACATTTGTTTAATGGTGTTATGTCAGTTCTCTTCCAGTCTTCATGTAAGAGGTGGACCTGACTGATAAGCATTTATTTGTTTATTTGTGTACTGCTTTTTGGCCCAAAGGCCTCCAAAGCAGCAAATGGCGTATTAAAACAAAATATACAGTAAAGTATAATTAAATGCAGTCAGTCAATCAAAACAATATAAAATATGTTTGTTAGTTGAAGAATAATGTCACATTTTGGTTCTTTAAGAGCTTTTGTGTGGAATGCTGTCTGGTTTTGGTTAATTGTTCATTTTCATGTGTCCGTTTGTCTGGAGACCTTATATCTTTGGCATCTATACTTGACACAGCTCTTTGCTTATGCAGTCGTACCTTGGTTGTCAAATGGAATCCATTACGGAAGTCCGTTCGACTTCCGAAAATGTTGAAAAACCAAGACGTGGCTTCTGATTGGCTGCAGGAGCTTCCTGCACTCAATCGGAAGCAGCGGAAGCCGTGTCGGACATTCAGCTTCCAGAAAACCTTCACAAACCAGAACACTCATTTTTGGGTTTTCAGCATTCGGGAGCCAAAACGGACGAGTACCAAGGCATTCGACAACCAAGGTACAACTATACCACAATGGTTCACACCCAATATCATCAACTCCAAAAGCCAATGAAATTTTTAAATGAATCCATACCCATTTCCAGGTGGAATCCTTTGCAATAGCTTACCAGTTGAGTGTGCATAACCCAAAGCAGTTCTGAAATTATTCAGTCATATTTAGTAGATTCAATTTTATCATAGGAGTGTTCCAGCATCAGTGTACTAGAAATGAGTCTCTATGACCAGACAAATCGCCAAGGCATGTGATTTGTGATGGTACTAATGGGATGTACATATCTTATCATTCTTTCCTCTGACGACGGAAGAAATTAGAAGGCGTGGGGTGGGGAAGACTGCCAAGGCTTAAAAGTTAAGCCATGCTGCAGCTCTGCAGTTCAGAATACCTTACCTCATCAGATTGGCTCCTTTTTGAGATAGAGATATTGCCTGGAGAAGAGTATCGCAAGCTGGAAGGAAACTGTTCTTGACAACTCAATTTATAACACACTCGAGAGAAACTAGGAGATTTTGAAGGATAATTAAAACCAGAGTGACATACTGGAAAATGCATCAAAGTATGATGGTGTTGTCAAGCAAAGTGTCTGAAGCAAGCAGTTGCGCAGAATGTGCTGGATCTGAATTGGTCCTTCTGGGATGTTTACCATGCTGCTTCATCAGAGGAAACCTGTCTTAAATGGCTTGGGTTTGTTTTTATTAGGACAGATTGGGTCATCATCAATGTCTGCTCCTTAAACATCTCAATCAACAGAGCTTCCCTTAGGTAAAGACATTCCCTGGAATGTTCTGCCATAGCATGAATGAACAGCCTCCCCTATGCATAAAGCCCATTCAGAAGGAAAACTATATACTGGGGAAAGCTTATAGTTTAGCTTTCTCACTCACATGCTAGCGGTCAGGTGTATGTAGATCTGTTATTTTGGCCATTGGAGTTTGTGGGGAAAGTTGCTGAAAATTTATTTTCTCTCCTTTCCATGGCCATCCTTAATTCACGAATGAGCAAAGAAAATGCATTTGAAAATTGTAAGATGGTTGTACAGTGGTACCTCGGGTTACATACACTTCAGGTTACAGACTCTGCTAACCCAGAAATAGTACCTCGGGTTAAGAACTTTGCTTCAGGATGAGAACAGAAATTGTGCGGCAGTGGCAGCGGGAGGCCCCATTAGCTAAAGTGGTACCTCAGGTGTCAGGGAACTGCCAGCGGCTCAAAGGGGAGAGATAGAAGGGCAGTTGTGTTACAGGGAGCTTCCGAAAAT
Organism: Podarcis pityusensis; assembly: GCF_964106645.2. Taxonomy (NCBI): domain Eukaryota; kingdom Metazoa; phylum Chordata; class Lepidosauria; order Squamata; family Lacertidae; genus Podarcis; species Podarcis pityusensis. The sequence goes on from NC_138042.1 coordinate 27,380,898, forward strand.
CTTGCGAAGCAGTTCCTCTTCCGGCGAGGAGGAAAGCCCCACTTTCAGCGGAGAAGAGGTGCAATGACCAGAGGATGCTAGGAAGAGCCTTAACACCGAGCCTGAGCAAGCTGGAGAGGGGGTGAGGACGCCCTTGCCATCGCCCATCCTGCGCAGTAGTCTGAGGTGCAGGGAGGGGCAGAAAAGGCTGGGGGTGACGAGACTTTTATGTTGAGGGAGGTACAAAAACAGACCACTCCCAGATTCTGCTAGCAATTGAGCCAGACATGAACTTATGACTCTCTTCACTGTAAATAGTTTGCACCAAAATAAAGCCTGGAAAAGACAGGTCGGAGTCTTGCCTGGTTACTCACGAGCAACAGCACCTAACATCAGGTTAAGAACAGTTTTGGGTTAAGAATGGACCTCCAGAATGAATTAAGTTCTTAACCCGAGGTACCACTGTATATGTAAAGCCATGGGCTGATTCACTTGCTTTTGTGTCATTCCACCAGTTTTTAATGGCAATGTTTCACCATAAGCTGTGTGCGGATTGCAGGGCAGAGGGGAGGTTGTGAAGCCAAAGCAAACTAGCCCCATTTGTTTTAATGACAGAGTTTCAAGGAGGCAGCTGCCAGAGAAGAATATTTGGCCACAGGGCTCAAACTGGCGTGCACAGCAAAGGAACTCAGGCTTAAGCAGCCTGACCTGATTTCAGAGCCAAATGGAAAGGACAATTGTGAAGTTCATTGAATCGCAGCTGTAAAGTAGGGTAGACTGCATCATTAAAGCATGCAAAATGCCTTAGATGGTAAGAAACCTTAAATACTGGTGTCAAGTAGCCTTATTCAACTACAAAGTTGGGTGGGTTGGGACCTTGCCACGCAATCCTTCTTGGGATTTTGGAAGTGCAAGCGTGCAACAAAAAGTTGCAATGTATCTGCAGCTCTGATCTCATCTTGTCCTCTGGTTGTTTTCTAGCTTCATTTAAAACCATAAAGAAAGCCCTGCTAGATCAGACAGTGGCTCCATCTCCTCCAGCATTTTGCCTCCAATTGCAGCCAGTCAAATGTACCGGGAGGGATGCGGGTGGCGCTGTGGTCTAAACCACAGAGTCTAGGACTTGCCGATCAGAAGGTCGGCGGTTCGAATCCCCGTGACGGGGTGAGTTCCCGTTGCTCGGTCCCTGCTCCTGCCAACCTAGCAGTTCAAAAGCACGTCAAAGTGTAAGTAGATAAATAGGTACCGCTCATGCGGAAAAATAACTGGCGTTTCCGTGCACTGCTCTGGTTTCGCCAGAAGCGGCTTAGTCATGCTGGCCACATGACCAGGAAGCTGTCTGTGGACAAACGCCGGCTCCCTCAGCCTATAGATCGAGATGAGCACCGCCACCCCAGATTCGTCCGCAACTGGACCTAACTGTCAAGGGTCCCTTTACCTTTATCTTTAAATGTACCAGGAAAGCCCACAACGAGTGCATAAATGCAACAACCCGCTCCTATTGTTTATATCCCAGCAACTGACCATGTTTAATCACCTTTTTAAACCATCAAAACCATTTACAGATCTTACAGCAGTGAATTCCATGAGCTTATCCTGTGTTGAACCATGTTGTTTGTTGAACCATGTTCTTTTGTCTTTCGCTGTGGGACTCTATGTTCTGATGTTATGAAAGAAAGAGCGAGAAAGAGGTTTTCTTCCCTCCAAAAAATCTGTATCTGTGTTCCCCATCTTTTTTGTCAAATGAGAAGCCCTAAACAAGGCTCCCATCATCCCTGACCGCTGGTACTGTTAGCTGGGGATGATGGGAGTTGTAGTCCCAAAACATCTGAAGGGCTGAGTTTGCCTGTGCCTGCCCTAAACCTTTCAACTCAGGGCTGCAGAACCTGTTGCCTTCAATATATTAACTCCCATCATTGCTGACCACTGGCTGTGCTGGCTGGAGCTGATGAGAACCCAAGAACACAAGGGAGGGACAGAGCTTAGTCACCACCCCTGCTGTAGCCGTTCCTTGTACCAGTTTCTTAATCCCCTGCCAGTTTCCAAACCTCTGAGATGGAACGACCAAAGTTGTACCCAGAATCCCAAATGCCATTATCCCTGCAAAAAAATACACCCAACATTATTTTGTGCTGGGTTTTTCACATTAAACAGAACAGTTCTTTGAGGTCAGTGGGGGGGGGGGGTGTTCTCTTTTTCTTTTCTTTGAGGCTCATGAAAGTATGGTTTTAATTTAGAGTTTTAAATAAAAATACCTTGCGGAGACATTGCATGTAGACCTCCTTGCAAAAATATATAGCTTTAATTTTGAGAAGCTAGGCAGAGAAATATTTCTCCTTCCCAGAATGTTGCTGCTGTGAATATGTGATAAATTGATTCTCATTTAAGGGGAAAGCTTTACAGAGAAATGCTGCCATTGAGTTTTTTCTATACTTCATATTTTGCCATCTTAAGGCGTTTCTGAAAGGATTTGCTGGTGAATTCCGTGTAAAACAGAACCAGGGCAATAATGTAAGGTTCCATCTACATTGCTGCTTTATATCTGCTTTATATCTGCTGCAAATTCATTTAGGAAGTGCTCCATTCTTTTTAGTGCCACGACAGTGGTTTGTGCTGTGTTTTCTCAATATCTGGAACAAGTGTGTATGAAACAAAGTGAACAAGAAAGCACAGGGGTGAAATGAACATGATAGCAAGGATGAAACCCATGATGCAGTTCAACTGTGAGTGAATGTCCACCCAGAAGATGCACAGTCTATAGCAGGGGTAGCTAAGGCCCACGGCCTGGATCTTTTTTTCTTTTTTAATGAGATTGAAAAAAGGCGTGTTCTTTGTAATTTTGAAAAATATACTGGTTAACCACAGGAAAGGTACTCTCTGATGTTAATTTTTAATTTAACTTGCTAGACTGAAGTTTCTGACAGATACTTTTCTGAGTCCTTGGGGTCAAACGAAAGTAATTTAAAACAACTATTGTTGAGACATTTCATTCCGAATCTGCTAGACAGAGCCAGATGATGACCCTGGATGATGGCAGGTGGGTGTCCTCCCCCCCCCAACATAAATCCCAGCTATGTGCATGTCATTCCCTGTTCTGAATAAGGAAACTGTTTCCATTGTGGCCGCTTATCCTCAGCTTAGTTTGCTTATTGTTTTTCTCAGTTTTGCTTCTGCCTTACTCCCATCGCCCCTGATTTGACAGGAGATAGTCTTAACCATTTACAGTGGTATGTCGGGTTAAGAACTTAATTCGTTCTGGAGGTCCGTTCTTAACCTGAAACTGTTCTTAACCTGAAGCACCACTTTAGCTAATGGGACCTCCCACTGCTGCCACACGATTTCTGTTCTCATCCTGAAGCAAAGTTCTTAACCCGAGGTACTATTTCTGGGTTAGTGGAGTCTGTAACCTGAGGTACCACTGTACTATATCTGAGCGGCTTTAGACTTTACAAAGGATTGGCATCAGAGAAAAGTGCCTGTGATCTATGATTCCTCTTTTCATGTTCCCTATGTAGCAAGTAAATTGAGAACCCACACACCCAGCTACATGAAAGGAAAAGCATGCCTCAAACACTCTTCCTGGTTTTGCAACATCTGAAGCCACCTCTGGCTCTCCATGCCATTTGCTGCCATTGTGTTTCATTCTTATTCACATGGAGGAACCTATTCATTTCGCTTTTAGTTCCCACCTCTTTAAATTCCTCTCCTTTTGTAATATCTGTTCAAGCATTTCTCCTGCCCGTGCCAATCATGTCTCTGTTGTTGTTTTGTGTAAACCGGGGCTCATTCTTCATTTTGTTCCAGTTCATCAAATAAATCATAAAACTGGATTATTTGCTTGACAAATAAACATCTAACTGTGTGTGTGTGTGTTACTGAGCCAGGTAGCTGTAACGTTACCTGACAAAAAAGAAACTCCTTCATTTTGGAGAATAATAATTGAAGAAGGCATTTGTTACATAACAGGCTGAAGCGATTGGAACTCTGCATCTGAAATCATCAGTGTCTTGTAAGCGAGGACCGTGTCTTCTCAAAAGCTAGCACTAAATTAATAGCAGTTTTGTGTAAGGATGCTTGCATACAATCATAGATATGTGGAAGAGATCTGAATATAGACTGCAACTTTTTTTCTGGAGGTCTGTTTTGAGATTTGCCACTGGCCCACTGGCCCTTTCTTACCTCTCCAAATGCCAATTAAAAAGTCTATGGCCTATTAAAGCTGTGGGTGGGGTGAGAGACTGTTATTATGATTATTTTATTATTACGCTGGCTGTTTTGATGCTTTTTATTGTTTTTATTATTGATGCTCCGTAAAATGTGTTCTTAATGTTGAACAGTGCCCTGGGATCTTTTGATAAAGGGTGGCATATAAATCAAATTAATAAGAATTATAATCATCATCTTCATGAGCCACTGCTATTATGGCATAAGCTTTCATGAACCACACTCCTCACCCCATACCTTGCCCATCCATACCTTAAAATGTTGCTTCTGTACCAATGGAGGATCATATAGGCATGATCCCAGTCTGATTATCTCTGTCTTGGTGGTATAAATGCTGCAATATGATATTGGCCTTCTCGCAGCACTAAAAGAAAAATCCACAACTCCCAGTCTTTCGATCAATCAACCGAGAACCTGATACACAAATGTGTTCTGTTTAAATAAATGAAATTTTCCTATCATTTAACACTGGGGAAAAATTAATGGAAGGTTTAGAGCCTTCCAGCATATGACTTGATTAATCACAAAAGAAGTTGCTGATTTTCCTTTATTTGTTTTTGATTTACATTAGCCTTTGCCAATGCTGCATTTTTAATAGAATCATATTAAAGACAGATGTAATTGTATCCTGGAAATGGAATGTAGCATTTGCTAGTCTCTAGCTAATTTATGAATCCAATTACAATGGAGTGGAATAATCTTTCAAATAGATTGGATAAAGGATTACACTTTTATTATCCTAGTGATATAACTCACATGGACTCTGCGCCATTTAACATTAGAAGTGCAAGGAGGTTATACTTTGTGATCTGAACATGAAGAAAAATATAAATCCTCTTAAGATTAACTATGCAGTTCTGAGACCCATGCAGTATATACGGCCTCAGTCCAGTATACCTGAAGGAGCGTCTCCACCCCCATCGTTCTGCCTGGACACTGAGGTCCAGTGCTGAGGGCCTTCTGGTGGTTTCCTCGCTGCAAGAAGTGAGGTTACAGGGAACTAGGCAGAGGGCCTTCTCAGTAGTGGCACCCGCCCTGTGGAACACCCTCCCACCAGATGTCAAAGAGAAAAACAACTACCAGACTTTTAGAAGACATCTGAAGGCAGCCCTGTTTAGGGAAGCTTTAAATGTTTAATAGACTATTGTATTTTAATATTCTGTTGAAAGCCACCCAGAGTGGCTGGGGAAACCCAGCCAGATGGGCAGGGTATAAATAATAAAGTATTATTTTTATTATTATATTCTCTCAAAGTTACCTTGGACCAAATTCTGGGATAAAGGGAATTAACATTTTCCCGATACCATTGTTTCATCGATTCATATTAACGTCACCACTGAAAGTCAGCTGTTGCAGGGAGATGTATGCCAGTATCTCAGTGGCAATTCTTCTGATACAGGGGCACCCATAGAATCATAGAATTGTAGAGTTGGGTGGGGCTTCAAGAGTTATCTAGTCCAACTCCCTGCAATGCAGGAATCTCACAATTGCCACCACTCAAGAAGCACAAGGCCTCTCCCCCCATTCCATTAGTATTGCCAACACCACCAATATCCCCCTCTACTCCGCCCCCCCATAGAGACCCCCCTCCACTGCCAACCCCACCCCAATACACTGGGAGCCAGTGTGGTGTAGTGGTTAAGAGCAGTAGTCTCGTAATCTGGTGAACTGGGTTCGCTTCCCTGCTCCTCCACATGCAGCTGCTGGGTGACCTTGGGCTAGTCACACTTTTCTGAAGTCTTTCAGCCCCACTCACCTCACAGAGTGTTTGTTGTGGGGGAGGAAAGGAAAGGAGATTGTTAGCTGCTTTGAGACTCCTTAGGGTAGTGATAAAGCAGGATATCAAATCCAAACTCCTCCTCCCCTTCTTCTTCTTCTTCTTCTTCTTCTTCTTCTTCATCAACCCAGATGACACTTATTCATCCTCTCCACTCCCCCCTCCCCAGTCACTCCAACAACCCACACTCTCAGCCCCATGCTCCAAGGACTCTACCCATAGGACAAAAAGAACCACACAAACAAAAATAGCCACACACACCCCGCCAACCTCTCTGTCTCCTCCCTCACCACACAAAAGCAACAAACAAAACCAGCAGGTAAAAGAAAAGGAGAACAAAGAAAGAAACCCATACCAACTAAAACAATACCCCTGCTCCAAAAAAATGCGGGAGAAACAGCATATTGCCTGCAACATTGAAAGCTTGTTTGCAACATTTTTTGAAAGGGTTTGCAAGTGAAATCATAACTAAGCTGCAGTGAAAAACAGTGATTAAGGCAGTCTTACCCTCGGTAGATAATGAAGTAGGAAAATGGAACCATTGGTCATTTAAAAAGGCAGATTAAATATTCTCACAGATATAGAGTAGGGGAGGGATCCAACATCTTGGAATACGAAAAACGGTTCTTCCCGCTCCCTAAGTTATCCAGCTAATTTCTTTTCACAGCAGGAAACAAAGAGGGGAGGGGGAAATGAGAACTACTGTTGTGAAAATATAGAAGAACTCAGCGGTTGTGGGGGAATATGAAAGCACCTTTTGTGGCAATTGATAATATCATTAAAGTCTTTTACGAGAGGAGGAGAAGCAAAGCAATCATATAGAAAAAAGGATTTCAAGGAGCAGATTTCTTTCCTTTCTTTCTCACCCTACTGAAGAGAACAGTTGTGCTTATAACTGGGTGGAAAATTACATTTCTCTTCATTTCTATTTAGTGCTGACAACACAACAATACTAAGGTCATAGAAAAGTAGGATGGCCACATGTCCTATATATTACGGAGGCCAGTCCTCTTATTTGCAGGGCAGTCTGGTCCAAGGTCCAATGTTTTTTTTTTAAAAAAAAAAATATTTTTTTATTAGGAATTTGAACAAAACATATTACAGTGGTACCTCAGGTTACATACGCTTCAGGTTACAGACTCCGCTAACCCAGAAATAGTACCTCGGCTTAAGAACTTTGCTTCAGGATGAGAATAGAAAATGTGCTCCGGCGGCATGGCAGCAGTAGGAGGCCCCATTAGCTAAAGTGGTACTTCAGGTTAAGAACAGTTTCAGGTTAAGAACGGACCTCCGGAACGAATTAAGTACTTAACCCGAGGTACCACTGTATCTTAAAACATATCCTTAATTCCCCCCATTCCCCCCTCCCCTCCCCCCCGACTTCCCTCAGCCCCAATCTCTGGTTTCTCTACAAATGCTATTCTCTGCATGTTACAAAATTGTATAAATCCTTAATTTATCTGACTGGTTATTGTCAATAAAAAGTTTGTGAGTGTTTATTCAAAACCTACCAAGGAGTCCAGTTCACTTTGTTGCTTCTTTAAGTACTCAAGGTCCAATGTTTTCAACCCCGGAGCGGGAACAAAGCAATGAAACTAAACAGGTTACAGACGAAAATTACAAATTCATATAAACATCCAATAAACAGCAAACTCAACCTTTCTATTATGAGGTAAACAAGCAAAACTACAATGACAGAAATTATCATTTCCAATTTAGCCAAATATCTAGGGGACAACAAGCACAAGACATTTAAGCAGATTGAAACAGATTAAGCAGCTACTGGTTTTAACCACGGTTCCCATCCTGTTATTCACTCTCACACAACCCTCCATGTAGACAAGCAAGAGGCATCATCAGAGCCCATAGAGACACAGTCCAGTCGGGCAAAAGCACTTGGGGCATGATGCAGAGCCACTGCAGATGTGGCCAGTGGGAAGTTTCAAGTATTAGATGTTATGTAGTGTAGTTTCACCCTGGGCCAACAGGGGGATACTGTATATAGTTTTCACTCAGGTCTGTAGATAGTTTTCACTCAGGTCCGCGGCAGTTATTTTAGGCGGGAACTCTGGGCTGTTGTGGTTACAATGTTGACAGCCGGCTGCCTATAAATACAGGCCGGCTGAGCTGTTCGCAGTTAGTTCTATTCCAGCTTACCATAATAAAGAGCTACTTGAAGAAATCGCTGTGCCGGCTGCTATGTCAACCCACCACTTAACACTGGCGACGAAGGTGGGATTGATGGACATCAGAGCACAGCCAGATGCGGCCAGCCTCTGAACTGAGCTGAATCACTGAGCTGAATCACAGAGCGAAATCACTGAGCGAAATCACTGGGCAGAACCAATTCAGAGCTGACTGTTCTGGCTAGAGCACTGTGTTCCATCCATCGCCCTTCACGCCGGCATCGGAATCATGGCTTCACTTGTGCCTCTACCGCCGTTTGCGCCAGCCTCTGAATCATGGGACTCCTACCTCGCTCGGTTCGACTGCTACCTCCAAGCCAACGAGTTGACAGAAGTATCACAGGAGCGGAAGCGGGGCCTATTCCTCAGCCTCTGTGGGCCTGAGGTGTTTGAGACGGCCCGAGCGTTGGTTGCGCCTGAAGCAGTCCAGGCAACACCATGGGACACGATCCAAGAGAAGCTCCGCAACCACTACGCACCAAAGCCGTCCAAGATTGCTGCCCGCCATGCGTTCTACCACCGGAACCAGGCAGAGGGGGAGTCAATCAACAACTACACCACCGCCCTGCGACAGGCTGCAATGCACTGTGAGTTCCGAGACTTAGACGATGCCCTGATGGATCGAATCGTCTGCGGGGTCCGGGACATCCATCTGCAACGGCGCCTCCTAGCCAAGCCAGACCTCACGCTACAGAAAGCCATTGAGGAGGCTGTGGCCTCAGAAGCTGCTGAACGCTCAGGAGATCCGCAAGTCCAGCAGCCCGCGTCTTGCTAGGGAGCCAGTTCCGGTGCATCATGAAAAGGCCAGCAGTGAGGAGGCATCCTCCAGTGAAGACGATGACGTGCACCAGACAAAGCGGGAGCGCAGGAAGTTCCAACAGAAGTCCAAGGGCCAACCGGAATGTGCTGGCTGCGGAGGCAACCATTCCCGTGCCAAGTGTCGATTCAGAGACGCCATCTGTAGGAAGTGTTCCAGAAGGGGCCACATCGCTAAGGTCTGCCGATCGGCTCCGTCTGACACCCCCCCTTCATCGATTCGCAAGTCCAAGTCTTCACTCCAGTCTGCCAAGGAAAGTTGTTTCGCTCTCACCAACTGCCGCTGCCCGTCTGGAACCACGATTGGCCAAACCGACTCGCCTACGCGACGCAAGCTGAACGTCACGGTGCTCATTGAAGGAGCTCCATGTGACATGGAGATCGACACCGGGTCTGCCCTGTTCATCGTGTCATGGAGCACCATCAAAAGACTGGTACCCAGAGTGTCCAAAAGGCAACTCGACTCACCGCGTACACCTGAGAGACTACCAGGGAAACGACATTCCCGTGGTAGGCGTTGGCCGGTTCCGGATCGCCTTCAAGGATTTTTCGGGCCTGCTCCGGTTGGTGGTGGTCGAAGGTCAGCGGCCAAGCCTCCTAGGGCTAGACTGGTTTGATGCCCTCGGCCTGGAAGTCACCGGCATCAACTGCATCTCTAACGCAGAGACTGAGGGTCTGGTCAAAGACTTTGCCGAGGTTTTTGACGGCACCTTGGGCCAATATACAGGTACGCCCATCTCCTTTAGCCTTGATCCACAAGTCGCCCCCATCAAGCTAAAGCCACGCCGGGTTCCCTTTGCTCTCAAGGCTAAGGTGGATGAACAACTGGACAAACTGATCGCCCAAGGAGTTTTGGAGCCGGTTGACCACGCAAAGTGGGAAACCCCCATCGTCACGCCTGTCAAGCCAGATGGGTCGGTGAGAATCTGCGCTGACTACAAGTGCACGATCAACAAGGCACTTCAGCAGCACGCTTATCCGGTTCCTGTTGTCCAACACCTGCTGCATTCCCTGGGTGAGGGTAAGGTCTTCGCTAAGCTGGACCTTGCCCAAGCCTATCAACAACTGCCAGTCGATGATGCCACTGCTGAAGCCCAGACGATCGTCACCCACCGGGGGGCTTTCCGTTGCCGCCGGTTGCAGTTCGGGGTGAGTGTGGCTCCTGGCATCTTCCAAAGCCTTATGGAGCGTCTCCTGCAAGGGCTTCCGGGCGTGGTACCATATTTTGATGACGTCTTGGTGTCTGCAGACTCACACCAGCAGCTGTTGGAGCGCCTCCGTGCCGTGCTGACCAGGTTCCAGGAGGCCGGGCTCAAGGTAAAGAGGGAGAAGTGCCAGATCGCCGTTCCACAGGTAGAGTTCCTGGGCTATCTTATCGATGCCTCCGGTCTTCATCCAACCACATCCAAGATCCGCGCTATCCAGCAGGCCCCCACCCCAAAGAACAAAACGGAGTTGCAGGCATTCCTGGGGCTGCTGAACTTTTATAACATGTTCCTGCCCCACAAAGCCACAGTGGCTGAGCCTCTTCACCGACTCCTTAGCACTAAGACGCCTTGGGCCTGGGGTCATCGGGAGACGGCGGCCTTCAACGCGGTCAAGGCTCTCCTTTCTTCAGACAGTGTGCTGGTACAGTACAGTGAATCCAGGCCGCTGGTCCTTGCCTGCGACGCCTCACCTTTTGGCATCGGTGCTGTCCTTAGTCACCGTTTTCCAGATGGAAGAGAAGCACCGCTCGCCTACTTTTCCAGGACACTATCTCCGATGGAACGGAATTACAGCCAGCTCGACAAGGAGGCATTGGCACTTGTGGCTGGAGTGAAGAGGTTCCATGAATACCTCTATGGCAGGACTTTTGACCTCATCACTGACCACAAGCCACTCCTGGGCCTCCTCGCCGGTGATCGTCCAACTCCACCGGTCCTCTCACCACGCATGCTGCGATGGACTGTTTTCCTGGCTGCCTACCACTACCGGCTCATCCATCGCCCGGGGAAATCGATGGGCCATGCCGACGCCCTCAGCCGTTGCCCTCTTCCAGCATTTGTGGAAGACCCGGCTCCAGCTTCATCGCTCCTTCTGATTGAGGATCTTCCGGCAGCGCCTGTATCGGCTGCCACTGTGGCCTCCGCATCTGCCCAGGATCGCACCATCAGCCGGGTGCTCAACTGGGTGTGGAGGGGGTGGCCACAAGGGCCTTTTGCATCGGAGTTCCAGCCCTTCGCAACCAGACAACATGAACTCTCAGCTCATCGTGGCTGCCTGCTGTGGGGAGACCGCGTCGTGATTCCCCAGGGACTCCGTCAGCGCGTCCTGGAGGCTCTGCACGTTGGCCACCCGGGAATTGTCAAAATGAAGGCGTTGGCTCGGTGTTACGTCTGGTGGCCTAATATGGACGATGCCATCACTGCCTGGGTGTCCGCCTGTCAAGCGTGCCAGGAGTCGAGGCCTGCACCACCGGCAGCTAAGGGACACACCTGGGAGACGCCAAAGACACCCTGGTCGAGGGTGCACATCGATCTGGCTGGCCCCTTTCACGGCCGGACCTTTATGGTAGTGGTGGACGCCTATTCCAAATGGCTGGAGGTCGCCCTGATGCCCTCCACCACTACCGAAGCTGTCATCCGGGTGCTGCGAGGCCTGTTTGCAACGCATGGGTGTCCTGATGTCCTTGTCTCTGACAACGGACCGCAGTTCACGTCAGGCACGTTTGAGCGGTATCTTTTGGGACTGGGCATCCGCCATGCCCTAACGGCACCTTTTCATCCATCCAGCAACGGGCAAGCGGAAAGAATGGTGCGCTCGACAAAAGAGGCACTGGCGCGCCTGGACCGGGGAGACTGGCATGAGCGGGTCGCCGAATACTTGTTCGTGCAACACATCACCCCTCATGCGGCCACAGGGAGGAGTCCTGCTGAACTGCTTATGGGCCGCCGCCTCAGGTCACCGCTCGACCGGCTACACCCAGACTTTGCCGTGGCTGAACCCCCAGGCTGTGCCAACGCACCACGGTCATTTGTCCCAGGAAACCAGGTCTTTGCCCGGAACTATGTGGGGGACATCCCTTGGGTGCCAGCCACAGTAGTGGGAGTCACTGGACCTCGCTCGTACCAGGTGGCACTCGAAGACGGACGCTTGTGGCGACGGCACATAGACCAGCTTAGGCGCAGGGTTGGGGACTTGGACACTACCGAGGTGCCCCCAACTGCGCTTGCGGCTCCAGAAGAGACACGTACAGATGGCGAGGCCCCACCTACACCTCCCTCACAAACTGCCAGCGTGGAGCCGAACCAAGCCGTTTCAGAACAGACTCAGACCACTCCACTTGCGGAGGCTCCACCCACAGCAGCGGATCCAGGGGAGTTGGTTCCAACGCCACCTAGGGTCGCACCACAGCCTCAGCGAGAACTGTGTGGCCCTCCGGACTTGGCTACCAGTCCCCGGCGGTCTGGCAGAGTTTCCAAGCGCCCAACTTATTTAAAGGGCTATGTTGTTGGACAGGTATCACTGTTGGTCTAAGTATGGGAAATGTAACCGATATGCTTTTGTGCTTAATTGAACCATTACGCGTAGTGCTGTATATAAGGAAACCATTACGATTGTAACTAACGCCTTATCTCGGTGGGGAGGGGTGTTATGTAGTGTAGTTTCACCCTGGGCCAACAGGGGGATACTGTATATAGTTTTCACTCAGGTCTGTAGATAGTTTTCACTCAGGTCCGCGGCAGTTATTTTAGGCGGGAACTCTGGGCTGTTGTGGTTACAATGTTGACAGCCGGCTGCCTATAAATACAGGCCGGCTGAGCTGTTCGCAGTTAGTTCTATTCCAGCTTACCATAATAAAGAGCTACTTGAAGAAATCGCTGTGCCGGCTGCTATGTCAACCCACCACTTAACATTAGAGGTCCACACACATTTGGACTGCGCAGATACTGGTTGGTTAGGTAGGACCTCTTTTAAACTGTTTAGCAGAGTTAACCTTCTTTCTCTCACGGAAGTGGTGAACAATGACAAAGTTGTTGTTTTATAGATGACTCACAAACTCTGTGAAGCCTCGGTCCAGAGATTTTATTCCCAGACTGGGTACAGGCATTACGGTAGCAAAGATATTTTCGACTGTTAAAATAAACAGCAATTAACGGTACACTTTCAAACAAAAGTCTTTCTTCTTTTTCTTTCTTTCTTTTTAATTACAATTTTTTATTTCAAACATACAAATAAATACATAGATAACAAATACATACTTGTATATAAATAAAATAATGTCAGACTTAAAAACCTTACTTCTCAACGTATATAAAAAGAAAAGGAAAAAGGAAACAAAAAACAAAAACAGACCAAACAAAGACAGTGACGAAAACAAAAACAAATTCAATACGTATCTTTTGTTAGATACTATTTAATATGATTCAGTCCTATAATGGCTTTTCTTGTATATGATACCTTTCCTTATGGATTGAATCTCTTTACATACTTTAATTGTGGACTTCCATCTACCTTGTAACAGTTCGTTTTACTTTACTACACACACAGAGACACACACACCGTGTTTAATGTTTTCTCCTCATCTTGGTATGAGGAAGCGATGTATCTCTGTTTACGGAATTATTCCAAACACAACCAAATTTTAGATGTGGGGGCTTGTTTCATTAAATAATTACTGAAATCTTTCTTATCTGCCACATGTCATAAATTACAGAAAACAGTCCTTCAGCAGATTTTACAAGCAACACACTTCGGACAGACTTTTCCTATCAGGCATCTGCAAAATACGAAACTGGGTGATCTTCTTCTTATTGCCAATTCCAGCTGATGCTAATTAAGCTCAGAGTGCCACTCCCATATCTAAAGGAAAAATCTCTGGAACCTTCTAGAAACTATCTACTTGTTTCTGGCAGAATGATTCCCTAACATCAAGGGGCGTGTTGGGAGGACTGAGGGGCCACACTGATCCCCTGGGCATGAGGTTACCTACCCCTGATGTACCATTTGGTGCCTAGTTTATATATCTGAATTTCTATCACAGGCTGCTGGTGTACTGTGAATGGGAGAAGGGGGTAGCTAAAATTTCCTGTTCTTTCTCAGGCACCAAAATGTCTTCCACCAACCTTGGCCAGCAGGACTGCCTTGCCATATTTTGAAGCAAAGTGGTCTAAATGGCGGGTTGCGAGTGCAGGAGGGCCCATACACACATTATGAAGTGAAATACCACACATTATTAAGCTTTTTAAAGTCCTGCGCCTAAAATTGATCAGACCATTGAATGAAGTGGTCTCCAAAATGGGGCGGGTGGGAAGCAACAGCAGCAAATTTTGGCAACTGGTCTTGCTTCAGATGTTTCGAAATACTACTGAGAAATCTCAAGAAGATATATTACCTCACTAAACCAGATGCTTGTGTCAGTTGGCATCGTGTGAGGAATGGTTTCCTCTCCCCACAATTCCAAGAAAAGTGAAAATGGCCATTAAGTTAAAATGCCTTTCAGAGCAGAAGACAGATTTAATAGTTTTTTATGGGCCATTTGTACAGCGAAATGTCACCAGTCAGCACACCATGGCTCTCGGGGACACTGTCAGGACATTTTGCAAAAAAATGTTTGGGGAAAGGGCAGCGCTTTAACTTTTGTGCTGCGATGTCAAAGCTGCTAATGCCGATTCTGCTATGCAAAACAAAATTTAAAAGACCACAGACAATTAAATGGAAACTCATTATGCTTTGCTGAGCACAACGCAAAATTATTGCACGCTGCCAAATTATTGAACCCTGAATTAAATTATGAAATGTGCAAAGTGTTGCCAGGAGAATTTAGAAAATAAAATATATAGTTTTGCCAGGATGTAGCAGGCCAGCACATAATCAGAGTAGCCCCAGCTCTGCAATGAGAATCGCCAACATTTCAGGACCAGTGGGCACATTCGGAATTTTGAAAAAGTGTATGGTGCCAGTCACGAAATGGCTGCCACAGGGTGGGTAGGGGCATAATACAAAATGGCTCCTGTGGGGGCACGTAGCAGAGGCTGAGCAAGTACAAACAGGAACCAAGCTAGAAGAACAGGCAGTCAGTAGGGCTAGGCGATATCTGGTTTTCAGCATCACAATATATCACCAGTTAAATATCACGATATACTGATATATCATAATGTCTGAAATAAGGATGGAGCTATATAGAGGCATTGGCTGGCCTCGCGTTTTTCCCCACGTTCTGATTTTTGCTTAGCACACATACACACATATTATGATTCACAATATATTGCCAGGTCAAAAATTATGAAACCAATATCACAATACAGTGGTACCTCGGGTTAAGAACTTAATTCGTTCCAGACATCCATTCTTAACTTGAAACTGTTCTTAACCTGAGGTACCACTTTAGCTAATGGGGCCTCCTGCTGCCGCTGCTGCACGATTTCTTTTCTCATCCTGAAGCAAAGTTCTTAACCCGAGGTACTATTTCTGGGTTAGCGGAGTCTGTAACCTGAAGCGTCTGTAACCCGAGGTACCAGTTTTGGACAATATATCAACCAGGCAAAGGGCCTTCTCAGTAGTGGCACCCACCCTGTGGAATGCCCTCCCATCAGATGTCAAGGAAATTAACAACTATCTGACTTTTAGAATAAATCTAAAGGCAGTCCTGTTTAGGGAAGCTTTTAATGTTTGATGCTTTATTGTGTTTTTAATATTCTGTTGGGAGCCGCCCAGATGGGAGGGGGTATAAATCATCATCATCATCATCATCATTATCGCCCAGCCCTATCAGCCAGTCTCTCATGTGCTGGGAATTTTGAGGGGCTATTTTCTGAGACTTCCTCACAGGCACTGTGGAAGGTTTTGGCAAGAGCATTGGCGCCTGCGAATACCACATTGGCGTGCCCTGCATATTGTGACAGAGACACCGAACTGAAAGTAGACATGTGCAGATGTTGAAATGGGGGAAAGAAGAAACGTGCTCCCTTTCCTCCTCCTGCCCCTCACCAAGTTTCCCCCTTCCTTCCAACAGTCTTGTTGACTGAATATATATATATCTTGGAGGAATTTTCTTCCCGTATAAGTGAATGGTCGCCACTCGTGGCTAAAAGGTAAAAAAGTAATCACTGTAATTGAGTGCTGCCCCAGACTATGGTTTTCTGTCAATAAAAATCTTGGAAGTGAGCCAGGATGGAATGGCCTCTGGAGGGTAATCTCCGTGGCTTTCTCTGTGACACCACAGAAGTCTGCTTGGCCTTTGAGGCTTTCCCTTCCCCCCTCCAGATTTACAGTTTTATGATCCCATGAAACGGCAAACCCTGTGAGATCAGGCACTACGTTGGGGATTTTCTTCTCAGGCTAAGTGCAGTATTCAAATCAGAGAGTTATTAGGAAGGACAGTATTCCTTTTTTCCCCATTTTATGAAGGATCAGGGTTTTTAACTGAATGAAAATGTGCTGAGGGCGACAGTGTGTACAAGTAAGAATCGGTGTTCGAATATGACTGAAATGGCTTTTATGTACACTCCGCCTTCCTTGGTCCAATATTTTGGCACTCATGAGCTGATTGGCCATTATAAAATACATCTGAACACAATGCGGTGCACTGGCTAAGGTGTTGGGAGTAGGACCTGCCTCACAGGGTTGTTGTGAGGGTCAGATTGGTAGGGAGACAACCAAACATCATTTCTTGAAGGAAAGGTTGAATTTCAATGTACTAAATTTCAATGTAATAAATTTAAAAATATAGGGCAGATGCATTTAAATTGTAGCTTTCGACACCCCATGGAACTTGTGTGATAGCCTGGTCATCTTCGGCCCTCCTGTGGAATGGAAAAACATTACAGATTGTTGGAGAGGTATATTAGACAGAAAGGTGTGCATAAAAATGATATACAAGAATGCATTATATTAAGAAAACTGCTTGCAAAAATATGAGCATTCGGCAGACTTGCATACAAAAAAAAATGTATATTCTGAGAAATGGTTGCTGAAATGCATAAGACCTATTATTATTATTATTATTATTATTATTATTATTATTATTATTATTTTTTTTTAAAAATGCAAACTGGTGTGGAAATGTGGTAAACCTGATCTTACGACTGGAAAAAGGAGAAGCAAAAAACTGACAGATTTGTCTGTTTCTGGGTAGAATCGGTGGGTTTCCAAGCATGAAGTAAGGTAGAAGTACTCACATTTCAAATTTAATGCAGGGATGGATATAGTTGCTCCAGTCATTTTAGATTCGCTGGAAGCACTCGGGAGCCCTAATTTGGTAAGATAAAGAGAGTTGTTACCTGAAGGTTTTAGCAGTATGGTAGGGCTTATTAGCAGGAATATATATGTTTTCAAGGAGGCTTCAAAACTGTCTCGGGGGGAGTTTATGCAATTGCAGGGGAGCAAGCCTGAGATTTAAAACAAGTGGCAAATTGTGATAAGCTATTAAAGTTAATTGTCAGTGGAAATGAAACTGTAAAATATTACAAGGCACAAGAGATTGTAGTGGCACTGGAAGATTTGAGAAAACTAATGAGAGAAGGATTCAGACACATTATTGCGTGCATCAGCTAATGAGGTGATAGAAATAATGCAGAAGGCCTCTGCTTGGCAGGGGGTTGGACTCGATGGCCCTTGTGGTCTCTTCCAACTCTATGATTCTATGATTCTATGATTCTATGATTCTATGATTCTATGATTCAATGGCCAAATTGTGTTGACTGTACACATGTGCAGGGATTGGGGTCAACCATGGAATCAAAGAATTGTAGAGTTGGAAGGGACCCCAAGGGTCATCAAGTCCAACCCACTACAGCATCCATGGCAGATGACCATCCAACCTCTACTTACAGAACCTCCAAGGAAGGAGAGTCCAAGCGAGACCATTCCACTGTTGAACAGCTCTTGCTGTCAGAAAGTTTCTCCTGATGTTCAGTTGGAATCTCCTTTCTTGTTACTTGGAGCCATCGGTCTGAGTCCTACCCTCCAGAGCAGGAGAAAAGCTTGTTCCCTCTTCCACATGGCAGCCCTTGAGGTATTTGAAGATGACCATCATATCACCTCTCAGTCTCCTCTTTTCCAGGCTAACACACCCAGCTCCTTCAATCTCATGAGGCTTGGTTTCCAGATCCTTGATCATCTTGGTTGCCCTCCTCTGCACATGTTCTAAACAAATGTTCCCAGTGTCCCAGCCCTGTCACTATCCCCTGGGGCAGGAGTGGAGAACTTCCACATGTTGAACTCCACTTCTCATCAGACCCAGCCAGCAGGGCCAATAGTTTGGGATTATGGGAGATGCAGCCCCAGCAATTTATGGAGAGCCACAGGTTCCTCACCCCTGCTATAAAGACTGACACAACGTGCCAGCCAGTTGCATCTGTTTCTACTGTGGATGTGCTTTGAGACATGCCAAGGTCTGAAGAGTGAAACAAGTGCAAGATGAGAGCCCATCAATCAGAGTTAGGGAACCTGTGGCCCTCCAAATGTGATGGATCTCCAACTCCTATCATCCCATTTGCCATATTAGCTGGTGGTGACAAAATGTGGAGTCTAGCAACATCCAGACAGCCAAAGGTTCCCTACTCTACTCTATTCTGTGCATTCAAATGTAAACGGACTAAAGCTGGAGCCCTTTCATGGGAGGTCCATTGAACTCCATGGAAGTATCCAACTTGATATACCCATCAATGCAAAGATTCCTGGTTGCACAATCTGCTCCAGGAGATTGGGGAGACCCCTAGAACAAATTTAAGAAGAAGAGAAGAAGAGTTTGGATTTTATATCCCGCCTTTCACTCCCCTTAAGGAGTCTCAAAGCGGCTAACATTCTCCTTTCCCTCCCTCCGCCACAACAAGCACTCTGTGAGGTGAGTGGGGCTGAGAGACTTCAAAGAAGTGTGACTAGCCCAAGGTCACCCAGCAGCTGCATGTGGAGGAGCGGAGACGCGAACCCGGTTCACCAGGTTATGAGTCCACTGCTTTTAACCACTACACCACACTGGCTCTCACTGTGGGATTCACTTAAGGGGTTCATGGGGGAATGAGCAGTGTTAGAAACTCAGATATATATGTTAGGCATCAAATGGCTCCTTAAACCAGTCACCAAAACGGAATGTTTAGTTGCCATTTTGGGGTCAGACAGCTTGAAAGTCATATTTTTCCAATATAGTAGTACCTTGGTTGTTGGACGGCTTGGCTCCCAAACAAATTGACTCCCGATCGCCGCAAACACAGAACTGAGTGTTCCGGTTTGCAAACGTTTTTTGAAAACCGAACTTTCGACGCAGCTTCTGCAGCTTCTGATTGAGTGCAGGAAGCTCCTGGAGCCAATCGGAAGCCGTGCCTTGGTTTTTGAAAGGTTCCAGGGGTCAAACAGACTCCTGGAACGGATTAAGTTCGACAGCCAAGTTACCACTGTACAACTTTTTGGTTCCTGAAATTCATTCTGATTGTGCAGATAAAATAGTACCTCAGGTTAAGTACTTAATTTGTTCCGGAGGTCTGTTCTTAACCTGAAACTGTTCTTAACCTGAAGCACCACTTTAGCTAATGGGGCCTCCTGCTGCTGCCGTGCCGCCGGAGCACGATTTCTGTTCTCATACTGAAGCAAAGTTCGTAACCTGAGGTAATATTTCTGGGTTAGCGGAGTCTGTAACCTGAAGCATATGTAACCTGAAGCGTATGTAATCCGAGGTTCCACTGTAATGGATAGAATTCTACAGCACATGTTGCTAGTGTGTGAAAATAGTCAAGAGCGGGGGTCTTCACTTGGTTGCAAGCGGCCGACAGCCAGGTGCAAAAGGTACCAGGTGAATTTGGATCACTGGGGGGAAGCCCTGTTCTCAACTGTAAATCCTAACACTGATGGGATGCATTACTTAGTGCTATTTTGCATACAACCCACTGGGAGCAACTTCCTATATAGGATTGCACGGTTGTTAATCATTCCCTTTATTCAAAGATGGGATGGGGAGAGAGGCATCTAAAATAAAATTACGACCAACTGAGCATATTTGTTCTCAAGCAGCCTTAACATCATAACAAGGAGAAGAAGAAATAATAAACCCCATGCTGGTGTGGTTTTAACCTAAAGCAACTGAAAGGCATCCCCAGCTCTGATTTTCATTTTAATGCAATTCAACTGTGACATATTCATGTAGATTTTATGAGGGTGCGGGAAAATATTTTGCTGCTCCTGCTGCTTGTTTAACATTGCAGGCCATTTCTGTGTCAATGTTGGCTGTGGCTTGGATAGAACAGGAATGCCCCCTGCTGACAAACCTTGTGCGTTCTACATTGCAGAAGAACTATCATAAATAAGGCAGAATTACTCTGATAATAGCTTGCTCCAAAAACAAGAAATCACTTATCTTTGTTCCTCTGGAGGGCTTTACAAAAGCACTCACCATTGTGGCATTCTCATCAGATCAATTTTTTTCTACAGGCAGAACTTTACAGACCCTCCAAGTGTCTTTGTTTTCCAGAAACAGTCCCGGATTTACAGAAACCGTCCCAGTTTCTGATCTGATCATGGAATGTCCCACTTTTCCTTAGGACGTCCCTATTTCCATCAGAGAAAAGTTGGAGAGTATGGCAGGATGTCCCTAATTTAATCTGAGGGTATGGAGTTATGCGACTCCCGAACCAAGGAGATAAGTACAGTGGTACCTCAGGTTAAGTACTTAATTCGTTCCGGAGGTCCGTTCTTAACCTGAAACTGTTCTTAACCTGAAGCACCACTTTAGCTAATGGGGCCTCCTGCTGCCGCTGTGCCGCCGGAGCATGATTTCTGTTCTCATCCTGAAGCAAAGTTCTTAACCCGAGGTACTATATCTGGGTTAGCGGAGTCTGTAACCTGAAGCGTATGTAACCTGAGGTACCACTGTAACTACATAACCTTTAGAAGACATCTGAAGGCAGCCCTGTATAGTCCCTGTATAGTGTTGTTGTTATGTTATGTTGTTATGTTATGTTGTGTGTGTGTGTGTGTGTGTGTGTGTGTGTGTGTGTGTAGCCATCCTGAGTGGTTGGGCAACACAGTCATATGGGTGGAATATTATTATTATTATTAAACAGGACACCCCTATTTTCATCAAGGAAATGTTGGAGGGTATGCTTTTAGCTGTGCAATGGAATATTCCTCACACTCTCTTCTGCCCCAAATATGTCCTGGGGGTTCCCCCAACCCAATTTTGGGGCATGCCAGGGGCACATAGGGGAGAAGAGAGTGGGGAAGTTCCACTTCACAGAAACCTTGCACTGTTTAGCAGGATATGGCCCTAATTTACTTCTGAGTAGACACACAGTTGCCACCACCTTTCACCTTCCCAGTCGAGGGAATACTTTGGGTTGCTATGCAGAATAATAAAGCCAGCCGTGGGGAGAAGATTAAATGAAATCCTAGCCCTTCTTGGGGAAATTGGCGGAGGGGGGGGGAGTAAGCAAACAGAATGGCATGTTCAAATAGTATTGTTTGTCTGATGGTGGGGGGGGGGGATGCAACAAAGCCTTAATGCCCCCTGCTGCTTAAGCCTCATCAGATCTGCTTTAGGTTTAAGTAGAAACATGGATAACTGGAGCTCGAGGGTTAGCTTGATGTTCTGCACTTAAACTCTACTTTCACGTTTGAAAAGCAGGGGAGGGAATATAAACTCCGCAATGTGGTGGTATCATAACAGCACTGAGGATACATTTTAGAGCAGCAGTGGGGAACTGGACTCAGCCAACAGGCCTGATTCTTCTCTCTCCCATCCCAGGGTTGGGGCTGCCCATCTGTCAATCACCTGAGGGAGGCGGGTGGTGCTGTAGTCTAAACCACTGAGACTCTTGGGCTTGCCGATCAGAAGGTTGGCGGTTCGAATCCCCGCGATGGGTTGAGCGCCTGTTGCTCTGTCCCAGCTCCTGCCAACCTAGCAGTTTGAAAGCACACCAGTGCAAGTAGATAAATAATTACTGCTGTGGCAGGAAAGTAAACAGTGCTTCCGCGCGCTCTGGTTTCCATCACAGCGGTTTAGTCATGCTGGCCACATGACCCGGAAATCAATCTGTGGACAAACGCCGGCTCCCTCAGCCTGAAAGCGAGACGAGCGCTGCAACCCTACAGTCGCCTTTGACTGGACTTAATCGCCCAGGGTCCTTTACCTTACAATCATCTGACATCACAATGACATCAGGTGCTTTTTTTTTCTTTTGACTGTGCAGGTGACACTATGAGCACGGAGCTACGCAAACACTGGCGATCAGCTGTGCTTAATTCATAGAATCATAGAGTTGGAAGAGACCACAAGGGCCATCGAGTCCAACCCCCTGCCAAGCAGGAAACACCATCAGAGCATTCCTGACATATGGTTGTCAAGCCTCTGCTTAAAGACCTCCAAAGAAGGAGACTCCACCACACTCCTTGGCAGCAAATTCCACTGTCGAACAGCTCTTACTGTCAGGAAGTTCTTCCTAATGTTTAGGTGGAATCTTCTTTCTTGTAGTTTGGATCCATTGCTCTGTGTCCGCTTCTCTGGAGCAGCAGAAAACAACTTTTCTCCCTCCTCTATGTGACATCCTTTTATATATTTGAACATGGCTATCATATCACCCCTTAACCTCCTCTTCTCCAGGCTAAACATGCCCAGCTCCCTTAGCCGTTCCTCATAAGGCATTGTTTCCAGGCCTTTGACCATTTTGGTTGCCCTCCTCTGGACACGTTCCAGTTTGCCAGTGTCCTTCTTGAACTGTGGTGCCCAGAACTGGACACAGTACTCCAGGTGAGGTCTGACCAGAGCAGAATACAGTGGCACTATTACTTCCCTTGATCTAGATGCTATACTCCTATTGATGCAGCCCAGAATTGCATTGGCTTTTTTAGCTGTTGGCTCATGTCAAGTTTGTGGTCAACCAAGACTCCTAGATCCTTTTCACATGTACTGCTCTCAAGCCAGGTGTCCCCCATCTTGTATTTGTGCCTCTCATTTTTTTTGCCCAAGTGCAATACTTTACATTTCTCCCTGTTAAAATTCATCTTGTTTGTTGTTGCCCAGTTCTCTAATCTGTCAAGGTCGTTTTGAAGTGTGATCCTGTCCTCTGG
This sequence comes from Podarcis pityusensis, assembly GCF_964106645.2. Lineage (NCBI taxonomy): Eukaryota > Metazoa > Chordata > Lepidosauria > Squamata > Lacertidae > Podarcis > Podarcis pityusensis. Next base: position 27,403,920 of record NC_138042.1, read on the forward strand.
GGTGTTAGCCACCCCTCCCAGTTTGGTGTCATCTGCAAATTTGATCAGGATGCCCTTGAGTCCATTATTCAAGTCGTTGATAAAGATGTTGAATAAGACCGGGCCCAAGACAGAACCCTGTGGCACCCCACTAGTCACTCTTCTCCAGGATGAAGAGGAACCATTGATGAGCACCCTTTGGGTTCGGTCAGTCAGCCAGTTACAAATCCACTGAGTGGTAGCATAGTCAAGACCGCATTTTACCAGCTTCTTTACAAGATTATCATGGGGCACCTTGTCAAATGCCTTGCTGAAATCAAGGTAGGCTACATCCACTGCGTTCCCTTCATCTACCAGGCTTGTAATTCTGTCAAAAAACGAGATCAGGTTAGTCTGACATGACTTATTTTTCAGAAATCCATGCTGACTATTGGTGATCACAGCATTCCTTTCTAGGTGCTCACAGACTGTTTGCTTAATGATCTGCTCCAGAATCTTCCCTGGTATTGATGGGCCTTTCCCCCAAAAAACTTCCCTTTTCATGAGGGAGTGACATTTGTGGTTCTGGGATGAAGATGATGGTGGTCGAAGGGATCCCCCAAAACAGCTGGGTGGGAAAACCTACCCCCTCCCACCTCAGCACAGATCCATTCACCTCAAAGGTTCTTGGCAGAAAGAGTCCACCTCGTCTTTCTCCCTCCCCCTAAATATGCACTTGCACAAATCATTAAAGCATCTTAATGAAGAGTTTGTTCACTGTGTCAACTTGCAGAGGGAGAGAGAGAAGGTGCGTCTCCAGAAATAGAAATCTACTTCGATTTTGTGATAAATGTTCTCTTAAGAATTTTGGACATTTTTTGGGGTAGTGTTAATTTTCCTGGAAATGACCATCATAACTTGATGTTAAAAGGCATTGCCATAATATTTCTTTATTGGGAAAAAAAATGAGCGTTTAAAATATGTATGTTTTAAAGTGCCTTGAAACATGTCCTACGTCTCCTCCTGGTTCAGGCTGTTATCAAAGTCCCTCTATGCAAAACTTCACAGATCTCTGCACATGCTTGAAGTCATTTATTTTATTTTATTCTAGATTCCTTCAAAATAAAGTAAAAACAAAACATGTTAAGCAATAGCAGTCTAATGTACAGAGATGTGCTTCTGTGAGCTTCCAGGAAAGAAGGTCTCTATTGCTTCTAAAAATGGAAACACAATTCCAACAAGCATTTTTACCATGTCTGATTGTAACAAAAATTGAAATACTTAACTTTTAACTTAGGTCCATTTTAAAGGCTGCTACCTTTTAGCTTTATCTAGTTGTATGCTTCATTAAACTTTACTGCAATTGATTACAATAGCTTGTAATAGCTGAGGGTGTCTTGGCTGCAACATCTGAGTGTTCAAATTTTCTTCCGCAAGAGGGCAGTGCAGTTCCTTCCTGCATTTTTGTTTTACTATATTTTTAAGCACTTCTGCTTTATTGCGTTTTAACGGAACAGGATCCTCACTGCGGGCGGGGAACGTCTCGCTCCCATTCATGTAAAGAGCTGTTTGTGCAAAAAGAACCTACACTTGAGGAAACAAAAATGTATAGTTTCTGTTTGTAGATCTGATAGTAAAAAGATGAGTTTGGAAACGTGGTGGCAAAAATATTAGCTAACAGAGACAGTGAAACAAAAGAAAGCCTTGAATCAGTTTCTGCTCCTGAGCTGATGAGCATATTATCTGAAATGGATGCAACTCGCTTTCTCAGACTGAAAGCCTTTGCTCCTCTTTGGTGAACTTTGTGGGATCCTGAAGCTGTCCAGAGGTGGAGGGGGCACCAAGATTCCCTAGGAAGTTGTATTATTTGGCTGCTCAGTTTGATCTCCAAGGTTCGGGATAGGCAGTTCTGCTGCCAGTTGATGAGAAAAGCAGCAACAGCTTGGCATGGCATCCTCCTGCACCTTTTAACAGCACCTCGATCTGCATGGAGGCATTCGATCTGCATGGGTATTAGGCCTGGGGTCGGGCAGGGCAGGCACTGGTGATGGGGTGAGAAGATAGAATCCAGCCTCCTTAGCCAGGGATGAGGGACAGTTGCAGTCCTCCAGGCCTCTCTGCCTGGTCTTTGGGAGTCTCCCTAAACAGTGCACCTTCCCAAGTCACCAGCCTTGCTTTGCCCCGTCCTGATGTAGTTTTGTTGGACTGGAATGTGTCCTTGATCTCTTATAACGCCTCTTTCTTGCCTGGATGGATGACAGAAAGAGAGTGGGGTGTGTGTGTGTGTGTGTGTGTGTGTGTGTGTGTGTGTGTGTGTAAAAGCTAGCGTACTGTATAAAGGTTACATCCACATTCCTTCCTCTTTTCCCTCTGGCCCTGCCTACCACTTGCATGTGGCCCCTTGGAAGTTGCCTAGAAAGGAATGTGGACCCTGGGCTGATAAATGCCTTCCCTCCTCTGCTTTTCCTAGCCCTACACACAGAGGACATGAATGAATCTGGCTGTTATATGGCATAGAAGATGGAAATATAGTGAGGGCAAATAGAAGCTGGGGAGAGAGAGGAGGTGGGGAGAGGATAGCAAAGGATGCTTCGGTGTGACACACAGCCCCAGTCCTCCTCTGTTTGAAACTGCCTCCTTGGCTGCATCAGGAAATCTTGTCTGGCTTTCTTTTGCATCAGGGCGAGAGCAGGGTGGGAGCTGCATCTGTGCATCTCTTTTGCAGGGGACTAAAGAGAAGCTCCAGCCTGGTTGCTTTTAGCTGGCAAGAAGTCTGCCCTGTTCCATTTGCTTTGATCCATCAGTGCCGGCGACAACCACCACGTGCCTTTTTAAAGAAATTATTTTTGGGACAAAAGTGGGTGCCAAAGCTCCTGCCCTCTTGTGAGGCACACGCTGTGTGCCCCCCTGCTTTGAATAGAGACTTTCACCAGGGTTGGGGGGAGTTACGCAGAGATTTATGTAACAGATGTTTCCCGGAGTGGAAGACACTCTTTCGAAGCACCCGCTCTCTGATGTTGGAATTTGCCGTCGGGATTTGTGGCAATGATGGAAGTCGGCTGTGTGAGCGCAGCTCGGAGGCACGACCGCTGAGCAGCCGCTAAATGTCTCTGTGTAACTACCATGCTGTATTTTCAGCTCGTCATTATGGCCGGGACTGTCCTGCTCGCCTACTACTTTGAGTGCACAGACACTTTCCAAGTGCACGTCCAAGGCTTCTTTTGTCAAGATGGAGACCTGATGAAACCTTACCCGGGAACGGAGGACGAAAGCTTCATACCCCCTCTTGTCCTCTACTGTGTGCTGGCCGCGACCCCAACAGCAATTGTAAGTAGATCCTATAAAATTGGAAGCCATCACTTTTTCCTTCTGGTTTGTGGCAGGGAAAGAAGAAAGGCTGGGAGGGCTTGTTCTCTACTCTGACCAAAGTCTGATTCTAATTGGAACCAAGTCAGTTCTAATTGATGGGGATTTGTCTGGGAAGAGGCTAAAGCTGGGCCAATTAATACGATCCACAATGATCATTAATTACCCCCCATTTATTACCTGCACTCAGTCACATGTTTAAGACAAAGCTCGGTTCCCTGTGATGCCTAAACAAGGGCAACAGCCGTGTGCATCTCATTTGACAGATGATTGCAAATGTTTGGTTGGAGCAAAGCGCCAGGGTGTAAATTATTGACACTGAAGTCCCTCGTAGAACATTGGATTTGAATGAAACTGAGTAAGAGAGACTGCGGAGTGCATGAGAGTCTAAATGGACTGCTAGATGCAAAGCAGGTTGCTTTAATAAGAACTTCCAGCTGCTGAATGAGTTTGGAGAAAGGCTCTGCTCTTTTCACACATCAGATTTCAGCTTTAGCTATTCTTCTCCCACAAAACATTTAAAACCCGCCGCAAACCCAGGAAAGCCGTTCTCAAGGAGCGAGAACACTGGAAGTGCTCTTATTACACTCCTTTCACTGCACTGACTGGCTCTTTTGTGCTCTAAAATCAAACAGAACCAGCCGCTAGCTTAATTAAAAACCAGGTCAAAATGAGTTGCCACAGGCAGACTTGTCTCGTTTTCTCTCCTCACCCACCCCCACAACTGACTTCCCCCCTACTTCTTTACATAAGGGAAGCTGGACTTTTTTGTTCTGTTTCCCTCTCGCTCTAATCCTCCTGCCATGCACTTTAGTCACTCTCAGCATTTTGCCCAGCAAAGTTCATAATCTTTCTATATGGCTGAATAAGAGGTTTGTTTACACCAGTGCCTTTATCAAACATTCCTTTCCCTTCCTATTAGCTCATTGCAGAACTTGCAGAGGAGGCCTTTTCACAAAAAGGCTTTTGCACCAAACCTGGACGGGGTATATTAAAAGCACCCAATTAGTCCCCACATACATCCACTTAGGGGAGGGGTAGCCAACATCGTGCCCTCCATATCTTCTTAAATCCCCACCTCCCATCATTCCTGACTATTGGCCATGCTGTCTGGAGCTGGTGGGAACTGGGGTCCAATAACATTGGGAGAGCATCATGTTGGCTCCAACTGGTGTAGGGCATATGGGCATATAGAATCATAGAATTGTAGGGTTGGTGCTGCAGAAACACACTCACCACATTGCATGCGTATATATTAGGTATGTATACAATGTATGCATCTAATGTATGCCCACAGCATGCAATGGGTCCTCTGCTCCCCCCACCCCCAGAACAAAACTATATACATTTCTGCACAGGGATCAGGGTTTCCCAAACTTTGGGTCTCCAGCTACAACTCCCCACATCCCTAGCTAGCAGGACCAGTGGTCAGGGATGATGGAAATTGTAGTCCAAAAACAGCTGGAGACCCAAGTTTGGGAAATCCTGGTCTAAATGAATGGGGGAGCACGTGCAGGAAGGAGCCTTGTGCATACCTCAGAGCATGTGTCTTAAGTTCTGGAACAATTGCCTGCAAATCCCAAGGCCACAAACGGCAGGGTCCAAATTCAAGCAAAGCCATGGGAGCAGAGAGGGGAATCCGTGCAGGCTTTTTGTCTGCTTTTAAAAAAACAAAAATAAAATTATCCATCCCACATGCCTTTTATCAATGCAGGAGAGGAAACAGCCAGAGGCAAGCAAAGTTTCGTCTGTAAAATGGCATGCATGGAAAGCCTTGTGCACTTCCTGCCCCTCCCCCTCTTCTTGCTCCTCCAATAAAATTTGTAGCCTTCCCTTCTACAAGGGTCTGGAACCCTTTTTAAAAAGTTTTAGGGCTGGTTTCCTTTCTGGACAACCATCTGTGAGTCACATGCCACTGGTGGGTGGGCGGAGCCAGAAGCAAAAGTGGGCGGAGCATGTAATGTCAATTTAACCTTTGTACAGTAGGTTCCTCTTCTACATCTCTCTATTCCTTACCCAGGCAAGCAAGAGGAAGCATCAGAGTTGGAGGACACATTCCACCAGACAAAAGCGCTCAGGATACAAAGCAGGGCCAGGGAGGGCTATGTGATTTGAGGTGCCGTAGCCCTGCCCCACTGAATGGCTGCATCAAATTAAAAACAGTAACCAGGAAGTACTTGACTTGTCTCCCATGCCTCATGCTTTTTAGCCTTCAGTCTTTTGTGCGCATAAGGAGATCCACAACATCTTGCTAGACAAGGGTTCATTGGATTAGCATACCCTCCAACCTACCACTGATCACATTTGGGATGCTCATTTTTGGTCCAGAGCTCTGGATCAAAAAAACCCAGGCCATTCCAGTATGTCCCCATTCAAATCAGGATGGTTGAGAGGTATGCAGAAGGAACACTCACACAGACTCTCCACAGACCTTAAGGGACCTCACCATCCCACAGAAGCACACTGCATTCCACAGGTTATGTGCAGCACAAACCTATACACATTCAGAAGTATGTTCCACTGAGTTCAGTGGGGCTTACTCCCAGATAAGTGGCCTAGGATTGCAGCCTCCGAGAAGAAATCTTCGTTCATGTGCTTCATTAGCTCCTTGGAGGAAGGCTTGGGGTATAAAAATGCTAAACCAACATCCTTCTAACTGCTGGCCACTCACTTATCTTTAGGAGGCGGAGAACTGCCATTCTGGTGTTTGGCAGCATGCTACGGAATAAGGGCAGATTGAATTCACCACAACAAATCCTCTTAGGCCAGCAGAGCCATTAGTCTTTGATTTGGATACACAAAACCAGAAGCAGTCTTGCTGGAAAAAGCCCAAAGAAGTGTGTTGATCATGGTTTGTGGGTTAATCTGAAGGGATTGAGTGTCTGCTGACCCCCTTCCTCTTAAGCAGAGGGGGAGGGGGGAATCAGCCTCAGAATTACAAGGCTGGGACTGAGGGATAGAGAAAGGAGCCAACCTTCTCCTCAGAACAGCAAAAATACTCTGTTTTCCCCGAGCAAAGTTGCTCCTCCATAGACCTGCTTTTAATGCGCTCCCCATACTCCTGCCAAGTTGACAGTGGTCAGTCATGATATTGAAAGCCCAGTGAGAAAAGCTTCATCTTAACAGTTAACAGGCAGAATCTCCAACAGTTCCCTGTGCTCTGGAGAATGAAGAAAAGAGCAAAGAACTCTAGGATTGGGAGTCAGCAACCAGCAGTCTCCCAAGTCAAACTCAACCCTTTCAATGGTGCTAGATATCCCCACACCAGGTACCAGCCCTGTTGGGATCACAGAAAACACAGGACCATGGTCAAAACAATTTTGGTTAAGGATCTGGCCATGAAAAAATTAGGTCTTGGGGAATTAAGGTGGATGGTGCCCATTGGTTTGTTTGTTTTACATGTCAAGTGGAAGCTGAGTTCTGATCTTTACATCCAAAGAAAATGCAGCTTTGGCAATAGGTTTGGGTAACATGTCATTTCACCCTTGAACTCCAGTGATAAACAGCCTTGGCTTCCATGACTGCTATATTTCCCTTCTGTGGTTTTCACCTGTCCCTACCCACCTTCTGTTCACAGATTTTTATTGGAGAGATATCCATGTACTTCATCAAGTCAACCAGAGAAAGCCTGATTGTCCAGGAGAAAACCATTTTGACAGGAGAATGCTGTTACCTGAATCCGTTACTTCGGAGAATTATTCGATTTATAGGTAAGCCATGATCAGTGCCTTGCAAATTAAAATACTGAAGTGACAGGCAGGGTGTTGAAACCATATCCCAGGAGATCTTAGTCACATAGCTTTTGAGATTTTAGCAAACATTGGCCACCACCCTTTTGAGTATATATTTCCAACCATGAGGCTAGAAGTTTCTTTTCTCCATCTCAAAGCAAAAGCTGTTGAATTCTGCAGCCAGCATCACATTCCACTGCTTTTCTGCTCTGCATAATATAACCCCCTGTGTCTATCCCAATCGGCTGCTCATAATGTTTCCTGGGAAACAATGCTAATATCTATCAAATTTCCCCCTAAATAGTATTGCTGATACTTTATTAATTTTAATCTCTGGCATTTTTCTTCCTTTCCAAGCTTAATTTAATATTGAGACCACAACTTTGCAACACTTAGCTCCAAGTAACACAGGGAATTCTGATGTGAATAAACATCCTCTGTTATTTGCTCACCAGAGACTCCATAAAATTAATTGCTTAGAAACTGGTATTAAAAAGAGAACTCCAGCTTCTCTTTTGCCGTTGAAGAGTATTTTGGTCTGTCACTTTCAATCAACATATTGTCCCGCATCTTTAAAAAAACTGGCTTGATATCTTGGTTTGTAGGTTGCCCTTAACCATGGTTTCCCAGTTCAGGAAACTGTGGCTGAACAACCCATACTGAAGCTGGGTGCAAAAGGTGGGCAGGGGCAAGGAGGGAGCATGTCAATTCCAACTTGATAAACTATGATTTGTTGGACTGGGTTATTACATCTTAACTGGGCCAAAGTGTATTTGGAACAATGTAAATATAATCATTAGATCAAAGTTCATCCCAGTTTAGTGGGCATGTAAAGTGGTCATTGGCAGAGCAGTCAGAGGTGAATGGCAAATGTGCTAATTCAGCGTTTCCCAAACATTTCTTCCCACAGACCACTTGAAATAGGGGTGTGTAAAAGCTTGGTAAAATTTGCATGTGTTGCTCCGCCTACTTTTCCTCTGGCTCTGCCCACCTTGGCAGGTTGCCCAAAAAGGAATGTGACCTAGGTTGAAAAGGGTTCCCTATCCCTGCTATGTAATAATTGTATAAGAACTGGATTTTTCAAGCCCAATAACAGCATTTAGCATGTATATTAAGACATCTAAGCCAGTGTTCCCAATTAGGGGTCCGGGGACCCCTGGGGGTCTGCAGAATGCACCCAGTGGGTCTGCAGCCCATCCTTTGCCTCCCCCACAACTAATTTTTTTTGCCATTTTTGCACGGTAATATCTGTTTTTAGTATACATTAAATCCTTTGCTTATTAGAGGCTTCCCCACATTTTGTTCAGAAAATTGCTTTGCAGAGGTAACTACCATAGAGTTATCATAATTTTCAAAAGTAGGGGGTCCTTGGCTTGGCTTTTGAAAAATAGGGGGTTCTCAGTAATTAGCTAATTGGGAACCGCTGATCTAAGCCATTCTGAGTAATTCACACCCATAATATCAGTCATCCTTATAAGAGCTCTGTAGGATAGGCCAGCTTGATCATCCCCATACTGCAGATGGAGACTGAGACTGCAGGAATGGCAGCTTATGTAAGGCCCCCTTGCAAGTGTATGGTTCAGATGAGATTTGAACTCAGGCCATCTTGCCTCCCAGCTCACACTCATAGTTGCTACTGCTTAAATCATTTCTTAGCCCCCTATTGGAATAATTTAAGGCACAGTCTGGGAGACTGCTGGGGGCAGGGCCGGGGGGTGGGTGGGACGGAGTCCAGGTACCTTTAGGTTTTATTTTTTAAAAAATACCCTTGAACTTTAGAAAGCCTCTGGGTTGTATTGATGGAGTAATAATGTGCCATTAACAGAGACCAAGAGGACAGCCCTCAGCACCATTCTGCTGCTCCAGCACATTCTGCAATAAACCAATCAAATATTATCGCCTGCAGGACCAGTGGTAAAAGCGCTTAGGCTGAAGTGCTTGTTTTTGGCTATCATTTAGGTGCTTCTCAGCAGCCTTTGTTTTTAATTAGCGTTTGTCCCTAAGCGTTTCCTCTCCATGGAACTGGGGTTGGTTGGAGTTTCTAAATCCTAGATTGACTTCCTTTGTAGCATTTTTGCAGTTTGCCTATGTGTGCCAGCTTCTGCAGTGATTCCGTCATTGCTAGTTGCATACATCCAAAACCATTTCCTGCGTACGGATCCTCGATATCACCTGCCCAGAGATACGGACAGACATGAATTGGAGTCCTTGGGAATGTCGGAAAAGTGTGAAAGTGCCGTCTCCCTGTTAATGTCAGGGAGCAGACTCAGAGCTCAGATTGTTCGCAAAGCAGAAAAAGAGAGTGAAACACTTGGCTAACTTACATTTACAGTGGTACCTCGGGTTACATACGCTTCAGGTTACATACGCTTCAGGTTACAGACTCTGCTAACCCAGAAATAGTGCTTCAGGTTCAGAACTTTGCTTCAGGATGAGAACAGAAATCGTGCTCCGGTGGCGCGGCAGAAGCAGGAGGTCCCATTAGCTAAAGTGGTGCTTCAGGTTAAGAATACTTTCAGGTTAAGAACGGACTTCAGAACGAATTAAGTACTTAACCCGAGGTACCACTGTAGTTTCTTTATTAAGGAAAGCAGAACAGATGGGCACACTGAGATGTCTAAAGGTTGCTTCTTACATAAAGGTTGCAGTTTCCCGGACTGGCTTGTAGCTCCCCCGTCACTCCTTAGCCCTCTGTGTCAGGCCCTTCCATCTGTCTATGGTGAGGTCCAAGGGACCCTCTCTGTGTCTGCCTGGCTCTCTGCTCAGCATCATGCAATAAACGCCTCGTTCTAGGAGTGGGGGGTTTGCAAGCTATGAGAGTGGCTCTGTGGTAGAACTGCCTAGTCTAATTCCTGTCCCTGCTCTGTGTTAGGACACCTGCCTGTTTCTGCCTCTTCACTATCTCTCAAGCTCCCTGCCTCCAGCACTTCCCATCTCTTCCCCTCCTCTGGGGTGTGGCTGGTTTCCCACTGTCAGTACGCCTTTCAACCGATGTCAGCAACTGGGCTCAATAACTGGTTCTGCCCCGACTGAGCTAGGCGACTGGAGCACTTTCAGAGACCTTCCAATCCTGGAAAGCAGTTCCCAGTGCACTGGACCCACAACTGTGCATTGTGAGCACCAGACTCGTGCATAGTATAAATAACGCGGAAGCCAGCCATGAAGCATAACTCCTTTTATTTCTAATAGCTACTACAAACTAATGAACTACTGGCTTGCATGAGTGTTACATCTCCCACTCAGCCATCTAGTCACTACAGTGGTACCTCGGGTGACATACTTAATTCATTCCAGAGGTCCGTTCTTAACCTGAAACTGTTCTTAACCTGAAGCACCACTTTAGCTAATGGGACCTCCTGCTGCTGCTGTGCCACCACTGCATGATTTCTGTTCTCATCCTGAAGCAAAGTTCTTAACCCGAGGTACTGTTTCTGGGCTAGCGTAGTCTGTAACCTGAAGCATATGTAACCTGAAGCGTATGTGGTCAGCACCGCCCTTGAGCCAGTGTCACCAACTGGACTCATCCACTCAGCCCCGACTGGGCTAGGCGAGCTGGGTAGCACTTCCAGAGACCACCTTCTGCACAGGAACAGGTCAAAGTGCTGTGGACTCACAGCTTAGAGTTGTGAGCACCGGATTCACTTCCACAAGAAGACAGTCGTCGCACAGCAGAGTACAGCAGAGCATAAACGACTCAGAGAGCAGCTCTGTAGAATATCTTCTTTATTCTATCTATCTACAACTATAATACACAACTATATACAGAGCTAAATAAGGTCTAAACAAAAATGCTGAACTGCACTGAGTGTCTGCAGCTGCTCTTAGCAGCAACCTTATCTATACACACGATCTCTCTCTAACACTCAGTCTCTCTCTCTCCCCGACACTTTGATGTGAGGCTGGAGCGGAATAATTAGAGAGCAGAAACCGCCCCTCCTCTCTGGAGAATCAGCAAAGAACATCAGCAGATTCTTGGATATGGGAGGGGTGAAATCTCCTCATATGTAACCCTGAGGTATCACTGTAAATAGATAAGACGCCACACACAAAGTGGCAGTCAGTCAGGAGTGGAAAAGTAGAAGAGCAGTTTCCACCCCCTCTTTTCTCAAAACATCAGATCAGGAGATTCTGTCAATGGGAGGGGTGAAAATATTAACACCCACCACCAGGATCCAGGATCCAAATCCTCTCCCCCTGTGTTCTCCCAGGAGGGGGGGGTGCTTTTGGTCACGCAGCTTCCACCCCTCCTTCTCATCTAGCCAGTCTCTGACATTTAACTGCAGAGATGTGGTAGTGGCTGCTTCCCTTTGGTCCCACTCTGGTAACATGGGAAGTCAGAAACACAGGTTGCCAAAAGCTTTGCCATGGTTATTCCTACGTGAGCCAGTCACTCCCACTTGCTTTTCATATCCCTGTATTACTAGAGCATCCAGGGATTGAGGAGCAGGACAGGATAAGGGAAGACTTGGCTTGGGGGACAACCTTGGGGCAGATTTGTCTCCATGCAATGAGTCCTACTAAGCACAACAGGTAATTCCGATCTCATTTGCTTTCGTTTTTCTCTTCCCGCAGGAGTGTTTGCGTTTGGCCTTTTCGCCACCGACATATTTGTAAATGCTGGCCAGGTGGTGACAGGGAACTTGGCCCCCTATTTCCTGACTGTGTGTAAACCCAACTACACTGGGAGTGACTGCCGGGCTCACCTCCAGTTTGTGAACAATGGGAATGTCTGCACCGGTGACCAAGATGCGATTGAGAAGGCAAGGAGGTCCTTTCCATCGAAACATGCTGCTTTAAGCATTTATTCAGCCTTATATGCTACAGTAAGTACATACCAAGTTTCTGCGTTTTATCTCTTATGTTCTATCGCTTGCATTCTCTCACTTAGGAATGCTTTAAAGGTCCTGTTTCTAGGGCTGGGAAATATGTCACTATATCATCCAAAACCAGTTTGAAGTCCATTTTGGGATATCTGTTTCATAATTTTTTACCTGGCAATATATTGTGAATCATGATGTGTGTGCACGCGCTAAGCAAAAATCATGATGCAGGGAAAACCATGAAGCCAGCCAGTGCATTTACAAGAAATGGAGGCAGTGAGAGATTTTACTTTCTTGGGCTCCAGGATCACTGCAGATGGTGACAGCAGCCACGAAATTAAAAGACGCCTGCTTCTTGGGAGAAAAACAATGACAAACCTAGAAAGCATCTTAAAAAGCAGAGACATCACCTTGCCAACAAAGGTCCGTTAAAGCTATGGTTTTCCCAGTAGTGATGTATGGAAGTGAGAGCTGGACCATAAAGAAGGCTGATTGACAAAGAATTGATGCTTTTGAATTATGGTGCTGGAGAAGACTCTTGAGAGTCCCATGGACTGCAAGAAGATCAAACGTATCCATTCTTAAGGAAATCAGCCCTGAGTGCTCACTGGAAGGACAGATCCTGAAGCTGAGGCTCCAATACTTTGGCCACCTCACGAGAAGAGAAGACTCCCTGGAAAAGACCCTGAGGCTGGGAAAGATGGAGGGCACAAGGAGAAGGGGACGACAGAAGATGAGATGGTTGGAGAGTGTTCTCGAAGCTACCAGCATGAGTTTGACCAAACTGCGGGAGGCAGTAGAAGACAGAAGTGCCTGGCGTGCTCTGGTCCATGGGGTCACGAAGAGTCGGACACGACTAAACGACTAAACAACAACAACAACATTCTTATTTTAGACATCATGATAGATTGGTAGATTGCAATGTTTAGCTGGTGATATATCACAATATTGAAAACCAGAACTTGCCTGGCCCTACCTGTTACTTAAGACTGAAATGTACAGTCAAAGGATCACGCCATGCTTTGGCTGGACTATACTTGAAGGTTATGCGACCACATTCTTCTGATAGACTGGCTTTTTTGTAAACCAGGAGTTTTCCCTGTTTCACAATGCACATTCTGCAGCCTGAAGTGGTACAGTCTAGCAAGGAAGAGCTTCACTGCATGATTCTGTTTATTATACAAGCATATGAAGCCATCCTGCTGAATCAGGGTAAGGTTCCACCTAGTCCACGTTCTGCTCCCTACCTGACCTGCTAGATGTTGCTAGAAAATCTTTAAGGCGAAAGCCCATCCACCTTACATGGCTGATCCACAGCACCTGGAATCTGGCGGCATACATCCTTGGGAAATGGATGTTCTGTTTGACCCTCATTTCTAATAGCCTATCTTACATGAGTTTACCCAATACTCTTAAAAAGTCATCTAAGTTATTGTCTCTATCATTACATCCTAGTTTGCTGCAATCCATAAACCGTGTGGCTTGGCTATCATTATGCTATACTCACTATTGAAGTTATACTGTCGTTGGACTCTCTTAGTGATGACTCTCATCCCTTCCAGAAAAGAATCCCTCCCTTTCGCCATTCTTCATAGTAATAGACAGATTGTCCTTGGTTCGCCTTATTCCCTAGAAGAAAAGATAGACCCCTTGATGCGGAAAGAGCACTTATCACACCAGGAATGGCAGAAATTGCATGTGAGAAACTGATCATTTTCACTGAGCCATTAGAAAATAAAACTGCTGCCGCAGAGTTGGAATGTAGAATCTTTCTTTTTTAAATCTAGACAGATTTTTCAAGGGGAGGTGGTTTTATTTTGATTATGCATTTTGTGGTTTTATATTTTGATTTTATTTTGTGAGACCTGTGGGTATAGGGCAGTATATATATTTGATGATGATGATGATGATGATGATGATGATGATACGCTAGTATAAATACAGATACGCCTCTATCATCTCTATCAAACTCCTTTTGATAGATGCACTGACCCACTGCACCACATTTGTGCCAGCGTAAGTCAAGTGGGATGCCACAACTGAATATTACCCTATGACTAGAATTATGTAAAATGTGCAGATTTGCTCCATTGGCACAGAATTTACAGTACAGTCGTACCTTGGTTGTCAAACTTAATCTGTTCCGGAAGTCCGTTTGACTCCCAAAACCATTCGAAAGCCAAGGCACGGCTTCCGATTGGCTGCAGGAGCTTCCTGCACTCAAGCGGAAGCCGCACCAGACGTTTGGCTTCCAAAAAACATTTGAAAACTGGAACACTTACTTCCGGGTTTTTGCTTTTGGGAGCCAAAACATACAAGCACCAAGGTGTTCGAGAACCAACGTACGACTGTACTGTTAATTATTTCTTAGTGCAAAAGTCTGCCCAGCTTTGGATAGCTGTGTAATACCAACTTTTTGTTCTGATGGAGAATTCAGTAAACTAAAAAACAACTTTCAGATTCCTGCTTAGCAACAGGAGATGCTCTGCATCTCTCCTCTTCTGCCTCTCGCAATCTGTGTCCCCAGGGAAAGACTTGGGCCTAACCCTGCCCTCTGCATGTGTCTCATTATGTTTCACGTATGACACTTTGGAGGCATCTGTTGCTAATGACCCGCTGCTATTCTGGGAGGTGGAGTCTTCAAGAAGCCAAGCTGTGTTTTGGAAAGCATAAATCACTGGAGAGGTTTCCATTGTGTTCGCTGATTTTGCCCGTCACTTTTATTTTAGCACTGCTGCATCGTCCTACTTCTGTCACCCTTGTAATTACCCGCTCACAAATTAGTGTTTGTCTCCTAATTGCTTTTTTCCTTTATTTATTTTCTTTGCCACCAGTGCTGTTGGAAATGATCTGCTGTGGCTTTATAAGTTTTGTTGGAGGGATGGCTCTGAGCACAAAGAAACATCTCACCCAGTAATTAAGCTTCCATTGTCTCCCGAGTTTGTTCGAAAGAGAGACAGAGAGAGAGAAAGCACTCTTGCAGGCACTCAGATTTTCTGTTATTTACTAAATTACATAAAATTAAAATGGTGGTTCTTACATGATGAGAGTAGGATCAGTGACGAGTATGTACCTAGCTGTAGGGAAGACTGGTGATGTTAGAATAAGAATTATAGAGTTGGAAGAGACCCTGAGGTTCATCTTGTGGGATGTGATACATCAGTAGCAGTCAAATACAACATTCCTTGTTTTCCTAGAGTGGACATACAAGGGAATATTTGGTCCAGCCAGTCAGAACTTCCTGTTTGCTCCTGAGCTGGGACATACCTCCTATTGCATGTGGCTAGAGGTGGGCATGACCTTACCTGTGCAGGTAACAAAAGCACAAGGCATGCAACCCTCCTCCCTCTTTTCCATCTTCCTTTTGTCGTGTGAACTGCAGTGACTGCCAGTCTGCAGCCACTGGGATTATCCCCCCCATATGGGGTAGATCCACATATACATATTTGTAACTAAGTCTGCCTTCAGGGATCCAACTGTGAACTTAATGTGTGAGTAAACTTCTTTTATATACTTTACACAAGATTGTGGTGTGTTTATTCTTTTAAGGGAACTTACCAGGAAGCTAATAGTGAGAGGCTTACACAAGCCTTCAACCAGTTATCCGCTGTGCGTTTAAAAGGGGAATGTAAAACTCTGCTAAATTATATAACTTGCTAGCGCAAGTTAGGAAGGATATTAATAAACAATATATCCTCTCCCGCCTCCCTGAAAATTCCCACACATCTATCCCAACCCCCTGCAATGCAGCTGCCCCGTATGGGGATCAAACCTGCAACCCTGACGTTATCAGCACCACGCTCTAACCAGCTGAGCTATCTAGGCCTGTTACAATGGACTTTTTAGTGCTTGCATATTTGTAGCCATGTTTTATTAAGCCCATATGACTGCCCAAAAGACAGTCTTTGAACGCCGAAACAATGTTTGTAATCTTGACAATGGGTGGGATTTGACAATCTTGACAATGGGTTGTTGCGTGTACAGAATGAGCTCCACATGCACAATGGGACTTTGCCCCCCTCTCCTTCTCCTCCTGCAACCCCTAATTCTGCTTTGGAAGAACACCCAGAAAAAGGTTTGGGGGGTGCACAAGGGGAAGAGAGAGGTGGAAAGTCCCACTGAAGTAGTGAATCTCCTCCTTCCCCACTTAGTGCTACGTTTAATTCTACCCAGTGCTTTTTAAAGGCATTTTATATTGCTTTCGAACCATTGTGATGCTTTCTGTAGATAAAGCCGTTCATATGCTACATTCCTTCACAGGAATAGTGGTCCCAGTAATGTCTGAGGTGCTTTGCATGGAGTCATTGTGTGAACCCCGCCATTGAATGCATCTGTTCAGTGTTTGCAATAAATTGTATCTGTGACAGTTGGCTAACCTAATAAAAGAGGCATCACCCGGTTTCAGATCATGCAGTAGAAAAAGACTTAAAAAGTCCAGCCTGCAAGGTTGAATGCAGTGGCTGCTTCCCATGGCTGGTGTGTGTATATGTTTTGTTGTGGATGGGGGCACAACTATTGCATTTCATACTTTGTGCACAGATAGAATATCAAGAGAGTTCTCTGTCTGGGTTTTGGGGGTCATCTGTTTCAGTTTCTCCCTGTTGCTCACCTGTCCCAATCTTAAATTCAGTTCCCCACAGTTCTGCATCCATTCGTGATTTTTATTTCAAGCATTTTTAATAAGCTTTTTACACCCTTTTTCATTTGGGATTTAATTCTGTAAGGCCAAAGAAAAGGGTATACTTCCTAATGGCACTTAAATCTTTCATTTTAAACAACCAGGACTTGTAAGAAGTCCCACAATACTTTTCATCCGAGGGGGTGTTATTTGCTGTATTTTAAAAAAAGTGCTAGATTTGTTTGAGAAGTCCCACCGTCAGGCCTCGAGGGTCTTGGTGGCTCTTACAGAGGGCAGGCAGGAAGGCAGCCAGCCAGGCAAGTATTGCTCAGGAGAGCTAAAGAGGTCAGCTTCCTCTTGCAAGGTGCAAAGATGGAGGGAATCCAAATGAGCCCTTGAAAGTTCAGCTGTTGTGAAACAGCCCTGAGCAGGAGAGCAAAAACACAGTCAAGGGACAAAACACTCTCAGACAGTGTGACTACCTTTGAGTTCGCTAGCTGCTCAATCCATCAGTTCTCCTTGCACTGTTCAGAGAAACAGGACACTTTCCTATGAAAATTGTGGTGTTTTTTTAAAAAGTCCTGAGCAAGTTGGCCAGCATTTTAGCACCTGTTTCACTAATCCACACATTTTTGCAAGCAGTTTTTCCTCCCGTCATGCATTTTAATATCATTTCCAGCAACGTATTTCTTTCTGCGCCACAATACCCTGTTTTTGTATGTATTTTGGCATCCTTGGGTTTTGAAGGGCAGAGGCCTTTCATATCGGGAAGTGAAAACGAGGTAGGTTCTCATCAAAATGCAAACAAGATCCAGTTTCTCCCCTATCCCTATCTGATACAAGTTGTCTTGGGTCTCTTAAGGCCGATCTGGTTTGACTATGTTTCAGATGTACATCACGAGCACAATTAAGACGAAAAGCAGTCGACTCGCCAAGCCCGTCTTGTGCCTGGGGACTCTATGTGCTGCCTTCCTTACTGGGCTCAACCGGGTTTCTGAGTATCGAAACCACTGTTCGGACGTCATTGCAGGCTTCATCTTGGGAAGTGCAGTCGCTCTTTTCCTGGTAGGTGAATGGTTCTGGTTTATTTATTTTGCTATCCTTTCCACGTTGGAAAAGCCCCACTGTCATGGTGCCCCTAAATTAGGTTGCAAGGGACGCAGGTGGCGCTGTGGTCTAAACCACTGAGCCTCTTGGGCTTGCCAAGCGGAAGGTCGGCGGTTCAAATCCCCGCAACAGAGTGAGCTCCCGTTGCTCTGTCCCAGCTCCTTCCAACCTAGCAGTTCGAAAGCATGCCACTGCAAGTAGATAAATAGGTACCACTGTGGCAGGAAGGTAAACAGTGTTTCTGTGTGCTCTGGCTTCCGTCACAGTGTTCCATTGCACCAGGAGTGGTTTAGCCATGCTGGCCACATGACCCAGAAAGTTGTCTGTGGACAAACACTGGCTCCCTCAGCCTGAAAGCGAGATGAGCGCCGCAACCCCATAGTCGCCTTCGACTGGACTTAACCGTCCAGGGGTCCTTTACCTTTTACATTAAGTTGCAGTGATTCATAATTCTTACCTGTCATAAGAGCTTGGAGGCAGCAAAAGAGCATTTAAAAAAAATAAAATAAAGATGCAGACAACCACACCTGTCCCACTGAGGCAGGACACACGAATGCCATAGTTCCTGGTAGTACCAACTTAGGAAAAGGCTCTCATGGTGGCCCTACTATAAACCAGCCTGGATGAGGAAGCATGGTGTCACTCCAAAACAAGACGTTTAGCTACTGTGTCCTGCTAACTGAGGGTCTTCCATCATTGCTGTACTGATCTGGGTTCTCTTCGTCTACCCCATCCCACAGGGAATATGCGTGGTTCATAATTTCAAAGGAACACACGGAGCTCCTTCTAAATCAAAGCCCGAAGAGCAACGAGGAATGCCCCTGATGGCGTTTCCCAGAGTGGAAAGTCCTTTGGAGACATTGAGTGCACAGGTGCCGTCTACTCTGCCCTCTTGAACCTTTTATTCATTCGGGGTAATCTGGTTTGGTTAGCCGAGCCAGACTCCTGTTGCTTCCAAAACAGAATGCCATATAATGTTAGGGGGGAATCAGTTCTTCTTTTCACTTGCTCCTCTGTAGCATTTGAGCACCTACATCTCCCATCCCCCCCCCCAAAAAAAAATCACTATTACCACCTTCTCTTTGTTCCAAATAAACTGGTTGGGCAGTTTTCTGCTGTGTTTTTAACATCTTTGGTTTTAAAAATATTGCTAAAATGTTGAAAGGTAAAAAATAGTTTGGGCAATACCTTCATTTTAATTGGAGCAATCTTTCCCAAATATTTCCAAAATTCTTCTCTGTCTGTTGTGAAATCCTGGAGAATGGGGCAGACTCCCGTCTGCCAGTACCTGTTACATCCTTCCAGAGAGGGAACAGACACATACGAGCTTGGAACTTTTCCTTCCTTCCTTCCTTCTTTCCTTTCTTTCTTCCTTCCTTCCTTCCTTCCTTCCTTTCTCTCTCTCTCTCTTTCTTTCTCTTTCTTTCTTTCTTTCTTTCTTTCTTTCTCCCCTTCCTTCCTTCCTTCCTTCCTTCCTTCCTTTCTCTCTCTCTCTTCTTCTTTCTTTCTTTCTTTCTTTCTCTCTTTCTCTCTTTCTCTCTTTCTTTCCTTCCTTCCTGCCTTCCTTCCGCTCTCTCTTTCCTACTGCTTGGGCAGAACAATAAAAAAAACCCTTTCCGCTGGCTGAGTGTTTGTGTGGATTAAGCAGTGGCTTCCCTCCTCCCAGCCTTGCCAGCCTCCATCTACAAATCAATGTTAGCATCGATCTGTTAATGCAAACCCCCTGTTCCCAACTGCTGAATGGGTGCTGGAATCGGTCCAGGATCTATTGGACCACCAAGCTTGGGCTTGACTGCTGGGCTTGGGCTCGACTGCTGGCACTAGATTTCCACCAAAATCTATGTCTCCTTCCCACTTTCCACTCCAAGCACTGTGCATCTATGGCCCCACTGCCTCATTCAGTCCCACCAGGGCAGAAGCCAGAGTTAGGATTGCCCTTTAACCCAGGAAGCTGCCTCAGACCACATCAAGCCCTCGGTCCATCTCATCCAGTCCTGTCTAAGCCAGGGGTAGCTTAGTACATTTGTACATGGGTACATTTTGGCCTGAGAGCTAGATCAACCCTTTGGAAGTTACTTACCAGAGTTAGGGTTATCCATTTCCACAGTCACACAATCAATCAATCAATCAATCAATAGCTGAACTGGGTTCCTCACAGTCACAAAAACAAGTTAACTGAAAAAGCCTCAAAAACAAAAACACAAAATAAATAGCAGAAATAAAAGTGCCAAACTTAATCCGTTCTGGAAGTCCGTTTGACTTCCAAAATGTTTGAAAACCAAGGCGCAGCTTCTGATTGGTGCTGGCACCTCAGAAACAATAGCTGACAGCCACATTGGACGTTTGGCTTCTGAAAAATGTTCGAAAACCGGAACACTTACTTCCGGGTTTTCGGTGTTTGGAATCCAATGTGTTTGAGTACCAAGGTGTTTGAGAACCAAGGTACCACTGTATCCTGCATAATCTTTTGGATTGGTTTCGATTTATTTTGGCTACCTAACTTGAGTCTTGACAATCCAGACCGCATTGTATTATACTAAAAAGTATTCTGTGCTTTGTGTCCCTTCTCTTTTTTCCCATAGAATCATTCTGCCTCTATGACTGAAGTAACCTGATCTGAAAGATGGCAAAAGAAGCTATTTTTTATCGCCCTCCGGTACACAATACTCCCACAACGACACACAGTTATACTAATTGTCAAAACTGTGATGACCAGTATTATGTTATGTCTAGTTAGAAGCTAATGTTTTGTACATTTTTGTATGAGGAAGTGATGTAGCTCACCCTGGAATCCCCCCTCCTTCCACCTTTTTGGTCAGCTTTAATATATTTATGCCAGAATTTAAGACAAAAGGGAGGAGAGGGGAACAAAAATTAAAACAAAAAAAAGCGAGAGACCTTTTCTTGTTTTAAAATGTGTTCTGAGGCACTACATCTTTGGGAATTGTTGATGTTTTGTGATATTTGTACACAGACCTTTTTCGGTTTTGTTTTATATACAATAAATTAAATGAGAATTATAATACTAATTCACTTTTAACATTTTGTTACCAGGGAAAATGCTTCCAGTAAATGAAAGGGGACAGTTTTGGTTATTGCTGGTGCAACTTGGTGGTACTTGAATGAAGTTACCCCAGAGTTTCCACAGCATGACCGGGATCGAAACCTTTAGGCTATTGATGATGAGAAATATGTATTTTCTGAGTCCTGATTCAGCATGGTAAGAACATGAGGACTAGCCTGCTGCAAAGTTTTACTCTTCCTGAATAAGTCCCATGGATGCGCACAGGAGTTGAGCAAAAGAACTCCGAACTTCATTTCAGGATTCCCATACATCTCCATGGAACTTTATCAGGAAATTGATGCAGCAGATGCACGATTGTGAGATCTTCAGGTAGCTTCCTCCAGACTGCTTTCCTTGGGCCTGGGGTCCTCTTTATGTGCAATCCACACACTGCCTTGTGGTTTTTTTCTGTAGTCTTCCCAGCATCTGCTCCCAACAAGGGCTTGCTCACAGGAGCCCACAGACAGATGACTCTTAAATTTAAAAATAAAATAAAAAATAACACAGCCTTTGGAGCTGTTACCGTGGAAATTATAGAGAAAGCCCCAGATGCACACGTGCTTCTCTTGTGCATTGTCTTTAAGATTACTGCCATGGATTGCACGAATAAGTGACGGCAGTTTATGGCCAATGGCTAAATGTTAAGACCCCCAGCATGCAATGAGAATGTTGCAGGACTGAGAGCTCAGTGAATTTGTTTGAGAGGGCCATTGTGCTGGCTACATTCAAATAGCCAGCACAATATTGTTCGAATTTTTATACAGATTTTTTTTGATAGAGTCACAAGTTGGGAACAAAACCCTAAAGTGTTATTGCAGTCGCAGGCCAAAGAACAATGGTCTACACAATATGCTTAAGTCCAGCTCGGAGCATATGTTTTTTTAGATATATAAAGACATGCTTCTTAAGACTTGTCTCCTAAGGAGCATATAAACTTCATGTAGGAAACTTCACAGACATGTTCATCCAACCACAGAGTTCTACCAAATGTCCATCTTCGCTGTGAAATAGACAATGTGTGTAATCCTTCCTTTGTGGCATTTGCATGCATTTTAAAGACATGGATAACTTTGGGAGTGGCACTGACCCTTGGACCAAAATATCTCTGACCCTTTGGCACACATGGAATTCTGCCCACCGCATGGTGCATCGCAAAGGGCCCCTTCCCCCCCCAAAAAAAAAATTGGTCTGGAAGGTTTGAAGCCATCACTGTGGTTCCACCTAGTGTTTTGTAATAGGAGGAGTGTAAATGTTTCATTGCTGCATAAGCACATCATATAACCACCTAGAAAGGAGCCTTAGGCTAATAAATTTGTGACTCTGTTCCACTGGTGCTAATATAAAGTAACACCATTCGTGCTGTTGACATGAGTGGGGAATTGGATCCTGGCAACGTGTCGCACTTAACCATGTGGGTAGCAACCTGGCTGTGGCTGTTCAGACCTCTGGAAGCTTCCTGCCTACGAGTAACGAAAGCTAGAGGGACTTTAAGCCCTAAAGAGAAGGAAGAGTTTATGGCTACGATTTCCCTCATCTTTAGTTTCCACATGGTACGTGAGCTTTCACGCAACAGTAGAAGCCAACTCCTGGAAATCTTGCAACCCCACTAACCCAGGAAATTGGGGGGGTCAAATGATTAAATTTGGGGCAGTACACCAGCATGCAGTTCTTTCCTGCCATTTTTACAGGTGGATCACAGGGAAACCAAAGCAGGGAGTGTTGACATTGTCCAACGACGTTTGCTGTCGTGTCACACCACAGCCACTGCTTTGAATGAAATTTGGCATGATGCGCCCATCAAAAATCCACCATTCCGTAGCGCAACAGTGGGAAAGAGACGTTAGAAAACGGACAGAAGCTCTAGCATTAGGGAAACTAACACAATGAATATCCCCCCACATCCGAATGCCCCCGTTGTCATCTCTTGTTATCTCTTGCAGCTCATCTTGTCTGCTCCTCCCCCTCCCCACTATTCAGGAATATTTGTGGCCAGATAAATGGAGATGACAACAGAAGGCCAAAAAGCCCAACCACTGACTTCTCTTCACAGCCGCTGCAGCTTTCCTTGCTTGTAGGGAGGGAGCCTTCAAAACTCTCACCAGGCGTAACTTGGCTGCTTCGTACATGGTAATTATAATAATGTGTGTGACCCAGTTCTTAAATCCTAATATATCTGGGCATGCCTTTCCCATAGAAGTGCCTGCCTAGTCATCGTAAGAACAGGCTATGTCTACCTTCCGTGAGTCCTACCATGATGCATTTGTATCCAAAACTGGTTTTCCACTTTGCACAGTATTATTGTTAACAGAGTAAAAGAATACAAAAGGGGCCAGTTTGCTGGTCGATCTTCTTTGTCCTAGGGCTTTCCTGCTGCATCTCATTTATTTTCTATAGCATGGTGATAACCAATAGAGTGTTTCCTTTGAGGAATGGAGCCTCTCTTCTGTACTTTTGCTGAAATGTCTACCATGTTGGTTCTTGGGTTTTTGTATAAACTTTTTTTCCAAAAGAGATTGAAAAAAAAAAAACACCTTATCACAAAACTCTTTGAATCAGGGCTTTGTCATTTGTTCTAGGAGTCGGGAGGGAAATATTTGTTGGGTACCTTGTTGTACAGCCATATCACTTGGCTTTCCAGAATGTAGTCACTAGTGACTTGGGATCTCCTAGCTCATTGCAAGCATCGTCATTGTAAACTGCTTTGAGATTATTATTATTATTATTTATTAAATTTATATCCTGCCCTTCATCAAAAAAATCTCAGGGTGGTTCACAGAATAAAATGAAAGATAAAACACAGTAAATAATTAAACCAAAACAGCAAAATAGTAACCCACCCCCCTTCCTACAGATACATTTAAAAGACTGTAGGACCTTTAAAGCCCTATGCGGCCTAGGACCGATGTACCTACGGGACCGCCTCTCCTGGTATGCCCCACGGAGGACCTTAAGGTCCACAAATGACAACACTTTGGAGGTCCCAGGTCTCAAGGTGGTTAGATTGGTCTCAACTAGGGCCAGGGCCTTTTCAGTACTGGCCCTGACTTGGTGGAATGCTCTGTCACAAGAGACTAGGGCCCTGCGGGACTTGACATCTTTCCACAGGGCCTGCAAGACAGAGCTGTTCAGCCTGGCCTTTGGTTTGGACTCAGTCTGACCCTTCTGTTTCCCTCCCCTTACAGTTTTGATTTATGGGCTACTTTTAAAATGAGGCTGCATTTTAAATTGCATTTTAAATTGGTCCCCCCCCCCCATTATGTTTTTATTGTAATTTTACTGGTGTTAGCCACCCTGAGCCCGGCTCTGGCCAGGGAGGGCGGGGTATAAATAATTTTTTTATAAAATTATTATTATTAATCATCCAAAGGCTGGTTTTAACCTGAAGCCTAAAAATACATAATGAAGGTGCCAGGCAAACCTTGAGGAGAGCATCTCATAAATGGGGAGCCATTACAGAAAAGGCCCGTTCTTGTGTTGCCACCGCCAAACCTCACGTGGGCCTGAGATGATGAACACAGAGTCTGGTTTATACAGGGAGAGGCAGTCCTTGAGGTATTGCGGTCCTGAGCAATATTCTATAATCAAGCAGTATATATAAAAAACAGGACACCCATTTTTTTTTCTTGTGAACTTCCACGATTTTGGGCTGCACTTTTGGAGAGCATGGTACCCAAAGAAACTTGTTTTGCAACGCTGCACAAGATTGCTGCCCCGATCTTGCGTGGCACCCCTAAACATGCATTTTGGGGCACTATGCCCCCAAAAAGCGCTTTTTGATGGGCACAATCTTGTATGGGTCGCATAACTCACATATGAGTATAGCCCCAAAAGGTGGTGTTCTGGTTTGAGGCATGATGGGTATTGTAGTCCAACATCTGGAGACCGAAATATCAGGAAGACTGATCTAGTCTCAACAGGACTATTCCAATTTAGGAGTATCTGCTTACTGCCTGAGCAACCTTTTTATATATTCCTCGTGCATTCAGTGTCCGTCTGAAGATACAGAGGTACACCAGTCATATGTGGACAGTCACCAAGTTTAGTATACTGTTCCCTGACTGGCCAGGCAAATGCCCCTCACAGCTAAGAGCCGAACTAGGCAGTACATACAGACACATGTCACATTGCCAGAAGCAATCTCAAGAGGAGACAGTTGGGAGCAATGGAGTAACGAAGAAAGGGGGCTTTCCTGGAGCAGCTTCTGTCTCTTGGGGTAATGTATACATCTGTACAGTGCACAGTTTCATGCTCACATGGGGGGGGGAAAAGACGATCAGTTAGTGCTTAACTCACACATTGTTCTCCAGTCTCTATGAAAAGGCTCTTTTTAGCTCAGGAATAGAGAATGTGCCCTACAGATGTTTTTGGATTCTCAATGCCCAACAGTTCCAGCCACCGTGGCCAATGATGAAGGTCTAAACCTAAAGCCTCTTGGGCTTGGTGATCAGAAGGTCAGTGGTTTGAATCCCCGCAACGAGATGAGCTCCCGTTGTTCAGTCCCAGCTCCTGCCAACCAGCAGTTGGAAAGCTCACCAGTGCAAGTAGGTAAATAGGTACCGCTCAGGCAGGAAGGTAAACGGCGTTTCTGTGCGCTCTGGTTTCCATCACGGTGTTGCGTTGTGCCAGAAGCAGTTTAATCATGCTGGCCACATGACCTGGAAAGCTGTCTGCAGACAAACGGTGGCTCCCTCGGCCTGATAGTGAGATGAGCGCCACAGCCCCATAGTCACCTTTGACTGGTCTTAACCGTCCAGGGGTCCTTTACCTTACCTTTACCTAGTTCAATAACCTCTGGAGGGCCAACCCGATGTAGCTCCCATCCTCAATAGCTTTGTGATAGTTGACCGCCTCTGCTGGACATTTGAGGACTTCTGATTTTGTAATGTATCAATCTCCTTCCTTCTCAGAACAAATCACGAAATTGGCCAAAGGGTCATCTAGTCTGACCCCCTGAATGGGTGAAGAAGGGTTAGTCCAGCTTCTGGACTCACAGCTGTCCATGGAGGCACAGGTCAATTCTGTGTCCAGGGCAGCTGTTTATCAGCTCCATCTGGTATGCAGGCTGAGACCCTACCTGCCCACGGACTGTCTCGCCAGAGTGGTGCATGCTCTGGTTATCTCTCGCTTGGACTACTGCAATGCGCTCTATGTGGGGCTACCTTTGAAGGTGACCCGGAAACTACAATTAAACCAGAATGCGGCAGCTAGACTGATGACTGGGAGTGGCTGCCAAGACCATATAACACCGGTCTTGAAAGACCTGCACTGGCTCCCATTACGTTTCCGAGCACAATTCAAAGTATTGGTGCTGACATTTAAAGCCCTAAATGGCCTCGGTCCAGTATACCTGAAGGAGCGTCTCCACCTCCATCGTTCTGCCCGGACACTGAGGTCCAGCGCCGAGGGCCTTCTGGCAGTTCCCTCGCTGCGAGAAGCCAAGTTACAGGGAACCAGGCAGAGGGCTTCTCGGTAGTGGCACCCGCCCTGTGGAACGCCATCCCACCAGATGTCAAAGAGAACAACTACCAAACTTTTAGAAGACATCTAAAGGCAGCCCTGTTTAGGGAAGCTTTTAATGTTTAATAGGTTATAGTATTTTAGTGTTTTGTTGGAAGCCGTCCGAACTAACACATATTCAGAGCCTGCTAATTTGGTTTGGGCTGAGGTGAAGATGCGATATATTTTTGGATCTCTCTCCATGAATGTTCTTGGGCTGCTGCATGGGCCAGGGCTTCCCTTCTCCATAACACAGGGAGAGGTAAAAAGGGGGACCAGGAATGGTAACAGAATGGTGAGCCCAGAGGCTCCAGCAAGCGTCCTGCTCCCGGATAGGAGAGAAGGGCGCAGTGCGTCTTCCCATGCTTCCTCATCTTCTCCATGTCTTCCATGGCACAGGCCTTGCTGTTGCAGTTCCTGTCACTTTCTCCCACAATGAAAAGGATGTTCCCTTGGGTTTTTTCCACAGGCAGGACGCTGCCCTGGTGTTCCTCTGCGTGCGTGTCAAATGTGCCTCACACACTCAGATTTGTAAGGGATAGGCAGGGTGCAGAGATCCTGGTAGCAAATCATGGATCCACTGATGGCATTGGTCGCATTGATACAGTACCTCAGATCTGCGGCAGGAATACCGACATGGCCAGTGTGATTTCTGCCCCTTTGCATATTGGCACTATACCGATTCCAGGTCCGCAAACCTGAAAAGCGGAAGGGGAGGGAGAAATCACAGAAATTGTGCATGTTGAAGGAAAGGATATTCAGCCTCAATGGGCTGGTAAAGGAAGAGGACAATTGCATCTTATATGCCATGTTTTGGGACGCGGGTGGCTCTGTGGGTTAAACCACAGAGCCCAGGACTTGTTGATCAGAAGGTTGGCAGTTCAAATCCCCACGACGGGGTGAGCTCTCGTTGCTCGGTCCCTGCTCCTGCCAACCTAGCAGTTCAAAAGCACGTCAAAGTGCAAGTAGATAAATAGGTACTGATCTGGCGGGAAGGTAAACGGCGTTTCCATGCACTGCTCTGGTTTGCCAGAAGCGGCTTAGTCATGCTGGCCACATGACCCGGAAGCTGTACGCCGGCTCCCTCGGCCAATAAAGCGAGATGAGCACCGCAATCCCAGAGTCGGCCACAACTGGACCTAATGGTCAGGGGTCCCTTTACCTTTACCTATGCCATGTTTTAAACCAGGGGTGGATAATTTGGGTCCCCTGCTCAACATTTCCCTTTCCATGGAAAACATCGGGCACACAACTTAGCTACAGACCCTTCTCCCTGAGCACTAAGCTACACGGTGACATCGATAAAAACACAGCCAGGGAGATGCAGGAAGGAAATGTAAGTTGGCATCTGCTATGCACACCTCAAAGTTTGATGCTGACATGATAGCTCCTCATCTGTAGAGAGTCCTTTTGATTTTACCTAGGAGGGCACTCCCCTATCTGTGCCCTATCTGCAATCTGAGATGGAACATGCCAGGAAGGACTGTACCACATGTTGCTTCTGCATGTTTGAACTCAACCATCTCTTAATCCTGGCAAATAAACACTTATTTTTGTTGTTGTTACAGAAATGTCCCTACTATTTCAGTAGTCAGAGCGCTTAATATCCTAAACAATATTAATTAAAATCCTTAAAAAATTTATTCTCCTCTTCCCTCCTTGTCCCTTTTTTTGGATTGTAAGCCTGTGGATAGAGAGCGTCTAATTTTGATTTTATGTAAGCCGCTCTGGGAGCCTTTGGCTGAAGAGCGGGGAACAAATGCTATAAAAACAAAAAAGTCTACGGCCCCAAATATCTGAAAGACTGCCTCCTTCCTTTCAAACACTGTCAGATATTGAAGATCAGCAGGGGTAAGCGGGCATCTTGTGGTTACCACCACTCTCAGAAATGTGAGAAATGGTGGCCTGAGAGAGTGTTTTCTCTCTGGCAGACACTAAGCTGTGGAATAGTGTTTCTGTGATAGACTCAAAACACGCCTTTTTACCTAGAGTTTGACACTACACACACGAACACAAGGATCTTCTGAATGGAAATTCTTTTAAATGGTTTTAGTATTAATTACGCATTTTATTGTTGTAACCCACCCTGGGACCCTGTGGTGAAGGAAGGGCAAGAAATCCAAACAACAGCAACCAGAAAGCAAAGTCATTGAATGAGTGTTAACTGATTCAGAAAACAACAGAGAAGGAAAAGCATTCAGCATTGTGTTGATAAAGAGATCCAAGCGTACCAATTATGAGGGAATTTGACCCAATTTCGCTTGATGCACTTTGCCTGCAAGGATGTTTGTGTGTGTGTGTGTGTTCTGTTTTTTTTGGATGTTTGGACCTTCGGATGTTTTGAAATAAATTCTGCAGCTTTCTCAAAATATTTCAGATCCACCACACCCAGAAAACTGGATAGGTCTTCGTAAAGCAAAATACACCAGGGCCACAGCTGCAAATCCACAGGTGGCAAGAGGGCTGGCCTGAAATTCAGTCACTCCACCAAGGTCACCGAAAATGACTCCTGGGGAAGAAAAGGTCCTTGCCCTGCGGATGACAAGAAAGATTGCGATAAAAATAAGAGGGGGAGAGAAAGAGAATCGAAGAGCTGAGATGGGGCGGTGGGAGGGAAGCTATTTCTATGCACTTTAAGGGTTGGTATTCAAATTAAACACCAAATAGTTCCAGAGTAGCCATTGCCCCTCTTGTTTCCTTGTGAGGAAAAAATGCTGGTGGCCTCTCAATTATACTACCTGTTTATTTACAAATACATGCATTGGGTAAGGAATAGCCAGCAAACCTCTGAATAGACAGTCGATAGCAATAAATTTATCACAAAAAAGGACTGGAAAAGGCTAAGGCAGAACAGGAAAAGGTTAAGAAACCAAAACTGGGTGGATAAACTCCACTAAGAGGGAAAGTTGCAGTATTTGGGAGTTTTTTAGTTTATAGAACAGGTGTGAAAGGCTGGTTCTAGACACATCAAAAAAGCATTTCAGGAAAACACGTCGTAAATTTCATAATGGGAAATTACAATGACGGAAGACGGGACTCCACAGCACCATCTGGTGTCGCAGTGTTATAACGCATATAAAATCTGGCGTAACAGGATATAACGTAACAGGATATTAGAGGGGCCATGGACCTCATCTACCAGGCCCTTCCTACATTCATAACTGCCCTTTGACATTTCAAACAAATTGAGTTTTCCTGTTCATATCTGAATATGGGAAATTGCAGTTTACACCAAATCAGAATTATAACTAACTGGGGTAAGGTTGCTGTTTCAGGTCTTAAGTTGGCTTAACGGAAATGGTTCCCTGAATTTGGCTGCAATGTGAAACCGGTTTGATGCAACTTGGAACGAAGTTGAAAGCGTGAGAGAACTTCTTCGCTGCCAGTATAAAGGATGAGCAAGTCAATTTCCCTTGGTCTCTTGACCCAAGTGGAAGTTTTTAATTATGCAGCAGCTTTAATGGGATTCTTCTACTGTGGATTTTAATTATGAACGTTTGTATTTTAATGCTTATGTAACTGGTTTCATAACTGTCAACCACTTAGCATGAAATTGTATGTAAAGTTAATGTAAAGTTAATAACTATCATAAGGGTCACTGTAGCACATTCTTGTGAAGTGATACTAGGGTTTTTCAGAATGTCACAGGTGGGTCTTCTGTCTTTGCTGCCACAGCAGCAGAACACAATTGTCCTTACTGAATCTCTCCTACTTGAATTTTAGGTAAAGGTAAAGGGACCCCTGACCATTAGGTCCAATCATGACCGACTCATCTCGCTTTAGCTGGCCGAGGGAGCCAGCGTACAGCTTCCGGGTCATGTGGCCAGAATGACTAAGCCGCTTCTGGCGAACCAGAGCAGCACACGGAAACACCGTTTACCTTCCCGCCGGAGCGCTACCCATTTATCTACTTGCACTTTGACATGCTTTCAAACTGCTAGGTTGGCAGGAGCAGGGACCGAGCAACGGGAGCTCACCCCATCACGGGGATTCGAACCCCCGACCTTCTGATCGGCAAGTCCTAGGCTCTGTGGTTTAACTCACAGCGCCACCCGCGTCCCCTACTTGAATTTTAGTTAAGCATATTTTTGCATTTGCTCACAGAAATTTTGTGGCACAGTGGAAAGTGTGTCTGGCTGTTAATCAGGTGGTTGGTGGTTCGAGCCCCTCAAGGGATGGTTGTGGATAGGATTCCAAAGCCACTAGAATGCCTATATTACACAAATTCAATCATGTTTATATGATTTAGAACTACGCACAGCTGATGAAGCCCCTTGGGGCGAAACAGGGGAATATCCAGGAATCCTTGTCTTGTCTGCCTGTGCCAGCATCTACCAGTGCCAGTTTCTTATGTCTACCAACTTATCATCATCATTAGACACTTAGAAGACTATTCCATGGTACTCTCCATCAGACAGAAATATACAAGAGAAGATGAAGAAATTTAAAATTAATATACTACAGGACTGTCAAGGATATTGCCTCACTTTCTAACTGGATATATGAACAGAGTAGCCTATGCAAAAAGTACCTGTGAATTGGGTTGTATTCAAACCACGTCCAGTCACCACAAGACAACAAAATAGATAACTCTTGAGCAACTCATGCATACTTCCCACATTAGATGGAGACAACCAGTTTTAAGGCTGCATAAACCTCAGGAAAGCTTCACCCACACAGAGCAAATGGCAATCACCCAAAATGCTGCTGAGCAGTTACACACACACACACACACACACACACACACACACACACATAAATATATATGGAGACTGGTTGCGACAATTTTATTTTCTTAACAATTATTCCCATCACTTTCTTCATTGCCTGTCTTTCCTGATTATTTTTAATCAAGCTATTGACACACAAAAGTATGTGGACAAAATGGCTTAGCATGCACAACTGCTTGCTGATATCTATTTCTCCTCTTCGCTTTCAAGCAAGACAAGGTTACCAGTTGAAAGAGAGATGAGGGTCCATTGTTTACCATTTACTTCAACAGTGACCAGCCTGATGCTTGCACATATCTCTCACCAAGTCACTATTGCAACTGAACACTTGTAAAGAGGAAGTAAACCACTTTGGAAATGTGGTAAAATAAAATAAAAATCCTATCTGTGCCCATGGTGATGCTGCTATACAGATAAGAGTTTGGAACGGTGTTTTCATCCTGTTTCTCCACAGCTCAGTACTGCCATCGGATCTTCAGGTTCGAGGGCAGCTGCTGCGTGCTTAACTCATCAAACTTTGATATGTCTTTCACAGGCGTGCTGTAGAAAGCCAAGACATCTCTGGCACTCTTCATTTGGTGGAGTTGGGAATTAGGGACAGCACAGCCTAGATCTGTCGCCAGCTGTGCCAACAGAAGATATTTTAAACGACTATCTCCCAATGATGCCTCTTGCCAGTCCTTGGAGACCGAGGGTCCAAATATCTCTTTGATGCGAGACTCTAGGCGAGACTGGAGATCCTCAGGAGGGAGGTATTTTTTGCTTCGCGGTGGAGGACAAACCAGGACCGGCTCCTCTTTCACTGGCTCTGCTGCTGCTGGGTCTCCTCCCGTCTCCTTGCTGAAAGGAGGCAGAAGACCGCTTTTTAATAGTGTTAAATATTTATATCTTATCATCTACAAACAAGGGGTTTACATTAGAGCCTGAAATCCCTGCACACACTAGCCTTATTACAAATATGGGACTCTTCTCAACCTAAGAATGACCAACTGCATACCTCCGTATGAATGTGAACCCAGGACTCCCATGTCCAGTTCTTAGACTCTTTGTTACACTAAAACACCTGTTTAGGTAGGGACATCTTGCAGGACATCTTTGGGAGAAGAAAATGAGCTCTATGTGGGGCTACCTTTGAAGGTGACCCGGAAACTACAACTAATCCAGAATGTGGCAGCTAGACTGGGTGACTGGGAGCGGCCGCCGAGACCACATAACTCCGGTTATGTGACACATAAGACCTACATTGGCTCCCAGTACGTTTCCGAGCACAATTCAGTGTTGGTGCTGACCTTTAAAGCCCTAAGCAGCCTCGGTCCAGTATATTTGAAGGAGCGTTACCACCCCCATCGTTCTGCCCGGACACTGAGGCCCAGCGCCGAGGGCCTTCTGGCGGTTCCCTCACTGCGAGAAACCAAGTTACAGGGAACCAGGCAGAGGGCCTTCTTGGTAGTGGCGTCCTCCCTGTGGAACGCCCTCCCACCAGATGTCAAAGAGAACAACATCTACCAGACTTTTAGAAGACATCTGAAGGCAGCCCTGTTTAGGGAAGCTTTTAATGTCTGATGCATTACTGTATTTTAATATTTTGTTGGAAGCCGCCCAGAGTGGCTGGGGAGGCCTGGCCAGATGGGCGGGGTATAAATAAATTATTATTATTATTATTATTATTACTATTATTAAAGGCTAAGGAGTAAACCCTACACAAGTCCAGAGTGGAATCCCTAAGGTGGTAGGATGGCGCCTAGTAGATCTCCTTCCAGCAACTCCTGCAGCCAAGCTAGTGCCAAACGTATTGTTCTGCTTTCCTTTGGACCACATCACATCAGCCAAGAGGGGGGTCTTGTTGTTTGGGCAGCCCAGGACCCCCATACACACTGACCAGGCAGAGAGGCAGTGTCTCCATTGTCTCTTGAGGCAGACAGATGCCAATAATAGTTTAGGTAGGGGTTGATAGCGGACCCTCCACGTTTCCCTATTTGATCCCAGAATGGCCTGCTTTTCCTTAGGGCATCCCTATTTTCATTGGAGAAATGTTGGAGGATTTGGAGTAATGCAACCCCCAGAGCCAAGGAGATAAGTAACTATAAAACCTTTAGAAGACATCTGAAGGCAGCCCTGTATAGGGAAGTTTCCTAATATTTAATGTTTTATTATGTTTTTATATATGTTGGAAGCCGCCCAGAGTGACTGGGGCAACCCCGTCAGATGGGCTGAGTATAAATAAATAATAATAATAATAATAATTTATTATTTCCCCAGCCACTCTGGGCGGCTTCCAAAAGAATATTAAAATACATCAAACATTAAAAGCTTCCCTAAACAGGGCTGCCTTCAGATGTCTTCTAAAAGCCTGGTAGTTGTTGTTCTCTTTGACATCTGGTGGGAGGGTGTTCCACAGGGAAGGCGCCACTACCGAGAAGGCCCTCTGCCTGGTTCCCTGTAACTTGGCTTCTCGCAGTGAGGGAACTGCCAGAAAGCCCTCGGTGCTGGATCTCAGTGTCCGGGTAGAACGATGGAGGTGGAGACGCTCCTTCAGATATACTGGACCAAGGCCGTTTAGGGCTTTAAAGGTCAGCACCAACACTTTGAATTGTGCTCGGAAACGTACTGGGAGCTAATGTAGGTCTTTCAAGACTGGTGTTATGTGGTCTCTGCGGCCGCTCCCAGTCACCAGTCTAGCTGCCGCATTCTGGATTAGTTGTAGTTTCCGGGTCACCTTCAATAGAGCGCACTGCAGTAGTCCAAGCGAGAGATAACCAGAACATGCACCACTCTGGCGAGACAGTCCGCGGGCAGATAGGGTCTCAGCCTACGTACCAGATGGAGCTGGTAAACAGCTGCCCTGGACACAGATTGGACCTGTGCCTCCATGGACAGCTGTGAGTCCAAAATGACTCCCGGACTGCGCACCTGGTCCTTCAGGGGCACAGTTACCCCATTCAGGACCAGGGAATCCTCCACACCTGCCCGCCTCCTGTCCCCCAAAAACAGTACTTCTGTCTTATTAATAAAATAACAACCTTATTAACATTATGCAGCAGGAGGACGTTCCTATTGTTATCGGAGAAATGACGGGAGGGCATGCGATACGTTTCCTCCCCATGTGCAATCCCAAACAGCTCAAGCTTCCCATTATTAGCATTGCTTTTAAAAACCCCTTTTATGCCTTCGGGTTCACAAAGGCATGGAGACAAGAAATTGGGGGGGAAACCTGCCCATTGCGGCTGAGCCAAAATAAGTGAAACAGGCACCTAATATTGAAGGCAAGAAGCCTGAAAGCCAGTTAAAGGAAACCCCGAGTTAGAATCATAGAATTGTTTGGAATGGGATCCGAGGGTCATCTAGTCCAATCCCCTGCAATCCTGCCCACAGCCCCCCCGGGTGGGCTCGAAACCCCCATCCCTCCCGAGGGGAGCCTCGCGCGCCTCCTGCGCCAACTACCTCACCTCACGCCTCCCCACAGCGCCCTGCGTGGATTGAAGCCGACGACCCGCCTGACGACCCGCAAGGCACCCGCGGAAGCCGCCATTTCGGAACACGCTCGGAGAACACCGCCCTCCTGAGGGCAAATGAAGCAAAACGGAAGCTGGGAAGGGAGGATGAACTTCCCGGAGCCCGCTGCATCATGGGATGAGGAGGGTTTACTTTCCCTCCCGCCTCTCATTCGCGAGTCTCCGCCTCGCTGAGGCTTGTGGGATTTGTAGTTTAAGGCATGGAGGGAAGTGTCAAGTAGGGCTCGTGTGATTGGCTGGGCTGGCTCTGGTTGCCGCAGCAACCGGATAAACCGGTCTCCCCACCACCTGTAAAGTGAATAAAAATGAGAAATGCACGTTGCCCATCCTCAGCTATGGAGGGGATTTCTCCCATTCCACTCAGCGAAATGATTGATCTGATGCTGGGATTTGCCCATTTCAGCACTGCGCCTACTTTAAAAATAAAAATAATAAATTTGTTACCACCAAAATCAGTAGGGGGCTAGGGAACAGAGGCAGATCAGTCCCACTGAATTGGAGGTTAGCAAAATGGTGTGGTAGCTGGAATAGCTTAGTCGGTAGAGCCTAAGGCTTTTAATCTCAGGGTTTTGCGTTTGAGCCCCATGTTGGACAAAAGCTTCCTGCATTGCAGAGGTCTGGACTAGATGACCCTTATGATCCCTTCCAACACTATGATTCTATGAAAAGACAAGAATATTGGCTCAGGAAGAGCTAACTCCAAATCCCTCTGCAGCTCAACAGGTGGCCAGTCATTATATCTGAAAGGGCTGTTGTGAGAATAAGATTAAGAAGCCCCATGTAAAAAGGTAAAGGACCCCTGGACAGTTAAGTCCAGTCAAAGGCGACTGGGGTTGCGGCGCTCATTTTGCTTTCAGGCTGAGGGAGCCGGTGTTTGTCCACAGACAGCTTTCCAGGTCATGTGGCCAGCAGGACTAAACCGCTTCTGGCACAACGGGACACTGACAGAAAACCAGAGCACACGGAAACACCGTTTACCTTCCTGCCACAGCGGTACCTGTTTATCTAATTGCACTGGCATGCTTTCAAACTGCTACATTGGCAGAAGCTGGGACAGAGCAATGGGAATTCAACCCGTCGCAGGGATTCGAACCACCAACCTTCTGATCAGCACCCCAAGAGGCTCAATGGTTTAGACCACAGTGCCCCCTGTGTCCATGTAAGCCCCATGTAAGCTGTTCTGAGCTGGTTGGAAGAAAGAAATGTGGGGTGCAAATATTGTAAAGTGCTCTTACTCTTTTACCTGTTATCTTATATCTTGCTCCCTCTTTTATCTGTTAGGAAATTGCTGGCTCTTGATACTGATGATATGGCTGTTGCTGTCTAGGTGTCAAACCTTACATTTAGGGAAAGAGATGGCAGAAAAACGGGCAGAGGTGGTGGTTCTCCACTGATCCAAAAGCCCAAGGAAACCTCCTTCATTGAGTCATGTGCAGGACATGCCATGCTGGCCTCACTTTCACTTGGTTTCAAAAGCAGCACTGCCAAGTGCTTGGGGCTTGTGAAGACTGGCTCCCTAAAAAGAGCTCTCTTTTTCTAACTTCCACTCAAATATAGCAAGAGCCTGGAAGTCAATTGCATACCAGTTGCACAGTTAATAGCTGGGACTTCTGCAATAAGTGATGGGAAACATGCCCAAAAGTTTGGACTAATCCTTGCTTTGATGCGATGTCATTTAATTCCTCCACATGCAAATCAAGAGGGAATATTTGTAGCGATCACACAGGGTCCCTGGACGTTCCACTGTCTATTGATCCCTGTGCCACCACTTT
Organism: Podarcis pityusensis; assembly: GCF_964106645.2. Lineage (NCBI taxonomy): Eukaryota > Metazoa > Chordata > Lepidosauria > Squamata > Lacertidae > Podarcis > Podarcis pityusensis. The sequence goes on from NC_138042.1 coordinate 27,440,094, forward strand.
AGTTCCCGCTGCCACCACCCAGGCCCCACCTGGTACAATACTGAGTCCAGTCAGGGTTAAATTGGAACATAAACTTCTGTTTATTTATTGCAGTTTAACAAGCGTGTGGTTTCATAAACGGTATCAGTCAATTACAATCATGGGGTGCCTATCCAGACCTGTAACTTCCGCTACCTGCTCTCACTCACTAAACCACCTCTCAGATATTTACTTGTCTTCCTAGCTCCTAACTGTTCCTGACTCAGCATATTTCACTACACTAACTCAACCTACTCACAGACTCTATCCCAGTTCACTTCCACTCCAACCAACCTCCCAACAAACTCCTCCCTTCACCCACCCCAGAGCTGGTTTTATAGTCCCTCTGACTCCACCCCCTGGGTTCTGATTGGGTAACCTGTTTAACTATTTCACCTCCAGCACTCTCACATGTTAACGTCACAATGCTAATTAAGTAAATCAATCTAATTTGCCTGCAAACAAAGCAGGAATACTGCTCAATGTACAGATCACCCGGAAACACTCTAAAAAGGAATAGTTGACATGCCACGACAAAAATACCATGAGAGGGCAAATAAATGGAAATACACAGTTAAAGTTTATCAATTTTTATTTCTTTTAATCTTTTCACTTTGACAGGAAATTGATTCACAGTTTATACATCGAAGACATTATGGATTAAAGAGTGTGTTTCATGTTCTCTCTCTCTTGTCTGTTGTTCTGTCTGAGCTGGCAATGTTATCAGGGGTGGAGAAAAAAAAAAGGGCTGTATCCAGCTCCCCAGTTGGCTATGGGAGACATCTTTAAAAAAACAAAACAAAACCAGCTGTCCAAGGAGACAATTAAAGTCAGTGAAGGATGGATCCATAAAACCTGTCAAGTTATTTTGGAATGTGTAGATGCAGTGAAGTTATTTTAACTTTGTGCTGAAGGATTAGAAGTGTGCAGTGGGACCTTTTATTCCACTCCGTTTATTTGCCGCTTCTGATGGGGATGTAATGTGAGATGTTTTCCCTTTGGATCTCCTGCCAGCTGCAAAGAGGGGCAAGCTAGCTGCACCATTTTCTGAATTAGTATGTGTAACTGGCAGTGAAAAGTGACTGGGTGGCTGCTCCGCCGGTCTTCCCAGAGGTGGTGTATTGACCTCTGCAGGCTAAGCTATTTATCTGGAAATAAAAATAACAGCTGGTCAATTTTTTTTAATAAAAAACAGGGGAGAGACAACCAAACACCATAGCTATGTACACCCAAATTTTTTTCTAGAATCAATGGAGACTGAGTACTAGTCCATACACAATCTAAATCTATTACTTCTTTCTTTCTTTCTTTCTTTCTTTCTTTCTTTCTTTCTTTCTTTCTTTCTTTCTTTCTTTCTCTGCCCTTGAAAAGCACTTTGTGACAAACTGGGAATCAGGGCAATCTCACACATTATGCAGCAAGAAAACCCATGTTTGGGTGTGTGCTCTAAAGACAGTAGCAACCAGTCCCAATCCTTTTGGTGATACCTATATGATTTACCTGTTTTCTGTTAAATTTTTGCTGCACCCACATGTTGGCTTTTAAGCATTCACTTAAAAACTTAACTTTTATCAAGATGCCCAAGTACCACAGGCAAGGTGTACTAGGTTCTAATCAAGCACTCTGACCCAGTTCCCTCTAACGCTATTCTCCGTACTTCTCTGCACTGGTTCTTTTAATTATACTGTCTTAAAAGGCGAGAAAAAAACTACCTTATACCACGTCAAACCATGTAATTATCTAGACCAGGGGTTGTCAACCTGGTCCCTACTGCCCACTAGTGGCCATTTCAGGATTCTAGGTGGGCAGTAGGGGGTTCTACGGGACAAGCTGAATCCTCCTTCCATCGAGCACTGGTGGGCGGTAAGGAAATTTTACCATCCAGAAAGATGTATTAGTGGGCGGTAGATATAAAAAGGTTGACTACCCCTGATCTAGACCGGCTGGCAGCAGATCTTCAGGATTGGAACCTTTTCAATGCAAAGTTGGCTGCCTTCCACTGAGCTCAGGCTCTTTCCCCTCTTACCTTTGCACGTTTGCAGAAGGCCTCCTGGGCAGCCTTCTTGTTCTCAGGCTTCCCAGACCAGGCAGCCAGAGCCGATGCTTGCAAGGCCCGCCCGTAGGAGAAAGTCAGCTTCCAAGGTTTAGGCAGAGGGCAGAGATTGATGGCATTGAGGTTGACGGACGCCTCCTCCTCGCTTTGGCCCCCAGAAAGGAAGCAGATGCCTGCAGTTGGAATCAGAACGCAAGATTACCATAAAGACTGAAGACTTAATTTGCCAAGATGTTTTTGCCCAACATTAATCTAAATGAGTTAAAAACATAACAAGAAAGAAAGAGAGAGAGAGAGAGAGATAAGAAAAAAGAAATAGAAAAGAACTTTCAAGAGGAAATGGAAAAGAGACAGAGATTCTTCTGATTCTTCATTTTAACAATGACATTCCTCTGACTGAACGTGACTTGTAGGATAAACAGCCTCGGTCCTGTATACCTGAAGGAGCGTCTCCACCCCCATCGTTCAGATCAGACACTGAGGTCCAGCGCCAAGGGCCTTCTGGCGGTTCCCTCATTGCGAGAAGTGAGGTTACAGGGAACCAGACAGAGGGCCTTCTCAGTAGTGGCACCCGCCCTGTGGAATGCCCTCCCTTCAGATGTGAAGGAAATAAGCAGCTATCTTATCTTTAAAAGACATCTGAAGACAGCCCTGTTTAGGGAAGTTTCTAAAATTCTGAGCTGCCCAGAGTGGCTGGGGAAACTCAGCCAGATGGGCGGGGTATAAATTATTATTATTATTATTATTATTATTATTATTATTATTAAGTGGTGGCTTGCCTATGAGGCTGAGCTAATAAAACCCTTTGTCAATAGACAGAACATTTGTGTTATTCAATGTCAATTGATCCGTGCCATCCTTTTAAAGCCTATGGCTTCCCCCAAAGAATCCTGGGAACAGTAGCTTACCAAAGATTCCCAGCACCCTTAACAAACTACAGTTCTTAGGCGGAAGCCATGTGCTTTAAAAGTGTTTTCAGTGTACGCCATGGATGTGACAGATGCTATTCTACGGAGTCGCTTCCCATGTCTGGTCGATTGGCAGCCAGCAACGTGACCAAAAGCGTTTTTGCAAATCAAATGCAATGGACACACATCTGTAAATCAGGTAAAGAGCAGATCAGGGAGGCCTAGACACACCCTTAAAGAAAACCCTGACAGATCGCAAGGGCTGAAGAATGACCTGGAACAGCTGCTGGGACGGTGCGATGGAGAGCTGTCACTGTGGCCATGGCCACCTCTTCGGGGGTGTACTTCTTGGGACACGAATGCCCCGCAGTCACCATGTTGGGCTTCAGCAATGTTCCTTCCAGGTAGACATGGTGGTCGTTCAAGGCCTTGTACACAGCAGCCAGCACCTGGGACACGAGAAGAAGTTGGGGTGAAACATGTTTGAGTATACATGTGTAGGATTAGTCCCACTTTATTCAAATGGGTCCACTCCAAAGTATGTGTGCACAGGATTGCTACCTCTAAGCAGAGTTACTCCACAGCAGGCTTCCTCAACCTCAGCCCTCCAGATGTTTTGAGACTACAGTTCCCTCATCCCTAACCACTGTTCCTGCTAGCTAGGGATCATGGGAGTTGCAGGCCAAAAACATCTGGAGGGCCGAGGTTGGTGGTATCTGACACCTAGTAAACTAGCAAAGTTGTATAAAACAAACTCAAATAAATGTTGGAGGTGTAAGCGTGCAGAAGGAACAATGTTGCATATGTGGTGGGGGTGTAAGAAAATCAGAAACCTTTGGGATAGTATCTATGAAGAACTGAAAAGAAAATGTTTGGACAAACGTTTGTTAAAAAGCCGGAAGCATTTCTTTTGGGTTTACTAACTCCAGATATCCCAAGCGATAAAAGAAGGATATTTTTATATGCCACAACAGTGGCAAGAATGCTGCGAATCCTGCTGCGACCAGCTCCCCTCTCCCCTGGTCTCCCAGAACTAGAAGAGGTATGAAGAGGACACAGCAAAGACAGACAAGGCAATGGAGTCTCAGATCGCTTGGGAAGGACCTTAGGGAGGAGGAGCTGTGGGATGGCAGAGACCTTTGGTCCTCGCCACTGCCTCGTAGGGGCAAGATCTACTGGGATGAGTTGCTGCGCTCACTAGGCCTGGCCTCCGGAACCGGCTGTGTTTCCTTGAAGCTTCACTAATACAGTGTGACTTCTTGCCAACCTTCTCCTGACATTATCGTTGAGGTGCAGGAACATGGTGAGCTTCTGATGCCACCCTTACCTTTTCTGTCACGTACTGGCACCGTTGGAGGTCATGGTCTCCATCAGGCAGGATCTCAGGCTCCACGATGGGCACTAGTCCATGCTGAAGATTCAAGTGAAAATGTAATGGGCATCTAGATGAACTAGGTTCTAAGTTCATATCCATAGGGAAAGGTTCCCAAAAGCTGCCACACCCTCCCACCACCAAGCTGCCAGGAAAACACTGAGTTATTGAGAGGGTATACCTGTTGGCAGATACTGGCATAACGTGCCAGTGTATTAGCGTTCTCCTGGATGGCAAGAGTGGAGGGGGTCGTATCTGTAATTTTCAACACAGCACGCCACTTGCCAAAGTCAGCTCCATCCTTCTTATACTGGGCACAGCGCTCAGCAAGGCCATCCAAACCTGAAGGCAAAAAAGAGAAGAAAGATGGGTCCTTTTAGAAGATTTGCGGGTGGCGCTGTGGTCTAAACCACAGAGCCTAGGACTTGCCGATCAGAAGGTCGACGTTTTGAATCCCCGCAACGGGGTGAGCTCCCATTGTTCGGTCCCTGCTCCTGCCAACCTAGCAGTTCGAAAGCACGTCAAAGTGCAAGTAGATAAATAGGTACCACTCCGGTGGGAAGGTAAACGGCGTTTCCGTACGCTGCTCTGGTTCGCCAGAAGCGGCTTAGTCATGCTGGCCACATGACCCGGAAGCTGTACACCGGCTCCCTTGGCCTGTAAAGCAAGATGAGTGCCGCAACCCCAGAGTCGGCCACGACTGGACCTAATGGTCAGGGGTCCCTTTACCCTTTACTTTATCCCAAGGGTAGAAGGCTGCATTTTAAGTAGCGTGCATTTTAATCAGAATTTTAACTTCTCGTAATTTCCCCCCTGATGTTATGGTTTTATCATTTTGCAAGCCGCTTTGAGGGAGTTTCATTTTTACACAATCAAGCAGTGTCTACATTTTATGAAATATTATGATTATTATTTATGCCCCACCCATCTAGCTGGGTTTCCCTCGCCACTCTGGGCAGCTTCCAACAGAATTTTAAAAACACAATAAAACATCAAATATTTAAAACTTCCTAATGCAGGGCTGCCTTCAGATGTCTTTGGAAAGTTGTATAGTTACCGTACTTATCCTATTAATGCCAATAATAATAATAATAATAATAATAATAATAATAATTTATTATTTATACCCCACGCATCTGGCTGGGTTTCCCCAGCCTCTCTGGGCAGCTCCCAACAGAATATTAAACAGAATAAAACATGAAACATTAAAAACTTCCCTAAACAGGACTGCCTTCAGATGTCTTCTAAAAGCCAGATAGTTATTTATTTCCTTGACATCTGAAGGGAGGGCATTTCACATGGCTGGCACCACTACCAAGAAGGCCCTCTGCCTGGTTCCCTGTAACCTCACTTCCTGCAGGTAGGGAACCGCCAGAAGGCCTTTAGAGTTGGACCTCAGTGTCCGGGCTGAACGATGGGGATGGAGACGCTCCTTCAGGTATCCTGGGCCGACAGATGTGGTATCAACAGAATTTTTAACAAATTCTGTTTGGAACTGACGCACTCTCTCATATTTCAAGGTTCAGAGGGAATAAATATCTCACCTTGAATGGTGGTTTCTCCATTCGTTCCTGCCAATGGAGCTGTGCCTTTGTCCAGCTGTGGAAGTTTAACACAAGCATTAGCAAAACGTTCCCAGATTGACTGTACAGGGCCATTGCATCCAAGCTGTAGATTGGTTGATACATGCAATGCACTGGTATGTGCTTGATCAATGTCAGATACAGGAAACCTCTGGGGCTCCAGATGTTGCTAAACTACCACTACCACCATCGCTGGCCATTAGCCATGCTTGCCTGGGCAGGTGGAAGGTGTAGCTCAGGCATAGGCAAATTTGGCCCTCCATCTGTTTTGGGACTACAACTCCCATCATCCCTAGCTAACAGGACCAGTGGTCAGGGATGATGGGAGTTGTAGTCCCAAAACATATGGAGGGCCGAGTTTGCCTATGCCTGGTGTAGCTCAACAACGCCAGCAGGGACAAAGGTTCCCCACACCTGATTTATATGATCTATATCAGGCTTCCTCAACCTCGGCCCCCCAGATGTTTTGAGACTACAATCCCTGACCACTGGTCCTGCTAGCTAGGGATCATGGGAGTTGTAGGCCAAAAACATCTGGAGGGCTGAGGTTGAAGAAGCCTGACCTACATCACTGCATAACCTATGTTCTTCTGTCTAAATCGTACCAACAAATGACTATGAAGGTGTTAGCACCAAATACTCCTATATGTCACACTATCCCTGCTTTCATAGCCAGTGTGGCGTAATGGTTAAGAGTGTTGGACTAGGACCTGGGAGAGCTGGGTTCGAATCTCCGCTCAGCAATGAAGCTCACTGGCTAACCTTGGTTCCACCTCAGAGGGTTGTTGTGAGGAGCCGCAGATCCTTGGAAGTTAAAGGGGGTATATGAATATAAATAATAATAATAATAATAGTATATATTTTTAAAAAATAGAGCTACCGCAGGCCCTTGCTATAAAAACAGTAAGTCGCTTTTTACACCAGTGTAATGATAAAAAAAGAAAAAAGCCTTAAAGACTAATAACAGCAGTAAAACAAGACCTAAATTGTGCATACACACACACACATCCTAAATTGGCATAGCTCAGTTGGTAGATAGAAAAAAAAAAGATACCTATCTAGTTGGTAGTGCATGAGACTCTTCATCTCAGGGTCATGGATTTGGGCGAAAGATTCCTGCATTGCGGGGGGTTGGACTAGATGACCGTTGGGTCCCTTCTAACTGACATCTCTGTGACATCCTACCTATCCCACTTAAAAGAATGAGCACAACAAAGAGGCCACAGGCACAACTTGTTACCTTCCCAATTCAGTGCTGGGTGAATAGAAAGGTCTTGCCTGGTGCAAAGCAACAGATCGGGATGACTCCAGGCATGCTTTCCTGGGGAGAGCATTCTACAAGTGGCAGAGCCAACACCGAAAAGGCCCGTTCTCATGTCGCCGCTCGCTGAACCCAGAGAGGACACATGGAGACAGTTCTCAGATGACGGGACACAGTGTCCGGTTTGGTTCATGTAGGGAAAGGCGGCCCTCGAGGTGCAGAGACAGGAGAAATGGGAGGTGAAGAAGAAGAAGAAGAAGAGTTTGGATTTGATATCCCGCTTTATCACTACCCGAAGGAGTCTCAAAGAGGCTAACATTCTCCTTTTCCTTCCTCCCCCACAACAAATACTCTGTGAGGTGAGTGAGGCTGAGAGACTTCAGAGAAGTGTGACTGGCCCAAGGTCACCCAGCAGCTGCATGTGGAGGAGCGGGGAATCAAACCCGGTTCACCAGATTACAAGACTGCCACTCTTAACCACTACACCACACTGGCTCTCCAGTGTGAAGACACTGGTCGGACCTCTTGGCCTTCGTACAGTTAACTGTGGACAAGATATTCACCTTGATTCCAACCACGATGCCCTTGTCCTTGATGACATTTGGGAAGAGCTTGCCAGTGTTGTCCTTCTGATAGAGGGTCTCGTGGAAAAAAATGACACCCCCTATCTGCTGATTGATGGAGGCGTCGGAAGAGAAGAGGATGTCTCGGAAGGCCCGGCGGTTCTCTTCGGTGTTCTCCACTTTGATGCGCTGCAGCCGATTACCCATAGTACCTGTGAAAAGCCACCAAACAGCAAAGCAGGGTGGATAAAAATCAATTATTTCAAAAAATTAAAATAAAAAAATCAGATTTTTTAAAATTTAAATCGGATTTTTAAAATTTAAATCAGATTTTTAAAAATAAAATGCTTTTGGAGGAAAAAGCTTTCTAAAGATAGTTTTCTATTTAAGTTCCGTTATAGTCCAAAGGCTATTCTTCAGGAAATAAGGATTTGTTTTAAGTTTTTCATGTGTGCTAAAACTCGGTCTAAGTTTTTTTTTTATAAAAAAAAACCTTTTAACCTCATCAGTTAAAAAACATGGATACATATGTGTCAGGGAACTGCCATCGGAAGGGAGGGAAGTGAAAGGGCTCACACAGGTTGGGAGAGACTCAGCAGCTGAAGAGGGAACCAGTAGGGGGAGAGGAGCTGAGCTGAGGGAAAGGGAGCTGGAGGGATGGCTCAGAGACACTTCCAGCGAAAACAGTGGGGAGGTTTCAGGACCTCCTGTAGGGACACCCACTCCTCGCCGGAAACTGTCACGCAGAGAGTCCAGAAGACGTGTTTCCGTTAAGGAGCTTTTATGTTGGAAGCGATTCCGAAAGCAACCACTGTCGGAATCTGCCAGCGACTGACGGAGCCATGTTTAAGGGGCTCCGTTACAGACAGAGGTTTGCAAACTTGACCAAACTCTGAGGGACTAGGATTTTACACACAAGCAGCTCATCGTCCCATCACAGCATTCCGACAGTCTTCGTGAGCAGCTTGTGCAGGAGAAGGCATCATGAGCAACCCAGCCGGAACCGGAGAAGCAGGAGCTGGAGCGGGTCCAAGCCTGGAAGAAAGGTACCGGGTGTTGGAGGTCCAGCTAGCGCTGCAGACGGCGAGGCTTGAGGAGAGGAGGGCTCAGGATGCAGACAAAAAGGGGAAAGACACCCAGCTCGTCAGAAAGGTACCAGGATTGGTGCAGAAGTTTGGGGGGGAGCCCAAAGACTATCATGGCTTTCGGACAGAGATGCAATATGCCCTCAATCTGCAGTTTGATGAATTCCCTGACGAGGAATCACGAGTGGCTTTCGTGATTGGGCATCTTGAAAAGGGGGCGAGAGACTGGGTTAGACCCCTGATGGCAGCGAATAGTGACGTCCTAAAGGACACGATGAAGTTCTTTCGCGCCATGGATCTGATGTTTTCCAGCGATATTGAACAGGGAGTGGTCCGCAGACAGTTAATGGCTTGCAAACAGGGGAGCCGATCTGTCCGTGAGTACTGGACTGAGTTCACCATGTTGATCCATAAATTGGGGTGGGATCTATCGGCGGAACCCATTCAAATGCTCTTTGAAGAAGGGCTTTCTTCGGCTGTGAAAGACGAACTTTCCCGGGCGCCCAGGGCGGAGTCTATGGACCAGCTGACCAAATCAGCGCTGACCATAGGAGCGCGCCAGGAGGCGAGAGCATTGGAGAGGCGGGAAGGGAAGGGGGAACGTTGGAAGGAGTTCCGCATTCCAGACATTCCAGAGCCAACTTTCCCGCCGGCAGAGCCGATGGAAATCGGAACAGCGCGCGCGCGCGCAGTTTCAAAGCCCAGTGAGGGGGGAAAGAAGGAGGGAAAAGGCGCCCGGAAATGCTATCTCTGCCAACAGCCAGGTCACTTTGCCAGAGTCTGCCCCCAGAGGAAGGAATGGCAAGGGATGGTAGGAGCTGTGGAGGGAAGAGAGGAAGAAATACCGAAGCAAGTAAAAGCCAACGCCTGGCTGCCACCGTCGGGGCACAGCAGCCAGGCCAAAGAGCAGTGAAAGTGCCCACGCCAGAACCTCCTAAACCCGCCCTAGTGATAGAAGTGGCGCTAGAGCTGCCAAACGGACACCCTCTAAAGATAAAGGCGCTGTTGGACTCAGGCAGCTCCTGCAATTTCATGAGCAAAGAGTTTGCAGCTGAACACCAGATACAGACGATCCCTTTAAGCAACCCCCTGCAGGTGACCACGATCGATGGCAGGGAGCTGTTGGGAGGAGAAGTCAGCTTGCAGACCGTCCCAATGATAATGAAGGTGGCAAGGCACACCGAACTGATAGCGTTTAATGTGGCCACCTTGGGAGGAGCTCCCATTATATTGGGGATGAGCTGGCTAGCGTTACATGATCCGCTGGTGGGCTGGCATCAGAGAGTGGTTTCTTTTGGTTCAGCACATTGCTTAGAACACTGCAAAGAGGGAAAGGGTTTGGCAGGGGCCCAAGCCACCCTAGCAGGGACTGAAGTAACGGAGAACGTGAAGGTACCACGACAATACGCAGATCTCCGCGACGTCTTCAGCGAAAGGGAAGCTGACCAACTACCCCCGCATAGACCCTTTGACTGTCAAATCAATTTACTCCCTGGGGCACAGCTCCCTGTAGGCAAGCTGTACGCCATGTCAGACAGAGAGATGCAGGAGCTAAGAGAGTTCATTGACAAGAACCTGAAGAGAGGGTTCATCAGAGAGTCCAGGGCGGTGGGGGGCAGCCCAGTGTTTTTTGTGGATAAAAAAAACACGAACAAGCCGAGGCTTGTGTGTGACTTCAGGGCCTTAAATGCAGTGTCAGAACCAGTGGCTTTCCCTATGCCCAGGATTGACGACATTTTGACAAGGGTCAGGAAGGGAAAGATTTTTACTAAACTGGACCTAAGGGGGGCGTACAACCTGATACGAATAAGGAAGGGGGATGAATGGAAAACCACCATGTTCACCCCTTTGGGGGCATTTGAATATTTAGTTATGCCCTTCGGCCTACAAGGAGGCTCCGCGTGCTTTCAATCGTTTATGAACCATGTCCTGGGGCCTTTGCTTTACAAGAATTGTGTGGCCTTCTTAGACGACGTGTTGGTGTATTCTGAGAATGAGGAGCAGCATGTGAGAGACGTCAGAGAAGTGTTGAGCAGGCTGCAAGCCAACCAGCTGTGGGTGAAACTGGAGAAGTGTCAGTTTCATACCAAGGAGGTGGAATTCCTGGGGTATCGCCTGTCAGACAAGGGATTGGCCATGGATCCCGGCAAGGTCCAGGCGGTGCTGGAATGGAAAACACCCAAAACAAGGAAGGATGTGCAGAGGTTCCTAGGATTTGGGAACTTCTATCGTAAGTTCATCCGAAACTTTGCCCACCTGACGGCGCCCATTACGGACTGTCTCAGCAGTAAGAAGAAGTTCGTTTGGACTGAGGAGGCGGAGCGAGCATTTGAGGAACTAAAAAGGGCCTTCGCCTCGGAACAACAACTCCTGCATGTGGATTTACAAAAACCGATGAGAGTGGAAACTGACGCATCAGACAGAGCGATTGGGGCGGTGCTTCTGCAGCCAGGGAAGGAGGAGTCAGAGTGGAGACCGTGTGCCTTTTTTTCGCGAAAGCTGAACAAATCCGAGAGGAACTACACGGTGTATGACCGAGAACTACTAGCCATTCATGAGGCGTTCCGGAGATGGAGGCACCTGCTAATTGGCGCACAACATAAGGTGCAAGTGTGCACTGACCACAAGAACCTAGAGTATTGGAGGACGGCACGAGTGCTCAACCAACGGCAAGTGAGATGGGCCCAGGAGTTCTCCAAATTTAACTTTGAGATTTGTTACGTGCCAGGCCCAGAGAACATTAGGGCGGACGCTCTCTCACGCAAACCTGAATATTTGGAGGGGGAGGGAGCACCCGAAGAGAGACATGTCATTCCAGAGGACCGCTGGGTGTGTGGGGCGGCATTGGTGGGACAAAGAGAACTGGTAGAGGAAACAGAGAATGATGAATACGCCCAGAATAAGCTCAGAGGTCTTAGGGGTGAGGGAGAGGAACCAGGGGGTTTCGAGGAAAGAAATGGAGCTTTGTATTACAAAGGGGCACTGTATATCCCTGAAGGAGACTTAAGGGGGAGGGTACTCAAGCAGTTGCACGACAGCCCCACGGCGGGGCATTTTGGACAACACAAAACCATGTGGTTGGTCACCAGGGAATTTTGGTGGCCTAAGGTGAGGGAAGATGTACGGGAGTATGTAAGAGGGTGTGAGCAATGCCAGCGAGCCAAAGGGGAGAGGCGGGCACCGGCGGGGCTATTAGAACCCTTACCAACCCCAGAACGACCTTGGGAGGCAGTGTCGATAGATTTTATGACTGATCTGCCGAAGTCCAAGGGGAAAACAGCCATCATGGTGGTGGTAGACCTACTAACAAAGATGTGCCACTTTGTAGCCTGCTCGCATGCAGTCACGGCGGAAGAGACAGCGAAGTTATTTGTAGAACACATTTTTAGGTTGCACGGGGTGCCATTGAGGGTGGTCTCAGACCGAGGGAAACAATTTACTTCCAGGTTCTGGAGGAAGCTCATGAGCTTACTGCAGGTGGAGGTCAACTTTTCGACTGCCCGGCACCCTGAAACCAACGGGCAGGCGGAAAGAGCAAACGGGGTCCTCCAGCAATACCTGAGGTGTTATGTCAATGACAGAGAGAATGACTGGGTAGAAAAGTTGGCGCTGGCGGAATTTGCCTACAACAATGCCGAGAATGTGTCCACAGGGATGAGCCCCTTCTTGGCTAATTATGGGTGTCATCCCAGGGCTTTCCCAGGGGGAGAAGGGGAGAGATGGGGTGTCCCGGCAGCCGAGCATTTTGTAGAAGAAATGGAAGCAATCCATCGTCAGCTCCAACTCAACTTAGAAAGGGCGAAGGAAGAATACAAGAGGCAGGCAGACAAGAACCGAAGGGAAGGTGAAACCATAAGGGTGGGAGATAGGGTGTGGCTGTCAACCCAAGGGTTGCCGTTCAAAGGAGGTTGTAAGAAATTAAGACCCAGGAGATTGGGTCCCTTTGAGGTCATTCAACAGGTCAACCCAGTGGCTTTCAGGCTCCGGTTACCCAACCACATGAAACTGCACCCAGTATTTCACAGGTCGTTACTGTCACCGTATGAGGGGGGACGAGAAGGGATGGCCACTCGGGGACCGGTCATAGAAGAAAGGGAATGCAGCAGCCATGTGGCAGAAATCCTCGACGCCAGGTGGAAGGGGGATCAGGTGGAGTATTTGGTAGCGTGGGAAGGAGAACCGGAGTCAGAAAACACTTGGGTAATGGCAGAAGATATCAATGACGAGGTATTGATAGAAACGTTCCATCAAAGGTTCCCAAGGAAACCTCAGCCTGTGGAGAGGTTCCGGAGGGAATACTTTGGGACCACCGATGAGGAGGAGGAGTTGGAAGGATTCTCGGAATCGGAAGGGGAAGGGGAGATGGACTCTGAGGAGGAGGAGTACTTCGAGACCAGGAACCGCAACAGGTGGAGAGAAGTGTTCGGGACATCGGAAGATGAAGGAAGTTCATTCCGGGGTTTTGCCTCCTCACCGCCCGTAGAGGAGGGGGCGAGAGGGGATGAAGGGGGCCCTGGAGGGGAGGTGGATGTCAGGGAACTGCCATCGGAAGGGAGGGAAGTGAAAGGGCTCACACAGGTTGGGAGAGACTCAGCAGCTGAAGAGGGAACCAGTAGGGGGAGAGGAGCTGAGCTGAGGGAAAGGGAGCTGGAGGGATGGCTCAGAGACACTTCCAGCGAAAACAGTGGGGAGGTTTCAGGACCTCCTGTAGGGACACCCACTCCTCGCCGGAAACTGTCACGCAGAGAGTCCAGAAGACGTGTTTCCGTTAAGGAGCTTTTATGTTGGAAGCGATTCCGAAAGCAACCACTGTCGGAATCTGCCAGCGACTGACGGAGCCATGTTTAAGGGGCTCCGTTACAGACAGAGGTTTGCAAACTTGACCAAACTCTGAGGGACTAGGATTTTACACACAAGCAGCTCATCGTCCCATCACAATATGCTATAATGTTATTGCTCTTGTTAAATAAATTGTTCATATGTTATTAAGGAAATGATTATTTTTCTCCTTCCAACAAAGTACAGCAAAAAAAGTTGTCCAAATATAAACAGTTAACTTATTAAACCACACAATAATTTCATAATTATCTGTCTATGTGTTTCTAATAGTATAACCAAATATGTAATTTTTAATATAACTGTAAAACTACTCTGAAAATTTATTATTCCAAAAACGAAACCTTCTCCTGGTTGTAAATTTTAAGATTATACCAGCAAGAATGAGTCTGCAAATAAGAAAGAAAGAAAGAAAGAAAGGAAGGAAGGAAGGAAGGAAGGAAGGAAGGAAGGAAGGAAGGAAGACTTACTGACTAGTGATTTAAAACAAGTCTTACTGACTAGTCATTTAAAAACTCACCAACAGATTCATCTGCGGCCAGGATTCCTTTGCCTGTGGCCACGATCCTCTGAGCTGTGTCTGAGAGGGCTTTCTTCTGTTCCGGAGATAGGGCTGGAAACTGATGGGTCATGATGGCTGAAAACAAACCATAATCCCAGGTTAGAAAACAGTCCAAGCCAATGTTTTTAACCATTTGATGTTTTGTTTTGCATTCTGGATGCCACACAAGATAGGACCAGACGATGCTATGTTTTAAATAGCAGAACAATAAGAGGGCATTTTACCGGTATATCAAAAGGTGGAACTGATGTCCAGGGGGAATTTCTGAAAGGTGGCGCTTTCGTGTTTTTTGTATAAAAGAGCTCAACAATTTTGGGGTCTTCCTAAAAAGAACTCGGCAATTTTTGGGTGTCCTGGCTTTTACTTTTTGAAATATGGCAGCCCAAACATATAGCCAGTATATATATATATATATATATATATATATATATATATATATATATATATATATATTCTTTTTTCCACATAGAAAGTTACATTTGTTACACAGCAGTTATATTCCAATTCAAGAAAAGACAATTGCGCAACAAATATAATTGCATTTTAAGGTTCTGTCTTATCTGATTCCATCCTCTCTAACATATAGCTAGTTTAATAAAACAAAGCAAAGCAAAATACAAGTTGTTGTTTTTTGTTTTTAAGTCCACCTAGCCAAAATGTAAAATGCTGCTTCTGTTGAAGTCCGTTTTAGGTTGTGCTGGGATCCAGATAGTGCATTTTTTTCCCACCAACAACTATTACTACCATTTTGCAACTTTTTTCTGGTGCTACCTTCCTCCTCCTCCTCTTCTTCTTCAGCCAAAACCAGCCTCCAAGGATGTAAGTTTCATCAGAGCAAGGATGGGGAGTCTGTGGCCTTCCAGATGCTGCCATCTTCCAGCTCCCATCGGTCCCAACTAGCATGAATTAGATTTGCTCATCCCTAGCTACAGGAGAAAAGGGACGCTGGTGGTGCTGTGGGTTAAACCACAGAGCCTAGGGCTTGCCGATCACAAGGGCAGTGGTTCAAATCCCCGTGACGGGGTGAGCTCCCGTTGCTCGGTCCCTGCTCCTGCCAACCTAGCAGTTCGAAAGCACAAAGTGCAAGTAGATAAATAGGTACCACTCCGACGGGAAGGTAAACGGCATTTCCGTGCACTGCTCTGGTTCGCCAGAAGCGGCTTAGTCATGCTGGCCACATGACCCGGAAGCTGTACGCCGGCTCCCTCAGCCAATAAAGCGAGATGAGCGCCGCAACCCCAGAGTCGTCCGGAACTGGACCTAACGGTCAGGGGTCGATGGCGACGGAGGTAGCAGCCTAATTAGAGCCTCCGATTTCAACTAAGCGTTTTTATTAGTTTTAGCCTCTTCAAGACCCCAAAACTGCACCTTAAGGACCTTAAAGACTGTTGGCTGTCTGTCCTGTCACCTCGTTTTAATTAGTTTATTGTTTTATCGTCGCACTGTTTACTGATACTGCTACACTGACTTACAACCTTGGAGCTCCCGGACGACGGATTGGCTTGAAATACAACCAAAGAAGCAGAGGAAACCGCTGAACTCCATTGAGCCTAACCTCGATAAGATAAGTCCAAGAACTCCCCCATGAATACCCTCCCGCCCCAAGTTAAGGCTTAAAGAGGGAAAGGTAGGGAGGCTCCCTGATCCAACAGCCTGGACACCGGTTTTCCAAACTTTACCTCTACCTTTATTTCTACAATAAAGTGCCCAATAAGGGAAGCTTTCAACCTAGAGAATGGTGTTTACAAGACAGAGCTATAAAGAGCTGGGAATTCCCCTCATCAAAGCGGCTGAACCCTCTACAAGAGGAAGGCAGGTGAAAATCTCACAATATTTTAAACCCAAAACAGACAAAATAAATAATGCTGACAAACGACACCCCCACGAATGGTCCATAGACCGTACCAGGTACGGGGAGCTAATGGAAACCTTTAGCTACAGGAGACATGTAGTTTTGTGCTCAGGGAGGCCACAGGTTGAGCAGAACACCAAGTTGTGCACCTTTAACTGCAGTCTCAGCAAACTTATCTGCGTAGATTAGAATGTTTGTTTCTAGGTAACTATTTGATCTTCCACGCAGCAAAGGCTTTGCCCTAATGCTAACAAGCCCCCTTCTTTCGCCTGGCCTGTTTTGCTACTGTTTGCTAATGTACAGCTTTTCACTCTTTCCCGGGTATTACTCATGTGGACCTGAAAGGTTTTCAGGTTTATAGGAAGAGGAGGAATATCTGGGTTTCACGTGGATATGTTAGGCCTAACTGTAATGCAAGATGCTTTGAGTCTAAACTGCTATCTTGTGGACAACACCTGAAACTGCAGAAAGGGGTTTGCAAGTCAAGGTAGAGTTGCATCATTTAGCCGCTGCAACACACAGGGGCACAGCAATCCCTAAAACCTTGCCTGTTCACTGTTCTGTTCTGTTCTGCTTTGCTTGCTTGCTTGGTCAACCTCCACCTTTTAGAAACTTTAAAGGAAGTTTCTGTACGTGATGTGGAGGGAAAGCGGGGAGCAGGTGAGGCTCGTCAACCTGGAAAGGTAGCCCATCTAGGAAATGGAAAACTCTGACCCTAAACCTCCACTGCCTTGTCGGATACCTTCAGGGCCGTCTTAAATATATCCGGCGCTGTGGTGCACAGCTCCCTCTGGCACACACACACACACCCCGTTCTCCAGAGTTGTCAACCTTTTTTTAGGGAGGATGGCGCTGCTGGCGGGGCTGGAGGAGGCGGGCAGTGGCTGGAGGGTGGCTCCTCCAGCGGGGAAGAGGCGGGGGCTGGATGTGGCACCTCCCAGCTCAGCTGGCCATTTTCTGCCACGGTGGCCATGGCAGACGGAGGCTCCGGGTGCAGCGCTGCTTCGGCACGGCATGGCAGAGGCAGGCGAGGGCGGCAAGCTGATGCCGGGAGGCACCGCATCCAGCCTCCGCCTCTTCCCTGGTGCCCTTCAGAACTTGGTGCCCTGGCACCCTGCACCACTAACCTCTATGGGTAAGATGCCCCTGGATACCTTCGGGAGTAAACCCTACAGAAATCCAGAGTGGAGTCCCTAAGACAGTAGGATAGTCCATGCTTTTTTTCTGGGGGGATGCAGGGGTACGCATACCCCTAAACATTTTGTGAATCTAAGTTTTGCCTGATTGAGGGGCAGTATTTCAATATGAGTAGGAAAATGAGAGTACCCCTAAACATTTTTTAAAGAAAAAAAAGCACTGAGGATAGTGCATTGTACCCCTCCGTCCAGCAACTCCTGCAGTCAAGCTGGCGTCAGATATATTGCTCTGCTTTCCTTTGGACCCCGTCAGTGAGTCCAAGAAGGGGTCTTGTCATCTGGGCAGCCCAGGACCTCCATACACACTGCCTGGGCTTACATCACAGGGAGCTCAGTTCCTTGCCAGTAACACCTAAGACAGTGGTGGTGAACCTATGGCACACTATCACCCCAGCAGGACTGTAGCTTCCAAGTAGTTTGAGAACTAAGCTCTTTGAAAATGGAGGTACCACTCTATTCCCCCCCCCTAATTTGAACTGCATTTCTTTTCCCCAATTTGAACTGTATTTATTTATCTCCCCCCGCCCCCCACCAGTGGTGATTTTCCTGAGTCAAAATGAGTGTAGCCCTAAACATTTTTTAAGAAAAAAACCCACTGAGTTATACCATAAAATTATATATCAATGGAAAGATAATTTAATGAAGAATGTAACACAATAACTTTTATGAAGGATTATTTATTACAACAGCAGTCATAAAGAAGAAACGTGAAACACACAGGAAAAAAATGAGATCTACAGGTTAAATTGCCGTGTTGGCACTTTGCGATAAATCAGTGGGTTTTGGGTTGCATTTTTGGCTCTTAGTCTCTAAAAGGTTCGCTATCACTGACCTAAGACCTGCTACTCTTCACAGTTCCTTTGGGCTTTCAAGGTAATTAATCTTTAGAGTCATGAGGACTTGGATTCCACACACACACCCCCAAATGAAGATGGAGACCCAGTTGAGAATAAGCAAGGATCACGGTGCTTTTCCCCCCCAGGAGTCAGCCCATCTAACAAAGCGAGTCACCCTGGTTATTTCTAAGATTGTCATTCACAACACAACAGGTTTTTGCTTCAGTTGTTCATTTCCCAAATGGCTTTTTTTCTCCATTAGGGGTCAGGTCTCATATATAACTGCTGATGATTATGTCTGCTTTAAAATCAATAATGTTTCCCCAAACACAAAAAGTTCAATACTAGAAAAGGCAGCGTCGTTTCACGGGACGTCCCGAATTTAGAGACGTCAGAGGCATTTTAAGCAAACAAGGCTGTTTGCCTCATTCAAGTCCCTGGCAAAGGTACAACAGGACATTGACATGAATTGTCAATAGTGCTGGAATTTGGCCATTCCCCAGGCCCCTGCTTAGGGAAGCAGAAAAAAAACACAGTAGATCAAAATATCTACTAATATCAGCACAAAGGTTGCCTTCTGTTAATGTTGCAACTGACCGGGGACCAAAGTACAGGAGTTTGAGGGAATAAGAAAGGGGAGATTTCAAAATTCTTGGCACATCCTCATTTTTCAGGTCACCTTAAAAGGAGGTGGTGCTGTGGCAGTTTGCGTGGACATACAGTTCTGCAATCTCTCCCAGGATTTTCTAACCCAAACCCTTGCACATAACTGCTAAAACTGCCATCTTTCCCTTAAAAAACAACAACCGGCAAACCACCTTAAGATTTCAGCTACATGCACAGCACACACACTTAAAAAGTCCTAAGAACTGTAGTTTGTTAAAGGTGCTGGAAATTGTAGTTCTGTGAGAGTGCAAACTACAGTTCTTAAGATTTTTGCAGGGGGCTGGGGGGGGGGATTCCTGGCTAAGTCACACAACTTGACCTCCAAATTTGGGAGTCTGAGAGGATCAAGCGCAGTATCTGACCTTGCTTAATTTCTGGACATCCCTCATAATTAGGGATTCCTTAAATGTGGGTTTTGTTTAAGGGTGCAATCACAGCATACATTCAAAGCACAAATAGCTGACCTATGGACCTCTTTTTAAGCTTCACATGCTTATTCTGTATCAGCAGAAGAAAGAGTTTTCCTATTGAGTTGTGGACTTTCCTTCCTTGGAGGTTTTTAAGCAGAGGTTGGATGGCCATCAGTCATGGATGCTTTAGCTGAGATTCCTGCAGGGGGTTGGACTAAATGACCCTCAGGGTCCCTTCCAACTCTACAATTCTGTGATCCCATATTCTAGGTGACCTGGGTGTCCCATCTTTAAGACCCCCTTCATCCCTCCAGTGTAAATTTGTTCTGGATAAACCCTGTAGCAAGAGGTAGAATTGTATGACCTTTGCTACTGTATTTACTTTTCCTAAAGGCTTACATTACTTGCTGCCACTCCCACAGCTAGAACGATGCATGTGGTTGAGTTATATGGTGGAAATATGAAGGCAAAAATGAAGAATGATCTCACACATAACACTGAGCTTTCAAAGCTAGTTTGTTGACATTTAAAGGCATTATGTAGGGTATAAAAGGATGATCATGGGCAGAACGGCTGCATCCTTTCCCGATATTTCTGCAGCGAATGCAGCCATGTGATTCACTGCTCAATTGTGCTGCCTGATCCCATGTGCCGCATTCTGAAGCTGACCCTGGGATTGTTTCTGGTCCAATTCTTGAGGTGCAATGGATATTCAAATGGTGGCCTTTGCACCACAGCTGGAAAACTGAAAGCTTCTTCCTAGCAGCCTCCACCATGGCATAATTGCTGCATTTTAAAAGAACTGCTGCTGTAGTATGCACAAATTGTGTTACCTGGAACCCCACCTCTGCAGCTTGAAGTGGTGCAGTCCAGGGAATGCTTACCACTTCTTTTTTGCCAAATCCTTTTTTGCCTCTCTCTCTCTCTCTCTCTCTCTCTCTCTCTCACACACACACACACACACACACACTTTCACTTCCTTTACTGCTCCTGTGTCCTTTGTGAATACATTCACAGATCTCGGGAAATGTGTATAAATTCAAACTCCAGGGGCATCCTTCATACCCTCCAACATTTCCCTGATGAAAATAGGGATGTTGTATATAATAATAATAATAATAATAATAATAATAATAATAATTATGCCCCTGACTCAGTTGTCCCAGCCACTCTGGGCGGCTTCCAACATATATAAAAACATGAGGAGGTCATGGAAATAAGTGAATGAAAGATTGAAACTATTTGATGTGTTTTAAATTGTTTTTGTTTTGTTTTCTTAGTTTAAATTGTTTTTGTTAGTTTAGTGTTAGGTATTGTTTTTGTACTGTATTGTATTGTTTATTTTCTTTTTCTATGTAATGTCTAACTTGTTGGAAAGTAATAAATATTATTTAAAAAAAAACCACAACATATATAAAAACATAATAAAACATTTGAAAACTTCCCTATACAGAGCTGCCTTCAGATGTATAGTTACTTATCTCCTTGGCTCGGGGGTCGCATGACTGCATACCCTCCAACATTTCTCCAATGTAAACATGGATATCTTAAGGCAAAGCAGGACATTCTGGGGTGGAATCAGAAAGTGGGATGGCTTCAGTAAATCTGGGACTGTCCCTGGAAAACGGGGACACTTGGGAAGGTCCGCATCCTTTCAGTTTTCACTGGGGGAGGGGTGTGAGGGGAAGATTTTTGCAAACAATAAAATAAAACTCACACCGCTGTTCTTTTGAAGCTTTTCTTGCAGAGGTGTTTTTTTTCTTTTGCTGTATTGCATAACTCTAGTGTACGCCAAGCAAGTTATCGACACCGTTTCAAAAAGCACCTTTGCCATGCTTAGCTAGTGGGCAGGCAGGCAATGGGGAATCTGAAGTTGTTGTACTCCGGGCCCCATCAGCCCCAGCCAGCATGGCCAATGCTCAAGGATGATGGGAGTTGTAGTCTAGCAGTATTGGGTGGTCACAGATTCCCCCATCTTAGTGCGCACCCTGGAAATGATATCTTTCAGCTTCTGCCTTCTGGAAGAAGGTACAGTGTTATAAAGACTAGGACTAGCCATCTGAGATACAGTTTCTATCCAAAGGCGATTTTGGTTTTAAATGCAGTGTAAGGTAGTCCCTATGGGAGTATATTGTATTTAATACAGAGTTTTTAGGGGGCTAACCAGGCTGGGAGAGCTGGCTTGTTGGTTTTGAATGTCTGGTGTAGATTTTTTCAATTTCGTTGTTCTGTATGGGACAATGACAATGAAGATTATCGTATCGTATCTACATTTGACTTGGCTGTGGTAAGGTCTTCTGCATGGATGGAGAGTCGCCAACAATTATGAAGGGGAGTCTGGGCAGCACCTTTGGTTTCTGCAACAATCCTGGAGTGAATTTGGGTGACAACACGCCTCCTTTTTGCGGGACATGAAGATACTTACGAAAGCAGAAGGTTCCAGGCACTGAGTGTGGATCAAAGCAGAAAGGAAAGGTGGGTGTGTTTGGGACTTAGCAGCAATCCCAGTTGCCTAAGGCAGCAACGCATGTTGTTTGCAACTGATGAAATGAGCTTGCAAGCATTTGGTTCTCGCTGGCAGGGCCCCAGATTGTAAAAGAAGCTTTCTGCACTCACTGATCAAGATAACAAGCTGGAAATGTTGAAATTTGCACAAAGGGGGGTTGAAAGCGAGGAAGGTACTGCCAGAGCCTAGTCCCACCTCCTTGACATCCTTTAAGCCGTGAAACCTCTATTTTTGTGCAAAATTTGTGCCTTGGGGAAGAAGGGTTCCTATGAATGGTAGAGATACCCTCGGCAGACGTCTTACATGTGGACAGACCACTTTGCTCATACGAAGCATGACCCGAACTCTAGTCAGGAGAAATTCACCCCCAGTTATTATAACAGTTCCTCCTAATACCATGTCACTCATTCTGTACTGCACACAATTGTTGCCTATGGTAGAAAGCCCTTGCATGGAATGATTATTACTATTGTCATTTTAAAAGTCAACATCAAGGCTGCACGAAACCTTCTGAAAGAAATATTCACTGGTTAAAAAGCAACAGCTGGACAACTTGCAACGAAAGCGACACACTTTCTTTGTGTTGCTTCTAGCAACAAAATGCAACAAAATGCTCAAGGGTTTTCTGTTATAAGGTAGAGAGAGGAAACATAAGCATACAATTATCCAGTAATAAAAACCAAGCTTCTCTCATGCACACACACACACACACACACACACACACACACACACATCACTCTCTACCTCGCTCTTTCATAAACTTTTCAGAACATGTATAACATTCATTCGCACGCACCGTTTGGATGGTTGTCTCTGCCTCTGCCAGAAATTCCTGTTGGTGAGGTGGCTGCAGCCAAACAGGTCAAACTCTGCAACTCTGCAACAATTTATACCTTCCTATGTCAGTTACTAGTTAACTTTTCTCCTAGTTTATTTTTCCTCCCCCTTCTCTTCCTCTTCTTCAAGCTGGTTGGAGAGGTGCAAATGCTCAGCAGCTCTGATTGGCTACTGAACGGTGACAGAGCTCAGCCAATAAAATGTGCCCCCCCTTTCATGTGCAAACAGAGCCTTCCTACCTATAGGATGTAACATACAGGCATTAGCAGGCAGGAGATAGCTGAGTTTTCACAAGGAGGCTGACAGCACTATCATGACTAAAAAGCCAACCCCCCTGAATTCAAGCATGCATATTCCTAACTGCAGCCTTTTAAAATTCTGCTCCTAGGTACATGTTTGTATACAGGTCATTTCAAAAGGCTCTTCCATTTATGCATTAGCATGAAACTTCTCTGTAGAAGGTTGCGTAGGGTTGCTATTTTGACAAGCCTTGGTGGGATTTTTTCCCTCTGTGGACAGATGGCCAGAATGAAAAGAGGCAAAGGAATGATGCATTTCCAGTGAAGCTGTTTTTAATTTTTGCAACAAACCCAGGTAATGTCATAGGCCACATGCACACTATAGATTTAAAGCCCCGTGATACCAATTTAAAGAGTCATAAAGGTAAAGGGACCCCTGACCATTAGGTCCAGTTGTGGACGACTCTGGGGTTGTGGCACTCATCTCGCTTTATTGGCTGAGGGAGCTGGTGTACAGCTTCTGGGTCATGTGGCCAGCATGATGAAGCCGCTTCTGGTGAACCAGAGCAGCGCACGGAAACGCCGTTTACCTTCCCACCAGAGCGGTATCTATTTATCTACTTGCACTTTGACGTGCTTTCGAACTGCTAGGTTGGCAGGAGCAGGGACCAAGCAACGGGGGCTCACCCCGTCGCGGGGATTTGAACCACCGACCTTCTGATCAGCAAGTCCTAGGCTCTGTGGTTTAACCCACAGCGCCACCCACATCCCATTTAAAGAGTCATGGCTTCCCCTAAAGAATTCTGGGAGTTGTGGCTTTTAAATGTGCTGAGAATTGCTAGGAGACCCCTGTTCCTCACACAGAACTACAACTACCTGAATGGTTTTACAGTCAATTCCTCTTCCCAGAGAACATTGTTTTAAACTTCCAAAGAGTAGTTTTGCTTAAACAACAACAACAACAACAACAGTAATTTATTTATACCCCGCCCATCTGGCTGGGTTTCCGCAGCCACTCAGGGCAGCTCCCAACAGATTAAAAACAGAATAAAACATCAAACTTTAAAAACTTCCCTAAACAGGGATGCCTGTTGGTTTCCTTGTTTATTTCCTTGACATCTGATGGGAGGGCATTCCACGGGGCATACTGATGAACACCCAGCCCAACCCCCCTGATGATCTCTCCCAGCGGCTTCATATAGATGTTAAAAAGCATGGGGGAGAGGATGGAACCCTGAGGCATCCCACAAGTGAGAGCCCAGGGGTCTGAACACTCATCCCCCAACACCACTTTCTGGACACGGCCCAGGAGGAAGGAGCGGAACCACTGTATAACAGTGCCCCCAACTCCCAGCCCCTCTAGCCGGTCTCAGGAAAGACTCTTTGCCTAAGCAGAGAGGAATTTAGGGTTGTTGTTGTTGTTTTGTAACAGTGTAGGACTGTATAGTGAAGGGCAAGCAAGAAGTCAAATCAAATAAATAACAACAACAACACTATTGTGACTTGTGATGTGTAAAATCGCAAAATTAATTGGCACTTCCCAGTGCATGCTCATTTAGTGAAATACATGCACATTTTGGGGAAATGCAATTCACTCACAACAGGTGGAGAAAATATATTTGGATCTCTCACAAGAGTTTTGTTAAAACAGTGTAGCTATTGCATAAGGGCTTTTATTTTCTGCAAGGCTTCTCTGCGCTGCAAGCAGCTCCCATTGATTATTTGCAATTCACTGGACAGCCAGGAGCCCTGGAGATTGTTTAGCCAGCCTGTTCTCAAACACAGCCTAAGTGCTCAGTGGCCTTGAACATTAGACCCCATTTCCATCAAGAGATGCAATGTTTGCTAGAACACTGATGGTTCTCTCCCCATGCTAAGTCAAGAGGCAGAACTTTCAGCTGTCATGTGAACTGCTGGCTTCAAGTGACATGAAAGAAACAGCAATGTTTATTCATTCCTGTCTACAAAGACTTTTATTTATTAGATTTATATCCAAATCTTCCTCCAAGAAGAGCCCAGCGCAGCAAACACACAAAAGATAAAACTACCAAAGCATCTAAAAACATGGCGGGATGGGGACACAATTTAAATCATGTGTTTCATCTTCTACATGAAATTAGCGGACTGTGAACATGCTTAACTGTGGCTGATTGTGCCTTATATCCTTTCATATGCAATTAAACCAGCAAGTTATTGGAGAGATGTGGGTGTGTCTGTTCCATCTCAGGTGTAAGCAGCCATTTCACAATCAAAATGATACTTTCATCTTTAAAGACGCTTCTGTGTATTCAAGTCCAAGAAGACATGTTGCATGGTCACTGCAATTCTCTGGGAGTGCAGGAAACCTTCAGAATATGGCACTGGGTGTGGAATTTCAGGGAGGGATTATTACAGTGGAACCTTGGTTCTCGAACGGCTTATTTGACGAACAATTCACTCCTGAACGCCAAAAACCCGGAAGTGTTACAGTTTTTGAACATTTTTCGGAAGCCGAACATCTGATGCAGCTGTCAACTATTGTTTCCGGGGCAAAAACTAATCCATTCAAAAGCATGTATTCTGACAAGGATTACAAACTCAAATTGAGATTACAAACTCAAACAGAGATGACAAACTCAAACTCATAAGGATCTGTATAACACAATAATTCGTTACAGAATTAGAGATAAGAGTTTATGAACAGAGGTAAGTTCATGTTAGTCCATAGTCAGATTTGACATGATGATCTTAGTTTCAATCATTGAGCAGAAGTCAGAAGTCAATTATGGATCAGAAGCCAGGACAGGGCCCTGTTTCGATGTATTCACCTTCATCAGCTAAGTGTGGGTAGATCAACGTGTATCTTGAGTTTGTAATCCTTGTCAGAATACATACTTTTGAATGGATTACTTTTTTTGTTACAATTGACTATTGATTTGCGAGTAGGGACCACTCCCACTATTGAAACTTATCTTGGCCAGAGTTCTTGGTGTGCTTTTTTCTTAATAACAAGAACTCCAACTTATTTAACATTGTTTCCGGGACGCCTGCGCCAATCAGAAGCTGCACCTTGGTTTTCGAATGTTTCGGGAGTCGAACGGAATTCCGGAACGGATTAAGTTCGAGAACCAAGGTTCCACTGTATTTAAAAACAGCCCACCTTCTTGCCCTTGTGGCAATTTAGATACGCATGCAACTTAAAGAGATGGCTTAAAATTCCTGATGGCTAGGGTTTCGACTTCAGTGTCCTGCATAACAGTATCCTTTTTTCTACGTCTAGCACAACCAGAATAAATTATGCAAAATGGTAAAGTTTGCATAGATCTAAATTTTCTTAATTATGCGGCTGAGTTCAGTTTTTCTCAATGGTGAATCTGGCACCTAAATTTTAAATGCTTTCCTACAAAGCATACACGGTTCTGCCTATTTGGTGAGTATTGGTTTAAACCATGAGTCACCAACACATGTTTCTTGGCACTCTCAAACACTCCCATGTTGGTGTGCAATGCCTCTGCCTAAGAATTTTGACTTTCTTCATCATGCTTCTCCTTTGAAGAGCCACCACACCCCAGCAGGAAAGACAAGCCACAGAGGGAGGTATGAATAGCTGGAGGAAAAGAACAACAGGACTACTAACTTGGCTTCCTGGAGTGAGCGCTTATGAAGACTTTAATTGTCACCCTAAGGGAGAGCAGCATGCCAGGACAAATTAATCCCACCCGTTAACATCTAAATGCACAGCCAGGACTGAAAATCATCAAATTCAGGAGGGGGGGGGGAAGTGTGATGGCATAGAACAAGACATTTCCAAAAAGCATAGTGACAAATTGCCCCAACATTCTTCTTCCCTGCCCACCTGCCTGGGTTGCTCCAGCCATTCTGGGTGGCTTCCAACATATATAAAACATTAAACATAAAAAAACTCCCCTCTACAGAGCTGCCTTCAGATGTCTTCTAAAGGTTGCATAGCTACTTATCTCCTTGGCTCAGGGGTTGTATAACTCCATACCCTCCAACATTTCTCCAGTGAAAATAGGGACATTCTAAGGAAAAGCGGAACATTCTGAGATCAAATCAAAAACTGAGATGGCTT
The DNA here is from genome assembly GCF_964106645.2 of Podarcis pityusensis. Lineage (NCBI taxonomy): Eukaryota > Metazoa > Chordata > Lepidosauria > Squamata > Lacertidae > Podarcis > Podarcis pityusensis. Next base: position 27,466,949 of record NC_138042.1, read on the forward strand.
CTGTAAATCCAAGACTGTCCCTGGAAAATAGGGACACTTGGAGACTCTGGTATATGGGAAATTCATAATTAGAGAATCACCAATGAGCAGGTTTACTTGCTTGTCACCTCACAAGGCAAGCTAGCTCTCCTCAGAATGAAATGTTTTCCAGTTTGTTCTTTGATATCACATAGGACTTTGTAGTAAGCTGTTGGCCCACCAGCTCAGCTCTGTCTAAAAGTGACTGGCAAGGAGGCCAGGATTTCAGACAGGAAAAATTCCCAGCCCTACCTGAACCTGGGACATACTACATATGAAGCAGATACTCTTGCCACCAAGCTAAAACCCCTTCTTCTTGTCTGCTATCTCCTAGTCCAGTCAACATGCAGACAAAATCTCAGCTATGCCAGAGAAGGCTCCCAGCTCCCAGAGCAGCAGTCTGTGATTCACAGAAAGTCTACCTTAATGGCTATTTGTGAGGTGGAGAAATAATATTGTACATGCCTGTCTGTGCACGTGAAAGCAGAGTGTCAGCGGAGCATAGAAAGTGTGCACCTGGCCTGCTCAGTGTTAAAGTACTACTCTGATCTAGTTTACTATTAATATGAAGCTTTTCCCATTCCCTCATAACGTGGCTCTCACCTTACTGTGTCCTCTTGCCCCTTGCAAATCTGTTTCAAAGTCCATTAGCCTCTGCTGCTATTAATTAATAATCACAATTGCTCTTCATTAATGTGGCCTTTCTCATGCCAAACCTCTACTCCATCTCAGACCTTTGAGAGCAGCCGATTAAAAGTACATATCTGAAAATGGCAGACCCTAGCAATTGGCTAGATGCAAGTTCCGATTCATCTCAGGTGGATGTTGCTGCAGGCAAATTCTTCTCTCTGCGCAGCTCATGAGCTGTGCTTTGCAAAATTTGCAACCAACTCTGCAATTAATAGTTAAAGGCTTCCCAGCTGATGGAGGAATTCCATGCTCCCACTACAGAGCAATGACCAAGAAGTCAGGAACTGAGAAGTAAGAACTTGGGAGAAATTGCAAGTTAGTAAATCATCATCATCATCTGAAGTCAACTGTGAAATAGTAACAGGAATGTCATCCAGACGAGGTGTGGGGCCCCTCTGGTTGAGATCATCAATCAGTCCCTTGGCACGGGGACTTTCCCAGGGGAGTTGAAGGAAGCAGTGGTGCCTCCGCTCTTAAAGAAAACATCTCTAGATCCTTTAAGGTAAAGGGACCCCTGGCCATTAGGTCCAGTCGTGACCAACTCTGGGGTTGCGGAGCTCATCTCGCTTTATTGGCCGAGGGAGCCAGTGTACAGCTTCTGGGTCATGTGGCCAGAATGACTAAGCTGCTTCTGATGAACCAGAGCAGCACACAGAAATGCCGTTTACCTTCCCGCCAGAGCAGTACCTATTTATCTACTTGCACTTTGATGTGCTTTTGAACTGCTAGGTTGGCAGGAGCAGGGACCAAGCAACGGGAGCTCACCCCGTTGCGGGGATTCGAACCGCCGAGCTTCTGACCCGCAAGTCCTAGACTCTGTGGTTTAACCCACAGCGCCACCCGTGTCCCTCTAGATCCTTTAGATCTATCCAATTACCACCCGGTTTTGAATCTTCCATAATTGAGAGAGCAGTTGCCAAACAGCTTGGTAGGCTTCTGGATGAAACGTCGGCTCTGGACCCATTTCAGTCTGGCTTTCGCCCTGGTTATGGGACCAAGACAGCTTTGGTCACCCTAACAGATGATTTCCGTAGACAGCTGGATCGAGGCAGGTTGGGACTGCTGATTCTCTTAGATCTGTCAGCAGCCTTCAACATGGTCGATCACAAACTTTAGGACCACTGCCTTGCCAATGTGGGGATTCAGGGCACAGTCCAACAATGGCTGAGCTCCTTTATCTCTGGTCGGGGACAGAGAGTGGCGCTAGGGAGGGAGTTGTCGCCGCGACACTCCTTGGTGTGTAGAGTCCCACAGGGCACAATCCTTTCCCCGATGCTTTTTTATATCTTTATGCGCCCCCTTGCCCAGATTGTCTGGAGCTTAGGGCTGTGTAGTCATCAATATGCTGATGACACCCAGCTTTATCCATTGATGGATGGCCGTCCTGTCTCAGCCCCGGACACACTGACCAGATGCTTGGAAGCTGTGGCTGGATGGCTGCATGGGAGTTAAATATTTTGAAGACAGAGGTCCTCTGGTTGGGTTGGGACAACATGAGGTTGGGGGGCCAACTCCCATCTCTTGCAGGGGCTCAATTAGTGCCAGCGCCTTTTGTCAAGAGCTTGGGTGTAACCTTTGATGCCTCCCTTTCCATGGAGGCGCAGGTTGCAGCCACAGCAAAGGTGGCATTTTTCCATCTCCGCCGTATTAAGCAGTTGGTCCCTTACCTTTCTCGCCCCGATCTGGCCACAGTGATCCATGTGACGGTCACCTCCAGGCTTGATTATTGTAACTTGCTCTACGCGGGGATGCCCTTGAAGCTGACCCAGAAACTCCAGCGGGTGCAGAATGCTGCAGTGAGGATCTTTACGAGGTCCTTGCCGAGGGATCACATTCATCCAGTGCTTTAACTACTGCACTGGCTCCCGGTGGAGTACAGGGTCAGATTTAAGGTGCTGGTTTTGACCTTTAAAGCCCTATGCAGCCTAGGACCCACCTCTCCTGGTATGCCTTGCAGAGGACCTTAAGGTCTACAAATGACAACATTTTGGAGGTCCCAGGTCACAAGGTGGTTAGATTGGTCTCAGCTAGGGCCAGGGTCTTTTCAGTACTGGCCCCGACTTGGTGGAATGCTATGTCACAAGAGACTAGGGCCCTGAGGGACTTGACATCTTTCTGCAGGGCCTGCAAAACAGAGCTGTTCCGCCTGGCCTTTGGTTTGGACTCAGTCTGACCCTTATGTTTCCCTCCCCTTATGGTCTTGATTTATCGGCTACTTTTAAAATGAGGCTGCATTTTAAATTGCATTTTAACCTGCATTTTAAATTGTTTTTCTTCTTCTCTCCCCCCCCCCCATTATGTTTTTACTATGATTTTATTGGTGTTAGCCGCCGTGAGCCCGGCTCTGGCTGGGGAGGGTGGAGTACAAATAAAACTTCTTCTTCTTCTTCTTCTCCTTCTTATCATGGAGCAGGTAGAAGGGCCTCAGAGAACATTGTATTTTATATGGACAATTTCTCATCCTTCCAAAAAAAATCCCTAAAAGAACAAAATTTCTCCTTGCTCGAACTTCAGTTAGCCCTTTGGAAACCAGTGCTATATGGAGAACTAATGAAAAGACATTTGGAAAAGTTGTCTGTATCTGTTTCATATTTGTATCAAATATTTTCTGTTCTTCATAGCTAAGATCTGTTCAGCAGGGGTGGCCCTACCATTGGGTAGAGTGAGACAGCAGCCTCAACCAGCAGATGCAGTGAGCGGTGGGGGAACAGCAACAACAGCTACAGCTGTGTGTGCCACATGCTGCCCTCCACTGGAGTAGAGGATGCTGCTCCAGAACCAGTGTTAAGTAAGAGTCAGCAGCCCTTTGCCTCAGGCGGTAAAATGTCTTGGACCATGCCTGGCCATTGAGAGAAATACAGCCTAACCCCACCTTATAAGGGGCAGTCTTATAGGCCACAGGGGGGCAGAAGCTAAATCTGGATTTACTGGTAAGATTTCTGGGTGATTTCTGGGCAATTCCTGGGCTCAGAATTCTTTAAGTTGAAAAGTGTGCCTTTTGGACTTCAAAGTGGAACAGGTCCTGTCAGCTTGAAGACTCCCCCATACAAGTGTTTGGCTTCCCATCTCTAAAATTCTTGTACCATCACAACGTAGCACTTAATGAGAGTGCCTGGTTATATGCGTGACACAGCAATTCCATCAGTAACTACTGGTTGCCGTTCTGTTTTGGCTTTCACCATGGAATTTATAGAATTCACCATGGCTTGGATTTTGTTTAAAGATCTTACCGTAATGCTAAGAATATGAACAGAGGATTTGATTAGACTTTTTATTATTTTAAATACAGCAATACCATTGGCCCATGAAAATGTCACCCTTATCCAATTTTTTTTTAATATCAGTTTCCCACTTCCTAAAAGCACAGGGGTAAAAGAGTTGGGCTATAGAGGAAATTCATGAATAAGAACACTGACACAATTTGTTCTCGTCACTTTATTGTTTTTTTGGGGAAAACCACCCTCATTAAACCAAATCATTTAAATCCCCAGCTATTAAAACACCAGAGTTCTCCCCTTCCTTTGCAACTTGGTCTCCCTAGGGGATCAGCTCTGTGAGATTTCAAAATGGGTTTATCAAGTGCCACGTGGAACATTTGCAATCATCATCAGACTTGTGTTATCATTTTCAGGGTCCGAATGATCCTCTTTTGAGACTACGTTCTCCCTGCGGGTAGCATCCACCTCTGTTGACAAAAAACCCCCAAACCATGTGAAATAAGGGCATTCTCCTTAGATGTTTTCAGACAGCCCCTCAGTCAACACTCTCCTGTACTACAGCATCCCCTTGTGGCCGGCTTCTCCCAGGTGGAAGCAGAAGGGCTCTATGCAACGGTAAAGGGGGGTTGTAAAAACAGTATCTTTGGTTGCATTCACGGGCAATTTCATTTTGTGATTGGAGTTCAGAAAAGCAGTATTTTTTTTTTTTTTAAAAATCAAATCATGTTGGGGGGCTAGAGCCCTAAAATCAGAACATCTGATACAAATTTCCCTATGAAGCAAAAAAAAAATTATCCCTCCTCCCAACACTTATAAACAGGCCAGGTTTACAAATAGGGTAGTCCAAAAGCAAATGAAGTTTATCTGTAAACCAACTTTTCCATTAGTATTAGTCTTGTCTGTTGATACAGATGCAAGTTGTGTGTGTGTGTGACCATGTAGCTGTGTTGCCAACCGAAAACCCTTCATTTGACAGTCCTTCATGTGGCATGCAGGTGAGCGCATGGCATTCAAAAGCCTCTTAGCACATGAGTCGGCTTGATGATATTACTTAGGATTTATGCAATTTGTTTCAAGCATTCGGAACAGTTCACATTCTGTTATCTAGCCCTGTAAGGTAAGCCAGAAGTGAGACCCACACACTTAGGGTATCTAGTTTGCCCAATCAATAATCAATTTATTAGATTTTTTTTACCCCACTCTTCCAACAGGCTCCCATTTTGCCTAATATAACCATTTTGTAAGACGCCAACCAGAAGTAAGGTTTGAAAGTGGGGAGCTCCTGGTTCATGCTCATAGCCAGGGCACGAGGACACTTGCGGTCTCTGATGTGTAGAATCTTCATGTATGTTACTACGAGAGGCCTGTACCACATCAGCAAAAGCTCAAAAACTGGCACCAAGTTGGTGCACATGGTATGTGATACATGCAGCATGGAGCTTGCAAAAACAAAAACTGCATCGTTTTAGGCAGACTGTACATGGCACTGCAACGCTGAAATCAGCCCTCAGCGACTCTAGCTGAGTCCATGCTTGGGTCCACTGCTTCTGCAGAGTTTGGTTTCATTACAAATCCATAAACAAAGCTGAAACTATCCTGAGCTGAGTTCTCTCACACCGCATGGTGAAAATAAGGGACCCTGTATCATCCTGACAACTGGAAAGGACAATTTAACCGCACAAGAAGAAATCTGCTGGAAAACAGCGCTGCAGCAGCTCTTACAAGAAAACAGCTTGTTTTCCTTGTGGCTCTTTACACAAATTTGGATAGTTCCACAGATTTCTGCTAAGTGCCAGGCATGCAACTAACCATGGAAGTGAGACATCCATATGCAACCATCAATGGACAGGCTATTTTCCAGGACAGCAGAGTCAAAAAAAGATCCCTGACCCAAAAAGTCTACAACTAATTCGCAGAGGGATAGAGGTAGTGCTTAGAAATCTGCCATTTCCAAGGATGATCTTCCTTATAGGCAGCTTTCAACTAACACGGCAGTAGCTCTCATTTCACAGCTTTGCTTTTGGGATCTCTGCATTCTTCCACCCTTTCCTTCAGCTTTGTTTCATATGGTGGCTATAGCCTCCTTGGGGTGGGTAGGCTTCAGGCAAGTGTAGGACACTGCTCCTTTTGTTTTTATATTAGAAATGATTGGCTCCCTGACACCTTTGCCCCTGTGTTGCTTGAGCACCAGACATACTTGGCAGCAAAGTAGAGGAGTCCTCCCTTCTTCATTCCTTCCTTAGGCCCTGAGGACTGAACACACCATTCCACTGCCACAATGTGGAGCTTATGAGAAACACACTAAATGCCACCAGCGACTGAATAATTAGGCTGTGTGTGTGTATTTGTGTCCATTTGGACAGCGGCCATTGCTCTGCCTCGTTTTGGCCCACTCCGTTCCTAAGGATTAGATTGCCAGTAGAATTAAGGGCCTGAGGAGACATAAACACTTCACATCACCCCTAGGGCTGGGCGATATCAGCTTTTCAGCATCACAATGTATCACCAGCCAAACATCGTGATAATGTGATACATTGCAATGTTGAAAAGCGGAGAGAGGAAAGAGCTGCGTCGGCCCCGTGAAGCGATGGGGTGAAATCGCCTCAACTCCCTTGGCAGGAGCAGTGGTGGTTTCACCCTGGCACCTCGTGGGCTGTTCGTTCCTCCCTCCATGCGCCGGTGGTGGCGGTTTCACTTGCGATACACCGCTGGGTGAAGGTGCCACTGTGCTCTGGCCCTCAAGAGCATTATTGATACATTGCTCAGGCCTAATCACTCCATTCTCTTCTATAATTTAAATCAGGATGTTGCGAGACTACAACACCCATCATCGTTGGCTACTGGTTATGCTGGCTGATGACTCAGACCACAACTGTAGGGCCACAGGTTCCCCACCCACTGTTTTAAGTAGGCCTCGAGGAAGCTCCCTCACATTTCTGAGGAATATATGGGGCGTATATTTTTAATTTCACCTCTGTATTGCTGTGAAGAACTTGAAGTTACTGGACTCTCCCTTTCCCTTTTCTGAATAAAGTGAGGATTCAGCAGCACAATGCCACATGAGCTAAGCCAAGCCCTATAAAGGGAAGGAGGATTTATTTATTTTTAATAAACCTATTTGGAGGACTTGCTAGAAAGAAAGAAAGAAAGAAAGAAAGAAAGAAAGAAAGAAAGAAAGAAAGAAATGAGACGAGCTCTCATTTAAAGAAAACAATGTGCAATTGATTTCTGAGAAGAGAAAGGAAAACACAGGTAAGGGGAAATCTTGCTGTTCTAGAGATTATGAAAGGTTCAAAGAGAGGCTTGGAAAAGCTGCTCAGAAACTGTGTATGTAGTCTAGTTAAGGCACTTAATGGCTTGTGAAGGAGTTAGTTTCCAAGGAAAAGTCAGATGGAGCTTGGGTTGACTAGCACCTGTGGCAAGAGTTTGCAGAAGAAATGAGAGGAAGCAGGAAGGCAGGACAATTTCTAGATAGTGCTCAGCTTCTGAGCAGCCTCTTTAAGTGACCCTTGGTTAGCTTCCAACGAAAGCAAGCGATTGACGGAGGTGGGAAACTGGAGAAAAACACCTCCCATTATTCCCGCCTTGAGAAGAATGTAACAAGGTGTAGAAAGAACGGAGAGCAAGGAGTGTTTGGTAAGAGCACAATTATCACCCAATCTCTCTGTCTAGGGCCATAGTGACAACCAAGACTTCTGGCCACTGTGAAGGCTTTCCTTGTGCAAGGAGACTAATTCAAATTGTGCAATGGTAACTAGTGTACAGTGGTACCTCGGGTTACATACGCTCCAGGTTACAGACTCCGCTAACCCAGGAATATTACCTTGGGTTAAGAACTTTGCTTCAGGATGAGAACAGAAATTGTGCTCTGGCGGCAGCTGGAGGCCCCATTAGCTAAAGTGGTGCTTCAGGTTAGGAACAGTTTCAGGTTAAGAACGGACCTCCGGGACTAATTAAGTACTTAACCCGAGGTATCACTGTATTTGGAACTGCTGCACTCCTGTGAGATGACTGTACCACATCAGCAAAAGCACATAAACTGGCTCCAAGTAAAAGCAGTGTAGATACTGATCTATTAGTAATAGGAAGATATCCTGTCTGCTGTATGCCCATGATGTGGTGCTCCTATCACTCTCCCAATTAGGTCATAATAATCTGCTCACAGCTTTCAGCTCGTATTGCAAGTGGGAAGAGCTTGTCGTGAATTACTCAAATACCAAAATTTTGGTCTTTGGGAAGCGTAGCCCCAGTTTCAAATGGAAAATGGACCAACAGAATCTCGAGCAGATACGCTCCTTTAGGCATCTGTAAGTTCTTTTCACTGAGACACTATGATGGAAGGGGCATATCGAGGCTGCGAAACTCAAAGCGCAGAAAGCTTGTGGGGCATTAATGAAATTCTATTTTACGTTGGGTTGCCAGTTACTAGAACCTCTGTTGAAAACAGTGGCGTAGCGTGGGGGGTGCCAGGGGTGCCAGCCGCACCGGGTGCAACATTTGGGGGGGCGCGAGTCCAGAGGGAAGGGACAAGCAATCGAGGCTTGGTTGGGGTGGGGGGTCGTCGTCTCTGCCACTGCTTCTGTTTTCCGCTGCGCTGAGGCGAGCTGGGCGCGGCCAGGCATGCAAGCGCAGCGCCTGGCCAAGCGCTGCAGCCTGGGGAGCCGGTGCCTTAGTGCCTCGCCGTCGGCCGCGCAGCCGTTGCCCAAGCTCGACAACTCGTGGAGGGCGCCTCTCTCTCTCTCTCTCTCTCTGCCTGGAGGGGAGGGGCTTTCCCTGCTCTTTGTTCCGTTTGAGCAAACACAGCAACGAAACAGAGCAGGGTGGGCAGTAAGACCCTGAGGCAGAATGCAGGAAAGCAGCCACTTCCTCTTTTCAGGTTTCCCTTCTCCGGTACCTACCCACCCACGTTTATTGCGAGGGAAATCTAGCTGACTGCAGGGAAGGGGTTGGGTGCATGTAATGTGTGACAAAGGCATCAGGTGTACGTCTTGGGTGGAAAGGGTATAAGGGTGGGGAGGTAGAGTGCATTAAAAAAAACCAAAACATTGTGGATTTAAACAAGGAAAATGTAGCATAATCTACTGTTTGTAAGGGCCCTTTGGGATTGGTTTTACCCATCTCAGACAGTTAGCTCATAGTGTAAATAAAGATGGCTGTTGTTTACATTTTTTTAATAAAAGCATCAACAACAATCCTTTTGCACGGTCTGTTGTGCTGTGTTGCAGAACTTTTTGCAGTTGCAGGATTAGGGATGGTGTTCTGTGCTACAGTGGCGTAGCGTGGGGGGTGCAGGCTGGGCCGGCCACACCGGGCGCAACATCTGGGGGGCCGCGCTCCACGGGTTAGGGGGCGCAAAATCCACGGGTTAGGGGGCGCAAATTACTTGCCTTGCCCCTGGTGCTGACAACCCACGCTACGCCACTGGTTGAAAATCTTTGCCAGTAAAGTGGTTTCCCAGATGCTCCACGGAGTAGCGATATGGGACATGGATCCAAATGCTAACAAAGCCTTAGAAATAGTGCAGAACAAATTCCTCAGGAAAGTGCTCTCGCTCCCCAATGGGACTCCAGCTGCTCTTCTCCGCATGGAAACGGACGTGACAACAATATGGGCTAGAACTGGTTATCTGTGTCTAAACTATGTGAAAAGACTCCAGTCTCTTTTGGAGGAGAGATTCCCCACTATGTCCCACACAGAACAGGAACAGACTAAATGTTGAAAGGATGGCATCCAACGTCTCTTGACCCAATACCAATTACAATATCTTCAGGTGATCATGAAGATGGATAAGAGGCACTTAAGAGATTGTCTCTTCAGGTCTGATGCAGAATGGGATTTAACCACAATTGCCTCTACCCAAAGTTCACCAGGGTTCCCACTTATCAAAATGGAGCACATCCGAGCTAGATATCTGACAAGGCTCCTACTTGCCGCACTAAGAATTGTTTTTACAGAATTACGATTCCAATCAATGCCCTCAGCGGTGGTGGGTGGTCGGTACAGCAAAGTACAGTACATGGAGAGACTTTGTCTCTGTGGGCAACCTTGCATAGAGGATCTGTACCACTATATATTGCAATGCCCGCTATATATAGAACCAAGAGACCGATTTATAAAACCCCTGCTTACGAATGGAACACACTCAAACAGGGTGGAAAGGGTGAAATGGCTGCTGAGTGATACTGATGACTTTGTAACTTATAAAGCAGCACTGTATGCATTGGCAGCTAAGAAGATGAGGAGAAAAGAACTAGATAAAACAGTGGTCAATTGCCAAGGAGATTCGGACATTTAAGCTGGCACATTCTACTTGAGAACCCCCTGCTATTCTATCATACCCAACAAATGATTTCTAGGAGACGCAGCCGTGGTTTATTGTATTTGCAGTGCCTGATGTTTTTATGGTTTTTATAGTTATTGTTGCTTTTCTTTTTGTTCCCTTTGTGAATGATGCTATGGCCTTTGGCTAGTGCAATAAAGTTTATGATGATGATGTAGATACTGCTAGTGGGCGAGGCGCTTGGTGAAAGAATGACATAACAAACAAAACAGATATTAAGACAAAGGTGAAAATTATCTTGGTTTTGATATAGGCTAAAGCTGTTTACAAAATAGTTCTGTCTTCTAAAAAGACAACAGGAGTTCAATAGGAGTTCTCATTGAAGGTAAAGTGTCTCTTAAAAATAGTTTATTGTAGAGGATATAAAGCTATTTTAAAGAGTCTATAAAAAGTAACACCTTTGCAATCTTCATCCCATTGTCGAGCTTTGTGCTGTCCTATTATTTATCTGCCGAGACAACCAAGAAATGAGCAGAAGCCCCATGTGACACAGCTATTGCTGGACTGCACTATTTCTGACTCCTCGTGCATCTCCCCCTTTCTGCCTTGCACCAGGGATGGGGATTGGATCCAGCTGGCGGGTTGGATCCTGACCTTCCCCACTGGCCAAGTTTCATAGGTGGGCAGGGCCACCTTATCACTTGACATCACTCAATGTCAAAATGACACCAGGCGATCCATCTTCACCACCCTGGTGCATGGTGCTTTGAAGCCCCAGCAAGTGGCCAATCATCGGGCCTTCAAAGCAACCTGCATGATTCTCTGCAAACACCACCAACCAGCTGAGTGTTGGCGCTTGCACCATGCATGGGGCTTCGCAGGTGCTGCTAGTCAGCTTACCCTCCCCACTAACCCAGCCCCATCATTACTTGCCCCACACCAGACCCAATATGGGATGGCCAAAGCTGCCTTGAGTCTGGGCCAGGGGAAAGGTGGGGTACATCACCATTGCCTACATCACCATCATCACCACCATCATGGAGGCATGGGGAGAGGGGGGCTAATTAGGCCATATGCCCTCCCAACCCGTAGAAAACTAGCGTCTTAGGGGCAGGGGAAGGCTCATCTACAGCATTTTCCTCAACATGTTTGTCTCGTGCATTTCATGGGAAGCCTTCAGCCTCTGCCCTGGCAGTCTGGGAACAGACCTCACCCAGGGGCTTCCGGTTCCTCTGTCGGGATTCACAGAATGCTGTGAGAGATAGTAAGTCTGCAGGCTTGAGTTTGCTAGCTGATACAATCAGCCTGCAATACTTTCTATGGAAGTGCTGGGTCAGCGGTAATGTGCTGACAGTTGATTGGCTGTCTTCGGTTTAAAAGGGAAACCCACCCAGCAGTAAAGGGGTGGTGTAGAAGAGTGTGGTCAGAGAGGGAGAGATAGAAAGGTCTTCCTATTTGCCTTAAGGTGCAGCCAGGTACTCTGTTTGACTGTACGAACTGCTCGTGTATTATAGCCTGCAGATATTTGTATATATAGCTCACAATAAATACACTGCACTGAAGAACCTGGAACTCTGAGCATTTCTGCTAAAGCACCGCGAAGAATTCGCGACACCCTCCGCTCCAGCTCTTCGTACACCTGAGGAGTCAAAGCAGCTTGGGATTGATGTTTACCCTGAGACTTGAAAACATCCCCACGTGCCTGACCAGGTTGGGCTCCACCACGAAGGCCCGCTCGCCCTTGGTGTGCAGCAGCGAGTACAGGGCCGTGTCTTTGGCAAAACCCGACCGGCAGCGCAGCTTCTTCAGGTAGCCCAGCGCACGGTGGGCAGAAGGGGCAGAGAACAGCATAGCAGGGGTGCAGCACTCGGTGGCAGGCACGACGTTGTAGAGGGGCGGGGCCAGGCGGCGCAGCTCCAGGAGGTAGTGACGCCCAACCAGCTCCACCAGCAGCATGCTGTACAGGGCGAAAAACAGAGCGATGGGCCAGCTGGGGCCGGGGCGGCCGGCCGCCCAGGCATACGCAAACCCCAGCAGCGAGCCGCCCAGCATGCCCACTCCGAGCCACTCCAGGATCCTCATGGGCTCCGGGTTGAGGTAGCGCTGCAGTCTCTCGGGGTGGTAGAGCTTCACGTAGAGGGCGTCTCGGAGGTGGGGCTTGGAGAAGCGGACCTGTAATAGGTGGTTCAGCACCGGGAAGATCTCATCCTCTGGGACGGCATCGTCTTCCACCAGCAGCACGTGTTCCGGGTCATAGTCCTGCAGCGACTTCTCCAGGCAGTAGGCGTAATCCCTCTTCTCCTTCTCAAACTGGTTCAGTGACGGCTCCGGAGCCTGCCGGCTGCCATAGCGGTTTGCCACGCCAAAGAAGCCGGCCAGCAGCTGGGCGTCCGCATGGGTGCTGGGGTCGGCCTCCACATTGCAGAGCAAGATCTGATGGCGCCGGCAAGGGGCCCCGCACTGGTGGAGCAGGCTGTGGAAGCGAGACGCCACCTGGAGGACGTAGTGGAACTCGGGGTGCCGCTGAACGGTGATGATGGTGATGAGCAAGCCCGTCCGGCGGGCCTCGCCGGGCGCCGGCTCAGAGGCATTGTGCACCCGCAGCCTCTCAAAGTAGTGGAGGGCTCTCAGGCCGTCCTCCTGGTTCTGCCGGAGGAAGTCTTGGCTCATGGGGCTCAGGTACCAGCGCCGCAGGTAGTAGTAAGAGTGAAGGAGGCGGTGGCAAGTCAGGGGCGCCAGCACGACGAACGTCACCGCCGTCAAGGCAAGGAGCTGCAGGAAGGGGCTGGACCAGCGGCACAGCCTCCCACAAGGCTGCAGTCCTCGCGGCAGCATGGCGGCCACTTCCAGGGGGTCCCGGGCTCATGCCTCAGGCCATTCCTCAGGGCCGGAGGGTCTTCCGGTTGGGTAACGGAGCTGAATTGCTAGGGTCTGATCTGTGAAAAGAGGAGGGGGAGGGGGGAGAAACAACATTTGTGGACTGTGTCGCATCAGATCAGGCTGATTCAGAAGTGAAGGTACAAAAAGACGAGGGGCCACCACAATCTCTGCTGAGAAGCCAGGCTGCAGCAGAGGAAGGAAGAAAATGAGTGCAAGGCCACTCTGTTGCTCCAGCTGAGACCCCAGCTGTTTTCCATGCCTCCACTCTGAGCTTTCCCACCCCAGTTGCCTATTAAAAGAGCCTGTCACCAAAACCTTGCATCTGAGTTTGTTTATGCCAGGCATAGGCAAACTCGGCCCTCCAGATGTTTTGGGACTACAACTCCCATGATCCCTAGCTAACAGGACCAGTGGTCAGGGATGATGGGAACTTTAGTCCTGAAACATCTGGAGGGCTGAGTTTGCCTATGTCTGGTTTATGCTCTCTATTTTCCCAGTACCTTTTTCTGTTATTTATTTTATTTGTTTATTTCATGAAATTTATTATACTGCTTGCTTGTAGGATAGAACCTCAAAGCAGTTCACAAAAAGAGATAAAACAATAAGATGACCACTAAAAAAAATAATGCACAGCTATAATTTTAAACATACAAAAAGCTGAAAACAGATCAGAATAGACCAAACTCGTACAAACTTTCTAAACATCTGGGTAGGCTTGCTGAAATTAGCAATGTCTTCAGCAGGGACCATAATGAATAGTGAAGGCACCAGCCTGATATCTATAGGCAGGGAGTTATAAAGTGCCACTGCAGCCATACTGACTGACTCAGTTCTTACGGTGCAGGTATTGTGTGGATCCTATAAAAGTGTGAGTTCCACCAATCAAAGTGGGCGCGTGAGAACATCTGGGGTAAGGCAATCTTTTGCGCTACACCTTTTAAGATTAAACAACTGAGGCTGCTGGCTGTCCTGTTTGTAGTGATCCCCCCCCCCCAATCATTTTTATGTAAATGTAAATTTATAACAATACCAAGTACACATCCGTATATAGAGATTACTCTGAATCCTGAGACTTCCCACCATCCCTTCCATGGGTCTTATTGTTAACATTTTCAACAGCACATTATTTCATAATCTATATTTTGTATCTGTCCATATGGTCCGAAATATTTGTTACATTACAAGCGATATTAAAACCCTGCTAATGTTTTCATCTGCTTACAGCAGTCTCCTAAATAAACTATAATTCCCCCCCCCCCATTCTTTCCTGAAGTTTTTGTCTTCTTGGTTCCTGAGTGTGTTTGTAGTGATTTCTAAGTTGTTCTGGAGGCTATTTTTTTTTTGTTTTGGCTGATGAGCAGGATTAAAATGTAAACTATCATAGATGCCTGCCTGGAACCAGAAAGGCCCGTTCATGAAGTTTTTTTTTTGTGTGGTTTAAAGTTGATTATGTGATAATCCTAATCCTCTAAGAAAAGAATGTGTTAGAATTTTCCCAGGCCAGATGGCTCAGCTGGTTAGAGCAAAGTGCTGATCATGCCTAGGTTGCAGGTTTTATCCCGGCATATTCCTGCATTGCAGGGGGTTGGACTAGATGATCCTCAGGGTCCCTTCCAACTCTACAGGTCTTTGGCTCTATAGGATGAGACTTCCCAGCGGGCCTGGTTAGGTTCCCCCTACTCAAGCAGAGCTTTCTTTTTAGACAAAGGTTTTTATACATTTGTTTTATGTATTTGTGCAATTTTGTTTTTTGCACTGCCACAGGAAATGAAGAGTTGGGCATACTCCACTAAAGACGAGACGTTAGCCAACCCCCTTACACCAGCGAAAGGTCACTGATCACAAGGTATTAAAGGTAGTTTACACAGGTAAGGTCAAGCAAAGGAGAATGGGGCAGGGTAACCACAAGTATCGCCAGCTGGCCTCTTGCTGGACCTCTCCTCCAACCTTAGAATGTTGTTATGAAACACTGCCAGACAGCTGTCACAGCTGTCAGAGGTCTCTTTTGAAAGAAGTGTTTCTTACGCCATGACAGCCCTTCTAGAAGTGAATGCACTGCCCAGAGAGGGGCAGGACAAGGGAAACACTCCTGCCCCACAAAACTACTTGGAAGAGAGAAAACAATCTTGAGCGTGCCTTCATTTTGATCTGGCAGAGCTCAGCTGGTAGGAGTTTTGCAGAAATCCTGTGGCTTCCGTGGCCATGGTTAAAGAGATTCATGTAACAAACAATGCCATTGCAGAAGATTAAAAAAAACTCACGCTGGAAAGGCAGGGCAGCTATTTCAAGAAGATGGAATGAAGTTGTACCTGCAGACATTAAGTCCCATCTCTGCCTGTTCCCCAGGGCTAAACCATTCGAGTGGCAGCCTCGGCCTCTTCCTTCCCCGAATGCAGACCGCATTTGAGGTAGTCCCTTTATTTCCAAACTCGGAAATTTTAATCCTCGTGTCTCTCGCGCCTGCTCTCTCTTCTCCGCCTCAGTTAACCGAAGATTAGTTTCCGGCATAACACACCCCTATTATTTTCCTCGGAATCAGCAGCTTCTGTCACCCCACCCCGCCCTCAATGCGCGGGGATGAATTAGGGCACCACACAATAATAATCGGCAGAAAAGCACCCGGAGGCCCGCCATAGGTCATGGGGAGCCCCACAAAGATCTCGGGCCGGCCTGGAGGCTTGAACCCCAGTCCCCTGCGCCCGCCCCGTGCGTCTTTACGCACAGAAATGCCTTTTCGAAATGGCCCCGGACAAGCTTCCCACCTGCTTACAGGAAGGTTTAAAAAACGGAACGGATGTATCCGCCGCTCACATACCTGGGGAAAAACAACCATCGCCGATACGAGTCGAAGAAAACCCCTCAAGTGGGAGGAGAGCGTGCTGACCCCCCCACCCCTTGGAACAGAACCGGCACTTAATCCCGAGTCCTCCCTGTTGCCTCTTTACGCGTCCCGGCAACAGCTCGGAATCCGAGTTCCGCTTTTTCTTGTTTGCTTGTTGCTCTCCTACTCGCCGGCAGGTTCCCCCGCCCCCCCCCCCGTTTTGTTTCCTCCCTTGCCTCTCTCTCTGGCAACGAGGGTGGGATCAAAGACATGAAGGCTGGACATGTGACTACCGCGGCCAGAGAGAGAGAGAGACGCAGAGCGGAATCCCAAGTCATAAAAAAGAGTTGCCTGCAGCAGCTGGTGCTGCGCGTCTTCTAGACCAGGCGTAGGCAAACTCGGCCCTCCAGATGTTTTGGGACTACAACTCCCATCATCCCTAGCTAGCAGGACCACTGGTCAGGGATGATGGGAATTGTAGTTCCAAAACATCTGGAGGGCCGAGTTTGCCTATGCCTGGGCTAGACGCTTGGCGACACCTTTCTGATGAGATTCATAGAATTGCAGTGTTGGAAGGATCATCTACACAAACTCCCTGCAATGCAGGAATCTTTTGCCCAACGTGGGGCTCAAACCCCTGACCCCGAGATTCAGAATCTCATGCTCTAGCAACTGAGCTGCTAACAGCATTCATTCCATTTATCCAGTGATGGCCAAACTCGGCCCTCCAGCTGTTTTGGGACTTCAGTTCCCATCATCCCTGACCACTCGTCCTGTTAGCTAGGGATGATGGGAGTTGTAGTCCCAAAACAGCTGGAGGGCCAAGTTTGGCCATCACTGTGATTTATCAATTTGCCCATTTTTCAATAATAACAGTAACAATAACAATGCATGTTAACTTGTGCTTCATGGTTCAGACGGATAACATGCCCTATGCAAAAACACTTCAAAGCAGGCAAGGGCAGCAGCTGGTAACATTTTGGCTTAGTGAGACTGCAAGTTTTAACTTGCTGTTTGCATCCCAGCAGCGCTTAGGAGAGGGAACAGAGTACAATTGTCTCCTGTAAAGAAAACTCAATTATTCTTTGCATGTCTTTTATGGACAAGGGGGAAACTTCCATGTAAGATGGAAGGCAGGATTGCCTTCAGCCCTGTATCAGTAAGTTTTTAATGTTTGACATTTTATTGCCTTTTTATGTGCTGGAAGCCAGCCAGAGTGGAACCCAGCCAGATGAGCAAGGTACAGTCATACCTCATGTTACATTTGTTTCATGTTATGTTCTTTCAGGTTACGTCCCGCAGTGACCCAGAAGTACCGGAAAAGGTTACTTCTGGGTTTTGCTGCTCGCGCATGCGCAGATGTGCAAAATGATGTCACATGCAAGCGCAGAAGCGGCGAATCGCAACCCATGCATGTGCAGATGCGCCGCTGCAGGTTGCGTTCTTTTTATGTTGTGAAGGGGCCTCTGGAATGGACCCCGTTCGCAACCACAGGTACCACTGTACAGTGGTACCTCGGGTTAAGTACTTAATGCGTTCCGGAGGTCCGTTCTTAACCTGAAACTGTTCTTAACCTGAAGCACCACTTTAGCTAATGGGGCCTCCTGCTGCTGCCGCGCCGCAGGAGCACGATTTCTGTTCTCATCCTGAAGCAAAGTTCTTAACCCAAGGTACTATTTCTGGGTTAGCGGAGTCTGTAACCTGAAGCGTATGTAACCTGAAGCATATGTAAACCGAGGTACCACTGTATTATGATTAAGAAATTAAGGTAGACACCTACTGATGTAGGTTTGGAATTTATGCATTCATTACATCATAATGCATCCATTGCCAAAAATACGATACGTGCAAACACTTTTAAAATGCTTCTAGTTGCACAGAGTTTTCTCTCCCTAGTTTTTCTTATTTTTCTTATCTTTATTTATTAAGTTTGCCAACTGAAGATCTCCAAGTGACCTACAGCAATAATCGTACACACACACACACACACTCTACCGTAAGGGAAGAAGAAACAGTGGGAGGAATAATGCAATCCATCAGTATCTCGTCTAAGATAACATTTATGAGTAAGCAACACACCCACCATATAAATCATAACAAACAGCCTTAGCTATACTCAAAAGAATGATCAAATAATACTTCTGCTCACTAATTAGCAGATAAACAGTCACCCCCCTTTTAACCACTCCCCTAAAAAAGTTTAGTATCAGGCCAGCTTAAAATGTGTTTGCAGGTTAGCACAGATAAAAATAAACTGGACTGAAGAAACTGGATGGAAAGGGAGCAATCTTTTATTTAAAAAAGGGTGGGGATCCCTTTGAATATAAGAGCAGCTGTGCTGGATCATGCCAAAGGTCCATCGACTTCAGCATCCTGCTTGTGCCCTAAGCAAGATATTCAGAGACAGACTGCATCTGAACCTGGAGAAGGAACGATATCTATACGTTATAAGGAACAACCAGGTTCAGAAACAAGTCTCCTAAATATGCTGAAGTCAGGGCGACTAACAACAAAAAGCCCCTCAATTTTCTGCTGCAGTCATATTCCCTCCGCATTCCCTGTTGCCCTTCATGTAAGGGGAGAAAGGAAGCCCCCCCCCCATAGCAAAGGAGAAAAAAGTGTTGCCAAATTGTCCTCCCGAAAGGAAGCATGTGGAAAGTTCTCCCCCCTGCCCTCTGCCATGAAATGAAAAAAACCCACACATTTTCTCTCTCTCTCTGCCTTCCAACATCTCTCTCACACACTCCTGCAAGCTAGATTGTTGGCACAGATTTGAAGAAGCACAGTTCTGATTGGCTTAAGGTGGGTGATCAGAGGCACACACACACACACACACAGATTATTTTTTGTGCCTGGAGACTTGCTGGCCTGAGAGAAACAAAAGCAGGATCGTTAAGAAGGAAAAACAAAGACCTTCCCTGTTGATTTAATTATTTGCAATTAAAAAAAAAATGGAGGGGGGCGGGCAGAGACTTCATCCACCCATTCCAGCTACAGACCTAGAAGGCTAAGCTAGAAATCATGAGATTCTGCAGGTTTCAAAATATGCATTTGCTTCCCAATCTACCCCAGATCTCTTAATTTTCATATTTAATTTTTATCAGATAACTTTATTAATAACTTTATAAATAAATATACAAATATACATACTCTTTGGAGAGTTATTGTTTGGGGTGGTTGTTTTCTCCTTTTTTGCTGTTATTGATAGTATCTTTTTGTAGCTGTGTTTATGATTTATGTGGACATTGTTCAGTTTTGTTGTGAACTTTTTGATGTGCTTTATTTACTGTTTATAAGTATACTCACTTTTGTAATTATGTAATTCTTTTCATGTTGTAAGCCACCCAGGACATGGCTTTTAACTGCAGAAAGGCGGCATAAAAAAATGAAATGGTGATAATGATATTTTCAGAAATCCCAAACCCAATATAGCCCAGCAAATTGCGCAATAGTTGTACAATAATAGACTGTTATTGAGCCAGCCAAACAGGCTCAGCTACAGAACTAAGAAGACTGCTAAAATAACGAGCGGGTTTTTCCCTAACCTTAAAAAAAATGCATATCTCTTTCCGCTAAACTCCCTCACTTCCGCTTGAGATGAACGGAATTTATGGCAAACTGTTGCTTTGGTACCCATACAGGTTGCCCAAGTCTTCGAATAACAGATTTTGTCCGCCATTACAACTTAGGGCACGAAGACTTCAAGCCACGGCGAAAAAAGGGGAAAATGAGGCTGGAACGGTAAGGGCAAAGTGGCAGCCATGTTTCTTATGGTCCCTATAACTTCAAGAGCATAGGAATTCATAAACTTTGGCGGCCATGTTTAGTAAAGGCAGAGGGGCTTCGAAATCTCGCAACGGAAGAAAGTCAGCGTTTAGCCATACGTCGCCTGTGGCATAGAGAGATGAAAAAGTGTAGAGTAGCATGACTCTTCATTTTGAAGTTTTTCCTCCTCTCCCAGGTCGGACTGCTCAGAAGAAGCCAATAGATAATGATTCTGCAGCCCGAAGGATTGGCTTTCCCTTGAAAAAAGAATCAGCAAAGAATAAAATCCCGCTAGTACGTGGGTTTTTTTTTTTTGGATCACAATGGTGCTTTAAAATCGGGGGCTGGGCAGTTACAGTGGTACCTCAGGTTACATACACTTCAGGTTACAGACTCCGCTAACCCAGAAATAGTACCTCGAGTTAAGAAGTTTGCTTCAGGATGAGAACAGAAATCATGCTCCAGCGGCATGGCAGCAGTGGGAGGCCCCATTAGCTAAAGTGGTGCTTCAGGTTAAGAACAGTTTTAGGTTAAGAACGGATCTCAAGAACGAATTAAGTACTTAACCCGAGGTACCACTGTATTGAGCTTTCCCTGCCCCTTTTATTTCTTGTACTGGTTGGTTTCGATTTCCAGACAGAAAAATCCCACCCGCAGAAACGCGTCTCAGCTCGCAGCATAAGAACATTTGAAGAACCTGGCTGGATCAAACCAATGGCCATAGGAGCCAACTCCTAGGGGCCAATGTCCCTTTGAGCTCTCAATAAAATATTTGAGGGGACTTGGGTGGCACTGTGGGTTAAACCATAGAGCCTAGGATTTGCCAATCAGAAGGTCGGCGGTTCGAATCCCCGCCACGGGGTGAGCTCCCATTGTTCAGTCCGAGCTCCTGCCAACCTAGCAGTTCGAAAGCATGTCAAAGTGCTAGTAGATAAATAGGTACCGCTCTGGAGGGAAGGTAAACAGCGTTTCCGTGCGCTGCTCTGGTTCACCAGAAGCGGCTTTGTCATGCTGGTCACATGACCCGGAAGCTGTACACCGGCTCCCTCGGCCAGTGAAGCAAGATGAGCACTGCAACCCCAGAGTCGGTCACGACTGGACCTAATGGTCAGGGTCCCTTTACCTAAAATATTTGAGAGGTCCCACCCCGCCCTTCTCCCCGCTTGATCAGCATTGCCATTCAAATAGTCTGGATATGCCTTGTTATGTGATTGATTAAGGATTTTATTCAATTCGCCGACCATCCTGTTCTCACAGCTGCCACCAAGATTGGGGCGACAGGACCAGCAAAACAGGTTTCAGAGAACAGGTTAACTCTCCTGGGGTTTCCAGCAACTGCCAATCAAAAACGTTACTGCCTCCAACGGCGGAGGGCAGTTTATATAGCCATCGTGGCTAGTAGCCACCGAGTAGCCCTGCAAGGAAACGTGATTAAACCCGCAGTCAGTCAAAAGCAGAAGCCTAGTTGCTCCTCCGTCCCTCCCCTCTCCTCTCTCTGTAGAAAGTCTCGGAATATCGGCACCGCACTTGTCAATCTACATTTGGCGCTACGGTGCAAGAGCGACCGCCATATTAACTAAGGGCACCTGTCGCTTTCCGAAGTCGGGCGGAGAAAGAAAGAAAGGGTGGGAGGAGCCAGGCGGGATTGGCTGAGCCGCCGCTGTCGTCATCGAAGGGCTGCTTCCTGTTCAGCAACTGCCGGAGGCCGGAGGCTCGGCTGGGTCTGCAGGTGAGAGTGCTGGGAGGATGGGCGCACCTGCGACGACCGGGGGGAGCCGGTGGGGGGGACGTTTTCGTTTCCTGAGGGACGGGGCGACGTTGGGGGTTGGGGGGCAGGCCTAGGGCAGAAGGGGGCAGAGGGGGCTCCCTTGCTCGGGTGGGTTTCATTCCAGCTCTGGCTGGCAGCCTCCAGAGCCTGGGGTGGGAGTGGGTGACAGTGCTTTGGGTTGGCAGGCTCAGCCAGGGGCCTCTGGGTGCTCGCCCTTTGGGGTGCTGCCGTGGCCACTCTGGGCTTTCAAAACTTCCCACTGCCCTGGAGAGGGTGCCCCAAGGCATGTGCAGACTGCCCCCCACCCGCCAAAAGGGAACACGGCTTTATTTTTGGGAAACACTGCACACCTGGTCGCAGGATTTGCTTGGAGAAAAGGGGTAAATAAAGAAAGGGAGTAGAGGCTGCCAACTGTTCAATCTTTTTTGGGGGGAGGGGGGTGAAATCCGGAAAACTCTTCTAGATTTTACGGTAATTTCCGAGCTTCACCTTTGGTTAGGTGTTTTTTGTTTTTGAGGCTTTGTCCAACAAGCAGATGCCAAACAGATGAACAACGATTTGACTTTTAGAAGTCAAGGCAGCCCCGTTCAGGGAAGATTTCAGTGGTGGATGTTTTATTGTGCTTTTAATATTTTGTTGGGAGTCTACCCAGAGATGGGTAGCATATTAATCATCAATATTATTCTTATTAATAATAATTAACAAAGGCATTTGCTTCTGATGATCAGGCACCCATGTTTTCAAGCACTTTTTTGTCCAGGGAGTGGAACTGTATTCCCTATCCTGCAGTTCTGTTTTGTCAGCCAGGATCTGTTCCAGTCCCCTTGCTTTCCATGTCCCTATTTCTATTCCCCGTTCTATGTTTGTGTTTTCAGGCAGAGTAGAGGTCATCTGGGCAGGCTACGGAGCTACCATTGCCCCTAAACTTCCCTGCTTTATTCAGCCTGCACTGGGTGTGTGTTTAAAGATTTGATAATTGCATTTCTGGATTCCAGTGTGCTTCTTAAAAAAGAGGGCTCTGATCCCAGGAGAGTGCAAGTCTCGCTTCTGCAGAGAAGCAGTGGCAAAAGAATGAAGTAAAGCCAGGTTAGGGAACCTGCAGCCCTCCAGATGTCCTATCATCCCTGAATGTTAGCAGTGCTGGCTGGGGCTGATGGGAGATGGCGTCTTTCCACATCTGGAGGCCCACAGGTTCCTCACCATTGAACTAAGTGAACAAGTATCTGTAGGCTCAGTTTACAGACTTAAAAACTGATGTGTCAATGTGTATTTTTACTCTGAAGCAGATTGGCCTCAAAGCAAAACTTCGGATGCAGAAGGCCTACATTGGCTCCCAGTACATTTCCGAGCACAATTCAAGGTGTTGGTGCTGAACTTTCAAGCCCTAAATGGCTTCGGCCCACTATATATTTCTACCCCATCATTCAGCCCGGACACTGAGGTCCAGATCTGAGGGCTTTCCGGTGGTTCCCTCACTGCAAGAAGTGAAGTTACAGGAACCATGCAGAGGGCCTTCTCCGTGGTGGCACCCACCTTGTGGAAGACTCTCCCATCAAATGTCAAGGAGATACAGAACTACACAACTTTTAGATGACACCTGAAGGCAGCCCTGTTTAGGGAAGTTTTTTAATGTTTGCAGTTAATAATCATGTTTTTATATTTGTTGGAAGCTGCGCAGAGTGGCTAGGCAGCCCAGTCAGCTGTGCAGGGTACTACTACTACTAATAATTTGAAGACTGTTTCTAATTTGATTTGTGCAGCTAGATAGGAATCCTTTCTGTGGAACAAGATAGAAAGAAACCTTGTTGTTTTATATATAAAAAACACTTTCTCTTTTTTCTTTCAGGAGAGGGGGGCACCTCCAGTCCTGTCCCACCATGTCTGGGATTGGGAACAAACGGGTGGCTTCGGAGGCCAGTCCCTCTGGACCTCCGGAGAAGAAAGCGGGTGTCGAAGACTCGGGAACCACAGTGGAGACCATTAAACTTGGTGGCGTCTCCTCAACGGTTTGTATCTCTTTCTGCAGTGGTATTCTCCATTTCTTAAGAAATCTGCTGAATGGAATTCCAGTTTCCACTTTTGGGCTCCCATCGGCTCCTGTGGGATGAGCTCCATTTGCTAGCTGGGAGGTCTGAGGCCTAGTTCTTTTTGCAATCGCAAAGCTATTTCTGGGCTTCAGGTTGCAAGTGAGGGCCTGTGGACTCCAAATCCCAGCACCCCTGCCCACTAGCCATGCTGACTGGGCTGATGGGAGTTGGAGTCCAGCAGTATCCAGAGGGCCACCCTGTTTTACTTGATTGGCTATTCCGTCATCCAAGCCAATTTTTAAACAAATCTCTGCGCATTGAAAACAAACAAAAGCTACCATGGCTAGAGCTGGAGCCTTTCTTCCTGCCATGTTAATTTTCTGTGTTCAACTTTAATGAGCTTGTCTTTTAATTCCCCATTGTCTTTTAATTCCCCATTCTCCTGGTCTGGAAGAAAAGATCCGTTATGCCAGTTGTCTCCTGCTGTCAAATCTACTGTCTCAAAGGGAACTAGACCTGAGTTGAGCCTGTATTGTGGTAACTGCTCTTGGCGTGATTTCAGGAAGAACTGGACATCCGCACCCTCCAGACCAAGAACCGGAAGCTGGCAGAGATGCTGGACCAGCGGCAGGCTATCGAGGATGAGTTGCGGGAGCACATAGAGAAGCTGGAAAGGCGGCAGGCCACGGACGACGCTTCGCTGCTGATTGTCAATCGCTACTGGAGCCAGGTCTGCCAGGGTCTGCCTCTCTCAGTCCCGTTCCCTTTCCTGCTGCTTGTCTCAACCCCCTTGAAAATTGAGCGCTATGTGTTTCTTCCCCCTCCTCTTCAGTTCGACGAGAACATTCGCATCATTTTGAAGCGCTACGACTTGGACCAAGGCCTCGGTGACCTTCTGTCGGAACGGAAAGCCCTGGTGGTGCCGGAACCGGAACCCGATTCGGACAGTAACCAGGAGCGCAAAGAAGAGCGGGAGAGAGGTGAGAATGGGCCGCCATTGTGGCTTAGGAGTGGCAGCGCTGATGTTCTCTTCTGGTGTGGAAAATTCTGAACTGGAAATAATTCCTGTGAAAACCTTGGCAATCTGTATAGGGTAATTTACCCCTGAAAATGTAAGTTTTCCTGATGCCCTAGAACCTACAGCCATTTTGCCTCGTGGGCCTGTGGTGAGTGGGGCAAGACGTAATGAATTCGACTTCTCCCACTGAAAGGTGGTTGTTGTTGTTAGTCGTGTCTGACTTTTCGTGACCCCATGGACCAGAGCACGCCAGGCACTCGTGTCTTCCACTGCCTCCCGCAGTTTGGTCAAATTCATGCTGGTAGCTTCAAGAACACGGTCCAACCATCTCGTCCTCTGTCGTCCCCTTCTCCTTGTGCCCTCAATCTTTCCCAACATCAGGGTCTTTTCCAGGGAGTCTTCTCTTCTCATGAGGTGGCCAAAGTATTGGAGCCTCAGCTTCACGATCTGTCCTTCCAGTGAGCACTCCGGGCTGATTTCCTTAAGAATCTTCTTGCAGTCCATGGGACTCTCAAGAGTCTCCTCCAGCACCATAATTCAAAAGCATCAATTCTTTGGCGATCAGCCTTCTTTATGGTCCAGCTCTCGCTTCCATACATCACTACTGGGAAAACCATAGCTTTAACTATACGGACCTTTGTTGGCAAGGTGATGTCTCTGCTTGTAGGTTGCATTATTGCCCGCAAATGCCAGAGATTCCCACATCTCTCCAGGCGAGAAAGAGGCGTTGTCTCTGGTCTAAGGACATCTTCCAGCCAGGCAAAAGCACTCAAGTGGGATAACAGGCTGGTTGGGGGTCTGGCCTGGCCGAAGAGAGAGTTCTGGAGGGCTGCATTTAGCCCTCTGGGCTTGAAGTTCCCTAACTCTGCCCTAGAGAGTGACATAGTATGTTTATTTTATTTGTATTTAGTACACAAAAGCTGGAAGCTTGCCCAATGTTTTATTTGCATCTGGCATTCATTCAATACAACAGGAAAGCAGTGGGAAATCTTTGCTGCTGTTGCTTCCTCCTGTCAGGTAAAAGGTAAAGGTAAAGGGACCCCTGACCATTAGGTCCAGTCGTGGACGACTCTGGGGTTGCGGTGCTCATCTCGGTTCATTGGCTGAGGGAGCCAGCGTACAGCTTCCGGGTCATGTGGCCAGCAGGACTAAGCCGCTTCTGGCGAACCAGAGCAGTGCACGGAAATACCGTTTACCTTCCCGCCAGAGCGCTACCTATTTATCTACTTGCACTTCGATGTGCTTTCGAACTGCTAGGTTGGCAGGAGCAGGGACCAAGTAACAGGAGCTCACCCCATTGTGGGGATTCCAACTGCCGACCTTCTGATCGGCAAGCCCTAGGCTCTGTGGTTTAACCCACAGTGCCACCTGCATCCCTTCTCCTGTCAGGTAGCTCTTTACAAATCAGATGGTTATGAGCTCAGGGAGGTGGGGATGATAACTGCCCCATTTAGGTTTCAAGGCCTTTGGATGGTTGACATCAAATGCCCTTTTAAAATGTATTGGGGGGGGTTTGGGTTGTTTTCATTTTTATTTTGTTTATGTATTTTGTGTTTTTATATTGTGATTTTATCTTGTGAACCACGCTGAGACCCATGGGTATATAGCAGTATACAAATTTAAATTTTTTAACCAACAACAACAACAAGGAATGCAAAGCTGTGTCCTTTCATGGCTGGGCATTATTTCTTATCATTTCCTAGGAGAGATCTTTGAGCCGGCCTTCTCTTTCCTGGCTACGCTGGCCAGCAGCACCAGCGAGGAAATGGAATCTCAGTTGCAGGAGCGCGTGGAGTCTTCTCGCCGGGTTGTCACGCAGATTGTGACCATGTACGATAAGCTCCAGGAGAGGGTGGATGTGCTCTCCCAGAAGCTGAACAGCGGAGGTATGGGGTGCTCCCAAATATATGTATCGTTTTTGAGGCCTTCGTTCTCAAAAGCAGTTAATAAATAACTTGGAAAAAAATGAATCTCACAGTAGCCAAACGCTACCACTGTTGTGGTTCTCCTTGTGTCAAATTTTAGATTGTATGCTCCTCGGGGCGGGGGCCTAGTCTTTTAGTTCCTGGAGGTTTGGCCAGCAAGCCAGGCTGCTAGCTGCCCCTCTTTCCTCATGATTAGTTGCGTCAGGTGTTCCCTATTGTATGGTTTGATGAGAGTGGTAGATGCTGTTGAGAGCTAACCCTATTCTTAGTGGGTCTGCTGCTGCTTGCTTGCTTTCTTCAGAGCAGAACCATTCTCCTCTCTGCATTTCCGTGGCCACCACTGCTATGCCTCCACATCTGAGCATGAAGGAACAATAGCAGGATGTTGAAACCTTGAACCTTGGGGGCTGGATTCAGCTGCCTCGTTCCATTAGTAGAAGTCAGTGCAAGCCTCCCCCTGCCTTTCCCCAAGTGTCCTCTGCCTCCCCCAAATAGACTGGAGTGTAGGGAGAACTCCCAGAACAATGTGTGAGGTGAGGAAAGCAGATATTGTACCATTGGGCAGACAGAAAAGCTTGAGCTGACAGAACAATCTCCCGAGTGCTATGTTGAATTCCGCCCCACAAATCTGATGCGAGATTACTGGGCTTTGCTTCCCACAGTTTTGAAATCTGTCGTTAACCATGAGGGCAAAAGCTTGCTTTGAAAACCCGCCAAGATTCTAAGGATGCTGAGTTTGCACAGTCAGTACTGAGTTTTGCACAGAACACCCCGTGGCCCACTAGTTTCCGATGTTTTTTTTATAGTAGTGTACCAAAAGCCTTTCTTCCCTCAGATGTTTCTCTGATGGAAGAGGCTCTCCAGGAGCTGAACTCCTACCTGGCAAACGAGAACAAGCGACTGCAAGAACTGGCCGATTTACTCCAGGAAAAGCATCGCACCATGTCTCAGGAGGTAACAAGGAGTGGATCTGCAGGGCTGGAAACCGGGTAGCAAAAAAATAATGCGGTTGACAAAGTTGCGGGGTTTCAGTGTGTAGATATTTGTGTGTGTGTGAGTGAGTGAGTGAGTTGGGTGTGTGGGTTAACTGGACCAAGGAAATGCCATGGCCAGGTGAACTGATGCTGCCCCCAGAGGCTTTTAGGCGGAGAGAGTGTAACTTGCCCAACGCTGTCTAGCAAGGGGCACGCAAGACAGCGCTGCAACTCTCCATTCTGTCCACTGTGTTTTCTTTCCATGTGGAGTCGAAGGGAAGCACTGAGGCTTCTGGGAAGAGGGAGGGAAACATCTGCTTGCCTCAGCATGCGGGAAGTTAAGTTTAGGCCAGCGATGGCCAAACTTGGCCCTCCAGCTGTTTTGGAACTGCAATTCCCATAATCCCTGACCACTGGCCCTGTTAGCTAGGGATGATGGGAGTTGTAGTCCCAAAAAACAGATGGAGGGCTGAGTTTGGCCATCACTGGTCCAGGCAGTCAGTTGCTCTCTGAGCTACGATAAAAACAGTTTCTTGCGCTTTCTCGTTGTCCTCTTTGCCCCTGTTCCTTTGCTGCAGTTTGCTAAATTGCAAAGGAAAGTGGAGATGGCGGAGTCTCGCGTGTCTGTGCTGGAGACCATGATTGACGACCTGCAGTGGGACATCGACAAGATTCGCAAGCGGGAGCAGAGGCTGAACAGGCACCTGGCAGATGTCTTGGAGCGGGTGAGACTCAGCGCCCCTGGGAACAGCCCCAGGGTTGTAGCAGTGCTGGAAGGTGTTGGCAGGGACTGTAACTCCATGGTGGAGCATCTATGCCTTGCACACAGGATTGGTCTGGGTTCAATCCTCAGCATCTCCAGGTGTGGCCAGGGGAGACCCCTGGCCGAAACCCTGGAGAGATACTGCCAGTCAGGCTTTAGCAAAAATGTTTAAAGAATTATGCAAGAATATTATGGTTATGAGAAATTGGTAAAAATAAGATTTAAGTTTTAAGCTTTAAGGTTTTTTATAGTAAGATAAGATTAAAATAGATTAAGGTAATGTAATGACAGAATATTATGAAATATGGAAAAGATTTGCTGCGACAATTAACAACTAGGATACAAAAAAAAAGGGAGGAGGAGGAGGTCAAAGAAAGAAGGTAATGACAGTTAAGGATTTGAGAATATTGGATTCGTTTTTAAATGTTTGTGGTATATTTTTGTTTTTTGATCGTGTTGTGCTATTTTTTGATTTTGATTTTTAATAATTTGTATTGTTTGATGTGGTTTGTTTTTTCTTTGTTCTTTCTTTCTCTTTTTCTACTTTGCTTTCTTTTGTAATTCTAAAAAATTTTCAATAAATATCATTAAAAAAAAAAAAAGAGATACTGCCAGTCAGTGCAGACCGTCCTGAGCTAGATGGATCGACGACCTGACTCAGCGTATGGCGGCCTCCACTGTTAATTGTCGGAAGGAGGGAATGCCTAGCGAGCGTTGTCCTTATTTTATTTTTAGATTTGTATCCCACTTGTTTGGGACCAGCGTCTCCAAAGTGGCTCTTGATGCTTAAGAAATTGCATGTTGAAAATAAAACTAGTGTATCTTTTGCAGGTGAACTCAAAAGGGTACAAGGTGTATGGAGCTGGAAGCAGCCTGTATGGGGGCACAATCACGATCAACTCTCGGAAGGTAAACCTTGAGACTTTGCACACGGGCAAACATAGAAGTAGCAGTGGGTGTGGAGGTGCGAATGAGGCTTTCAGCAACTGGCTCCTTTCCCTTTCTCTCTTTTGCAGTTCGAGGAGATGAATGCCGAACTCGAGGAAAACAAGGAGCTTGCCCAGAACCGCCTGAGCGAGCTCGATAAGTTGCGTCAGGATCTTGAGGAAGTGACCACGCAGAATGACAAGTTGAAGGTACCAGGGAGGGAAAGCATTTTCCACGTTTCTGATGGTCGAGGAATACCTCCCCCACCCCCACCCCTGGCACTCTTAATTCTTACAGACTCTAAAATTAAATTGTAATTAACAATTAAAAGGCAGGATAATAATGATGACGATGATGATTGGAAGCTGTTTCTAGTACTTCCTGACGGCCTGCGTGGGTGAGGCTAGTCCAGGGGCAGGCAACCTAAGGCCCTGGGGCTGGATTTGGCCCAATCACCTTCTCAATCTGGCCCGAGGATGGTCTGGGAATCAGTGTATTTTTACATGAGTAGAATGTGTCCTTTTATTTAAAAAGCATCTCTGGGTTATTTGTGGGGCATAGGAATTCGTTCATCCCCCCCCCAAAAAATATAGTTCAGCCCCCCACATGGTCTGAGGGACAGAGGACTGGCCCACGGCTAAAAAAGGTTGCTGACCCCTGGGTTAGTCCCAAGCCTTAGAACACTCTACTGTCCCAGGAAGATGCTCCCTATTGCAGTTCTGGTGGCTCACCACAAGGGGCAGCACCACCTGTTTCAATCCAGGTGGCTTCTTGATTAGGACAGGTAAATGTTGTATGTCGAGTGATGCTTCAGCCATGCCAGTGGAGGCAGAGCTCTCTAGCCTAGAGATGGGTGTGTGTGTGTGCTGCTGGACTACAACACCTATCAGCTCTAAGCATTGACTATGCAGGCTGGAGCTGATGGGATTTGGTGTCTGAGAACCTCTGGAGGGCAACAGGCTCCCCATCCCAGCTTTTTAGCCCATTGGAAGGAGGAAAGTCACGCATTAAGTCATGGGTAAGCAAACTAAGGCCCGGGGACCGGATCCGGCCCAATTGTCTTCTAAATCCAGCCTGCAGACGGTCCAGGAATCAGTGTGTTTTTACATGAGTGGAATGTGTCCTTTTATTTAAAATGCATCTCTGGGTTATTTGTGGGGCCTGCCTGGTGCTTTTACATGAGTAGAATGTGTGCTTTTATTTAAAATGTATCTCTGGGTTATTTGCGGGACATAGGAATTGGTTCATCCCCTCCTCCCCCAAAAATATAGTCCGGCCCCCCACAAGGTCTGAGGGATGGTGGACCGACCCCCTGCTGGAAAAGTTTGCCGACCCCTGCATTAAGTGATCTCCATAGGTTGGGTTCAGCAGATCCTTTCATGAATTTCTTTCTCAAGATAACATGCTTTACGCATGACTTGGATACAGTTTGGGTGAGGTCTGTAAAAATGTGCCTCTCTTTGTTTTATTGCCCTGGCTCCTCAGAAGCTGCTTGTTTGAAAACAACACGCTGTGTTTCAAAATCCATAGATTCCACACCCCTCCCTTATGAAGCAAGTGTTTCCTTTCAACTGTAGAACTATTTTTGATGCAATGCTGCCACTTTCTGGCCGTTTAAACACACTGCAGACATTTGGAATTCCCTCCGCTCTTCTGCATAGTGTTGAGTGCAGTTTTTGTTTCTGCCGTGTGTCATTGGGCTCCATTTTCTCTTTTGCCTCCCCACCCCCTGTTCTGTGGCCCCCTGCCCAGGTGGACCTGAGGCGGGCAGTGGAGGAGGTGGTGAAGGAAACCCCAGAGTACCGCTGCATGCAGTCCCAGTTCTCCGTTTTGTACAACGAGAGCCTGCAACTGAAATCTCAGCTAGACGAGGCCCGAACGCTGCTTCACGGCACACGGGGTACCCACCAGCGCCAGGTGGAGCTCATTGAGGTAACGCCTTCCTCCCCTTGTTTCCTCTCTTTCCTCTCACTTTCCCTGGGGTGGATCATGGCAGTTGGCACCCGCACTAAACTCACTGCTGGACGAAAAAATAGTGGTGCAATTGACTTCTGACAAGCACACAGAGTGTGAACAAGACTGAGCGTATGTGTTGGGAGGAGGGGGGCTCGTTTAATTTCAATGCACACAAGCGGTGTAGTGACAATAAAGGTTTATTTATTTATTATTATATGACAAAGAGGGACGCGGGTGGCGCTGTGGGTTAAACCACAGAGCCTAGGACTTGCCGATCGGATGGTCGGTGGTTTGAATCCCCATGACGGGGTGAGCTCCCGTTGCTCGGTCCCTGCTCCTGCCAACCTAGCAGTTTGAAAGCACGTCAAAGTGCAAGTAGATAAATAGGTACCACTCCGGCAGGAAGGTAAACGGTGTTTCCGTGCACTGCTCTGGTTCGCCAGAAGCGGCTTAGTCATGCTGGCCACATGACCACATGGTCAGGGGTCCCTTTACCTTACTATATGACAAAGAGACTCTAACAATGAGGTGTTTGTAGAAGAATGGAAACCCTTTTCAGATTACAGTCGTACCTTGCATCCCAAACGCCTTGGTACTCAGACGGTTTGGCTCCCGAACGCCGCAAACCGGGAAGTTAGTGTTCCGGTTTGCAAATGTTCTTTGGAACCCGAACGTGCTATGGGGTTTCCGCGGCTTCCGGTTGGCTGCAGGAGCTTAGCGCGATACTGAATCACTCCGGCCGCTTACAGTGCCACACCCGTGCTCCCTCGAAGCAAGGGACTGTGGGTGTTCAGGAATTATTTAGAAGAGGGAAGCTGCAGGAGAACTAGCTGCTGCTGTTGGGTCCTTAACCCAACATGCACGGCATAAGAAGAGGGTCTGCAGCCCTTTCTCTCAGCACCTTCTCGTCCCGCAGCAAGAGGGGGCTGCTGCTGAAGTCAGAGACACCGAGGCTGAAATCTCTCTCTCTCTTTCTCACCAGCGGGATGAAGTCAGCCTGCACAAGAAGCTGCGAACAGAGGTCATTCAGCTCGAAGACACCCTTGCCCAGGTCCGCAAGGAGTACGAGATGTTGCGGATAGAGTTTGAGCAGACGCTTGCGGCTAACGAACAAGCAGGTGACTTGAAGTCGGGTTGTGCACAGAGGCACTTGGGTTTTCCTTGCTGGGCACCTCTCTTGGGGAAACATCCACAGTAGCTGAGCTGCAGCCAGGTTAGCCTCACCCGTGCAGATAATCTGAGCACTGTGCACCTCTTGGGTATTACCGTACTGCTCCGTGTATAAGACTATGTTCTTTTCTTTAAAAATCATGTTAAAAAGTGGGGGTTTTAGTGCACAGGGTGGATTGGTTTGATTGGTTGCTGCTGCGGCTGCCAGCGGATATTGTGCGTGTCATTGGTTGCTGTGTCCATGGATGGTGACGCTCTGGCAGTTGGGCGGGTGATTGGCAGCTTCTGCTGGCGATGGGACAGACGGGAGGCGGATATTGCGACGCGGGCGGATGGGCAACTTTTGGCAATCCTCCGCAAAAAAAGCTTAACAACTCTGTGCCATCTCCCCCCATTTTCTTTGAGTCCACCAAAATAGGGGTAGTCTTATACACGGGGGCGTCTTATACACGGAAAAGTACAGTAAGTCCTCTTGTCTTAAAACCTTCGTGATCTTTCAGGTAAGCCCTGAGCATGGGGCTAATCAGGGATCCCCTTTTTCTAGTCAGGAACTTGCCTGAGAGCTCTCTGCCTTAGTTTTTCCTGTCTTGAGCCACTGTGACCACAAGGTCTTAAAATACTGTATTTTTCGCTCTATAAGACGCACCAGACCATAAGGCGCACCTGGTTTTTGGAGGAGGAAAACAAGAAAAAAATATTCTGAATCCCAGAAGCCGGAACAGCAAGAGGGATCTGGCTTCTGGGATAGCCGTGCGAAGCCTCTTCAGGGCAGCGGGATGAAGACTCCCCCTGCCCGGAAGAGGCTGCGCGCAGGACGGGAAGCGGGGCTCCATTCCTCCTCCCACTTCGCAGGAGAGGCTCTTCGCTGAAGGGGCGCTGCGCAGCTCTCCCTCTCTGCACAGCACCATTTGCTCCATAAGACGCACTCACATTCCCCCTTACTTTTTAGGAGGAAAAAAGTGTGTCTTATGGAGCGAAAAATACGGTAAACCCTGTCCGATTGCAGATTTTGAAAAACAGCTGCCGCAGACCTCTGATAGTCTGAGTTTCATCTTTTAAAACCGTGTTTCTAAAACCTGGGTCTCTAGCTGTTTTTGGACTACAACTCCCATCGTCCCTGACCACTGTTCCTGCTAGCTAGAGATTTCTGGGAATTATTAGGGACAGAACTACCTAAATTGTATAGAAATTTATTTATGTATGCTACTGCGGCAGCAAGAATGTTACTTGCCCCAAAGTGTAAAGAGGCAGAAGTCCCAGAAAAAGAAGAATGGATACAAAAGCTTATGGAATATGCAGAAATACCGGAAGAATAAGAAATCAAGATAACAAACTTTTTATAAAAGAGTGGAAATGGCTTGTTGAATATTTACAGATAATTTGTAAACAGATAAGACCATTCGCAGGATTAATGTAATAACCTGCAGTTTTATAAGTGTGTATATTTACAGTAGATAAATGAGCAAGTTAAATGAACTTGGATATGCAGAAGTTATTTAAAAAAATAATTTAAGGAACAGCAGAAAGGGGGAAGGAAGTCAAAATTTGGAAATGTTAGATTGGCTGTAAAACTAATGAAATGTATAAATTTGAAAAATATTTAAAAAACCCCAAAACAGCTGGAGACCCAAGTTCGATAAACACTGCTTAAAAGGAAAAAAGGAAGGGACTGGTTATACATGGAATGAATCAATACATCCAAGTTGTACAGCGGCCTAGTAACTGGGAAGCGAGATTCCATGCATTTTGGTGTCTTCTGCAAGGTCTTGTTCTTGGCCACTCTGACAACCGTACATCAGGGACAGGGTACCTGTGACCCTTCAGATATTGTTGGGCTCCAGCTTCCGTCTCCTGGATTATAGCTGGGCTTCATGGCAGTTGGAGTCCATCCATGCCATACAGTCATTGCCCTTTTGGTCCAAGGAACACATTCCCTTCTGGGAAAATTTCTAGGGGTCCGTATGCCGGGGGGGGGGGGGATACAAAAGCGAGCAAAGCAACACATGCAATTTTTGTTTTAGTTTATTTTACTTATTTGTTTTGTTTTATTTATTTATTAAATTTGCATGCCGTCCTCCTTGCAAAGATCTCAGGGTGGCTCACAGCGTAAAAACACAAACACACAATTTTACCTTTGTGCAGTAGATTAGTTTCCACACGTATACTCACACACCCCTCTCTGTCCAGGAACTCGTGAGAGATGTAGCTTAGAGGGAGAGGGGGTGGTCTGAGGAGAGTGCCAAGGGCCAGATAGAAAGGCCTGGAGGGCCACACTTGGCCCTGAGGTTCCCCTTCCTTAGATTGGACCAGCTGGGGAAAAATCTCCTGAAAGGAAGGCCCCTTCTCAGGTTCTTTTGCAACCGATCTAGAAGAGCCGGAAGATCTTACCGTATCTTGGCTCTTCCCATGTGATGGTCTTCACGCAGGTCCTATCAATCGGGAGATGCGGCACCTCATCAGCAGCCTCCAGAACCACAACCACCAGCTGAAAGGGGAGGTCCTGAGATACAAGCGGAAGCTGCGGGAGGCACAATCTGATCTGAGCAAGGTAAGGGAGGTGGAGAAGCCGAGGAGACAATGGAGGAGGCTGGAAGTGAGGCGGTGTCTTTTTAGGCCGGGTTTTTAAAAAATAGCATATGTGAGTGACAGAAAAGGGGGCAATGCCTCTTTTTCAATGGCGCTTACTCTCAGCAGTTTTTGCGAGCATGCATTATACTCTATATATTTCTATACCTATATACACACACTCTCTGTCTACATGAGTAATCAGGGTGTTCTTTTTCGAGTTGCTAAAAAGGGCTTTCATTGATTAATCTTGAAGGCAGAAAAATATATACCGTATTTTTCTGTCTATAAGACACCACCATGTATAGGACGCCCCCTATTTTGGGGGCCCCAATTTAAGAAAATAGGGGGAGATGCATCCATGTATAAGACGCCCCCTAATTTTTGACATTATTTTTTAGGGAAAAAACCTAGTCTTATACACGAAAAAATACGGTACATAGTTTTATATACATATGTTTTGTGATATTTTATGCATTGTGATTTGCTGTTTTATTGATTATCGATTAGCAATTCTTTATTGTAATTGATCATTCTTCATCATAGTTTTATTCTTTGCTATTAGATTCTAATGCATTATTGAATATTGCTTTATTTGATATAAGTTGTTTATTTAAGATTTATTGTGACTTTTTCCTATAGAATCAGATTGTTACTATTAATGTTTGATATTTCATTATGTTTTTATATGTGCTGGAAGCCGACCAAAGTCCCAGCCAGATGGGCAGGGTATATATATATTTTTTAAAAAATATTATTAAGAGGTTGTGCTAAGCTATTGAACAAGAACAATAATGAGTGTGGTAGAGAAAGCCATACCTATTGATAGCATAAGAGAGAGAGAACACAAAAAAATCCCCAATCCATATGGGCACTTTAAAAATTATATTTGTGCTCAGCACAGAATCACTCCAAAAGCACATTGTGCTCCCACCCTGTTCTCAAAGTTCTGTTCTAGGTGTGCCAGAGCAAGGGTGTCCTTGTCTTTCCAGTCAAGTCCAAGGGCAAGAGAAGCCCATAAACAACCCTTATGGGAAAGTATTCCATGTAAGTTTGTGGGGGGAGGGGAGGGGGTCATAGCTTATAGGTATAGACCACCTGCATTGCATGCAAAGGTCCCAAGTCCTGGCATCTCCAAGTCGGGCTGGGAATGCCCCTATCCGAAATCCTGGGTGGCGGCTGCCAATCAGAGTAGACAGTACCGCATTGGATGAACCTGCGACGGAAGGCAGCTTTTGCATGTTCTCATGCGTGTGCATGTCCCGCTGTTCTGCAGACCCGTTCCCGCAGCGGGAGCGCCCTCCTGCACTCCCAGTCCAGCACCGAGGACCCCAAGGAGGAGCCGCTGGAGATCAAGCAGGACGCCGACGACCCTTCTTCTTCTTCCCAGGGCTCTGCCTCCAAGGGCCCCTCCGAGGACGCGCTGGAGAGCAAAGCGAAG
The DNA here is from genome assembly GCF_964106645.2 of Podarcis pityusensis. Classification (NCBI taxonomy): domain Eukaryota; kingdom Metazoa; phylum Chordata; class Lepidosauria; order Squamata; family Lacertidae; genus Podarcis; species Podarcis pityusensis. The sequence goes on from NC_138042.1 coordinate 27,503,155, forward strand.
CGGGACGAAGAGGAACGGGAGCGGGAGCGGCGGGAGAAGGAGCGGGAGCGGGAGAAGGAAAAGGAGAAAGAGAAGGAGCGGGAACGGGAGAAGGAGAAGGAGAAAGAGAGGGAGCGGCAGAAGCAGAAGGAGTCCGAGAAGGAGAGGGAGTCCAGTAAAGACAAGGACAAGGGGAAGCACGACGACGGCAGGAAGAAGGAAGCCGAGTTGGTCAAGCAGCTGAAGGCGGATCTAAAGTAAGATGGGCACAGTTTGCTCTTTGATGGTTGGGTCCTTTTGGCAGTTGCCAAGTATTGTTGGTGTACAGTTGTACCTTCCAGAATCCGTTCTGGAAGTCCGTTCAACTTCCAGAACGTTCAGAAACCAAAGCGCGGTTTCGGATTGGCTGCAGGAAACTACTGCAGCCAATCGGAAGCTGCGTCGGACGCTCGGGTTCCAAAAAATGTTTGGAAACCAGAGCACTCATTTCCAGGTTTCAGTCGTTCGGGAGCTGATTTGTTCAGGAGCCAAGGCATATGAGATCCAAGGTACAACTGTTCCGTTCTGTTGGTGTGGCTGTTTCCTGCGTCCTACATATCAGGATCTCAACAGGTGGCAGCAAGGCTCTGAATTGTGGTGCGGCTGTTGTGCCTAGCTAGCCTGTTCCAAATTTCACGCACTTACATAACGAGGCTACAGTCTTAACCCCGCTTGCTTGGGAGCGAGCCCCATTTAAGTCAGTAGGATGCGCTCCTGAGTAGGCATGGTTAAGTTTCTGCTGGTAGTAAGCCAGATGATGTTCATGGATTTGCTAGGAGCCCTCTGGGGCTGTTTCTCAGCTGTCAGCACTAGTCTTTGGGCAGTGTGGAAGTGTGCAGCACATGAGGCCAAGTGAGCTTTCTTACCCAGTTCAAGGACAAGAACCATCACATACACAGTGATTGTCTCCCTCTTAGGATTCACAAAAAGGCATCCCCCATTGCTTAATGTGCCGGCCTGGGTGGTTGGAATCTCTTCTCTGGGCCATTGGGCTTCTCATTGCTTGCAACTCTCAGTGACTGAGAAACAGTTCTTGCACACTCCCTCCTGAGCATCCAGTTCTATTTTATTTTATTTGACAAAGTAATAATCATAAATAAATAAGAATAAAAATGTGCACCCCACCACCGAGACTATTCCATTGTAACTAATCCAACCTCCCAAAATTCCAACACCTCTTGCGATGGTTTGATCTGTTTCCATTTTAACAGTACAAATTCGACAAACATCCTCCATATCTCCACAAAATCATTTTTCTTGCATATTCCCCGTCTTACCTTAATGGCACATGTTAATTTATCATTAATAGCTATATCACACACCTCTTTATACCATTCTTACATTTTATATTCTGCTTGCCCCTTCCACTTCCTAGCTATCATAATTCGTGCAGCTGTCAATAAATTTGTGAGCAAGTTAGCCTGCGATCCTTCCACCCCGTCGTAAATTGATAGTAACGCTACCTCTGGACTTTCGGTCAGCTTTAACCCAGCGATTTCTGTTATCTCCTTAAACACCTTTTGCCAGAAAAATTGTGAGCATCCAGTTCTGACCATAGATCGCCCAGCTCAAGTACTGAATTGTTCTAGTTCAAAGATACAGAATACATTTGGATTGAAGTTTCCCTATTTTGCGCCCAATACATGCCTACTCAGAGTCCCACAATGAGATGGCAGGAAGCAGTTCTTGATTTGAAGTAGACCATATCATATGCTGTTCGGCCTTAGCCGCATTCTCACTTTCCTTTTTCAATATATTCAGGAAGGCTCAAGAAAGCCAGAAGGAAATGAAATTGCTTTTGGATATGTACCGCTCAGCCCCAAAGGAGCAGAGAGACAAAGTCCAACTGATGGCTGCAGAGAAGAAGGCCAAAGCTGAGGTAATTGTGCCTGCCATTGCCCAATTTATTTATTTTATTTTACCTTTTATCACCTTTTATCTGAATACCTCAGGGCAGCAGTTCACAGCATCAAAAATACAAAACAAAAACACAAAGTGCATAATAAAAGGAAGTCTTTATAGAATTGTGGAGTTGAAGGGACCACAAGGGTAATCTAGATCCTCGATATGTGGCCCCCTGGACAAGAATGAAACAAACCCCTCACCGCCCCCTCCAACAAACACAGTTAAAAGGACATAGAATGTCAACCAGCCCATGGCCTGTCGGAAGAGGAATGTTTTTGCCTGGCACCTAAAGACATATCATGAAAGCACCAGGCAAACTTCCCTGGGGAGATTTCCACAAACATGGAGCCACAAGCTGAAGAAAAGGCCCCTTCTTGTGTTGCCATCGTCCGAACCTCTCGTGGAGGGGTCACACGAAGAAGGGCCTCAGATTATGATTTCAGGGTCCCAAGTAGGTCCATATGGAAAGAGGCAGTCCTTGAGGTATTGTGGTCCTGAGCCTTTGAAGGTTTTGTGGGTCAAAACCACCGCTTTGAATTGGGCCTGGAAACTAATGGACAGCCAGTGCAGTTGGGCCAGGATCGGTATAATATGCTCAAACCGTCTGGCTCCGGTGAGCAACCTGGCTGCTGAATTCTGCACTAGTTGAAGTTCCAAGAGGTCTTCAGAGTTAGCCCTAATTGCAATAATTTAACCTAGAGGTTACCAGAGCATAGATGACAGTAAGGCTATCCCTGTCCAGATAGGGGCATAGCTGGGTCACCAGCCAAAGGCACCCCACGCCACTGAGGCCACCTGAACCTCAAGCAACAGCAAAGGACCCAGGAGGACCCCCAAGCCACATACCTGCTCCTTCGGAGGGAGTGTAACCCTATCAAGAGCAGGCAACCTCCCACCCACCCAATCAATGTTTATATTCTGTTCTCCTGTTCCTCATGGGGCTTCTTAGGCTCTCAGTGCATCCTAAAGCAACATAGTAACTTGGGCATAGCACTTGGACGTTTCCTCCATAGACTCTTGAAGGCAGGGCTGGGGAAGCAGTGACCTCCAGATATTTCAGCTTCCACCACCAGTGGCCATGTTGACTGGAGCTGATGGGAGTCGCAGTCCAACGGCATCTATTTGGACAGCCACCAATCCCCCCTGCTTGAGGTCCATTGCTGCAAAGTCCCCCCCACTTTTTGCAAAACGCAAAGGGTTCTGTGGAGGGTGGCTCTCTGCCTTAAAGATGCATTGTGGACCTGGGGAAAACTTGATTCCTCACCAAAGTTTAATTCATTGAAAACCGCATGTATTTCAGACGAATTTCCTCTGGGAGGTGATGGCCAAAGGTTGGTAGTAGCTTTTTGTGGCCTTTTTAAAAATCCCTTTCCTGGTTATTTTTCCCCCCAACAAAACAACACCACCACAAACTGGCTTATAAGTACAGTATAAAACCAAATTTACTAGAATAATAGCTAGAATAGAGATAAACTTGTAACCATTTAAACAACAAACATACTAAGGTGCCATGTGCAAGGCAAAGCCTGGAAAATACTGTAAACATGGAGTGGATAAATATACAACTGTATCTTAACAAGTTACATGTGCAGTAAATGTTATACAGACTGGATAAATGGTTCTGTTGTTTGAATTGTTAGAAGTTTACTAGCTATTATTCTAGTAAATTTGGTTTTATACTTATAAGCCAGTTTGTGGTGTTGTTGTTTTGTTGTATTATTATTACTGTCACCACATTTGATACTTTGTGTATATACTTATTATTTTTTCAACCCAACCTCCTTTCCCTGACCTACTTCCTGCCAGTTGGAGGAGCTGAGGCAGAGGGTGAAGGAACTGGAGGACAAGGAGAAGAAAGAGAGCAAAAAAATGGCAGACGAGGACGCGCTTCGGAAGATCCGGGCTGTGGAGGAACAGATAGAATACCTGCAGAAGAAACTCGCCATGGCTAAGCAGGTGAGCGTTAGAGAGAAAGTTTCTGTATAAAAATAGGAAGAGATAAAAACAACGAGTTTTTATTTTTCCAAAAGGCCTTTCAAAATAAAATAGTGAATATAGTCTTCTATCCTTGCGGTAAATCTGCAGTAGAAAAAAACAAAAAAGAGCCCTTGCCCATCTTTATAAATCTGTGTTCACACAATACATTGTCCTTTGGTTGTACATGGCGAGTTTATACGTTATCGCCATCTGCCAGATTCTACAAAACCATTTTGGTTTTTTTTAGAAAAACCTAATATGTTGAAATCAATCTTTTAGCTGCAGTCAGGAGTTTAGTTACCACTTCTACATCTGTACTCTCTACTCACTCTTCTAGATAATTTATTGGATTTTTTTTGGGGGGGGGATTCCAACTATGTGATTTGTTTTTATATAGTCCAAAGTATGATTGCAGTAAAAAATTTTTTATCTTGTTACGTTTCCTGAAAATATGAATATAAAATGTGTGCGATATACCACATCTCCCACAGTAAGCATGAGCTAGACTATACGTGTTTCAGTTTATGAGGGGTCAAAGACAATTGGTGTCAGGTTTTGTGGTAATGATCTCTTAGATTTATTGCTTACTAATATTTTCCCCTGTTTTATTGCCAGTCCAGCCCCAAACTCTGTCCTGTGTATTAATGTCCAGATCTTTCTCCCATTATTTTTTTTTTAATGCTTGTTTTCTTCCTTTCTTGTAAATTTCAAAGAGGAACTCGTAAATACAGTGGTACCTCGGGTTACATACGCTTCAGGTTACAGACTCCGCCAACCCAGAAATAGTATCTTGGGTTAAGAACTTTGCTTCAGGATGAGAACAGAAATCGCGTGGTGGCAGCGCGAGACCCCATTAGCTAAAGTGGTGCTTCAGGTTAAGAACAGTTTCAGGTTAAGAACGGACTCCAGACCTTCTTAACCCGAGGTACCACTGTCTGTCTGTGGCCATGCTTGCTGGGGCTGGTGGGAGTTCAGGAGCACCCCCACCCCTGGTAGAAAGGGAAGGGTTGAAAGTGCAGCCTCGTTCCCCATTGGTTGCTCTGCCGTTCTTCCAGGAAGAGGAGGCGCTGCTCTCCGAAATGGACGTGACGGGCCAGGCCTTTGAGGACATGCAGGAACAGAACATCCGCCTGATGCAGCAGCTCAGAGAGAAGGACGACGCCAACTTCAAGCTCATGTCGGAGCGCATCAAATCCAACCAGATCCACAAGCTGCTGAAAGAAGAGAAGGAGGAGCTGGCAGACCAGGTGCTCACCTTGAAGACACAGGTGAGTGGGGAAAGGGGAGTTGGACAGGAGGAGCAAAGGACTCAGTGCTTGGGGTTCAGAATTCAGTTTCCTGAATACTTCACCTGTCGCCTTCAAGAAAAAGCAAGGTTTTCTTTTAGGGTCCCCCTCCCCCATATTTTTCAAATTTATACATTTCATTAGTTTTACAATCAATTTAACATTTCCAAATCTTGACTTCCTTCCCGCTCTTTCTGCGGTTCCTTAGATTTGTTTTTTAATATCTTCTGCGTATCCATTCTGCTCATTTATTTATCTTCTGTAAATATATACTGTTATAAAACTGCAGGTTATTATTATATTATTCCTGCTAATGTGTTTTATCAGTTTACAATTTATTTGTAAATATTCAATAAACCATTTCCATTCTTTTATAAAAAAAAAAGTTTGTTGATTTCTAATTCTTTTGGTAAGTTTTGCCATTTCTGCATATTCCATGAGTTTTTGTATCCATTCTTCCTTTTCTGGGACTTCTGCTTCTTTCCACTTTGGGGCAGGTAACATTATTGATGGCTGTGATGAGCAGAATGGATAGCTTAGTTGGTTAGAGTGCAGTGCTGATGTGCCGAGGTTGCAGGTTCAATCCCTGTATGGTACAGCTGCATATTCCTGCAATGCAGGGGGGTCAGAGTAGATGATCCTCAGGGCCCCTTCCAACTCTGCAATTCTGTGATTCTATGTTCTTGCCTCTTGAAGGTGGATGCCCAGTTGCAAGTTGTACGCAAGCTAGAGGAGAAAGAGCATCTCCTGCAGAGCAACATTGGCACAGGAGAAAAGGAGCTGGGCTTGCGAACCCAGGCCCTGGAAATGAACAAGCGGAAGGTAAGCTTGGAAAGACTGCCTGCCCCTGCGTAGACCTGTAAGACTACTGGGGGGGGGGATTTTGGGGCCCCACAACCTGTGGAATATCATAGGGCAGTGACTCAAAACCAGGCATTATCCATCATTGCCCTTGCATTGTGGAATGCCCTTCCTCTGCCATATGGGAAGCTTTATCCAAGAAGGTGTGTTTTCATAGGTGTCATGTGAAGACACATCTTTTTGCCCAGGCATTCTCTGACCCATAAGATTGGACCCTGTTATTATGGCATTTCTGCTTTTGTAGTAGCTGTTTTTAGTGGCTCTTATATTGTATCTCTGTTTTTATGGTACAGTGGTACCTCAGGTTACATACGCTTCAGGTTACAGACTCCGCTAACCCAGAAATGGTGCTTCAGGTTAAGAACTTTGCTTCAGGATGAGAACAGAAATCGTGCTCCGGCGGCGTGGCAGCAGCAGGAGGCTCCATTAGCTAAAGTGGTGCTTCAGGTTAAGAACAGTTTCAGGTTAAGTACGGACCTCCGGAATGAATTAAGTACTTAATCTGAGGTACCACTGTACTGTTGTGTTTTCGTATGCCACTTAGATATTTAAAATGTTGAGTGGTCTAAAAATGCTTTTAAATTAATTAATGGAAACAAATAGGTATAAGTTGCTTACCATGTCAGTATGATGGTTATTGCACCAAAACCCATCAGAGTTGTTCATGAAGCTCAATTAGTGTTCTTGGACCAGTCCCCCACCACCCGCAGGGCCGTTTGCGATGTTAAATGCAGGTGGGCTCATACAGTGCCTTGTGCTACTTTGGAGGAAAGGCAGAATATCGATGTAAGGAATACAAGTAAAATGAAAAGCAGCATTATTTATTAGAAGGTGTATCTCGCCCTTTACATTTAAGAAAGCTAGCGATAAAGTAAGACAAAGCAGGAACCCATGGCTGCAAAAGAACATCATAAAAACACCAATAGGCAGAAGGAAACCAATAAAGCAAATTGCAAGCTGAGCAGAGGAGCAGCTATTCTCAAAGCCAGATGAAACGCTGTGAAAAGCCCAAGGGGGCCAAGGGCTCAGTTTGCCTGGCGCCTGGAAGGTAGTTACGAAGACACGCCGACTGGCTTCTTTCTCTCTGAGCTGCAGCGGCTGTGTGAGTCCTTTGAACGCTTGCCCCATCATTAATGCGAAGGGACGGTTATTTTATTTGATCTCCCTGCAGGGGGAAGCTGCTGAGAAATCCCAAATAATGCCGTAATTAGGATACAAAAACAGATTATACATACCCCTCTGGAGTTGTTTGTTTGTTTGTTTTTCCCCAAAAAACCCACACACCACACCAAACCAGTGGCCACAGAAAGATTTGATGAAGACCAAAAGGGGCAGCGGATGAAAGGAAGAGTGGAACTTCAAAGGGATAACGAGCAGGGCAGCCAGATGAAAATAATTAGCTGGGCAGAGGTTTCCGGGAGGGATAAGTGACGAGAGAGTAACAGGGAAGCAGAGCAAGCAGTGGGGTCAGAGGTCAGGAGGAGAGGAGGGGGTTGATGATGATGGTGATGAGAATCTCTTGGAAGGGTTCCCCCCTGAAGAAATGGCACTGGTGGGAATGGGCACTGCTGCACTAGCCAAACAACAACAAAAAGAGGCATGCAGTTTGGTTTCTGGCTACTCCATCACCTGCCCTTGGTTGGTGTATGTGGGCACAGTCTGGAGATGAGAATGATCCTGCTGGGACACACCTCCCTGCCTGTTGGCCATGCTGGAGAGGTTGGTGGCATTTGGTCCTGTGATATCTGGAGGACCTCGGGCCTTCTGTTAATCCAGCCAGGTTATTCTTAGCTCCTTATCTGTGGCTATTTCTGTGCACATTAGTGCAGCCGGAATAATAACCTGCTCGATTTTACCCTCCAGGATCCCCCCCCCCCATTTTGACTCTAAATCTTCCCTTTGAAGATTTTGCCAAAGCAAAGCCTGAAAGCTTTGCTGCCTTTGAGTAGGGAGCTGTGAGCAAAAAGGTCTGCAGATGCCTTTTAAAAGTGGGAAGTTCAACAATAGGTTGACACTCTGGGCTGCTTTTGTCCATCCCTGCAAGGTCAGCAGCTGGCCAGAAAGAGAGAGAGGATCTTTCATTGTTTTGCTCTTCAGGCTATGGATGCGGCCCAGCTAGCTGATGACCTTCGGGCGCAGCTGGAGCTGGCACAGAAGAAGCTGCACGACTTCCAGGATGAGATTGTGGAGAACAGTGTGACCAAGGAGAAAGACATGTTCAACTTCAAGCGAGCCCAGGTACCGGCAGGCGGCTTTGGCTACCTTGGGCCAAATCTGCCTTTGCTTCCATTCATATTAACTCAAAGTTCCTGCCTCTTGCCCTCTGCCAGTGCTTTGGTTTCCACCTTCTCTGAATGGTTGCCCTCCATCGCCATGGCTCAACTTCAGCTGTTTTCACTCACTGTTTTTCTCCCTGGTCGCTGCTGGTTGTGAATCCCTACTTAAGAAGAATCCCTACGTAGGAAGTTGCCACGTGTTGACTCAGACACTCGGTCTGCTCAGCAGAGTGTTGTCCACACATACTGATGGCAACTGCCTGGGATTCAGGCAGGGCACATGCCCAGTCCTGCCAGGAGATGCCAGGGATCAAAATGGGGACCTTTGCATTTGAAACATGTGCTATAGTGAGCACTGAAGACTCTTGTCTTTGTCCAGCAATATCATCCTAACTGGCCAGTCAAATGCTCTAGGAAGCACATTTGACATCCCTCACTTCCTGAAGCCAGAGCTTCATGGTCACATTGCTCTGCCTCATCCAAATTATCTAAGCTAATCATGTATCATACCAGTATGTTTTGAATGTGTGTGATGCATCCTCCCTTGTGAAGAAGCCCCCCCCCCCTTTTAAAGGAAAATGGGCAGAGCTTGCAAATTTACACCTGGGAGCCTTTTGCAGCTCTTAGGAGAGAAGGTGCTGGTCCTAATGACATGTATTTGGCTAATGTTCCCCTGCAGGAAGACATTTCAAGGCTGCGGAGGAAACTGGAGACCACCAAGAAACCTGACATGGTTCCCAACTGCGACGAGATTCTTATGGAGGAGATCAAAGATTACAAGGTAGGCAACGGGATGCCAATGTCCCCCTTGGAGGATGGATTTGGACTGAGCCAGATTAGCATTGGAAGTAGACCCCAGTTAGCAGTGCCCAAGGGACTGTGGCTGGGACATGGCAGCAGTTCTGAGCTAATCGCAGGAGAGAACCCTCTGACACTTTGGGGCAATCAGAGGTCAGGGACTGGTGGCCTTCCAGATGTGACCCCGCCCCTCATCTCCCATCAGACCCAGAGACAATGTTGCAGTCCTAGCAACATCTGGAGAGCCACAGACTCCCCACCCTGTTGTAAACAATATGGTCCCGGCGGCCGCTCCCAGTCACCAGTCTAGCTGCCGCATTCTGGATTACTTGTAGTTTCCGGGTCACCTTCAAAGGTAGAGCGTATTGCAGTAGTCCAAGTGGGAGATAACCAGGGCATGTACCACTCTGGTGAGATAATGCACAGGCAGGTAGGGTCTCAGCCAGTGTACCAGGTGGAGCTGGTAGACAGTGTGAGTCTCCACAGAGAGCTGCGAGTCCAAAAATGATTCCCAGGCTGCGTACCTGGTCCTTTAGGGACACAGTTACTCCACTCAGGACCAGGGAAGCTTCTTAATGTTTAATTATGTTTTTATATATGTCGGAAGCTGCCCAGAGTGGCTGTGGAAACCCAGTCAGATGGGTGGCGTACAAAGGAATTATTATTATTATTATTATTATTATTATTAGCCTCGGCATCAGCCAGGTATACCTTAAACAATGCCTCTTTCTTTCCCAAGGGCCGCCTGACCTGCCCCTGCTGCAACATGCGCAAGAAGGATGCTGTGCTCACCAAGTGCTTCCACGTCTTCTGCTTTGAGTGCGTGAAAACGCGCTACGACACCCGGCAGCGCAAGTGCCCCAAGTGCAATGCTGCCTTCGGGGCCAACGACTTCCATCGCATCTACATTGGCTGAGCCTTCCGAGTCGCGGGAGGCCAGAGAGTCCTCTCTTGCTGCCAACCACCATATTCGTTTCCCATCAGCAGGCTGGCTACTGCCCCTCTCTTTCACCTATTTTCTTTTCTTTTTGTAATGGCAGATCCCTTTTGGCTGGAGGGTACAGCCAGGTTATTGTTAATTATTTTTTTGTACTCTTGGTTGTTTTTTTTTTTTTTAATCTTCAGGGGGTCCCTCCCCCCACTGGCTTTTCCTTTAGGCCCAGCCCAGCCACCAAGCCAGTCATCAACCGTTGCCTGTGCCTGTTATAGATGGTTGTTGTGGAGACACGGTGTATGCTTTCGGCCCTGATGTGAATTGGCCTGTGGCTTAAACCAAACAACAACCTTAAAACTGGGAAGTCTGCTTGGAAGTAGTTTTCATCAAGCTTTCTCATCGCTTTAGGTTCCTTTACTTTCTAATAAAGGCGAAAACTGTTCTTCCCGGTCAAAGTGTCTCACTGTTTTGTGTATGTCCGTGCTTGCAGTTGTGTGTACTGAGAAGCTTGTGGAGTCTCGATGGTCCCACACACAGTAAGGGTTGCATCAGGGTGACCTGGTGTAACCCTTTAAAGGCTCACTGTAGGCAGGCACTTGTGTGTGGGCAGAATAATGATGGAAATGAAACCACCCCAGGCTTAAGACTGGACTTAATCCTGACCTTCTGAAGCGAGGCAAGAATTTCTAGTGACGTGCACATAACGGAGCTTGAGGCTTCAGAAGGTGATGGGCCCATCTCTGCCTCTGGACCATGCGCATGCCTTGCTGCACCAGAAGAGGAAAGATGCAGAAGTGAATCCTTGGTTCACCTGGCAGCCCTGGGGGTTGACATACACACTCTCGTGTGTGTGTGTATGTGTGTAGATAGATAGATGGTGCAGCCTTGAGCAATATCCTGAGTGTGTTGAGCGTTCTGCCGTGCCCTCTTTGTGTAGGGCCAATACACTGTTCCGCGACAGATTTACAGCATCTCTGCTACTGACTTTCAAATTCCGGGATTGCTGAAATATATACAACAACAAAAATCATGTTGAGTCATGTTACTCAAATTGGGTCTACTAGACCCCAAAATTTTAAGCAATGCAGACTAAAGTTGCTTCTGGGGCGCCTCTGGGATTAGGGCCCCTGAAACTTAAGCTTGATTAGTTTCATAGTACAGTGGTACCTTGGGTTACAAACGCTTCGGGTTACAAACTCCGCTAACCCAGAAGTAGTACCTCGGGTTGAGTACTTTGGCCCAGGATGAGAACGGAAATTGCGCAGCGGTGGCAGCGGGAGGCCCCATTAGCCTCAGATTAAGAACAGTTTCGGGTTAAGAACGGACCTCGGGAACGAATTAAGTTCGTAACCCAAGGTACCACTGTAGATCCACCCCTGGGATCTACAGGAAGCATTTGGGGTCTTTAGAGGAGGCTTGGAATAGCCGGGGAAAGGCGGATCCATCTTGGGGAACCAACCCCCTCTTGAGGACCATACTGTGAGATCTGGACTCCATCTAAATATGTGACTAAATCATACTAAAGCTATGACAGTCTTGGCTGTGTCATCTTTTCTCCAAAGGAGCACTGACCCTGGTTGAGGAACAAGACCCCTGGGATCCCATGTTATTCCCATCTCTGTAGGAATAACAATATATACATATAGGCCTACAGAAGGAAACATCTATTCCTGGTTGCCCTGAGTTTTTGTCAAAATTTAAGAGTATGGGAAGTAATTTTGGTGCTGCAATAAATTAAGGGAGCCAGAAATCCTTGCCTGATCTACTGCAGATCAACCAGAGATCTACCGGTGCACACCTGGAATCCCATCTTTATCGTAGGAGAATTAACGTGGGCCACGTTTTAACTTCTGCCCTTTCTGTGTCTGGTTTGCCAGTCACAGTTCAACTGAAATATTTTGTCTGTAGTGCATCCATCAAGAGCCGCCTCAAACTTCAGGCTGCTGAGCTGTTTCTGCCCATCAGGAGATGAACAGGGCAGAATGTTTTGTCAGCTGGGCATCAGAGGTGTACAGACTTCTACTTGCTTGAAGAGTTCCTGACAGTCGAGACAGACAGTTGTGGCCCAATTGAAACTTGGCATGTGCCACATAAAACCTGCGCATAGTGTGAGTTTCTGTTTCATGTTCTAGCCCATCCTATCTGTTTCGGGTGGCTGCAAGCAGGTTTCAAAATCTTTTCAGCTGTTAATACACTTACAGGATCAATGTGAGTCACCACCCTTGACTGCTTCACTTCCTGGCATCCTGGAATGTACTGCTTACATAAAGGACTCTGAAGCCCTGCAGAACTTGCTTTGGGCATCTGGTTAGAGAGATAGAACCAAGAGATTGGTTTTCCACTGAGCTGTCCTTCCTGGTGTATGGGCTGCATAAATGGAAGATGTTCAGTGCCACAGAGCAGCAATCTCTGTATTTGCAGGGGATCTTTTAAACCTGAAACAGACGGGTTGTAGCTGCACTACTGTCTCCCAGAAGCAGGAGAGAATTGAAGTGGAAAGAGCGGATATAGACTCCAGCTGTGTGCCTGCAGCCCATTGAGGGAAGATACATAAGCTGGTGGAGGGAGAGTGTCTCCCTGTTGCTGCAACTGTTCCATAGAACGCAGACCTAGGAATAGATGCCTAGATGCTAGGCTGTTTTGCATGGGTATTGGGGCCGTGGAAACTGCTGTGTCAGCTTTGCCAATACAGTGGTACCTCGGGTTACATACACTTCAGGTTACATATGCTTCAGGTTACAGACTCTGCTAACCCAGAAATATTACCTTGGGTTAATAACTTTGCTTCAGGATGAGAACAGAAATCGTGCAGCGGCAGCGCAGCGGCAGTGGGAGGCCCCATTAGCTAAAGTGGTGCTTCAGGTTAATAATAATAATAATAATAATAATATATTATTTATACCCCGCCCATCTGGCTGAGTTTCCCCAGCCACTCTGGGCGGCTTCCAATCAAGTGTTAAAAATGATACAACATTAAATATTAAATAAGAACAGTTTCAGGTTAAGAATGGACCTCTGGAACGAATTAAGTACTTAACCTGAGGTACCACTGTAGAGAGTTAACTAGCTGCCGTGTGCATTCCTTTAGCTAGGAGTGCTGCTCCTGCAGCAAACACCCCGGTGTTAATAAATTTCAGCAGGACTCGGGTGTGTTTTTAACTGTCTCACGATCATGTTCCATGTGTGAAAGTTTCCTATCATTACATCAGCGTATAAAAGTCACCTGAAAGCCTATGGTTGCTGATAATAAACCAATATTATAGACAAGGCAATCATGGGATCCTGGGTTGGTCTTCTCCCTTGATCAAAGTGGATTTGCTCTTCAGACAGCAACAGTAACCCATCATGCAAATCAACCAGCCTAAAAAAAATACTATTAAAATTTATTTCAAAACCAAAAACATACAACCATGACCAGCACCTCCCTGACCCCCACCAACCCAGCAACCGGAGTTTTCAACCAGAAAAGGGAGACGATAGCCAGAGCTGATTTGTAGAAGTTGGGGGTGGACTTCATTAATTCGCACCAAAGCTGCTGAATGTCTAGCAGTGCTGGCTTTCTGTTGGGTAATTGAAAGAACAAAAGAAAAGAAAGTGTCATATGTACCAGAAGAGGAGGGAAAGAGAAGGGGTTTTCTGGTAGGGTAAAATTGCCTGGTGGCCCTTAGTGGGAGATGCTATCTAGTAATATTGGAAGCTACCTTATACCGAATCAGACCATTGCTCTATCTAGCTCAGACAGGCAGTGGTTATTTGGGAGTTCCCCAACCCTACCAGGGATTGAGACTATATGCAAGGCAGATGCCATATCAATAAGCTATTCTTCGAGGCATTGGCCAGTATACCTCCATTGGGTTCTCAAGCCTTCAGATTCAGAGAAAGCAGTGAGCCAAGATTCAGTGGCTACATTCCTTTAAGTTCCACACATGGATATTAGATGCATAGGGAAGTCCATGTGGCATATGTGTAGCCCTATTTCCCCCCTCTTATTGCCCTGCATTAGGCAGAAAAACTTGAAAAGTGAACCTGCTGCCAAATCGTGGTGAGCAGGCTACTTTGGCACGATTCCTGCCTCCTCGCTCACTGCTCGCCTGCCTTTCCATGTAATGAGCACCCTGGATCTATGGTAAGAGTAGAGTTCTCAGTTCCACTGGCTCCCGAGCAAGGCATATGTGGCCAGTTTGGCACATAAGCAGGCAACTGCCCTAACTCTGTGGGGGAAGAAATGCCTGGTACCCAAAGTAGCATGAGAGCACGTATAGCAGGGAGCCTCAGGCCTAGCTGAAGGAATGTCTCCATCCCCATTGTTCAGCCCAGACACTGAGGTCTAGCTCTGAGGGCCTTCCAACAGTTCCCTCGCTGTGAGAAGTAAAGTTACAGGGCCTTCTTTGTAGTGGCGCCTGGCTGCGGAATGCCCTTCCGCCCGGTGTCAAACAGATAAACAACTATGTGACCTTTAGAAGACACCTGAAAGGGAACCCTGTATCGGCAAGTTTTTAGTGTTTTGTGTTTTGCTGTGTTTTTATATTCTGTTCGAAACCACACAGAGTGGCTGGGGCAACCCAATCAGATGGGTGGGGGATAAGTACTTTACTTTACTTTACTTTACTTTACTTTACTTTACTTTACTTTACTTTACTTTACTTTACTTTACTTTACTTTACTTTACTTTACTTTACTTGGAATGCTTCTAACTCCTTGAAGTGTGGTAATTCCTCTTGCTTGTCTTTATGGAGAGATGTGGGGAGGCCTCTGATTCTCTCTCTCTCTCCCCCCACCCTGTGTAAAGGTCACAGTTACCCCAATAGCTCCATCCACTTTTGTCTCTTGCCCCACCCACCCCTGGAACGCACCCCTTGCGAACGAATATGTCCCTCTGGCTACAGATTCTCCACCCGTTACCTATGGAAACAGGGATATAGTATGTCTCAAAGCAACATGCTAAATGGCCCACGCTGGTAAAAGAATCTTTGTCTCTTATCAGCGGTGTACAGCGAAATTTTTCGTAGGGGAGCAGCTCGCAAGGGCGATGGGGATGTTGCGTGTGTGAGCATCGTACCTCCCTCCCTAAGCCAGACAGAAGTTTCCTGGGCTTTGGGAAAGAGTCGCCAGGCCTGACGGGATTGCTGGAGCCCTGCTGCCTCCTTCCCAAAAACAGGTGGACATTGAGAAGAGGGTAAAATGGTTCTTGAACCTTTCAGAGCATCGTGTCACTTTCCCTAAGCCAGGCAGAAGCTTCCCAGTTTTGGGGAAGGAGGTGCCAGGCTTTAATGCTTTAATAGTCTAATTTATTGGGAATGTTTAGGGGACTAATCTAGTCCCCTTAGTCCCCCGACTGAACGTCACTGCTCCTTATGTATGCATGGGTTGTGGGGAAGTGTAGGTGGGATGATTTGCCTGTTTGGTTGTATGCCGTTGGACATTTTTTCGCACCCACTGCTTGCATAGCACCCGCATAAAGAACAAACATCGACAACTGGAGAGCAAGCCACCACCGGCAACTTACACAACACATTTCACGGAAGGATACCACGTCGTGCTTCAAAAACATTTAAAGCCATGGCGCCGGCTTTTAGACCAACCCAATAAGCCAGAGGGTTCCCCATCAACAGCCTTAAAACAACAGGTCCCGAAATCATGACTGGGAATCTTAGGCAAAATAGATAAAAGCACTCTGGAAAACTAGAAACACTTCAAGCAAAACCATACAATAGATAATTTTATCTGTAGCTTTTTTCAAAAAATAATAATTTTAAAATATTCTTTTTTGTGTGGAAAACCGGAGTACAAAGCCTGCTGATTCTCTGAAAGAACCTGAGGGTGGCTGGGCCCTGCCCTGACAACTGATTTTTGAGAAGGGAAGAGGGCAGAGGTTAGCAAGGAGGTGTCTGATTGTATTTGATTGCTGAGAGCTGATCCACACACCAGAGCCAGGATGCGGCAGTTGAGTTGTAGGCTGTACCATTGAAGATGGTGAGTGGGAAGCCACATTTTGAGTGCTCCCCCACAGGGGAAAAACAACAAGAACCCTGCCTGCATGTTGGTTAATGCTTGGTCTGATAACACCAAGGCTACAGGTTTGATCCCCACATGGGACAGCTGCATATTCCTGCCTTGCAGAGGGCTGGACTAGATGATTCCTCGGGTCCCTTCCAACTCTACAGTGGTTTGGTTCAGCAGCCCAGCACATCTGAGCGAAAGGTTTGTAACCCAAGGTGGTTTGTTTCTCACGTGGGAGTGAAGGTAAAAAGGTAAAGGACCCCTGGACACTTACATCCAGTCAAAGGCAACTACGGGGTTGCGGCGCTCATCTTGCTTTCAGGCCGAGGGAGCTGGTGTTTGTCCACAGGCAGCTTTCCAGGTCATGTGGCCAGCATGACTATACCACTTCTGGCACAACAGAACACGGTGACAGAAACCATTGCACACGGAAGCTCCGTTTAACTTCCTGTCACAGTGGTATCTATTTATCTACTTGCACTGGTGTGCTTTCGAACTGCTAGGTTGGCAGGAGCTGGGACAGAGCAACAGGAGCTCACCCCGTCACAGGGATTGAAACCACTGGTGTTCTGATCGGCAAGCCCAAGAGGCTCAGTGGTTTAGACCACAGCGCCACCCGCATCCCCATGTGGGAGGGTGGACCATCTTTCAAATATATGATTCCTTTCCTTGCATTCTGAGGTGGCAGAGTCCAGAATGTTACCACCTCTCATCTTTTATTTATGTAAACCGCCTTCAGAATTTCTATTAAAGGACGGTATAATTAATAATAATGATGATGATAATGATGACAGTAACAACTATTATTATTAAATATGTTAACTGCCTTTCACCAACAAATCCCTGGGCGGGTTGCGACAATTTAAAATTCAGAATTCTCAATAGATAAAATGGACGGCAGTCCCAAGAATAAGGTGAGTCCTGAAAACACGCATCTCAGGGGTCAAAGGTCAGGGTATAAAGGTGTATCCTCAACTTTCACCGAAAGCTGTAGAGTGATGAAGCCAGATGCACCGCTGGGAGGAGGGAATTCCACACTTTCAGGGCGAGTACAGAAAATACTCTCTCCTGGACCATGCCCTGAATTTCTGAACTTCACTTCTGCTACTATTAACAACTGGGAGGGACTGTAGGTGATCCTTCAGATACATTCGTACCTTGGATCCTGAATGCCCTGGAACTCAGACATTTTGGCTCCTGAACGCTGCAAACCCGGAAGTGACTGTTCCGGTTTGTGAATGTTCTTTCGAAACCTGAACGTCCAACGGGGCTTCCACAGCGCCTGATTGGCTGCAGGAACTCCCTGCAGCCAATCAGAAGCCGCGATTTGATTTTTGAACATTTTGGAAGTTGAATGGACTTCTGGAATAGATTCTGTTTGATTTCCAAGGTACAACTGTATTGGGGCCTAAATTCTTTAAGGTTTTAAAGACTATCATGAGCAGCTTGAAGTAGGAAGCCAATGCAACTGTTTTATGGAATTATCTGAGTTCCAGCCAGGAATGTGGTCACTGTATTTTAGACCAGATCTGGGTCATCTTCAAGGGCAGCCCCTAGCGGAGAGCATTGCAACAATCCAACCTGGAAGTGTAGATCAGCACTAGGTAAAGGTAAAGGACCCCTGACAGTTAAGTCCAGTTGCGAACAATTCTGGGGTTGCGGCGCTCATTTCGCTTTACTGTCCGTAGGAGCTGTTGTTTGTCCGCAGACAGTTTTTCCAGGTCATGTGGCCAGCATGACTAAGCCACTTCTGGCGAAACTAGAGAAGCAAATGGAAATGCCGTTTACCTTTCCGCCGGAGTGGTACCTATTTATCTACTTGCACTTTGACGTGCTTTCCAACTGCTAGGTTGGCAGGAGCTGGGACTGAGCAATGGGAGCTCACCCCGTTGTGGGGGATTCGAACCGCCGACCTTCCGATCGGCAAGCCCTAGGCTCAGTGGTTTAGACCACAGCGCCACCCGCGTCCCTAGATCAGCACTAAGCCTCTGCAAAAAGATATTGATTGTTAGTATTTGTCCTTATGCCCAAATGTTTTTTGGGGTGGATATCGACACCAGTGTTGTGGAGATTGGCTAATGAAATTAACAGAAAGGTTTCACGCTAACAACGCCTTGGGGTTCCTCAGCACACAAAGGAGTATTTCCCCCCACCCACCCCCACCCCCAGGCAGGCTGTAACAAATTCCACTAGCAAACTCCAAACAAAGCACCACCAGGACGCACAAATCTGAATCTTCATTTTAAGTCTTTCAAAAAAAAAAAAAAAAAAAAAAAGCACAGAAAGGGCTAAAAAGTGGGGATTCCATTTGAGAGTGTGGCAAGAAGAAAACCAGGGAGCTGTGTGTTCTGGATGCTTGGAAGAGTCCCCCAGAGGCTTGGAAGCGTTTCCTGCAGCCTGAGGGTCAACCCTTCTTCAGATGGAGGGCGAAGTTTTCCCACGGAGCTGTTGCCTCTTTGAAACGTTCCCAGAAGAGAGAACCAAGGGTGCTGGTGCCTTCTGCAAAAAAATGCTGGTTTTGCAGGAAGCAGCCGTATTGCTTGTTGATTCCGGTGCCGCTTTCTGGCATTACAAAAAAGAGAGAGAGAAAGAAAAGTGTATTATGAATAGTTACAGGGAAGAGAGGGCTTGTGAGGGCCGGAGCCCAGCCACTTAGGGCTCCGCAGTCCTGTTTGTCCTCTGAAACTCTTCCAGCTCCAGTTTCCTGCTCATGGCCAACTGCAGTTCCTGCTTGATAACCTGAATCTGCTTCTCCAGCTCAGAGAGCTCTTGGATCACAGAGGTCCTGGCCACGTTGAGGGAGTCCGCTTTCCCGTTTGTGGTCAGCGATGCTGGGGAGTCTCTCGTCAGGAGGGGGAGAGGGATGTCTTGCTGCTGCTGCTGCTGCTGCTGCTGCGGCGACTGTTGCTGCTTAAGCACCACTTCGTTCTGGCTCTCTTCACTGCAGATGTATTTCTTCCGAAGGCAGTTGCCTGGGCTGGCTGTGTTCCAGACTGAATGCTGGCTGTTCCCTGCGTTGGACCTGAAAAAAAGAAAAGAAAAGAAAAAAAGTCACAGTTATTTCTGCCTGACCTACAGTGATGGAATATTTGCTGAAAGCATTCAAAATTTCACAAATGGCCAAACAGATACAATCATACCCCGGGTTATAGCCGCTTCAGGTTGCATTTGTTCGGGTTGTGAATCGCTGAAAACCGGAAGTACCGGAACGGGTTACTTCCGGGTTTCAGCGGTCGCACATGCGCAGAAGTGCTAAATTGCGCTTTGCGCGTGCGCAGAAGTGCCGAATCATAACCTGCGGTATTTTCAATTACCATGGAAAATATGGATTGATATAATAGAGTATGGAATAAGATGCAGCTTTAAATGTTTAAAATGGGACTCCAGGGAGGGGGGAGGGGGAAGTCCTGAAATTTGGAGGAATCTCTGTATATGTATTTGATTTTTTAAAAATAATTTTGTATTGTAAAATCAAATAAAATTGATTTCATTTATTATTATTATTATTATTATTATTATTGAACAAGACTTCCTTATTTTCATAGGAGAAATGTTGGAGGGTACGCCAGGAGTGGGGAGGGTGTGGCTCTCCCAATATGAATGGACTCCAGCTCCCACCAGGATGGTCAGGGATGATGGTTTCCCAGCCCTGACTTACATTGTGCCAATGGTAAAGTAATGGGAAATCCCCAACTTCTTCCTCTGCCTATTCTCGGCCACCTCTTGCTTCCAATGTGTGTATGCAGGTGATACAAATGTAGGAATACTGCTAGATCAGCGGTTCTGAAGCTGTTGGTCCCCAGATGTTGTTGGACTACAACTCCCAGCGTCCCTGAGCTCCGGCTTTGCTAGCTAGGGGGTGATGGAAGTTGTAGTTCAACAACATCTGGGGACACACAGGTTGAGAAAGGCCGTGCTAGATGAAACTAAGGGCCCATCTTGTTTCGAACAGCATCCAGCTGGAAAGTCCACCAGGCCCGCCCCCCTTGTTGTTTGTTTTCCCGGGAGACAGCAGCCATAAACAAAACTACAGAGAACATGTCCAGGCCTTAATCCAGCCCATAGGGCATCAGATTTCGGTTCTACAGACTCTTTTTAAGAGATAAGAGCTGAGCAATAAACAGAAATGTCCCTGGGCATATGCTAAGCGCAGACACACTGTGGGGCAGTGCAGAATCCACCTGCAATGAGCTTTTGCTTTCAAAAAAGAAAACAGGGGCCAAAAATATGCCACAGATCCAGATTGTGTGTGAACCACGTAGAAGAAACAAGCATACAGTCTCCACTGATTCTAGAATAAAATGTTGTGTGTATGCAGCCCTATACTAAAATATGCTCCACTTATCAGACGTTGTTTCATTTTCATCTCAGTTATTTTATTACAACGTTTTAATCACATCATTTTTTAAACGTTTGCAGGCCTTATTACTCAAATTTAAGTTTGTTTCCTTCTTTTGCTCTTATTGTACGGAGTGTACAGTATTCTTTGCAAATCTTATATATTGTGTGCATCTTTACACACAGTTTACAATAGACAGTTGAAGAAGACCTCTGGTCAAAACATCTTTGGTTTAGCTACAGTAAGTTTTCCGAAAATGAATTTATATTATTCTGTTTCGTGGAATTTTGCTATCCAGATCCCAATTTGCTTGCAGAGGTTCGTATCCCCACGCAGCCACAAAGCTCACTGGGTGACCTTGGGCCATTCCTGGTCTCTCAGCCTAACCAACCTCACAGGGCTGTTGCTAGGATGAAATGGGGAAGTGGAGAACCATACACATCCCGGTCTGTGGGATGCAGGAGTTGACAGCAGATGGCGAACATCTTACCCGCTGCCAGCTAACAATCTCGCTTGTAAGATTTTTTGCTTCTGCTAGATCCACATAGAGAATGTTGACCCCTAGGCTAAAGAATTTGCACTTAGCAAAATCTATTCTGACTGAAGCAAAGAATCCTGATACACTTGAAACCATCAAAGAGGCGAGGGTGTGCATGTACTCTTTTTTATAGGTAAAAGGTAAAGGACCCCTGGCGGTTAAGTCCAGTCAAAGGCGACTATGGGGTTGCGGCACTCATCTTACTTTCAGGTCAAGGGAGCCGGCATTTGTCCACAGACAGCTTTCCGGGTCATGTGGTCAGAATGACTAAACCGCTTCCAGTGCAATGGAACATCTGGGGAGGGAACTCCAGAGCGCACGGAAATGCCATTTACCTTCCCGCAGTAGTGGTACCTATTTATCTACTTGCACTGGTGTGCTTTTGAACTGCTAGGTTGGCAGGCGCTGGGACAGAGCTACGGGAGCTCACCACGTCACAGGGATTTGAACTGCCGACCTTCTGATCGGCAAGCCCAAGAGGCTCATTGGTTTAGACCACAGTGTCACCCGTGTGTGTGTGTGTGTGCGTGTGTGTGTACACATACACACACACACACCCTGTGCCTTCTGGGAAATGTATGATTGAAGAAAGTGTCAGAGTATTATTCCCCAGGGAAATAATAATACAGTAGAAGCTATTTTCATCAATCCTCTGTTTCTTCTCGTTTTCCAATGCAGCAGCTATCTAAAGGAATAAATGAGTTTTATCGTGGGATGGAGGGGGAGTTTTGCTACACTGTTCGACTGCATTAATTCATTATAGTTCGGTGCCTGTGCTCTGGTTCAGCAGCATGGCCCTGTGGACATTCTCGGTGAATCTGCAACAGAAACGCTGCTGGTTTGAACAGGCTTGGGGCTGGGAGGGTTCCAATTAGACCCAGCAAATGTGAAAGGGACATTTTTTATGATGGTGCATGACCCTTCCTGCTGGAGAGATCTTGGCCCCGCCATCTCATGCAGAATTGTTCTTTCTATCAAGAGAGTTTGGGAAGTCACATTTGCCCGGGGATTCAGTTCTGTCAGATTTCCCAAACTTGCCCTACGGTCAGGCTGGGTTTGTTACGAGGACATGGAAAGGGAAGGCAAAATGGGCTCCGTGGAAAAGCAGAGGCAGGCACAGTTTGTGTGACTCATGGCATGAGTAACGCCAGGGCACTAAAAACACAGCTGTCAGACTTGATGCAGTGTCGCGATGCCAGTTTGTATACTTAAGCCTTTTAAAGAGCAATGGCACAGTGTGTTCTCCTTCATGGAGAGCACGTGTCGCAGTGGGGGCTGCCAGGACACTCCAAAGTTGGGGGCGGGCTAATTGATTGTTGGACAGTGATGCAATTGGGCTTCCCTTGTTGTTGGGAAGAAGTTAATGTTGCCATTTGTTGACTGACAGCCAGAAATGCTAAAACTCCTTGCACGAGGCTAGGGCTTCCTCTTTTCACCCCATGCATCGGATTGCCCGCCCCCCATATTTAGGGTTGTTCGCTTGACCTTGCTATGCCTGTCATGGGGTCGTCTGCTTTGGGGCAGGGGCCCGGTAGGAATTTATCCATCTGGCTGATTGGCTGGGGCCATTTGGTTTTTGCCTACTGCGTGGCAAATCGTCACAACTTGTAAGGTTGCGGTTAGGCATTGGTTTATGGTTTGGTTGGTTGAGGGGCATGGATTGGCTGTGCCTGCCCCTCTAATGCTGCTGCTGCAAGGGATTCCGTTAAAGGAATCAGGGGCTAACTATTGCTTGCCCACCCTGTCAAGGGGGCTCGGGCCATGCAAGAGCTCCTGCCTGCATTTGGGGAGGGCTGAGGGCAGGTTCCGTGCTCCATCGCTACCCCCAAGTGTATTCCGCTTTTCTGACTTTCACAGGTGTGCGGAATGTCAGACTGTCCCCCACGGTGGGGGCAGCTAGTTGAAACTAATGCCTAAGCAACCACTCAGATGTTTGTATTTTAATAAAGTTGTGGGCAAAATTATGCCCAAACCTTAAACAAAAATTTCTGTGTGATGTGTGAGTTACTGGGGTGGCCCTGGGGACCTCGACACGCAACATGTTGTAAACGGCACATTATTATTATTTTTTTAAAAAGGTCAGCGGTAACAATGCTGGAAAAAATAGGTTCACAACTGTGGTGCATTTTTTAAACAAGTCTGAAAAGGCCGAAAATAAATGTATGCCTAATTATAATTTCTGAACAGATCGTACAATGCCTGGCATTGCAATGCTTTCTCCATTCCTCGGTTTGCACATAAGGAAAGGGATTTGAGCACACAGAACAGCATGGCCTACATCTGCAAACCTGCACTGGGATGCTGACCTTTTGGGGGGACGAAAGGGCAAATTCAAAAATTTGCCTTCTGTGAGTGTGCTGCTGCTACAGATGAGGAAGTCGACTGAGGGGTGCAGCTGCCACTGTGAGTTGCTCCCCCTGTTTTTCTAGACGTGGTTGTCTTAATGGGAAGTTTGTGTGCCAAGCACATTGAAAGGAAAAAAGTGATTACATGTCTGACTGTCATGTCACTGCTGGGTCAGACAGCTATAGTGTGTATATAATAAAATGATGTGAATGGAATTGCTCCCTCATATAAAGTCATACAGCCAAAGGCCATTCTTTATGATTTACGATTCTCTTGGCACAATAATAAAAATGATTTTCAGTTTCTCTTCAGTGTGTGACTCACATTATACACTACAGTTTTCCCAAGTGTTTCTTTTTCCTTTTCCTTAACAAAAGGGGGGGGGGGAGGAGTGTTTTGTGTCATGGGAGCCACTATCTACAGATTCATCTGGAAACAAGGGGTTTTAAAAGTCATTTTTCTTACCTCTTTTCAACTCGCTTTGCTTTAGGCTGGTGTTTGTCTTCAATAAATGAACTATTTAGAGCACGGTGCAATCTCTAGAGGAAAAGCAGGGAACAAATTAATCAGTAGCATAATCAGCCTTGCATTTTAGGGTGGAGCGGATAGGAAATATGAACGCTGCATGTAACAGGCTGCGATTTTGTTTGAAGCGAAGTACAGTGGAACCTTGGTTCTCGAACGGCTTAGTTGACGAACAAATCGGCTTCTGAACGCTGAAAACCCAGAAGCAAGTGTTCTGGTTTTCAAATGTTTTTGGGAAGCCAAACGTCCGATGCAGCAGTCTGCTATTGTTTCTAGGATGCCTGCACCAATTGGAAGCCACGCCTTGGTTTTTGAACGTTTCGGGAGTCGAACGGACTTCTGGAACAGAAGAAGTTCGAGAACCAAGGTACCACTGTACTGAGCTGTTTGTGTATGACCCCCACCAATGTGATTCTCAGAGCGATCCCACCCATCCCATTTTCACCGATGCTGCTTGGTTTGGGAAGAGACTACAGAAGATAGCTAGAACCTTTCTCATTTAGACAAGATGCTTAGAAAGTTGAAGTAATTTTGATCCTTTCTAGTATTTTAACATTTGTTTGTATGTATGTTTGTTTAATTTGTATACCGCCCTATACCCGCAGGTCTCAGGGCACAATAAAATCACAAAATACATAATAAAAACAAGAACAAGAACAACTCAATAATCCCCCTGCTCCCCAACACATTTCAAAAGGGCATTGGATGTCAATCGGCCGAAGGCCTGGTTAAAGAGGAACGTTTTTGCCTGGTGCCTAAAGGTACATAATGAAGGCACTGGTCAAACCTCCCTGGGGAGAGCATTCCACAAACTGGGAGCCACTGCAGAGAAGGCCCCATTCTTGTGATGCCATTCTCTGGACCCTTATGGAGTAGGCTCATTAAGAAGGGTCTCAGAAGATGATCTTAGGGTCTGGGTAGGTTCATATGTAAAGAGGAGGTCCCTGAGATACTGTGTTTTGAAGTATGGCTGTGATTCCCCCCCCCCCCCGATTTTCTTGTTTTGTCTTTTTGTAAACAGCTTTGAGGGTTTTCCCCACTCAGTTAAGTGGTGTTAATTTTTTATGAAATAAAATAAATACAATTAAAAAAATAAAACCTTTGCTTCACTGGATGGAGGATATAGAGAGGTTACCCAAGGCAGTTTTGTGGTGTAATCCATTCAGAACAAGAGTGATTTAATACCAGGAGGACGTACCTGACTTGTATGAAGCCAGTATCTCAGCTTGGATTTCTTTTTGATTCGTGGGATCACCAGCCTGTATACGATGTGCTCTCCAATAGTAGTGAGAATTGACAAGCCAAACCCAATGCATAGCATCACAAAGAGTCCAGAAAAGTGCTTGATGCCCATCTGCAGTGTCTGTTAAGAAAACAAAGGAAGTGAGCGACATTAGAAAAACTAGAATAAGGATATAGTCTGGTTGATTTTCTTCTTGCTGGTTTAGTCCTTGTATCACCCAGGTCTAATCAGACTCAAGACCCACCTCCAATCTCAACATGCAACAGGTCCCCTCTCTTTATCACATATGCCCATTTTATCCTTCCCACTTCCACTGCGCTTGTGTTCATCCCCAGCATCTGATACAGCATGAGGGGCTTTAGCTAGAGGGAATTCTGTGCTGAAATTAGGGTTGCTACCCGCCCCTGGAAAAATGGGATCACCTCGTTTTTGGACTAGAATGTCCCTTGTCTCATTTGGACTTCAAATGGGATGTCTTCACACCCACACCCACACCCCGTATTCAAGTGTGGCAGGCCCAAAATGGAGGGTGCATCACTGCTAGTGCAGCTGGCGAGAAGTCTGGCCTGGTTCAAGCATGAGTGATGCTCCTCCTCAGCATCAGCCTGATGGTCTAGTGTGGTACGGGTTGGCTGCTGCTTGGCCACTCTGCCACACCAGCCACACCAGCCACACCAGCTCAAGTCGTTCATGGGAGCCGGCCATCTAACCCTGGCCTCTGCCCATCTATGTGGGTCGAGTGGAAGAGCAGGACACCTAGCTCTGAGGGCCTTCTGGTGGTCCCCTCACTGCAATAAGTGAAGTTACAGGGAACCAGGCAGAGGCACCTCTTGGTAGTCACACCTGCCCTGTGGAACACCCTCCCATCAGATGTCAAGGGGATAAATAACTCCACAACTTTTAGATGACTTCTGAAGGCAGCCCTGTACAGTGATACCTCTGGTTGCGAACGGGATCTGTTCCGGAGCCCTGTTCACAACATGAGCAGAATGCAACCCGTGTCTGCGGGTCACGATTCACCGTTTCTGCGCGTGCGCGTGACATCATTTTGAGCGCCTGCACATGTGTGAGTGGTGAAACCCAGAAGTAACCTGTTCCATTACTTCTGGGTCGCCGTGGGATGTATCCTGAAAGAAAGTAACCTGAACCGAATGTAGCAAGAGGTATGACTGTATAGGGAAGTTTTTAATGTTTGGTGTTTTATTATGCTTTTACGTTTGTTGGAAGCCTCCCAGAGTGGCTGGGGCAACCCAGTCAGATGGGCAGGGTACAAATAATAAAAATCATCATAATCTTTTAAGCTCACTACCTTAGCCACAGGAAAAAAGGTAAATTTACCTTGTTTACCACCTAGTAACCCTGGTTAAGTACCTGACCAATTTGTAGCTATCTCTGGAGACAACCAGGGATCACAAACAAAATGTATGACATGCGATTAATACCAGCTTGATACCCTTTTGTCCATTAGGACATTCTCCTCAATAAGCCCCCATGAAATACGTAAAACTTTGGTGTTTCTGCTATAATATTCTGTCTCGTGTTAATTAATGAGTGGAGGGTGCTATTGAATGACGCTCTCAAATTTGTCTTGACCAACCCTATGCAATACAAATAGATGGGTTCCTAATGGAGGCATTTCAATGTATGGGTAGTTTTCGGTTAGTAGGTCCAGTGGAAGAACAAATATCTTTCTCTGTTCACAAAGGAGATGCCAAAACAAAGCACGAGCGAAACAGACGATAAATATGCTGTGACAGCTCTCTTGAAAGCCTACATTTCAGATGCACATTTAAATAAAAATAGAAGAAGAGGAGGCAAATATAATTACAGCAACAGCAGATTTACAAACTGGCAATTTTCTTAGCTGTATATATCATAGCGCACACACACATTTTGGGCAATCATAGAGCAAAATATGTATACATTTCAATAAAGACAACTGAGCCTTGTGGCACCTTAAAGAACTGACCAAAGGAAAATAAAGTGGTATCATTCCTTTCCTTGATCTGGACGCTATGCTTCTGTTGATGCAGCCTAGAATAGCATTAGCTGTTGTTTTTTTTGCTGCTGTATCACACTGTTAACTCGTATCAAACTTAAGGTTTACCAAGACCTCTAGAACTTTTTCATGTGCATCGCTAACAAGGCAGGTGTCTCCTGTTCTAAATTTTGGCATTGGATAATTCCTGCCTTAGGGCTTATCCACACACCTGTTTGTCCTGAGACTCCCCCCCCCCCCGGGAAAACCTTTCCTTTAGTGCTGAATCAGAACAAAGGGAGTGGGCTTTCTGTGGATTACCATTTGTTTCGATTTAGCACTTAAAGAGCAGGGGAAAGTGGCGGGTCAAAGGCAAACTTGCTTGGATCTGTGTCTAGAAAACACGGGGTGAGCGAAAAACAGCTTGGACCCATGTTTTCTAGGTATGGGGCAAGCAGAAAGTATGGATGACACCTGAATATTTGAAATTCATTTTGTTTGTTAGTCTGCCCCCACCCCCCATAACCAGCTCTGGTAAGTAGTCTAGCCACAGTCTTTTAAAACTAAATGTTCCCCAAATGCTATTGTTATTAAAATGCATAACAAAATGCAATTCAGAGCATGACTGTGATGGAGGGAAAAGGATAAAAGCAACCGCAACAGCAACATCACCACAAGGCCAAAGAATGTGGCTAATACAACAACAACAACAGTAACAATTTTATTATTTGTACCCTGGGTTATCATGCCCAATTTGGCACCAGGACTGAAAGAACAGGTTCTTTCGATGGCACAGATAAGCTTCGCCAAGCTGAAAAAACCAGAATCGATCCAGCTCCAGGGTATGCCAATCTCGATAAAACTTTTTTTTGTTTTGTTTTCGTTTCACCCCCTTTCTTTTCTATATACCGCATTAGCGAAATCTAATCTTGCTCACTGGCTGAAGCAAGCTTTGTAATGAAAATGCGCCACTGCAGAAAAGGTTTCAATATCATTCCCTTCCTATTCAGAACTGATAGCAAAAAAAGTGTGGCATCTGTGCTTGATTAATTAAATAATGAGCTTAATGATTCCATTTACTTAATGGAGGGGAGGAGGGCCTGCTCAATTTCAATGAGCTGAGGCCAAATCAAAGTGAAGGTGGAATTCAAAGTGAAATATCTGAGTAGACCGGACACCTGAGGGGGTTTGGTTTTTCTTGCAAGGATTCCACTGTGAAAGTATTCCCTTTAAATGGGACCTTTGTAAAACTGGGACGGCTTCTCCAAATCAGGGACGTCTCTGGAAAATAGGGACACTTGGACACTTGGAGGGTCTGAACGTACAGAGTTATGTGATTTAGAGGAAAGCGTCCAAACAGATCCTACAGAGGTGCAAAAGATGTCCTCTTCCATGCCTGAGTTGGGAAGAGGAGGAAGACGCAAAATGCCAAGGAAGGCTTGGAGTTCAGGCAGAGAACTGAGCCGCCCATTGAACAGTCAGCAAAGTCCGACTCCAACGAAAGACTCAGCAAGACACTTTGTGATAGAAATGGGAAGTAGGGCCAGCTGAGGAGTTGCCAACAGTAGACATTTTGGCCTAGACATTTGCAAATTGCTTTGCAAAAATGTGTCTGTTAGGAGAAAACCAGGGCAAAATGCTGGTAAATTTTCAGGGTGTGTATGTGTGTGAATCTGTGGGATGTTACACATAGAAAGCAGTCAAGTACAACATTCCTAGAGTGGACATGAAAGGGGATGTTTGCTCCAGCCAGTCAGAACTTCCTGTGTCCTCCTGAGCTGGGACAAACTTCCTCTGCATGTGACTAGAGGGGGGCGTGACCTTGCCTGCTCAGGTAACAAAAAGGCAAGGCACACTTCCTTCTTTTGGACTTCTTTTGGACTCTCTTTTCCATCTTGCTTTTGTCATGTGAGCAGCAGTGACTGCCTGTCTGCAGTCACTGGGACTAACTCCCATATGGGGTAGTTCCATGTGTATATACTTTGTAACCTAAGTCTGCCTTCAGGGATCCATCTGTGAACTGAATGTGTGAGTAAACTTCTTTTATAATACTTTGCACAAGATTGTGTCATGTCTATTCTTTTTAAGGGGGAGAAAAGGGAATCCTATACTGGAAGCTTAAACATGCTTGCAACAAGTTAACTGTTGTGCGTTTAAAGGGGAATGTTAAAACTCTGCTAAGTTATAGAACTTGCTGGTGCAAGTTAGGAAGGATATTATAAAACAATATATCCTCTCCAGCCTCCTTGAACATTCCAACAGAATCATAGACTGGTGTGAAAATGTAGAGAACTAATATAGGAAAAATGAGAAAGCGAGAGAAACTGAAATTGTTAGATTTGCCCATCCCTACCACAAATGTTGTGCAAAAAAGCAGGGTGAAGGCACAATAAACAGGTCCCCTAGCCACAACCCCTGTGTTGTGGGAGGCATTTAGATGTTCCCTGGCCTGTGCTCTGCCCACAAGATTGTCATTTCATAATAAAACTTAAATTGATCAAGCAGCTAACACATGATTAGATGAAGCAGGCAAACAGCTCTGCCCAAGGAAAACAGCACCTTTCCCCCACAGAACAAGTTCAACTGTTTGGTTTAAAAAAAAAAATGTATGGGAAAGCAAAATCTAGAAATCAATTCACAGAATATTTCATCTGGGAATAAAGTGAAAATGCATTGTGTGTCTAAAAATGGGTTATAAGACCGCAGAGGTAGCAGTGAAAGCACAAAGATGGATATTTTGCCGTTTAAAAGGGTCATCACAATCAATATTTCACTTACAGATATGAGCAGGGTTGTGCCATTATTCTTTGCTGACACGTCCTTGTAGACCAGCCAAAAAATTCATTTAAAGAAGAAGAAGAAGAAAGATGCAAGGGGGAAACTGTTTGGAACCTTGCACTGGTTATTACAAATATCCAGGTTCCCATTGTAGCATGTAGCAAGGGAGAATATCCTCTTTGCCAATTCTTTCAGCCCAGAGAGATTTGCAGTGGAGCCAGCAGAAATGCAGAGAATAGGCTGAGGGGATTGTTATGAGGCTTAGGCGGCAGTCCTGTGCCCACTTACCTGGGTATAAGCCTCACTGAAATCAACGGGATTTATATCCAAGTAGACATGTATATGGGACGTGGGTAGCGCTGTGGTTTAAACCACAGAGCCTAGGACTTGCCGATCAGAAGGTCAGCGGTTCGAATCCCCATGACGGGGTGAGCTCCCATTGCTCGGTCCCTGCTCCTGCCAACCTAGCAGTTTGAAAGCACATCAAAGTGCAAGTAGATACAGTGGTACCTCGCAAGACGAATGCCTCACAAGACAAAAAACTCGCTAGACGAAAGGGTTTTTTGTTTTTGGAGCTGCTTTGCAAGACGATTTTCCCTATGGGCTTGCTTTGCAAGACAGAAACGTCTTGCAAGTTTGTTTCCTTTTTCTTAACACCGTTAATACAGTTACGACTTGACTTCGAGGAGCAACTCATAGAACGCGGTGTGGTAGCCTTTTTTGAGGTTTTTAAAGACTTTGGTGATTTTTGAAGCTTTTCCAAAACTTTCCCGACACCGTGCTTCGCAAGACGAAAAAAAATCGCAAGACAACAAAACTCGCGGAACGAATTAATTTCGTCTTGCGAGGCACCACTGTAAATAGGTACCGCTCTGGCGGGAAGGTAAACGGCGTTTCCGTGCACTGCTCTGGTTCGCCAGAAGCGGCTTAGTCATGCTAGCCACATGACCTGGAAGCTGTAAGCCAGCTCCCATGGCCAATAAAGCGAGATGAGCGCAGCAACCCCAGAGTCGGCCACGACTGGACCTAATGGGCAGGGGTCCCTTTACCTTTACACATGTATAAGGTTGCTCAGTTAGCTTTCAAAAAGGTGCTTGACCTTTTGCCTATTCATATGAATGTCTGATAGGTGTTAATGCAGGAGAGAAAAGAGAAGAGTGGAATTTGTAATGAAAACGAACATTCTGGCCTACCTTGAATGTTGACATTTGTATTACTCACCGGCTTTAACAGTGCAATTCTAGACATGTTTACTTAGAAGTAAGCCCCACAGAGTTCAGTGGGACCTACCCACAGGTAAGGGGGTACAGGATTGCAACCTAAGCAACTTGTGAGAAAATACCCATATTCTTCTCTCTATCTTTCCCCCCCTCTTTTTGATAATCATAGAAGTTTAAGGAAGCTTTTAATGTTTGATGCATTAATGTATTTTAACAGGCCAGGCCTGTTAAGCACCTCTTTGCATGACGAAAGGATACAGGTGCTGGGTTGCCACAGAGAAGACTAACTGGAGATGATTCCAGGAGGCAGGCTAAAGCGAGCAGCGATTCAGCTAGACTGGTAAAGAAAAAGCATTTTATATGTGTTGTATATGCAATATGGCACTGCGACATCAGGAGGCGCTGTGGAGTCCCGTCTTTCCCAACTGGATTTCCCTGTGTGAGTTTACAATGAGTTTAATTGAAACACTTCATTGATGTGTCAAGATCCAGTCCAGGTCTGTTCTCTCTCCCCTGACCAGAGGTGAGGTCCATGGTGAGTGCAAGAGAACAACTCTTTGGGACCACTCTTGTCTGGGAAGAGACATAGAGGCTTAGCTTGCTGTCTGTGCTGAATCTAAAGCTATGGTGGCCCCTCTGCCTAGTTTAGATTTGTGCCTTTCTGTATGCTTTTCTCTGTATTTCTGTATTCTTTTGCTTTTCAGTTAACAAAAGCTGCACCATGATCAGCAGGCAAGAAGAGCACTTAACCCTCGCCCCATCAACAGTTCAGGTATGCATACCAGTGTAAAGGGGGTGCTTGTGCAGATTCAATTAGGCTGACCAGAGCCATCTGGAAGATGATTTAAGAAGACACCTTGATATGACAAGGGGATAACTCCAAATATGGGATGTCCAGTTGGAAAGCTAGGTAAAGAGACACGAGCTGTTCACGTGTTGCTGTAACCCATAATATTGCAGAAATGATAGGGCATGAGGGCTTCATGCATTCAGAATACTATACAGATGCCTTGATTTTTTGTATTTGCTGCCCAGCTTTTGGAATTATCCACTGGGGCCACCTTTGTTCTGACTGCAGTAAGCAATAAAGCTGATCTTTCCACGACTCTGCTGTCTTTATTTTGGCTAAAGAGGACCAGCCTCTTTCCAGACCCCCTTTGTAGGCTTTGCCCTTAGAAACCTAGTGGGGAGACCAAGATCCACTGGAGTGTTAATGCTGTGAGCCCTTCCATCTTATACTCAGCCTAAATACAGTAGTACCTCGGGTTAAGAACTAAATTCGTTCTGGAGGTCCGTTCTTAACCTGAAACTGTTCTTAACCTGAGGTACCACTTCAGCTAATGGGGCCTCCTGTTGCCACTGCACTGCTGGCACATGATTTCTGTTCTCATCCTGAAGCAAAGTTCTTAACCCAGGGTACTATTTCTGGGTTAGCGGAGTCTGTAACCTGAAGCATCTGTAACCTGAAGCGTCTGTAACCCGAGGTACCACTGTATATGTGCAAATAGAACCATACATCACCAAGGCACCACCGTCTCTAGTGACCTTTCTTGTAAGGAAATCAAACCTGAGGTATGCACTGGAATGCTTGAAATCTCTCATCACGTGGAGCAGGCTTCCTCAACCTCGGCCATCCAGATGTTTTTGGCCTCCAACTCCCATGACCCCTAGCTAGCAGGACCAGTGGTCAGGGATGATTGGAACTGTAGTCTCAAAACATCTGGAGGGCTGAGTTTGAGGAAGTCTAGCCTGGAGACTGGGGAGCATATAACAAAGGTAAACAAGCCAATCCTAACATTTCCTTAAAAGGATTTACTGCTGAGACTAGACAATACATTTACCATATGATCATCTCTCTCTCTCTCTCTCTCTCTCTCTCTCTCTCTCTCTCTCACACACACACACACACACACACACACATCTATACCTATCTATCTATCTATCTATCTATCTATCTATCTGAATAGTATTGCAGATTCAAGTGGTAACAAGAATAGCACTATCACACAAGTGTGTGTGTTGTGTAACTGTGACTCTTCCATCTTATTTCCTCCTTTGCTAGGCCTCTGGGAACTGGACATGCACACACAGCTTTCGCTTGGCAAGTGTAAAGAAGGATGCAGCCTTGAGCTCGACAGATAAACTCAATATCCTGCCTTTAGCCAGCACAGATATCTCAGATGTAAGCGACGGTTATCTAATCTGCAGAAGGATTTTTCAGCTAGGGCTATCTTCTGCCTTAACAGTTCACATCTCCTCTAGTATAAACTTAACATTTTGTTGTTGTTACATAGAATTACAGAATCGTTGAATTGTAGTGTTGCAAGGAACCATGAGGACCATCTAGTCTACCCCCTGCAATGCAGGAATATTTCACCCAACGTGAGGCTCAAACCCACAACCCGGAGATTAAGAGACTCATGCTCTACCGACTCAGCAAGGCTGGGAGAATATTTGAAGCCACTTCACCTTATGTTCCAGGGCCCATGTTCAATGGCCAAGATCTTCTGTTCTAAAAGGCTCATCACTTAGCAGCCTTGGCCAGTATATAATTCTAGGCTAAATGGATCAATGGTGTGACTCAGTAGAAACTCCCAAAACAGCTAATTTTTTGATGAGCCAATATATTGTGTTGGTACTTTATAAACAGTAGAAGAAAAAACACCATTCATGCTAGTTCAGTTTACAGTGGTACCTCGGGTTACATATGCTTCAGGTTACATACGCTTCAGGTTACACACTCCGCTAACCTAGAAATAGTGCTTCAGGTTAAGAACTTTGCTTCAGGATGAGAACAGAAATCGTGCTCTCGCGGCGCGGCGGCAGCAGGAGGCCCCATTAGCTAAAGTAGTGCTTCAGGTTAAGAACAGTTTCAGGTTAAGTATGGACCTCTGGAACAAATTAAGTACTTAACCCGAGGTACCACTGTATTCTCTTTCTGCTGCCCGTGCAGAAGGACAAGATTTCACTTCTGAGATTAGAAAAAAAGTTGTCCATATAGTTTCCAACTGATGCTTTGTAACTGAAGAGCTCAGCGGGGAGGTGTTTTTTGTCAGGATACTGACTGGGGAGGGGAGGGTGAAGCCTCCCCCACCCCCGGTGTGTTGCTGCCCTGATGAAAATTGGTATTAAGTTTTTTAAAAACCCTGATATAGTTGTTAACAAAGCATTTAGCAGCACATGTAGTTTGATGCTCTATGGCAGAGGTGTCTAATCTGTGGTCCTCAAGGACTTGTTGGGACTACAACTCCCACCATCCCTGATTTTTAACCAGGCTGGCTGGAACTCCAGCATCATCTTGGAGCCACCTCTGCTGTACAGACCAAAAGGATTCTGAAATCCTCCAGAATCAAAGATCACAATTCGTGTAATTATGGTTACATTTAAAAAATACATGGAGGGCTGCAAAGCATGATTCTTAAGCAAGCAAACAAGCAAGCAAGCAAGCAAGCAAAATGCATACAATCCTTTACTTAAATTTAGAAACACAAAGATTTCTTTTCAGCATTCCTAATAGGCAATTTTGTGCAATGCCTCAAAGGCTCAACTAGATGTCTCTCTTCCAGTACGGATTAACTTCAGCTTTTGAGTGTCATTACACATTTACTCCATTGTGGTTTAACTTTTAATTCAATAGGAGTCTTCTAAATAAATGCCATTACATTTTTTTTCACTGCAGGAGTTGCCAAGAAGTGTTGTCTCCCCCCCCCCCCCCCATTTAAACAACAACAACTTGACAGACTTTTCTTTCTGACCTTTTAGCTCCTTACCGGGGAGAAAAAGGAAGAAGAAAATTATATCCTTTTTGCATTTCGCAGGCCAGCTTTTTCCTGGCAAAGGTACTGTTTCCTCTGTAAGTACCTTGATGCTAATGGATGGCAATTGCCTGTTGTTCCTTTTAATACAATTTCATCCAAGAGGACAATATTCCAGAATATGTAAAGGACCAAGAGGTCAGAGATTATAGAGTTTGCTGGGTGCAGGTGTGCTGCCTTGAAAACTGGCATCCCCCCAATAACATTTAATTTTGGATGACACTGTTGTTGGAGAATGTGGAGTGCATCTCGCTTTCAAGAAACATCTCGAGATCAGCAGGTTGTCGGCATTAACTTGCTCTGCTTAAAGCCTACTGATTTCTACACGGCTGCTGCCATGAGTGCTGGAGGGAAGACCGCTCACTGCTGCAAGGCCCATTTCTACCTGGCCTAGGGGGCAGGGCCCACACTTACCCTGAACAGCTAAAAGAGGCTCCTGGGAGGCCACTCGGACATTGCCGGAACAACTCTTGGGTTGGGGCAACTGGCTAAAATGCTTAAAACGGTTCTAATTTTGGTTCCTCTGTTTCATTTTTGTTGGGTTGGTGTTGGTTAGCTATTTAGTTGGGGTTGGTAGTTACTTTAATTTGGGTATAACTGTAAATTGTTTACTATTATTATTATTGTTATTGATTTTTATTGATTTATTGGTTTGTTTGTTGCTTGTATAGGATATCTTGTTTTTTAATGTTTGATGTTTTGTTGTGTTTTATATGTTGTAAGCCGGCCAGAGTGGCTGGGGAAACCCAGCCAGATGGGCGGGATATAAAATAATAATAATAATAATAATAATAATAATAATAATAATAATAATAAATTTATTATTACCCCATCTATTTTTCTGTGCTCTACAACATCCAGAGCTGGGGAACCACTGGCTCTCTAAATGTTGTTGGGCTCCAACTCCCATATAATCCAGCTAGCATAACTGCTAGTCAGGGATGTATTGGGGCATGTGCAAAGTGCCCATTCAACATGCCAGCGGAGTGTGGCAATGGAACAGAAAAACACCAGACAGTTCCAGGTAGGGTCAGTCCCTTTACTGATAATATAATGCAGCCTCACAGCTTATAGGTTGCATGCAGTTGTAATATACAGTGCTTCCAGCAGTACGCAGGCTGGATCTAGACACATCCAAAAAATGTTTCAGAAAAACGTATTGTAAACCTCATCATGGGAAATCACATTGCTGAAAGACAGAACATCACAGCGCCATCTGGTGTCATGGCATTATAACGCATTTAAAATGCCTTTTCTTTTTCCACAGTCTCATTGCAGTGTTCCAAGACAGACTAGGCTCTGGCCAAGGCAGTGGTAGAGCATATGCCCGCACTGCCCAGGGCAGGCGCACTCCCGAGGGGTGCGGGGCACAGAGGTTGCCCTCCCAAGCGCGGGATAGCTACTCGGGTGTATGGAGCAGTGCACATGCCCTGCAGCCAGGGGTGGAGCGAACCACGGATGGCGTACATTTGGCACGCAGCCCGCCTGCAACTCCCAAGCTTCCGCCAGCTGTCAAAACAAAGGGGGAAGGGGGGAATGCTGCTGGCAAAGTGGTGCAGCTCCTCCCTTCCCCTGACGACTCGGGGTAGGCTTGGGAGTCGCGGGCAGGCAGTGTTTCCAAATGTCACCCCCCTCAGCGAAAGCACCCGGGGCAGACCGCTCCCCCCGCCCCTTCCTCTGCCCCTGGGCCAAGGGCAAGGGTCAAGAGCAAATTTGCTTCAAACACAAGTGTATTTATACTTTAGATTGTGCTGACTCACTCTCAGATGCTTGCTTAACCAATTGCTGCTGCAGGACAAACACACTTCAAAATTAACCAAAACACCTAACTCAACCCTTCCTTGTCCTTTCTCTCTGCATGCGTCAACCCATATACATTAAACAGATGATGGGAGTTGGAGTGCAGCACCCTCTGCGGGGCCACAGGTTCCCCTCTCTTGCAACATAGAATCCAGTTTTGCAAGTTCACAAGCTGCGTATCTCTCAGCCTTAGAGATGAATCCTGAAGTTCCCTTCCCTTTTAAGGTGCCATTCCATCCAAAGGCAGCAGCGATTGTTCTCATGGTTCTCGCCACACATCACCATAATCCCCAAACTGTAAAATTGCTACGTTTGTATTAGCAGAGGGCGTTATTTTCCTGGTTTTTTTCACCCCTTCTCTTTCACCCCACTGTCCCTTGCATTAACAGCGCTGGTTACAGTGATTTGTCCTACTTTTCGCCATGCTGAAGCACAATTATTCACTTTAGCATATGGCTTTGGATTAATGGAAGCAGCTACATTTTGCCATGGTAACTAATATGGCTGTAGCTCAGCAGCAGAGTGCACAGACGGCAAGCGAGAGGTCTCATGTTCAACGTGACATCTCCAAGTAGGGCTGGAAAGGCTCCAGCCAAAACTCTGGAGAGCCACCACCACTCAGCATTGCCAATGAGCTGACTTTGCACAGGCCTGATGACTATTCGGCTGTGATAATGCAGAAGTGGGATTTTCCATTGCATTATGGAACTCATTCCCTGAAATATGAGAGGCCCCAGTTTTTGAAGATGGAAGAAGTGCCTATTCACCTAAACAAGTGTTCCCCAAATTTGGGTCTCCAGCTGTTTTTGGACTACAGTTCCCATTATCCCTGACCGCTGGTCCTGATAGCTAGGGATGATGGGAGCTGCAGTCCAAAAACAGCTAGAGAGACCCAAGTTTGGGAAACACTGGCCTAGAAATTTCTAAGGTTTCTCATCTCGAATCGCCTGTTTTCAATTGCTCTACAGTGGTACCTCGGGTTAAGAACTTAATTCGTTCTGGAGGTCTGTTCTTAACCTGAAGCACCACTTTAGCTAATGGGGCCTCCCGCTGCCACTGCGCTGCCATTGCGCAATTTCTGTTCTCATCCTGAAGCAAAGTTCTTAACCTGAGGTACAATTTCTGGTTTTCTGGGTTAGCGGAGTCTGTAACCTGAAGCTTCTGTAACCCGAGGTACCACTGTATTGTCTTAATGCTGCTACTTTAATGTGCATCTTAATAGTGGATGCTTATATTTCAACGTTTGCACAACTTCTTATACTTTGTCGACCATGTGGCTGCTTTGCTTACACAAACCCCACAGCAGCATGGGTTCACAGCCACTGAAAAGTGTCACCCAGACCACTGTGTGGCTGCGTGTTGAAAAGAATCAGTAGAGTAAATCTTTGGCATTTGACTGGCTTACATTGGTCCTCTGTATTCATCCTGCTGCAGCTTCCAAAACCACCTGGGTGTGTCAGGGATTGGCTGGATGAGGAGGAGTGGTGGAAGCTGCCTGACCCAGAGCCCCCTCAGGGAAAGCACAGAGGGAGAGAATTTGGATCCTGGCTCCTGGTGGTGAGAAACTGGCCACACCCCAGAGGAGGGGAGGAGCTGGGAGGTAATGGAGGCTGAAAGCTTGAAGGATGACAAAGAGGAAACAGGTAGGTGCCCCAGTACAGGACAGGGACAGGAATCAGACTTGGCAGCTCCACCACAGAGCCACCTGGACAGATTCTGTGCTGACAGCCTGCAAGTCCCTGCTCCCCACCCCACTCCCAGAACAAGGCGTCTATTGCATGTTACTGAGCAGAGCCAGGCAGAAACAAAGAGGGTCCCTTGGGGCTCACCATCGACAGAGGGAGGGACCTGACACAGAGGGCTAAGGAGTGAAGGGGGAGCTACAAGCCAGTCCAGGCAACTGCTTCATTAATACAGGAGCAACCCTTAGAAGTCTCCTTGTGTTCTCTGTTCTGCTTCCTTTATAAATAAACTAACTCGGTGTTTCACTGACTTTCTCTGATCTGCAAACGACCTGTTCTCCTTGTCGACTCCATGACAATGTGTCAATTCACCGTACATCATACAGTGGTACCTCGGTTTAAGAACAGCCCTGTTTATGAACTATTCGGTTTACAAACTCCGCAAAGCCGGAAGTAGTGTCCTGGTTTGCGAACTTTACCTCGGTCTAAGAACGGAAGCCAAACATGGAAGGGCACTGGCGGCGGGAGGCCTCATTAGGGAAAGTGCACCTCGGTTTAAGAACGGTTTCGGTTTAAGAACGGACTTCCGGAACAGATTAAGTTTGTAAACTGAGGTACCACTGTATTAGCATTTTACCAAAGTCCTGCTCAGAGGCTTGTCGTATTATTTCTCTCTCCACCAGTTCTAATAGTCATTGTTATTCAGACCTCCAAAAACAAATACAAAGGACAGGAGCCCACCTACACGAACAGCTACCTCTATTCACTTTGTTTTGCTCCCTTGACACCTTTTTAAAAACCCCCTGTAATTTCTGTATTTTTTGTTTGGTTTGATTCTTTAATTCTCAAGAAGCACACATGGTTTGCTTTTCGCCCAGGGCAGCGAGAGCAATTGCTGCCCATTTCTGGTCAGTACTTAGAGGGAGCCACCATTGAACCTTGGTGTATCGAGGTTTGGGATTTAGCAATACTGGAAAAGCTGATTCAAGAAGGCCTGATTGCTTAAGGGGCAAATTCAACATGACAAGGTTTCACAATACATGGTTTTCTTTTATTAAATTTCCAACAGGACACAAGGAGTTCAGAAAAAGTTCCTTTGCAGTACACATTTCTGTGGAATGAACATGTATTGTTGCTCTGGTGGATACCTTGACAGGTTAACAGAACATCTATACAAGAAACATTTGGCCTGGGGGTAAAAGCCAGGAGAAATATAATTATTAGATGGTTGCGTCTCT
Organism: Podarcis pityusensis; assembly: GCF_964106645.2. NCBI lineage: Eukaryota > Metazoa > Chordata > Lepidosauria > Squamata > Lacertidae > Podarcis > Podarcis pityusensis. The sequence continues at coordinate 27,542,712 of NC_138042.1, forward strand.
CCCCACTTTACTTTGTATTATTTTATTTCCTTCTAAGGAATAGGAAAATCTTTTTTTAAAAGAAAGAAACACAACACACGATCACATTGCAGCCACCTTTGCATGCTACTCCCACACACTTCTTGGAATAACTCTGCAAACAGCACTCTTTATATCAACCAGAGGCTTAGGAAGCCACTCAGAAGCCTGGGGCGGTGCGCCCAGGGGTGGGTGGGGTGAGCTGCCCATAGGGGCAGGGTGAGGGTGGGGCGAGCTGCCCATAGGGGTGGGGTGCACTGTGGGGTCTCTGGAGTCTGCCTGCCTCCTCCTACTCAGCTGCCCTACAGCTGGGGGGGAGACAGTGGGCGGACCGTTTGGGCAGCGTGGAGCCTGCGCATGTCCAAGTCCCTGCATCTCTGTCGGGATTCACAGAATGCTGTGTAAGATAGCAAGTCTGCAGGGTTGAGTTTGCTAGCTGATGCAACTGGCTGATGCAATCAGCCTGGAATACTTTCTATGGAAGTGCTGGGTCAGAATGAATCAGCAGTAATGTGCTGACAGTTGATTGGCTGTCCTCGGTTTAAAAGGGAAACCTGTCCAGCAGTAAAGGTGTGGTGTAGAGGCGTGTGGTCAGAGAGAGTTAGAGGTCTTCCTATTTGCCTTAAGGTGCAGCCAGGTACTCCGTTTGACTGTATGAACTGCTCGTGTATTATAGCCTGTAGATATTTGTATATATAGCTCACAATAAATACACTGCACTGAAGAACCTGGAACTCTGAGCATTTCTGCTAAAGCGCCACGGAGAATTCTCAACAGTCTCTCCCAGGAGAGACATGTGGCTCGGGCGCGTTGCAGGCCCTGCGGTGAGTGCTGTCCGGCATTTTGTCACCCACTTCAGTGGTGACACCCGGGGCGGACCGCACCCACCACACACCCCTTCCTCCACCCCTGACACCAACACCAATCATCTTTTAATCCCCCCCCCCTTGCTGCACGCCATGTACTGAGTATGTGTGCGTACATGTAAGTAAGCATCTGAGCCTAGAGAAAAACGAGGCTGCTGTCGGTTGGGTAACTACGAAACGTCTCTTACCTCCGTCACAGCAAAGCTTCTTTTCCCACACGGTACAACCTTGTACCACTTGTCATGCAAGACATCCATGAAGCCGTGGGACTTATACTGGCTTATCAGTTCAGAAATATTTGAGGTTAGTGGAGAGTTTGGAGGAAGGCCAATACCATACCCTATGGAAAGACAAAATGCAGTGCAATTAGAGAGGCACAAACTTGGAAGACATCTCATGAGGTCACCCTGTCCATTGTTTTGCCATGATGACCAAAATAATAATACCCACATTTTCCTGAGTACTCTTCAGCTTGCTTACGTATTCCGTGAACAGTGGATGTTGCCAGCTGGATGTCCAAACTGAATTAGGACTAATCCAATTTAAAATTCAGTGTCTATCCAAGGGTCTCCTGAGAACAATTGATTGACTGCACAGCTGAATGTGGGTTGCTGTTTTTCTTATAACGAAGCAAAGCTTCCTCTCCCTCCCCCAGATCATTAATTAAGGCTTTATTTGTCTATTAGTATCTTCATTTTGGCAATAAAAGTCCAATAACAGATGCTGGTTAGCCAATCATCATACCTTCAAAATGTCAACAAATTTGCTTCTCCCACTTTCTCACACCAGCTGTGGGGGGAGGGGGGAAAGCATAACTTATTTGTCCTTCCTGATCCACTCCAAACAGATAATATGCAAGGGATATTAACCCTAACGCTAACCTACCCTGTAGAATGAAGGTAAAGTACCCCCCCCCCCCCGTGTTCCATGGAATAAAGTGTTCAATATAAATGTTAACAAATATATGCATATGTATTTACTCAGTTCCCTGGAAAGCCATAATAATAATAATAATAATAATAATAATAATAATAATAATAATTTATTTATTATTTATACCCCACCCATCTGGTGGGTTTCCCCAGCCACTCTGGGCGGCTTCCAATAAAACACTAAAATACAATAACCTATTAAACATTAAAAGCTTCCCTAAACATGTGGTCCTTGGGATATAGTTTCCTGACTGGCGAACAATCAACAAAATTCTATACCTCCCCCATCGTGGACCCCCAGTTTTAAACACACTGTAATTCTATTATGTGAAATAGGTCACTTGAAGATGAAATGTCTCCACTATTGTATGAGGGATTTCCACCCTCATTTGCTTTGTTCAATTTTGTTGTTCCTTGTCAACTGGCCAAAATCAAGGATCTCTCTGTGAGCCACAATAATAAGTGATAGCTATTGGCAAATGTGGAGGCTTTTCAAGGTCACATAAGTAATAATGAGGTAACCCAAACGGGGAGCTCATCAGAACCGCAAGATTGAAGCTATTTCCACCAGAGCAGTCGCAATCTCCTCTAGTACTACTTCAGATTGTGTTGTGATTTGCAGACAATACATCTGTTATTGTGCACAAATGTGAATGTGTGTGTGCATGTACACCCACACACCATGTGGATTCTTTGTCCCCCATCTCCCCCGTGTATACACATAAGTTCATTTGTCTCTTCATCTACTGACAAGCTGGATACAGAGAAGGAAAATGCTGTCATAATGACTGATGGGGGTGTTTGCAGAGGGTTCGTATAATGCAGGGGTGGCCAACTCCCAAGAGACTGCGATCTACTCAGAGAGTTAAAAACTGACAGTGATCAACCCCATTTTTGGGGGTTCAGGTCAAAATTGTTGAGCTTCTTTTTTTTTTTTAGGAAGGAAAGCCCTGTTTGGGGGGTTTAGGTTAATGTTGTTGAGCTTTTTTTAGAGGAGTCCGGATTGTTGAGCTTCTTTGGGGGGAGCCAGTGATCTGCCTCTGATCTACCACAGATGTCCAGTGATCTACCGGTAGATCACGATCTACCTGTTGGACGTGCCTGGTATAATGCATAGCAAACCTCTGGTTCCTTTGCATCTAGAGACATTTTGAACCTCGGATCCCAGTCAGCATGGGTTGGGTTCCCCCCACTCCATCACAGCCCCAAAGTGTAGCACTTTACTTTCCCCTCAGATGGAAATGATAACTGTTCACAAATCTTGGAACAGAGGCAACGGCTTGGAATGGAAGCTTGACCAGCTCCTTCTCTCGTCAGAAACCAGCCATTGTGAATCATGGCTACTTCCATCCTCTCAGCCCCAATGTGGATTCTATTCCTTGGTCACACTAAAGTGTGACAGAGTGCTGGGAACTAATGCAATGCACTCTACGTGGGACTACCTTTGAAGGTGACCCAGAAACTACAACTAATCCAGAATGCGGCAGCTAGACTAGTGACTGGGAGTGGCCAGCAAGACCACATAACACCGGTCCTGAAAGACCTACATTGGCACCCAGTACATTTCCAGGCACAATTCAAAGTGTGGGTGCTGACCTTTAAAGCCCTAAACAGCATCGGCCCAGTATACCTTGTTGTAAACAAAAATCTGCCCTTTTTTCCTTTATGGGGTATCCAAGAGCCCATATAGAGTCCTTACGTAGGTTCCCTATTGGTAGGAGAAAATAACAGAGGCCAACCAGAGAATACTGAGAAGCAAAGCAGCTAGTAAGCCTGATCTTTATTGATCTGTTGCAACAGGGTCCTCACTCACCACACGCCGGAGGGAGGAGGAAGCCAGAACAATGGTGCACAAGGCAAAGGAGCGTCTCCACTCCTATCGTTCAGCCTGGACACTGAGGTCCAGCTCTGAGGGCCTTCTGCCGGTTCCCTCACTGCGAGAAGTGAGGTTATAGGGAACCAGGTAGAGGGCCTTCTTGGAAGTGGCCCCCGCCCTGTGGAACGCCCTCCCATCAGATGTGAAGGAAATAAGCAACTATCTGACTTTTAGAAGACAGCTGAAGGCAGCCTTGTTTAGGGAAGTTTTAAATATCTGGTGTTTTATTGTATTTTTAATATTTTGTTGGAAGCCGCCCAGAGTGGCTGGGGTATAAATAAATTATTATTATTATTATTGGAAAGTAGGCAGAATATTGGAAACTATTTCTAGTCAGGTGTAGATCTCTTTGCATGTATGTATGTGGAGGGGGATGTTTGTGGTTTGCATTGTCATAAACTGGATGTACAATAACTATGCTACATTGCTTCCCACTAACTATGCACTGTGAGTCCTGCATTCAAATGCCAACTCATAGCTTCAAAGATCCTTTGTATGAAGGGGTGGGGGGTAGGGAAATTGGGCTGGTTGGGGTCAATGAGAGTTGTAGCCCAAAACAATGCAGGGTACCAGGTTGATGAAGGGTGGTACTGATAGGCATAGGGGTATGTTTATGTGTGTGTCTGGTAAGAAAAAGAAAAAAAAGTACATGTATTTTGCGTGCCACAGTTAGTTCACTGTTGCAACACCTCTAAGTGCACAGAGAGAAGCAGCAGGTTCAGACTAGTAAAACAGAAGAAGCAAAAAGCTTTTATGCCTATTAAGTGGGTGAATTCACAAACAACTCTGCAAGTTGCCAGCGGGAGATTGCTAATTGCTTGTATAATCACCCTTTTTAGCACATGCAAATTCATGACTATTTGCGGCAGAAGAGTAGCCCACAAAGCCATGAGCACAAAGCCAAGAAGCAGCGGGAGGTCGGCAGCCCCACTGCCATGTTATACAACTAGGAAATTAGGCGACGTTGTAGTGTGTGTATATATATTTATATATATATGGGTATATACACATGAAACTATATTTAGCTGGTTGAGCTGGCCTGCTCTAGGGGCTTGCCCGTTCTAATCAGCTAAACACACATAGGCGGGAGGGGAAAGTCAGGCTACCGAAAGTTTAAAGTCCAGTTCTAGAGAGAGGCAGGCAGGAAACTCTAAGAAGGCTCAGAGAAAGAGAACGGCATGTTCAGGACTTGTGCACTTGGATTTGGCAACTACAGAAGCACCAGGGGAGTGAAACAACGGCCTGAAGGAGAGGAGGAAACAGACCAGTTTCAATATGCAAACAAGTTCCTGGATTGCATCTCTTTGTCACACTACAGCGTGACCAGAAGAAGAAGAGAAGAAGAGTTTGGATTTGATATCCCGCTTTATCACTACCCTAAGGAGTCTCAAAGCAGCTAACAATCTCCTTTCCCTTCCTCCCCCACAACAAACACTCTGTGAGGTGAGTGGGGCTGAGAGACTTCAAAGAAGTGTGACTAGCCCAAGGTCACCCAGCAGCTGCATGTGGAGGAGCGGAGACGTGAACCCGGTTCACCAGATTACGAGTCTACCACTCTTAACCACTACACCACACTGGCTCCCTGACCAAAAACCTGAATGCCGGTCAGATCTACGGTTGATTCGAGAGCTGCATTAACATTCTATGAGCTGTCCTGCAGGCTAACGGTACACACATTCTCTGAGTGTTGATCCTTATGTCACCAAAACACCATAATCAACAGACAAGAGGAAGGTACCAGCAGAGTGCATGGGTGAGGAATCCCAAGGTTGGCAAAAAGCAAAACCCTTGGGGTTTTTTTGCGGGGGGACCCCTTAGGTAGGAAATTGCAGAAGAGCTAAATGAAGACATGCTCCGTGGCCACAAAACACTGGATAGTTCAAATACATAGACCCTCCAAGTGTCCCTATTTTCCAGGGACAGTCCTGGATTTTACAGAAGCCACCCTAGTTTCTGATTAGACCCCAGAATGTCCCACTTTTCCTTAGGAGGTCCTTATTTTCATCGGAGAAATGTTGGAGGGTGTGGAGTTATGCAACCCCTGAGCCAAGGAGATATACAACCTTTTGAAGGCAGCCCTGTATAGGAAATATATATATATATATATATATATATATATATATATATATATATAAAATGTTTTATTATATTTTTGTATATATTGGAAGCCACTGGGTTGGGGCAACCCAGCCAGGTAATAATAGTAATAGTAATAATAATAATAATAATAATAATAATAATAATAATAATAGCAGCAACGTCCCTCTTTTCATCAGAGAAATGTTGGAGGGTATGTAACATTTCTGCTTTTATCTGTGAAAAAATGGAAGGTAAGTTAGTGGTGCTCAGAGCCTGTGATTGCTGCATGCAAGCCATGAATCTAAAGGACATTTAAAACACACCCCAAGGATTCTTTGAGTTATCAAATGTTCAGTGTGTTTGCAGCCAAGGGCTGGGGGACCTTTGACTCTGCAGATGCCATCGATCTACAGCTCCTCTCATCCCTGACCACTGGCCATGCTGAATACAGCTGATAACAGTTCCCCAGCCCTGGCTTAAGCCTTGCAATATGAGCTTTCAAGGGATTCGGTAATCTGAGACAGCAGCTACCATGTCATTATTCATCCACAGCAACGGAGAGTTTAAAATGGCTTTTCAAACTGTCAGGTTGGACCGCAGCACTGCCAAAGTCTTTAAAATGGCAGTGCTCAAGTTACAGATAGAACCACTTGACTTCTCTTGGCTTCATTTAGCACATCAAGTGGCAGAAAGTGTGCTTGGTCCAGCACAGAGGTTGGTGGGTGTGGAGTTTGATAGATTGCTGTAGAAAGTGGGGGACAGGAAGTGGTGAAAGGGCATCAATCACGTCCAGCTTGGATCATTCCTCCCAGAAGAGTGAAGAAGCCCAAAGTCTAACGGCTCCTATTATGGTCCATGGTGGTTATGTAACTGTTGCTGGTCCTTCAAGCCGTTCTTTTGAGTTTCCTTCATGTCAGCCTCAAGGGAGCACAGCGGTGGGAGAGGCAGAGGAAGAAAATGAGCTACTTAACTCAAACCACCCATTTGGTTGAAAAGTCAATACGTCTGTTTGGAAGAGGTATCAGGGGAACCCAATTTAGGGTGCAGTTGTGCACCAACAGCACCAGTGAAACCAGGACTCTGAGTCGTGAACCACTGGAACTTTAGTATGCGCCTTCAGTTGCAATCCTGTACCACACACACATTTACTTGGAGTAAATCCAATTGAACTCACCAAGACTTCTGAGTAGACATGTGTAGGATTGAGCTGTTCTGTCATTTAATGCCCAAACAGACAAACCCCAAAAACCTGATTATAAAAGAAGTGAGATGTACTGGAAATGATGGAAGTGACTGATGTTGTGACAAATATCAGTGACGGTTATAGATGGCAGGCAGCCTGAAATAATCCCAGAGAGGAAAACATACAGCAGCAGCACAGTCTCATGTCTAATCAGAAGTAATCCCCGTTAAGTTCAATGGAACTTACTCCCAGGTAAGTGAGTTCAGGATTTCAGCCAAGACGGCTTTGGCTTGCATCCAATGTTAGCACAGATCCACCGAAATCCAATGTAGCACAGATCCACTGAGATTAAACGATATTTTTTAAATTTGATCCATTCAGTTCAATGGGTCCACTCTGAGTATACAGCCCTTTGATTCCAGAGGCTGAATTGATGACTCCTTACACAGCCCCAAGACTTACTGCTTTTCATGCTACATCCTGGGCTGTTGCTTATTTATTTATTTGCATTTAAAACTTTAAATGATTGCTATTCTTGTACTGTTTTCAATACTGAAATGCTTCGAATTTTATTATTGTAAGTCGTCTGGTGGGCTTGTGTAAAAGAGAGAGAATCATAGAATTGTAGAGTTGGAAGGGACCATGAGGATCATCTAGTCCAACCCCTTGCAATGCATAAATATTTTGCCCAATGTGGGGATCAAACCCCCAACCCTGGGATTAAGAGTCTCATGCTCTACTGACTGTCAGGCTTTGGGGAATTGGCTTCCTCCCCCATGGCCGTAAATGAGCCAATCAACAAAAGGAAATTCTTACAAGTTTGTTTCTTTAATAAACACAGCGAAGGACAAAAGAAAGCATCTAACCAGAATGGCGGTGCTCCTAATTAAGGTCTCTCCCCTCTCCATCCCTATTAATCCACATTGCTCCCACATTTTGTAATCTGAGCTTGTACCCTCTGTGCTTTCTGTTCTGACACTTTCTGAGCTCTCCGGGACTTTGGGGAAGGGGATGGATATACTATCCAGAGACTGTGAATCTGTTAACTCTCTCTCTCTCCCAGTGCTTCTTCTCCAACTGTTCCCCATTCAGTATCCCCCAGCTTCTGCCTTCTGAACTATGCCCCTCTGCAAAACATTGTTCCAAATTTATACTGTCCTCCTGCTCCTGGGAAGATCCAGGATCAGGGGGAGGGAGTGGCTCCCACCCTTATTCCTCAGTGCAGCCCTCCTCTGGGGTAGCACACTGACTGAGCTACCCCAGTTATGTATAAGTATAAGTAATAAAGTAATAAATGTATGTATAAGTAATAAAGAATAACTGAGTGCCCATACGCATTTGTAGAAAGATATTTCCTACCTTCAATAGCAAATGGTTTCCCCACTGTTAAAAGTTTGCAGTCAGCATCTATTGATACTTCATAATCCAGGAGCGCTTTGTCCATGATGAAGGCATCTAGTTTCTCTGGATCATGCCTGTAAGTCAAAGCATAAAACCACCACCACCGAGAAAAATCACTTGATAAGGAACAAGAAGCTATTCCGCTGTACTCATCTGCAGAGGCCTTATTGTTTCTGGATGGAAATTCTGGATCTATTTTAGCTAATCCTCAGGAAGCCTTTAACATAAACACTGTACAAAATCAAACAAAAATCTAATTTATAAGTCAATAAACACAAGTGCTTGATGCTGATGTCAGAACACATAGTAGTCAATCGATTTATTTATCTAATTTTTTGGTGTGTGCTTTTTAAAAAACACACCTCTACGAATTGAAACTAAGTTGGTTTATAAATGCTTTAAAATGCATTTTATCTAAAATATAATTAAAAATAACCAGAGATTATTTTAAAGGAAATGGGTAATATTTTTTAAAAAACAATTAAAGGTTGTCTGGAAGGATTCCCTAAATAAAAATGATTTGATGGGTCCAGAAGGCTAAAAATATATTGGCCACAACACACCTGTAGTTAAGAATTTCAGTGGGAAATATTTAAAGGCATGTATAATTCATTACAATTGATGGAGCTTTCAAGCACTTAACTTTGACTTTGAGTTCATAGAGCATTGTACAGACTTCTCTGGTGGCTTAGCTTTGATGGTTTTTAGTAATCTCTGCCAATTTACACAGGCTAAGCATCTAGGTGGAACTGAGCCAAACAGTGGCAATTAAGTCAATCTATAGGAAACCTACCAGATCCCAAAGGTCCACCTCGAGATACAGTATCTTTATGTGAAATTGCAATGTGCACTTACTTCAGGTATTCCACTCCATCGGGAGTTGCAGGCACATTGAATCTTTTCATGTACTCGTGCATGTCTGGAAAGCTTTGCTTGAAATAATCTTCCGCGCTGCTTTCTCGCACAGTTCCAAAGCGAAACCCTTGTGAAGGGTGGTGCAGCTAAGGAAAAACGCGGAAACATTTTTTTTTCAAAAAAGACGAACGAATATGTATTATGATTTCTGTGTCCAGGGCAGCTGTCTACCAGCTCTATCTGGTATGCAGGCTGAGACCTTTCCGCGGACTGTTTTGCCAGAGTGGTGCATGCTCTGCTTATCTCTCGCTTGGACTACTGCAATGCCCTCTATGTGGGGCTACCTTTGAAGGTGACCCAGAAACTGCAACTAATCCAGAATGCAGCAGCTAGACTGGTGACTGGGAGCGGCCACCGAAACCACATAAAACCAGTCTTGAAAGACTTACTTTGGCTCCCAGTACGTTTCTGAGCACAATTCAAAGTGTTGGTGCTGACCTTTAAAGCCCCTAAACGGCCTCAGCCCAGTATACCTGAAGGAGCGTCTCCACCCCCATCATTCTGCCAAGACACTGAGGTCCAGCTTTGAGGGCCTTCTGCCGGTTCCCTCACTGTGAGATGTGATGTTACAGGGAAACGGGCAGAGGGCCTTCTTGGTAGTGGCACCCGCCTTGTAGAACACCCTCCCATCAGGGAGTATAATAAATTGTTGTTGTTGTTGTTGTTGTTGTTGTTTCATTCATGGGTGAGGAACCTCTGGCCTTTATTATGCTGTTGGACACCAACTCCCACCAGCCTTAGCTAGTGTGTCTAACCATCAGGCATGATGGGTCCTGTAGTCATAGAATCATAGAATCATATAATAGAATCATATAATTGTAAAGTTGAATGGGACCATGAGGGTCATCTTGTCCAACCCCCTGCAATGCATGAAACACATGCCAAACGTGGGGTGCAAACCCATAACTCTGCAATTAAGAGTCTCATGCTCTACTTACTGCGCTATGTACTTGGCCCATAAACATCTGTAGGGACCCCAGGTAACTCAACATCATTTAGTTCCTCTAGCTTCTCAGGCCTTTGAGCATCTCAGCCATATTAACAGCTGAAGATCACAACTTCTGTGCTTAGGGGGTTAAGTGCTTAGAGCCTTCAGATGTCTGTGATAACTGTCTGAGTTGTGTGATGGACTGCACAGTCACTGTGGGATCATTCTCCTGATCTAGGATTCCAACATCCTCCCAATTAAGAGAACTGTATGCTTACACTTTGCTTTCCGTTCTCTTCTTTCTACATTTTATTTATTTATTAAATTTATTTCTTGCCCTTCTTTCCCAAAAGAGCCCAGGACTCTAAATGATAAAACAACGGAAGTATCTAAAAACAATTTCATTACAGATGCAGGCTGTTTTGCGGAGTTTTTTTTTTTAAATCAACCTTGGAGGTAAGCCTGGAGGCAGGCAGGCGCTTTGAAAGCTCAGTCAATACTCAGGACTTAGCTATACAGATGCAAATAAAATGCTATGTGTTGTAAGGTGCATTATACAAATGTGACACTAGATGGTGATGGTGAGCTATGGAAAAAAATTCAATATATTTTTCAAAACTTTTTTTTAAAGCATTTTCACAGCATTTTTAAAATATGTGTCTAGATTCTACCTCAGAGTCTACCTCAGAGCCAGATCAGAGTCAGCTTCTTTTATAGGAACAGCTGCAAACTTTGGGTGTCACCTGTCCTCTGTTCAGCAGGTAGCTGCAATACCATTCTCTGTCCATCTATGGCGGCGGCGCTAAAGTACAGCAGAGACCAGATGCGCTATCATTTGGCAAGTTTATACTGTGGCACAGACTATAAAGTATCTGAATGACAAAACACCAGTTGCAAAGAATAAAGTATTCTTTTAAATCTATATTACACCTAATTTGCCTGTAGTTAACAAGAGAAAGCCATGGTTTTTTAGAATGTTAAGTATCCAACCTCATTATCCTCTCATATAGTTCAACCAATTTTCAGATTTTAGATACAGAATGTGCCAATATATATGCACCCTAATATACTGCATTGTTATATGTCATTTTCCCTAATGTCTTCACTTTCCTGCACACTTTTCCCCTAATATATGCAATTTTGTGAGTAGGGTTTTGTTGGAGAATTGTATTGCAAAATTCAAAAAAGTGTGAATTTCAAAAGATAGCTGTGTTTTAGTTCGCATATTATTTCAGAAAGTGTGAATTTGATAGATTCCAAATGTCCTCTTTCCCCAAATTTTTAATTGAATTGCACATGAGAAATTCAAAACGGAATTGTGTGACTGCAAAATTTTGCAACAATATTCCATGTTTTTGAGTACTTTAGTCTTGATGGAATCTCTTGATAGTTTCCTCAAGCATAAAATATGAATCTCAGCTGTCAAATGCTACAGACCATTGCATATTAACTACCAAATACCATTTCAGGCCAACTACCAAATTCAAGAAGATATGAAATACCGTTGCAGTCCAACATATTAATGCTTCAGTTGCAACACATGAAAAAAAAATTTTTTATGTCAAACTACTGAATGCAATGATCAAATATTGTAATAAAATATCAAACAGGGAAATTCAATACTTTCATATTTCAGGTACAAGTATCACTTGTTCAGCAAATGTTCAGCAAACATTTGAATATTCAGAGAATATGGTGAACTTCCAATATAAACACTTGCAGAGGAGAATTGGAAGAATATGTTTTGCGAGCAAATTCATTTCCACAAGAACCCTTCTCTGTGGCCAAAGTCCGTCAGGGGAAATGGGACTGATTTTGGAGACCAGGCATACTTCACTACAGAGCTACTTCACATTATCTTATCTTTTTTCAATGTTTCTTTGATCATAAATAAGACAGGGAAAAGCTTGTGAGGAGAATGCTTAAGTCTCCTTCTCCTTAATGCTCGATGTAATTTAGTGCCATTTGGAAAATAGACCTGTGCCTTCATCAGGCTAGTTGTGGGCCTACTTCTCTCTTTTTACTATGCTTGCAGTCCTTATTACATCAAAACACTTCTGCCGCTCCTTAACTGAGTGAAGTGATTCCTGAGGGTCGGTTTAATCCGGCCCCTGTGGCAGTTTAATTCCCGGGGTAAAATCCTAAAAAAACCCTCAACAACTTCAATCCTAAAACAAAGCTCAACAACTTTGGTCGGCCCTTTGGTCAGCCCTCATGGCCCTTCACTTCATCAAATCTGGCCCTCTTTGAAAAAGGTTTGGACACCACTTGTGAGTCAAAGAGCTCACAACTGTATTGTGAACAAGAGTATTTGAAAACTGAATATGCATGCCTCTCTGTAGCATAGTTATTTCCCCTCTTTATCAGTTAAGGTATTTGTCAAATCAAGGTAGCAGAATTGCCCAGCAAACCTAAAGAGACTCAAATAATATTTCCAAGACATGCACACATGCCACATCTTGCTGACCCTCCTGCTGTTCTGTTCTGCTTGTCTGCCATGACCCCGATACACACCCTCCTATTTTCCAGGGACAGTCCCGGAATTACAGAAGGCGTCCCAGTGTCTGGTTTGATCCCAGAATGTCCCAGTTTCCCCTTCTTCCTCCCCTCCATGTCTCAGAGAACCACGAACAGTGGGGTATGTGGAGATGCAAAAATGGAGTCCTGTTTATATTGAAAATAAAATTCCTGCACTAAATGAAGGAAATGGTGAAGCTGGCATACGAAGCCTTCCCTATAATTTTGAAGGAAAATGTCACCAAGACACCTTAAATTCTTTAGCTGCAATGCTTCACCAGCCAGCCATTTTTTAAAAAGGAAATGTGTGAAGTGTTTATTCCTTTATTGTAAATGGAGCTTTACCCTGCAAGCCTTTATATGTCTACTCAGAAGTAAGTCACTGTATTGAATGGTGCTTACTCCCAGGTAACTGGGTAAAGGCTGTGAAGTCTTACACTGCTATCCTAAGCATTTTTATACAGAACTAAGTCCCACCGAGTTCATTCTCTCAGTTTCTTCTTCTTCTTCTTCTTCTTCTTCTTCTTCTTCTTCTTCTTCTTCTTCTTCTTCTTCTTCTTCTTCTTCTCCTCCTCCTCCTCCTCCTCCTCCTCCTCTTCCTCCTCCTCCTCCTCCTCCCTACTACTATTACTATTATACCTTTTCCCCTGGCAGGGGCCCAAAGCAGCTTACAGCCAAATTTTTATTTCATTGTATTTATTTATGTATGTAAGGTGTTGTACATGATCCCTTCCCTCACACAACCATCTTCCTTCACAACAATCCTGTGAAGTAGGATTGGCAGAGATCTTGTAATTGGCTCAAGGTGACAGATTTCTATGTGTACAGTACGTCTATGTGTCTGGCAAGATCTAACACAGGAGAAGCTTCCTGATGTAGAATAGAAACGCCTCTCTTCTTTTTATTGGAGAAATGTTGGAGCGTATGATCTAAAGGCAGCTCTGCAGCTTTAGATAACAGAAATGCATCCCAGAAATTAGCTATTTCCCCATTTAATTTGCAGTTGAGCCAAACAGAAAGTTGAATAATTGCCCCATAAATGCAGCAGGGGGGCAATGTTTTATTGGGGGGACGTACAGTGCACTCTCTCACGCACTTGGCAAAGGCTGCTTTCATTGCAGTCATGTGCTCACTGATTCACTCTGATTAAATCTCTCTGAACTAAAAGGCTGCAGATTCATCTCCAGCTCTGTGACACAGCCGGTCTTGCAAAAATGCAGATAGGGTGCCCAAGGCTGCTGTAAAAGTCAGCGACATTAGCACGCACGGCTGTCAGGAGTGGAGGCCTGGGCTAGTCCAGAAATCACTTTTCCTAGCATCTGTAGCAGAGCTCTTTCCAAGCAGTAATCCAAATGGGTCCTTACTTTAAAATTTGATCTTGTTTTTGCCTCAGGGGTTTCTGAGGTCCGGTTCTTAACAGCTTTGTTGTTGCCACCTGGAATGCCATTGCACGAGGAAAGATATATGTGACAGTTTTACCACACCACTGCACCTGATGCTGTAAAAAAAATATTGTTACTGCTGTGTGGGATGATACAGAATTTTGGGAATGACATGTAGCCAGAGAGGCTCATGGGACGCCCATACAGATGTGGTGATTTTCATCACTCCAAGGCTATCTCTTGCAACCAAAAAGGCTCCTTCTCAAAAGAAAGGTTTACAACGTGTGATGCTGCTTCCACAGGGCTGTCAGGAAATTGGCTCTTGACTATGAGGGCAATTGGAAATGGGAATGATGGGCAGTGACTCTGAAAGACAAGGACTTACCCTCCCAAAATGGCTGAGCACCCTGCCCCCCCCCCCCAAGCTAAGCATGGTATTGAAAAAAAGAGTGCTGTTGTAGTCAAGGCTAATTCACAATGTACATTATAATATATGGTTGTCATATTTCTAGAAGTAAAATACAGGACACAAAGCTTTTTTTGGGGGGGAGCATGGAACTCAAAGTTGTTAAGCATTTTGGGGGAAGAGCTTTGTCAAAGAGTAAGTAGCTCAGAGCAGCTGAACTCAAGCCTTTTTCAGGGTGTGAGGAGGCGAAGGAAAATAATCCTTTTTGAAATCCTGGAGGGCAGCTGCAGCACCAGAGCTGGATTTAGGTTTGATGAGGCCCTAAGCTACTGAAGGTGATGGGGCCCTTTATATGTTCTTTGTCAACAACAAATTGTCGCTTTTTGTGTGTTGAATATATGCTATATGGTAATTTATGGACCTAATAGGTATCTGAAGCCATTTGCACATGCAGAATGTAGGCACTCTATATATAGAAATGAGCAAAGCCCTGATATTCTAGGGAGCAGGCTAGCAGGCGGGGCCCATTACTTACATCATAGGAGCCTACACAACACAAAACACTGTTGCTGTATGTAAGATTTATTTCATTTGTTTTTCATCTTATATTTGGGAAATGTACATCCAGGTTTTTTCCTTTTTTGCCCCCCGCCCAAGAGAGTGGGGCCCTAAGCTATAGCTTATTTAGCTTATACATAAATCTGGCACTGGTACAGGACAGTGTAGCTCATGGGTAGGCAAACTAAGGCTCGGGGGCTGGTTCCGGCCCAGTCGCCTTCTCAATCCGGCCTGTGAACAGTCCGGGAATCAGCGTGTTTTTACATGAGTAGAATGTGTGCTTTTATTTAAAATGCATCTCTGGGTTATTTGTGGGGCATAGGAATCTGTTCCCCAAAATATAGTCCGGGCCCCCACAAGATCTGAGGGACAGTGGACTGACCCCCTGCTGAAAAAGTTTGCTGACCCCTGCTGTAGCTGGTCCTCGACTCGGTGCAAGGCAGCTTCCAATGTTCCCTGTCCTTAAGCAGCAGGTCCTGAAGTCTGAGGCTCATCGCTGTAGGATTTGTTGATCCAAAGAGCTCCTAGTGCCCTCCTAATCCTTCTTGACAGTTCCTGAATGTACATCATCATCAGCTGTCAGATTACATATCTACATAGAGAATGGCAGGAGATGACAAAGAGCAATTTCACTTCTTATATTTTAGGGCCAAATTAGACGAGGGGTGAAAATGCATGTATAGTGGTACCTCGGGTTAAGAACTTAATTCGTTCCGGAGGTCCGTTCTTAACCTGAAACTGTTCTTTATTATTATTTTTTATTAGGAATTTAAACAGAACATATTATCTTAAAACATATCATCCTTAATCCCCCCTATTTCCCCCCTCCCTCCCATAAAACAACCCACCCTCCCTGCCCACCCCCGACTTCCCTCAGTTCCAGTCTCTGGTTTCTCTATAAACACTTACAAACTTTTTATTGATAATAACCAATTAGACTAATTAAGGATTTATACAATTTTGTAACATGCAGAGAATAACCTGAAACTGTTCTTAACCTGAAGCACCACTTTAGCTAACGGGGCCTCCCACTGCTGCCGTGCCGCCGCCGCCCGATTTCTGTTCTCATCCTGAAGCAAAGTTCTTAACCCGAGGTACTATTTCTGGGTTCGTGGAGTCTGTAACCTGAAGCGCCTGTAACCCGAGGTACCACTGTAGTAGGGGTATGTGTTAGATGCTATTTATTGAAGGGTTTCTTTTTGGGGTGGGGTGGTAGAATGGCTAACGATCCAGATTGGTGGAGGAGGATTTAGCCCTGTCCTCCCTTGCTGCAGTTGGTTAGAGCTTGGTGCTGATGACGCCAAGGTTGCAAGTTAGATCCCCGTATGGGACAGTTGCATATTCCTGCATTGCAAGGGGTTGGACTAGATGATCCTCAGGGTCCCTTCCAATTCTATGATTCTATGAAGCTGCTTGTTTGCATAGGGAGCAAATCCCCCACTAGGGCCAATGATGGATTTCCCCAAAAGCAAATCCCAGCTTGAGAGGTGGAATTTTCTTCAGGAGCAGAGTTAGAGATAAGTCTCCCCCACCTCTCTAGGAACTCCATCATTATCAGCTACCACCCTTGCAATGATGCCATTTGCATTAAAAATATAAAATAAAAAACTGTATGTGGTTTGACCGGCAGAAAAATCTGTTTTTGGATCCCGTTCTATCATACCAATGTATGAGTTATATACCAGTGATTTCTTCACTGAAAATTAAGTGGTCTGCCTGTAGCCATCACTGACCTTAGACAGTGGAAGTCGCTATGCTTGACATACTGGTCTTGCAGTAGTGGGATTTGCAACTGGCTCATCAGATGCAAAAGATCTAACCTGATTAAAGTAGGACTCTGTTATTGCCGTTTTGCAATGCTGGCAATTTGCTGCTAATGTAATAAGGTTTTTGATTCTGGAAGCAGTTACCTATCTTCTAAAAAACCCTACACAAAACCCCCCCAACTCCCTTTCAAAACAACAGTGACGGCTAATGGGTCTTACTTGGTGCTCCTTCCCTTTTTAATTCTTCAGAGTGCAAACGTAAAGCCCATTTACCATGCTTCAGTGCTTTTGATCTTTATCTGAATTTAGATTGCTTTTTTTGCTGCTACTGTTCTAGTTCACACACAGTTTAATTGCCAGGAGATTCCATTTTTAGAAACACATAGAGAAGGGTGGGAGAAATGTCAGGGGGCTAGGCTGGTGACTGCCTGATCCCAATCTACATCTGGAAGCCCTCCCATACAGGGTCCCCAAGGCATGTGACCTATGCTGGAACAGATGTGAGGAACCATTGGTCCTCCATATGCTGCGAACTACAACTCCCATCAGCCCTAGCAATCATGGCCAATGGCCAGGGATGATGGGAGTTGGAGTTCAGCAACATCTGGAAGCCCACCAATTTCTCACTCTTGTTCTCTGACTTGATCCATTGAAATGACTAACTTAGGTCTATTCATTTCATTGGGTTTTAGTCTGGGGAAAAGCTAATAGAATACAACCCTTTCTATCACTTTCTCTTCTAATCTGTCCCTCACTATCTTGAAAGGATGAAGAGCCATCATAAAATACAAACACTATATTATAAAATACAGTACGTAGCCAATCATGTACTGAATTTCATGCACTCCTGATTGCTCATTATATTCAACTGTTTCTTTTAAATTATCACCACTATCATCATTAGTCTTCTGAGTTTAAGAGCCCAGTATCAGGGCAGACTTGGGTGATACCAGTGAGGACAAAAATTTGGCGCCCCCTAAATATTTCCTATTTTCATGCTCGCCTCCCCTTTGCCATCCATTCTGCACATTTTCTCAAGTGCACTATGTCATAGTTGTGGCAACTCAATTTCCTCTCTGACTTGGGCCTAACTTTGAGTAAGGTAAAGGTAAAGGGACCCCTGACCATTAGGTCCAGTCACGGACGACTCTGGGGTTGTGGCGCTCATCTCGCTTTACTGGCCGAGGGAGCTGGCGTACAGTCATGTGGCCAGCATGACTAAGCTGCTTCTGGCGAACCAGAGCAACGCACGGAAACGCTGTTTACCTTCCCACCGAAGCAGTACCTATTTATCTTCTTGCACTTCGTGCTTTTGAACTGCTAGGTTGGCAGGAGCAGGGACTGAGCAATGAGAGCTGACCCATTGCGAGGATTCGAACCGCCGACCTCCTGATCGGCAAGCCCTAGGCTCTGTGGTTTAACCCACAGTGCCACCTGCATCCCAACTTTGAGTAGGTACCCGTATAAATACAGGTATCATCATCATCATCATGCACCCCCTCGGCTTGGCTCTCTGTGTGGGGGAACCACCCTCACTGCCAAAAATCGGGCACTGTTAGCATTGCAGGGTAGCAAATTCTCACCTCCCATATAGCCATTGGTGTTGTTGCATGGAATGAACAAGCTTTACAAATTTTGCTTGGTCATTACTTAATGTATTGCCGGAAAACCACAGAGGAATGTATATACTGTTACTTACATGGATGAAGACCTTCATTTCCCCCCCAGAGCTACAATTGCTTAGAATGATCAAATAATCAAACCCTCTTCACAGGAAAATCTGAGAATGGTTGCTCTCTGCAGAGGATAGGAGTTTCCTAAGAGCTCTTAGCTCCCTTAACAGACTAAAGCTCCCAGGATTCTTTGGCGGCAGCCATGACGGTTTAAAGTGGTCTCATAGCGCTTTCAGTGTGTGATGTGATTTGGGCCTTGGACTGAGGAGACATGGGTTCAAATCCCCACCTGCCTATGGAGCTGAACACAAGGCGTTGGGCTAGTCTCTCACCTCACAGGGAGGATGCGGGTAGCATTGTAGTCTAAACCACTGAGCCTCTTGGGCTTG
This sequence comes from Podarcis pityusensis, assembly GCF_964106645.2. Taxonomy (NCBI): domain Eukaryota; kingdom Metazoa; phylum Chordata; class Lepidosauria; order Squamata; family Lacertidae; genus Podarcis; species Podarcis pityusensis. The sequence continues at coordinate 27,561,601 of NC_138042.1, forward strand.
CCAATTGGAAGGTTTGAATCCCCGCAACTGGGCGAGCTCCCGTTGCTCTGTCCCAGCTCCTGCCAACCTAGCAGTTCGAAAGCACCCCAGTGCAAGTAGATAAATAGGTACCACTGTGGTGGGAAGGTAAACGGCGTTTCCGTGTGCTCTGATTTCTGGTGTCCTGTTGCGCTGGAAGTGGTTTAGTCCTGCTGGCCACATGACCCAGAAAGCTGTCTCTGTCCCTCAGCCTAAAAAGCAAGATGAGCGCTGCAACCCCATAGTCGCCTTTGACTGGACTTAACCGCCCAGGGGTCATTTACCTTACAGGCCTATTGCAAAATGACTGTACATTGCTCTAAGCTCCTTGGAGGAAGAGCAAATGGGTTTAATTTTTTTTAATAAATAACATGTACTTTAAATGTCTGGCAGGAAGAAATGAACAGGAGCTTTTATCCTGCATGGAGAAGGAGTGAGGAGCAAACTCCACCTGTTGATGTCTGCCTCCTTGGCATTTGTTAAAGAGATGGGGGACTTGTTTCATTTCAAACACCCTTTAAGACTCTTAGCCCCTGTGGTGGTGTGACTGATGAGTTCTTCAGCTACCATAGCATGCCTTCTTATTGTGCATTTTGATAGGGAGACAGACAGTTATGTTTCCATCTGACCCTGCTTATTTCTTGGAGGCACCAATGTACCCTGGCAATGGTGACTTTGGATGGGAAAGTTCTTAATCTCCTTTTTTTTTCGGGGCAGAAAGTCTGTTTAATATTTCAGCGCAGACTGCCGACTCGCTTGAGAGCTCGCAGGGGATTTTATTTCTGTGTCAAACCTGCCATCTGCCAGCCCCAAATCATACTTGTCTTCCACCACCTTGAAAAGGTTAGCATTTGTTAAAAAATTTTTTTAATGCTCCCCACTAAAACAGAAAAAGGATCCAAGAGGCAATTTGAGTGGGAGGAGACCATCAAGAAGAAAGCCTTGAGAAATGCAGTTTGATACTATTTGATCTGTTTGATTTTTTTGTCCTCATTCATACTACTGGTTTCAAAGTGAGGGCACAGTTAGAGTTTTTGTGGTGATATGCCCCACAGCTATTTTTAGATTTATTAGGTCTTTTTATTGTACATGTAAGAGTCAAATTAGATGCCAGCAGCCATTTGCCTTCCCCAGTCATTATAAAGTAGGGTGGAATAAGAACATAAGAAAAGTCTGCTGGATCAATTCCAGCTTCTTGTTCTCACATTGGCCATCAAGATGTTTTCTAGATTATACTGCAGCCTCTGCATGCTTAGTTGGTGGAAACCAGAAGGAGAGTCTTCTTTGCAGTGGCCCCCTTTTTGCAGAACTCCCTTCCTTAGGGCTCTTCCAGATACCATTTCTATTGGGCTGGTGGTTAAATGGTTGGTATTGCTGAGTAGGGACAGTGGGAGTAGGATGTCCCTATTGTCATCAGAGAAATGTTGGGTGGTATGCAGCTTGCAGAGGAAGAAGCAGCAGGACCCAGAAGGAGAGGATGTGGGGCAGATTTGGGTGTGCTGTGGACCACACCCAGCCCACAGCCAAGCAGTCCCCCCCTGTTTTAACTGGACCCACAACATAAACAGGGAGAATAAAGGAGAATAAATGTAAGGAGTGCATTTCTCCCATGTTTTCCTTTCACCTAATGAATAGATTCCACCCACTGCAGGAGCTAATTGTGCACAAAGGAGAGAGGAAGGATTTGTCATAGCCAATCAAGGAGAGGGCAATAGTCACCCAGAGGCTTTCCAGTTAATTAAACAATTCTGGTGGGGGGGGGGAGGGAGAGAAAGCCAATTAATTTGATAGGAACTGGTCTGGACTTCCCTTGAAAGTAGCTGCTGTTTTATCACTACATTTGCCAAGCTTCTAACCAATATTAATATCGTAAGCCATCTCACCGCTGTTCTCTTCAGCTAGAACAAAGAAACCCTGTTCTAGATTCTCGTCTGGGCTAGAAACGGAATGAAGAAAGGAGCAGTAGGCATTATGGGATGACATGCACAGAAGTAATTTCAAAGTGATCTAAGAACTGAGATGGCTTTTCTCCCAAAGAAAGGTAAATGCATGCATATTTCCAAACCGATGAGAAAAGGACAGAGCCAACTCTTGTTAACTGCAGTATCTCAAAACCAGAGGATGCTTGAAATTCATCCGTAAATTCAAGTATTACAATGGACCCTACATGGAAACCCGAGTCCTATGCATGCCCAGAAGAACATAGTGAGACACACTTGCAAGTAAGTGTGATTATTATTATTATTATTATTATTATTATTATTAATTATTTATTGAATTTATCTACTGCCCTATATCCGCAGGTCTCAGGACGGTTCACTGGATGTAGGATTTCACTGAACGTAGACAGAAATTTCATTTGAAACCTCCCTTCTAGAAACAAAACCCAGCTATTTTGTCGAAACATTTTCCACCAATATTTTGAGTGCTAACCTTCACTGTCACTTAATTTCAAAAGCAATCCTGCATTTATTTCTTTAACTCCATCCCACACAGCCTCAGATTTTCCCATTAATATTCTTTTTGCACACAAGAAGATCCTTGTTGTAAGAGAGCAGAGACCCATCTAGTCTAGCAGCCTGTTCTCACAGTGGCCAATCAGATGCAACAGCCAAGCGCAACAGCCCTTTCGCCTCTCTTGTGATTCCCAACAACTGGTAGCCAGAGGCATAAACTGTCTTAAATTAAGACTTGCTAGTATAATCCACTCCGATGGAACCAACTGGAACCAACTTGGTTCTCATTTTAAAAGCTGCTAATGCAAGTGAAGAAGAAGAAAGAAATCTAGATCTTTGCCCTCTAGCATATGAAACCATGTTCAGACACCACATTTGTGAGGACTATCCAAAATGTCATAAAATATCCTTTCTGTTTCTCCAGAACTCATCACCAGGCCAGATGTTAAGCAAAGTAAAGGGGTGAATGGGTAATGACTCTTAGGCTCTGTACTCACTACCCCAGGTTTGAGAAATCCATGACCCTCCCTATATAGGTGGACTCCAGTTCCCAGCAGCCAGCATGACCAATGGTCAAGGATGATGGGAGCTGTAGTCCAGCAGTAGTTTTTCCACTCCTCTGCTATGTGTTATGAATGGGGATGCACATTTCCACTTGTACTGCAAGGTACATAGGAATGTGTAGGGTGTCCAGGTCCTGTGTCAATTGTGGCTCATGATTAGATTCAGTCAAGGCTGCTGCTAGTGCATGTATTGCATTCATAGTTTTTCATCACTTGATGACTCAAGCATTGCAGTCTCACCGCTGAATGTACAACGAGCACTCAATTTGAAAGCAGGGCATTGGAGTTGACATGTGGCACAAAATCTTGTCCGTGATGATTGATCCGGCTCATTCATACATAGAATCACAGACCTGTAGAGTTGGAAGGGAACCCAAGGATCATCAACCCCTTGCGATGCAGGAATCTTTTGCCTAACTTGGGGCTCGAACCCACAACTCTGAGATTAAGAGTCTCATGCTCTACCGCTTCTTGCTGCAGTCATCAAGTGATGAACAGTACGTATGTCTGAACCAGCCCCCTCAAAGCCCTTACAATGGGGAGACATGAAATACAGTTCTAAATTTGACACTGTGGCATAACAAAAGAATTTGCACAAACAGCAGTAGGGAAGGCTGTTCTTATAATGGAAAGAACCAAAAGCAGACTATATAAATAAATGGCTGGGCCTTACTTTTGGATCATGTATTCCAGACAGTTCTTCGTAGATTTTCTCTCCCACCATGACAGCAGCCAGATTAGCTGTGTACGTTGACAGACAAAATAAACAAAAAATGGCCCAGAGGTTCATGAGAAACCTTCCAGTCCAGCACTTGGGGGGTTTGATGGCAGCTGTTCTACCAAACAAGATGGCGTAACAGACGTTCAAGGCAGAGGAGAAGGAGAAAACTTTATCCCTGTTTCTTCCCTTGGGGGTCATCCCAAAGGGGCTTTTCCATTCATACAGGGTGAGGAAGATTGCAGTGATGTGCAGCGCCACAAAAATCCCCAACCACATGGTCCAGTGGAGCGGCCACATAAAAGCTCCAATAGGAGCCGCGGTGTCTTTGGTTCTCACCAGAATGCCCAAGCTGGTGGAAAAGAATGGGCTGGTGAAATCGATCACTTGGCTACGGGCTGTGTTGATGCTGAACGATGTCACAGCCATGTGGGCGGTCCCAGCCAGGAGGTCGCCTACAAGCCCTGTCCACTGACCGTTCTTCAGAGCCCCATATTTCCCGTCGCCGACAATGTACAGGTCGAAATCGAAGTTCATATCCTCTGCTAATTTTTCCAGCAAATCTATAGTGTAGCCATAGCAGCATTTCTTCAGCTCTGTGGGCACTGTGTCGTTGCCCCCTTGGAGGCTTTCAAAGAGGGCATCCAGCACCGCTGAATCATTGGTCAAGGGGTCCAAGCAGAGCTGTCCCGCTGGACACAGTCCTTCATCATCCACAGCCCTTGTGAACACGAAGGGATGCTCAATGAGGGTCACCACCCTCAGGTGCAGCCGGGTGGGATGCTGGTTGTGATTCTTGTGCCTCTGGGCCTGCTCTGGCCAGATCCCGTAATCCATTATGATCTTTCCTTCTTGCCAGCTCCCCAAACGAGTCCACATCGGGTTCCCTACTGGATCATGCTGCAGATTCCAAATGAAGAAGTTGTTTTCCGAACTGATGATGGAGGAGCCTTTCACTTTAATGTGGCCACTGAGCCCGTGAAAAGTGGTATTGGCTAAAAACCTATGGGACAAATGCAAGATGTTAGCAAGACACAATCAAGACAACAGATCTCCCACAGCAGAAATTTGCTTTGCCCTCTCCTTCCTATGCTTTTTCTTTAAAACAGCCTAAAATTATAATCCAAATGGTATCTACTCCGAAGTAAGCCCCCCTGAATGCAGTGGTAAATGGGATTAGGACTGAAGTTTAAGGCCAAATTCAGATTTTTCTCTGGGATGATCCTTTTCCCATGATGGAAGAGTGGGGATGCTGTATTTGTGGTTTTCAGACTCAAAAAAAGAAGGCGAGATGTCAGGGTTATTTAATTATGGGAGCATCTGTGTGGAACACCTGCATCATATATTACATTATGGATCTGATAGAATATTGAGGGCATGTCTGCACACCCAGTGGCGGAGGAAGCTTCTCTGGCACCTGGGGTGGTGTGTCCAGGGGTGGGGCAAACGGCTCATAGAGAGGGAGGGGACGGGGCACGTGGCACCCATTCCAGTCCCCTGGTTTGTTTGCTTGCCTGCCTCCTTCCCATCCTCTCCCCTGCCTGCCTGCCTCCTCCAGCTGGGAGTGCGGGGCAACGGTGCGCCACCCACCTGCGACTCTCCCCTGACTCCCGGGTTGTCAAAACGAAGGGGGAAGGGCACCAGCAAAGTGGTGAAGGCTCAGGACTCTACCCCGAGCTGTTGGGGGAAGGGGGGGAACTGTGCTGCTTTGCCCACAGCCTTCCCCCTTTGTTTTGACAGCTCAGGAGGCTTGGGAGTTGCAGACGGGGAGGGGGGATGCCGAATGTCACCCCCCTCAGGATGACACCCAGGGCGGACCGCCCCCCTGACCCCTTTCTCTGCTACTGCCTTTACCATGGGAGAAAGATCTTTGGCCTGGGCAGAAATATACGAGATTTGTCTAAGGCAGGGGTGGCCAACTCCCAAGTGACTGTGATCTACTCACAGAGTTAAAAACTGGCAGTGATCTTTTTTGGGGGTTCAGGTCAAAGTTGTTGAGCAGGGACAAAGTTGCAGTGCAGGGACAAAATGTTGAGCTTTTTTAAGGCGAACCAAAGTTGTTGAGCTTCTGTGGGGGCAGCCAGTGATCTACCACAGACGTCCAGTGATCTACCGGTAGATCACCATCTACCTGTTGGACGTGCCTGGTCTAAGGCAATGCTTAAGGCCTTGCTGGGGTAAAGTGAATGATAAATGCAACATAGGACTTCAGCTTTGGCCAACTACATCTCCCTAGTAGTGTGCTAGTATGTTACATACAGTGGACGCTCGGGTTGCGAACGTGATCTGTGTGGGAGGCACGTTCGCAACCCGAAGCATTCGCAACCTGCAGTGCCGTGTCTGCGCACACACGGGTCGTGATTCAATGTTTATGCGCATGTGCGAGCACCGAAACCCGGAAGTAACCCTTTCCAGTACTTCTGGGTTCAGCACAGTGCGCAGCCCAAAAACGCGCAACCTAAAGCGTCTGTAACCCGAGGTATGACTGTACTTGTCATCTTCACACTTTACATTTTAGGTGGACACTTATTTTTTTTAAAAAAGCTTAGTTGTGTGCCTAAAATGTAATGTGTGCAGCCAGTAGCTCATAAACACGAAGGCACTGCATTTTGGTTCTTTTCATGAAGATTTCGAAACACTGGTGCTTCTCTCCCAAAGAGTCACAGTAGTCAACATTCGTTGATGGGTTAATTCAATTATTCTGCATTCATTAGTCTGATGACTTGGTCATTCTGTCTTTATCTCACAAAGTTTAGTACAGAATGAGAAAATGAGTATGGGCAGCAAGTCAAATCACACAGTGCTTTAATTACCTAAATAGCATAGTTAAAACACCATAATTTACAGATGAGATGGGCCTTTCAAGTCCTAATGCTTTTTACCCTGTTACAAGGGTGATCAGCAGAAATTCTCTCATCACGAAGCCTCTAATGCATGTGATCCACTGCAAAAGCGCAGCCGCAAACTTATACGAGAACTGTTGAGAGACCCCAGTTTTTAAACTACAGAGATTGCTCTCCTGTACTAGCAAAGAGTGTGGGTTTCATCTGCAAAGTACAATGAAATAGCTTTAAAAAATAATTAGCCTTTAGAAACTTATAATGACCATAAATTCCATAAATAAGGAATAATACAATCATAAAATAGGAGAGTTGGAAGGGACCCCAAGGGTTATCTAGTCCAGCCCCCTCCAATACAGGAATAAGAATACTGTCATCAATCAGGGATGGGGAATCCTTGGCCCTCCACAGGTTTGGCCACCCAGTTTCCTGTTTCCCTGGCCATTGGTCATGTTAGCCAGGGCTGATGAGACTTGAAGTCCAATAACTTCTGGGGGCAGGGTACAGGCTTCCTACTGCTGTCCTAAAATTTTCCCATATCCTCTCTCATTACTGTTCTCCAGTCTTCCTGAAAAAAACAGCAACTCAATTTAGCTCCTATGACTGAACATACCAAGGTGATTAATCATAGCAGATAAATGGAGTCCCCCCCCCTTCCAGGATGGCTTAATAAGCCCAACAAAAGTGACTGTGCTTTTCAAAATATCCCCAAGTCAAAGGGGAGGTCAGGTTGAAACACTACTATTTTGAGGGTCATCACCTGCCGCCATTTTCCCCCCCAAACCATTACAAGTTCTATTCTAAAAGCAAGCTGTACACCTTTAAATGGAAGCTGTCACATCACAGAATTTAAAAGTCAACTTAAAAAAAAAAAAAAAAAAAAACCTTAGGTGGGGCAAATCATCTGGATAAATCCTTAGATATCATAGTGTCATAGTCAAATGGCTTAATTGCCGCAGCAACATCATGGTCCAAAAGCCTCGCTTGTATTTGAGAAAGCCAGACTTGTGAGAGAGGAGATGTTTTGTTACTTTATATAACCATTTGGAAAGCTTCTCTATAGTAGGTGAGAATAGGCTAGCTCTTGGTTCTGTATGGCCACTGAGTCCTGTGATCACTGGAAATGGCCATAATGTGTTGACATTCCCTTGACGCCATCATAGTTGGGTCATGCCAGCTGTCACATTATTTCTGCTCCTGGTAAGGAGAGTTCTCACATCAGCACTGGCATTTCTGGAAAGGAAGTGATGATGTGATGGCCATAGTCATTTCCACCAGACTCTCCATGATGTCATTATTGTGTGTTCTGTCTAGTACTCCACTGAGGTCAACATGAAAATCCAAGTAAAATTATTATACAGTCAATCATACAAATAATAGTCTACAGAGCACATGAAATAAAAAAGAAGCTGTTTCACTGGAAATAAGGGCTAGATTGAATGGTTGGCTGAAGACCCAGGACTCCACCGAACAGCTGCAAAGTGAGTGAGGACACAAGTTATAGTGGAGAAGTTGCAGTTGGGTTAACAGTGCTTTAACTCCCTCTCCCCGTTACTTTCCTCCTATTCTTCAAACCCCAGCTCAGGTTCCCAGGCCCAAGTTAACTGAGGTTGAGAGAAAACTAGCTGGAGAAGTAGAGCTCCAGGGAAAAACAGGAGGCAGGGTCAGGGTTAAGCACCTCATCCTTGCCCTCTTGCTTCTGTTCTCTAAGTCCCACCCTACTCAGTACCATCTGGACCTTTAGGCAAGTCCTGATTGAACCCTTAAATATGGAGTGTCAGCATCACACATCCACAGTGCTTGCAAGGAAATTAATTGAGAGATAATCTTACTTTGATAAATACTGGCCCGAAGTGAGATTTTTTCTCTCCGTGTTCAAGCAATTGGTTGTACTTGGAATAAGCGCCAGTTCTGGTTGGATCATTGTAGCGGAAGCAACAGCTCTAGCTACAAGCTCCATTGCATCCTGTATGTAGTCTTCAAAAAAAGACTGTGTTGTTTTCCCATGAGCTATGAGACCCAACGGCAAGCCTTCTGTCCTCAGCTCTTCCACGTTGTGCGAATCTCCAAGAATCCAGTGGAGATCAGGAGGCATCACCCCAAATTGGGTGGTAATTTCAAAAATCCTCCTTGTGCTTTCCATGTCGCAGCCAAACATCACCACCGTTGACGTTGTGTCCTTAATGTTCTCCAGATGAACTTGCAAGTAAGTCAAGAGGTTGCTGGTTGAGGTGAGGTTCCCTGTGATATTTATAATGGATCCCAAATGAAATTTGGAGCTCTGCTGTGTGAGGAAGAGAAAATCTGTGATGTTCCACTCTTCCTGGCACACCATCAAGCTAAAGTTATACCAGTTGTTCAAGGCCAAGATGGAGAAAGTGACATCAGCGTCAAAACTTAATGAGCGTTCTAGGCTCAACTGCAGGTGAAGGGGATTCTGTAAAATAAGAAAAATATTGGTTAGGGAAAGCCTTGACCACAAATATATTATTCTTGGAAGGGGATCTTCTGTGGGGTGGGGAAGCAAATGTATGCAAAACTCTGTTGCTTGAATAAAGCCATAAATCATAGAATCCTTTAAAAGTATCTAATTCACCTTGGTGTTTCAATTTTTATTGACCTCGTAGCATATGTTCAATTTACATTTGCAATCAAGTATCCTATTCCTGGCTGCTATTTGAAATAGCTCATCCCCTAAGAAAACTCCCACAGAATGAAAACCCATCTTACATATGCTTGCTTGACTCTGGAGTCCTAGCTTCCAAAATGAGGCAAACCTATCTTCCCGTGTTTTGACTCTTCATTAAAACATTCCATGTCCAGCCTTTCCTAGCTTTTCAGGAAGTCTCACAGGCTACGTGCCGATCAAATTCAACTTTTCTATCTAGCTTAACTATTTTGGGGTACTCTTCATATTTCTCATTTTGAGGGAGAGATGCAGAAATGTCCTATTTTCAGATTTATTTTTTAAAAAGCACACAATTAGGGTGCACCAAATTCAAGGCTTTATATGGTGTGGAGGCATCCAAATAATTTTGGTCGATGTAAGTGAGTGACTACCAAACATCATTATATATATGCCATTTTGTAAAAGGTAAAGGTAAAGGATCCCTGGATGGTTGAGTCCAGTCAAAGGTGACTATGGGGTTGCGGCGCTCATCTCGCTTTTAGGCCAAGGGAGCCAGCGTTTGTCCACAGACAGCTTTCCAGGACATGTGGCCAGCATGACTAAACAGCTTCTGGTGCAACGGGATACCGTGATGGAAACCAGAACGCATGGAAACACCATTTACCTTCCTGCCACAGTGGTACCTATTTATCTTTTTGTACTTCATGCTTTCGAACTGCTAGGTTGGCAGGAGCTGGGGCAGAGCAACAGGAGCTCACCCCGTCGTGGGTATTCCAACCACCGACCTTCTGATTGCCATCCCTATGCCATTTTGTATAACATGTTGATCACTAGAATCATGCAGCTTGGAAGCATCAAAAGGCTACCGAATGTAACCTCCCATTTGAGTGCAAGACCAGCCACACACTAAGCTCCAAATACCAAGAGGTGCAGCCTAGGCTACAAGGTTTTACAAGTCACAGTGAGTAAACAGAAGCAAGACATACCCCATACATTTTGTTTTGCCCAGTGCTTGTGGCCTTTACATTTTCAAAACACCAGAAACAGGTATACGGATTTGCAGTGTGGAAATCACATAAGAAAGCTTATTAACATGGGAAAGGTTTGCAGCATGTTAATCCACAGCCAGATGAATATGCAGTAGCAAGAACAGATTTGTAATGAGCCAATGATGTAATTCCCAAAAGTGTGATAAGAAAAGCTCCAGTTCAGGATATTCAGTCTCCCCCTCCCCTACTTCTCCTTTAAGTATCCAAAACCTCTTTCACAGACCAGCTAATTAAATGGATAAGAGCAACACAATCAATATGCATCTTGTAATAGCAATAATTTACTTGGACTGTAGAATGAATAAAATGTGCTGATGGCTTGGAATTGCACAAATCCAGCAGCCACTGAAGAGGGCATGGCATACTCTCCAATGGTACTATTTCATAAATAGTTCAGTAATGTTTTCTCTCTATGCATAAAGTGGGTGGTGTGCACATGGGTTAATACTTAATTTTGCTTAGGATGCTTCCACACCAGAGTTTATCATTGATGCTGCTCAGGCATGGAAGTTTTGTGCAGCATCCGCACACTATTATCGTCTTCAAAACCTCGTTCCATATTATTTTTCCAGTTTAATCTGGATTTACCATAGAAAACCCAGCACGTAAATAAAAATGCAGAAAAAGTAAATGCAGATTGAAATGGGGGAGGTGGCAGGAGGAGAAATATGGGACAACATTTTGAAGAACACAATATCACATGTTTCCTGCAAAAATCTCACAAACATCAACTGTGTCAAGTCCACAATAAACCACAGTTTGGAAGTGCCTTTAGCAATCTAGAATATAGCTTCAATTACGGCATGTAATGCCTTAAGAGAGAATATTATGAAAATGATATACAGGTGGTACATGACACCAGTCAAGCTTGCAAAAATCTATCACTTGCCCAATAATAAATGTTGGAAATGTAAAGAAACTGAAGGTACATTCTTTCACCTTTGGTGGACGTGCCCAAGGATTAAGGCTTTCTGGGAGATGATTTATAACGAAATGAAAAAAGTATATAAATATACCTTCCTGAAGAAACCAGAGGCCTTTCTCCTAGGCATGGTTGGCCAATTGGTGCCAAAGAAGGACAGAACTTTCTTTATGTATGCCACAACAGCAGCAAGAATACTTATTGCAAAGTATTGGAAGACACAAGATTTACCCACTCTGGAAGAATGGCAGATGAAGGTGATGGACTATATGGAACTGGCGGAAATGACTGGCAGAATCCGAGACCAGGGAGAAGAGTCGGTGGAAGAAGTTTGGAAGAAATTTAAAGACTATTTACAGAAATACTACAAAATTAATGAATGTTAGAATGATGTCAGAATGAAGTTAAGTGGTTTTAGCAGCAATGTTATAAAGGTGTATGTAAAAATGGATTGTTAACAGGTGAGAATCCAAAGTTATAATATATTAAGTTAAAGGATTAAGACAAAAACAAAGAGGGAAAGGAATTGCTGAATTAACTAATTGAACTGGAATACAAAAAAGGGAGGTGTGAGGGGGTCAGGGAAGCAAGGAAATGAAATGTAAGGCATGGAAAGATTGATTTGTTTTTAAGTGTTTTTTATCTTTTTTCTGTATTTTGTATTTTTTCTTTTTTTCGTTTTTCTTTTTTTCTTTTCTTCTTATCTATGTAATCTTTTTTTTGAAACCTTAATAAATATCATTAAAAAAAAAAAAGAATATAGCTTCAAAACTGTTACAAAACAACAAACATGCAAACAACCCATTACATATGAGCAATGGGCTTCAGTCTTACAAATTTTGCTCTCGCTGATGCCAGGGTGAGATTTTAAACATCTTTACTGAAATGTAGATTCTCTGCTAAAATCACGAATGGCACCTCTCTCCTTCCGCTGTGTCTCTGTGTTGTAAGCATCCTCATTTACATATATACACACAGGCAGGTCCTCATGTCTTAGTTCTCCTGTTGAGTGACAGACCTAAAACTTTTGATGCTGTGCTGTGATGTTGAGCCTGGGTCCTATATAGAGATCTAGGAAGGCTGTATGCCATCTTAAGATAAGGGACCATTGCAGGCAGGAAGTGAGAACCACAAGAGGAAGGAACAGCAAGCTGCAACTAGGATAGGTGAGTGTACAGTGGTACCTCGGGTTAAGAACTTAATTCGATCTGGAGGTCCGTTCTTAACCTGAAACTGTTCTTAACCTGAAGCACCACTTTAGCTAATGGGGCCTCCCGCTGCCATCACGTGATTTCTGTTCTTAACCTGAGGTACTACTTCTGGGTTAGCGTAGTCTGTAACCTGAAGCATCTGTAACCTGAGGTACCACTGTATATGTTTGTTCAAAGTGGTATCTCAGTGCTTAAAAGGTATGGTGTGAATGTGGCCTAGGACTGAGGAGACCTGGGTTTGAATCCCACTTTGTCATGAAGCTGTCTACATGATGTTGGGCCAGTCTCTCGGCTGAAGCTCCCTTACAGGGCTATGGTGTGTGGGAGAAATGGCCATTGTACATTGCTCTGAGCTCATTGGGGGTTTGTTTTTGTTTTGTCCCCCCCTGGCATTAGCTGAATCATATGAAGATGATCCCATTTAGTTCTCTTAGTCACTTTACAAAATGCATATTGGAGCATAGTTCCAATATTCCGTTTGTGTGCTTGGTGATCTGGCTGAGGAAATGTAAGCCTGCTGCAACTGCAGTTTTGGCCCACAAGTCTCTGGAGTTCTTCCACTTATATTAATAGGCGTTGGATCAAACTCATTACTCTGATTTACTGATCATGTTAAGCCTGCCTGATGTATAGTGCTATTTCGTTTCTTAGATGGGAGTACTTCTAGAACTTATTTGTTCCTTTTTTTGATGGCTTCAGGTTTCGCTACACCACTGTAGTAAGAACTGTTATTTCATTTAACAAGCAAAGGCTCGTAGCTGTGGCTTGATCAGCGACCTCCTTGTGCACGAATGAGCCCTACAATTATATTGTCTCCACGTGATGCAGCCTGAGCTATCTTCAGTTGTAAAACTTAATTATTTTTATACCTTTAAGCTGCTGTAATCTCCCCCGGGACCTCATGCTAGAGGGTGGGCAAAGAATTGAACAACAGCAAATTCTTTTCCACCCCACTATTTAATTCAGAAGGAGCCAGGTTGAAATTGCCCAAACTATTTGCTCAAAACCACCCACATATTACCTCTCTCTTTTGGAAAAAAGATTTCTCTCCAGGATGTGTGAAATTTTCTGCCTTATTTAGAAAGAATTTCCCACTGTCCCTCCCTCTGTATCCTTCATAGTGTTCAATATTCATGTGGGATGGCTCAGATACCTTCAAGTGTTGCAGGGGTATGGTCAGCCCTGCGTGATTGGGGGAGGGGGATTCCCGGCTGTGTCACTGCCCAGGCAACCAAGCCAATTGCTCTAGGGGTGTGGCCTGCTTGATTTAAGCAGGACGCAGCAGGAATCTCACCCCTTTTCATGCTTCCAGTTGCTCTGGCTTGGCGGTTAGGAATTGGAATATTGCTGGAGAAGAGAGGAGGGGAGGTAGCGCCATCACCTCCCCCGCACATTGAAGGGTATTCTGTTAAAGGATTCAGGGGGCGTGGCCCTGTCCGAAGCCTGGGGAGGCTAGGGCCTAAGGCACAACCCCTATCGGTGGCCTTGGGGGAGCTCCTACTGGTGGTTAACCCTTCCCGGACTCCGTGCAGATGGACGGGAGTCAGATATAGTCGGTTAGGTCCAATGCCTAAACCAATACCGCTCACAATCTGTAACCAATAAAGTTGTGGCCTTTTTTTTAGCCCATTAAACTAAAATACTGTTGTCAAGTGTCTTATTCAACCTCGTGGGGGGGGGTGGTCGTTTGGGACCTTGCCACGCAACTCCTGCTGACAGACACGCACTACTGTATCTCTAAAAATAAGAAAGCAGCAATGAAACTCTTTGCCTAAGGGATCATGGCCCAATGCAGACAAATGTATGGATGAACAGCAGCAAGGAGGGGAAGAATGGTTCAGCGAGATCCATTCCCACCTGCCTATTTTTGGAGCTGCTCCATACATGCACCTGTATGGAAGCTGAATATGGAACTATGTTTCTCTGTGTATTTAGCAAGCTAGATTTCAGAATCAACTTCTGAAATGTTCATGAAGGGAGCTTCAGAAATGGAAGCTAATTTAGACAGTCTTAAATATCCCTTGCTCCTTGCAGCAAAAGCAACTTGGCAACCAGCCAAGCATCACAAATATGCAGACATCCAACTATTGATTTTAAAAAAGCAGCAAAATGTTAATCACCCTCTCTTTTGATTAATTTAAAGGTTCTCTGAATTTTGTCTTTGGACCAGATTGTGGACCACGGCTTGCAGGGTTGCTGAGCATTTTGAAAGGCTACACACCAGCACCCCAACGTAGTGCATATGAATATTTCAAGCTTTTGTACAAGGTAAGAGGCTCTAAACAAAAACAAAAAAAAAAGCAAAATTATGAAAAGTCAGCCATTTTAGGAGAGAATGATCTATTATTTATTCACATTTCTGGTTACAAATGAGGATAAATACTGTGGCTCCAGAAACTTGCAAGTGTTCTCCATTAAAGGGCATTTAAAGGGAGCAGAAAAACTGGAATCTAGAACAGGCTATTTTAAGTTATGAAAATTAGATCAATGAACAGTGGTGGCTCCATCGAAGCATGGCATGATGTTGAAGCTAAATGGGAATACTATACAAAGGGGCTTTCAAATTATTTATACTGCAGCCTGTTTTCTACTGCCTGTGTTTCTGAATCCACACTACAGAATACAGATCCTCAGCAGACATGATGCCTAACTATAGCTTGTTTTCCTTACCAACCACCATTAAGCCTAGTATCCAAATACCTAAAGCACAATTAATGACTGATCAGCAGCCACAAAACAGGATTTAATACGATAGTATGAAATGGTTCCTGCTAACCCTGGCTAAACTGTACAGCTGTACCAAGCAAAACATAATTAAAGCATCTTTCTACTTGGATACTGGAAGACACATCAGACTAAAAGTGTGGATTATCAAATATTGCAATCTATCAATATCATGGTCAATAAATAAGCTGCCAGGCAGGTCTCACCTGTGTCCAAACATAATCATGGGTCCGTGGTATGCTTAGGATTTTAACCAGGCCAAAGGCAACAAACTATGGTTACAATTAACCACAGAGCCTAGGGCTTGCTGATCAGAAGGTCAGCAGTTCGAATCCCCGCGGCGGGGTGAGCTCCCGTTGCTGGGTCCCTGCTCCTGCCAACTTAGCAGTTCGAAAGCACACCAAAAAGTGCAAGTAGATAAATAGGTACAACTCTGGCGGGAAGGTAAACAGCGTTTCCGTGCGCTGCTCTGGTTCGCCAAAAGCGGCTTAGTCATGCTGGCCGCATGACCCGGAAGCTGTATGCCGGCTCCCTCGGCCAATAAAGCGAGATGAGCGCCGCAACCCCAGAGACATCTGTGACTGGACCTAATGGTCAGGGGCCCCTTTACCTTTACCCATTAAGAATTGTTTACACTGGGTCCCACCCATATCCATATCACACACAATCTTGCTTTAAGTGCTTGGACTATGCCGTCTGAAGGGGAAAACTTCAGATTCTGACAGAGGAGGAAGGGTAGAGTGTTTCTCAACATTTGGCAGGATGGTGTAGATAGCCAGGCTTACTACATTCCACTTGGTAGCTGGCCCAGAGCAAAGAGTGGAAATGAGCAGTTCTGGGTGGATAAGAACACACACAGGACAAGATAAAAAATTGTTCTTATATGCAACAGCTGCAGCAAGAATCTTATTACTCTGAAAGTGGAAACAGCATGAAGTACCAACAAAAGAAGAGTGCCAGATGAAAATGATGGACTTTGCAGAACTGGCGAAACTGAAGGGAAGAATCTGGAGGCAGCGAGATCAAGCATTCCAAAAAGACTGCAACAAATTTATATTATACTTGAAAGACAACTGCAAGCAATTAACATCATTATCAGGGTTATCTGAAGATTTGTAAGATGAATTAGTTACCTATTCAGGTTGATTAATTTAATATCTTGAGTAATGATATAACAAGAATAGGAAAAGAAGTGAAATGCAATAATATAAGATTTTAATTTTGTAAACCATCAGTGGGAGGAAGGGAAGTCGTTTAGGCTCCATTGAGCCAAGAGATTTAATAAGAGGATCCGATGTTACATATTGTGATTATATGTAAAAGTAATAAAAATTATTTATTTATTTTTTAAAAAATAACACACACAGGAGAGAACTGCAACCATTACAAAAATATGCATGGAAATTTATCATTTGGATAGAGCCACTCAAGTGATGCTGGTCAATTGCTAGGAGGCCAATGGAAATTCAGTATCCCTAACATCTTCATCTGTAAAATGAGATTAATAGCAACCTGTTTGTACCATTTTCAAGTTGAATACTACTGATTTTCCCCTGTAAGCATTGAACAATGAAGGTGGGCAAGTTATAAAATGGTCTGATGATTCCTCTCCCACCCCGCCACCCCCATGACCCCTGTAGTGCCTGCACAAGCTGCCAGTCCCTGACAAATCTGAGGCATACCTGGACACTGACATGCAGCACAACCTTTTGACTGTTCACCATACGTCTGCACAGGAATGTAAGAAGGTCTCCTATTCTTGGAGTCACAGCATAACACGGAACAAGACCCAAAAGATGAGAAAGGTACTGTGTTGTACTCAGTGCATATAGCGTAAGCTCTATCAGTAAAGATAAAGGTAAAGGTAAAGGTAAAGGTACCCCTGCCCGTACGGGCCAGTCATGTCCGACTCTAGGGTTGCGTGCTCATCTTGCTCTAGAGGCCGTGAGCTGGCGCCATCCGAAGACACTTCCGGGTCATGTGGCCAGTGTGATGAAGCTGCAGCTGGCGAGCCAGCACCAGCGCAGCACACGGAAACGCCGTTTACCTTCCCGCTATAAAGCGGTCCCTATTTATCTACTTGCACTTAAGAGTGCTTTCGAACTGCTACTTGGGCAGGAGCTGGGATCGAACGACGTGAGCTCACCCCGCCGCGGGGATTTGAACCGCCGACCATACGATCGGCAAGTCCTAGGCACTGAGGTTTTACCCACAGTGCCACCCGCGTCCCTAGCAGTAAAGAGGCTGGCAGCAGCAGCCACAGAGAGGCCATGGAGAGCCACCAAAGCTGCAGCCACTGTTGCTCGGGACAAGCACTGACTCATCTTCCTCCCCGAGCTCAGAAGTGGCTGGACTGGCAGGGGAAACAGGGACATTCTGGGATCAAATCAGAAGACAGGATGGCTTTCGTAATTCCGGTACTGTCCCTGGGAAATCGGGACACTGGGAAGGCATGTAACAACAATCTCTTAACAACAGCAAAAGAAAAGATTTCACATGCCTTTTCCAAGCGAGCCAAGACCAATGAACTGGTATCACTGCCCTGACTTACTGGTAGAATTGACATGTGGAATTGACAGCTTGCTACTGTCACAGAGCTGCCCAATCATGAAACCAAACACTGCCAAGCCTCCATGGCCCTCATAATCTATCTGGGGCTTGCTGGGACTTGACTGGTGCCTACGGGGTAGGATGTGTGTCAGCTCAAGTCAACGGCATGCAACACAGGCAGTGCTCAGTTTACTTTTCCTGCAAGAAACACAATTGTTTTCTGTGATCGTAACAATGCAGTTCTACCTGTGTCTAATGCTGGGTGCATAAAAAGCTTTAGCATTCTCTGGACCAATAGATGGCACTCTATATCCACTTTGCAAAACAGCACCACCCAGCTCTGTATCCTTCTTCTAATAGCCAGGACACACCTTGCCAGGTCTCCCACACCTTGAGGCCCTTTGACATAGTCTGTTTGGTATCTAAGCAGCCCCACTGTCAAGGAAATCTCTGCAGAATGACAACAGATTCATCACTGTTTTAGAACCTGAAATTCTTATTCTCTAGAACGTTCCTGATTTCTTCATGTAATTGTGAGAATAGTCTTATGATTAAGGGTTGCTGGTGGGAGGAAGAGCTGGAGGACCAGTGCTTTATGTGGGCTGGGACAAAAGACCACTCGGAGCACGTAGTGAAGGCACTAACTGCCATGCACCAGTGGGGTGGCTCGCTCTCCCATGTTGCCTGCCTCTGCCACGCAGCGGTGGTTGTAAGGGGGATGCCCGAGTCTGAGTGGGTTCAGGGGGTGGCGGTGTCAGGAGCTCAGCCTACACTCAAGTATGACTCTGGCAGAGACACATGCCCAACTGGCACGTTCTCTCCCTCCTGGTCATTCGTTTGGGAGCTTCAAAAGCTTTCTTCTGCCCGAACATCACAGCGACTGATGCCAACAGACACCAGCACACTTAGGGATCCGCAGAGTCTGCGCAGTTCGCATGACAGACCTCAGAAACTCAGCATTTTGGCTAATCTACTTTATTTACATATAAACACACACGGAGCACTGCAACATGGCTCCCTCTCTCTCTAGCATCAGACAGCAAAGAGAAAAACAAAACAAAGGACAATAGTTCCACTTCATGGAACACAGTAACACAAACATCCTGTCTCTGTCACATCCCACTCTGTGGAGTCAAAACGTACACCGTCATGTGATAGACAACAATCCCATGACTGCAATCATGGAGCAGGAATTCTAACAGGCGGCACATGCACACACTCTCCCACTGACGGAGAAGGAAGGCGTGGAAGGGGGAAAAGAATGAACAGTGCAGCATGGCTGCACCCCTCCCACTGTGCATCCCTGTGGCACCCGGGGTGAGCTGCTCCTCTCGCCCCCCCTTCCTCTGCCAGTGACTGGTGGGCCAGAAGGCCAGCAGACCAACAGAAACTGGAGCCCGAGCCAGACTGAGCTTTATGGGGCATTGGCCCATTTGCCTGGATAGTGCAGCCTGCAAACATTTCAGACTAGCTGCAGCCACTGTTGACAAGGGGGGTGGGGTGCCACTATCCAATAAAGTAAGCTATGCACGCCGTCAGCGGATGAGAAAGCAGAGCGTACATACTTTACGGATTATTTTCAGCTGACATTAAAGGAGCCCCCTTCCTCATGATGGTGTCTGAAGCCTAAACCTCTCATCCAGCATTTGCTTAAGGAGCATCTGGTGCGCTTTCAACCATTCAGACACGGGGATTTCTTCCGTCAGTCTTCCTGGCTGTAAAATATTCAGTGGTGAAATTAAGTTGGCCTGCAGAGCGTATAAATCAGCTTGATTTCGCACCCCAGGCTTGTAAAAGATCCTGCTCCTGGGCCACTTCTAATGCTGTTTTTAAAATGTATATGAAAGCATGCATTTAAAAAAGCCCCTGATACTTTTAATAAGAGTGAAGCATTTTTATGACCTCATTGAAGGTGACTTTGAAAATGGAACACACACACACACACACACACACACACACACACACACACAAAGACAGACACCAGTCACTGAGAACAGAGTTGGGCCCTTTTAAAACTGGTCAAGGAATTTCAAGGGAAGCATTACTTAGGGAAAGATGAAGCTGCCACACTGAGTCAGATCTTTGGTCTATCTAGCACAATGTCTGCAATAACTTGCAGTAGTTCTCCAAGATTTCAGAGAGTGTTCTCTTCCATCCCCACCTGCAGATGCCAGGGGTTGAACCCGGAACTTTCTGTGTGCATAACACATGCTCCACCACTGATCTATAGTCCTTCCTTGATCAACCTTTTCTACACTAAATATGGCCTTTCCCACATTAACTTAATTATTTACTTGTGGGTACAGTATTTTTGGTCTGAACTGGAGAGAGAATGTCAGAGAGGGTGTTTAAAGAAGGTGTTAAAGGTAAAGGGACCCCTGACCATTAGGTCCAGTAACGGATGACTCTGGGGTTGCGGTGCTCATCTCGCTTTACTGGCCGAGGGAGCCGGCGTACATCTTCCGGGTCATGTGGCCAGCATGACTAAGCTGCTTCTGGCGAACCAGAGCAGCACACGGAAACGCCATTTACCTTCCTGACGGAGCGATACCTATTTATCTACTTGCACTTTGACATGCTTTCGAACTGCTAGGTTGGCAGGAGCTGGGACCGAGCAATGGGAGCTCACTCTGTCACAGGGATTCGAACTGCCAACCTTCCGATCGGCAAGCCCAAGAGGCTCTGTGGTTTAGACCACAGCTCCACCTGCGTCCCTAAAGAAGGTATTAAGAGGGTGCAATTTTCCCTTATGCATGTGGAGGCCTGTAATATAACCCCCACATAAGTGGGGGGGGGGGGGAGGACACACCTGTAATATATATATGTGTGTGTGTGTCTAAATAATGCATAGAACTTTGCCATTACAGTCCTGGAAATTATTATTTTTTAGCATTTTCTCCAGTTTTTGTCATTCTTACCAATTTAGTTGAATAAGTTGTTTGGATGTTGCATGTTATTGTTTCCATCATAGGCAGCCTTGGGGACACATTATCCAAAGGGCGGGCTATAAATCTATGAAGTAATAAATGATTGGCCTTTGTTGCTGCGAAAGGTTGGATGAGACAAACCAAAGACACAATTCTTTCTCTGTGGACTCCTCCAGCTTTGTTTTGTTTTTTAATGCATTCACAATGATTTGTGCTCATAATGGCTTGGGGGCAGCTATATGTGATTCTGCCTTCAAATACTGTTGACATCTGCAAAAGTTTCAGTGTAGACATGCTGCTTCATTTCCAATCAAGGTATGTCCCATGACTTCCTGTTGAAACCCTGTGACTTTTTATACCAGAAATGTTCCACATTACTTTTTTGCCCTGCTTTTGTCACCCCATCTGCACCATACATTTAAAGCACTATCATGCCACTTTAAACAGACATAGCTTCAGAGCCGTCTTTTCCATTGGGTTTACTGGCGCATTCCGCCAGGGCGCTAGCCTCTCAGGGGTGCCCCAGCAAGTGGGGGAGCTGCGCGGCTTTGCCAGTGGCCTCCCCTTTCCCTCCTGCATGCCCGCCAGCTGCGCCCCATCAACCATATGGCTAGCGGGCATGTAGCTTCCTTCCCAAGCCCCCGCGAGAGGAGAGCGATCCCTGCAGAGGCTTGGGAAAAGGTAGACAACTCAGGGAAATGGGGGGTGGGGCGCCAGAGGGATCTTTGCACCACGGCACCGGATATGCTTAAGACGGCCCTACATAGCTTCCTCCAAAGAACCCAGAGCACTGCAATTTGTTAAGGGTGCTGAGATTTGTTAAAGACCCCTGTTCCCCTCACAGAGCTACAATTCCCAGAGTTCCCTGGGAAGAGAGACAGACTGTTAAATTACTCTGAGAAATGTAGTTCTGTGAGGGGAATAGGGGATCTCGTAACAGCCCAGCACAGTTACCAATATGTGTGTGTGTGTTTTGTGCAGATGGGGCTGCGGTAGCAATAATGTAGTAACACTGGGGCATTGCAGAATAACTAAGAAGTGGGAAGACATGTGGACGGTCCAGCATAAATGAGCTTTTATTGTGTCAATCACATGCTGCAGAATATACCTACAAAAAGCACCTGTCTGCAGAGGCTCTGTGAAAAGGTCTTTGTGAAATAGCAGGTTTGACAACAAAGCAGGCACACAACATAAAAGTCTCCATTTCCCAGTTACTAGAAGAGACGAGGAGGTGGTGTTGACCTGTTTAATTAATGGGAGGACTTCCTGTGGGAAGCCAGCATCTGAAACTGAGACCATATTTTATTTCTTGCTGATGTTGCTCTTCTGCCGCAGGACCAGGTGTACTCCCACTTCTCAAAGAAAGCCTCATTTGAAATGGTTATTTCACCCCCCCTCCTCTTTGTAACACCTGCTTTTGGGTTGTAAGTTATAAATAGCTTCACGTTTCGCTAGCAGAAAAGTGCATCCGTCTTCTGAGCAGGCTAGCTTAAAACTGGAATGGCCCAACTTCTCAGGAGTAAATCATGGTCTGAAAACAAAACAACTCTTTTGCATGTTTAGCTACATCACCTGGATTCCATTTTTATAAATGGTAAGCTGTGCTTTCTTTTCTAGAAAAAGAGGTGCAGGAACTCCCACTTTCCTTTGACAGACAACCAAAATCATTGAGATTTTTGTTGTTGTTGTTTAGTCATTTAGTCGTGTCCGACTCTTCGTGACCCCATGGACCAGAGCACGCCAGGCACTTCTGTCCTCCACTGCCTCCCGCAGTTTGATCAAACTCATGCTGGTAGCTTCAAGAACACCACCCAACCATCTCATCCTCTGTCATCCCCTTCTCCTGTCTTTCCCAACACCAGGGTCTTTTCCAGGGAGTCTTCTCTTCTCATGAGGTGGCCAAAGTATTGGAGCCTCAGCTTCACGATCTGTCCTTCCAGTGAGCACTCAGGGCTGATTTCCTTAAGAATGGATAGGTTTGATCTTCTTGCAGTCCATGGGACTCTCAAGAGTCTCCTCCAGCACCATAATTCAAAAGCATCAATTCTTCGGCGATCAGCTTTCTTTATGGTCCAGCTTTCACTTCCATACATCACTACTGGGAAAACCATAGCTTTTACTATACGGACCTTTGTTGGCAAGGTGATGTCTCCACTTTTTAAGATGCTGTCTAGGTTTGTCATTGCTTTTCACCCAAGAAGCAGGCGCCTTTTAATTTTGTGACTGCTGTCACCATCTGCAGTGATCATGGAGCCCAAGAAAGTAAAATCTCTCACTGCCTCCATTTCTTCCCCTTCTATTTGCCAGGAGGTGATGGGCCCAGTGGCCATGATCTTCGTTTTTTTGATGTTGAGCTTCAGACCATATTTTGCGCTCTCCTCTTTCACCCTCAATAAAAGGTTCTTTAATTCCTCCTCACTTTCTGCCATCAAGGTTGTGTCATCTGCATATCTGAGGTTGTTGATATTTCTTCCGGCAATCTTAATTCCGGCTTCGGATTCATCCAGCCCAGCCTTTCGCATGATGAATTCTGCATATAAGTTAAATAAGCAGGGAGGCAATATACAGCCTTGTCGTACTCCTTTCCCAATTTTGAACCAATCAGTTGTTCCATATCCAGTTCTAACTGTAGCTTCTTGTCCCACATAGAGATTTCTCAGGAGACAGATGAGGTGATCAGGCACTCCCATTTCTTTAAGAACTTGCCATAGTTTGCTGTGGTCGACACAGTCAAAGGCTTTTGCATAGTCAATGAAGCAGAAGTAGATGTCTTTCTGGAACTCTCTAGCTTTCTCCATAATCCAGCGCATGCTTGCAATTTGGTCTCTGGTTCCTCTGCCCCTTCGAAATCCAGCTTGCACTTCTGGGAGTTCTCGGTCCACATACTGCTTGAGCCTTCCTTGTAGAATTTTAAGCATAACCTTGCTAGCGTGTGAAATGAGTGCAGTTGTGCGGTAGTTGGAGCATTCTTTGGCACTGCCCTTCTTTGGGATTGGGATGCAGACTGATCTTCTCCAATCCTCTGGCCACTGCTAAGTTTTCCAAACTTGCTGGCATATTGAGTGTAGCACCTTAACAGCATCATCTTTTAAAATTTTAAATAGTTCAGCTGGAATGCCATCACTTCCACTGGCCTTGTTATTTGCAGTGCTTTCTAAGGCCCATTTGACTTCACTCTCCAGGATGTCTGGCTCAAGGTCAGCAACCACACTACCTGGGGTGTACGAGACATCCATATCTTTCTGGTATAATTCCTCTGTGTATTCTTGCCACCTCTTCTTGATGTCTTCTGCTTCTGTTAGGTCCTTACCACTTTTGTCCTTTATTATGGTAATCTTTGTACGAAATGTTCCTTTCATATTTCCGATTTTCTTGAACAGATCTCTGGTTCTTCCCATTCTATTGCTTTCCTCTATTTCTTTGCATTGCTCGTTTAAGAAGGCCTTCTTGTCTCTCCTTGCTATTCTTTGGAAATCTGCATTCAATTTCCTGTATCTTTCACTATCTCCCTCGCATTTTGCTTACCTTCTCTCCCCTGCTATTTGTAAGGCCTCGTTGGACAGCCACTTTGCTTTCTTGCATTTCTTTTTCATTAGGATGGTTTTAGTTGCTGCCTCCTGTATAATGTTGCGAGTTTCCATCCATAGTTCTTCAGGCACTCTGTCCACCAAATCTAAATCCTTAAACCTGTTCCTCACTTCCACTGTGTATTCATTAGGGATTTGGTTTATATTGTATCTTACCGGCCCAGTGGTTTTTCCTACTTTCTTCAGTTTAAGCTTGCATTTTGCTATAAGAAGCTGATGATCTGAGCCACAGTCAGCTCCAGGTCTTGTTTTTGCTGACTGTATAGAGCTTCTCCATCTTTGGCTGTAGAGAATATAATCAATCTGATTTCGATGTTGCCCATCTGGTGATGTCCATGTGTAGAGACGTCTCTTGTGTTGTTGGAAAAGCGTGTTTGTGATGACCAGCTTGTTCTCTTGACAGAACTCTATTAGCTTTTGCCCTGCTTTGTTTTGATCTCCAAGGCCAAACTTGCCAGTTGTTCCTTTTATCTCTTGATTCCCTACTTTAGCATTCCAATCCCCTATAATGAGAAGAACGTCGTTCTTTGGTGTCACTTCTATAAGGTCTTGTAAGTCTTCATATAATTGGTCAATTTCAGTTACTTCAGCACCAATAGTCGGTGAATAAACTTGGATTACTGTGATGTTAAAAGGTCTGCCTTGGATTCGTATCGAGATCATTCTATCATTTTTGAGATTGCACCCCAGTACTGCTTTCGCCACTCTTTTGTTGACTATGAGGGCAACTCCATTTCTTTTACGGGTTTCTTGCCCACAGTAGTGGATATGATAGTCATCCGAACTGAATTCGCCCATTCCCGTCCATTTTAGTTCACTGATGCCCAGGATGTCAATATTTATTCTTGCCATCTCATTTTTGACCACATCCAACTTACCCAGGTTCATGGTTCTTACATTCCAGGTTCCTATGCAATATTTTTCTTTACAGCATTGGACTTTCCTTTCACTTCCAGGCATATCCGCAACTGAGCGTCCTTTCGGCTTTGGCCCAGCCGCTTCATCAGCTCTGGATCTACTTGTACTTGTCCTCCGCCCTTCCCCAGTAGCATGTTGGACACCTTCCAACCTGAGGGGCTCATCTTCCAGCGTCATAACTTTTATATGCCTGTTGTCTTTGTCCATGGAGTTTTCTTGGCAGGGATACTGGAGTGGCTTGCCGGTTCCTCCTCCAGGTGGATCACGTTTGGTCAAAACTCTCCACTATGACCTGTTCATCTTGGGTGCCCTGCTCGGCATAGTTCATAGCTTCTCTGAGTTATTCAGGCCCCTTCGCCACAGCAAGGCAGTGATCTGTGAAGGGGGAGCTTTTTTAAGGGGGAGCCAAAGTTGTTGGGGGGTGGGGAGCTGATGGTTAGCTATGTTACCATTAGCAGACCAATCTTTGATTTTTTATTTCCATGTGAATGTTTTAAAAGAAGCTGGAGCCAGTGACGTACCCTCCAACATTCCTTGGATGAAAATAGGGATATTTCTCACCAACCCCCACACCCCGCAACTGATCCTCCTCTACCTCCCATTTTTTACCATCCCCCCACAGAGCATTTCCTGTCAGAAGAAAGGCAAGTAACACCACCACCACATGAATGCAACAAAGCATACACACCCTTCTCTGTCATGAGAAAACCCCCTCATCCCTATTTTATTTTATTGTTGCTCAGGACATTGCTGAAAGTTGAAAGATCAAAGTCTCCATCCCTGCAGGATGGGAATGCTGGAGCTGTGTGCATGAGGAGAGATCATGTCCTCCCTCAAAGAGGGCACGTGTTACGGTGAGACCTGGAGACCAACCTCCTGTGTTTTGGGTGGGTAAGATTGGATGGCCACAACACCCAATTGGTAGGTCCCTCGATGTTGGGTTTAATCTGGCCAATGGGGCGCAGTCCAAACAGATCGAGGGACCTATATATACCCATGCATATGCCGCAGAGCTTCCTCTTTTGGCTCGTGCATTGGAACACCCACCCACCTCTCCCTATAGTTAGGGCATTTTGTGATTGACCTTGCTATGCCGTCGTGTGTCATCTGTTGTTGGGACAGGGGCACAGCAGGAATTTTCCCCACTTGAATGATTGGCTGTTGCCATTTGGGTTTCGCCTGCCGCATAGCAAATGGTCACAACTTGTAAGGTTGCGGATAGGCTCTGGTTCAGGTGATAGGGATGGGAGAATGGTCTCACCATCCCTATGTGAAGGGTATTCCGTTAAAGGAATCCAGGGACTCAACTGGTTTGGTCAACCCCCGAGAGGGGGTTGTGCCCGTGCCTGAGTCCAGGGGAGCATCTGGGGGGGGGAACATAGTCTGTTCCCAGCTTTTTGCCTACCCAGGTGTTTACCCTTGGCTGACCTGTGCTGGTGCCCTCCCTGGGTCAGTGCTGCCTGCAAGGGTGCAGGGAACTAGTCGAACCAGAGCCTATGCAACCACTCACTTTCTGTAGTCAATAAAGTTGTGGCCTAAATTCTGCCAAAAACCAAAACTAAAATTTGAGTCAAATGTATCTTTATTTAGGGGGGAGGTCTCTGGGTCTGAACACGCAGAAGGGGAGAGGTGAGGAAGGAATGTGCGGGCACATAGCTTGATAAACCAGAAAGTATGGATCAGCAACCGGGTGGCATTATGCCTGAACCAAGCCATTGTCTCTAGCCATGGTGTCAGTCTTCAACACGGGGCACTTTTGCTCCTGACTCTCAAATGTCAGGAATATCCCCACTCTGGGATTGCTTTGGCGACAGAGAGTCGGCTAGAAATATTTTAAATAAATGAAGAGAAGGCAGATTTCATGCCAGTAACTTCACAGGAAAATGACCCCTCGCCTCCTGCACATCTCTCTCTCTCTCTCTCTGGTGTCCCTATTGCCCTCTGGAAATTTGTTCTTCCTCACATGGAGGTTATAGTAACTTTGTTGACGTGAAGTACTTGGAGTGCTAAAAATGATTATGTCAGCCATAACTGTCAGCAAGATGCTATTTATGCTTCGGAATGTTAAGGACACTGCATTAAGCATTAGATCTTCTTATAAAGCATCTATGGAAATGAAGACTCGGGTAAGGCATTGGCTCCCACTGCAAAACAGGAAAAAGAGAAAAGCTTCCAGAATACAAAGATCAAATGGAAGGGCTACTAGAGATCAATGCCATACAAGTAAAGGACAAACACTATTGTGGCTTTTCAGAATTCAGCCCATTCTTTGGCACCTGGGTCATTATGCCAAACATAGTTTCCTTCTTGCCTCCATCTGAAACAGGCATCAGAGGCGTAGCAAGCCCAGGTGCTACACAATGCGGATTTTTTTTTCAACCCCCCCCCCAACATCGACAGCTCAGGTAGGCTTGGGAGTCGCAGGCAGGTGCAGAATGTCCCTCCCTTAGTGATGACACCTAGGGTGGTCCGCTCCCCTTCCTATGCCATGGCTCCTGTCTGCCCCTCCCTGGCTCGCTGTAAAGCGGCAAAGCAGGAACCGCTTACGGCGAGCCAGGGAGGGAGGGAGGCTGGGAGGGGGGGTAAGCGGCTCCTGCCGGCGGTGGAGGGATCCCACTGCCGTCCGTAGGGTGCTCCAGCAGCGCCGGTGGCAAACCGCTATGTACAGCGCATGTGTGGCATCACTACACACAGCGCATGCATGTGACACCGTGCATGCGCTGTATGTAGCAGTTTGCCGCCGGCGCCGCTGTCAAGTGAGAATGTACCCATTTTTAAAAAGCATGAGTTTGTAAATATATTCTTTTCAGTTATAAATTTATGACAATAAAGTTCTTTTGAATATAAAGACTCTGGACAATGTATAGTCTTTACAAAGCAGCTATACATCACTTGGAACAGTTATTTAGCTTCCTGGGTATAAGTTTCTCTGCTACTTTTCATATCCTCAACATTTATTATTTACATACCACCTCTGACAGTAAGGGAGAAATTCAGAGCTATAATCATTGGAGGTCTCATAAAAAGACTTCCAGTGCTGATCCAAAGCATAGGACTATTTATTTCTTAAGGGATTTCTTTCAGCCTGCTAACATACTATTTTTCAAAAAACAAAACAATTCAATTAAATTTAACAAAGGTTCTACCATCTCAACAGCCACCAGTTAAAAAAATTGTATCAAGATGATCTATTAGTGGTACCTGGACTGCTTGGATATCTTACCAAGTTGGAAAAACTGGAAATGCCCAGGGTTGGCACAGTGGAAAGGATTTCATTCATCTGTGACAGAAATGTAGCAAAGCAAAAGCTGTTGGATTACGGTAGCCACCATACTGAGAAATAAAATTCAGGTATGGTATCCCATTACACACACCCCTCCCCCGAATTAACTAAATGATAGGATAATGACTCAAGTATTGAACACTATAACAATGGTTATGACTTTATATGCAATTGCAGTCATACCTTCGAAGTCAAACAGCTTAGTTCCCGAACGTTTTGGCTCCTGAACGCTGCAAACCTGGAAGTGACTGTTCTGGTTTGTGAACTATTTTTGGAAGCTGAACGTCTGACGGGGCTTCCATGGCTTCCGATTGGCTGCAGGAGCTTCCTGCAGCCAATCAGAAGCCTTGCTTTGGTGTTTGACTGTTTTGGAAGTCGAACGGACTTCTGGAACCAATTCCGTTTGACTTCCAAGGTACGACTGTAGTTGGAAATAAAGAGGAAACAGGGTAGATCAGGTGAGCTAGATATTACAAAACCAACTACTATGATTAGAGAGAAAGGAATATTTAGGGAAAAGATAAATGGTTGGAATCTAGTAACACAATTTGTAACACCCTCCCCCAAACTAGCAATCTGAGGAGAAGGAATTTTTAATGTAATTTATATCCTTCATGGAATGAGATGGAGTTGTGACCTAAATTAAATAATGTGATGATAGATTATTCAGAAGTTATTACTTTTTATACTACCAGTGCTAGAAAATATCTATACTCCCACACAATCTTAGTGGTGCTGTGATGGGACGATGAGCTGCTTGTGTGTAAAATCCAAGTCCCTCAGAGTTTGGTCAAGTTTGCAAACCTCTGTCTGTAACGGAGCCCCTTAAACATGGCTCCGTCAGTCGCTGGCAGATTCCGACAGTGGTTGCTTTCGGAATCGCTTCCAACATAAAAGCTCCTTAACGGAAACACGTCTTCTGGACTCTCTGCGTGACAGTTTCCGGCGAGGAGTGGGTGTCCCTACAGGAGGTCCTGAAACCTCCCCACTGTTTTCGCTGGAAGTGTCTCTGAGCCATCCCTCCAGCTCCCTTTCCCTCAGCTCAGCTCCTCTCCCCCTACTGGTTCCCTCTTCAGCTGCTGAGTCTCTCCCAACCTGTGTGAGCCCTTTCACTTCCCTTCCTTCCGATGGCAGTTCCCTGACATCCACCTCCCCTCCAGGGCCCCCTTCATCCCCTCTCGCCCCCTCCTCTACGGGCGGTGAGGAGGCAAAACCCCGGAATGAACTTCCTTCATCTTCCGATGTCTCGAACACTTCTCTCCACCTGTTGCGGTTCCTGGTCTCGAAGTACTCCTCCTCCTCAGAGTCCATCTCCCCTTCCCCTTCCGAGTCCAAGAATCCTTCCAACTCCTCCTCCTCATCGGTGGTCCCAAAGTATTCCCTCCGGAACCTCTCCACAGGCTGAGGTTTCCTTGGGAACCTTTGATGGAACGTTTCTATCAATACCTCGTCATTGATATCTTCTGCCATTACCCAAGTGTTTTCTGACTCCGGTTCTCCTTCCCACGCTACCAAATACTCCACCTGATCCCCCTTCCACCTGGCGTCGAGGATTTCTGCCACATGGCTGCTGCATTCCCTTTCTTCTATGACCGGTCCCCGAGTGGCCATCCCTTCTCGTCCCCCCTCATACGGTGACAGTAACGACCTGTGAAATACTGGGTGCAGTTTCATGTGGTTGGGTAACCGGAGCCTGAAAGCCACTGGGTTGACCTGTTGAATGACCTCAAAGGGACCCAATCTCCTGGGTCTTAATTTCTTACAACCTCCTTTGAACGGCAACCCTTGGGTTGACAGCCACACCCTATCTCCCACCCTTATGGTTTCACCTTCCCTTCGGTTCTTGTCTGCCTGCCTCTTGTATTCTTCCTTCGCCCTTTCTAAGTTGAGTTGGAGCTGACGATGGATTGCTTCCATTTCTTCTACAAAATGCTCGGCTGCCGGGACGCTCCATCTCTCCCCTTCTCCCCCTGGGAAACCCCTGGGATGACACCCATAATTAGCCAAGAAGGGGCTCATCCCTGTGGACACATTCTCGGCATTGTTGTAGGCAAATTCCGCCAGCGCCAACTTTTCTACCCAGTCATTCTCTCTGTCATTGACATAACACCTCAGGTATTGCTGGAGGACACCGTTTGCTCTTTCCGCCTGCCCGTTGGTTTCAGGGTGCCGGGCAGTCGAAAAGTTGACCTCCACCTGCAGTAAGCTCATGAGCTTCCTCCAGAACCTGGAGGTAAATTGTTTTCCTTGGTCTGAGACCACCCTCAATGGCACCCCGTGCAACCTAAAAATGTGTTCTACAAATAACTTCGCTGTTTCTTCCGCCGTGACTGCATGCGAGCAGGCTACAAAGTGGCACATCTTTGTTAGTAGGTCTACCACCACCATGATGGCTGTTTTCCCCTTGGACTTCGGCAGATCAGTCATAAAATCTATCGACACTGCCTCCCAAGGTCGTTCTGGGGTTGGTAAGGGTTCTAATAGCCCCGCCGGTGCCCGCCTCTCCCCTTTGGCTCGCTGGCATTGCTCACACCCTCTTACA
The DNA here is from genome assembly GCF_964106645.2 of Podarcis pityusensis. NCBI lineage: Eukaryota > Metazoa > Chordata > Lepidosauria > Squamata > Lacertidae > Podarcis > Podarcis pityusensis. The sequence continues at coordinate 27,592,538 of NC_138042.1, forward strand.
TACTCCCGTACATCTTCCCTCACCTTAGGCCACCAAAATTCCCTGGTGACCAACCACATGGTTTTGTGTTGTCCAAAATGCCCCGCCGTGGGGCTGTCGTGCAACTGCTTGAGTACCCTCCCCCTTAAGTCTCCTTCAGGGATATACAGTGCCCCTTTGTAATACAAAGCTCCATTTCTTTCCTCGAAACCCCCTGGTTCCTCTCCCTCACCCCTAAGACCTCTGAGCTTATTCTGGGCGTATTCATCATTCTCTGTTTCCTCTACCAGTTCTCTTTGTCCCACCAATGCCGCCCCACACACCCAGCGGTCCTCTGGAATGACATGTCTCTCTTCGGGTGCTCCCTCCCCCTCCAAATATTCAGGTTTGCGTGAGAGAGCGTCCGCCCTAATGTTCTCTGGGCCTGGCACGTAACAAATCTCAAAGTTAAATTTGGAGAACTCCTGGGCCCATCTCACTTGCCGTTGGTTGAGCACTCGTGCCGTCCTCCAATACTCTAGGTTCTTGTGGTCAGTGCACACTTGCACCTTATGTTGTGCGCCAATTAGCAGGTGCCTCCATCTCCGGAACGCCTCATGAATGGCTAGTAGTTCTCGGTCATACACCGTGTAGTTCCTCTCGGATTTGTTCAGCTTTCGCGAAAAAAAGGCACACGGTCTCCACTCTGACTCCTCCTCCCCTGGCTGCAGAAGCACCGCCCCAATCGCTCTGTCTGATGCGTCAGTTTCCACTCTCATCGGTTTTTGTAAATCCACATGCAGGAGTTGTTGTTCCGAGGCGAAGGCCCTTTTTAGTTCCTCAAATGCTCGCTCCGCCTCCTCAGTCCAAACGAACTTCTTCTTACTGCTGAGACAGTCCGTAATGGGCGCCGTCAGGTGGGCAAAGTTTCGGATGAACTTACGATAGAAGTTCCCAAATCCTAGGAACCTCTGCACATCCTTCCTTGTTTTGGGTGTTTTCCATTCCAGCACCGCCTGGACCTTGCCGGGATCCATGGCCAATCCCTTGTCTGACAGGCGATACCCCAGGAATTCCACCTCCTTGGTATGAAACTGACACTTCTCCAGTTTCACCCACAGCTGGTTGGCTTGCAGCCTGCTCAACACTTCTCTGACGTCTCTCACATGCTGCTCCTCATTCTCAGAATACACCAACACGTCGTCTAAGAAGGCCACACAATTCTTGTAAAGCAAAGGCCCCAGGACGTGGTTCATAAACGATTGAAAGCATGCGGAGCCTGCTTGTAGGCCGAAGGGCATAACTAAATATTCAAATGCCCCTAAAGGGGTGAACATGGTGGTTTTCCATTCATCCCCCTTCCTTATTCGTATCAGGTTGTACGCCCCCCTTAGGTCCAGCTTTGTGAAAATCTTTCCCTTCCGCACCCTTGTCAAAATGTCGTCAATCCTGGGCATAGGGAAAGCCACTGGTTCTGACACTGCATTTAAGGCCCTGAAGTCACACACCAGCCTCGGCTTGTTCGTGTTTTTTTTATCCACAAAAAACACTGGGCTGCCCCCCACCGCCCTGGACTCTCTGATGAACCCTCTCTTCAGGTTCTTGTCAATGAACTCTCTTAGCTCCTGCATCTCTCTGTCTGACATGGCGTACAGCTTGCCTACAGGGAGCTGTGCCCCAGGGAGTAAATTGATTTGACAGTCAAAGGGTCTATGCGGAGGTAGTTGGTCAGCTTCCCTTTCGCTGAAGACGTCGCGGAGATCTGCGTATTGTCGTGGTACCTTCACGTTCTCCGTTACTTCAGTCCCTGCTAGGGTGGCTTGGGCCCCTGCCAAACCCTTTCCCTCTTTGCAGTGTTCTAAGCAATGTGCTGAACCAAAAGAAACCACTCTCTGATGCCAGCCCACCAGCGGATCATGTAACGCTAGCCAGCTCATCCCCAATATAATGGGAGCTCCTCCCAAGGTGGCCACATTAAACGCTATCAGTTCGGTGTGCCTTGCCACCTTCATTATCATTGGGACGGTCTGCAAGCTGACTTCTCCTCCCAACAGCTCCCTGCCATCGATCGTGGTCACCTGCAGGGGGTTGCTTAAAGGGATCGTCTGTATCTGGTGTTCAGCTGCAAACTCTTTGCTCATGAAATTGCAGGAGCTGCCTGAGTCCAACAGCGCCTTTATCTTTAGAGGGTGTCCGTTTGGCAGCTCTAGCACCACTTCTATCACTAGGGCGGGTTTAGGAGGTTCTGGCGTGGGCACTTTCACTGCTCTTTGGCCTGGCTGCTGTGCCCCGACGGTGGCAGCCAGGCGTTGGCTTTTACTTGCTCCGGTATTTCTTCCTCTCTTCCCTCCACAGCTCCTACCATCCCTTGCCATTCCTTCCTCTGGGGGCAGACTCTGGCAAAGTGACCTGGCTGTTGGCAGAGATAGCATTTCCGGGCGCCTTTTCCCTCCTTCTTTCCCCCCTCACTGGGCTTTGAAACTGCGCGCGCGTGCGCTGTTCCGATTTCCATCGGCTCTGCCGGCGGGAAAGTTGGCTCTGGAATGTCTGGAATGCGGAACTCCTTCCAATGTTCCCCCTTCCCTTCCCGCCTCTCCAATGCTCTCGCCTCCTGGCGCGCTCCTATGGTCAGCGCTGATTTGGTCAGCTGGTCCATAGACTCCGCCCTGGGCGCCCGGGAAAGTTCGTCTTTCACAGCCGAAGAAAGCCCTTCTTCAAAGAGCATTTGAATGGGTTCCGCCGATAGATCCCACCCCAATTTATGGATCAACATGGTGAACTCAGTCCAGTACTCACGGACAGATCGGCTCCCCTGTTTGCAAGCCATTAACTGTCTGCGCACCACTCCCTGTTCAATATCGCTGGAAAACATCAGATCCATGGCGCGAAAGAACTTCATCGTGTCCTTTAGGACGTCACTATTCGCTGCCATCAGGGGTCTAACCCAGTCTCTCGCCCCCTTTTCAAGATGCCCAATCACGAAAGCCACTCGTGATTCCTCGTCAGGGAATTCATCAAACTGCAGATTGAGGGCATATTGCATCTCTGTCCGAAAGCCATGATAGTCTTTGGGCTCCCCCCCAAACTTCTGCACCAATCCTGGTACCTTTCTGACGAGCTGGGTGTCTTTCCCCTTTTTGTCTGCATCCTGAGCCCTCCTCTCCTCAAGCCTCGCCGTCTGCAGCGCTAGCTGGACCTCCAACACCCGGTACCTTTCTTCCAGGCTTGGACCCGCTCCAGCTCCTGCTTCTCCGGTTCCGGCTGGGTTGCTCATGATGCCTTCTCCTGCACAAGCTGCTCACGGAGACTGTCGGAATGCTGTGATGGGACGATGAGCTGCTTGTGTGTAAAATCCAAGTCCCTCAGAGTTTGGTCAAGTTTGCAAACCTCTGTCTGTAACGGAGCCCCTTAAACATGGCTCCGTCAGTCGCTGGCAGATTCCGACAGTGGTTGCTTTCGGAATCGCTTCCAACATAAAAGCTCCTTAACGGAAACACGTCTTCTGGACTCTCTGCGTGACAGTTTCCGGCGAGGAGTGGGTGTCCCTACAGGAGGTCCTGAAACCTCCCCACTGTTTTCGCTGGAAGTGTCTCTGAGCCATCCCTCCAGCTCACTTTCCCTCAGCTCAGCTCCTCTCCCCCTACTGGTTCCCTCTTCAGCTGCTGAGTCTCTCCCAACCTGTGTGAGCCCTTTCACTTCCCTTCCTTCTGATGGCAGTTCCCTGACAGGTACCTACTTAAAAACAGTTGACTCAGAAGTACATGTACTAAATTGTAGATAATACTGGCATACAGTGTTTAATTGTCATATGATTTGTGTATATAGTACATTAATATCATGCAACCCTTACTCTCCAAATGGTCCACTGGGTGGTTGTTGAATCCAGGCCTACTCTGTCACATTAGGTACCATCGCCAAACAACACACAAACACCACTCCTGCCCCAGGAACCAGGGATGTTCACACATTACATTCAATTAGTGTACAAGCTGTGTTCTTGTGTGCACAAATGGATGAGCTGTACACATGTTATGCTCAAGGAATGTATTGTCTGTATACCTTGAACATAATGGTTATACAAATCAAGAAATGTGCACTCTCTTACACAACCCCTGTGTACAGTTTGAATCGGTGTTCTGTGCTGTATGTGAACAAGCCTCCTCTTCTGTGATGGCTGATCAATGTGCTTTATTTCAAAGTATTACAGTACAAAAGAAAATATTTTGCTCTTGGTTCCTTTGAAAGAACCTAGTATCAGTGGCGTAGCGTGGGGGGTGCAGGGGGGGCGGCCGCACCGGGCGCAACATCTGGGGGGCCCGCGCTCGCACTCGCAGCTCTCTGCCCCTACCTGGCTCACTCTCTCTCTCTCACTGCAGTGCTGGCTGTGCGAATCCGATCCGAGCCGCTGGGTCGCTGCCCACTGTGGAGGGGGTGGGTGCCAGGCGTGCGGTGCGGAGAGAGAGCGAGGGACTATCTGGGGGAGGGACAGTGCAGCGGCCGCCCAGCGCAGCGCTGAGCGCGGGAGAGAACCACACCAGACCAGCCCAGGCAGCAGCAAGAAGAAGCTGGCAGCGGCGGCAGGTTAGGGGTTAGGGGGTGCAAATTACTTGCCTTGCCCCGAGTTAGGGGGCGCAAATTACTTGCCTTGCCCCGGGTGCTGACAACCCACGCTACGCCACTGCCTAGTATCACCACAGTCAAAACTAACACCCTGTTAAAAAAAAAAAAAAAGTACAGCTGAGTGAGGACATAATAAATATTGTGAGAGAGATTGCACTCACTAAGGAGAATCTTCTGGGTGTAATCGGATGCAAACACAGCACTAATTGCTTTAGCCAGCATGTAAGTACCCGACACAAAGTGAATAATTCATACTGATTAGAAAAAGTGGCCCTGGAGATGATTGGGTAAATGACAGCTTTGGCTCCAAACAGTCACTGCCGCAGCAAGATTTTTAATAGGAGTTCACAAGAGAGCACCGTGGAAATGCAATAGTGCTATGCTCTGTGCTGTGCCGACACACTTAATGAACCTGTTTATTTTCAGAAGAAGAGTTTTGCTCCATGCAGTGACAATGAACAGAGGTAAAAATCTGGCTTTTACCCAGAGGTCCAAAAAATAATAATATACAGGGCCATTTTTTCTTTTTTGTTTTTTGTTGGTAGGCTGACAATACTAATCATGTCTCTCTCTCCTTCTTAGCTTTTTTCTTTAGCTGCAGGCGGAGATGCTGAAACTCAAATGATCTAAGAGCTCACCCCTCTGTTAGTGTTGTCATACGGCCAGGATTCCCAGGCTTTTTGACATGACATGTTTAGTCCTTCAGCTACTTCAGATTCCCAAGTTTGAAAAGCAAGGCTGCAGCAGTCCTAACCCCACTTACCTGGAAGTAAGCCTCGTTGAATTCAACAGGATTTACTTCTGGATAGTCATGGTTAGGATTATACAGTTTGTCTTTAGGCCTTTTAGAATTAATGTGGTTAGAGATGCTTGAGGAAATCAGTCTTTGTGAATTCCATTATAAATGCCCTGATCCAATGGGGCTTACTCCCAAGTAAGCAGGGTTAGGATTTTCAGCCTTAGTTATTCTCTGGGGTTGTTATGAGGATAAAATGAAGGTGGCGAGAACCATATACTAAACTTCCTGGGGGGGAAAGTGGTATAGAAATGTAGTAGTAGTAAAATAATAACAATAATGACAACAATAACCATATGGCTCATGCTGAAGCATATTCTTTTTTTCTTTTCTTTTTCTTCACAAACACATTTTCCTCTTTAATAATAATAATAATAATAATAATTTATTATTTATACCCCGCCCATCTGGCTGAGTTTCCCCAGACACTCTGGGCGGCTCCCAATCAAATGTTAAAAACAGTACAGCATTAAATATTAAAAACTTAAATATTTTAAAACAATAATATTTACTGCAAAAATGTGTTTCCTTAAATGTTATCAGCAATGTAGCTAAAGTGTTCTTTGGTCATCTTTGGGAAGCAAGTACTGCATTTGATAATAGTTCTCTGTCCTTTGCACTGAGATTTTAAAACGCTACCTGAGCAATCTGAGATAAACGTATGGGGTTTAGTTCCCCATAAGAGTCTTTTATAAAACTTCATCAGCGCAGAGCGTGTATCCAATACATTGTTCGCATGTCTAAGAGCACAAAAAAACTGGAGTGCAACTTAAACTGCCATTAGGGAAATACAGAAATCTTGACAAAAATGCCCTGGCAGCATATTTTCTACTTTCGGTTATGTCTTCCCCATTTCCTTTCCCAATTTGTGAAAGAAACACTGGGAATATAGCAGAAAGCTGGCGATGAATCAGCAGTAAAGATTCCATAGCTGAAAATAAAAGGCTGTTCAGCTTTGAATTGCTGGACACTTTAAATCTTGCGATATGATTCTAGCAGTCAAATGATGGCCATCATTTCCCCATTCATTCCTCATTGGCAGTGGCTAATGGTCCACCAATGTCTTCCACCCCTCCATCTGCCGCTTGCAGCTATTCAGATTTCGCAAGCGGAAACCTTTTCAGAGGAAAGTTAATTAGCCAGCACGTTGCAGATCAAATATTTCCAGTCTGCTGCCGAATGAATGCCTTCTTGTCAGCTGCTGCAAGGTGTCCCTATCAATCTCTGCCACTCTAGACACAGCATTGTCACCCCTCAGACTTGTGAGATTCTGATCTCAAAGGAAAGTCTAGGCAGCAGCCAGCAATGGCTGGTGTCCCCTAGAACTGGTAGGGCAGGAGGGAGGGAGGCCAGCAGCAGGTGGCGCTAGAGCTAACGACAAGCAGAGCCACCCTCTCACTAAGCAAAATAAAAATGCATATATCATAAACATGTGTTATGTTATGCAAAGATGCTTTGCAAACATGGGAACATTAGGCAAACTTGCATATCTGAATATTAAGGAGAATTTGCACTAAAACACTGATGATTTTTGGAACTGATGTGGGGATGTGGAGAACTTATACCTGGTAAAATGAGAAATGGAGAGAAACTGAAAACAACAGATTTGCTCAGCCCTAGTTCTGCGTGATCATCCCTAGGAGTCACCCTTTTAGACTAGGTTTCTAGTTCAGGGTTCCCTTAACTGCAACAGCCACACAAGGCTTAACTGCAGCTTGCACAGCTAAGGAATGGCAAGTTGTACCACTTTAGGAATCAGCTCCTGGGTCGTGTGCAGCCGAATCAGATCTTTGATGGAGGAGAGAACTTGAACCTTTGAATTGCAAGGTGGCTGCGACATTTGGAGGAAACCCATGTTGCCTCTGGCTTTCCTAGTTGCTAACATCAGATGGAAAAGTCTTGCCATTCCAGAGCTCATAGACAAAAGTAGACAGGAAGGGGGGAGGGAGAAAGAGAGTGCTGCATTCTCCCTTCCCATTGGCTTTCTGAGAGTGAGCACAGCAGCAAGAAGGCTGGACAACTGGCCAGTGATTGGCCTTTTAATCTTTTTTACCTTAGCAACCTCACAACATGGCCTGTTCTGAACCCCACAACATGGCCTGTTCTGAGCTTACCAAAGCAATAAAGGTAAAGGTAAAGGACCCCTGACAATTAAGTCCAGTTGCGAATGACTCTGGGATTGTGGCACTCATTTTGCTTTACAGGCTGAGGGAGCCGGCGTTTGTCCGCTTCTGCAGACAGTTTTTCCGGGTCATGTGGCCAGCATGACTAAGTCGCTTCTGGCGAAACCAGAGCAGCGCACAGAAACGCTGTTTACCTTCCCGCCAGAGCGGTACCTATTTATCTACTTGCACTTTGACATGCTTTCGAACTGCTAGGTTGGCAGGAGCTGGGACTGAACAACGATACACCAACCTAAACACAGTTATCCTTTGAAATTTGTACTTGTCTGAATGTTGTGATGCAGTTCTCCAACAAATGTTTACAAAAATGCGTATATCATGGGAGTGTGCATGAAAATGCAGGCATTAGCGAAAGAAACATACAAAACTGCATTATTTTAGGGAAAGCTGCTTGCAAATGTGCATGTGTTAGTCACAACTGCATATAAAAAGGAGATCATTAGGAGAAATTCACGGGAAAAAGCTGGTGAATTTTCATGAAAAATTGTGTGTGAATTGCTGCAAAATGTGGAGAATTGAATTCAAGATTGCAGAAATGAGAACCTGAGAGTACCGAAACTGATACATCCTTACACCTGTACCTGCAGCTGAAAAGCATTCTCCATCCCTAGTGTTGCAACAAACCAAAAAGTTTAAACAAAGCTGCAGGTCTCTAAAATAAAAGAGCAAAAGATCAAGAATACAAAGAGGAGTGGAATTTTTGTGTGGAGTATTTAGAAAATAATTGTAAACAAGTGAAAATGCTAGCAGGATTATTTAAATTCAACAGTATGCTACATAATAAAGGAAGAATAAGGGGAGGAAGTGAACTAAATGGATATATAAGAATATATAGGAACGGTGGGAAAATCAAAGGAACCAGGGAAGAGGAAGAAGGGAAGTCGTTGAATGTTTTATTATAAAGAAAGATATTAATGGTGGAAATGCATATTTGAATGTGAATGTGATTTTGGAAATGGCATATATGTAAGCTTTAAACAAAGCCACCCTGAAGTTCCAATCCTATTCTCATTTACCTGGGAGTAAGCTCCATTATACTGAGTTGTGGATTATTCCTGAGTAGGCATGTATAGGATTACACTGTCAGGATAGAAACAAAGAAATGCATTTCCCAAGGGCAGTAAATTTCATTTCGGTTATTTTTGTTTGCCACAAATGAATGACTACCTGCATTTGATTTGCGCAGTCAGAAAGAGCCGATTGCCTTTTGCTCTCAGTCATACAAGAAGCCTTGCAAGCACCATCATTCCTGTGCACAACTATAGCATTATGCTACATTAGCACAAGTTCCATCCTTTCCATGGCTTTGCTTGAGAAATGCATCCGGGGGAATATTCTCCCGCCTGTGGCTTGGCTTGGCCTTTTCATCACATTACCGAATCAATAGGGGTAATGATTTCATACAAGTCGGCTACAGAGGTGTTTTGTCATGCGATGTCAGATAAATGAAACAAGCCAAGTAGCAGAGTGCATGCCTCCTCTTTGACAACTCCAAAAGGGAGGGGAGAAAAGTAATTAATTCTGGCGTCTCACCCACTCGCTGTTTTAAGAAATTGCTACAACTTCGCCAACCTCGCTAGCTTTGAAAAATCGAAAAGGGCTGCACCCAACAGCTATTTGCTTAGACTTGACAGATATGATTTGCAAAATGCTAATTGGATAGGTCAAAGGTTTATAGAGGAAGCTTTGTGAGTGGCTGTGAGAGGAATAAGAGATAGTGCTTTTTCAGCTAGTCATTTTGTTCCTTTGAAGTGTGTGTGTGTGTGTGTGTGTGTGTGTGTGTCAGGTAGGCGAGTGTAACCTTTTATTGGGACCAACTGATCACGCACTGAGCAGCAAGCTTATCACTTCCCTAGAACTTTTCTTCAAGTTAGATATTCAGAGGTTGGGGGGAGAGAAAAACGTATTTCAGGCTATTACAAAGAGACCCAAATTTTGCTAGTTTTGGATAGAGCTGGGCGATATATCGATCTAGTGCCAAAAGCTAATTTGGAGTCCATACCGTGATATCGGTTTCTTAATTTTTGACCTGGCAATATATTCTGAATCATATGTGTGTGTGTGTGTGTGTGTGTGTGCGCGCGCACTATGCAAAAATCACAATGCGGGGAAAACTGTGAAGCCAGCCAATGCCTCTACATAGCTCCATCCTTATTTCAGATATCGTGATATATCAGTAAATCGCAATGTTTAGCCGGTGATATATCACAACATTGAAAACCTGATATCGCCGAACCCTACTGTTCACCTCTACATAGTTCCACCATTATTTCCGACATTATTAATTAATTAAATTTATATGCAGCCCTATACCCGCAGGTCTATTGGTCTTTTTATCTCTTGGAAATTCAGCAGATCGTGAGACTTGTTTATATTCCTCAGTGCTCTACCTAAATCAAATCATCTCTCTCTTTCCTCAGATAATGATCTTATAATACCTTGAATCAAATTTCATACTAATGAGTAAACAGACCTGCAAAGGTCAGAGCTGTAGTGCCGTTTATCTGTAATCTGCATTTCAATATACACCTGTAAGGCAGAAAACAAGATAAAAATACTAAAAAGTACAATGAATTCAATTAAAAATGCTGGTGAACTACAAAATCAATTAAAAAGTGGAAAGAATAAAAATGAGAGCAATACAATCGGAGCTAAATTATGAAAGTTGGCGGAATATGTTTGTTCAGAATGTTATTTCCAGAAAGAGGCCAGGGTCATGTCTACATCATACATTTAAAACACAAGGCTCCCCCCCCCTCAAAGAATTCTGGAACATGTTTAAGGGTTCTGGGAATTATAGCTCAATGGGGTAAACTATAGTTCCCAGGATGGTGTGAGTGTGGCCCAAGACTAGAAAGAATGGGTTGAAACTGTAGCTAAGCATGTTTTGGTCAAATCACACTGGGTTCAGCTGTGGAACAGACTGTCTGAGGAATTGGTGGTGGGCTCCTCTTCACTGAAGGTATTGAAGCAGAGGCTGGATAGTAAGGTGACTGGAGATGCAGAAGAGGACAATTCTCCTGCATAATTAAGTGTGAAAGGGGAAATATTAGCAAATGTAACTTGTCTATTGCACATCTGTCAAAGATGCTACAGGTGTGCCTAGAAATGAACATATTAGTGAAAGCCCTATTCTACTCCTGGTAGATGACCAGCCTATCTTTACAAAAGGATGGCATCTGCCATGGGCCTTTTGGGCAGAGCTTTCAAACAATCGTATCATGCATGAAAAGGTGCTCCTTACATTTTTCTTTCTTTGAGTCTTTTATCAGCCACATTGAACAATTGTAGGCCTATCACAGCAGTGGGAACCACCAACCCTGGACCCTAATTAGGCCCACAAGGCCTCCATATTTGCTGTGCCTGTCTGTTTGGCTCAGCTGTTCCTAGCTACGCATCACCTGATGTCATGTGATGTCAGGCATGGGGCAAAGAAAAGCTTGGCTTCCAACAGCACCGGATCCAAGCTGCAGCTGCTAAAGAATACCCTCTAACATCCCGCTAATCAAAATTGGGATGTTCATTTTTTGGTTCTGAGAACTTATGAGCCAGGTGACTTGTGCCAGAGTGCAAGACCAAAAAAACCCCAGTGATTTTTTTGTCTGGTACTCTGGCACGAGCTGGCCGATTCATGCCACAGCGCTGGACCAAAAAATGGGACATTCTGGAATCCAATCAGAAGTTGGCTTGGCTTCCATAATTCCGGAATATCCCGCTAAATCAGGATGGTTGAGGGGTATGCAAAGGCATATTCCTTTGTAGCCACGGGTTGAATATGATGACTGACATTGTCACTCTCCTTCTGCCAAAGATGGGATCACCAGTGTCAAAGGAATGACTCTGCAACATCAACTATGTTGGGCTAGTCATGTTGTGTGTTTATCGTCTTCCAAACCAACTACTCCATTCCAAACTTAAAAATGGTAAACATAATGCTGGTGGTCAACAAAGGAGGTTCAAAGACTCTCCCAAGGCAAATCTTAAAAAATGTAGTACAAACACTGACAACTGGGAAACACTGGCCAGTTGGAGAACAGCCTTTACCAAAGGTGTCATGGGTTTTGAAGACGCTCAAACTCAGGGCGAAAGGGAGAAATGAGCTAAGAGGAAGGCACGCTTGGCAAATCCACACCATGATCAACTCCCGCCCGGAAACCAATGTCCCCACTGTGGAAGGATATGTGGATCCAGAATTGGCCTCCACAGTCACTTACGGACTCACTTTTAAAATCGTGTTTATGGAAGACAATCTTACTCGGCTACGAGTGATTGCCAAAGAAGAAGAAGACACTCAGGAGATCTTCATTGCACCAGAAAGCTCTCAATTCTTCCTTGGCAGCTGTGTCTTGAATACAAGCTGAGGTTGCCAAGAAATAATCTTTATAGCTACAGCTTAAATTCATTTTGAATTCAAACAGTGTTTGCAAAGGAAGAACTGGGCATTAAGTAACCCTCCTTTTACATTTCAGTCTTCTGATGTCAGGTAACTGACACCTGGGCTGCTCCATCCACCTGTCAAAATGGTCCACAAAGGGTTGCTCACTTCTGGGTCCTTTAGTTGGATCCAATTCCTCATCCCTGACTTTGAACAATACAATATTGTTTTTCTTCCTTTGGTGGTGGGAGAATAATCCTTGAAGTGCACCACAACAAATAGGGAACCATTACTTACTAATACTGGAACATAGTAAGAGTCCTGGTTGATTAGGCCACAACAGTGGAGGCTGCTCCATCAACCTCAGTGCATCCTTAGCCAGGTCTGACCTACCTGCCTTCAGAATAACAACCAGTCCAGGAGGTGGTCCTGGCTGTCAGCTTCTTCCTTCTCCATCTCAGTGCTGCCCTTGTAGAACTCAGCAAGGAAGAGGATGGGGACAAAACTAGAAATAATTGTCTCTGCCTGTCATTGTCTCTGGGTCCACCAACTGTGCCATCTATAATCCTGGAGGTTTCTTCTTCTTCTGTTGTTCAAGTTACCTCACAACATCACCTGGTGGATCTTTCAACAAGGTCAGATATAATCACCATTGAGCTAGAATAAGCTTCCTTCTAGCAACGGTATTTCTGAAGAGAAAATGTTTCAGGTCAAGCATTAACTCCCAGAATTGGACCTCAGAAATATCATAGGGTTGTAATCTAGATTATTATAAGTATCAAATTCTGTGTGCAGAATATAAGGATGGATGAATCTGTAACTTTCAGTTTCTCTCCATTTCTCATTTTTCACACCAACATTTTAATTTTCCACATTTTTGAACCAGTTTGCAATCTTCCTTTTTTTAAAAAAAATCTATATAATTTTTCACAAAATGCCAGCATGATAGTGTGCTTCTCCTAATATAGACATTTTTGTGTATGCATTTTGGGCTAATAAATACATTTTTCTGCAAGTAATTTTCTCCAACACAACGTATTTTGTATATTTTTTCTATTAATATATGCATGTTTATGCACACTTTCCCTAATATACCCCGGTGGTTACACATTCTTTGGTTGGAGAAGAGCATTGGAAAATTTGAGGAAATGCAAATTTCAAAGGATAGCTGGATTCACAGATTGTATTGCGAAGTGCAAATCTGGCAGGTTCACATTGGAAACTGAACTGAATCAAATCTCTCCCCCAACCCTAGGAGCAAAAGTAGGATGTGATGTAGGATGCCCTAAGTTTTTAATGCCATGTCAGCCATGCCTTTTCTAGGTTTCTCATCCTTTTATCCTATTAATATTTGGGAATAATATTATTGCTATCACTTTCACATTTACTACATGGTTCACTGAGAATGTAGAGCAATTAGGAAAAGTGTGTCATAAATATTAAATAGTATAGACATGAAGCTTCGAGAGAGAGAGAGAGACAATCCCCATGTTTTCATGCAAAATGTAGTTGTAGATAATTAACAGGAGTTGCTGGGGAAAGAGACAGAATATTTGTGGCACGGTAGCATTCAGCTAAGCTTCAGTTAAGTATGGTGGGTTGTTGTTGTTTTTAAAAACAAAAAGGCAAATGTTAATTCATCTCATTTTAGAACACACAATTTATACATGACAACAGGGGGTACTCTTGGGAGTTATTGCGTGCTGAGGTCCCCCAAAACACCCTTACCCCAATAACTCACACATCACACATAATTTTTGTTTAAGGTTTTTGGCATAATTTTGGCCACAACTTTATTATCATACAAATTGTGAGTGGTTGCTTAGGCATTGGTTATGACTATCTGTCCCCCCCCACATTGGGGACAGCACTGGCTCCCGGATTCCAGCGAAAGCCAGTGTGGAGGAACAAGTTCAGGGATGACTGGAGCTGCGACACAGACCCTCAGCTTCTCCCTGCATGCTCCTAGGGGCTTACACGGCCCGAACCCGATTCCAGGGGTTTGGACGAAAGGATGGTAAGCCCCTGAATTCCTTTAACGGAATTCCCGTGCAGCAACAGCATTGGAGGGGCAGGCACAGCCAATCCATACCCCTCCACCAACCAATTTAAACCAATGCCTAACCGCCAACCTTACAAGTTGTGACGATTTGCTAAGCAGTAGGCAAAACCCAAAAGGCACACACTAATCAGCCAATTGGAAAAATTCCTACCAGGCCCCCGCACCAATGCGGACGACTCCATGACAGGCATAGCAAGGTCAAAGCGCAAGCCCCAACAAGGGAGGGCGGGTGGGTGATCCGATGTCCACAGTGAAAGAGAAAGTAGCTTGCTGTGGACCCTGCTTAAATATCCTCTGATCCCACCCCTAAATTTGCAACAACAAATTTTCCCCAGCAACATAAACACCAACCAGCACTAGGCCCCCTTCCTGCCTAGTCATTGCAGGGTGCTTTGTCCGGCCCCATCCGCAACACGTGCTCTCCTTTAGTGAGAACACGCTGTACCAATCTAGTGCCTTAACTGCCCACAATGTAAATTGCTTTAGTTGCATGCTAGAAGGTCTGAAAAGCAGCAGTTAAAACAGGATTTTTTTTGGTAGACCAGGTGTCAGCCAAACTGTATGTTACATTTGTCACAGTGTTTCTGAAGCATGATTAAATTGGTCATTTTTATGAACGAAGAAAAAGCAGCTCTGAGACCTTGTCCAGAACATGCTCCAGATCTGGACTGGTGTCCCACATTCAACATTCTTCTCAGAATCCCTTAGTGCATTTTAGGAGCATATAACAGGTGTGAGCAGAAAGCTGGCATCTCCCACTTCCATCTCACAATCTAGGTTTTTTTAAAAAAACATTCTGTACTGGAATCCTGGGGCTACAGTTTCTTCAAAATAAAAGTTACGAGTTCCAACAAACATTTTTAACAGCACAGGTAAAGTAACATGCAGTTTGGTCTTGTGTTAAATAAATTCTCTATGGCATCTGAATTGGCATTTGTTCAGATCAGTTAGACATATGACTTGTTACAGAACATATGCCATCAGAGTGCAGACACGGCAATTCCAAATATGTTTGTATCGCATCAAAAAGAACCCCATCTGCTATAAGTGGCACTGATGACTCCTTTCAGACCATGCCAAGAACCCACAAATGGCTGATGCTAGTGCTGAGAGGAAGTTCAGGTATTGGTGACTTCAAGGTTGGATTACTGCAATGTGCTCCATGTGTGCCAAAATGAGTTCACATGGCTTTTGTTGGAACAGGTGTTCAGAAGGATCAGAATGAAAACATTTATTATTACCGTTTTGCTCAGTTTAAATGTATTTAAGTTTACAGCGATACATGTTGGTTCTCAGAAGATGCCTTGATGCCTACAAAGTAGTCTTTGAAGTGGAAGCTGTACCACTTCGTATTCTCTCTGGATCCAGTTTTCCATGAAATATTTTAGAAGCTTTTCCTGACAAACTTGAACTTGATCTCTTACTGGGAGTGCTGCCCCATCCAGAAAAGGTTATCAACCTATTCCATGAACTTCAGTACCTCTAACCAGTGATACTGTCAACTTGCCTGGACTGCGTTTGTTTCTCCCAGTGCAAATGCCAAGCATCAAATCAGCACAGTGAAGTTGCTCGTGTGTTTATGCATGTCTGCACTCTCCCTAAATTGGAGGCTCCAAAAGCAGAGGACAAGCAAAGTTCCCTAATGACCCTGGATTCCTGCATAAAGACCTTCTTAAGCAATTGTGTACAGCAGCGAAACATGTATAGTGCATAATTGGAAGTTTCCCAAGCAACCTTCTGAACAGCAGAGGATTGATAAAATTGAGGACACTATGATTATATACACATTTACTCAACAAGTGCAGCAAGCAAGAAACTTCAACTTAAAAAAAAAAAAAAAAGATATGGCACAATACTATAGTTTCCATAGGTCTCCTGTTTGGAAGCCCTTCAAGTCTCTGACCAAATTTCAAATACAGATGCATATGTTTTCTTTGGTTTTGCTGTCTTTCAGCTATGTAATTAGCACAATCCTATATATTAGGGCTGTGCACTGGGACCCGTGTTCATAGTAAATTGAAAACACGAGTAGTGTTAAGATATATCTGTTTTATATTTATTATTTCATAAAATTTACACACTGCTTGATTGTTGTTGTTGTTGTTTTTTAAAAAACCCTTAATGCAATTTTAAAAAAGAACAAAACAACAAAATTACTATCAAAGCAGTTTTTTTTTTAAAAAAATGACTATTTAAAGCATTCAAAAAATGAAAGTAAACGACAGACTAAAAACAGATTAAAACACATGCCAATATTTGATGCATCTGGGTGGGCTTGTCTAAAGACACCTGTTTTTAGCAGGTGCCAAAAACAGTACAGTGAAGGTGCCTGGCTGATGTTGATAGGCAGGGAGTTCCAAAGTGTAGGCTTCTTAAAAATGGGGAATGAATATTACATGGCACCTGTAATCATGCTGCTTCTGCAGGGTAGGGAGGATCGTGTGTTGGAATACACCTCAGTCACTCATGCTTTCAATTTCCTTTTATATAATCGAAGCATAAGAAGATCCTGCTACATCAGTTTAATGGTCCATCTAGTCCAGAACGTTCTCACAGTGGCCATCCATATGCAGAAGCCTATGGCGGAAAGTGGGAATGGAGGTGTGACCTGTGGGAAGACCCTGCGGCACCTACAGGGCACCCTCCATTCCCATGTGTGCCTGTGGGCAGCATCTTGGAACTGTGAGGTCTCAGGAAAAGCCTTAGAGGCCTGTTCTTCTCCTGTTTTCTGGTTAGCCTAACTGATGCCATTTTGCTTCTGTAAAAAACTGCCCGCTTTAGAATTTAGAAGGGTGAGCCACAAATATGTGAAGACCAGATAACGTTGCCAGGTGAATTTCAGGAAAACCTGAAGGTTTTCCTGAGGGCAGGTTTTCCTGAGGGCAACTCTCCCCTTCAAGGTCTCCAAGCAAGGTGTCCTGTTTTGATCAGCGCAATGAACCTTGAAAGGGGGAAAGGGGATGCTCATAAAAAGTATGAACAAAGGCTATTTGGGATGGCTTCACCATCACACTGGTGAGAGTGGCTCGCCCGCTCTGTTTTATTCAGCTGAATAAACAAGTGATTATGGGGATCTCCTCTGTCTATGGCATTTATTGGCTTTTCTGGGACCAAGGCAGCTTGGGCCCAATTAGCGGACCCCAACAGAACCATCTGGTTAACAAAGGCCATCTTGTTGAGAAACTAGAAAATGTGGCTCATAGGCTTCAAAATGAATGAAGCACAGGTGAAGCCAAACATTCCCAGACTTGCTACAAAGAGGACCCAGTAATGGGATTGGCTTTGTCTCCATTTGGGACCCCACCTCTTCCTCCTTTTCTTTCCCATATCCCCTTAATTTCTTCATTCTGAAGGAACTCAGCACTCTCGCCAGCAGCCTGGAAGCCTACCAAGAAGACATCCATAACTCATGAGGCTCTTTAGTCACTGCAAAGCCACTCTTCATTTCTATTATATAGACTCAGTCCCCCAGCAGCATCTCGGCTCTCACATTTTAAAAAATGACTTGGCCAGCTAATTAGTACAGAAGATATTCATTCTTTCTTACAGGAAACTGAACTTTCTTTTGGCAGCATAGAAGTACACTTTGTTTCTGGGGTGCCTGCATTTTCAGCTTAAAATCAAGCCTTGCTTCATAGGTATTTTTTTAAAAAACAACAACCAACAACACACTTTTATGTTCATCTGTGAAAATGCTTCCCTCTCTCACATTTTTATGCACACAGTATCTTCTGCTTGTTTAAATTATAAGAAATGGAGAACTTCCACATTTCAGTCTTGCCTCTCCCCTTTGATGTTGCACATCATCTGTCCTCTTGCTTCCTGTTTTGTGTTTTAAAATGGTCTTCAAATATACAGGCTTGCATGGAATGTCATGCCAGTCATAGACTCTCCATGCTACCTGGTGCCATCTTCATTATGGAGAATGGCCACTGTTGAGATGGGTTGCAGCTTAGCAGGCAGAACATCTGCTTTGTATGCAGAAGTTAGATTCCATCCCTGGCATTCCCAGGTAGGACTAGGAAAGGCCCCCTCTCTGAAACCTGAATCGCAGGTCTTTTGTACCTGCAATTATTGTACATTGGGAACAGAGGCACTGCATTCTAAAGATGAAACTGAGTATTGCATATGTTTGTGTGTGTACTTAAAGAGACTGTCAGCCGCAAACTCCTCTCTCTCCAAAACAATTACCTGTCAGATCTTCAACACAACGAGCACTATTATCAAGGAAAATCCTAACAGCCTTTGCTAAACGATTGCTTCAAATTGCAGCATTTTGCTCACAGTTATGATTTATTTATTTCCAAACGGACGTCAGGAAGTAAGCAGCCTTCCGTGGTAATAACAATGTTTGGATTTATTGTCAGCAGACATTACCAAATAAATCTTATGGAGGGTGGATAGAGAAGAAAAGCAGGCAGTTATATCAGATTGTTCCCTTCTGGCATTGTCCTGATGTCTGGTGTGTTTACATTTTGGTTTTGGTGTTTTTTTTTTTAAAGATCTACATTTCTCTGCCTGGCTGAACACCTGCTTTCCCAGCTTCAGGATTATGTTTGTGATATATGTATTTTGCTAGTGCTGCCAAAAGTTAGAAAGAATCTATATTGGGCTACAGTACTTTGCTGTTGTTTCACATAGTTGCTTGATGGCCAGTTATAAAACACTAGCACCAGGGTTGTGCACTACATTCTGCAACCTGTATAAAATGATGCATACTAAACACACCTTGACATTCTGGACTCTTGTGTACAATTTATACGAGTTCTTCTAGTGAGGATGGTCAAAGTGATAAGCCATCCCATTCTCCCTCTTTTTTTGTATAATCTTTGTTATTACGGTAAGTTTTACAATGCACATTTAAATTCAAACATTAAACACCATCATCAACATTTAGTATTCCCTGAATCCTTAGATTCCCCTCCACCCTACCATTGTTACCATTGTCAATCTTTTTCAACTGCCTCACATATTTTCTCTATTTTTCTTATATAGCCCAATTTTTACCTTAGTTTTTAGTACATTACAAGCATTACTCAAATCCTGCCAAAGTTTTTAGTTGTTTACAGTGTTCCCTTAAGGACATTGTGAATTTTCCCCATTCCTTATTAAAGTTCCTCTCTTCTTGGTTTCTGATTTTCCCGGTTATTTTTGCCATTTCGGCATAGTCCATCATCTTCATCAGCCATTTGTCTCTGGTCAGGACTTTATTTTGTTTCCATCTCTGGGCCAGTAGTATCCGCACTACTGTCATTGCATGTATAAATAATTGTTTCTGCTGCTTTGGTATCTCTGCACCAAGCCAACTCATTCTCAGACCACTGGAAAATTCTTTTGGCATTAGATCCAATGTGAAAAATCCAAGAATAGGATCTCCTGCAGCCCCCCCCCCAATTTAAAAGTAGCTGTAGGGAAGAGATGATGGCAGCACCCACATATTGACACCAGACAAGCACCTTCGCTGTACTCTTTTTAGTGCCCCCTAAACACATTTTTGTTTAGACAAGCCAACCCAGATATCTAGAAAGTTGGCATGTGTTTTAATCAGTATTTCAGTGATAATTGATTTTAATTAATTTTCAAATGTTTTAAATAGCTGCTTTTAACTGTTTTTACTTATCTTTTTTTATTCTTTTTGTGAACTATGTTAAGGTTGTTAGGGGATTTTTTTACAGTCTAGTGGTATAAATTTTTTTGAAATAAATAAATGAAATGATGGCTGCAGGGGGAATAAACTCTTTCCATCAAGAAATTATCTCCCTTTAAGTTGCCAACTCCCTTTTGAAGCTGTTGTTTGCCCTGCAGAGGAGAATGTACAGCACTCTCAAGTGTATCTTGATGTTTTTTATCCATGGGACCAATAGCAGCTTCAGAGGAAGGTGATTTAAATTGGGAAATCATTGCCATAGAAAATGTTGAAGTCACAACAACAAAACCAACCAAGTCTCCCCTAGCACCATGGTTCCGAAAGTCTGTTTTTTAAAAGCAGAAAGTCTTGCTCTTGCAATTCCTACCTCTCATCTTTATTGAGCCTGAGATTCAGCAGACATTGCTCACAAAACTCCACATCATGAAAGGGCACTTCCAAACTGTTGCTATTTTCAGATGGGATTCCATCATATACTGGCAAATCCAGCGTGTTCAATAAAGTCTGATTTGGAGCTCTTGCACAACAAGCATGCTTCCCCCAACTCCTAACTACTGGGCTTCTTGCAACCAGGAAAGCAATGGGAAAATGCACCGGAAAGTGTGGGGTAACATTTGCTGGATGCAATTTCATCTGACCTTATAGCAAACAAATCAGAATGAATGTCCAGCAGATAGTCAGAATCATCTAGTCTCCCTGAAAACAAATCAGGATGAATACTCTATAAACAGTTTGTCTATAAGTGGTCCATGACTATGGAGTTGCTTTGAAAAGCAAAATTAAGATATTTTTGGCTTTAAAAGGGGGTTAGATGAATTCAGTGGCTCCTGGACACCAAGATGCTATCTTCAATATATGCTAAAGAGGAAGTATACACAGGGAGCCCTATGAGGCCTCAGCCTCTGGTAACAGGACACTCATGAAGCGTTTGGCAGCAGTCCTGTATCTCAGCGACTCATATCTGCCCATATGAGCACGCAAAACAGCAGAGTAAATGAAAGCTTGGCTGTGGAAGTATGTAGCATCGCTAATTTTACTGCTATACGTCAAATCAAAACGAATCAAAACAAATCATAATAAAGAAAATAACAACAGTGTGAGGAGCAGCTCAGACAGACATCCTGTCTGTCCAGGAGACAGAACAAAAAGCAGAAATACAAAAGCACAGAGAACGGAAGTGCTGTGTCTCAGTTTCCATTCTCACACTTCCAGAGGAATGATATGTAAACAGTGTGGATCACAAGATCCAACAGCAATGGGAGAATGAATAATACTAACATGCCCCACCACTACTCCTGACACACACACACACACACAATGGTTACTTGATGCTTTGCTACATAAGCAAGTCTAGTGCAAATAAATGGGGACCCCATTAAGGCACCTCTGAGAGCTTGGAGTTACTTCCTGTACTATGGTCTGTTGCACAGGTTAAGCAGAGGACTTGACCTCTAGCTATACATTCCATTAAAATTGGCGGTACAGTGGTACCTAAGGTTAAGTACTTAATTCGTTCCGGAGGTCCTTTCTTAACCTGAAACTGTTCTTAACCTGAAGCACCACTTTAGCTAATGGAGTCTCCTGCTGCTGCCGCGCCGCCACAGCACAATTTCTGTTCTCATCCTAAAGCAAAGTTCTTAACCTGAAGCACTATTTCTGGGTTAGCAGAGTCCATAACCTGAAGCATATGTAACCCAAGGTACCACTGTACTTATGAAAAATGTGTTGTGGATCGAGCTGCAAGACAAGCTGATACTAACTAGTAATAAATAACACCATCACATCTGATGACCCCCATCCTATGCTCCGAAACTCACACACAGATGCACAAATTTTTTATCCATTTTAAAAGCATAGCGGTCAGTAAGAGCTGAGCTACATGACCAGTGGAATCTTCTGATGCCTTGATTCTGGACTTTACCATTAAAGACTTCAGCTGGGGGAAGGATGGACTGAATTAGGGCTATACCATGACAAAAACAAACAAGACACCCAGTCACATTTTACCTGAAAAACTGCCACAGTGGACAGAAACCTAGCCTAGAATCTTTTTGCATGTCCAGAGGGTTTCATTTACACAAGTGAGCATTGATTAATGCCTTCAGATCCTCATCTGCATTCTGAGTTGGCACACTCAACAACAGCTACACCTAAAGAGTCTGCTGTTTGTGGCGCTTGGTAGAAAAGGAATCTTCCTCTCAGGCTGTACTCCTGCAACCACATACATTTCTTCTAACTGTGACTCACAGCGCTGGGGTAATTTGTGCGACTACAGTTATGGAAATATTGTGATATATGCCTCTTTCCCCTTCCTGTGTCCTATATATTTCTCAGGGAGATATCCGAACCAATTGCCAAGCACACCAGTCCTTGTTCAATTGACACCTCTGCTCTGCTCCAGGCACCCCATAGCACAAGGAAGCCAATTTAATAGAAATGCTCTCAGCTCGTTTCCATGGAATATGCCGCCCCACTGCAAAACTTGTAACAGCTATACATTACTGCTCCACCTAGCCCTGGATCTACATTTTCTCTCTCTCTGATTATATTTCAAAGATAGCTTTCACTGCTGTCACCTTCAAGCAACCTTACTAAGTTCTTGTCAGGAGCTGCCAGCCTCAAAGGAAGAAAGGTCTGCTCCCTGGATGTCAGCTCAAATCAGCATGCTGTCAGAGAGCTGGTGAGTGGGGCTGAGATGCAAAAGTCACAGCACTGCCCTTTGCCTCCTTTCTCCTGGCTGGTTCAGCCTTCCTGAACCTGGCACCCTTCAGATGATCCTGGACTACAACTCCCATCATCTCTACCCCTTGGCCATGCTGGCTGGGGCAGATGGGAATTGTAGTCCCTCCTAAATCTGCAAGGCTGGAGAAAGACTAGACTACACCAATGCAGGAAGCATTTCAGGACTTGTACCTGCACTGTATGGGAAGTGCTTCCCACACACATGCAATTCTAGCCTATTGATATTGCATACCTTTCAACATTTCTCCAATGAAAATAGGGACATCCTATTCAACAACAACAAAAATTTTGTTATTTATATCCCACCCATCTGACTGGGTGGGACTTGGGTGGTGCTGTGGTCTAAACCACAGAGCCTAGGGCTTATCAGCGGTTTGAATCCCCATGACAGGGTGAGCTCCTGTTGCTGGGTCCCAGCTCCTACCAACCTAGTAGTTCAAAAGCACTTCAAGTACAAGTAGATAAATAGGTACCACCCTGGCAGGAAGGTAAACAGCATTTCCGTGCACTGCTCTGGTTCTCCAGAAGTGGCATAGTCATGCTGGCCACATGACCCGGAAGCTGTCTGCGGACAAATGCCGGCTCCTCGGCCTATAGAGCGAGACGAGCGCACAACCTCGGAGTCATCTGCGACTGGACCTAACTGTCAGGGGTCTCTTTACCTTTACCTATTCAACAACAACAACATTTTTGTTATTTATAGCCTACCCATCTGACTGAGTTGCCTCAGCCACTCTGGGGAGCTTCTAACACATATAAAAACATTTTAGGACATTAAACATTAAGAAACTTCCCCATACAGGGCTGTCTTCAGATGTCTTCTAAAGGTTTTATAGTTACTTATCTCCTTGGCTTCAGGATCACATAACTCCATACCCTCCAACATTTCTCCAATGTATATACGGACATCCTAAGGAAAAGTAGGACATTCCAGGATCAAATCAGAAACCAGGATGGCTTCTTTAAATCCAGGACTTCCCCTGGAAAATAGGGACACTTGGAGGGTCTGATATTGTCACTTGGGCTCTGCTTATCATCCCATCATCCAGAGCACATAAGAGCAAGGCCTGCAGCAGCTGAGAAGTTTGTGAATGAGTTCCTGGAAGAGGTGGGGCGATGCATCTCATTAATTGAAATGTAATCCTCACCAGTTAACTGCAGAGATTTTGGCTGCACACCCATTTTATTCCAGAATCAATGGAGACAGAGTATTTGTTTTTTTCTACATAGCCCACACACAATCTATCAATTGCTTATATTTCGTCCCTGCAAAGAACTTAATGAGAAAGTGGTTTATTCCAAAAATAAAGCTCATTGCAAATTGAATCTGCATCGCTCCACAGTATGCCCTTTTGAAAACAGATTTAGGCAGGACTGGCAATGGGGGTTGTATTCATACATGCCCAGTGATGCTGTACCAAAATCGCAAGTGCTACTTCTTCATTCACCTGCGGCATGTGTAGGGAGGAAAAGTTACAGATAATCTAATCCCAGAGAGGGTTTTTAAAAGCTTTACAAGTAACCACACCTATCCTTGTGAATGGCAGGATCTATAATTAATCTAGATTGAAAACACCATGTTGAGGACAAGCATGAACAATTCTGGATTGAGAGGGGAAACTGCATTCTGTGCTATTAACAGGTTAGTGTGTACACAGCTTTGGAAATACCACTTGCTGAGGCTGAATTGTTAGGAGATGCTGTTTATCTGTGCTGATCTGCTTGCCTTTTAATATAATGCAGTGACCTAATTCAACATTTTTGTTATTTCTATTGACAGTCTCTCTCTCCCCACTCACCTCCACCCCCGGCCAAGCTAATTTGTAAGCCTCATATTGGCTGGAGAGGTGAAGAACAATGCAATGTTCCAACTAGATTTTACAAGCTTCTGCAGACACATACCCATCTGGACAGTTGATGGGGACAGAGTGTCACCAACACTAAATTCTGGTGCTTAAAACCTTGTGTTGACTGCCTATACGCTACTAGGTCAAGTTCAAGACACTTGGATTAATTTACAAGGCCTGTGATGACTTGGGACTAGGATAGCTCAAGGACTACCTGATCCCTTGCAACTCTGAGGTCTTCAAGGAAGTCACTGTTAATGACTCAGATGCACAACTCATATCCATCAGAAGCCATGCTTCATTCAGTATTGTGAGCCCAGTTTTGTTGAACTTCCTTCCAGCTGAGGTCAGATAGGCCCACTCCCCCTGTTGAACTTCTAGCTCTTACTGAAGGCTCTCCCCCCCCACCCTATTCTAGCAGGTTTTCGAACTGAATTCTGATTTTGTAGGTTTTAGCTCATTTTCAGTCTTATTGTATTGGGTCCCTTGTACACTGCTCAGGGATGACTGTCACTAAGCAGAATACAAATTGTTGAAATAAATAAATCACTATATGGAGTGGGAGATTTCAGAAAAGAATTAAAAATGGAGGAGTATAATCTTCTTAACTGTTGCTAACTTCCCCAAGCATGGAGTTTTTATTTGAGACCATCACTCTAATTCTTTCTTGACCTCTGTCCTTAAATTATCATGATTATATTTAGCCAGTTTTTGTCTACATCTATCTGTCTATCTATCTATATCTATCTATCTATTTTTCTATCTATCATCTATCTATCATTTATCGTCTATCTATTTTATATCTTTATACATTCACACACCCAAAATAGCTTATAGGGGAATTTTTTCCCTGGGCACTTTATCATATGTTTTGTTAACATTTAATTCCACCCTTTCTGATTTTGTTAAATTAATTTCATATCTCAACAGCTTGCTAAATTCATCAATCAAACTCATGACATTTCCCCCAAAAAATCAGGATGTTTGACAAATAATGCATCATCAGCATAGAGATTAACTGTCTGCGGTAATGGCTCAATGGAGAGCACAAACAACCAGGGTGATGAGGGTCAACCTTGTTAAGCATCAACTTAAGTCACAGGTGACTAACCTTCAAATCTGCTGGATTCCAAACTCCTATCAGCTCCAGCCAACATGGCCAATAGTCAGAGATGATAGGATCTGCAGTCAAGCATCATGGGGGACCCCATTCCTAGGCTTATTCCCTGGCATGTATAATTGAAAAGCAGCTCAGATAGCACAGCTTGGAAATATATCCTTTTAACACTATCAAGCAGAGGTGGAGAACCTCAGGATTGTGGGCCAAATATGGCCCTCCAAGTCTCTCCATCTGGTCCTTGAAACTCTCCCCAGGCCATGCCCCTCAGTTTCAGGAACTGGCAGGATGAGGAAGAGTGGGGGGAGCCACCCACCCACAAGCCCCCCAGGGACAGCACAGAAGATGACTGATGGATCCTAGTAGTGGGACACTGAAGAGCAGTCAGCAGAAGGGACAAGCTGGGAGGTGCTAGAAACGGGAGGTGTGAGCAATTAAGAGGGGTCAGGAGGAGGGTCTTCCAGAACAGGATGAGAGGCTGAGAGTCACAGTCTGAGTGCAGACTCAGATAGAGAGGAGTCACAGAGTGGCCCCGCTACCCACCAGCAGGACAGTCCCGGTCCTTCTGACTTGCCTCCCCCTCTGAGACCCTGATCAGAGTCCTGCACATTACTGAGCAACAGGCCAGACAGGCCCAGAGAAGGAGCTCGCCACTAGATGCAACCTTTGTCTTCTTGGGAGGGATCCAAACAGAAAGACTAGAGGAAGAAGGGTGGAACTACAGTGGTACCTCTGGTTATGAACTTAATTCGTTCTGGAGGTCCGTTCTTAACCTGAAGCCGTTCTTAACCTGAGGTGCCACTTTAGCTAACGGAGTCTCCCACTGCTGCC
Organism: Podarcis pityusensis; assembly: GCF_964106645.2. Taxonomy (NCBI): domain Eukaryota; kingdom Metazoa; phylum Chordata; class Lepidosauria; order Squamata; family Lacertidae; genus Podarcis; species Podarcis pityusensis. The sequence goes on from NC_138042.1 coordinate 27,618,716, forward strand.
ATGCAGCCAGCACACAATTTCTGTTCTTATCCTGAGGTAAAGTTATTAACCCGAGGTGCTACTTCCGGGTTAGCGGAGTCTGTAACCCAAAGTGTTTGTAACCTGAGGTGTTTGTAACCCGAGGTACCACTGTAGTGGCCAGTTTCAGCAACCTCTCAGCTAGAGTAAGGTGAACCATAGTGTTATTATTTTCTGTTAATGAAGAGCTAATTGTGTCCTGTGCCTGCCATGTGTGTGCCTGCCCTGTGGTTGACCAGTCTCCTTGACCCTCAGTGACCCTCATGAGCACCCTGAGTGTAATGTGTCCTTGAACTCTGACCATGCCTTTTGCTTATCTAGATGGCTGGTGCAGATGGATGTTTGAGTAGGTGTAGAAACTACCCTACTTTGCCCCTCCCACTTTTGCCTCTGGCCTTGCCCACCCCTGAAATGTGGTCCTCTAAAGGTTGCTCAGAAAGGAATGTGGTCCTGCAGCCAAAACATTGGGAAACCTGCTGTAGATAGCTGTAGCAAGTCAGGGTTGGCAGTGCTCAGTGAAACATCTCATTAGCACAACTCTGTAAGGCAGTCCCTTATATTATGGTTCTGTTCTTGCTCCCCAGCCTAACTCAGCAGTGTGGCTTATGTCCTCAAATCACCCCATTTGCAGAGGAAGGTCGCAACTCTTTTTTCAGAGTCCACTTCTGTGTCCATTAACAAGCAACCTGACTGCTTGATTCAAGGTAGGAAGGGCCAGAAAGCAGCTCAGTTCCTAAGTTCCTAATCATAGTTCCAGCTCCTTGATGCCTTGCTCTGAGTGGTACAGTGCAGAGCACATGTCAAGTGATGCTCTGCCCCTGGATGATATATGGACAGAAGGTAGCAAATAGAGGGATGACCTGGAAGACTCAAGAGGGAGCAAATTAAGCACTAGCCTTGTGAGAGAAGCAGTGTGGACAATTTCAATGCAAATTATGCTGTACTTTATGAATGTGAATGCATTTTTCTAGGTTATAAATGCACCATTAGGAGTAGAAATATCCTTACAGCACAATAACTTTTATTATTCAACAACTGCAGGCCTATTTTAATAGCTTTATAAGTTCATAGCTGTACCACTGACTCTTCTGGGGTATTAAGTTGCTCTGTAGTCCTGGAGGACAAGAACTGCAAGGAGTCAGCTAAAGTGTGTTGACAATTCTGGAGAAAAGCAACCATGTTAGGACATCATCCTTTGGAGCTAAGAGGGTAATGGTGTGGTGTTTTTCTAATGGGCTACACAGGAGGAAAAGATGGCTTGGGTGGCAAGGGTGCAGTGAAAGAAGTTAAAATTGCATCTTAAATTATGTTGATGACCTGATGGCTGAAAAGCAGGAAGTAAATATACCCAACAAATAAATAGACATTTTTCAGTGGTGCAGCTGCCAATGGGGAATCCAGATAATTGCTTGTATAAAGTAAGGATGGGAAATTCATGGCCCTCCAGATGTTGTTGGACTCCAATTCCCATTAGCCCCAGTCAGCAAGGCCAATTGCCAGGGATGATGGGAACTGTAGTCCAGAAACATCTGGTGAGTCAAAGGTCCCATGTTTTAGAACGCTGGCACAGTAGAGAGAGGATGAAATTTAGCACAGTCCATTCCCTCATATGCACGCAGTGAATGTTTTACGGGGAGGTGGCATAAAAAAAAAATTGATCACTTACAGCAGCTGTCTAAAGTGGCACAGTCTCATCATGTTATTTCTGACACATGGTGGAAATATACAGAAAACAGCAGTGCTACAATTAAATGAATACAATATAAATTCATTTCTTTCAAAAAGATATGGGGGCAGTTTTTACCACATTAGCTGTGTCCAAGAATTGAAGCTCACTAACTTTGTCCATAATATCTCAGTGGACATAACTGAGAATTAAGCTTTCCCCAGTCTGTACAGTCCCATTCTGGGTTCCACTGAATAGCAATTGACAAAGAGACAAAACCCAGGAACTGACTTCTACAGGTATAACTTCTAACAGGTGCTGTGTTAAATACGGTCAATGGTATTACATGTTTGCGTTATCCTGGGCCTCATGTGGAACTCAAGACCAGAGCTGGCCCAAGACCATCAGCTAAGAATCACAAAATGGCAGACTTCTGACAAGTGGGAACTGCTTCCCCTCTGGGTCTATTTCAAAACAATTTGACATGAGATGGACCACAATGTGTCACAAGCAGAGAGCAGGAGCAAATAAGAAACACTGCATCAATTAAACGGCAGAGCCAAGGGTTCCAGGTAACGAATTCAGACTCTGCAGCAAGGGTGAGCACACATCTGTCCAGGTAATGGACTCCAACTCTCATCAGCCTGAGCCAACATAGCCAATGCTTATGGAGTATGGGAGCTGTAGTTCAGCCATATCTGGAGGGCCAGAGGTCTCTCCCCCACTCTGCAAGAAAAGCCCCTCCACACATCCTGGGTCAATACCCAATGTGACTTAGAGGGGAAATGCACCTAATCAGTCTTACTCAAAGAACACCTTCCATTTTACCTTCCACCTGCCAAGTAACATCCTATCTCTATCTGTCCCTTAGTTCAGTTCCAAAACATTCATTTATCAGTAATGTATTGATGAGATGTTTATACAGGTAGCAGCAGGCTTTCACAACTTATAACCTATCAAGCTGAATGCAACCCATCTTGTAGAGACATTAAAGCCTAGAAGGTATAGCAACCTGGTAAAGATTATGATGCCTCTACCTGGGACTGCAAATAAAAGGGGAGGAACTGCAAGCTACAATGCATGAGTACCAGTGGGCTCCATTCCATTTCCTGGAACTCAAGCTGTAGTCTCGTCAATAGTACAAATTCTGCTTAAGTGCACTGTCCCTCCTTTAAAACGCCTTTGTTGAGAACCACCCAGCAGCTGAATCTTGGGCTATAGCTTTGTCATGCTGAAGTCAAAGTTAAAACAATTGATGGCATTTCAAAAATGGTAAAGACGGCGAACATCATGTGGGAAGAGAGCTTGCAGAGAGCTTACAATTGCAGAGAGTGGGTTACAGAGGTCTCACACTCCTAAACCATAGTGGAAAAACTCTCTCTCTCTCTCTCTCTCTCTCTCTCTCTCTCTCACACACACACACACACACACACACTGCCCCAGGCCATTTTAATTACCTGCATCCAAATTCTATACATGTTTACTTTGCAAGTATGTCTGACTGAGTTAAATGGGGCTCACTTCCCAAGTAAATAAGTATAGGATTGCTTTCTCAGGCTACAATACTATACACACTTGAGTGGGAGTATGCCTGAGTAGATACATAGAGGGTTGTATTGGTATGGCAACATATGAGCGTCTTTTCACCAAAGCCAGATTAAATGTATTTCCATCAGAAGTGTTAAATGGCAGATGGAGAGGTATCCCTTATCAAAATATCTGTGTATGCTCTCAGGACGTCGACTGCATGAGACATATTTTATTGCATAGTGGACAATATGATCAAGCTAGGGAACTATTGATTAAACCACTGTTGGCAAATTGGCCGGGTCAGTCTGAAGCCTACTATATCAAATATCTTTTGGACGACAAGTCCAGTGATATCACAGTGGCCATGGCAAAGTTTCTTTCAGTAGTCATACAAATCAAAGATCAACATACCCATGACTAAACAAATAACGCTTCGGTCTCCCTTCCCTGGGGGGTCGTCTGTATGAATCTGTATTTTATTCTGAATCCATATTGTGTTGGACCACAATAAAGATTTATATTATATTATATTATATTATATTATATTATATTATATTATATTGGTATGGTGTCTGTATGCCCTGGTTCTCCATCTAGATAGAAGAAGAAAAACCCACAACAGCTTCATCACTCTCTGAATTGCCTTTTTAGATGCAAGACTATTACCTGCAGTGAGCTAAATGAAGAGGAAAATGTAAGTTGTTACAGAGTGAAAGAAGATGGTGCCAACATTCATCACCTTTCCATGGACTTAAGACAGATGAGTCACATCCCTGACCTCTGATCTTAAATAGGAAGCAAAGTAACATGGGAATTTCTCCAAAATCCATGATTGGGCAATGCCAGCCAAAATGCCAAAAAATCCAAAGGCCTGGCTTAGTGGCCTAGGACCTGGGAGACCAGTGATCAAATCCCCACTCAGCCATGAAGCTCATAGGTTAACCTTTGGTCAGTCAGTGCCTCTCAACCTAACCTACCTCATAGGGGTGTTGTGAGGATAAAATGAGGAGGTGGTTAAGTGTGTTTGCCACTGAGCTCCTCAGAGGAAAGGTGAGATATAAATGCAAGAACAGAATGTGGCAGATCTTTGAGTTTTCCAGAAAACTTCATCCATCATGATGTTACATAAATCAAGGGATGGGAGAAAGAGAGGGAGGATGGCGGGGGGGTGGGTGGGTGGGGTGGGATAAAAAGATGCCTTGAAGTTGCTTAGCTGAGTTAGACTTATGTAGTGCCTTGAATGTTGAAAAGTGTATATAAATAAACAAATAATAGTTTAACATCTCAAATATGACTGTTCATCTCACCCACCTCTGGGTTTTTGTGTATGTGTGTGTGGGTGTTATTCAGGAATAAATGTGTGTATTTATCTGCAGCATGCATATGTTTGCAAGAATGAGAGAGAATAAGAATGAGACTGAAGAATGCATCTACTCAAGCATTAAATGATCTGAAAGAAGTGGAGTAGTCACCACTGAGAACGTCGAGTTTTTTAACAGCTTCATGAGCTTTAAAACCACACAAGTCTCTCTCTATAACGCACAGATGTTCAGGGTAAAGTTAAAACAAAACGGATCTCTCTCTGCGCCTGGGTGCTTAGATTTGGTGGGTATCCATCTGGATTCATCTCTGAGAACAAGCAAAGTCTCTAGGCAGAAGCTTATGAGTGAATTAAAAGTTCATTTAGCATGAATTACAAAAACGTGGAACCAGGTGGGGAACATCTGCCGGCCTGATCCCAAGCGCCTTTGCCAAGTGGAGCTACTCTCTCAGTGGGAAGAAAACGGGGAAGGAAGACAAGAAACCCAGAATAGCAAACGCTCACGCGCAAGTGAGCTCTCTTTGATGAAAGACGGTTTTGTTGTAGTGTTGTTATTTTTTTGAACGCGGAAGTGTTGGGACCGTCTCTGCATAAAGCAGTACTGTACTGTAGTTACCAGGTGCGCTGTCCGTGGTGCTGAAATATCAAACTGTTCGTTGTGCTGAAATTCGCAAACTGAAGCAGAACTTCCATTGGAACCGCCCCCCTTCCCCTTTCGGAAGCTCTTAAATATGTATAGTGGCTCCGGGCCATTTCCCCTCCTCCCCTCCCCTTCATCACTTTCCCCGGTACAGAGGCGAGACCCTAGGCATCCCTTTCTCTCTCCCCTCCCCAACGCCCCCCACCCCACAAACCCTCCACCCGCACCTACCAGGCTCTTTCTAGGGAACTCGTTGAGCACGATGCTGATTACAGGGATGTGCAGCGCGGTGGCGACGAAGTCCATCTCCAGCATCTCGCTTCTGCTCTGCGGGAAGGCGAGGATGGCCGAGACCCCTTGCACCACGACGGTGTGGCAGATGCTTTGCAGGAAGGAGACCGGGTCGTTGCTCCACGAGGCGCTGGGCGAAGAGAAGGGGAAGAGAGGTAGATCGCCCAGCCCCGCTTCGATGGCCATCACGACCTCCAGGGACAGGTTGTAAGGCAGAAGCCCCTTGACACGGTTGAGGGTCTCCACCGCCGACAGCAGCGCCTCCCGGGGCAGCAGCGGAGGGAGTCCCTCGTCGCCACTCCCGTTGCCCATGTGTGCCCTGCTCCTCAAGCCGGTTCCCGCTCGCCACCTCCCTGGAGACCCTCCGGACCCCTTCCACTCGGCCGCCCTAGGCGCCTGAGGCTCGGCTTGGGGTCCGGCTGCCGCCTCTCGCCCTCCTTCTCTTCCGAGCGCAATGCCATGGTGCGGTCCTGGTCCCCAGGCGTCCGCGCCGGCGGGGGAAGTGGCAGCCCAGGGCTGCAGGTGCGCCGCGCCGATCCTCACCGTGTGCCCGATCCGCTTGAGGATTTGGCAGGGCTGCGGGTGGCAGGAGGAAACGGGCACCCTGGCCAGCACCAGGGCGCAGGGCGGCAGCAGCAAAAGGCACACCCTGCTCAGGAGCCACCACACGCTCAGTCTCCACATCACGGGAGAAGAGCCCGGTGCCCTGCGCGCAAGGAGAAGCCCCCTTCTCCCCCGCTGGCTTGGCACCTCAGCCGCCGCCTCCTCCTGCGACGCTAGGCGCTCCTCTCCCAGCCCCTCGCCTTCCGCCAGCCATACAACTCGGACGGCTCGCCAGTAGCTCCGGGCGCCTTGCGGGCTCCTAAAGTCCACATCAGCCAGGGCGGGGAGAACACCGACGGGCAGCCGCCGCCTCCCGTCGGCGGAGGCTTCGGATCCCCGCCTCGAAAGGGAGACCTTCCGCTGGCCGCTCTCGTCGTCCTCCTCGCGCCTTCCACCCAACCCGACGACGCGCCCCAGGGCTTAGCAGGGGAGTCGCGAGAGCCACTCCATCCCGGGCGGATCGCCGCAGCCCTTCGGGGCGATCCGTTCTGGCGCCATGGCTTGCGTCTGCTAGGAGGGAACAAGCGGGGAAGCCAGATCTACAGATCGCCACGGAGGGAAGCAGACTCGGGATCCCAGCCTCCAGATCTGCCTCATCTCCCTTCGGTCACTTTGCTTCTCCTTCTTTTCTCCACTCCTTCCTTCCTTCCTTCCTTCCTTCCTTCCTTCCTTCCTTCCTTCCTTTCCTCCCTTGTTTCTTCTTCTTCTTCTTCTTCTTCTTCTTCTTCTTCTTCTTCTTCTTCTTCTTCTTCTTCTTCTTCTTCCCTCTCTTTCCCCCTCTCCAAGGCGCTTCCCCTTCCCGCTTTGGAGGATCTTGCGAAGAGGAGACCAAAGTTGCCCGGCGCGGAGGCTGAAGCCAGAGGCAGCCGCTCTCGCCGCTCTCCGCTTGTCCGAAGTGGCTCCAGTCGGTCGCTTGGCTGCGCTAAACTCCCACCGACTGGCTGCCTGGCTGCCGAAGACGGCTTTGGGGGAGGCGAGCAGGTAGCGCCCCGAGCGGGACAAGCTCCCCGCGAGGGATGTTGGGGGTTGTAGTCAACCCAGCCCGGGTGCTGGGAAGCGCCCACAGCTCCAGGGCTTGGAGGAAAAAACGCCTTGGCGTCATCGGAGCCATAATTTAGAAGGCTGCTTCCCCTCCTCCTCCTCTCCCCATCGTCACAGATTGTCTAATATTTGATGAGCTAGAAAAGAGCTGGAAATCACCAAGAAGGATGGGGCACACCCCTATTTCCCAAATAATTTCCTGGAACGTCTACCCAGTGTTCCCTGCACTGGTTGGTAGTGGCTCTCCAGGATTTCACACAGAGCAGTGAACCAGGGAATTGCATGGAAAGCAGATGCTTAGATAGATAGATGATAGATAGATTTGTAGAGTTGGAAGAGACCACGAGGGTCATCTGGTTCCTTGCAATGCAGGAATCTTTCTACTGAAATACAGCAATCATACCCTTCAGCTATGGGTTGCTCTCCCCACAGCTGCATGACAGCTGCATGACAGCTGCATGACAGGTAGAAAATCAACAGGTGCACTGTTCCCTCCATAAAAAGAAGGGATGGGGAAAATCCACTCATCAAACGAATATAAAAATAACCTAACTGAAGATCTGACTGAAGACTTATCAATTCTAGAATTCTGTTGTCACACTGGTTGGCCTGTGCGAAGCACATGGGATCATAAGAGTTTGAAGTCCAAGACCCTACAATGCAGGAAATTGCAGCTGTGCTATGACCTTAGTGTTATTAGCACCATGCTCTAACCAACTGAGCATGAGCACAAGAGCTTCCCAGTGAGAAGATCCAGTGAGAGCCCCTGTGGTGTAGTGGTTAGAGCAGAGGTTTTCAACCTTTTCAAGTCTATGGCTCACTTGGCCAACTGCATTCTTTCCTTGGCACCCCTGTGGGGCTCAGAAGCCCAGTTATGTCACCCCTTGCCTGCAGAGCTGGCAGCCTCGCAACTTTTTTCAAACACCCTCCCTTGTGGAGGGTTCCCTCAGCCTCCTCTCCCCTCTCCTTTCCTTGGGAGTCCTTTAGGCAGCTGCAGCTTCTTCCCCTGGTCTCTGAGCACACCCCGCCCCCCGCCCCACAAAGAGAGATGCCTCCTCACACTGCCCCTCAGGGCATTGAGAAGCAGCTGTGATCAGCCCCAGAGCTTATAGCCAGGGTTGCTGCAACAAACAGCTCTACAAGCCTTTGGGAGGCAGAGACACAAGAGGGCATCAGAAGAGGGAGGGAAGGAAAGAAAGAAAGAAAGAAAGAAAGAAAGAAAGAAAGAAAGAAGAGTTTGGATTTGATATCCCGCTTTATCACTACCCGAAGGAGTCTCAAAGAGGCTAACATTCTCCTTTCCCTTCCTCCCTCCCAACAAACACTCTGTGAGATGAGTGGGGCTGAGAGACTTCAAAGAAGTGTGACTAGCCCAAGGTCACCCAGCAGCTGCATGTGGAGGAGCGGGGAAGCGTACCCGGTTCACCAGATTACGAGACTACAGCTCTTAACCACTACACCACACTGGCAGAAAGAAAGAAAGAAAGAAAGAGAGAAAGAAAGAAAGAAAGAAAGAAAGAGGCCACTGGTTGAAAATACTGGGTTAGAGTACTTGGGAAAGCAGGGGTCTGGTCCCCACTTGGCTGCAAACCTCATTTGGTGACCTTAGGCAAATCACTGTCTCTTGGCCCAACCTACTTCACAGGATTGTTGTGAGGATAAAATGGAGAATAGAGAACTGCTTATGTCATATTAAGTGTCTTGGAGGAAAGGTGGAATATAAACTAAGTACAGTCATACCTTGGGTTAAAGTAGCTTCAGGTTGAGCGTTTTCAGGTTGTGCTCCGCGGTGACCCGGAAGTAACGGAATGGGTTACTTCTGGGTTTCGCCACTCGCGCATGCGCAGATGCTAAAAATGACGTCACGTGCATGCACAGAAGTGGTGAATCGTGACCCGCGCATGCACAGACGCAGGTTGCGTTCTGCTCAGGATGCGAATGGGGCTCTAGAACAGATCCCGTTCGCATCCAGAGGTACCACTGTAAATAAGAGCGCCAGCACCTACAGTAGTATTTCTGGAAACAGGGGCAGACTTTGGTAATCTTTCGCAGTATGGTACCCTGTGTGGGGCCAAATTTTGGTGGCCCCAAATGGATCTTCTCAGTTAAGGATCTTCTCCTTGGCTCGGACCCTGTGTAATGGAACTGCCCACACCGCCCTAGATCCAGTGCTGCTGAAAATGTGCCTCTGATACTGAAAATGATGCCGCAGAATCATGACAAGTAGCATTTTAGAGAAAAGGTGTTTAAGGCATGCTGAACATTTCTGAAATTATGCAGAGCATGGAGAAAGAGGTTAAAGTCTCTCTCTCACTCTCTCCTTCTCCCTCCCTCTCTGTTGGGGACATCCAGTGAAGCTGAAGGTTGGAAGGTTTAGGATGGACAAAATAAAATATTTCTTGACACAGCACATAGTTAAACTATGCAATTCGCCCCCCCCCCAAAGATGTAGTGATGGCCACAATTTGGATGGTTTTAAAAAACGTTTAGACAAGTTCTTGGGGCATAAGGCTACCAATGTCTGCTAGCTCTCATTCCAGAGCCAAAGGATATCAGTTGCTGTTCAGGTCCTGCATGGAGGCTTAGCCACTGTGAGAAAAAGATGCTGGATTAGTGTTGTTGTTGTTGTTGTTGTTGTTGTTGTTGTTGTTGTTGTTATTATTATTATTATTATTATTATTATTATCATCATGATTATTAGTCTATATCACCCTTCACCCTTCACAGAGCAGTTTACAATATAAAAACATGACGATGTACACCATAATAACAAACAAAAACACCAGCAACAGTTTAAAAGGCAATAGATTGCTTAATTGGCCAATATTTATAGGTTATCTTTAAAATCTGTCATATTAAGAGTTGTTTTAAAAGAAAAGTGTGAAATCATTTTTGTGTCATTTGCATGACCATCTTATTTTTGAGATATTAGTAAATATGGACATGTGTGCAGTGTTTGTTTCTTGGATTTTTCCAATGGCATAATGTTTTGGGTGATCGTTTAGCTAAGTATATATTTCTATGGAAATATATGTGTGTTATAAGGGCGTCAATATAGTGATTTTATTAGTCGATTTGAGGTTTGTGAAGGCGATTCTCGGAAAATAAAATATAGTATTTTCCTACACAGCTGCTGTTATTGTTTTCCTGATTGCTTTTGCAGCTGGCTTGATCTCACTTGTTATTTCCAATCTTGCTTCATATCTTACATCTTATAAACATTGGAACTGATCCCTGAGTACAGAGCAACCTCTCAACATATCATTTGTTCATAAATTTATTCATTCCAATGTATCAGCAGTCCTGCCATATGCTTAGAAACCTCCCAGGGCAGCCAAACCCCAATTAAAAAACATAAAATTGAATCCATATAATATAAGAAAATCAATTTGGCATGTAAACACCATCAATAACAATTACAAATCCCCCCAAAACCAGCAGCAGGCTCCAATAAAAGACCTCACACCTGGAATAAAATTCACCTTTCTTGTAATGCTCACATCACAAGAACAATATGGATCTAGCTGAATTTTTTAAAATGACAAAACAAGCTGATGTGCTTATATCTCTCTTGGGAGGCAGTTCCATAATCAAGACCGCCAAAGTCTTTGTGGGCCAGCCTAAGATCTACCAATGCTGAAACTTAGAGCAAGGCCTTGTATGATGACTTCCATGCATTAGTTGTTTCAGACAGGAGAAGGCATTCCCTGATGTATCCTGGGGTGAAGCTGATTAGGACTTCAAAGGCCAAAAACACCACTCTGAATTGTGCCTGGAAGCTCATTGGTGCTTTCATGCCCGCCCACCTAAGTATTCAAAATATGACTTCACAATTGCAGTCTGAAGTGGTACAACCTCAGTCTACCACTTCATCTGCTATTTTGAACAATTGCCTCCCCCACTGTAGACACAGTCCACAATGTATAGCAGGCCCCTTTCTACTATCTGAAGAGACTTTACTGGGGTGGGGGGTAGAAGAGGACGAAGAGAAGGGAAACACCAGGTCCATGAGATTGGCTTCTGCTCATGTGACACAGAATATGATTCACATTGTTGATGTATACCTGGTGACATTTAATGTTCTTGACATTGTTCCTTGCCTTTCTGCAATATACCATTTATTCATGCATTTGTTCCATTTATCAGCCAGCCAATAAGAATGATTCTTTGGGCAGCATACACAACAAAACAGATTACAAATCACATTTCCAATAAAGCACGACTCAATAAAGCAGCAAATAAAACAAATCTAACAACAGGACAACCATTCCAAACAGAGATCATGAGAGTCCAACATCAGACCAATGATCAGTCAAATACAGCAAACTAAAAGGACACATTCCAAAGAGTTAAAACAACCATGACCAAACCCCAGTAAAACAAAGTTGTGGTTGTTGTTTTTATATTTTGAAAGCCCTGGGAAAATGAAAGAAAAATGATTTTCCTAGCACTCAAAATATATTTAGGTAGGCTCCAGGTGGGTCTCTCTGGAGTGGGCATTTTGCAATCGGGTACAACTGAAAAGAATTTTTCAAGATGGTCTACAATGATGAACCGACAAAATGCAAATGAACAATCAAAATAATGATAAATGGATCTGAAACTAATGCAACATGTAGTTAATTTATGAGCTTCATTGCCACATCATATGGTGTTGGTCCAGCACACTCTTCTCATACTCTATGAGAATGGCTGGTTTGTGGTAGCTGAATCACACAGGGGAAGAGCTTCAGTGTACATCTATTTGAGTCAGGTCTGCCTGTGAGCAGAGAGGCAGACCTAGGGTCCTTTGCACCCTAGGCAAGGAGCTGGATCAGCCCAATGGCAAGAAAAAACCCACTTTAACACAATATGACTATCAGAAGTTACTAAATTTTATGTGATCCAAGTATTCAAAATGTCCAGAGTGAGGGCAAGGTGAGGAGGAAGGGTGAAAAATAAATAAATAAAAACTCAAATGGCCATGGTGAGAGAAGGATGAAAAGCTTATTCCATGTTTGATCTCGCCGTGATAATGGTGGCACATTGTTATACACATATACTGTACATTGTACACTGCATAGTCTCATACCCAATAAAAATAGGGATGTCCTATTCAATAATAATAATAATAATAATAATAATAATAATAATTTCACTATTTGTACCCCACCCATCTGACTGGGTTGCTGTAGCCACTCTGGACCATTTCCAACATATCTAAAAACATAATAAAACATTAAAAATTAAAACGTCCCTATACAGGGCTGTCTTCAGATGTCTTCTAAAGGTTGTATAGTTGCTTATCTCGCATAACTCCATTCCCTTCAACATTTCTCTGATGAAAACAGAGATGTCCTAAGGAAAAGCGGTACATTCCAGGATCAAATCAGAAACCAGGATGGCTTCTGTAAATCTGGGTCTGCCCCTGGAAAATAGGGACACTTGGAGGGTCTGTAGGTGATTTTTGCACACCCACCCACCAGTTGTGCACCCCTGGTGGGGTCTGTTTTGCCAACCTCTAGGTATGCCTCTGCCTGAGAGTCCACTGCACAGCCAATGCAATCATCTGACATAGCAGCTTGGATTTGGATTTCCTTTGAATCACCAGCCAGCCAAGCTGTGTATTCTGATTTGATCTGACTGAGAGCAATTTGGCCTGGCCTGTGACTGCCTACGAAGCGCCATTCTTTTCTATTGATGGCACACAATGTTCATTAGGACAAACGAACCAGGGTAGCGGAGAGAAACCTGACGAAAGTAACCACAAAGGAACTTTAGCACTGCCAATAAAACGTGCAAGTCATTATATTCATCATCCCCAAATTGCCCACGTGGGCATTAGCTGGGTTACTTCGTGCAAGGAACATCATTGTTTCCACACCAATTAATGCATTTCAAAGGCGGAGGAAACAGGAACTATGTAATAAGGGAAGAGCAAAAGAGAAAATAAAACAAATCATTAGACTGAGATCATGTGGCATGATCAAAATATACGATAGCATGGGGCCCTTTAAAGGTTTATTGCTATTTGTTTGGAAAGACATCCCACACAAATCCTTATAGTGCCTCACATATTAAGTCGTGTTCTCCCCTGTATTTCTCCTCTGATTTTAGATGGGTTTTAGGTTCTTCCTTGGGACAATCTTAATGAATATCTCTGTAGTTTCTGGCCATATCCATATTATGGATTTAAACTGCATTAACATCCATTCTATCTCCCAAGGGAACCCTGGAAAAAGGTCATCTCACCCCTTTTTAAACCAATCGATCATTGCATTCTGTAAGAGAGGGCTTCCATCAGGAGGTCTGTTCCATATGAAGTAGGAATTGGGACTTTAATGTGGTGATTCCTACCTTTTGAAACTCCCTCCCATTACACACCAGACAGGCACCATCGCTATTGTATTTTCAGTTCCTACTGACGACTTATCTCTTTTAAGAAGAGATAATAGAATCATATCATTGTATAGTTGGAAGGTACCCCAAGGGCCATCTAGTCTAACCTCCTGCAATGCAGAAATTTCAGCTAACACAGCCATGACAGACAGCCATCCAATCTCTGCTTAAAAACCTCCAAGGAAGGAAAGTCCACAACCTCCAGAGGGAGACCATTCAAACAGCTCTTACTGTCAGAAAGTTCTTCCTGATGTTGAGTTGCAATCTCCTTTCTTGTAACTTGAAGACATTGGTTCGAGTCCTACCATCCAGAGCAGCAGAAAACAAGCTTGTTCCCTCTTCCATATGGCAGCCCTTGAGATATTTGAAGATAGCTATCATATCTCCTCTCAGTCTCCTTTTCTCTAGGCTAAACATACCCAGCTCCTTCAATTGTCCCTCATAAGGCTTGGTTTCCAGACCCTTGATAACCTTGGTTGCCCTCCTCTGCATGTGTTCCAGCTTCTCTTCATATCCTTTTTAAATAGTGGTGCCCAGAATAGTCTACCACTGAGCTAAGGTCCTTCGCTGTCCATCTACTGGTGCATAGCTGAAGCCTGCACCAGAGCTCCCACACCAGGAACACTTCTCTCTACCATTGGAGGCCAGCTGAGGGAGACAACATTGAAGGTGTAGGACTGCAGCTTTAAAACAAAAATATCTTAAACAGATAAATTTTATCTGCTTCAGGTGCTCTCAGAATTAAGCATTTTCCTATCAGTATAGTCTTGTTTCATTTGTCTCATTCAAACGAAAATGTTCCAGTTAGGGATAGGATGACAGAAGATTGGGAAGCCACAGATACAGGCAAGTGATGTTCCAAGGCACCAGATGAGTCAGTGAAATTGTGTATATTTGAAACACAATTGGAAAAGCCTGCAAACACCCTCTAAATCTCTGGATACCCTTGGAAAATGCTTTTAAAAACCCAGCAGCCCTACCAGAGGGGCAAGAATGGTGTCAGTCTTCTTCATTGATGGACAATATGTGTCAGGGACTGGCTGGATGAGGAGGAGTGCTGGAAGCCACCTTACCAAGAGGGAGAGGATTTGGATCAGGGCTTCTGGTGGTGGGAAGCTGGCCACACCCCAGAGAAGGGGGCGAGCTGAGAAATACTGGAGGCAGGAAGCTTAAGAGATAGTGAAGAAGAGGAAACAGTGAGGTGCCCCAGTACAGAGCAGAGGCAGGAATCAGATCTGGCAACTCTACCACAGAGCAACCCTGACAGCTTCTTTGTGTCATCCTGCAAGCCCTCTCAATCCCAAAACTTGGCATCTGTTGCATATTGCCAAGCAGAGAGCCAGGCAGACACACAGAAGGAGGAGACTGAGACAGAGGACTAGGGAGTGAAGGGGGAGTTACAAATCAGTCCAGACAACTGCTTCATCTGGACAGAAGCAACTCTTAGGGCTGGTGAAACAAAGGTTGTGTACAGACCACACCAGGGGCCAGCAAACCTTTTCAGCAGGGGGCTGGTCCACTGTCCTTCAGACCTTGTGGGGGGCCAGACTATTTTTTTTTGGGGGGGGAATGAACAAATTCCTATGCCCCACAAATAACCCAGAGATGCATTTTAAATAAAAGGACACATTCTACTCATGTAAAAACACACTGATTCCCGGACCGTCCGTGGGCTGGATTTAGAAGGCAATTGAGCCGGATCCGGTTCCCAAGCCTTAGTTTGCCTACTCATGGACCACACTATATCTTTAAAGCACTTTTGAAGCACATTATTAGTTCAAAAAAATTCTGGGCACTGTAGTTTATCCCTCACAGAGTTACAACTCCCAGCAACCCTTAACAAACTACAGCAACCAGAGGTCTTTGATGTAAAGAATGTGCTATTTTTGGAGCTATTTTTGTACGGATAACTTGAAAGCAAATAAGCCTTCAAACTTTAATCATTTTAAGAGGTAGATTAATCAGATAAAACTCTGATTCATTTTTGAGGGGGTCAGTTTTGATGAGCAGGGGCTCATTTTAATTGGTGCAGCTGAGACCATTGTTTATATTTTGAAGTTACTTTATTTTTGATGTTCTCCTGTAATAGGGAATGCAAAAAAGATGATATAAATGGCGACTTTCCTTCAAAGAACGAGCAACAGGTTTGGTTCATCCTATTCCTCATTACCTTTCTGTACTTCAAAAAGGTACCTATTATATATTAAGGTTTGGTGATATGCAAATTTATTTAGCTTTAATCCTTTGGTCTGCACTATTGGACACAGAGGGTGTTACTTGAGAGTAAACTTTATTTATATGACATTGATTCTATCATACATTGCTGAGGTATAAAACTCAAGTTGCTTTGCAAATAAAGCAAACTAACAATAAACCACACAAAATTTAAAAGCAGCCTAACAATATAGCCAATGAACCAACCAGCCAACCAAAGGGGTACTGAACAAAGTTATAATCAGAGTAGACACACTGGGTGGTATTCAGCTAAGTTTTACTCAGAGTAGATCCAATGAAATTAATGGACATAACTTAGTCATTTCCATTAATTTCAGTGGGTCTACTCTGACCCATTGAATATCACCCATTGAAGTCAATGAACTGAAGCTGGTCATGATCTCCACTGACTAAAAATCTAAGCTAAACTGTCAGCTCAGAACAGCACCACCACAATAGCTTAGCTCTTTAGCAAGTTAATTAAAAAAATGAATATCCTGGCTTTGTAAGAGATCAGCAGTGTATTAGGACTATGATTTACAAACCATGAAATGGGTGGTAATGGGGGAAGCAATCTACTGTTCACCCTCAACCTCTAGCTACAGTTCAGTGCAGATGGCTATTCATGGACATAGAAATGCATGGAATGGAAGAATTTGAACTTGTCCTCTGGCTCCACCCTCCATGTATTAATGAGCTCTTCTACACTGTATAGAGCCATGCACTTCCTTTCTGCACTGTTGTGTACAATGTCTGCATAATCTGTACCCCACATTCAGTGCCAGAGTTAGAGCAGTGCTGGTATTTCTACCACGCAGGACACCAAGCTGAGGGGCTGCAACATTGAGAGGATCCATAATTGAGAAGATCTGTTTTGGAGCACCAAATTTTGCCCCTCGTGCAAATGAAGGATTTCTAAAGTTAGTCCCTGCTTCATTGTTTTCAGGGTACAGAATGTGCATGCAGAAATTGAATGCAGTTTTTACACAGGTAGACTTGGTGCAGAAAAGTCCATCAATGTGTGGACATCAAGGGACGCAATCCTGCTTGCTTGCTCCTTAGGTATCTACAAGCACCCCACTGCTTGTCCCAAAAGTAGTTGGGCCTTCACGAGCATTTCCACTGAATACTCAAATCTGTGTGTGTGTTAAATGCGAATTCTTGCCTCCCACCCTCCACCCCCCAAAAGCAGAGAAGGTTTTCACAGAGCAGCCTCCTCTGCCAAGGCCCCCTGACATAGGAAAGCTCCCCCCCGGGCCCTTTGCTTGGGACTCACTGAAACTTGGAGCCAGCCCTGGACAGAATGCTTGCCTCTTCTCTTCATATGAGACTATTTTCAGGCAGTATTCAGTTGCATACTGGCAAATTCAGGTAGTACAATTATAGTTGATTGGGAGATTTTCTTCAACAAACCCACTTCCCCCAAAGGGCTTGTTGTTCAGTTGTTTAGTCGTGTCTGACTATTCATGACCCCATGGACCAGAGCACGCCAGGCACTCCTGTCTTCCACTGCCTCCCGCAGTTTGGTTAAACTCATCCTGGTAGCTTCGAGAACACTATCCAACCATCTCGACCTCTGTCATCCCCTTCTCCTTGTGCCCTCAATCTTTCCCAGCATCAGGGTCTAAGTGATGGGAAATTGCACTGGGAAGTTTGGGATAACACTTGCTTTGATGCAACAGTAATTGAACCTCCCCACAAAAAAAGCATAATGGATGCTTTTTAAATGGCCAGCACCATCTAATCTCTCTGAAAACAAATAAGGATAAAACCCAAGAAACAGGCAATCTGGAAACACCCTTAGATTCTCTCTCTCCCCCTGTGTGCTATTTCTCTTGAACACATGAATTAAAGCTAAAGTTTTTCTTATAAAAATGGCATTATTGAAAGTGCAGATATGGGGCTGTGCCGGCAACAGAGCTGCTGTTGTGTGGGAGGATAAAGCAAACACTTTTGTAACATGTCATGGGGAAAATTTAATGTAATAACAGGCCCACGGTGAGCAATAAAATAAACAACACAAAAGGGTGCAATGAAGTGAGCCAAGCGACTGAAACAAAATAGTAATAAGCTGTTTGGGTCTTCTTTTTTGAGGGGGGTGGAGGCATAAAGAAATAGAATTAATTATTATTTTCATCTGAAGTGGAGAATCGCAATACATATGATTGACAGCAAGGTCTTCTGTCTTTATTCATAGGGTTCTAGTCAATGAAACCCTACTTTAAGTAGACCCACTGAAATGAATGGACCTTAGTTAGTCATGCCTATGAACTAGGAGCAGCACAGAATGCCACCCTTACCATTTGATGGAGAACTGTAGTTCTGCTTCAGGATATCATCAGTCAACTTATTTAAACATATTCAGGGGTAAAATTCTAAAAAAAAGGGACGTGCCAGAGCTAACGCTTGTCCAGATGCTCCGCCTCTAATGGGATATGTGATAGGACAGATAAATCGGTAGCTTTGGTTCTCACAATATCTCACCTTTCCGCTGTCAGAGCTGGGAGGTTGCCACTGCTGCTCTGCTCCTCATGTCTCGCTGCAGAGGTGGGTTTAGGGGATCGCAACCGGTTCGGTCATACAGGGTGCACAGCCTCGGGGGCACTACAACTATGATGTAGAATGGAAGGCAAGAGGTGGGGAGGGGGCACCAAATTTTGGCATTGCACAATTATGTTTCTGAGCACAATTCAAAGTGTTGATGCTGACCTTTAAAGCCCTTTAACAGCCTCGGCCCAGTATACCTGAAGGAGCATCTCCACCCCCATCATTCAGCCCGGACACTGAGGGCCAGCGCTGAGGGCCTTCTGGCTGTTCCCTCACTGCGAGAAGTGAAGTTACAGGGAACCAGGCAGAGGGCCTTCTTGGTAGTGGCACCCGCCCTGTGGAACACCCTCCCACCAGATGGCAAAGGGAAAAAACAACTACCAGACTTTTAGAAGACATCTGAAGGCAGCCCTGTTTAGGGAAGGTTTTAATATCTGAAGAACTATTGTATTTTAATCTTTTGTTGGACACTGCCCAGAGTGGCTGGAGAAACCCAGCCAGATGGGCGGGGTATAAATAATAATAATAATAATAATAATAATAATAATAATAAGTTGAAATTTGAGACTCCAAGGTCTGCCACTGCTGGCTGCTAGGTAAAAGTACTAGCAACAATCTGGGTTCCAATGACTTGGGGTCAGAGATGCCGACTTGTGCCCAAGATTGAAGGCCCCCCGATGTGCATCATGTATGACTTCATGCACCCATTGTGCATTGCACATGTGTGACATGATGCACACAGTGTGAAATATGGACACGACATTGCATCATCAGTTGGAGGATGAACACATTGCACAATGTGGCACAGCTTCAATGGCCAGTGGATTCTCCTCCCTCGTGCTCAGAAGGAGCCAGTCAATGAAGCTGTGCCACACTTGGCTCCACGCTCAGACTCCTTGGTCACCTCAACATTAAGGGGCCCTGGCCCCCTTCCAACAGATATTGGGGTGGGGGGCAAAGACACCTCGGCCTAATAGCTTTGGTACTCTTGCTTGGGATTACTTATGAAAAAGGGCTGGAGTAGCGCATAAAGAAAGGAAAAATGGGGATGGCAGGGTTCATTCTGGAAGAAGACAGATGAGGCAACAGACTGAAGCAAGGAGAACCAGCAAAGAGGAGATGGGGGATGTAGGAAGCATAAGGCAGCTGAAGTGGTGCCCTCCAGATGTTGATGAAAAGTTGGTGGGCTTTTTTTTTTCTTTTCAAAATCGCAAATAAATTGGATGCTTTTGAGCCAGACTATCCTCCACCAGGGCCAGGGCTTTTTCAGTGACGGCTCCGACCTGGTGGAATGCTCTGTCCCACAAGACTAGGGCCCTGCAGGACTTGATCTCCTTCTTCAGGGCCTGTAAGACAGAGCTATTCCACCTGGCCTTCAATTTGAAGTAGCCTGATCCTCTATTCCCTTTACCCTTTCCTCTTCTATGAACAAACCCTTTCTGGGACCCCACATTTAAATTCTTCCCTGGTCCCCTTGCTGGCCCTAGCAGGACCAACTTTGCCAGTTAGCCCTGGTGATCATTTGAGGTCTACTGACCCGGTTTTTTTTCTTCTTCCCCAAAATGACCCCTGAATTTTTGAATTTTATTGATATTGATGCTGCATTTTATGTTGTATTTTATGCTGTTTTAAAGTCGCATTTTAATCAATGTTTTATATTTGTTGTTAGCCGCCCTGAGCCTGGTTTTTAAACCAGGAAGGGTGGGTTATACATAATTTTATTATTATTATATTATTTCCGAGGGAAATCAGGGAAAACAACAGTGCCAACATGGGCTGCCGGATTTTCCTGGACATCTCAACAATTTTCGCCCAGTCACTGCTTGTGGCTGCAGTATTCCAGATATATCAGGGAAATTCTGGCAACCCTACTCCAGGATGATAGGAGCCCAATAACATCTGGAAAGCCACTTAGGTTCACCACTCCTGACCTAAGGTTAGGTTAGGTAAGGTAAAGGACCCCTGGGTGGTTAAGTCCAGTCAAAGGTGACTCATCTCGCTTTTCAGGCTGCGGGAGCCGGCGTTTGCCCACAGACAGCTTCTAAACCGCTTCTGGAGCACAGAGGACCGAAAAGGAACAAGGGTCTGGCATGCACCCATTCACTCTGCTTTTGTTCATCTTTATGGATATGTATCGCTTTTGCTGCACTTGGTGGACATCTTGCAAGTAGTGTATGAATAATTGGCACCTCCAGAATGATTAAATTTTCACCTTGACTTAATGTAGGGACAAAATCTCTCACCTTCATTCTGCTGAAGTTTCCGAAGACGCAGAGTCCTTTTAAAGTGAGTGATATGCAGCTGTCTGACCCATCTCCAGTCACTGGAAAGTAACTAGACCATATGATCACTGGTTCCATATCCCTTAGCATAATTTCTACCATATAATGATCCTGTGGTTCATAACACTTGATAAAAAGGAGCCCACTTATTACTAAAATTACAGCATTTCAAAAGCAACTTCTTCAGAAATCCAGTCCCCGTCTACGGGTCACTGCTACCCTACCAGTTATAAATGTTTCTAACTAGAAATGGAGTTACACCAATGGATCTTTGTCTATCTAAAATGTGAAGAGTTTCCTTTTCCCAATGAATAAAACTGGTATCTGTATTGAATTTGATAATGTTTTTTAAATGCCCTCATTTTAACTCTTTTTATACATGTAATGTTTTTAAATTATTTTTATATCTGCACTTATTTTATAAATGCTTTTATTGCATTATGAATTTGCCTTGAGATGGTTGTTAGGAAGCAATCCAGATGACCTCCAGCACTGGTCCTTATCAGCTTGCACTTGATGTCCATATTGGCACATATTTCTGGGCCAAGTTCAATGTTCTTTTATTAACTTAAAAGGCCCTTAGCAACCTGGGTCCAGGATACATTAAGGACCACCTTATTCCTTATATACCTGAAATATCTGGGAGAGAGTCTCCGATACTGTTCTCCCATGGCTCAGATGCACAGCTCCCATTCTCCAGAAGTTGTGCATTTGTTATGGTCCTCCTCATTCTGTGGAACTCTGTCTTGGCTGAGATTTGACAGGCCCCCTCCCTGTTGAACACCACATGCCAGACAAATCCTATTCAGCATGGATTTAAGGAAGTTTTCTGGTTTTTATTATTACTTTATATTGATTTAATAAAAATGTTATTAATGTTCTTTGCATGTTTTTTAAGAATTTTTATGTACACCACTTAAAAACTTGGGTAATCAGGTAGCCTATAAATACCTTAAAATAATAAATATGTGCTGTAGATCAGGGGTCACCAACATGGTGCTCCCCTCCCCCAGAAGCTTTTTCTGGTGTCCACAGGGTCCTTCCCCCCCTGCCCTATTGAAATAAGGTTTGAGATAAGCATCTTATGGTGAACAATTGTACTGCTGCATATTTATTATTATAAACTTTGGGGAAGAACACTATAGTGAGGGGAACCCCCCCCCAATTGCTCAGTATGGACTAAACATCTTCAGTGGGCTTAGAATAATGATTGAGGGCCTAACTATATTTGTCATTAACAATGCAATTAGTAACCCAATCATGTGTTTTATTATAGTGATTGTTATCAAGATTGCAGCAACGTTCAGATTCTCTTCCTAATGCTAATTACTGTGCCGGGGGAGGGAGATTCAATGGAGATTGTAGCGGGGGGGGGGGGACTCCCCTTCCCATGTACTGTGATACTGATAACAATCACCTGCAATTTGCTGCACCTGGAATTTGATGTTTGAAAAACACACACAATGTGATTGCTTTCCCTCTAATTCACATGTTGTTGTTGTTGTGTATATAAAAATTTAATGATATGCAATGTACAGACTCTTTATATTCAAAATAATTTTACTTTCATAAACATATAACTGAGAAGAACATATCTGCAATCTCATGTTTATTCACTTTGTTCCTTATAGAAAGCACAGGTTTCTCTCTATTGACATTTAGGGATCTTCCTCTGTCTGCCTCACCCCAGACAGACATACACCATCCTCAGCAGCAGCCAGAGAAACCTCTCTCAGAAGCCATCCCCCCACCTCCAGAGAACAAGGGGAGAACAAAAACAACAGTTACTTGAATAACAGTCACAACAGAATGGATTGCAGTCAGCCAATCACATGAGAGCTTTTGCCAAAGTAAAAATCCCATGCTAAAAATACACAGCAATTCAACATAAGCAAACATTTCCATTTCAGGAAATTAAACTATTATCCTTAACAGTTTTAGACTCTGGTTATAGGCAAGAGGGAGAGAGGGAAACTGGAAAGGAATATGCTGGAAGAGGCATGGCTGACTGGAAGAATCTAAAAGCAGAGCACTCCACAATGCAACGTTTTGCTGCCTGCCCCATTTGTCATTGATAATGGCCATTGATGGGCCTATTTCCTGGGGACAGATCTACCTCCCAGACTAAATTCAAAAATATGTCCCCCGTAACAATTAGTTTTCAAACAGGGAGTTCTTCTGTCCATGTCATCAAGCAAAATGATATTGCAGCATTAAATGTGTCCAATTTAAGTGGAAATATACTGTATTTAGCAGTCATCATTAGACTGTGTGCTATCAGCATATGCGAAACATCGTACCCCGGCTGCTGCTATTTATTATTATAATGTTGCCATTTCCAGCAATAAATATCATGCTGCTTGATGGATTCATGATCTTAATTTCAATTACATGAATAGTCCTTTGGATGCCAGATGGTAAACTTAAGCAATCAAGTCAGAGCTGAGGCTAACTTTGCAACTAAATGAATTAACCGCCATGCCCTTTCCAGTAATTTTACATATGAAAAATGCCATATCAAAAAACCAGTTGCAGTGTGTTAAAATGCCAGAATAATTCCTAAGCCTGTCAGCTTTGCTAATGGCAATGGAACCTTTTGTATGATGTACATTTCATTTATGAGCCTTAACGGTATTCTAAGGCAATTATATGCTTGTCTAAGCATTTCCCCTCATTTGGACGTTGGTGTCTTGATTTTCCTTAGGACTCAAAATAAATTTCAGTTTTGTCATGATTTGCTTTGCCTTGCAGAGATTATGGTCCCTTTTCTCTCATCCTTGTTTAAAATAGCACAACTCTTTGCAAAAACGAAAACCCTCAACTCTGAAAGAGGGGGAGGTATAAGAGGAGCCTGGCAGTGGAAAATGGATCCAACTTATTGGTAACACACATCAGACTTTGGAGCTGGAATATACAGATATTAAGACATTCTTTTAGACTAAGGCTCCCATCTGTACTATACATTTAGAGCTATCTCATAAGCCGTATAGAGCTATGTCATGGTTTCACCCAAAGAATCCTTGGAAGTGAAGTTTCTTAGGGGTTCTGATAGTTTAAAAAATAAATAAGTAAAATTTCTTTATTAAAAACAAAAATAATTTAAAGACAAAAGATGAATGAAGAAGAAGAAAAAAAGGGGGGGGACCCGATAAACTTCCAGATTATTTTTATACAACGAAAGGACAGAAGGTATGTATAAACTCGCAACACATGAAGGGTTCTGCGTGTTGTTAGGAGACCAGCATTTCTCTTGGAGAGCTACAGTTTCTAGAGTGGTTTAATAACCACTTCCTTTTCCCAGGGAACTTCTATCAAAAGGATCCCTTCTTGATCCAGGCCCCTTTTCGAGTCAATAAATTTGTGTGGACCCTGCTGGACCAGACCAGTGGACCACCTTGGCCAACTTCTTGTTCTCTCAGTGGCCAACCAGATGTCTATGGGAAGCATGCAAGTAGGAAGGACACAAGCATAAGATTACTCCCCCCTCCTGCAGTTTCCAGTAACTGGTCTTCAGAAGCACACAGCCTCCAACAGTGGTTGAACTCTCCCATGGAAATCAATGAGCTTTAACATACTTACCTTTGCCTCAAATAGTTTGGTGACTGTCATGTAGGTTTCAGAAATGTCCTCACTCAGGTCTTTTGGGATTTAATTGAAAAGGTCACGTTAAGAATGTTTTTTCCCCCCCCTGAAGGAATGATGTTGTCTACAGGAGAATTTAAAAACAAAACGGAAGACTTGAGTTGCCGCATTCTCTAAAGTGTCTGATAACCATACTTTAATGATGAATTCTTTTGTCATGTAAAATTAATTTTCGCCCATCTGTTTCTAGATTGTAGACATCTGGTCCCAAGGTACTTACCTCCCCCCGCCCTTCTCAAACCCCAGGGGGATATGCACAGCCACTAATTTTATACTCTTCTTGAAGTCCTGCCTGAACATTTCTACTTAAGCAAAACTTTTATGGGTCTTCAATTAATAAGATGTGTTTCAGACTCTGGTTATGAAACAGCTCGATTGAGTAATGGCTGTGATTTTAATGGGATATACAGCGGATTCCTCATTATTCTTGGCTTTCAGGTGTTATATGAAAGGTTCCATGGACTGGATCCAAAAGAGAACAATGGTGGATCCAGAGGCAGCCTTCCATGAGTGAAAGGGAACATCCGTATCCATTCCTCTCCTTGGATCCAACCGCCTATGTCAGGCGGAGAAATCTGTGGTCCTCCTGATGCTTTTGGACTCCCATCAGCCAGCAGGTCAGGGTTGATAGGAGTTGTATGTATTCTGGCAACATCTTCAGAGTCTGCTCATCCTGTCAGTGATGGCCATGTTAGGTAACTGTCGCAGGCTGCAGTTGCTAGATCCCCTCATTGGAGGAAAGAGCTCTGTGTCTTTCAGCTGCTACGCTGGTTGGCTTCTGTATGTAGAATGTGTGAAAGTGAATCTTGTCAGGGAGAGAAATATCTTTGGCTGGATCTGCTGCTATATGTAATATTTAAAACACTCTCTTTTTCTTTTTCTTACCAGTGATGACCCATTCACACATAATAGTCATGACTTCATGTCACAGGGATCAAGTGATAAAGAAGAATACCTGAATCCAGCCCATACAAAACATCTTAAATGCCTCTTAAATGGCTTACTTTTCCATTGCTAAATGTGTTCAACTGCAACAGCATCATAAGACTGGGCTGCCCATTTCCCTTGAAATTCTCAGACTAGATCCTTCCAATCCTGTCATTCCTGGTACAGGTATAGGAGAGACAGCCTATTAAACCACAAGACACCTTGCTTATGAACATCTGCATCTGTTCCACTACATTGTCTGACTCATCACTTTTGTCCTAACCGTGAAAAGTCTTTGCTGAGAACAAGGAAGATTCCACCCCCACTCTCCTGTTAATGATAGACTGTAAGCAATGAGAACTCCTAAACCAACGAGGCACTATCCCTTAGGAATTCCTTTCCTGAACTCCACGCTGAGTGGTTTTGAAATGAAATAATGAGGGGATCTGGACAGCATTTCATACAGTTTGCAATGGAATATGTCACTGATTAGTCAAACTGAGATGCCTACGGTGGCTTTCTGGTGCGAACCTGTGCGGGTGCTTCATTCTCCCTTTCCCCATGTACAAAACACAACATGTGCCCTCCACACAAGGGGGGAAAAAGTCCAGGCTGCTAACTTAAGAACTAGCTTATTTGAAGAAGGGGGGGGGGAGCACCTGAGTAGAAATGGAATTAGACTTGACACAGCACAGGGCAGGATTTATTTCTTTAAAGGGAATGTGGAACAACACCCTAGTTTAAACACTTGCACAGATGCTGACGCTGTGCCCATCCTTGTGTGGTGGAGGAGTAAAAGGTCACATCACTCCTCTCCCCCATTCCCATAACCTGTGATGCACTCACTCCTTTTGCTATCTGTCTGACCTGAATGATTCTTTCTTCTTAAACAGCTTAAATTAGATGTTCAGAGCTGCAATTTTCTATGCACTATGTATCCTGCCCCTTAATCAGTTCAGTTGCCTTGATGTTTGTCCTGTGGAGATCTTCAGCCTTGGGTCCCTAAATATTGCTGGATTACAACTCCCATCATTACCACCCAGCCTAGTCAGTGATGAAGGATGATAGAGGGATTGTAGTCTAGCAACTATAACTACTTGGGGACCTAATGATGAAGAAGCCTGGTAGCAAAGATAGATGAGCTAATTTGGACTGAGGGGAATGGTTCTCAATTCAGCCTACACCCAGTATTTGGAAGGGAAAGAAGGTACCAAAAATACATTTGCATTGGAGTAATCCCCACTGAAAGCTGTACTGGGATGCAGTCTCAAAAATGATAGAATGATCTCGATACGAATCCAAGGCAGACCTTTTAACATCACAGTAATCCAAGTTTATGCACCAACTACTGGTGCTGAAGAAACTGAAATTGACCAATTCTATGAAGACTTACAAGAACTTATAGAAGTGACACCAAAGAAGGATGTTCTTCTCATTATAGGGGATTGGAATGCTAAAGTAGGGAATCAAGAGATAAAAGGAACAACTGGCAAGTTTGGCCTTGGAGATCAAAATGAAGCAGGGCAAAGGCTAATAGAGTTCTGTCAAGAGAACAAGCTGGTCATCACAAACACGCTTTTCCAACAACACAAGAGACGACTCTACACATGGACATCACCAGATGGGCAACATCGAAATCAGATTGATTATATTCTCTGCAGCCAAAGATGGAGAAGCTCTATACAGTCAGCAAAAACAAGACCTGGAGCTGACTGTGGCTCAGATCATCAGCTTCTTATAGCAAAATTCAAGCTTAAACTGAAGAAAGTAGGAAAAACCACTGGGCCGGTAAGATACAATCTAAATCAAATCCCTTATGAATACACAGTGGAAGTGAGGAACAGGTTTAAGGATTTAGATTTGCTGGACAGAGTGCCTGAAGAACTATGGGTGGAGGCTCGCAACATTATACAGGAGGCAGCAACTAAAACCATCCCAATGGAAAAGAAATGCAAGAAAGCAAAGTGGCTGTCCAACGAGGCCTTACAAATAGCGGGGGAGAGAAGGCAAGCAAAATGCGAGGGAGATAGTGAAAGATACAGGAAATTGAATGCAGATTTCCAAAGAATAGCAAGGAGAGACAAGAAGGCCTTCTTAAACGAGCAATGCAAAGAAATAGAGGAAAACAACAGAATGGGAAGAACCAGAGATCTGTTCAAGAAAATCGGAAATATGAAAGGAACATTTCGTACAAAGATTACCATAATAAAGGACAAAAGTGGTAAAGACCTAACTGAAGCAGAAGACATCAAGAAGAGGTGGCAAGAATACACAGAGGAATTATACCAGAAAGATATGGATGTCTCGTACACCCCAGGTAGTGGGGTTGCTGACCTTGAGCCAGACATCCTGGAGAGTGAAGTCAAATGGGCCTTAGAAAGCACTGCAAATAACAAGGCCAGTGGAAGTGATGGTATTCCAGCTGAACTGTTTAAAATTTTAAAAGATGATGCTGTTAAGGTGCTACACTCAATATGCCAGCAAGTTTGGAAAACTCAGCAGTGGCCAGAGGATTGGAGAAGATCAGTCTACATCCCAATCCCAAAGAAAGGCAGTGCCAAAGAATGCTCCAACTACCGCACAATTTCACTCATTTCACATGCTAGCAAGGTTATGCTTAAAATTCTACAAGGAAGGCTCAAGCAGTATGTGGACCGAGAACTCCCAGAAGTGCAAGCTGGATTTAGAAGAGGCAGAGGAACCAGAGACCAAATTGCAAACATGCGCTGGATTATGGAGAAAGCTAGAGAGTTCCAGAAAGACATCTACTTCTGCTTCATTGACTATGCAAAAGCCTTTGACTGTGTCGACCACAGCAAACTATGGCAAGTTCTTAAAGAAATGGGAGTGCCTGATCACCTCATCTGTCTCCTGAGAAATCTCTATGTGGGACAAGAAGCTACAGTTAGAACTGGATATGGAACAACTGATTGGTTCAAAATTGGGAAAGGAGTACGGCAAGGCTGTATATTGTCTCCCTGCTTATTTAACTTATATGCAGAATTCATCATGCGAAAGGCTGGGCTGGATGAATCCCAAGCCGGAATTAAGATTGCCGGAAGAAATATCAACAACCTCAGATATGCAGATGACACAACCTTGATGGCAGAAAGTGAAGAGGAATTAAAGAACCTTTTAATGAGGGTGAAAGAGGAGAGCGCAAAATATGGTCTGAAGCTCAACATCAAAAAAACGAAAATCATGGCCACTGGGCCCATCACCTCCTGGCAAATAGAAGGGGAAGAAATGGAGGCAGTGAGAGATTTTACTTTCTTGGGCTCCATGATCACTGCGGATGGTGACAGCAGTCACGAAATTAAAAGACGCCTGCTCCTTGGGAGAAAGGCGATGGCAAACCTAGACAACATCTTAAAAAGCAGAGACATCACCTTGCCAACAAAGGTCCGTATAGTAAAAGCCATGGTTTTCCCAGTAGTGATGTATGGAAGTGAGAGCTGGACCATAAAGAAGGCTGATCGCCGAAGAATTGATGCTTTTGAATTATGGTGCTGGAGGAGACTCTTGAGAGTCCCATGGACTGCAAGAAGATCAAACCTCTCCATTCTGAAGGAAATCAGCCCTGAGTGCTCACTGGAAGGACAGATCGTGAAGCTGAGGCTCCAATACTTTGGCCACCTCATGAGAAGAGAAGACTCCCTGGAAAAGACCCTGATGTTGGGAAAGATAGAGGGCGCAAGGAGAAGGGGACGACAGAGAATGAGATGGTTGGATGGTGTTCTTGAAGCTACCGGCATGAGTTTGATCAAACTGCGGGAGGCAGTGGAGGACAGAAGTGCCTGGCGTGCTCTGGTCCATGGGGTCACGAAGAGTCGGACACGACTAAACGACTAAACAACAACAATCCCCACTGAGCCCAGCCTCCCATAGCATTCTGAAATTAGGAGTAGGCACAGACTAGGATATACATCTCTTCCCACCAAAAGGCAGATACAGTCCCAAGATTATCCACAATGATTTCACCGACCCCCAAGAAAACAAAATGTTGTCTCTCTTTACAAAGTTATCTTCACAGTCAGAAAGTGATGATGAGCAAATTGAGCCATTGCTCTTCTCCATATTTTCCCTCCCAGATGTAGAGAGCACGAAAACAAACAAAACCCAAGCGTGAAAGGTAATAATGCACAAACTAGCTCCTATTATTGCAGCAGAGATGATATCGCACTAATGCAAACATTGGTTGTCTCCCAAACAATCAGGGCTTGCTAAAGAAATTCATCTTGTTGCTCACATTTTATTTCTGGAAATAATAGTATCTTTGCTTGCAGGGTATTAGCTTCCCTGCTGGTAAATTGATGCCTAAGCAGAGCAAATCTTTCAATTCCTTCCATGAATTATACATCAAATGTTATGTATGGCACACCCAAATCTTTCAAAGGAGGAAGTTAGTCAAAAACTATAGTTAGTTCCATTTTCAGTGGCAAAATCCTGGTTTCCTGTAGGGACCAGGGGGATAAATTTGTTTGTTGACATTTTAATGCAAATCTATCTAGCTTGCATTTCCACAGACAATATTTCAGGTGGGGAATACAGGGCTCTTCACAAGTAGCTGGACTCCAACTCCCACCAGCCCCAGCCAGCATGACCCAGCTATCCTTCAAAATTAGCTCTTTCATTAATTTCACGATGAGTTATTCAATAAGAAAATGCATGCAGAGAAAGTACCAGTAAATCCAACTAAATCATAATTGGATTAGACCATTGAAATCAATGGACTTCTGTTCATAGATTTCAATGGGGTTTACTCTGACTAACATTGACCATCGTTCTTAACTAGGAAAAAAGTGTGCAACAATACATATATCTGTGAAAATAATGTATAAATGCGTTAAACGAGGGACAATTGTTTGAAAAAAATGATTGCATCACAGAAGATCATGTGCGGAATATTGTACACAAGGAGAAAGCTGCATGAAAATGTTATGAATGTTCATGTGGACATTTCTTTTTATAAAATTGCAAACTGATGTGGAAATGGGATGTAATCAAGTTCAGACTGGAACTAAGAGAGACCAGAATTACCACACCCATCCATCCCTAGTTCCTTAGAATAAATCCAGAATTTGAGATGGAAATTCTATTTCTGGAGCCAAAGACCATAAGTATCATATATATATGATACTTATGTGCCACATGCTTTAACTTTTTGACGTAGACTTCCTCCTAGACCCCTTTAATGGAGTACCCATTTATCACACAGTTCTGGGGTGGGAGTGATGCACCCCTACATGATGTTATCTGCTCTGTGTTCTTTGGCTACCAGTAGCCATTGGGGTTGGCTGCAGCCAGCCTTTATCAGGACTCAAGCCCCGCCCACCTGGCCCAGCCGGATTGGCTAGTATTTCAAATAAGCCAATGGGAGGAAAGCCATTGCCAACCTCCACTGGCCAGCCTGGGAATTCCCTACAGCCAGCTGCCTAGCTCTGTTGTTGCTCCCAAGAGGGGAGAAACTCAGCACGATGAGCCACAACAGCCACCCACCCTGTGACTGGGTAAGCAGCCATTTACTTTACAGTCCACTGCAGCAGAGAATGCTAATTCTTTGGTATCCTCACTTAATGAGTAACCCTGACCTACCAATGCAGCAAGTAAAAAAGGTCAAGGACCCGTGGACAGTTAAGTCCAGTCAAAGGCAACTATGGGGTTGCGGCGCTCCTCTCGCTTTCAGGCCGAGGGAGCTGGCGTTCGTCCACAGACAGCTTTCTGGATCATGTGGCCAGCATGACTAAACCGCTACTGGCACACAGAGAACTGTGATGAGTGCCAGAGCACATGGAAACGCCGTTTACCTTCCCGCCACAGTGGTACTTGCACTGGTGTGCTTTCGAACTGCTAGGCTAGCAGGAGCTGGGACAGAGCAATGGAAGCTCACCCCGATCAGCAAGCCCAAGAGGCTCAGTGCCACCTGCATCCCTAGTGCCTTCAGGAATCTGTAATGTGGAGCTTGTTGCAAAGTAATCACTGGTATGAAAATGAGGGTGTTGTATGTCCGTCCTTCTTTATACCCATCAAATCTTGGCAGGCATCTAATCATTGCAACATCCCTAAGAAAACCAGCGCTGTCATCTTCATTTTAGTAGCTGGGGCTTAGTGAGTGAGCGAGAGAGTAGGTTGTCTTCACTTCTATCTTGGATGAGCTTTGACCCAGCCTTCCCCATATGTAGCATGTGCTTTTAACCATTGCAGTACATCACTTCACATGCGCTACGACTGGGAACAAATGCTTCCATGCTGCTCACATGTCAAGAACATAGTCAGCCAGAGGCCAATAGCTTAAAGAAATGAGCACTCGTGCAAGGATGCTCACTGACATTTTTGTAATGTGAATTAACTTGGGAGAAAGACGCATGGGGGAAGGCGGGAACCAAGCAATTTATGGAACATGGCTACTTTGGGAATGTGCCCTGCCAGTGCCTTCTGTTATGAACAGAGGTGCGACAATGGAATGATGTGACAAAGCATGAAACCCCTCAGAGGCTGCATGCATGTGCAGTTTCAGCCACGGAACTCAGTGACTGTGGTGGAGGGCAAGTGAAAACTCATCTCCGCCACATTATGGTCTTGCTTGAAACATCACCTCCAGTAAGATCCTAGCATTTGCTTGGCTTGAGAATATATGAGCTCCTCGAAGCCTGGAATGGTTAATTATGCCAATGTCAGTATTTTCTTAGCTGCCGAAGAGGCAACATTTAGAATGTCTTGTACAGTCATTAGACAGCTTTAAATTCCTCCCGGAGTAGCTCGTCTTGTCTTCCTTTGTAACTCTCGCAATGCAACCTAATGGCTAGTAAAACCTTTAATGTTGTCACAGATGAAAGGGAAAGGCAGCGTGTGTAGCTTGTTAACATGGGCTGTGACGACCGTTTATCTGATATTTTCAGCACATTTGAAGCGATTTCATTACCACTGAGGAGCTTGTTTTAGGTCTGTCTCTTGCAGGCGTTCATTCAGAGAACAACAATGTCAGCAGCACTCTGAAGGGATGCGGTGCCTTGTGGATGAAGCATTACCTCTGCTCAGAACCTCAAGAAAACACACCAGCAAAATGGTATTAAGCTCTGAAGGAAGGAAAGTAACAGGGGCACCAACTCCTTCCCACCCAGATTACGGAATCAAGGTGTTAAAGCACTTCGGTATCATTTCCATAATAATAGACCCAAAAACTATGTTGTATGGATTGCATACCATCTAAATACTGAGCAATGTGGAAAAAATCCTTGGGATTATCTTTGCAAACCACAACCTCTTTATTAATGCATCTCAGCCGCAGAGCATATGTCCAGCTCCGAGGGCCTTCATTGCGAGAAGTGAGGTTACAGGGAACCAGGCAGAGGGCCTTCTTGGTAGTGGTGCTTGCCCTGTGGAAGGTCCTCCCATCAGATGTCAAGGAAATAAAAAGCTATCTGACTTTTGGAAAACATCTGAAGGCAGCCCTGTTTAGGGAAGTTTCTAATATTTGATGTTTTGTTGCTTTCTTCTTCTTCTTCTTCTTCTTCTTCTTCTTCTTCTTCTTCTTCTTCTTCTGTTGGGAGCTACCCAGAGTGGCTGGAGAAACCCAGCCAGATGGGTATGTATGTATAATAATAATAATAATAATAATAATAATAATACTTGTATCTGGAAGGTCCCAGGTTTGATTGCTGGCTAAAAGGAGCAGGCAGCAGGTGATAGAGAGTTGCTGCCAATCAAAGTGCTGCAACAGGTGTGAAGAACCTGTGGCCCTCCACATGTTGCTGGACTCCAATGTCCATCAGTCCCAAGCAACATGATGGGAGTTGTAGTCCAAAAACATCTGGAGGGGCCTAAATTTCCCCACACCTGGAATAGATGGACAAATAATCTGGTGTAAAGCCATTTCCCCTAGGTGCCTTTTTTTGTTATTTATATTTAATTCAGTTTGTGTTTAGAAGTAACACATCAGAACCATTTTTCTTTTTATCCTCACATATCATTTCCTATCCTTCC
The DNA here is from genome assembly GCF_964106645.2 of Podarcis pityusensis. Classification (NCBI taxonomy): domain Eukaryota; kingdom Metazoa; phylum Chordata; class Lepidosauria; order Squamata; family Lacertidae; genus Podarcis; species Podarcis pityusensis. The sequence goes on from NC_138042.1 coordinate 27,651,799, forward strand.
CCCATTACTCAATTTCTTCCTCTTTTTCTTTAAAAATAAATAAATCTAGAATGGATTAATCACATTCTTCCTGAAAGGTATCCAAGACAACCTAAGATTCCTAATGGGTTTTAAATTTGGCTTCACCTGGGAATTCAGCCTGTTCCACAAAACATCCTCAGATGAGAGAATATTTGCTTCCAGATGTCCTTGTTTCTTATACGTTATCCCTTGGCATAAGTGGGCGTTAAATTTCTGAAATGTTATCCCTTGAAAAAGAAGTACCCTCAATAAAGGATATAATGTGGGTGAGAGGGGGAAGTAATTTTCACCTTATGAATATAATCTGTCCTCTTGGTTTTTCTAGCTAATTGTGCTATTAATGCAGCTGTCTTGATGACCGTGAATGGATTTGTCACTGGGCAACTTAATGAGCACCCAAGGATTTTAACAAAAAAGATCCTTAATGTCTTCGAATCTCTCTCCAGTCTTGAGAATGTGACACATGCCAAATTTTGATGGAAGGACAGTGAAAGGCAATGTCTGTCTGTGTCTGAGATGGGCAGAGAGAGCTGTGAATTCAGCTGGACGTGAAGTAATGTAGGGGAGTGAATAAGCTATTTTGGGAGTTCGGGGCAGGTTCGGTTCACAAAGAGGATAATTAAAAACACACCTTAGTTGTATCCAACTAAGGTCACATCCACACCATGCTTTAAATCACATCCAACACACATTTAAAACACATGAGCAAAGGATCCTGGGAATTGTAGTTTGTAAAGGGTGCTGGAAATTATTGATCAGTGAGTGGGAAACTACAGTTCCTAGAATTCTTTGGGGGAAGTCATGTGTTTTAAATGTATGGTGTGCCCAATGTTCTACTAAAAAGAAGAGACTTAAATCAATGGACTTAAGTCAGCCATGCCCATTCATTTCAATGGGTCTACTCTGAGTATGGCTAATGTTGACTACGCTCCTTAGGCTACAATCCTAAACTCATTTACCTGGAAGTAAGTCCCACTTAATTCAATAGGATTGACAGCTGAGTAGCATGGTTAGGATTGTTTTGTGAATCTTCAAGAAGCCACTATAGCTTTTGATGGTTCTCCTGCAACAGACTAATATAAGTACCTCTCTGGAAACTTTGAATTAGGGTGGTTGTGTCTTTACATATTAAATATTACATATTACATAATAGAGTTCTCTATTTGGAGGAGTCCTCTGTCCGTAGGGCTGTCTTAGGATCATAAGAATGGGAGGAGAGACCTGAAGTTGTTAATCCAGAGTTAGCACCTGGGCAATAGACTGAGCAGGCACTCAAGTCATCATATATATAGCAGCACATGGAAATGTTGTGCTTATCAGTGTCCTGTTTTCGTGATGCATATGTAGCCCACCCTACTTTTCCAGCTTGTGCCTTGGAAGCGGATGGGCACCAATGTAAATGACAAAGCACTGGTATAAAATGACCAACTCATCCAGTCCCACTTAACAATCTAGCGGCCCTGTTCTGGACAGCTGAAATCCCCAGACTGCTTTCAAAGGATCTCCACGTTCAATGCAGTAATCCAAGAGAGAGGTTATCAGAACCTGATGAACTGTAGCAAGGCATCTCTGTCTGGGTAAGGTTGCATTTCAGCCCAAGCTGGAAAAGATGCTCAGCGTCACTGAGGTCAGCTGTGCCTCTAGTGCAGGCATGGCCAAACCTGGCCTGCCAGCTGTTTTGGGACTACAATTCCCATCATCCCTGATCACTAGTCCTGCTAGCTAGGCATGATGGGAGCTGTAGTCCCAAAACAACTGGAGGGCAAAGTTTGGCCATGCCTGCTCTAGTGATAATGCTGGATCAAAGATCACATTGAATCTGTGAGCCTGAGTTTATTGCATGTTCAAGCCCTCCAGATCAAGTAGAACATCTGGGCAGGCAAACAACTCACTAACAATACCTCCCTCTTTTATCAGTAGAGGCTCACTTCATTGACCCTTATCCAGTTTGTTATCTACCAGATGCTGATTCAGAGAACCCACTTTCTCACCTGCATTTGATGAAAAGAAGAAATTCAACACCACTTTTGGGTCAGTTTTGCTCTAAGGTTTGCTTTCTGCATGACAACTCTTGGTTAGGAGACAGCAATTCAGAGGCCCCAGTTACTATGCAGATTGGTTCCAGGAACTAACTAGCTTGTGACCTGGACATTGGCATTCCTAGCAATGATTTTGAATATTGGGCTCAGGTGGCGGTTAGGCATTGGAATAATGTGTTGTGGTGTGTCGAAGGGCTAGGTGTGGCCATCGCCTATGCCTTCAATTTTTGGGTATTCCGTTAAAGGAATCTGGCGGTCGTGTATTCTGTCCAATGCCTGCTTGGCGGGAGGCCATGGCACGACCCTCGGTGACATCAGGGGAGAGCTTATAGTTGGATTAGCATCAACAGGCTCCACCTACTGGTGAATAAACCCCCCTGTTTTAGACTCACCCCTCTCTGAGGGGGTGGAGTCAGCTGACGTAATCCAATGCCTAAGCCAATACCTTTTCACTTGCTGTAATCAATAAAGTTGTGGCCTTTTCTTGCCCATTAACCTTATATCACGTGTCCTCGTGTTTTCATTCCACTACGCGGGGATCGGGTCCTCGAACCACAACTCTTGTTTAGGAGACAGCAATTCAGAGGCCCCAGTTACTATGCAGATTGGTTCCAGGAACTAACTAGCTTGTGACCTGGACATTGGCATTCCTAGCAATGATTTTGAATATTGATCTGATATGCATGTATAGACATAGACAAACATTCTTGGATTATTCATAAATCAGCCTGACATGACTGCAGGACAGTCTGTTTGCTTAGGCAACCAACCAACACCCCCTCAATCAATTTTTCTTCAAAGTAAAAATGAGATAAAGCACATGCCATATAACCCAGACAGGAACATGAAGCAGCTCTGCATCTCACAACCAACTCTGAAAAAGAAGGTTGGGATTTGATCTCATTAATCTCTGCACTATAGATCAGCTCTGGATACTGGGCTGCCGGCTTCCTATAATGGGCCCATTTCAATTAATGTTAGGGCAACATAAGACATCAAGTTTTGTACCCTTGGCAGTGATGGTGGTGATGATGATAATGTAGTAAGATGCACATGGTTGGCCACTAGGAAAGCAGAATGCTAGACTAGACAGACCTTTGGTTTGATGCTGATGGGCTCTTGTTACATTCTAATGAGAGGGTGCTTCTCAAATGCCTTAGATATCAAAGTCATGTCAATACCTTTTCACATATATTCATATACATATTCATATTCATATACATATATATTTCACACATATTCATATACCCCAACTTGAGGTTGAGGGAGGGCCATTTGCAGCTGTGCTGCAGGTAGCAAAATGTTCTGGGTTGGCTACTGATTTATTTGGTTGCTTATTAAATTTTTATACTGCCCTATACCTGTAGGTTTCAGGGCAGTTCACAACACAAAGTTACAGCACAAAATACATAATAAAAATAATCAAAACAATTAACAATACTAATATATTATACAAACTAATAAAAAAATACACTCCCAACAAAAGCCCCTAAACCAGGCATAGGCAAACTCGGCCCTCCAGATGTTTTGAGACTACAGTTCCCATCATCCCTGACCACTGGTCCTGTTAGCTATGGATGATGGGAGTTGTAGTCCAAAAACATCTGGAGGGCCGAGTTTGCCTATGCCTGCCCTAAACAATCCCCCAGCCCACAAATAAACCCCCCTCAAAAAATCCAAATTAACACACAACATTTCCTCCCGAAAAGCTTTTGTAGGGGTGCAGGAGGTTGAAAAAAAGCAGGGCAGAAGGTTTCAGGACTGGAGTTGATGCCTGGGAACAATATAAACCAGGTGTGTATATGTCTGCTAATACCACTTTTGATCCACAGCAGCCGTACCTTTTCATGGATTTATGTCCCTGCATTTGAAATAAACAAAAACAAAAAACTAACGAATAATTTCCAGCTGTTTACATGGCATTTACGAAGAGCTAATTGGAAATTATCTTGCTACCCTTCCACAGATTTTTAATGAATGGGCACTGGCTTTCTACAGGTAAAGGAGTCTATGTTTGGTAGACAGCTGGAAGGAACAGGTGTGTTCCAGGTTTTGTAGCCGATTTACATATCTAATTGAATAAATGATCAAAAAATAGATGGGAGTCACACTCTGACGCTTGTAAGAAGAACACCACTGGGAAAAGCCCTCGCTTCTACTTAACATACCTTGCAATATGTCGTTTTGGAAAACTTACTTGGGGAGAGGGATTAGTTACAATGCTAGACAATGACTCAACTCCATCTCCTTTCCGGGGAAAAAAATTATGTAGGAACAGGAAGCAGAATGATCATGCACAAGCTCAACTGCTTCAGTCATACAGATTCATAGGTTCCCTGACTTAACTTGGACAGAGATACTGGTTTGCAAGCCAGGCTGTAATTTTGTCACCATAAATTGTTCGGGGTGTTTCAAAGCAAAGAGTAATGAAAAGCTGCTGGATGTAGCATTGTTTTTTATTACAAGTGTAGGAGCAGTCAGCTTGCAGTAAAAGTGTCTTGTCGAGCTGACGATGGCCATAGTATTTAAGGAGCTTTCAGAGTTTTCATCATCATCATCCTTCGTAGCTCAGGGGCATCCACAGCAAATTGCAAACAAACGCAAGGGATCAAACTCTGGGTCAAACCCAGGGCTGGATTTAGGTTTGATGAAGCCCTAAGCTACTGAAGGTAATGGGGCCCTTTATTTGTCCAGCTGTCCTTTGTCAACAACAAATTGTCGCCGTTTTTTGTGTTGAATATATGCTATATGGTAATTTATGGACCTAATAGAATTCTAAGGCCATTTGCACAGGTTGCCATGCAACCAGTCCATGCAGAATGTAGGCACCCTATATATAGAATGAGCAAACCAGTGATATTTTAGGGAACAGGCTAGCAGGTGGGGCCCATTACTTACATAATAGGAGCCTACACAACAAAAAACACTGTTGCTGTATGCAGCTTTAACTTATTTGTTTTTTTATCTTATATTTTGGAAATGTACATCCAGGGTTTTTTTCCCTTTAATTTTTTGGGGGGGCCCCCAAGAGAGTAGGGCCGTAAGCTATAGCTTGTTTAGCTTATATGTAATTCCGGCACTGGTCAAACCCTAGTCTTGCCTGTCTGCTTGAGCCAAGTGGGAGATGACCACCTTAAAATGATGGCTTAAAGCAGCACAGGAATGTTGATTAGTGATGATGGAACTGACCTTATTGCACGTTGGCACTGGATGCTGAATAGGAGCTATCTGCCAAAAAGTGGAATGAAAATCTTCCTTTTTGCTGAGCTTTTGAATCATGGCTGAATTTTAGCACATGCACATCACTGAAGTAGAAGAAGCTTGGGTGGACAGGTCTCACAGGGTGGGGCAAGGCAGGAGGGAGGTGCCTTAGCTGCTCAGTTTCTCTTATTGCATGCTCTGTGACATTCTGTGCATGTCCCCCCCCCCCCCCGGTCTCGTCTTGGTAGTTTGCAATTATTTAATGAATTTTTATAATTTACAGAGCCTCACTCCTGGGGGCAGATTGTGGCCTATCACTAGCCTGTTTGGTTCTTGACCAGAATGCGTCCCTGTACTGTAGTGATGCTTGTCTAGATAGAGAGGTCTCTGTGTGTGCTTTGTACACAAAGCTTTGTACACAAAGGTAAGAATCACATCTGTTGCTTGGCTCACTGTTGCATCTGCTTCTGTCCACTCCTGTTCACATGTGCCCCCCGGAAAGCTGTCCATGAAGCAATGTGAAAAAGTTCCCCCCACCTTTGTGTGCTTGTTGTTTGCTGGTACAGTCATACCTCGGGTTAAAGTAGCTTCAAGTTAAGTATTTTCGGGTTGCGCTCTGTGGCAACCTGGAAGTAACAGAGCATGTTACTTCTGGGTTTCACCGCTCGCGCATGCGTAGACGCTCAAAATGACATCACACGAATGCGCGGAAGCGGCGAAATGCGACCCATGCACGTGCAGTCGTGTGTTACGTTTACTTCAGGATGTGAACAGGGCTCCGGAACAGATCCTGTTCGTATCCAGAGGTACCACTGTATTTTGTGGATCATCATCTCATGTTTCTACATGTGAAATGAATACTGCACTTGAATTTTGCTAATGTGTTTTTAGTTATCTCTCAAATATTTTGCATAGAGGTTCCTCTTCAATAGTTGGTGCTCAACGTGTAGATGTGAGGGGCTGGGCTAGACTGGCTGTACAGCATCGGAAACGGGGCAAACACTCCCTGTCCTTACTCTATGTGCAGACCCCCCTTCATGGAAATAATGCATGAAGGAGACTCTAGAAGCTCTCCTAGCAGTAGGTCAATGGTGTATAATATAGCCCAGGGTGGGGGCAAGGGGAGCCATGGCATAGGTGCAGAATTCCGAGGGGGCGTAACCTGGCACCCCACAACAGGTTCCCTTGCCGAGGCTGCCTGGCTGCCACCTTCTGGAGCCACGGGGAGGAGAGCTGCTCCTAGGCTGGGGCTGGGGCCTATAGCGGTGCCTGCTTCTCCTCACAGCTGGCAAAGGGACGGCTGTCCCTGGATGGAACTTCTGCCAGTCAGAGCCTGGACTTTCCCCAGCCCACACTGGACCTTCCCCAGGGCCTCCCTCATCATGTGTGTCCATACACACACACTCCCCAAAGGAAAATGAAACAAAACAGCAACCATCACTCCCAGTGGACACAGCCTGGCTAGCTATCCCTCAGCTACACAGACAGTTGCCCTTTGTCATTCTCTTCACTTCTTTGAAGACCTATTGCCAGAGTAAAAAAAGGGGACGCAGAACCACACCCACACAGATCAGCCTCTATTACACTAAAATGGGACATAGAAGGATGTAGTTGAGCCTCATGGGAGTTGCTTCAATTCCCACTAATTGTTTCCAGTTAGCAGTGATCTTCTTGAAAGGTTACCAAAAAAGCAAGTTTCTGTTCCGTGAAACAAACCCCTGATCGAGCAAAGGGCTTTTCTAATCAGCACCCGAACCATCGTAATAAACTGCCATAAAGCATTGATTGCAGTCATAAGGAGCAGAATAGAGAAGCCTCCAAGGATGTCATAACTTCATCCTGGCCTTGTATAATGTTTGCCTTCATTACATCATAAAAAAGCAGCTGTAAATGGATTTACGGCATACACTGAACTCTAAAAATTTTTTGCCTTGACATGCGCTGTGGGGGATAACATTAGATCCATTAATCAAGCTGGGCCACAACAGATGCGCTGGATTACTCCTCCTTGCCATGCTAGCTTCAAAGTGATAAAGGCTAATATTACTTACAAAGCAAGTCCCATTGGAGTGTGCAAAGCTGCCACACTGGCTTTAATGGCTCAGGAAGTTGAGGGTCAGTTTTGTTGCTCGTGTTCCACCAAACAGAGCCAAACACGTGTTGTTTGTCTCCATGTGGCAAAGCATTAATTCATAGCACCTTGTGCATGACTTAGGGGATTGTGACCATGCTGTTGTGAATGGTCCTTCTGCCATATTGTTGAGAAAATTTCCTGAGGCGTGCTGCGCATGAACGGCTTACCATGTGGAGGAATGATGCAAAATAATGTCAACTCTGTACGTGCATACTGACCCTTACACTCAGGGCTACTTCAGCCACCAGACTAGCAGTTTCTGGGATCTATTCAAGATACTTGTCCAGTTTGATCTTCAGCAGGAATTTAAAAACTGGATCTCCCAGTGAAATATTCTCTCCATTCCGATTAAATGGGCACAAGATGTTGGACATAATATTATGTTTGCTGACTGGGAACAGTTGTGGACCACAGGTATGAAATTTACGGCATGTAATGCCTTAAGAGAAAATATTATGAAAATGATATACAGGTGGTACATAACCCCAGTCAAGCTTGCAAAAATCTATCATGTGCCTGATAATAAATGTTGGAAATGTAAAGAAACTGAAGGTATATTTTTTCACCTTTGGTGGACGTGCCCAAAGATTAAGGCTTTCTGGGAGATGATATATAATGAACTAAAAAAGGTATTTAAATATACCTTCTTGAAGAAACCAGAGGCCTTTCTCCTGGGCATAGTCGGCCAATCGGTGTTAAAAAAGGACAGAACTTTCTTTATGTATGCTACAACAGCAGCAGCAAGAATACTCATTGCAAAGCATTGGAAGACACATGATTTACCCACACTGGAGGAATGGCAGATGAAATTAATGGACTATATGGAATTGGCAGAAATGACTGGCAGAATCCGTGACCAGGGAGAAGAGTCGGTGGAAGAAGATTGGAAGAAATTTAAAGACTATTTACAGAAATATTGCAAAATTAATGAATGTTAGAATGATGTTGGATTTAAGTTAAGTGGTTTCTAGCTGTATAGGTACAAAAGAATATGGAAAAATTGGTTTTTAATATGTAAAAATCTAACGTTACAATATATCAAGACTAAGGATTAGGATTAAAAAGGAGGGAAAGGAATTGTTGGATTAACAAATTGAATTGGAATACAAAAGAGGGAGGTATGAGGAGGTCCGGGAAACAAGTAAACGTAAAAGAAGTGAGGAAAAGATGGAATTGTTTTTAACTGTTTTTTCTTTTTTTTCTACTTTGTATTTTTCCTTTTTATTGTTAATTTTTTTTATTAATGTGATTTTTCCCCCTTTGAAACTTTAATAAATATTATTTTAAAAAAAAGAAAAGAAAAAGAAATATTCTCTCCATTCCATTGGCTCTTTGATACTTGATTTCAATATTTGATATTGGACAATATCGGATCATTGACATGTCATGATACTAACCAGATCACCTTAACTGTGTACAAGAACAGGGTATAAAAGATAAGAAAAGCTTTGCTGGCTGAGACCAAAGGTCCATCTAGTCCAGCATTCTTGTAGCTTATATATCAGTAGCACTCATTATAATGTAATTCTAGTCCATTTAAATTTCAGGAACTGACAATGCAATCCAATGCATGTCTATTCAGAAGTAAGCCCTTTTGAGTTCAAAAGTACTTGCATTTGTGTAACTGACTATATGATTTCATCTTGAATGACTGAAAAGACAAGAATCAAAAGAACACACAATGATCCATCATGGAATAAACGTCACATCTGATTTGGTTGCTGTAGATGAAATGAAAGGCAAATAAGTAAAGCAAATTTGGGGAACTGTTACACATTAAAAATAAGGCGCAGCAAAGGGCTAATAGAAACTGGAAGATTTATCACTGGTAATGCAGAACCTTGTGCTGGATTGACTGAGCCATGCGTTGCAGAGCCAGTCCCTCCAGCCAGATGATCAATGGATTTTTTGAACTCATGGGAATCTCAAAGGCTTTTCAGATTTCAAAACCCACCCAAGTGTAAAGGTGTTATGAAACAATACTAGAGTTGGGGGTCATCCAATGACACTGGAAAAACAGGACATCTTCACATCACATAATTAGCACATGAAACTTGCTACCACTAGATCTTATAGGGTTAGGCAGTCTTGAGAAAAGGCTAGACAAATTCATGGATGTTGGGTCTTTAACCATAGCTTTAACAATTATATAAAAACAACAACTGGTCAGCTGGTGACCTGATGGGCTATATCTGGTATCTGAAGCTCTCTTCAGGTGTTCCCTTGTCATGCCAATTAACTAAGGGGTGATGTAGGGACAAATGTGCCAGGTCTACCCTCACCACGATTCGTGCGTTGACCTCCAATGTGTCTGAAGCAGAGAGCTGCCTGATCTTCCAGGGTTCTAGAATGGGGAGGCACCACCAGCTGGCCTTCAGCATGTGGAAGCCAATGAGTTCCTTAGTAAAAGGATGAAATGCAGCTGCCCCAAATAAATGAAACCCACAAGCCAAAGTAAGTGGATGCTTAAGGATACAGTTCCTATAAGACATAAGAAGTTTACCACTCCTCCCCTAAAACACATTGTTGTTTGGTGCAAAAACTCATAATCCTGTACATAATTCAACCTCCTCCTCCTCCTCCTCCTCCTCCTCCTCCTCCTCCTCCTCCCTACTGTGTTGTTGTTGTTGTTGCTGCTGTTGTTATAGTAGTAGTGGTAGTCTTAGTCTTGTTTCTTGTTCAGCTAAAGCTTAACAATGTTACTGTGTAAGTCAACCAAACAGTGAGCTTTTTACAAAGCTGGGAAAACTAAAGTAAAATAAAATAAGGTACTGATTAGAGAAGATGAGGCTTATTTTGTTTCCAGCTCATCTTTTCAAATCCAGTTAAAGAAACTGACAATTACAACTCATCATGTGGGGAGATCAGAATGAAATCTTTGCTTTAGGGTGGTCTCTGTACAAATAAGTAATGTAACCACTTTATTTGATCAACAGCATATGAAGAAATCCTTAATTTTCACAGCCATGGTTCCGGATCCTGCCGTGCCAATTGCTTTGCTGCCTCTGAAGAGTGCAGCACCAGTAGTTTACAACAGCAAAATCATTCAATGAGCATCGTCAATACGTAGCTCACAGCGGAAGCACAAACTTTGTGAGGTTTAGCCAGCAAATCCCCACCATTATTTTAATCTTAAATATCATAACCGCGGCAGTCTTTTGAGAGAGAAAGTATTTAGCAGCAAAATAATTCATATATCACATTGCAAATGTTGGAACTGAATATTCATGTAGAATCTAGGAGGCTAACATGTGGTTAAGTTCCTCTACTACTTTAGCATCTTATTTGGCTCCCCAGACATTATAAAATGCCCTTCAAGCCACATAAGGGGGAGATTGTGGATCAAACAGCCAAGCAGCTCATCTAGAGACCCCTATGCTTTGATCACCTTCTGCTTGCTCTGAGAGACGATGATGCCAGGGAGATCCTGGAAAGAAGCCCCCAGCATGAAATTGACGTGAAGGTCATCAAAGATTTGGCAGACATAGTCTTGGATGTTGTCTGATAGTCCCTGGATGTTAAAAACCAGGACAGAGCAGGTGGTCTGCAGATGCTCAGTGACCTTATCCAACACTGTCAGAACCCTTGATTCCAAATTCTTCATCTTACTTATTAAATTTATATGCTGCCCTTCAGCCAAAGATCACAGGGTGGTATATGATATAAAAACACAAAAATACGTATCGTAAGAACAAAAACAGTAGGGCTCCCACACTTTAAAAGGCCATAGGTTGCTTAATTATTCAAAGACCTGAGAGAAAATTGATTTTGGGGGGGGGGTCTGGTACCTAAATATATGTAATGAAGGTGCTAGGAGAACCTCCCTGGGGAGAGCATTCCACAAGCAGGAAGCCACCACAGAAAAGGCCTGTTCTTGTTTTGCCACCCTCCAGACCTCTCATGGAGGAAGAAGGGCCTCAGATGATGATCACAGGGTCCAGGTCAGTTGGGGAGAGGCAGTCCTTGAGGTGTTGAGTTCCTGAGCCATTTAAGGTTTATAGGTCAAAACCAGCACTTTGAATTGGCATTGGAAACTAATTAGAAACTGTGCAGTCAAGCCAGCATTAGTGTTATTATGCTCAAACCGTTTTGCCTTGGTGAGCAAACTGGCCACTGTATTATGCAGCAGCTGAAGTTTCTGAACTGTCCTCAGAGATAGCCTCACGTATAAACACATTGCAGTAACATAGCCTAGAGGTTACCAGAGCATAGATGAGAAAAGTTAGGCAATACCTGTCTAGATAGGGGCACAGCTGGGCCACCAGCCGGAGCTGATGGAAGGCACTCTGTACCACCAATGCCACCTGAGCCTCAAGTGACAGCAAAGGATCCAGACGTATGCCCCAGCTACATACCTGCTTCTTCAATGACACATTTCAGTGAGTGCCCCCTAAGACTTCTTGACAAAATCAGCTGGGGTGGTGGTGAGGAATCCCCCATAGCATACTTGGGGACATTCCACTATGGAGCAGAAGTTGTTGTACTCACATAATCATCATCATTTTTTATTTGTATGCCACCTTTCCACAGTTAAAAAAACCATGCTCAAGGCAGCTTACAGCATAACAAGATTTACATAATTACAAAAGTCATAAACAATAAATAAACCACATCAAAAAATACACAACCAAATGGGAAACAATTTCCACATAAATCAAAATCTAAAACTAAGAATACAGCATTAATATCACAGTTTAAAATGACATAGGTAAAAAATTACAGCAATTTAAACAAAAACAAAACAGAACGGAACCTTCTCTGCCCAGCAGCGGCAGCAGCGGCAGCAATCCTTTATAGAGCCCATCAGGCCCCACTGAGCCAGTGTGGTGTAGTGGTTAAGAGCGGTGGACTCGTAACCTGGGGAACCGGGTTCTCGTCTCCGCTCCTCCACATGCAGCTGCTGGGTGACCTTGGGCCAGTCACACTTCTCTGAAGTCTCTCAGCCCCACTCACCTCACAGAGTGTTTGTTGTGGGGGAGGAAGGGAAAGGAGAATGTTAGCTGCTTTGAGACTCCTTTGGGTAGTGATAAAGTGGGATATCAAATCCAAACTCTTCTTCTTCCCACCCTGGGCCAGGTGTTGAGTGGCAGGACAAGGGCCCTCAGGCGCTGAGCAGTGGAATCCTGACTTCAATGGACTCAGCCCAATGGGTGTACTGAAGAATAAACATCAAAATTTAGAGGAGTGTTTGGGAAAGATCCAGCTCTAGGGAGGGTGGAATTCAATGCAACTAAAACTGAGAACAGAATGACTGAACTCCTCAAGATAGCAAGTTATTGCCACTGCTTGGTAGTTGAGCATCTAAACTATCAGAGCCTTTGTAGAGGACCCCATTCCAGCTATCAAAGTGGCCCCCACATACCCAATATGAGTTTGTGAAAGAACACACTTGGTATGCAAGAAGTGGAGCACTGTTTTTACTGTATGCCTCAAGGACACCTCCATCCAGCTGGTCAATAAAGACTTTAATTGAGTCACCCATCTTTGGGCATCCAGTTCAATCACAGAGAAGACAAATCACACAGGATGCGTCGGAAGGATGAGTCTTTACCAAACCAGATTAAAAACCAAGGCTTGGTATCTAGTCTTTTGAGGTGACAGTATAAAGTGGATATAAACAGCAGGGGTGCACAGTGAATTTAGGCAACCGTCCATCATAGCCAAGTCAATTGATTTATGCGGTTGGACATTAAGGCAGCTGAGCCAAGTGAGAATTCAGCATGCTGGGCTCCTAGTTTGATCCACATAGCCAATAAAAGAAAAAACCCAATGGCATAAATTGGCTTGTATAGCAGTTTTGAGTCTGTTTTAGGATAAGTAGCTAATTTGTGCAGAACTAGGCAGGATTGATTTTCATCCATTGGACATGGTACAGCAAATCTTAGGATGTTGCGGATGGAGAAGAGATGGTTCGTCTAAAGGCAAGAACTCCAGAAGCTCTGAAATGATGATACATGTGCCTCTAGACTGGGGTGGAAATCTCTTTTCAGTCAGAGGACCACATTCCTTTCTGAAAACCTCCTGAGGCCCACATGCCAGTTGTGTTGGGGCCAAAGTGAGTGAAGCAATAAGTGTGAATCTTGCCTTTGTTTGGGTAGGCTCTTTCCCACATACCCCTCTCTGTTCTCCATCCGGACAAGCAGGAGACATTATTAGAGTTCAAGAGGCATATCTCAACGAGGCAAAAACACTCAATGTCAGAAGCTGACCAGTGAGAGGTGTCGCCAGATGGGAAGGTTTGAAGGGCTACACCTGGCCCCTGAGCCTGGGTTTCCCCTCCTCTAGAAGGCAGAGTTCGTCTTCTAAGATTTGCACTAATACATACCTATGGAAAAGTTGATCCATTTTGCTGAACTCACCTAGGTCTTCATCTGTCATTGGGAGAAAGTGGTCCACCCAATCCTTTTATTTCTCCGGCAAGAGATCAGTGTCACTGACCACTTTCTTGCCCTAAGTTCACCTCTGTCTGCATCAAAGCAAATGTGAATTCCATTTCAGTGTTGTCCCAGACATCTGTCCCTTAAAATGGGGTTGCTCAATCTTGGTCATTTTAGATTTTCTGCATTTAAAAGGGAAGAAGACAACACTGGGATGGGGAGGACATCATGCCTCTACATCAATGGAGAGACAGGCCATTGCAACTCCACATTTTGCTCTGGTGTGGACAAGCTCCTGGTGGATAGAAGATTAATATGGGCATCTCATAGGAACAACCAGTGAAAGAGTCTTTTCTCCCAAGCCTTCCCAAATTGGTCCATTTTATCCTGCAGTTTTAAGTTACTGTTGGTTTTTAAATATGCTTTAAATGCATTTTATTTTTAAATTTCTGTATGCCCCCTGGGGATTCCTTGAATTTAGAGCCATTTATGAATTCTGAAATAGTTTACTGATCTGCAGAACAGTCCTGAGTAAAGAAAGTTGAGACCCATTTGCTCTCCTCAGTCTGTTTTCAATAGACTGTAAAACTTACTGTTAAGTTTAGTAAATTTCTGCAAAATTTAATTTGGGAATTGTTTAACTTTTCAGACCAATGGACTTAGAATGTTGAGAATTTTTGTTTCAGACCTGGAGGACGACGCAACAATAAAACCAGGATGCATACAAACATTAGAGGTGGGATTCACTTAGCAATCTCTATCAACAGAAGCCCTGAACAAAGACTTTTGCTGGTGCAGTGGGTCTTCCCCCCCTCTCCTCTCCACATGTGCCCCTCAAATTAGTTTTTTTGGGAGAAGGGTCAGGAGAACCCCCAGAACAGCACAGGAGGGAGGGAAGCCATTTAGCAAACTGCAGCTTGTCTTATTCCTTTCTTATCCTAAGTCTTTCATATTGGACATGGGCAATTGGACAGTTTCTGCACTGCAGCCAGATTAAGTACTTGAAGAAAACTCTCCTATTTTCCTCCTGCAATTGCCCTATCCATTGGCTGCGTTAGGACTGGCAGTTTCTCTTCCAGCTTGTCTAATCCTTGGCAGGCATATTCATTTACTACAGCAACTGCTTAAAGGAATGGTAGAGATGACTAATTACTTGGCAGAGGCCAGCAGTGGTAGAAACAGCTGTTCCTTGCTTCTTCAGTTTAGTTCCTCCAACCAAACTTTTGTTTATGCCATTCACTGTTCTTGGCTGGGTAGCAGTTAGCTAAAGGTTTACCTTCAGCAGTTGAAAATACATTGTGTATGCAAGAAACTAATGAAGGACACACCTTGATTTACTGTCCCTTTTCTAGACATGCAACTTTGCAATAATTCATCTTGCTGATAAACAGCAGGTGATTTTTCCTTACTCTTGTTTGTCAGTGGGGAAAAATGGCAAGGTGAGACAAAAAGAAAATCATGTCAGGTGTTGCATGGGGTGCAAAATTTCAAAGGAAAAAAGAAAGAAAGTAGTAGTAATAAAAAAAAGTGTACCCTCCTACTGACACAGAAAATCTCCCAGTGTTCACGTGGGTGGACTGAGGAGCAGATTTGGGCAACGGCTGGTTGCTAGGGCACACTCTGCATGGGCTTTAGAAAGATACCTGATCCTGACCAATCTTCTGTCCTGCTCTCTGCGGTGCTAAACACTCATGGGGCAATGTGGCTGCCACTTGGGTAGGTTGCTGAGCTATTGCCCCTTCTTTCCAGCCTATCAGTGGGAAGTGTCAAGAACACTTGCCTTGCCCTGGATGCTGGCAACCCACACTATGCCACTGATTCTAGATTCAGGTAGGTAGCCATGTTGGTCTGATGCAGTCAAAAAAAATAAATAAAAAAAAATTGTCCAGTAGCACCTTAGAGACTAAGTTTGTTCTGGGTATAAGCTTTCATGTGCATCTGAAGAAGTGTGCATGCACACAAAAGCTTATATGCCACTGATGTTAGTATATGCACCATGATGTTGAATGTTTAGCCCGTTAGGATGAATCTTTAAGTGCTTGCTTTTTATTATTTACCTCTGCCTTCTCTTTGGGTTTGTGGCATTAGTAACACAGAACATATAGATGTGGTAAAAGATCACAGCCATCCATTTGCTCCCACTGGGCATATTTTACACACAGGAACAGTGTAGGAGGCATGGCAACCCACATCACGTGGATGGCAGGGATGGGGAACTTCTTGTCCTCCAGATGCTGTTGGACTACAACTCTCATCCTTTCTGATTGTTGGTCATGCTGGCTGGGGCCATAATAACAAACAAAAACATAACCCTCCTCCAGTTTCAAATGCCATAGATTAATTAGCCAGGAGAAGAGGCAGTATGCTGTAGCCGTATTTCAAAAAATAGCAAAGTAGCATTCTAAGGTTGGAGCTGATCTATTTGGTGGAGCATTGAGCTGCCAGTGTATAGTTCCTTTTTGGGCTGACCAAAAGAAGATTCACGGAACAAAGATGGAAATCTGGGTATCTCGTTGTCGGACTTCCTTTGGGACCGCACCAGCACCAGCACACACATAGAGAGTTCTCTCATGGACTTGTTTCAGAAATATTTAGACTGCTTGGCTCTCAGATACTGAGTTGCACAAGTCATTATTATTTTGACATTGTATATATTATTTAAGATTTCACGTAACAGAAGGTGTTGAAATACTGTACATTATTGTTAATGAGTTGTTAGGTTTGTAGCAGGGCCCCACTGCAGAAATGGCCCATTCTTGTGTTGCTACCTTCCAGATCTTTTGCAGAGAAGCCACCTGAAGAAGGGCCTCAGATAATGACTTCAGGATCTGGGTTGGTTCATATAGGAAGACACAATATCCTTGTGAAAAGTTCTCTCTTTGATCACATGGAAGAGCTGAACTTCTGTGGTATATACTAATATCACCCACAGTCTATGAAATCTTGAGGCAACATGAAACATCTAAACTTCCCGGCACCTCTGTTCCTTGGTCTCTGGAGAAGAGGTCTCAGTTTCTATTAGAGACATAGTGAAGTCCAGTGCTGTTGGAAAAAGGAGAGGATGACAGAATGTAAATATTGAGCAGTACATTTTTACATAACCACTGATCTTTCTCCATCACCATCCCATACACAGTGGCCACATCCAGGTTGTACTGTGCACTGGCAGTTCCTGTGTCCCATTTCCAGAACAGAACCTAATGAAGATCCACTGCAACTCCACAAAAACATTGGGTTTCATTGGGCTCTGGATGTTAATCAAGATCTATTTAGGAAGAAATAAAACAGCATGTGCTATGCTCATGGTTATAATACAATACAGCTGGGGAACTGTCCCCAGTTATTTCCAGTTCCAAATGGAATCTACCCTACATGCAGCTGAACTGGGCCAGATTTCAGCATAGCCAGTCAGAAGACCTTTTCAAAGATTTGGATCAATCCAAGCTTATCTTAATTAGGTATTAGATGGGACTGGCAATTCTGACAATCTCCCATGTCCACAGCTTAATTTGGCATTACCACTCTGTTTTGGATGTTTTTATAACCATAGGATACGGAGTATTTCTTTGCTATAGGAACAGTAGCCTAACATTTGCACTTGAGGGATGATAAGAGGTGCAAATATTATTATTTTTTTCCAAAAAAAGGAGCTTGAGAGATTATAACACAAAAAGCTTTCCCTTTTTCTGAGTTTTGGGTGGTGTGGATATATCTCTCCTTATGCCTCACTTGCAAACTCTCAATAGATATTTTATTTCCTAGGGTTCGATGGCACTCTGCCTGCACCAACCCACTGACTGTTAGTGGTAACTGCCCTTTAAAGGTCTTCATGCACTTTTTGACTTTGAAGGGTGCTCCTGTGTCTTAAGATAAGACAATTTCCTCTCCCCATTTCTGTAGCCGTAAAGTGGAGGGTGGGAAAAAGATGCCTATTGAACTTCCATATGTAGTGGTTAAAAGCCAAAGATAAAGGTTGTCAAGTTTGCTTTCTGGCCCTCCTTTTGTAATTTTAAGAGGAACAGAAAAGCTCTTCCCTTAAGTCGTTCAGCCACTCATTTCCAAAGTTTTCTCCTTAGTTATCCAATGCAGCAGTTCATGGTAGGGCTTACTCAATTTTTGTTTACTCAAATATTGGCTGAAAAGAGTGAATGTATAAATGAGGAGGGAGGGATAGCTCCTAGATTTGGCTTAGTTGATTTATTTCTCTTTTATGTCTTACCATGATTGGAGGACACAGCACAAATTCACCTCTGGATTGACCAGTCTCTGTCTGATTTTGTCTATGAAAGAAAAGTATCTTTAATATTTACTGGTCTGGATAATACGAGGAAAATGTTCTTGGTTCAACCCTCCAAGACTGAAAAGAACTATAAATAACAGTCATGTACTCTTGGTTTTCTTCAGAGACACCTCACTCAGTCAAATCAAAATTATTTCCCCCTCTCCAGCAAGCAAAGAAAATACTTCCTTATTCAAGTGATTTCATTGCCAAAAATTAAACTTTCACCTACAAAGCCATTCTAACAGTTTATTAAGTTTCAGAAGTTAGTGCCAAGCAATTTTTTTCCTTTTTGCTGAAATGCAGAACGTCTAAAGAGAATTTGGAAGCCAGACTTCATTTTTCTCTTACAGAGAAAAAAAATCCCTTCATTTTTCATTTTTTTTAAAAAATCATACTTTCTTTTCTCTCTTTATATTTTAAAGAAAGGTTTTGCCACATTGCTCGTTTAGATTTAGCCTTTGAACTAATTGTTAAGAAAGCTTCAACTGAAGCAAATTAAAAGGATAACAGTGCAATCCTATGCCAGTCTCCTCAGAAGTAAGTCTCACTGAATTCAGCAGTGTATAACCAATCCTGAAGATAGAGTAAAATTTTTGTTAGTCGATGCAAACCCACGTATTACCCATGTGGTAGCGGTTTTTGTGATGAAGGCCATGAAAGCCAGGGAAAGATTTATGGATGACAATGTAAAGACCCCTTCATCGTCTGTTTAACTCGTTGCTTGTTTTCCCTCTCTTTCTATTTTGTGGGATGAAGGTTTTGTTGGCGTAGTATGTAATGAATTTTAATATTTTTAATATTTTTTAACTATTGTTGTGTTGATGTTTGTGTACAGGCATGGTCCTCACAATAAACGGATTTGATTTGATTTGAATTCAGCAGTGCTTACTCCCAAGTAAATGTCTACTGTATAGAATTAAATTGTTGGTATCTGTGACAATTATAATATATGCTGTTAGTATATTTACTCAGAAGTAAGCACCCTTGAATTAAATGTCCCTTAAATCCTAGTACCTATTACATGCCTAGGATAGGATCAAGCTGCAATATTTACAATGTGGAAAAGGAGGAAACAGCCCATAGAAATATTGTAAATGCTTTTAGTATTATGACTGAGTTGAAGTGATATGAGACTTGTAAAAGAGATCTTGGTAGAATTAATTTTGGTGACCTGTGTCAAAAATAAAAATCGGTGTAGGCTTGCCGCTGACAAAAAGTTAAAGAGTTATTTTGTAAAGGGATCAATATATCTCAAGCTCACTTCCAAGAATCTGCCATGTTCTCAAGTCAGGTGTAGTTTTCAGAAGGGGTGAGGCTATGCAGATAAGGAATTGGCTCTGATCTCATGCATTCTGTTGAGTTCTTTATGGCAAAGTAAACACAGTTCATCTGAAGTTGCAACTGAGTGGGGCAAACCCTGATCTTCACCAGTGGCAAAGTGCAAGATTAGATCCCCTATCCCATGTTGTTTCCGTCCTGTTCCCTTGTGATGTTCTCATTTGTATCTCTTAGGGTTGCCGTATTTCCAAAATTAAAAAACCAGGACACCCCTGAAAGTTGTTGAGCTTTTTTTTAGGAAGACCTGAAAGCTGGAAGCCCTAGTATTCCTTAACTTTCCCGTTTGCATTTTAAGATATCTAATTCACACTTTTGAAAGGAAATGTGAACCAAAATGCAGCTGTCTTGCACATTTCTCTGAATTCTGTAATGCAGTTCTGCAGCTGAATAATGTGTGCAAAAATGCATTTATTAAGGGTGCACTCAAAATGTATCCTTTAATGGAAAATTGCTTGCATAAATGTGTATATTAGGGGGATTGTGTGCTAAAATGCTGACAAATTCTCACGAGCCTTTTTAAAAAAATGATACGGAAATGTAGAGAACTGAGAAAATAAGAAACCGAGAGAAACCAAAAGTGACAATTCACCCAGCTCTCCTCCCATGTGGGCATACGGCTAACCTCAACCCTGAACACATTTACTTAGGAGTAAGGTGAGTGCCTAGAGAAAATGTTAGCTACAATGTACAATACTGGAAATGAGACACTCAGCAGAATACATTATATATACTGGAATGGGGGAAATACTTATAATAGAGCACTGTTGTCTCAAAGTTCAGAGAGACATCATGGAGGGGCTGGTTGGATCAGGACAGAGGGGAGGGAGAGTAGGAAGACCTGCTTGCTGGTGAAACTGGCGAGGGACCCAATGGGTTGTGTTGGGCTATGTCAGAAACCTGAAAGAGGGAGGGAATTAAAAATCAGATCCTGGGGAGGGTTTTAGTGGTGTAGTCTCCCAGCTCTCGGCTTTATCCCCCCTCCCAATCACTCAGATGTGCTGTGCGCTCACTTTCACCTCCAAACTGGCACCCCCTCCAGTGACCCTGGGGCCCATGTCTAGCTCATTCTCCTAGGAGGAGTCAGGTACTCATTCCGGTTTGGAGCAGCAACTTTTGCCTCCTCCATCATGGAGACTCAGCACAGGCCAGACAGAAAGCTCAGGTCCAGCCCTCCAGAAGGAGCTCTTGTTTGCTTGCCCATTTGCCCCACTGAAGTTGTCCCTGTCCCATACAACAGATGCCCATTTTATGATTTTTACCGTCAACTCAATAGTGCTTATTTCCCCACGTAAATGTGTGCAGCATCAGGCAGCAGAAGCAAACCCCCATCGCAGTGTCTTCTTGGGCCTATGATGAGCTAATAAAAATAGGGCCTCTTTCATCTGAAGGAGCATTGTTACCGCATGAGAAAGTTCACTGCTGTTTCTAGGCAAAGCCCTTTATGGTGCTCTAATTCAAAGTCTAATTAAGCATCTTTCCCATAAGGCTCTAGACACATATTACCAAAATTTTTAGCAATCGTCCAATGTCAGACACAATGTCTGAATTCACTCCCATTTTGAGTCAACAAGGTTCGCTGAGCTCTGAACTTTATTGGCTTAGTGGCTTATAATGTCTATCGTAAAAAAACAACAAATGGGATTATACCTCTGCCTTTCATACTTTTCTAACTTCTATAAATGAATGAGACATTAAAGCTGAGCGATGATTCACTAGCTATCCAATCACACTGCCCAAGTCCAATTGGAGTTAGCAATACTATAACATTGTATACGTGGTCAATAAACTGCCCTGTTTGACTTAGCAGAATCACTTTGCTAGCTTTTGATGACTTTAACTTTGGGTAATGAATTTGCATTAAGCAGAAATGAAGCAGTTCCAGATTATGGCAAATAGACTTTATTGGGCTTTAAAAAAGAGAGCATCTGATTAACATGAAAACAACTTTCATGCTGTTGGTGGTCACTGTGCAGCTGATTCAAATAGTGTATTCTAGGCAGCTGGGATGTTTTCGTAGTCACAGTATTCTGTTACGCAAGATAAACCTGTCTCCTAGGGGTGTGCATTGACTCTCTGTGGGGACCAAATAATGAGGCAAGTTGGAGGACTGGAGAGCCCTGGGTTGCAGAAAATGGGTGGTATTGAAATCTAGTCCTACTTGGAGTAGATCCCTTGGCATTTATGGACCTGGCTGAATTAGGTTCATTAATTTCAGTGGGTCTTCTCTGAATAGGACTTAGTTGAATTCAACCAAATGGGAGAAATTCAGTATTGCACTCTTATGATCATTCGGTCAGCACAAGTATTTCTGCTTGCCAGATGGAACAATCTCACCTGTCCTCCCCTCCCCACGTGCTGTTCTGGGGGTACTCCTGACCCCTTGAGCCTGATTCGCCAGATGCTGGGGGCACACAGGGGTAGTAGTGGGGGAACTGTGAACTGTTCAACAGCAAAGAGTGCAAAATCCTCAACCAGATAGTTGTGTTTTACTACTGCATATGGCAGCCATAGTATACTGAGATGAGTTTGACATGAGATTTGTGAAATGAGGTGATTAATGAATTCTGCCCTAGACCAAGATGGTGGCACAGCAATAAAGCATTCATGTTCCCAAAGAGCTCTCCTAATTACATAATTACATAGTAAGGAAAGAAGATGGAAGTGGTCATAAATAATCTCCTTCCACAAATACACATTGATATATTAAACAGAGGGGCAGTGTGTCTTGTTTCCCCACCTGAGGCAAAATGTGAAGTGCTGTTCTGCTGCTGCTACCATTGGCAAAGAAGGGATGTCAACATCCACAGCCATTTTGAGTGACAAGTCATGTGCTCCACTAGATCTCATGTGATTCTGGTGAGATCTCACCCAAAATTGGTGTGGATGCTGGTGCCGTTTCTCCACCATTGGTGGAGGGGGTGCCATTTGGGGGTCTTTTGCTGACCGAGGCAGTGGTTGTGAGCTATTTTTCTTCTTTTTTTAAAATATACTTTTTATTGTTTTGCTTTTTTCAAAAACACAAAATATAACAACCTTTCAAATACATATCAAATACCATATTTTTTGCTCTATAAGACTCACTTTTTCCCTCCTAAAAAGTAAGGGCAAATGTGTGTGTGTCTTATGGAGTGAATGCAGGCAGCACAGCTATCACAGAAGCCAGAACAGCAAGAGGGATTGCTGTTTTCACTGCACAGCGATCCCTCTTGCTGTTCTGGCTTCTGAGATTCAGAATATTTTTTTCTTGTTTTCCTCCTCCAAAAACTAGGTGCGTCTTGTGGTCTGGTGCGTCTTATAGAGCGAAAAATATAGTACTTTTGCTCCGTCAAGCACGTGACTTCCCTCCTTCCCTTCAACTATTTTAATGTTTGGTGGAAGCCACCCAGAGTGGCTGGGAAAACCCAGCCAGATGGGCAGGGTATAAATAATAAATTTTATTATTATTATTATTATTATTATTATTATTATCTGGTTTTCCATTTTCTAATAAATTGTATGTGCTTTTCAACTGCCAGTTTCTGTCCTTCAATAGATATCAAGTCTCTTTTTGTCCATGATAAGATACTATTTTTACATTACGTTACAAGATTTATTTCAATCCTGCTAGTGTCTTCACATTTTTACAATAATCTTTCAAGTACTCAATAAATTTACTCCAATCTCTTTGGAATTTCTGGCTGCCTTGGTTCCGGATCCTAACAGTCAGTTTGGCTAACTCCTCATAGTCCATCATCTTTATCTGCCACTCCTCAATCATTGGTAATTCTTTTGTTTTCCACAATGTTCTTGCCGCTGTTGTGGCGTACATAAATAATCTTTGGTCTATTTTTGCAATTTTTTCTCCCATCAGCCCAAGTAGAAATGCTTCTGGGTTTTTTGGGGAAAGTATATTTTAACATCTTTTTTACTTCATTGTAGATCAGTTCCCAAAATGCTTTTATCTTGTCACAAGTCCACCACATATGATAAAAGTCTCCGTCTTTTTCATTGCACTTCCAACATAATTTGTTTTTCATTCTATACATTTTGGCCCATTTCACTGGGGTCAAATACCACCTATACATCATTTTCATTACATTTTCCTTTAAGACCATACATGCTGTAAATTTTAAATTCGTGAGCTATTTTTTCCTGAATAATGCAGAGTGATGCAGCAGTTTCACCCTCAAAGCCCTAGTGATGAAGTAAACTCCACACACAATACTTTGAAGATGACTCTCTACTTGCAGGATGACAACTATTACAAGCAGTCTCAAACATATATACTAAGTCCAGTGCCCTCTTTTGAGCCCAAGAGAGGGTCTTCTTGTTCCTAAAACTCCTTTGAAGCAGCCCATAAATTATAACTTGACTGTCCTCAGCAACTCCTCTGGGCAGTGTTCTCAGAGTCTCCACATTCGGCAAAACATCCAGACAACTCCCACCCACCCCATCACTACCTAACACACACACACTCACACACTCACTTTTAATGGGAGTTAACAAATTGATAAGGTACTTGATCGCTACAAATTGATCGCTACTGTGACCTTGATTGCAGAAAAAGATTTTGCAGCTGTTACATGACATGACATTATATTACATAGGTTTTGTTTTCCCCACTACACTATATTCTTTGTAAAATACCTTTTTGTAACAAATACAGTACAAATATTAACAGTGGCCTCATCCCACCTAATGGTTGGGCTGTCCCTGATTAAACATGATGTATAGCAGGAATGGGGAAACTCCAGAATGGGTTCTCCAGATGACAATGGAGTCAGACCCCCATTATCCATGATCAATGGCCCTACTGGCTGGAGCTGAAGGGGGTTCAACAACATCTGGGGGGGGGGGTAGCCACAGGTCCCTCAACCCAGATCAATAGTAAAGGTGTTTCTGTGCAACAGACTTATATTGAATTTATAGCTGTTTAACACTAATGGCTGTAGTTTTGTGAGTGTGTGGATAATTGTTTGGCCTTCTAGACAGTACTACTGCTCCTGGGCTTCCCTGTGGAGAAGAAATAACTATTAAACTATTAAGTCTGCGGTTTAGATAGGCCTTCAATTACAGCACCCTATAAAAGGGATTGTTGTGAAAAGCTGCACCAAGAGCATTGCATTAATTAAACCCCAATACTCTTACAAGCGTCAACAACTTCAGATAATGAAAACACAGTGAATCTGACTTACTTTTTCCCTTTCCACCTTTTTAAACCTAAGTCAGGGAACTGCAGGAGAGATTTATATGGCCCATTACTTAAAACGATATAATTCTTTGAAAAATTGGAACAGGAAAAAACCTTGCCTTTAAATCATTGATCACAAGGATCTGAGCAGAACACAACATTCCTATGGAAGCCTTTTTCTAAAAAAAAAACACCTTTCTCAACATGGAAATTGTTTTGCCACCCCATAAAATGTGTTTCTGGTCTAGCCTTTAAGGGTTCTTTCTTTCTTTCTTTCTGCCAGCAGCAAGAGTTTTCAAGGTGAAGGAATCTGACTGTTTCAAAATAAATAAATAAATCTTGAGTCTGTTATATAGCAAAAGCTCATTCTGACAAATAATGAATTTTATCATATTTCTCTCCCACATTCCCTCCAATGAGGTCATATATGTTGCCCTATCTTCTCATGATGTATGATATGATATAAGCCTGGTTAGCTCTTGGTTGGGAGACTACTTGGAAAGCCTTTGTTTTGAGTTTCATGATGAAGGAAAGGGAGGAAGCATGCATAATTGTTTATTTACACAACTTCCCTGAGAAATAGGTTAGGACTGAGAGACTGGCAAAGATCTTGTGGAATAGCCACCTTCATATAATGAACATGCTTAAGTCTAATTAATGCATGAAGGGGTTAATGCCATAGAGTAAGCTGTCCTGCCAGGCTTAGATAGGTAACTCCCCTTCACATTGGGAAGAAGGTAATCAATGCCTTTGTTTACTTTCAGTCTACCAGGGAAGCTCAGTGTATGAAGAGGCTAAGCTAGCTGCTGCAGCTTAGCCACACAGTTCCAACAAGCCTTTCTTGTATTCCTAAACCAATAATTCCAGAACTTTCACCAGTGTAACTACATTCCAGAAGTTGACATTGCCAGAGATAAAAGTGGCCAAAGCAATGGATGCAATTCATACCCTTTTTTGACTAGGGAACATTTCAGTCAGAGGTTTCTACCTTCCCATCCCCACCTCTCTCCATCCTCTAGCCAGGCCAGGAAGAGGCGTTGTCAGAATTCAAGGACATATTTCAGCCTGGCAAAAGCATTCAGGGAGGGCACAGATAGGATCAATGAGAGTCATGGCCTGGGCAGAGTCCTCAGGGCCACAAAGAGAGGCCTGGAGCAGCTAAACAAGCTATAGCTTATGGCCCCACTCTCTTGCCCCCCCCCCAAAAAATATAAAGGAGAAAACCTGGATGTACATTTCCAAAATATATGATAAAAAACAAATAAAATAAAACCTACATACAGTAGCAGTGTTTTGTGTTGTGTAGACTCCTATGACGTAAGTAATGGACCCCACCTGCTAGCCTGCTCCCTAAAATATTACTGGTTTCATTTCAACAATTACTTTGATAAAATACATATTTTGTTGAAATAAAAAAATTCCTTCCTGTAGCACCTTAAAGACCAACTAAGTTAGTTCTTGGTATAAGCTTTCGTGTGCATGCACACTTCTTCAGATACACACAGTGCTTGCACACGAAAGCTTATACCAAGAACTAACTTAGTTGGTCTTTAAGGTGCTACAGGAAGGAATTTTTTTATTTCGACTATGGCAGACCAACACGGCTACCCATCTGTAACTGAAACATATTTTGTTATGTGCAAATAGCTTTAGATACCTATTAGGTCCATCAATTACCACATAGCATGTATTCAAGACAAAAAACAATGACAATTTGTTGTTGACAAAGGACAGCTGGACATATAAAGGGCTCCATTACCTTCAGTAGCTTAGGGCCTCATCAAACCTAAATCCGACCCTGAGCAGGATCACATTCAGCCTTTGGGCCTGAGGTTCCCCACTCCTCACAAAAGGTTTTCTGGCTGAAAGGGGATTCAAATCCAGGTCTTTTAAAGGACACAAACCTCCCTGCTCTCCTCAAATTCCCTGTCAATCACAACACATTGCTGGTGACCAATACTTGTCTTGGAGCATCAAAAATTGCACCGTGGAGGGTCAAGTGAAACTTGCTTATTGATTCGTCCTCTACATCAGATGTTGTACCTCCCGATCTTGTTGAGCACCATGATCGGTCCAGAGGGATGATGGGAATTGTAGTCCAGCAGCATTTTGAAGGGCCACAGTTTCCTGAGCCCTGGTCTGCATCATCCATTCCCTCCCCCACCCACTTTTAATACCTACCACCACATTATTCTGTATTCCCTGGAGAAATCTGGGCCTCTGATATAGCACTCCTGCCCTGAATTATTTCCATGCTATTTTTTAATGCCTCCCTCCCTCCCTTAAAAAATAATAATAATTGCTCGGCTTGGTTCCCTGACTTTGCTACTGACACTCTCCTTCCCCTCTTTACTCTCTCAGTTCTCCAGCTAAGCTGATAAAAGTTTATGTCGCAGGTACAGGAGAATGGGCAGCTGCATCCCTCACCAGGTGAGAGCCTTCGATCACTATGGTAACAGACATCATGTAGCTTGCTGCTGTGGTACAGGATGCTACTCCCTTTATGGAAGGAAAACAAGAGCCAACTTCTTGAAAGGAGGTGTCTTGTGCTTCCCAGGAGATTGTCAGCGCCTTGTCCGGCATGGAGGGGGAAAGGAAAACAGTTAAATTGTAACCTGTGGAGGGAGCAGACTAACCTCTAGGTGGTGTTAGAAGTCAGCTCCAATCGGCCCCAGTCAGCATGAACAATGGCCAGGAATGATGGGAGTTGTAGTCCACCACCACCTGAGATCCTGTAGTCTAACACTTTGGGATCCTTCAGGATGAAAAATGGTCTAAAGATATACATAAATAAGAAGTTACATCTGGAGGGCTGCAGGTTCCCAGTTCCCTGATATACAGGCTGCATTCAGATGTGCAGTTTATTGTGTTAGCTTTACTGGTTATAATGCCAAACAAAATTCTATATATGTATATAGTTTTATCAATATTGAATTGTATTTTGATGACTGATTTCTCTATGTTTTGAGCAGTTCTTCTTCTTTTTATCCGTTAAGTAACGTTGGCGGGGTATAACCTTCCTTTTACACTGCAGTACCTGCTGTATTATGGAAATGTGGCTTTGTGACCAATCTACCACCATGCTATGCTAAAAGTTAAATGAGGGGAAAGGACTGTGTGCCAGGATACTACCAAAATTCATCTTGTGAATGGCAGTGGCATGTTCATGAAAACCATGGGTATATTACTTAAGGTAGCACAAAAATGTAATGAATTAAGGGAAATTGCTTAGGAGAAACGAACACAAAAAAGCGTATGGATTTTCAAACATTTTTTTTTAAAAAAGAAAAGAACTGAATTTAAAATTGGGGGTGGGGGTGGGAAACTGCAAGGACCTAAAATTGAAGGATTTGTTTATCCATATTAAACATTTGTAAGGAGACGATTCTACAGTGCAGTGCTGCAATGGTAAATGAGCTTCTTTGCATCACAAGCAAAGGTGTTTCTGGAACTGGGGTACAAAGCCCCTGCTGCAGATCACATAAGCTGGGTGTGCCTTCCAAGCAACTGCTATTCAATGAGAGATTAAAGAAATTAAGAAACCTATAAGCACAAACACACACACAGTGTTGTGCTAGAAAACTGCCACATTTCTGGAACTTTAATTATGCAACCTAGTTCCTGTGGAAAACCCACCAGAAGGCTCTCAGCCTCAGGGAAAAAAGCAACAACAAGCTCTTGTTGCCTCCAGACCTGGAAGTAAGACTTGGGAGAGTAAGATGGTATCCAACTAGCTGGGAGAGTAGATTTAAGAGACTACGGTAGTATCCAACTAGCTTGTTCCATCAATGCAAGGATTTCCTCTTATGCAACAAAACGCCCTCCTCTCCCTGAGTGTGCATTGCACTTTCCCCAAATCTGATCCTCAAAAAATGTATCCTGACGCCTATAGATTTTAGGTTGGGAGTCGCTGGGTGCATCTTCTTTGGGATTCAGCATAGTAGGATCTAAGTCCTGGGTGAAGAAAGAAGCTGGTTATGCACACTCTATTTCTTCAGAGCTCAGGTCCGGTGAGTCAAGTCTAGTCTCCCCCAGAGAGCACTTCAAACTTTCTGTCACTGTTACAGAAGGTTAAAGGCCCTCTGTGGAAGTGGACCTTAAGTCACTGACGCACTAATGCAGTCCATGAGAAACATAATAAATCAGCTCGGAAAAGATATGCCACAGCAAGTCTTACTTAATAAGAGTAATAGCACCAATTCTGGCTAATTAGGATGGCTTTTAGAGGTAGTAAGTCTTCCTGAAAGTCCGCTTTTGCACCCATGTGCCAAAGTCACTTTTCAACTGATTTTCAAAGAGTTTGGGTTTTATTCAACTCAGTCCTACTTAGAGCAGGGTAATCAGCTGCCTGGTTGAATGGCTGGCCCAGTGGGGAAGCAAGCCAGCAAAGTTGATAGAAAAGGTTTTCTATTTTCTATTTTATTTATTAAATTTGTGTACTGCCCTATACCCCCAGGTCCCAGGGTGGTTCACAAGATAAAAAAAGTTTCAGGATTGTTTGCATAGAGTGACCTCTTAGGGGGATTGTATGTGAAAAGCAATCTTTTTGCATGGGGTTGTCCTGAAAGGCAATTCAGTTTCTTGTTTCTTTTTTTCGTTTAGAGAAAACAGAAATAAGAGGCGATGTGATAGAAGTGCATGGCATTATTCATTGTACGGCTCAAGCGGACCGAAGTGTTTCTCCTGTCTTGTGACACTAGAACTCATGGACATGCTGTGAAACTGAATGTTGGAAGATTCAGGAAAGCATAGTTGTCAGGCTTCAGGGAATCAGCTTCCTCCCCTGTGGCTCTAAATGAGCAAATCAAACGAAACCCTATTCTTACTAGTTAGTTTCTTTAATAAACACAGCGAAGGACAAAAGAAAACATCTAACCAGAATGGCAGTGCTCCTAATTAAGGGTTACTCCCACTTCCGTCCCTATTAATCCGAATTGGTCCCACCTCCCTGCAGAGGGGATAGGTCGCAGAGAAGTCCAGTTGCACCAGGAAGTGATCTGACTATGGCACTTCTTTCGTTTCGCTTTTACTTAGTGTCAGATCACCAACATCCATAGAGGTAAACACCAGGTCCAAGGCATGTCCGCCGCTATGGGTTGGGCCAGACTTATTCAGGGACAGCCCCATGGAGGCCATGCTTTCCACGAAGTCCCGAGTGGCCCCTTGTAAGGTCGTGTTAGCATGGATGTTAAAATCCCCTAGGACGACCAAACTAGGTGTCTCCAGGAGAACATCCGCCACGACCTGAAGCAGCTCAGGCAGGGAATCCTTGGAGGTCGGTACACCAAAAGGAATCCTGTACTGCCCCTATTGCCCAACTTCCAGAACATGCACTTGGAAAACTGGGTCTTCCCAATAGGACGCCTGGTGCAAGCTAATGACTTCCTAAAAATCACTGCAACCCCCCCTCCCCGCCCACATGACCTGGGTTGCTGTGCGTAAGAGAAACCTGGCGGACAAGCAGCGGCAAGGACAGGCCCATCTGCTTCATCCAACCAAGTCTCTGTTACACATGCCAGGTCAAGTCCTCCATCCATGATCAAGTCATGGATGGCAGTGGTCTTATGAATCATTGACCTGGCATTGCACAGCAGCACCATCAGGTCATGTGGGTATCCCTTGCTGATTCTAGTATCCATCCGGTCAGGACCAGACCCGGAGGCAGGAATAGTCCTCAGACAACGACTAAACCTGCCTCCTCTGTAATGACATGGTCTAGTCTTAGCGTAACTCCTCCTCCTACCCGTGATCACTGAGATCGGTTGTCCCAGTGCATCCCCCCCTGTGGAACATGCCCCAGCCATTTTGTTGGCTGGGACCCACTCCCCGGCAGCCCTGACCCCTCCCCTTAAGAACAAAATGAGACCTTAAACAAACAAACAAACAAACAAACAAAACCAATAAAACAATACAAACAAAAAACTGTAAAAATTACAAAAACATCAAAATCAAAAAAATTCCCCAAGCCCAACCAAACATCCATCCCACCCCCACCCGCCACATACAAAAAATTCAAAAGAAATTTTTAAAACATTTTAAAAACACTCTGTGCCTCCAGCAGTAACAGCAACTGTCCTAGTGAGGCCTCTCAGGCCCCGCCCTGGGCCAGGTGGTAAGTGGCAAGAGCAGGGCCCTCAGGCACTCACACAGGGGAGTCCTCCTGGGCAGCAGGCAGCAAGCAACAAGCAGTCCTTGTGAGGCTTCAGGCCCCGCCCTGGGCCAGGTGGTAAGTGGCAGGAGCAGGACCCTCAGGCACTCAAACAGGGGAGTCCTCCTGGGCAGCAGGCAGCAAGCAACAAGCAGTCCTTGTGAGGCTTCAGGCCCCGCCCTGGGCCAGGTGGTAAGTGGCAAGAGCAGGGCCCCCAGGCACTCACACAGGGGAGTCTTCCTGGGCAGCAAGCAGAAGCAGTCCTTGTGAGGCTTCAGGTCCTGCCCTGGGCCAGGTGGTAAGTGGCAGGAGCAGGACCCTCAGGCACTCACACAGGGGAGTCCTCCTGGGCAGCAGGCAGCAAGCAGCAAGCAGTCCTTGTGAGGCTTCAGGAAAGGGGATGGATACTGTCCAGAGACTGTGAATCTGTTAACTCTCTCTCTCCCAGTGCTTCTTCTCCTAGCTGTTCCCCATCCAGTATCCCCCAGCTTCTGCCTTCTGAACTATACCCCTCTGCAAACCACTGTTCCAAATCTATTCTGTCCTCCTGCTCCTGGGAAGATTCAGGATCAGGATCAGGGGGAGGGGGTGACTCCCACCATTCTTCCTCAGTGCTACCCTCCTCAGCACGATCCCTGACAATAGTTAAACTATGAAATACACTCTACAGAAGGCTGTGATGGCCACCAACTTGGATGTCTTTAAAAGATGATTAAACAATTTTTTTGGAGGATAAGGCTGTCAGTGACTACAAACCCTGATGGCTACATTGTACCTCCTCTATCAGAGGCGCCATACATCTGAAGAACGGTTGCTCGAAACTACGGGAAGAGAGAGTGTTGCTCTGCTCAGATTCTGTCTGCAGGCTTCCTATGGGCAGCTAGTTGGCCAATGTGAGAACAGGAGACTAGGCTAGAGGGGCCACTGGCCCAGGGGTGTAGCGCTGGTTCCTGGTGCCCGGGGCATGCATATGCATGCTGGGGGGCAGGGTGCAGAGGGTGGCTGCAACAGTCCAATCCCTCACAATTGACTCAGCCATGGCGGTTTGAGCCAGTGGTGAGTGAAGCGAGAGGAGGGAGAAAGAGGCTCAAAGCTGCTCCACGACAAGGGCAGACCTGATGGCTATGGTCCCCTTTCACAAAGGAGGTGGTGGCTGTCAGAGGGCGGTGGCAGCACTGCCCTTCTCCTCTCTCCCTTTTGTCTGGCCCAGGAGGGGAGGCGTGGAGGCATCCCTTTGCCAGCCACAAGGCAAAGGAGGCACTGCTGCTGCCCAAGCCCTGAACGCTTGGCCTGGGCACAACTTGGTGAGTTCAAGAAATTTCAAAAAATATTTGCCCGGGGAGCCACAGCTCCCCTGGCCTTCCCCATGCTATACCCCTGCACTGGCCTGATGCCAGCTGGATTTTCTTATGTTCTGTGACTGACTGCATCTGTTGTGATCTGACCCACTAGTGAAATGCAGAGTGCCAGTGACATATCGTTACCTGCCCGATGCTTGAGAAGCTCTCTGCTTTTGGAGTTCTTAGGCAAGCGACAAACACAAGTTTATTAAGTTCCAGTGAATCACTGTGTGTGACCAAATAGCTGTGTTTGGCTCAGTAGGTCGTGCAGGCTTGTTCTATGATATGCAATTGCAGTAGTCCCAGCAAATAAAAGACTGACTCCAAATTGGATTCTTTATCAGTCTGTGGAACGATGCCATTTCAAATAAACAGCATAGGTGCCTTCATTCATTCAGGTGACTTTTTAATGCCATTAAACCTAGCAACAAAAACCTGGCAGGATAAATGTTCATGGCCAACATCCACACGGGTAATGTTATTTCATATTTACGTAATTGATTTTCCACATTCTGGATTAATTTCGTTGGGGAGTGGGGCTGGCCCAAGACACTTTGCTGCCTGAGCTGAAAGATAAGATGTAATCTTTACACAAAAGGTGGTGACCAAACCAGTTTATTGAGAACAAATTTCAACATCCAGAGGCAGCTACAAGGATAGTGTCAGGTGTGAGGAATTCTCTTCCTCCCCTGATGGCACCAAGAAGCAGGGAGGAAACAAGAAAGTTCTTACTTATGATTTCATTCAGTCATCATGGTGAAAGACAAAGAAATCCAGTCATTCCTCAATGATGCGTTGCTTGCACTAAGCTCCTCCCCCCACTGGCAGAGGAACGGGGGAGCAGAGGGACCACTATTCTGGTAGGGTGCCATCGCAGTGCCCCCCCACCAGACATGCGCCACGCACCCCCACGCACCGGATGCCATGCCCCCACAGGCAGTGTGTCACGCCCACAGAACGTGCCCCACACCCCTGCGGGTGCCACGCCACGCCCTCACGGGCGGTGTACCATGCTCCTGGGAATAGCATCATGCCTCCCGGGGTGCCCCCATCTGCTCTCCGCCCCCGGTAATAGAGCATGCAGCTTCGCCACTGTCTCCCCCTTCCTTTCCAGCAACAGTACCTGCCTTTACGGTGTCCACCCATGGTCAACGGTCTCTGTGCCCTTTGTTCTTGCACCCTTAATGAATGCCACGTTTTGGGAGAAGGGGGGGTCAGTTATGCTGTCCAGTGACGTGTCATTTACCTGCTCTGTCTCCCCTCCTCCTCCTTCTAACACCTTATAACTCTGCTATTCGCATATCTCTGAGCTGTTACCTTCCTCAAAGCTCTGCTGTAATTCGAGACTGCCTTCCACTTCTCTTGAAGCTACAGAAGGGGGGGGGGAGCGACCTCCACCACCACCACCCCTCCTCTTCAGTCCAGTCCCTGACTTCTGGGTGGGGGTGGTTTTCTCATGCCTAAACTCTAACACGCATTAAGTATGAGAAAAGCCCACCCAAAATCTATCCTTGAAATGACCTCTGGGTCTGTTCTCTAAAACTCCTGAGCTATGGACTAAAACTGGTCTAGACTCTGGTGAACCGGAGCATATAAAACGCAGACCATATTCCCTAACATTACTGAAGCCTGGCTGGTTTTAACAAGAAGTTGAGGATTTGGTGTCACCAGTCTCACGCTCTACAATACTCTTACCACAGAGATTTGGCAGGCATCCTTGCTTCTGTCTTAACGCTGACAGGACTAGGCAGCTGTTTAAACTTTCTTAATTAGCCTGTCATTTTCATGATTATTTTTATAGCATTTTTAGGGTGTTATAGTGTATAGAGATAGATAGATATAGATAGCTGTATGTCATCTCAATTTTTTTAATAAGAGTTCAGGTACATGCAGTGAAATTTTAAGTTAGGGCCAGAGGTGCCAGCTTATGAGGGCAATGGGAGTGGGTGGGCAATGTTGTGTGTGCAATGTCCCATCATGTGCATGAGTGTTGCATGTGTGAACATCATGCCTTCCTCCCTTAGCCGGGCAGAAGCTTCCTAGACTTTGGGCAGGAGGCAACAGGCCTCTGACATGATGCTGAGGTCCAGCTCCGAGGGCCTTCTGGCGGTTCCCTCACTGTGAGAAGTGAAGTTACAGGGAACCAGGCAGAGGGCCTTCTCAGCAGTGGCACCCTCCCTGTGGAATGCCCTCCCAGCAGATGTCAAGAAAATAAAGAACTACGGAACTTTTTGAAGGAATCTGAAGGCAGCCCTGTACAGTGGTACCTCAGGTTACAGACGCTTCAGGTTACAGACTCCACTAACCCAGAAATAGTACCTTGGGTTAAGAACTTTGCTTCAGGATGAGAACAGAAATCGAGCGGCAGCAGCGGGAGGCCCCATTAGTTAAAGTGGTACCTCAGGTTAAGAACAGTTTCAGGTTAAGAACGGACCTCCAGAACAAATTAAGTTCTTAACCTGAAGTACCACTATATCTGGAAGTTTTTTTTATGTTTGTTTTTTTATGTTTTTATGTTTTGCTGGAAGCTGCCCAGGGCGGCTGGGTTTCCCCAGATGGGCGGGGTATAATTATTATTATTATTATTATTATTATTATTATTATTATTATGCTGGAGCCCTGTAGGAAGGAAGTGGGAGGGCACTTGGACCCTTTAGGGAACTAATCTAGTCTCCCTAGTCCACTGACTGTAAGTCTGTGCATGAGCTGGTGGTGTATAAATATTTTTATAAATAATATGCAAAAGCAGTTGATGGTTACTTCAATGCTTGCAGTAGAGGAACATTCTACTCCATACCACAAGGCAGCAGATAGCTTGGGTGTGTGGGTGTGCAGGGCAAGCCATATGGCGCCACAGCTCTGTCTTCCAAAGCCTCAGCTGCCTGTCTAATGGTAGGGCTGGCTCTGTTTGGGGACTGGTTGGCTTAAAGGCTGATATGACCTGGAGCCTGTGATGGCTTCTCATGTTTCCTACCAATGGCTTATGCCAGTGAATATCTGGGTGATGGATCTTTGTTATGGGAATCCATCACACCCTACTATAAATGGTTGGATGGGAGAAATCCAAAGGTGGATTTTGCTTCTACGCCTCAGAGCTTCAGTGGAGAAAGGAACACAATTCAATTTCCTTACCCTCAAGCCTGCACGGTACAACAAGCCAGGGTCCCTAGTCACAAAAAAATGAATAATGAAATGGCTCACTCACACAGAGACAAAGAAGGGTAATATTTTAGGTGGTGTGACAAGAAAGGTGTGTGGAGGTGATTTTTAAAAATATGCATATTGGGCACAATTGCTTGGTTTTTTTCTTTTCTTTTTCATTCAGGAGGATAAACAGGGATTTGAACAGAACTGGCATGTGTTTGCTTGCTTGCATTACAAAAATATATAAACAGAGTTTCACAATGTAGAATTAATCAGCTTTAATGTTACATAAGAAAACTTCCAACATCATCACATAATAACATTACCTGTGTTGATGTCAGCCATGTGTTTTAGCAAATCTAGGTTATGTCTGCTCCTTATAAACTCAATTAACACCCTGTCCCCCGTTATGAGTCAGTTTCAGTCAATTTCATCATCTCTGCCCCATTCCAAAATTCAGAGGGCAATCCTATGCATGTCTATCTCAAATTAAAATTTATTTCATTCAATAGGTCTTACTCGGAGATAAGTGAGTATAAGACTACAACAGGTGTGTGAGATTTTTGGCCTTTCAGATGTTGCTGAACCACAATTGGTGGACTATTGGCCACCTCATCATTCAGGGGGTGAGATCCAGCTCGGAGGGCCTTCTGGCGGTTCCCTCATTGCAAGAACCTCTGTAGCTGCTCCCACCCTGTGGAATACCCTCCTATAAGGCATCAAAGAAAACAACTAATTAACTTTTAGAAGACATCTGAAGGCAGCCCTGTATAGGGAATATTTCAATGTTAGATGTTTCACTGTGGTTTTATAGTTTGTTGGAAGCCGTCTAGAGTGGCTGGGGAAACCCAGTCAGATGGGCAGCATATATATATTTATATAATTATATATCATTATTTTGGCTGAGGCTGTTTGGGCTTGTTGAGGTTGTTGGGGCCTGCTGGTGAAGCCAGTCTGATGCTGCTGATGGTGAACTTGCATAGCCTCAGGCTCTCTGCTACCCTGCCCTAACATTGGCAGTGTTGCTGACCACAGGAGGGTGTCTCCCTAGACCTCTCGACCACACCAACTCCTCCTAATGTAGGGTGCAAATGACTGCCTTGGCATAGGCAGGAAGTTAATGTAGGCTGGCTTCTTCTCAGAAGGATCTCAATAATCCCCTCTGCTTTTTGATCTGCCAGGGATTTCAAACATGGGAATGTCCTCAACTTCCTGGCAGGTTGAAATCCATGAGCGATGGAAACAAGTTGCACAGGCCAAGAATAGTTATTTCCAGATAGTTGAGAAAAGGGTTGAGGGACAAGTTTTCTTGCCTCAGTATTTTAATGAGAACCAGAGCCTAGGGCTTGCCGATCAGAAGGTCGGTGGTTCGAATCCCCGTGACGGGGTGAGCTCCCGTTGCTTGGTCCCTACTCCTGCCAACCTAGTAGTTTGAAAGCACGTCAAAGTACAAGTAGATCAATAGATACTGCTCCGGCGGGAAGGTAAACAGCATTTCTGTGCGCTGCTCTGGTTCGCCAGAAGCGGCTTAGTCATGCTGGCCACATGACCTGGAAGTTGTACGCCAGCTCCCTCGGCCAATAAAGCGAGATGAGCGCCGCAACCCCAGAGTCAGTCACGACTGGACCTAATGGTCAGGGGTCCCTTTACCTTTACCTAAGACACCCTCCCTGAAACGATGTATGAACTGAAATGCAGCTATCCCTCAAAAGCCGTATCTCTCTGAATTTTGCAAACTAGAACACACATACACAAAGATTTATAGATTAAGGGAAAGTGTGCATAACAATGCATATATTTGTGAAAATCACAGACACAAATGCATTTTATTAGGGAAAAGACTTTGCAAAAATATGCATACATAGGAACATGACACACACAAAACATGTATATTAGGAGAATTGCACACTAAAATCCTAACAATTTTTATGAGAATATATACATACACACATATATATATCTTGGGAAAATGGAAAATGTAGAGAAACCCAAACTGGTGGATATGATTATCCCTAGCTGAGAATGTAGCCCACTGCTTTCAGGTGCTGAGGAAGCACTGAGTATCATACACAAAGGAAGTGTTTCGCACTATTGTTACTTATCTTAAGAATGGTGGTTTTTCTTTTCTTATTCATTGCATCTCAAAACTCTTGGGTTATACTCTGCAGTGCAGTTGTGCATTGCGCTGTTATATTGAGTCACTAACATTATGTTACATTATCATTTTGCAGCATACGGGGAAAAGAGAAGAGGTTTATTCATAGATTCCATTCTGTGGAGCCTTTCCTTGTTCCTGTTTATTACTGACAAAGCGGTGCTGGGTCAGCTTGTGTGGTAATGAAATCAAGCAACTTTCCAGTTAGCCCTTTTACAAAACAAAACAAAACAAAAAAATCAACGTCATTGGCAAAGAAAATAACCACAGCTTTTATTATTAAATTGCACCCCCCCCTTTTCATTAAAATACAATTAGGAACCTGAAAATGAGGCGGCTTCAATGAAAATTTAATTATTTTTTAATATGCACCCAGCTTCAATCCAAGACAGTTTCTGATGACTGTTCATTAAATGTTTCACAAAATGGCTTCTCCCACTATACCAGACCCTCCAAGTGCCCCCATTTTCCTGGGACAGTCCTGGATTTACAGAAGCCATCCCGGTTTCTGTTTTGATCCCGGAATGTCCCTCTTTTCCTTAGGATGTCCCTGTTTTCATTGGAGAAATGTTGGAATGTATGAAGTTATGCGACCCCAAAGCCAAGGAGATCAGTAACTACTGTATACAACCTTTAGACAGCAACTGAAGGCAGCCCTGTATAGGGAAGTTTTAAAAGTGTTTAATGTTTTAATATGTTTCTATGTGTGTTGGAAGCCACCTAGAGTGGCTGGGGCAATCCAGCCAGATGGGTGTGGCATTATTATTATTATTATTACTATTATTATTATTTAGGACATCCCTATTTTCACTAGAGAAATGTTGGAGGGTATGATATACATCATGCATGGCTTCCTTTTCCTTGTCCCATTGTGTCTTATAGATCATCCTAAACCAAGGGGAAGGGGGCATTTCCAACCTGAGGGCAGCATTCCTTTCTGAGCAGCTTTCTGAGGGCTGTATGGCCTCAGGTGGGCAAGGCCAGAGACAAAAGTGGGTGGAGCAACAGGTTTCAATTTTACCTTTGTATGGTATGCTGATTTCTACACATTCTCACACACTGCTCTTTATCCAGACAAGCAAGAGGCATTATCACAGTTCAAGGACACATGCCAGCCAGACAAAAACATATGAATGTGAAACAGAGCCGGTGAGGGGTGTGGCCTATGGAGAGGGGCGTGGCCTGGGATAGTATCTAGGGCCAGGTAGAGACACCCGGAGTATTACTACTACTACTAATTTATTTATACCCCGCCCATCTGGCTGGGTTTCCCCAGCCACTCTGCGCGGCTTCCAACAAAAGATTAAAAATACATTAAAACCTCAGTAATGAAAAACTTTCCTAAACAGGGCTGCCTTCAGATGTCTTCTAAACATCAGATAGTTGTTTATTTCTTTGACATCTGATGGGAGGGCGTTCCACAGGGAGGGCGCCACTACCGAGAAGGCCCGCTGCCTGGTTCCCTGTAACTTCACTTCTCGCAGTGAGGGAACCACCAGAAGGCCCTCGGCACTGGACCTCAATGTCTGGGTTGAACAATTGGGGTGGAGATGCTCCTCCAGGTATACTGGGGTGAGGGCTACATTTGGCCTTCAGCCCCGGGGTTTACCGCCCCTCCCCTAGGCAGACAGGTAAGGAAAGGCTATATTGGTAGTTTCTCTAGAATATATAACTTTCATTCCACTGGTGGTTCATTTCTTTTGGCCAAATTCCAGAGAAAGGTACACGGGGAAAAACCAAGGAGAAGAGCCAATGGGCAATGAGCAGGGGTGCCAACTTGAATAAAATATTGGGGGGGGGGCCTGGTAAGCCATGCCACACAAAATCGATCACATTATGTGGTGCACACACACCATTTGAAAGGCAATGCCCATTAACTTTGGGAGGGCCTGGTCCCCTCAAATATTTTATTAGGGGAGCCGAAGACCCCTTGGCCCCTAGAAGTTGGTTCCTATGGTAATGAAGCTGCATCTGTGATCTGGGATTCTGTTGCCAGATCTACATAGGAGAACAAGGGGACAGACCTGGATGCAGCTTGTAGCTTTGATTCTGTCTTGGATTCATTGGTGAATATGTGAAATGGATGCTGGAAGAAAGCCCAGGCAGGGCCATCTTTACCTGGGGGTGCAAGGGGTGCGGGGCACTTGGGTGCTGAATTCTGGGGGGTGCCAGGTCCTGCCACTGAAGCTGCCTAAGCTCTTAACTACTGTATCTACCTGTTATGAAAGAATAAATAATTTTGATCAAGCTAGAAAAACAAAATACATATATACCTAGGTATTACAGAATGTATACCTACTGTTTCACTAAAGGACTTTCGACTTTGTGTGCTCATTTACCAAAGACGCACTGCGCTAGCGGCGCCGGTGCTTGTCATTCACAATGGCGCCACTTGTCAGAGATATGGCATGAACATGGTGTCTCATGTAAGCATAATAAAAGTTAATTTGGGGGCTAAACTAAATTTGGGGGTGCTGGGTGGATCCTGAAGGGAACAAGGTTGTGCTAGTAGAAGGCTCATTTCCTCCGAACAATACTGAAAATGGCAATAAACCTTGTGGTGGGGGTGGGGAAAAGAGCTTAGGGACTAAGCTGCTAATAAGATCTTCAAAAAGGCATCTGCAAAATTGACAGATGGCCTTGAGTTGGCTGGTAACAGAAGCACCTTCTCGTTTTCTTCTGCATAGTTAAACATAGTTAAACTATGAAATTTATTCCCAGAAGATGTAGCGCTAGCCATCAACTTGGCCTCCAATGTGGATGGTTTAGAAGTAAATTTAAGACTGGGGAACAAGTGAATTAAAGATTGGACCGGGTTTAAGATCTGATTTGATTTAAGGTCTGAAAAATGAGAAACCGAAAACTGGCAAATTTATCCATATCTAGCTACCAACAGTCCTGCATGTACCATCTGGGTTATAATGATCTGATTTTCATGTTTCAGCTTCCCAGCTGCATCTCTCCCCCCCCCCCGACTCCATTTGTCCTTCTCTGCCCCAATCCAGCTCTTCAAATAACTGAACTTTGACCTGCCTGCATGTCTGTCAGTCTGGTTCCGAACATTGCTGTGAACGCCAGGCCCCAGGAAATATTGCACTTTTATCCGCCGATGTCCCAAAGGTGACAAAACATGACCATGAGAATGTGACAAAATTATCCTCTCCCCCCCCACCTGTTTTCCAAAGGCTATCAAACATGCCTTGTCCCAAAGTGATGAAGAGAAGCTGTGCTTGACCTTGGTGGAAAGCAGAGTGACTCCAGGGAATGCATCATCAGACCTGCTGAGGATGAACAAGGATGGCAAATGGATTCATAGCACTACAGCCACAGGCAGAGTGTCTGAACTTATCCCAGGTGTGATGTGATTTCCCACTCCGACATCTGTCTTCCTTCACACTTATAATTTGTTTGCACCAGTATGTTTTATCACACCATTAAAGAATCACTGAATCTCAGAGCAAGGCTGCCCTTGTGTTGATTTGTGATAAATATCCAGGCAAATGGCAAGTCACAGTCTAAATGTAGGGTTGTATTTCTTGCAATCTCCGAGGGTGTCACTGTCATACTGTCACACTGTCAGCTTCTTCTGTACCATTACAAGGAACCCTGTAGCCCAGCCTTTAACACAGAAGCACAATATACCAATACATATTCACATCTGTATTCCCTGATAATAGGATTTCACTTTTTGGAGAGAGAGAAATCCTCTTCTGTAGCTACCTGGAGAAGCCTAGGGCAGAATGTTTCCTGACTCTGAGAACAATATTTATTGCTCAGTCTTCAAACTCACAGCTATTAGGAGCCCAGTCTGGACACCTATCAAAATTACTAGACTTGACAGGGCCTTTTCAGAGCTCAATGGGGCACATAAATTCAATTTGGACACTATCTTCTTTCCCCATAAATATTACGGCCTGTTACCCTGTGTCTCAATTATGTCTTCTTCTAGAGCTCATCCTTCCTACGCACACCCAATCCTTCAGTCAGCGCAACAGCAGCACCTCCTCACAACAGGGCAAGGGCAGATCTGTGGCCAATGATGTTCAATTCTAGACACAGAACAATATTTCTCAATGATTTTGTTTGGGAGCGGGTCGGAAAGCTGAGGTGAGAGCTTGGGTCAGACACAGAGCAAGCAGAAAGAACTATAGATCGGCGACAGAGATGAATGGGTCTCTGTTTTAGTATCAATTTTAGTTTTTCCAAGCTTAGCATCAGTTTTCCACGTTTCCAGATCAGTTGCCAATTAAAAAAAGAAGTCCTCATGAAAATACGTCAGCGAATTTGGAATATGTCTCCAAATATTTCCATTTTTTGCATGCAGTCTTGCCTAAAACACACATTTCCCCTAACATAATTCATTTTTGTATGTTGCCTTTGCCAACAAAAGTATTTTTCTATATATTTTGCCTTAGTATATACATATATTTGTAAGCACCACCTGGCTGGAGAACCCCTTAGAAAAATTTGGATTTTCAAA
Source organism: Podarcis pityusensis (assembly GCF_964106645.2). Taxonomy (NCBI): domain Eukaryota; kingdom Metazoa; phylum Chordata; class Lepidosauria; order Squamata; family Lacertidae; genus Podarcis; species Podarcis pityusensis. Next base: position 27,693,628 of record NC_138042.1, read on the forward strand.
GGATGGCTTTTTTTTATTCATGTATTGTTTGGGAAAGTGCAAATTAAGTATGTTTGCTTTAAATATGAACTGAATTGAATTTCTCCCCCATCTCTAATGGTAAAAAGCATGTCCTTGCACACCAAAAGTCTCCCTGACCTCTCTCCAGTTAAATAATTTGGATAGCAGCTAGCAGGTGCTGGACTTAGGAACACACACAGTCCAGGGGCCTCATTTAAGTTTGGTTCCAGTCACAGGTCTTGAGAGTTTTCATTTAGAATCTATCATATATATTTTTTCCCTTCCATATGTTCAAGAGGTGTATAATAGCTTGCCAAAGGAAGAGTAGTTGGAAACTTTAAATCTCTCACATACTTTGTGAGTCATGGTTGGTCTGAAGAAAGGTATTGTTCCAGTTCCAGCTAAGGCAATCAATAAATTCCACCAAAAGCAAATGGACTTAGTGACAACTGATTTTAGCTGAATAAGGGCTGCCACTTGTTTTGTTCCCATTTGTTATCTAATGAGCCAGTTTTTGACCTTGCTCAGATTTATAAAAACCCCTTTGCGTCCACAAATCAGGCTTGGTATGGTAACAATTTTGGGTCACAGAGAGTCACTTACTGTGGGAGGGATTCAGTTGTACACTGGAAATTTAGCTTCACACAGTTAAAGAGGAGTAAAGCATTCTGTCTCTCTGGTGCAGCAAATCTGCTTTTTTTAAAAAATGACTTTCTGTGGTTAGGGGAAATGATGGGGAAACACACCCCAAAGTGTGGGATACATGACTGATACATGACTGGGAAGATGTATAACTTCCCTGCGCACATTATCTAACTTCCACTGTAGTGTTGTGCAAGCAGGATGGATACTCAATAAACAGGTAATCTGGGGGGAGCCCTCAGTCAATGCCTAAGTATTGCAGCTTAACTCCTCCCCTTAAAAAGTAGGGCTTTTAAAGTGATAGTTTGTCAAGAAACAGCTGCGTCTCATATGCTGCTGTGCAATGCAATCAATGTGAACTGCATTTAGACACCAACACTCATTATAAGAGATGGAAGATGATGTTATTCAGTCCACATTTTCATAGAATTGTAGAGTTGGGAGGGACTATTTAATGGGGGAAAGTTATTCAAAAATATGCAACTGTGGGACACTTGGTGGGACGGTGACTATGCAGATAGAATACCAAGTGAGATTCTATAGCTATATTTGAACATGTCTGTGACCTATCTAATGCTCTTTGGTTCCATGTGCACAAGATCTATGCTGTGGAAATAATAATAATAATTTATTATTTATACCCCGCCCATCTGGCTGGGTTTCCCCAGCCTCTCTGGGCTGCTCCCAACAGACACTAACAACAATAATAAAGAGAACACATTGTAGTAGTCCAAGCGGGAGATAAACAGAGCATGCACCACTGTGGTGAGACAGTCTATGAGCAGGTAGGGTCTCAGCCTGCGTACCAGATGGAGCTGGTAGACAATTGCCCTGGACACAAAATTGACCTGCGCCTCTTTGGACAGCTGGGAGTCCAAAATGACTCCCAGGCTGCGCACCTGGTCCTTCAGGGGCACAATTACCCCATTCAGGACCAGGGAGTCCTCCCCCCCCCCAAAACAGTACTTCTGTCTTGTCAGGATTCAACCTCAAAATATTAGCATCCCACCTCAGAAGCTGTTGCTGAGGATGAATGAAAAAGGAGAAATATGCTATACGAGTAGTTAAGAATAATTCAAATTAAAATCACACAATGCTCTTCTGTTTTTGTTAAGCGCCACGTCTTTTATGTTTAATTTCAGTCCAGCCAAAGGATAATCATGAAGTCATTTGGAAACAGGCTTGGATGAAGCGAGCGACACACTTCCAAATGCAGGGAGGGCAGGAGTGCTGTGATTAATCTGCTGGCACTCAATAGAAAATGAGGAAAAGCTGATGATGGGGATGTCAGTTTTAATCAGCTTTGGTCAGGATTAACAAAATGGCATTACCCAATGGTGAAATCCACCCCTCAGTTATTGAAGATAATTAGGGCATTAGAGAAAATGTCTGAATCAGGAAAAAAACCTTAATAAACTGATGAATCACACTCCAGCCCATTGCTCTGCATTGAGAACTACCCGGGATAACAATTCACGCTGGATCTCTTGTGCTTGGGAGCATCTGCATAACACTGAAGTCTACTCTTGGTATAGCCAATTAACGAGAGAGAAAAAAGTTCTTCAGATGCATGCTTCTTTTATTAAAAACCTCTTTCCATTTAGCTGCTCCAATTTAGCGAGATGTGTAACGACTGTCAGTCAACGGGCAGTTTGGCAGTCACTCATGGCCATCGAGGACAGATAGAAAAAGTTCGTACTTGTACATTCAGTCCCCTCATCTATAACTAATTCTCTCAACCGAATCCTTTTCCTTCCATGCATTTGATAGAAAAAGGGACTGATGGTTATCTTGAGCTTTTAAATAGGCCAGTGTCCTTGCATAACATTGTATCAAATTGTATGCATGCAATTCTCTTCTAGGTGAAAAGGCCTCTGGGTAACATGCAAAATCTGTTGCAAACATTTCTGGGACACAGTAGAACAGGCATAGGCAAACTCGGCCCTCCAGATGTTTTGGGACTACAAATCCCACCATCCCTGACCTAGCTAGGGATGGTGGGAGTTGTAGTCCCAAAACATCTGGAGGGCTGAGTTTGCCTATGCCTGCAGTAGAAGCTGTGTATTGCATCTTAGAAAGAAGAAGGAGAGGAGATATGGGAGGCATGGGATAGGTGATGGTTCATGACTCCCCCCCCCCCCCCGCAAGCCACCATTTGGTGGCCTCCCTCAGCAGTGGAAGTAACTTTCTGAGAGCGGAGATGTTGGTGCTGGCCAGAAAAGGGTCAAATGTGCTGCTGCTATCCATCATGTTAGCCTCACCCTAGAGCCTGGCTCTCCAAACTTCTTTCCAAACTCCGAACTTCTCTCCAAACTCCAAACTTCCAAACAAATTATAGTCCAGCCCCCCACAAGGTCTGAGGGACAGTGGACCGGCCCCCTGCTGACCCCTAGTTTAGGGGCTTTGGTTGGGGAGTGTATTTTTTATTAGTTTGCATAATATATTAGTATTGTTAATTGTTTTGATTATTTTGATTATGTATTTTGTGCTGTAACTTTGTGTTGTGAACTGCCCTGAAACCTACAGGTATAGGGCAAATTTAATAAATATACAAATAAATCAGTGGCCAGCCCAAAACATTTTGCTACCTGCAGCACAGCTGCAAATGGCCCTCCATCAACCTCAAGCCTCCTATGTGGGGCATAGGAATTTGTTCATTCCCCCCCCCCCCAAATATAGTCTGGCCCCCTCACAAGGTCTGAGAGACAGTGGACTGGCCCCCTGCTGAAAACGTTTGCTGACCCCTGTTCTAAAGGTTATATAGTTACTCATCTCCTTGACATCTGATGAGAGGATGTTCTAAAGGGTGGGCGCCACTACCGAGAAGGCCCTCTGCCTGGTTTCCTATAGCTTCACTTCTAACAGTGAGGGAACCATCAGAAGGCCTTCTCAGAGTTGGACCTCAGTGTTCTGGCTCAACGATGGGGGTGGAGATGCTCCTTCGTTGAATGCCCTCCCTAGAAGGTCTGCCTGCTGTCTTCTCTAACATCTAACATTATTTCCCCGAGGCTTTTAAATCACACTGTGACTTTTTACTGAGTTTCTCAGCCCTGAATTTTGTTTGAAAACAAATTCTCTGCATTTTCTTTCAATCTCTTCTGTCACCTGTTTTGTCCTCTCTGCCTTTTGCTTTAATGCTGTATTTTTTGAGGGGTGATGGTGGTATTGTACTCTTATTGCATTTTTAAAAACTCGCTCTTAATCTTGTTCAGCCACCCATACAACTTTTTCTTAGAGGACGGCAACATAAATAATGTACATGAAATAAATAAATGTCTCCACGTCCGGCTGTTGTTCCTGGATCATTTCCTGCAGGCCAGCTGTTCTTCTGCTTTAAACAGCATATCTAAAATCAATGGAATCACACCTATTTAAAGCCACAAAGCATCTGGTCTCTTATCTTTATTACAAGCACCTGCAATTATCCCCAGAGACCAATAGACCTAAAAAGATTAACTGCCCTCCAATTGGTAGTTGTTTTAGATCAATTGTTGCTCCCCTTCCCATGGCGTTTCCCCCTCTGTGATTTAATACACATTTTAAATCTATTTAAAAACTGTGAATTAAATTGCATCTGTGTCATATATTCTTAGGCATCATGATGTCGTAAAGAAGATATACCACATGGACCTGAGCGTTGAGTGGGGGGAAAGATTCTCATAAAGATTAAGGTTTTTTTAAAAAATAATAACAAGTTGGCATTGCTACTTTAAGGAATACTCTAAGATAAAGAGCACACCTGAGCCATGTATGTTGGAATTTTGCGCTGGTGATCTGACTAGAGCAGAATTTTCCAAAATGGGGTTTCCAGCTAGCAGGACCAGTAGTCAGGGATGATGGGTAGCATAGTCCAACAACAGCTGAAGAACCCAGTTTGGAAAACCCTGGACCAGAAGAAGAAGAAGAAGAGTTTGGATTTGATATCACTACCCGAAGGAGTCTCAAAGTGGCTCACAAACTCCTTTCCCTTCCTCCCCCACAACAAACACTCTGTGAGGTGAGTGAGGCTGAGAGACTTCCAAGAAGTGTGACTGGCCCAAGGCCACCCAGAAGCTGCATATGGAGGAGCGGAGACGCGAACCCGGTTCCCAGATTACAAGACTACCGCTCTTAACCACTACACCACACTGGCTCTCACTGAGACCACTGAGACCAGAGTCATGTAAGTCTGAGACCAGAGTCATGTAAGCTGAGCCAATGTGGCTTTCTAGTTGTGGAATTGGGTAGAATGGGGTCAACATGCTAGCCTAGACAAACCTTTGTGAGGCAGCTCTTAAATAAGCTGCTTAAAAAAATAGGAGTGAATGTATTCAACAACTCCAAATCTAATTGCTTCTTGACCTGTTGGGAAATCTTTCTCACACTCTCCTGTGTTTCGCGTACTGAATGTTGATTTTGTGATATGTGGAAGTGATTTCGAAGTGCTCAAATGTGTCTGTGTCCAATGGGCTGTCTGAATCAGCAACCAACTGATAGGCCAAATTGTGGTCTGCCAGAGGGATAGATGGATGTGTCAGCTTCTCATTTTTCCAGCCTTCTTCAGTTCTTCACATTTCTGCATCTATTTGTGACTTTTTAAAAAAGTCATCAGCAGTTTAGCAAAAAATTGTACACCACTTATGTGCAATTTTGCCTGATATGCACTTTTATGCAAGCAATTTATATGAAGACAATGCATTTTGTATGTTACATGCAGTAATATTTGCATTATCATGCACATTTTCCCCATCATAGAAGAAGTGCCTCCAAATATACAATATATGCATATTTCATTGAAGAAATGCCTCCGAAAATATATAGAAATGATAATGATAATAATTAGAATTTATATGCTGCCCATCTGACTGGGTTGCCCCAGCCACTCTGGGTGGTTTCTAACAAATTAAAACATCAAACACAGTAGATGTCAAAGGATATTTTTTTTTGACAGTGTAGATTAGGTAGGTCTAAATTTAAATCCAAACCACGCTATATTTCTTTCTCATTTCTTCCTCATCCCTGTTCTTACACCACAATTTTCCTGTTACGAGTTTGCGGCGTGCCTGAATAACATTCTAATTTCTGGGTACCGGACACTGGATTTAGCATGTTAAAAGATAAGCCAGGAGCCAGCCTGGGGATGGCTAATAATAATAATAATAATAATAATAATAATAATAATAATTTATTATTTATACCCTGCCCATCTGGCTAGGTTTCCCCAGCCACTCTGGGCGGCTCCCAAGAGAATACTAAAAACACAATAGAAGAGAGGTCATTAGCTGGGACAAAGGGAGTGGCTCTGTTCCAGAGAGCAAATGGGTGGGACTCTTCCTTTAGCTCAGAATTAGTTAGCCTTTGAAGCAGAGTTTTAGTGTTGGAAAGAGAACAGTTGGTTTAGGCTGTGACATGATCGAGGGAAAAAGGTTTCAGTCTGTAAAACATGGCGAGCTGAAGAGGAGGGGTCAGAGCACAGTATGGGATGACAGTTTGACTCAAAGGCTGAAGAAAAAGGAGAAATGGAACTTCCTTGGAGTGTAATGCTGGAAGCTCCTCCATTAAGTTGTTTTTTAGTCGTTTAGTTGTGTCTGACTCTTTGTGATCCCATGGACCAGAGCATGCCAGGCACTCCTGTCTTCCACTGCCTCCCACAGTTTGGTCAAACTCATGCTGGCAGCTTTGAGATCCTCCATTATAGCCTCAGGTAAATGTGGTTTATGTGTAAATAAACCATATATCATAAAGACACCACAGTCTCCACTGTGCCTCATTCCCAAAGGAAACATGAACCCTGGGTAAGTGCTTGAACCCCTGGAATCATACACCACTGTGGAGGTTAAGGTGGCATGTAACATTACATAGTTGGAACAATATCAGTGGGAGGAGGATAAGGTTTCTTTCAGTTGATGCTTTTCTAGGTGAGCTCTCAGGAGAGAGAGCTAATATTACAACAAATCTAGTAGTTGTGCGTAATTGAATTTCTGCAACCTGTTCAGCAAAGTACTTTCCATTTCCCACCAGTGCTGCTGATCCCAGAAATGTCTCAAAGCACCCTTAGGGCTATTCCACATGCTACCTTATGCTTGGCGTACAGGTAACCATTTTTTTAAAGTACCTAAAAATGTAAAATTATGTATGCAGCAAATGTATGGTTCATATCAGACATACACAGCAAGCAGCTGGGATAGGCTGTGGCTACCCACTCAGTACATATTCTGATTTGAAATTCAGGTTTGTTGCCAGGTAATGTGTGAAAAGGCCACTTACTCAAATGCAATCTGTATCCTACTGAAGTCATTAGCCAAGCTCCTATTGATTTTTTTTTTTATTCCGCCCTTGGATTCTGCCCAGCTGATTTTGCATGCTGTGTGGTTCTACAAATGCAGGGACATGAGCTTTCCTGGTGGCCCCAACACATGAATGGTATTTTCAAAGGGTGTCTAGCCAGTGTGAATCCATCATTTTATGATGCTATAAGAAGAGGAGATTGGCTCGATGATGATAAAACAACATGCCAAAGCACTTAAAAGGTCCTTGTGAATAAAGATCTCTATTCTCAACTGCAGTATATTTAATGTTTCCTCATTAGCTGAAAGTATTCATCATTCTAAGGCTCAACATTTATGTGAATGCTATTGAATAAGAAAAGGCCAGGTACTTTCCTGCTGTTTTTTTAAAACCTGAGGCTAGGAATGAACAGGATCTGACTGTTCCTGGTTTCATTCATTTCAGTCCATTTTTGCATTAATCTGCAAACCTCTCCCCATTAAAATATTCATTGTCTCTCTCTCCCTTTATATACATATACACATGACTAGATGTATGCATTTTTGGAGCCAAGAATTGTAGTGCAACATTTGGAGAATGAGAAATCTGAATTGGTAACTATGTTCCAACCTACATAACACTCTGAGAGATGTGAGTTAAGTTAGTTCATATCAAAATCCAAAAAATTCAACAAGCATCACTCCCTGAGCCATTCTCATTGCATCGAGAAAGTGATGATTATGATATAATAATAATAATAATAATAATAATAATAATAATAATGCATATGTGCCCATCATAGATAATTTGTTTTGCTCTTGGGTAAAAGAGATTCAGTCTCACAAAATTGTAAAGAATCCCTCAAACGAGGTTCAGCCCACCTAGTGGAGTGCCAAAAAGCAAAAGCCATCACAATTTTAATTACACAAACAAAATAATGCATGCATACAAACACATTGATGCAGGCATTTTTCAATAGAGAACATACACTTCAATTTCTGTTTCTGGGGGGAGATTAACAAAACAATGAAATATCCCTCTCCATTCTCCAATTCAGCAAGCAAGAAACATTATCAGAGTTTAAGGACATCATGTGGCCTGATTGAGGGGCCCAGATGTACAGGGAAAGCATCTTGTCCAAGAAAGATGAATCTTTGAACGGTCCAGCAGGAGTTTGGAGTGAGTGTGTGGAAGGTCTTCATGTTGCTGGAGAAGATGACTCCCCCAGGTATTTGGTCACACTTATGTTAAAACTCTTCATCTGAACTAAATTATATAAAGATATTAAAGAGAGCCCATCCCATAAACCATCCAGGAAGATCTTGTATTAAGTACATATGGCATTGGAATAGTTATAGTCCATGAAATGGACTTTTCCTACAAGAGAGGCTGGGAAGGTTCATCATGAGAGCAAACTCTAATTTATGTGACAAGACTGGTAACAACCCACCATGTGAAATAGAAGTCCCATCCTTGAATCGCTTTTTAAAATTAGGTCAGAAATAATAAAACATTGAATTGGCAACCTGACCAGCACACTTTAACATTCCAGAAGAGCTCATTCTTGTAGATTTATGAAGGATTTGATTCTTTTCGCTTTCCATGCCTTTCTCGGACCCAAGGTTATATGTTTAACGCTGCTTGTATAAATGACTGCAGGCATAACAGCAACAGCTGTAACCCACAGTCAAGAAGAGGACAATAAAACAAGCAGCGTTGTCACTTGTCTTGGGTGCAACCTGGATGGCGCATGAAACAGGGATCAACACTTATGTAATACCCTGACACTAAAAATGATGTTGCATTTTGTCATGCCTTCTATGAACATAATGAAGCCTGTTTTCAAGGTGATAGATGAAAAGACAGATATCATCTTGCTCAGAGGCAGATGAGCGGGAAAGCTGGGGAATAATGAGAGAGGAGGAGGAGGAAGAAGAAGAAGAAGCACCAGGGGGGTGAAAGCTGGCGGCCACTGTGTATTTAGAAAGCATTACAGACCCCCCTCTCTCAGAATCCGGTGAGACTTGAAAGTAGGAGAGCAAAGAGCTCAAAGGAAGAGGGCACTTTTCAGCACCCATAGTAATGACGCATGAGGAAGTGGGAGAGACAGAAGGAGTGGAGATTCACTTGGGACAAGGCCATTATTCCAAGAGGCTGTATTCCCAAGCCTTTCTCTATAAATATTGAATAAACAGCAGATGGTAAGGACTTTCCCTTGTCTTATCCCTTCCTGGCAACCTGCCGTGAGGGTCGGTTCCTCTGCTGTCTGACAGATAGATTTGTATGAGATCTCAGTACCAGCAGCCTTAATGGTTCCTATAACCATTGTTAACTCATCGTGGTGGGGGTAGAATTAGTAATTCCATCACTGGAAAGAAAGTAATGGCATCAGGTAGATCAGGAATGGGGAACATGTGGCCCTCTAGATATTGCTGGAGTTCAACTTGCATCAGCCCCAGCCAGTGGCCAGATATGATGAGATTTTGTACGCCAGCAAGATATGGAGGGTCACAGGTACACAACAATGCCTGGTAGCTGCCTTAAAGGCATGAGTATATATGCCTTGTTTTCAGACAGGAAGCTTATGTGCACATGAGTCACTTAAAACTCAGCTAGGTTGTCTTCCCGCCCCCGCTGTGCTTCTAGTTGCATTTGTATGTTACTGTACGCCCCACATGTATTTTTGTGTGTGCATTCTCCTAATGTGCATTGTCTGTTCAGTTTCCCTGCAATGTCCTCAAACTCCTATTTATGAAGCTGTGTGTGCACAGTGTGGTGCATGTTGGGTTTAAGCAACCTTGCATGCCTCCACGCATGCATGGAGGGGATAATACACATTGTGGTTTCCCACTAAAACCTGAGGCTCTGCCTCTCCCCGCCCCCCTCTCCTGCATGAGACAGCCATGAGAAACTAGCTTGACCACATAGGCTTAGAATCCAAAGGCATCCTGATAAAATACGAAGAAACTGGAAGGAAAGAATTCTCCCCTCCCCTTTACTAATGAGGCATCTCTGTGTTTTATTTATTATTTTTAAGCAATGCTATCAATGTGGGAATACGACACAATGGGTGGTGGAGGGACTGGGCAGATCCAGCTTCCAAGCTATTAACTCTATCAACCAAACAATTTTACTTTTTCAGACCCAAGAGCGTCATCTCTTATGGCATAGGTTTCCAAATCGGACAGAAGCTAATGTGAAAGGAAACCCACCCCACAGCAGTATTTCTTGAGGACAGGACAGATATGGATTGTGGCCATGGCTTCAAAATCAAGTGGCAGGAACACACTGAAGTCAGAGTAAACTGTAATGCGCTCACAGCCTAAGTTGCATTAAAAAAAACCCCAAAAAAACCAACACAAGAAAAACACAAGAAAAAAATGTGGAATAACCATAGAAATAGAACTGCTGGAGAGATCACATATTTATATTCATACTTAATGGCTGATATGAAAGGATCCTCGAAGAAACTCATGACACTCATTTTCATGACAAGAAGCTGAGTCTATTATTTCCTTTTATTAAAAGAAAACACTACCCAAAGCAAGAAGCTCTTGAGGCAGGGACACAGACTGAGTGATGACTAAGCCTGGTTCGAAGGAGCTTTTAAACCTGTTTTTGCTAATGAGGTTCACAGTGCATTAAGATTCATTAATGGGAATAAAAAGGCGAGGGCCAACATCCTGAAACCTCAATTTCTCAAAATTACTGCCTTGCTTATTTCTAAGCCCTGTTGCCAGAATGTTTATTACCTTGCATTTTCTGTGGTTAAATAACCATTTAGTCAGGAGGGAAAGCGTCAGGGGGTGAGTTTATTGTACAAAGATAGGAGCAAAACTTTCTTGAAATTATCCTCTGCTCCTCTCTTCCCAGGCATAACTCAAAGCTGGCAAGGCTTGCTTTCAAATGACATGGGTTTTTGTTTTGGTCTGTCTCAGTGCTATTTTTCTAGAAAAAGAGGTGCCAGAGCTCACCATGAACGCCTCCCTTGTTCTTTTATAATGGCAATGGTGTCCATCTAAGAGGTGCTAGAACTGAGTTCTGGCGAGTTCCAGATGAAAAAAAGCCCTGATCTGTCTGAATAACTTCAGCCTTTGCCAATCTAGTGCCTTCCATATGTTTTGGACAACAACTCCCATCAGCCACAGTCAGCGTTGGTCATATGACCTGGCAAGTGTGTCAGGAGTTAATCCCAGAGTATGAGATGGTTCCATCACAGTGATCTCTTCAGTATCTATGTAGCATTCTGTTCATTGCACTGGATTTACATGTATTCTACTGAGCTGGGGAACATGCAGGGACACACTGCAGGCAGGGCAAGCAGAATGGAACTCTGTGCTATAGCCAGTCTCATGGGTCCTTGTGCTTCTGTCCAGGTATATTTGAAACTCCCTCTGCCTATGCTACTGGTTCCAGTTATACTCCTGTTTGCCCACCCATGCATTTGAGGCCTGTTGTGTTAGTCCATGTGTCACCATTTGATGGTGCTTGCCAAAGTCCAGTCAAAGGCGACTATGGGGTTGTGGCGCTCATCTTGCTTTCAGGCTGAGGGAGCCAGTATTTGTCCATAGACAGCTTTCCAGGTCATGTGGCCAGCGTGACTAAGCAGCTTCTGGCACAATGGAAGACCTTGACAGAAACAAGAGCGCACGGAAACACCGTTTACCTTCCTGTCACAGCAGTACCTATCTATCTAATTGCACGGGCATGCTTTCAACCTGCTAGGTTGGCAGGAGCTAGGACAGAGCAATGGGAGCTCACTCAGTCACGGGGATTAGAACTGCCGACCTTCTGATCAGCAAGCCCAAGAAGCTCAGTGGTTTAGACCACAGTGCCACCCGTGTCCCTATTAGACATTCTGACAATGGTGTCGTTGCTGTTACTCAAGATAGCCAACATAGATACGTACTTCCTCCCTTGAAAGGTCCAATAGAACATATCCCAGGGGTCAGCAACCTAAGGCCCATGGGCTGGAAGTTGCCTGTGGAGGTTGTTTGACCATCCCCGAGCCATGAGCTACCCCCGAACCAAGTTGCCCACTTGCGCGCTGCACTAAACTGGCGCAGCACGGCGCGGGGACTCACTTCCGTGGCACCGAAAATTGCGGGCGCATGATCCAGCCCACGGAGGGATCTCCATGGGACCGATTTGGCCCAGGCAAGATAAATCTTGCCGACCTCTGACATATCCCATATCTTAATGTCACAATCTGCCTTTCTATGGCATCACTGGCTGCGAATGGTGTGTGGGGAAATAGGGAAGTGTTGACTGTTGTGATATCACAACTTAGGCACATTCTGCTAGTAACTAGACGTTCTGGTATGAGAAGGGAAAGCTTATTGAGTTTGTCCCTTGAGGTGTAATGAAAACTTTGTGGTACTTCGAATATAAATACAGTGGTACCTCAGGTTAAGTACTTAGTTCGTTCCAGAGGTCTGTACTTAACCTGAAACTGTTCTTAATCTGAAGCACCACTTTAGCTAATGGGGTCTCCTGCTGCCGCCGCGCCGCCAGAGCACGATTTCTGTTCTCATCCTGAAGCAAAGTTCTTAACCTGAAGCACTATTTCTGGGTTAGCAGAGTCTGTAACATGAAGCGTATGTAACCTGAAGCGTATGTAACCCGAGGTACCACTGTAGATAGATATTCTTCAGGGTTTATATTATGCATATTTTGGCCGCCAGTGTTGCAATAATGAACAAGCCTTAAACCTTTGGTCTTGGAGTCAACAGGAGGCTTTTTAAAAAAAGGGTAATTGTTTTCCAGTGAGTGAGGGTCACAGTGCATGGGGAGGGTTGACCTTTCCTTCCAAAGCCTTGATCTCCACCACTGTTGGAGGCAGCATGCCTCTGAACACTGCTTGCTGGAAATAACAACTGGGGAGAATGTTGTGGCCCTCAGGACCCACTTGAGGGTATCTCATGGTCATCTGGTTGGCCTCTATGAGAACAGCATGCCAGGCTAGATGAACCTTTGGTGTGATCTAGCCGGGCTCCTCTTAAATTCCTGTGCTTTAACATTCTGACATTTTTATCTGAAAGGCAGAGAGACCTGCCAAAAGACAGTGCTGATAAATAGTGTTACTCATTACCCTGAACAACCATATCTTTTTAATTTGTGCTGCTCCCATCCCTGTGCTCCCTGCATGTGTATTTTATTGACAACACAACCTTTTAATATTTTCCAGATGCTTTATCAATAAATAAGTTCCTCTTAAGGAGCTAGTTGGAGGGAACAACCTGCTTACACTTGCATTGCCGGCTTTTATCACTTTGCTTCCCAAGGCACTGGGGAAATGGAACAATAGAGGAGAGCTCAAGATTTATGGCTTTCCTTAATAGAGAGAGCAGGGAAGAGGCAGGAGAGAAAGAGATTGTATCTGCACAAATTTATTTTGCATATTTCAAAGAGCCTTTTTAAAAAAGCATTTTCTCGGAAAGGGGCTGTTTTCATCCACAATAATGTTTCCTAATAGCTACCAGTTGTTGTTTTTAAAAATTGGTACCCAAATGTACCAATAAAGAGCAAGACTTTGATGCCAGAAAATGAGGTATTCAGGTGGTTTGTCATGATCAAATTCTTAGACCATAGATTACCACTGAATCTCTGGTTTGACAGGTAAAGGTAAAGGAACCCCTGACCATTAGGTCCAGTCGTGACCGACTCTGGGGTTGCGGTGCTCATCTCGCTTTATTGGCCGAGGGAGCCGGTGTACAGCTTCCGGGTCATGTGGCCAGCATGACTAAGCCACTTCTGGCGAACCAGAGCAGCACACGGAAACGCCGTTTACCTTCCCGCCGGACCTATTTATCTACTTGCACTTTGACGTGCTTTTGAACTGCTAGGTTGGCAGGAGCAGGGACCGAGCAATGGGAGCTCACCCCATCACGGGGATTCGAACCGCTGACCTTCTGATCAGCAAGTCCTAGGCTCTGTGGTTTAACCCACAGCGCCACCCGCATCCCGGTTTGACAGTTATGTGGCACCAAATTTGGACCAAGAGTTTTTTGGGGGTGGGGGGAGGACCAGAAAGGTAGTCATGTCCTTTTGTGAGTCCCCTATGACAATGTTACACTGATCACCTGAGTGCAAATTGGGAAAGGATAAAGGAACAGGTGTGGCAATGGTACCCTGCATTATTCATCACTTCTCTGGTCTGATAGAGAAGGCGCAATTGCCTAATTAACCCTTTATGCAACAATATGTGAACTGAAACACAGTCATCCTTTGGAATTCATACTTATCTGAATTTTGCAACATAGCTCTCCAGCCAAATAATACAGTACAAAAAAATATGAATATATTAGGGCAGAGTGTGCATAAAATGCATATATTAATGGGAAAAGCATACAAGAATATAATATACTAGGAGAAATTGCTTTGTAAAATTGCACACATATATTCAGAGGAAATCAACTAAAATGCTGATGAATTTTCATGTGGGCTTTAAAAAGACACAGATTGATTTGAAAATGTGGAGAACTGAATGGGAAGAGAGAGTGATGGAGAGAATGTAAAATCAACAAGTTTGTCCATTCCTAGTTGTTATTCCAACTGGCCAGAAAAAAACAAAATAAAAATAAAACCCAGCCAGGGATGGGGTACATGTGTTGTGTTTATGTTTTGGGTCCATTTTCAGAAAAGCAGGAGAGAATACCCCCCCTCCCCGTTCCTCACCCATTTTAAAAATGAGTACACATCTTAGTTAAAGAGAAAAATCCCAACATTGACCAAAACTGCCTTGGCTTCTGCCCCTAGTAAAAGGTAAAGGGACGCCTGACCATTAGGTCCAGTCGTGACCAACTCTGGGGTTGCGGCGCTCATCTCGCTTTATTGGCCAAGGGAGCCAGCGTACAGCTTCCGGGTCATGTGGCCAGCATGACTAAGCCACTTCTGGCGAACCAGAGCAGCGCACGGAAATGCCATTTACCTTCCCGCAGGAACAGTACCTATTTATCTACTTGCACTTTGACGCGCTTTCGAACTGCTAGGTTGGCAGGAGCAAGGACCGAGCAACGGGAGCTCACTCCATTGCGGGGATTTGAACCGCCAACCTTTTGATCGGCAAGTCCTACGCTCTGTGGTTTAACCCACAGTGCCACCCGCGTCCCTTTCTGCTAGACCCACCCCCAAATACAAGGCTCGATCCCAGCTCTCCATCCTCAGACTCCACTTAGGTTCCAGGCTTTTAAATTGTTATTTCAAGAGCTGGAAGACTAACTTCTGTTGCTTTTCTTCGGGTGGATTTTGAAAGGGAGAGAAATCCATCTAGGTTGAATAACCACTAGTGGCCTCTTGTGGTTGCAATCACAAGTTCAGGCAAATCAGGAATTGACAAGCAGGAACTCCCCCCCCCTTCCTGTCTAAATAAAGTAGATGCTTTTGTTACTTTATTGGCAAATATCCAACAAGTCAAACAGATATGGTGGCTCGTATCTTTTCACAAGTCTGATACCACAAAAACCCAAAGAAGCTGTGATTTACCAATTGCTTGGCAGGTAAGCTTGTTAACTGTTCCTTATTTAACAGCAATACAAAAGGTTAATGGTAAATAAGGAACCATTCTTGGAATAAGAAACAGGTGTGAAGTCCATTGGCAGACCACTATACATTATTGCCAGGCTACATTTCACTTAATGGGCTGTAGTGTTCCTTTTGTTAATTCTGACTATTGGTGGCTTTCTAGGAGATGCCTAAACTGGACTTGATGGGGAACAAAAATGCAGCCCTGATTGCTGAATTATGGCAAGCAGCCAACAGCATGCGCCTTCTATCTCTGGCACTCCATTATACTGTGTTATCTCTCTGTGTGACTCTTGCAGCACCCCACTTTCTCCCCTTTGCCTCCCTCCCAGTTGCTCCACTCCCCTGGTCTCTTTCCCCTTATATCCTCTCAGTCATTCCATTTTCTGTTCAGCTGCTCAGATGCTGCTCAGAGTCTTGAGGAAACACATAGAGCTGAAAGAGGAAATGGGAAAGAATCTTGTTCCTCCCAGTTTCTCCTTCAACTCTATGGTTTTCAAGATGAAAAAAGTAATTGTGAGTAAAGAGGCAGTGAGCAGAGGCTTTGACAGTACCATTGTGCTCATGTGTGTCCCATTGGAAACCCAGAATTAAACAACGATTGGGAACAATTAAAACATCCTGACTGTTTGGGTGTGTGTTCTGTATCTTTACTACTCCCTTTGAGCAAGATGAATACCAAATAACCCTACGAATTCATCTAACAGTGAAATGTTTATTCTTACATATGTTTCTGCTATGATTGTTGCCATTTTAAGTATTTTGCTAAAAAGGTATTTTAATGTCTGGGGGAGAAAATGCCTTAAATTTAGTCCTGTGACATTTCTTTCCTCCTAAGAATGGTTCTTTATGTGCTCTTGTGACTTGGTAGTGCTCTGAACTCAGCGCATGGAAATTTATTATTATGAAAATGCATCTGCTTTCAAGGCTTTTATTGTGGGAAACGGGATAATTAAAAAAGGACTTTACATCTCTGTCAGTTTTAATGCCAGGTGGAGCTTTATCTTCAAGATAGATTTGGTCTACCTTCACTACTGCAGCTGCTTTTAGTAAGAGGGGAAGGGGAATTAGCATAAGGTTTTTGTAATGGAGTGCAGTGGATGAGCATTAGGGTCCTTGGCTAGTCATCTTAATGCACTCAATGAAATGATGTTTTAATTTAGAAAAGACATTGTTAAGAGCCAATAAGCTTTGGAAGGGCATCAAGTAACACAACCATATACTGCAGGTGGGAGGATGAAAACACAAGCAGGTTCACCTGCAATTAGGGAGAGTTCCACATTTTAACGTCCATATCCTTCAATTTAGTGCCTTTCATCTACCTTGTTATGGTGTAGTACCAGACACATTTGCTTTTTGCCACTCTTCAGGCTTCCATCTCCAGAAACTGCAAAGACGGTTGTAATGGAGGCATGCATGGCTGGTTTGATATTTGAAGGAGCCTTTTAAAACTACTGTGTGAAAATCCTTTTTTTAAAAAAAAGGAAAGAAGGAAGAAAAACTCAGCGAAGACTGAGCATGCTCTGTGGCCACTGAATACCAATTAAGTTTACTGTTGGAAGATGCACTGAAAAGGAATATAATGGAAGAGGGCATGGCCAGCTGGCTGGCTGAAACATTGAACAGTGGCATTCCATTCAACAACTTTTCATTTTGTATCCCTCTCTTTGATTTGTTTTCCAAGGTTATCCATGTTGAGCTCTAGCTGCTGCATATGCATGGTTGTATCAGGACAATTCTTCACAGCTTAGGTACCTGCAGTGTACAGTCATTGGGAGAGAGTTTCTCACATCCTTCCGTTCTACACACAATCACAAATATTTTCATGTTATCACTTAATGCAGACATAGTTGAATAGCTGGTTCAATGACACAATTGATTAATCTGCTAAGATTTCTTCCATCAGGTTGCAATCTCCTACCCTACCCCCTCATACTTTCATACCTAATGGGGGATGGTAAGACCTAATATTGGCAATGTTTGAGTATGAATCCAATACATTATTCTGGATTAATGTAGAATACCAGGCTGTGGTCTTGTGTAGGTTGCTTAAGAGACTGGGAAGACAGAGGCAACTTTATTTCTAAGCAGCGCTGGAATGATAAAGATGCCTTTAGTTACACCACATATACTAGGAAGGGTGTGTGTGTGTGTGTGTGTGTGTGTGTGTGTGTGTAGCCATGTGGCTTGGCTTACTTTCCTGAGTTATTGAGGCAGGGGACTCTGGGGTGTTTTCTGTACACATATACCTCCTGTCCTCATTGTTTAAGAAAGCCCACTTAGCCCCTGGCCACGAAACCCTGAAACTAGCCCTAGGTAACCAGCAGTGTGTGTTTTGCTAATGTACATGTTACTTTCCCCTGGGATATCAGCTGCTCAAAATTCTACATTTTCAAAACAAGCTGAAAGGCCAGCAAGCCATTTGCTTCATTTCGGGGGGTGGCAACAAATCTTTATTGTACTAAATGCTGCCAAGTGAGTGTGCGTGTATCTGATATTGTGCTGTCACCAAGAGCTAACAAGCTGTATTTGATTTTACAAGTGAAGCAATTATTTACATAAGGCATCTATGAAGTAGCTGTATTTTACATCCAGTCTTCTAATTGGGAGTGTTGATTTATGCACGGCAAGAGTCCCTTGCCTTAGTTATTCAAAGGCAGGTATGTAATCTTAAGACCGACCAATCTGAGTGCAGCCCACTAGCTGTTACACAGCAGCCCAGTCAATTCAATAAGGGTCCTATCCACAAGGGGAGAGTATTTTCAAGCACCTGGAAGACCATAACACGTAATGTATGGCTGGCAGGCTGCATCAGTTTGTTTATTCTGTCTTGTTTTAATGACAGTTGTGGGACCAGGAGCAGTGAGCCCGGGCCATCAGGGGATGTGATATGCGAAGAATAAATAATGGCAAGACAAATAGCATGGGGATCAAATGGTTTATTGATTCCAGATGTCAGTAGGTTTTGGCATAGGCATTGGGTGTGTATCCTGAATCACCCAACCAGTCTACTGGGTGATTATTCCTTCGGGTCAATACTGGGTTTCAGGATCCTTCAATGACATAAATCAATTCCAGGAAATTCCACTCCCATCTTAGGGAGTTCAATGACCTGTTATGCTCCCTATGGGCATTTGGACAGAATATATTCCCCTGGATTCCTTTAATGGGGTACCCTGAAAATTTGACCAATGTACTTATTTTACACCTGTCCCATCATCTCTTAGCTTAGGATGTGAGGGGAAACCAGGCTGAAGGTGGGATAGGGCAGAACTCACATTCTGACAAGACAAGGCAAGTGTAAAGGTAAAGGTAAAGGGACCCCTGACCATTAGGTCCAGTCATGGCCGACTCTGGGGTTGCGGCGCTTATCTCGCTTTATTGGCCGAGGCAGCCGACGTACAGCTTCCGGGTAAGCACTGCCAAATGCAGGAAGACCAGCCATCAGTACCCTGGACAGCTCACAGTGGCCAGTGTTGGCTAGAGCTCACTTAAGGAGTGCTGTTGCTTTAGCAGCATGTTGAAGCCTCCTAGTTGGCATGAAACCACAGCTGGTTGGCCTAAACCTCCTATTAGCCCCACCCCCTATGAAGAGCTATATGTTCTTTTAAAGTGCCACTGCCTTAGCTCAGAGGTGGGGAATCTTTTCTGGACAGCATGCTGTATTCTGAGCTCTCCCATCCCCCATGCCCACCAGTCAAGCACCTGATTGCATTATGACATCAGATGACAACTTTAAAGGGGCTGTGTTTCATATTGCACAACCATTATTCTCACCCTTATGCTAGTGCAACAGCCCTTGCACTGACAGAGATAATTGAATCTGGGTCAAAGAGTGCTTCTAAATAATTCAGGCAAAATGACTCATAGCTTATAGCCTTTAGGATCCAATGTAGGTGTTGCCCTCCAAGATGGAGTCAGCCATTGTGGAACCTGATAAATCTGAGCCAATTAACTTAGTAGGCACAGTCTAGTAGGTCGTTCCCCCACCAGAGGCCAACAGTCAACAATCTGTTCTTCTCATTACTCTTAATTCATATGTAGCAACCTGGCATTAAAATACTTTTGAAAACTGAGAGGGTAAATGACCAAAGCAATCAAGACAGGGTTAATTTCCTCCTCCCATGGTTTATAAACTCCACAAGCAGGAGCCTGAAAGACTGCTGTCCATGTTGTCTTGTATAACTTAATGAATCATTTAATATCTAAATGTTTCCAGATGAGAAGCAAACTCTGTAGCACATTTTCGGCAGAGTGCATAATTTTCCTATTTCTATTATGGAGATAAAAATGTCTTCCTGGGAGTTCATCAATAAGATGTAATTTATGGCAAGATTATGCACTTGGTCACTGTAGGAAATATATAGGAGAAGGACATTAAACAAAAAGCTGCAGCCAGTAAATTCCATTGTGCATCATCCACCACCCCTGTGCCCTAGCTACCAAAATCAGTCAACTGTGGGATACTATATTTTTCTCTCCTACATAGCCATGGACCCCCAGACCCCTAAAACTGGCTCTTTCACACTACTTCTTCTCTCTCTGCCTCCTTCACCTTCTCTCCTGTATCTCCTGCTTTTATTTTGTATGGCTTCAACAGATACTTGCATCCTCACCCTCTGCCTGTTTACTTAAAAGTAGACCCTCACAAAACCCCTGTGAGGTAGATTAGGCTGAGTGACTATGACTGGTCCAAGGTCACCCAGCAAGTGTCAAGGCTGAGTGGGGATTTGAACCCTGTTCTCCAGGTCCTAGTCCAACGCTCTAACCACTATGTCACATTGGCTCTCTGTTATGAAGAAGACTAGCTTGTATATTGCTGGGTTCTGAATCTGATGCAAAGCATCTCTGTGTCCTCAGCCAATTGTTACAGTGGGAAGGGTTTTTTCTCTCTCCCAAGCAGTACTCTCCTTATTCCTATTAAAAAATGTCTCTGTCATCTGGGTTGCCATGCATTCAGCAACATCCTCAGCAACATTGAAAAGCCCAGCCTATATCTGGGGAGTGAAAGGAAGGCTAGTCTTTGCAGATCCCAAGAGCCCAGGAAGACAAGATCCAGAGGAGAGGTGACAGATAATGTACTAAGTTTCTCATCCCTTTCTCCTGAGACAGCTGCTCCTTCACTCAGTCAGATTTGGAATAAATAACAATCCACAGCAGCTCTGGTCTGCAGTCAGTCCAGGCAATTGGTTCAGGCCTTAAACCTAAACGGAGTCAAAGACCCAATTTCTGCAAGGGCATGCATCATGTAAGCTTGCATCATTGGGGTTTTGTAATGAAGCAAATACACTGGCCTGCTAGATATTGTAATATATCCCCGGAGGGGGGAAAGTAAATAATAGTCAGTTACAATGAGTAAGTTGGAAACTGTTCAAATATATAACGGATAGAGTCAGAAATATTCATTATAACCGCACGTATAAAAAGTCATGAAGTATAAAATGTAGTGCAAACTAAAACTCAATAGACCCTTTTGCTACTGTAGTGTGAAAGACATTTTGATTTAGATTTCATTAATAAATACTATTACAAGGCTCTCATTGTTAGCGTGCCAGATTTTCCAGGGCTGGCGACCAAGCTGCACAGTTCTACTGAGATGTGAAACTGCAGTAACTAACTTCCTCCTTTCATGGGGATGTGCACAAACTAATTTTTCAGACACAGTGTGATTGCTGTATTAACTTAGCAAGAACGTGCCACACAACCTTGTATACGTCTTGCACTTCAAAAAGGTTTAGAGCTTTGCGACTGTTGCCAGTAAGTAAAAAATAATGCCTTGAGCTTTAATAAGGGTGGAGGGACCTCAAGCCCAGGGGCCAAATGTGTGTTGAAGTAAGAGTAGCGAAATCACAGCTAAGGAGCTCAAATCATATATATGACAGACAGCCTTCTTTGGAAATTAAACCAATGTCCATATTTTAATATTCAAAAACTTTACTTTCAGAAACATAGATGAATTAAAACATAATATTTATAGTCACATGCTTGTCTAAGCTTGGGCTTACAGTCTCTTCTAATTTCCAAACAACTGTATTTTCCTCCCTTTCCAGAGCTTAGCACTCAGCCTTCTGTAACTCAATTAGGCCATGCCTTGCAGTTCCTATGAGAGATTTCCACGTTTACCTTCTCCTTTGTCTTTGCTCTCCAAAGAAGCACACCAACACTCTATTCAACATAGCAGTGTTCACAGTGGAGTCTAAAACACAGCCATCTTGCTTCACATAAAATTGAGTTTCTCCTCTGCTAGATACCTCCCATGTGACCAACATTAGCCAATCACATGAGAGCTACTAGAGATCTCTCTAGAATTCAGCTACCAACCAATCAAATTCAAACACGTAGCAATGCATACAAGCATTTACAATTTCAGTGAATTAAATTACTAAACAATGTGGGACTCCAAGCCTCTCAGTGTGGCCCTCAGGACTCTAACCACATCACCTCCCCAGGCTATACCCCACACGTTCTGTTTCATACCTTTATTTAGAGTTGTTTTGCCTGGCTGGAGTATGTCTTTAAACTCAGACAATGCCTCTTGCTTGCCCAGATGGAGAATCATACAATTGTAGAATTGGAAGAGACCTTGAGGATCATTTAGTTCAACCCTCTGCAATACAGGAATATGTAGCTGGCCCTTACAGGCATTGGATCTGTAACCTTTGCAATATCAGCATTATGCTCTAACCAACTGATCTAACCAGGTTTGCCAATGTTTGAAGAATGCATATAAAAACCGTGTATTTGATAAAGCAATTCATATTTTTACTATGCAAATGTCAGGGAAGGAAAAAAACACGCACCCTGTGGAGTTAGTTCAGATGTTCTATGTGATATTGCTTGTTTTCAGTCTTGGGATCTCCACACACGGTTGAAAATGGGAGATTTCAACTCTCATCCTGTATTTATATCTTCTATTACAAAATGTGGCTTTTTCTCCCCTGTCACAGCATTCCATCCAAGTGTGCTGGATCAGTGGATCAACAGCTAAGTATGTGGTAGCACATTTTAGAAAGATAAAGAGGCACCAGCATGGTTTAAGATGAGAAAATTCAGATTAAAAAATAATAATCTGACAGCAAGCGTCTTTTTCAAATAACCTCTTCCTGGGGAGAAAAAGAGCAAAATGGGAAACAGCACCTTTCCCTTCAGGAAATGGGCTTTGAGGGGGAACAGTAGGGGGTGTTTTGGATTGTTTATACCCATTGCTGATGAATGTTTATGATTTCCCACCACTATGGATTTAGTTAATTATGGTTTTGTATTTCCCCCCCAATATATTCCCCCCCCCCCGATATTGAGGGTGCCATCGTAACTCCACTTACTTGGAATCAGTGCTTTTGGGGGTGAAAATGTGAGGTGAATTGATGAAAGTGTGGGGGTTGCCAGGACAAAATAGCCAATGCAGGCAGCAAAACAATAAAATTAAAATAAGGGGCTGGTACCTGTATAATATGCGGGTGGCGCTGTGGGTAAAACCTCAGTGCCTAGGACTTGCTGATCGTATGGTCGGCGGTTCGAATCCCCGCGGCGGGGTGAGCTTCCATCGTTCGGTCCCAGCTCCAGCCCACCTAGCAGTTCGAAAGCACTCTTAAGTGCAAGTAGATAAATAGGTACCGCTTTATAGCAGGAAGGTAAACGGCGTTTCCGTGTGCTGCGCTGGTGCTGGCTCGCCAGCTGCAGCTTCATCACGCTGGCCACGTGACCTGGAAGTGTCTTCGGACAGCGCCGGCTCACGGCCTCTAGAGCGAGATGAGCACGCAACCCTAGAGTCGGACACGACTGGCCTGTGCAGGCAGGGGTACCTTTACCTTTTTACCTGTATATAGCATCGCCAGAAAAGCACTGCTTGGGCATATGTCCCATTGAACCCAGTAGGATTTGCTCCTGATTAAACATGAATAGCAGCTGCAGCTGCCGAGGGCACCTTACAGAAGGCAGTGAGGGTGAGAAGTTAAACAAGACTTCAGTGTCATCAGAAGTTTCAGTTGTATTTTTGTCACAGAAATCTTCCTTGTTCAGAATGTGCAGATGCCATAAACATCATCCAGGCATTGCCACCCTCAGATGTTCTGGTCTGACTCAGAGTGCCAAAGGAGGTTGTGTACTTGCAGAAACATTCTTCATGTAAATTCTCCAAAGATGCTTGTTGCTGTTGACCTAGTTCCAAACCAAGCAGAGATGGGTGCTGTTTGGTCCATTGCTAATAATAAAGCAATACAGAAAAGAGAACTGGGCCCAAACTAACAACATGAATTTCAGGAAGGGCAAATGTAAGGTTCTGCACTTAGGCAGGAAGAACCAGCGGCACAAATATAAGATGGGGGACATTTGGCTTACTAGTAGTACATGTGAAGATGATCTAGGGGTCTGAGTGGACCACAAGCTCAACAGTGTGATGCAGCAGCAAAAAAGAAAGAAAAGCAAATGCTATTCTAGGCTGCATCAAGAAAAGTACAGTGTCCAGGTCAAGGGAAGTAATAGTACTGCTCTATTCTGCCTTGGTAAGACCATACCTGGGCACCACAATTTAAGAAGGATATTGACAAGCTTGAATGTGTGCAGAGGAGAGCAACCAATTCTACTCATGAATCAATCTGTGACTTTCTTCTTCTTCTTCTTCTTCTTCTTCTTCTTCTTCTTCTTCTTCTTCTTCTTCTAAAAAAAACCCTTCCAAAACACACAATGTAATACATATTTAATGTTATTTAACACATTTAACACTATATGCATTGCCCTGTACAAGGCAGAATAACTACATACAGCCAGGCTAAAGGATATGGATGAAACATTCTTTGTGGTAG
This sequence comes from Podarcis pityusensis, assembly GCF_964106645.2. NCBI lineage: Eukaryota > Metazoa > Chordata > Lepidosauria > Squamata > Lacertidae > Podarcis > Podarcis pityusensis. The sequence continues at coordinate 27,717,840 of NC_138042.1, forward strand.
GCAAGCAGTCCTTTCTTTTATTTATAAAATAACAGCAGCTGGAGGCCAATTTCTGCTTGTCAACTCTTGCCTGCTTCAATCCATTTTTAAAAACTTTGAGTTACCACTTGCAAACACCTCTTGGTTCCATCTGGGAAGGCTGGCAAATGTGCAAAGCTTTGAAATGGTTGCCAACCAGCTTCATTTAGGGAACGCTTTTATTTTACGGCTGATACAGTTTCGTTGGGCTCGTAGGTTATGCAGCAGGCCTCAAGACAGTTTGGTGATGAAGCAGCCTTGGGAAATGAATCTCTTATATGCACATTTAAGCTGAAGAAAGCCAGGCCTATGGTATGTAATGGGCTCGTGCAAATAGTTCGGTTCTCCGTGAATCACCTGGAGCGTTCATTGTGTAATTAGGCTACGCTTAGATCCTTGCCAGCCATATTTGCATGAATGGTTTTTACTCTCACAGCATGGCTTGATACCTTTGCAGTCTACTCATTGCTGAAATACTGCCATCTTGGCTTCTGTGTGGAACCTAATTCAAACTCAGTTGCACTAGCAGGCTAATCGGTCTGAACTCAGTAAAACTTCATATGTGTGCTGGCTGATTACAGATGGAGAAATAATAGAGTTTTGTAAGTAAACAGAAAAAACCTAGTTCAAGTGTCTTGCAAGCCAAGGGCCCATCTGCACTATACATTAAAAACAGCATCCCTCTAAACAGTTGTGGCTTCCCACAAGGAATCCTGGGAACTGAGAGTTTTTAGGAGAATCCTATTCCCCTCACGGAGCTACATTTGTCAGAGTGGTTTAGCAACCAATGTTTTCCCCCAAGGAACTCTGAAAATTGTAGCTTAGCACATTTGACAAACTACAGTCCTCAGGATTCTTTGGGGGAAGCCCTGACTTTGGGTGAAGAAACTCCTTTAAATGTACAGTGGTACCTTGGTTGTCAAACTTAATCTGCTCCGGGAGTCGGTTTGACTCCGGAACCGTTCGAAAACCAGGGCACAGCTTCTGTGGCCTGGAAGAAATTTAAAGACTATTTACAGAAATATTGTAAAATTAAGGAATCTTAGAAGGATGTTGGATAGAAACTAAGTGGTTTCCAGCTGTAATGCTTTAAGAGATACGAAAAAAGGTTTACAAATGGGTAAAAGCTTAATGGTAAGGATTTGCTGAACTAACAAACTGAACTGGAATACAAAAAAGGGAGGTACGAGGAGGTCCGGGGAAATAAGTGTAAGGAAGATAGGCTATGGAAAATTAACGTGTTTTTAAACTGTTTTTATTTTGTATGTTTCTTTTTATTTTTCCTTTTTTTGTTATATCTTAAAAATTTTATTCTTTTTTCTGTATTTTGTATTTTCTTGTATTTTTACTTTTTGTTTTTTGTGTAACTCTTGTACTTTTTGAAACTTTAATAAATATCATTTATAAAAAAAAAACGAAAACCAGGGCACAGCTTCTGATTGACTGCGGGAGCTTCCTGCACTCAATTGGAAGCCTTGGAAGTTGCACCAGACGTTAAGCTTCCAAAGAATGTTAGGAAACTGGAACAGTTACTTCTGGGTTTTTGGCGTTCAGGAGCCAAAACGTACGAGTACCACGGCATTCGAGAACCAAGGTACGACCGTATAGTGCAGATGGGGATTAGAATCCTACAAAAATGTAGTTTTGATGACACACACAAGTTATATCCAAGTGTCTCTATTTTTCCAGGGACAGTTCCAGATTTACAGAAGCCTTCCCAGTTTCTGATTTGATCCCAGAATGTCCCACTTTTCCTTAAGATGTTCCTATTTCCATCGGAGAAATGTTGGAAGGTATGGTCAGTTATCCAACCATTTGAAGGCAGCCCTCTATAGGGTATTTTTTTCATGTTTAATGTTTTATTGTGTTTTTATATATTGTTATAGATTCAAGGGGGGACCCTCTAAACCCTAGAAATTAATAAATGCTAGGATTTTGATTATTTGGGACATGAAAGGAGAACGTAAGTCTCAGAGGAATTAGTGCGGCTGAGCTACAGCCATCAAGGAACAATAGAGAACAATTAAGGGACATTTTGCCAACAAAGGTCCGTATAGTTAAAGCCATGGTTTTCCCAGTAGTGATGTGTGGAAGTGAGAGCTGGGCCATAAAGAAGGCTGATCGCCGAATAATTGATGCTTTTGAATTCTGGTGCTGGAGGAGACTCTTGAGAGTCCCATGGACTGCAAGAAGATCAAATGCATCCATTCTTAAGGAAATTAGCCCTGAGTGCTCACTGGAAGGACAGATGGTGAAGCTGAGGCTCTAATACTTTGGCCACCTCATGAGAAGAGAAGACTCCCTGGAAAAGACCCTGATGTTGGGAAAGATTGAGGGCACAAGGAGAAGGGGATGACAGAGGACGAGATGGTTGGACAGTGTTCTCGAAGCTACAAACATGAGTCTGACCAGACTGCGGGAGACAGTGGAAGACAGAAGTGCCTGGCGTGCTCTGGTCCATGGGGTCACGAAGAGTCGGACACAACTAAACAACTAAACAACAACAAGGGACATTAGCAATACAAGAGAACTCCTTACCCTGAGGTGTGAACAGAGACTAGGTATTTGGAAGGTTGCCAGGGTAACTGCTCTGGGAGCAAGGGTGGCTGGGAGGAAGAAGGAGGACAAGGAGCTGGGATCCATCTTTGGGGGCTGGCTGCAGGGCTGGCTGCAGAGAAGCCTTGGACTTCAGGGCTGCACTGCTGTGGAGTACAAGCCCCTCTTGAAATGACCATGCTGTAAGATCTGGACTCCCTCCATGCAGACTGAAGGTGTAAATAGGTGAATAAGCCATATTTCTTAAAGCCATGACAGTCTCCGCTGAGTCTTCAGTTCTCCAAAGGACCACAGACCCTGGGTGAGTGCCTGCGATCCCATGGGCTCTTGCCACCGCTCAGCAGAGAGAGGCACCTGACTTTTGTAGCAATATGTTGGAAGCTGCCCAGAATGGCTAGGGCAACCCAGTCAGATGGGTGGGGTATAAATATCAAAAGAAGAAGAAGAAGAAGAAGAAGAAGAAGAAGAAGAAGAAGAAGAAGAAGAAGTCCCTATTTTCATTGGAGAAATGTTGGATGGTATGTTATATATGCATACAGACCTCTGATTGAGAGCCAGTGAGTCTGAAACAAGATGGAATTAGCTGCTCAACCCATCTCTACTGGAGAGGAGGAAAGAGATAGATATGGCAGGAAGCTGCATAATGATCTGGGGCTAAGTCTTGGTTTATCATCGGTGCTATAGATAGGGAGCTCCGCTTCCAGGCCTTCCTGCACCGGCTGGGTTTTGTGGGAGACCTGCTGGGCCACCTGGAGGCGCAGACGGGCGTCAAGAGGGACTACCTGGCCGCAGGTGCAATAGCATTTCTGGGACTCTACCTGATGTTTGGCTATGGCGTCTCGTTGCTTTGCAATCTCATCGGTTTTGTCTATCCTGCTTATGTCTCCATCAAAGCCATTGAGAGCTCCACAAAGGACGATGACACGATAGGATGAAAAGGAGCTGTGATTTTTCCATAGATAGCAATACACCACAATTGAATCTTTACCACAGCATACAGAAAATATTGCCATCTGGTGCTGCAGGGGAGTTTTGGAAGACCCTATAGCTCAACAATAAAGATAAGTGGTTCAACTTAGCAGCCTCTCCCCATGGTCAGTAGATTAAACTAGAGTCTGAACACAGCTCTCTGAGACTGGTAGCTTCAGATAGCATTTGGCACCAAAGATCATTTCCCATGTACGATTTGTGAGTTAGGTGAAAGAAAATGTTATCTCCATCCCCAAAAATAGCACCTGCATTGAGTTACTGTAATAACTACATTGATCAGCTGGTTCGTTGATCAGTTAACAGGGAAAGGAAATAAAAGATACCTAATCAACTGGAAAACCTTTTCCTTGGCTGACAGCCCTACTTCACATTGTAACTTGGTTCTTTTAAATCTATAAATACAAACATTAGTGCAGTAGGGAGAGCTTTCTGAACTATTCACTTTCAAATGAAATCCAATTAGGAGCCATATTTGACTGAACCTAAAGTAAGAGGGCATTTCCAGACATTTGACTCAAGCGTCTCTGCTCATCGATGAAGTTAACTACTTTTTCAGAAGAGCAGGAAATGCCCTGCCCTTTTTCTGATATATTTCTATCTCCCATTCTATTTAGCAGGAGATCAAGTTGGACAAATTGCATAGGTCCACAAAATTGAACAGTAGGATCCAAATGCAGCATTATGAGAATTTCAGCTTTCATTATGAATGTCTTGACTAAGTAAAAGGAAGAACAGCATAGGAAACTGGCCTTCTGACTCTAGAGCAGGTGTGAGGAAAAAAATCCTTAGTTAAATATTTACTAAAAAAAATCCTTAGTTAAATATTTACTATGCCCTTGGATGTCAAGGAAGGCTTAACTTTGCTGTTTGTCTGTAACAGATGCTGCCAACAGAGGTAGCAAAATATGTTGCTGTGAAAGAAAGTGAAAGACAATAACTAAGCGCAGCTAACCGCATCTGCAGATTTGTTGTGAGGCATCCACTTGATCATTGGGCCAGCTTCACACATGCAACTTTTTTATTTTCTTGCACTTGATTATTCTATTGTTGGGCCTTATTTTCTCCACACTTGATTGATGGCTCATAACTGAGTATGCAAATCGGTTTCACAGGAAAGCATTGAGTCTGTGGTGGTATGAGGGGTTAGGAAAGGTCTACATTCTGAGTGCCAGTGATGTATAATGGTGACCTTAGCTTAGTTTACCTCATGGGGTTGTTAGGGGGGAAAATGTGTGTTTATGTGAATGAGTGAAGCAGAACCATCTACACAGTCTTGAGCTCCTTAATGTAAATACCGGCTAGAAATATAATGTTCTGCCACTGCTGGCCCATAGAGGCCTATGTGGTGGGGCTGAGCCACCCTCCCAACAGCGTACCTGAACAGGATTGAGCCAGGGCAGAGTGACAGAGAGGGTGGGCCTGACATTTTCAATTTCTCATCTTAAATTCAATTCTCCACCAGATTGCGAATCTTTTGCTTAAAAGTCCTCAAGAAAATTCATCAGCATTTAGTGTTAATTTCTCCCAATATACACATTTTGGTACACAGTTTTGCCTAATTTATATTTGCCTGGTTTATATTATTTCCCATAATATAATGCATTTTTGTATGAGAATCTTCACAAATACATGTAATTTTACCCACATATTTGTGCACTTACTTAGCTGTAGAACTACAGTGTAAAATCCAGAGAACTGAGCATTTTGAAGGATGGTTGTGCTTTGGTTCTCATATTGTTTCAGAAAGTATGAATTAGGTGAGTTTGCCTTTAATTGCAAATTGAACTGAATTTCTTCCCTATCCCAACCAGAAAATAAACCCCAGTTCTGAGTCAACATCTACAGAATGGCATAATTAGCCTTTCAGCCCAGTGACAAGGCTTCTCTTGTTTTTTCCATCCTGCGGCGCACAGGACTATTAACTAGACACAACATTGAAGTCATACTGTTTTGTTTCCCTTATTGATTTCATTCTGTATGAAATGGGAATAGAGTTTTGTTAAATGAATAGTGCTTATTGTCCAGGCAGTATTGTTGAGATATGAGAGGTGTCCATTATCTGTACTTTCCTGAAACAATGGAAGTGGTTTTCAGTTTCAACAAGCTTTTCCAGCAGGGTGAAAATGTCTCTGCTATAGCTGCTCGTTTTGTATTGCTTTGAAACCTATTTTCACTTGTTTTGGTTCCTGTTTTTAAACCTATTTAAACTGTTTTTATGATATATATGTGAATCAAGCCCCACAAAAGTTTTTTGTGTGATCTCAAGACCCCCTCCTGAACCTGTCATTATGATTTTTTGAAAAAAATACTATTTTAGTTTATCTCCCCCTCTCTCTCTATATATATATATTGCTGTAATGGTGAAAAAAGTGTTGTTTTGCCTCCACCTTTGTCAATATCAACTTGGTTTAAGTGTCAATCCCTCTTCATGGGTAACTCTGAAAACTGTAGCTCTGTGAGGGGAATAGGGGCCTCCTAACATTTCTCAGAACCATGAACAAACAACAGCTTTCAGGATTCTCTTGGGAAAGAAATGACTGTTAATGTGGTATCATAGTTTGAAATGCAGTGTGCAGATGTGGCCTGAAATTACCACTGAGCAAGTGGCGCTGTGGGTTAAACCACAGAGCCTAGGACTTGCCGATCAGAAGGTTGACAGTTCGAATCCCCGTGACGGGGTGAGCTCCCATTGCTCGGGCCCTGCTCCTGCCAACCTAGCAGTTCGAAAGCACGTCAAAGTGCAAGTAGATAAATAGGTACCGCTCCGGTGGGAAGGTAAATGGCATTTCCGTGCGCTGCTCTGGTTCGCCAGAAGCGGCTTAGTCCTGCTGGCCACATGACCCGGAAGCTGTACAGCGGCTCCCTCAGCCAATAAAGCGAGATGAGCGCCGCAACCCCAGAGTCGGTCACGACTGGACCTAATGGTCAGGGGTCCCCTTTACCTTTACCTAAGTATTGTTTCAAATATGGACTCCTGTTCTTCCAGAAGACGGACCTGTCTGAGATTCCTTTGTATGGCTGATTGCGCTGTGGAGATTCTGCCAGCTACCACAGAGCATGGGATGGCCGTCTCACAATGTCATTTCAAGCACAGCCCACAGTTAAAAGTAATTCCACCAATTCTGTGCATTTTATCTAGTAGTAACACAGCCAGGACAAAATAAAATTCTCCGTGAAACTCGTATCCGCCTGTCACTTTGAGACTGGCTTCTTTGCAATCATGGCCAATATTAATTCAGACAGGGGACTAGTGCTGGTGGAATATCTGACTGGAAAGTATTCATTAAAATATATTTGATATATTATGAGCCAGCCATTATTCTTCATTTTAGTGCCTCTGGGCATTGGAAAATCTTATGAACAAGAAGATATTTCTACTGTAGCCTAGTGTCCTTTCAAAAAGTATATCTAGCTGTAGCCAGAGAAGATATTATACGGTAGAAATTGAATAAAAACAAACAGAGCTGTATCCTGTGAATAGGTCCAATCAACAGAAAGCCTTATGGCATCTTCTCACATATTTATTATGGTATAAACTTTCATATGCCAGAATCCACTTTGTCAGATTTATACATCTCTAATTAAACATCTGATATCTGTCAAAAGTGCACGCCACAATTATTTTGCTCAATTGCTGTTAAGTCTCTTTTGGGTAGATCTGCATTACAGACTTTTAACAGTAGCTGAGTAAATGTATTAAGAATTATGCTCTACCTTGAAGAACCGTGGTTCCAGAGTTCTCTGGGGAAAGGGATTAGCAGCAGCAACTTCTTCTTCTTCTTCTTCTTCTTCTTCTTCTTCTTCTTCTTCTTCTTCTTCTTCCCTTCATCCAAAGGTCACAGGGCAATTTACAAATACAATTGTGCACCCACTTATTGGAGATTAAGCAACATTGAACTCACCTATTAGTAGGCATTGTGCTATAGTCCCTGGAAGGGCATCCTAGAGGCCAGAGGAGATTTTTCTTTCCACTCGCAGAGAAAGAGGTCCATTCTCCTAGACCTCCTGGATCAAGAAACCTCTGCTGCCCTTGATGCTGTGACGTCAATGATCCCAAAGTGGTAACAGTAAAAAGGAGTGTTCTGGTGGGCATGTCAGGGCTGATCCAAAACAGTCATATTCCTCTGAAACTCACCCTTGTATGGGCCACTGGGGGAAGCTGGCAGAAGAGGAAGAAGGTAAAACAGCAACATCCTGCCCTGCTGGCAAGAGCCTGGCAGGGCTTCAGATTTTGCAGTTCCTTTGGCTCTGGATTCTCCTCTCTTCACCTCATCAGGAGTGCCCTGCCCATCAGCAACATGTACAGTGGTACCTTGGTTCTCAAATGCCTTGGTACTCAAACAACTTGGAACCCAAACACTGCAAAGCCAGAAGTAAGTGTTCCGGTTTGTGAACGTTTTTCAGAAGTTGAACGTGCTCCATTTTTAGTGTTATGCTTCTGAGTGTTATGCTTCCAGTTTTAGTGCCACACTTCCGTTTTGAGTATTACGCTGAGGTCTGTCTGTTTTTGCTATTTATTTTGCGTTTTTGTGGCTCTTTTTTGTTGCTTTTGTTACTGTGTGGAACACAGTTCAGCTACTGATTGCTTGCTTATGTGACTGCAGTACATTGTTTACTGCATTCATTTTATGGATCAATGCTCTCGTTAGATAGTAAAATTCATGTTAAATTGCTGTCTTAGGGGTGGTGGCGGAGCTTCATGCTCCAGCACCGGGGGCGGAGAGCAGGCGGGGGCAGGGCTGGCAAATGTCCCGGAGGCGGGGCACACATTCTGGGGGCGGGGCGCCCAGCATGGGCGGGGGGCAGCCACAATGGGACCCCACCGGGATCGTGCTGCCAGGGGTGGTGCGCTCCCCGCCCCCCTCTTCCTCCACCAGTGCTTAGGGGTTATTTTTAAAAGTCTGGAACAGATTAATCTGTTTTGCATTACTTTCTATGGGAAAGTGTGCCTTGGTTTTGGAACGCTTTGGTTTTGGAACGGACTTCTGGAACGGATTAAGTATGATAACCAAGGTACCACTGTTTATCCCTTTTCCATTTTTGGGGGTACAACAAAGTAGCACATTCATTCATTTGAAAGTATTGGCCTGGGAGAAACTTGCCTCAACTCTATTCAGCAGTCCTCTGCAAAATATTGGCTCTCTTCATTCCCAAACTGGTTGCAGAAAACCCCCACTGATCCATGACCCATAAAGCAGAAATGAATGCAACTACTAAATTAACATTTCAAATGAAGATCTGCTATGTGTTGGGGAAATAATAATTTATGTGGACATAGTGGGTTAATCCCTCCTGGATGGGGGGGAAAGTATGCACAAAAAGGGGATGTGTAGTTACTTTTATATTAGATTGAGTTGACATTACCATACTGCCTGTCAGCATTAGGAGAATATTATCCACTGGCAGTGAGTGAGAGGGTTTCCCTCCCCTTTAAAAAGTATTCTTTCTTAACGTTTCTGAAATTGGAGCCTGGGATCAGTTCCTTCCACCGAATTTATGAGAGTGCAAGAATTTAGTTATTAAAAATACAATAAAGGTGATTTTCAATCTGAAATTTCAATTCAGATGTGGCACTGGAGCTAAAAGATTCATGAACCTGACTTTGATTAATTCAATATACTTTTATTGCCCATAGTTAGTTAAATTTAAGTTAAACTACCTGTCAGAAAAATCTTATTAGTCTTCTCTCTCCTTTTCAACCGCTTAACTGAATTTATCGCTGACAAAAACTACCCTGTCCTAGTGAAAGCTCTGTGGGATGTTTAGAAATCATCACTCGTTCCCACTTTCTCCCCCATGCCTCCAGTGCTACTAGAGAGCGTGTATGTCAGAGCTGCTTCCAGATCCTAGCTCACAGAGGATCACGCTAGCCAGCGATCATTAAATAAAAGTCTTTATTGAGTTACAGTTTCCATTCTCAAGCTGCTGCGTGCAACCCTACGTCTAATGGTTAGATCGGCGAAGCTCCATCTGAGTCTCCGCCCCTTGTACACCAACTTAATATCCTAGCCTTGCTCCACCTTTTCCGCCTGACTGTTCTTCTCTGGGTCCCTCTGCCCCCCGGGGTCTCTTCCTTCCGGGATTCCTCTGACGCTGACGCTGACCCCCCTGACTCTTCTCCCTCCTTTCGGCGGGCTTTAGGACCTGGCTCCCTTTCCGGGCTGCCTACTGCGCCACCTTCCTGTGCATTTGAACTTGGCACGCGCGCCCAACCTTCCACCTTCCGTCTGACCGTTTCTTCGCTCCCCGATGGAGGTGTGGCCACTCCTGACTCGTGCCCTCCCCCCTGTTGTGAGCTGCCAGCGCTTGATCCCTGGCGCCCTTCCTCTTCCCTGCTCTCTGGCGGTGACGCTGGTCCTGATTTCCAACTGCTCCCCTCTGAGTCCCCTCTGGCTCTATCTTCCTGGGGTGTCCCCCTAGGCTCCCCCCTTGCCCTGGCCACTGGTGCTCCTTTCTGTGAATCTTCTGATTCACTGGAAAGACTCGGAGATCTCGGGTCGTCGTCATCACTCATCTTTTCTTCTGCCTCCTCTCCCTCGCTCTCTGTTTCCTCCCTTGCCCTTGCCTCTGCTCCTGAACCCCTGACATCCATCCCCCCCTCGAAGCCCCCTCTTCCCCCCTCCCCTCCTTCCGGTGCGGGATCTGGGTGCTGCCGTGTCAGGGGGACGAATGTCGGATACAGTTCGCTTCCCGTGGCGGGCCGCCATCCGAAGTCTTCCGGTTCTTCCTCCCTGCTCTCGTTGACGACGGTCACCTCCGCTTCCATTTCTGTGCCGCCGTGCTCGAAACCCGGGTCGTCCCCGAAAACGTCCATGTCCGTCTCTCCCTCGTTGCCTTCTGGAGACGTTGCTCGTCCTGGACCCTCCAGCCACCTTCTGCGGAACTGCTCCTCTGGTCGATCATCCCACCAATACGAGGGTTCTGAAGCAGATCCCGAGGGTGACCCCTCCGGGGAACGGGCGTCTCGTGTCGGTTCCTCGTCCGAGTCGAACCCCCGGAACGTGCTGGCTGAAAGCGTGGGCGTGAAAAGCCAGTCGTCGAAAAAGTCTGCTGGCATTGGCCTATGTGGGAAGAGGGCATGAAACTCTTCTTTGAGCAGAGGTTCGTCTAAAGCGTAGCCCGGCACCCAGCTGTTGGCACTGGCCGGGGTGCCCTCCTTGGCGAGAAGGTATTCTACCCCCTCTTCCCCCCATCTGGAGTCCAAAATCTCCGTGACTTCGTTGATGCGCTCCTCCTGTGCCACTCCCCCTTGCCCGGTTCTCTCTCGGAGCGGGCCCGGTGCCGTTCCTGGTTCCTGAAACCTGTGAGGTGCCTTGTAGGGAGTGAGCACCGATCTGTGGAACACCGGATGCATTCTGGAACCCTCCGGAAGAGCCAGCCTGAAAGCCACCGGGTTGACCTGTTCGTCGACTTGGTAGGGCCCCAGTTGTTTATGCCCTAGTTTCTTCTTCGCCAACGACCTGGCCGGCACTGCGTGGGCTGCTAACCAGACCCAGTCTCCCACATGGATCTCTTCGCCAACCCTTCTGTGTTTGTCCGCTTGTACCTTGTATGCGTGTTTAGCCAGCTCCAGGTGCCGCCGCAGCTGATCGTGGACCTCCTGCAACTCCGACGCGAACGCATCTGCTGTCTGCGGCTCCCCTTCCCCCATTCTTTCCAGTCCCGGGAAGGTTCTAGGGTGCCTCCCGTTGTTGGCGAAGAACGGCGTGACCCCCGTGGACACGTGCTTCGTGTTGTTGTAGGCGAACTCGGCGAGAGGCAGGTAATCCACCCACGTCGCAGGCTGTTGATTCGCATAACATCTCAGGTACTGCTGCATGATGGCATTGACCCGCTCCGCTTGCCCGTTGGTCTGCGGGTGTCTAGCCGACGCCAGGTTGATCTTGACGTTCAGGAAGCCCATCAGCCTCTGCCAGAAGTTTGAGATGAACTGTCGCCCTCGGTCGGACAGAATAGACCGCGGCAGACCGTGAACCTTGAACACGTGGTCTATGAACAGTTTGGCGGTTTGTTCCGCCGTGGCCACCTTCGCACACGGAATGAAATGTGCCATCTTGGAGAACAAATCCACCACCACCAGCACAGCCGTCTTGCCCCTCGAGCTGGGCAGATCCGTGACAAAGTCCAGGGCCACTCTCTCCCATGGCTCGAACGGAGTTTGCAGCGGTTCCAGCAGTCCGGCCGGCGGTCTGTGCACTGGTTTGGACCTCTGGCAGGTGTCACACCTCGCCACGTAGTCCGCGACTTCCCCTCTCATTCCGGGCCACCAGAAGTCTCTGGCTACTAATTCCACCGTCTTCTCCTTGCCAAAGTGCCTGGCAGTGGGCGCGTCGTGCAGCTGCTGCAGTACCTTGGCGCGAAGTTCGTCTCCCGGCACGTAGATGGCCCCTTTACGGATGAGCAAACCATCTCGCAGCTGGAACTCGTCGGTCGCTGCCGTGCCCCTGTGCACCTCTGCCATCTTTGCTTGCGCGAAGGAGTCATCCTGCAACGCTCGTCGCACCGCATCCAGGTCAACTGTCGCCGCCGCGCACGCCCACACTGTCGGTGCGAAGATGTGCATGGCGGCCGCTGGCGTTGCCTCCTCCAGATACTGTGGCTTACGGGAGAGAGCATCCGCCATGATGTTGGTGTCCCCCGGGACATACTCTATTCGGAAGTCGAAATTCGCAAAGAACTCAGCCCAACGTATCTGCCTCTGGTTCAGGAACTGTGCCGTGCGCCAGTGCTCTAGATTCTTGTGGTCCGTGCAGACCTGCACCGTGTGCTTGGCGCCGATCAGGAAGTGCCTCCACGCTTTGAACGCTGCATGAATGGCCAGCAACTCCCTGTCCCAGATGGTGTAGTTCTGTTCGGACTTGCTGAGCTTCCTTGAGTAAAACGCTCCCGGCCTCCAAACCCCCTGCGGGTCTTTCTGCAGCAGGACTGCTCCCACGGCTCTGTCCGAAGCGTCTGTCTCCACCCTCATCGGCCTGCTGGGGTTGACATGAAGCAGCTGCTCTTCCGACGCGAAGAGACGCTTGAGTGCCTGAAAGGACTGTTCCGCCTGCTCTGTCCAGATGAACTTCTTTTTCTTGGAGCTGAGCGTGTCCGTGATGGCCGCTGTCTGCATCGCAAAGCCTTTGATAAACTTGCGATAGAAGTTCGCGAAGCCGACAAACCGTTGGACCTCCTTCCGGTTGCGTGGGCTTTTCCAATCCAACACTGCTCGGACCTTGGCGCTGTCCATGGCGAGCCCTTTATCAGACAACCTGTAGCCCAGGAAATCCACCTCGGTCACGTCGAATTGGCACTTCTCCAGCTTGGCGTAAAGCCTATGTTGCTGTAGCCTGCTCAGCACTTCCTTGACGTGTCTGTCATGCTCCTGCTGCGATTCCGAAAAGATCAGGATGTCATCCAAGAAACAGACGCACGTCTTGTAGAGGAGCCCCGCCAACACGTGATGCATGAAAGCTTGAAAAACGTGGGAGCCATTTTGCAATCCAAAAGGCATAACTCTATATTCGTAGGTGCCCAGGGGCGTGAACATGGCTGTCTTCCACTCATCTCCCTCCCGCATGCGAATGAGGTTGTATGCCCCTCGCAGGTCCAACTTGGTGAACACTCTGCCCTTCCGTACCTTTGCGAGGAGGTCGTCGATTCGGGGCATGGGGAAGTCCGATGGCTTGGTCACACTGTTCAAGATGCGAAAGTCCACTACAAGTCTTTTTTGGGGCGTGTCCCGCTTCTTAACAAAGAATACCGGACTGCCCCCCGCTGCCTTGGACTCTCGGATGAAACCGCGCTCCAAATTATGATCTATGAACTCTTTGAGTTCCTGCAGTTCGTCCTCAGACATGGAATACAGCTTCCCTTTGGGCAAACCTGCCCCCGGCAGCAGGTCAATTTTGCAGTCATATGGTCTGTGGGGGGGTAGCCTGTCTGCCTCTTTCTCGCAGAAAACCTCCAAAAATTCTGCGTACTTGTGGGGAACCGCTTGCAGCGTGCCTAGCTGCAGCTGTGACTCCTCTTCCCCTCCTTCCTGCCTGGGCACGATGCAGTGTTCAGCGCAAAAGGAAGAGCCGAAGGTCAGCTGCCTCTGGTACCAAGCCAGCGTCGGGCTGTGCTTGTCCAGCCAACTCATGCCCAATACAATGGGCGTGTCCGATAGTTGAGTGACATTGAAGCTGATGATTTCCCTGTGATTCCCAAGTCGCATCACCATTGGTGGCGTCTGCTTCACCACTTGCCCCCCTAGCAGCTCCCTGCCATCCACCGTGACAACCTGCAGGGGCAGCGTGGCAGGCAGCAACTGTATAGCGTGCCGGTCGACAAAGTCCTGCCCTATAAAGTCCGCATTGCTTCCGGAGTCAATGGTGATTGGCACGTCCATGGTGATTCCATTGGGCAGCTGGAGCGACGCGGTGAGCCTCACTACCGGTTTGGGCGGGAGGGGGTCCATGGGCTGTAAAATCTCTGGGGACTGCTTCACTGACACGTCTGGCTGGGCCCCAGTGCCTCTTCCTCCAACCAGACTCCTTCGTTTCCCTGCTGTGGTTGTCCTTGCTGCGTTGCTGCAGTTACCATTGCTGAGGCTGCAGTGTGCTTGTGGAGCCTCTGGGGACACTCTTTCGCCATATGCTGTGGATCATCGCAGATGTAACACTTCCTGTTCCCTCTAGGAGGCTTCGCTTTCACTGCTGCCGGTGCTAGGGCTCTGGCTGCTGACTGAGCCCTTGCACCTCCAACCTCCATAGGTTCCGCTCCTCCTCCTGGCGGAGGCGTGGATTGCGCACGCGCTGCTTCTCTGGGAAGGAAGGAGGAGCCCCTGGCTGGTTCGCGCCCTCCACGCCCTTCGTCCCTGCTCCACGGACGTCCTTCCAGCCGCACCCCCACCGCCAGCGCCCTCTGAACGATCTCCTGCGTGGTCCGGGGTCTCTCCCCCCTCGCAATTTCATCTTTAACCGAGCCGTGCAATCCCTCCCAAAACAGGTCTCTTACAGGAGCCGAATCTCTGTCCCATTCCAGGGCACTGACCAAAGCGAAAAAGCGGGCATGGTACTGCCTTACACTGGCCCTCCCTTGCTTCAGTCCATGTATCTCCTGCCGAGCAAGATCCACGTCAATGCTTGATAAAAAGCACCCATCCATCGCTTTAATAAAGGCATCCGCATTTTGGAGCGCCGGATCCTTATCTCTCCACAAATTGCGCAGCCATGCTTTAGCATCTCCATGCAAATGGGACATGATGAATCCCACCTTCTCTTGCTCATCTCTAAAGTCTTTGTTCAGCAGTTGCAGTGCACACATTACATCTGCTCTAAAGTTGGGGTACTGTTGCAAATTCCCATCGAAGTGAGAGACCAGACCGCCTGTTCGTCTCCCCAACCCAATCCCCTCCGGTTTGGGTGTCAGTTGCCCTTGCTTCGTAAGCACTTCCAACCTGACCTGGAGATCCCTGTAGGCGGCAGCTGCGTCCTCCTCTCTCTTCCTGGATGCAAGAGCCTCGGCATTCAGTCGTGTCACTGCTTCTCTGAGTTCCACTATCTGCTGTTCGGCCGTCATGTTGTCTGCCGTTCGTGAGCTCGCTAGTAGGCACCCGCTTTCTCTCCTCTCCGCGAGGACGTAGATGCCCACAATCTGGGGATGGAGCTTACTGTCAGAGCTGCTTCCAGATCCTAGCTCACAGAGGATCACGCTAGCCAGCGATCATTAAATAAAAGTCTTTATTGAGTTACAGTTTCCATTCTCAAGCTGCTGCGTGCAACCCTACGTCTAATGGTTAGATCGGCGAAGCTCCATCTGAGTCTCCGCCCCTTGTACACCAACTTAATATCCTAGCCTTGCTCCACCTTTTCCGCCTGACTGTTCTTCTCTGGGTCCCTCTGCCCCCCGGGGTCTCTTCCTTCCGGGATTCCTCTGACGCTGACGCTGACCCCCCTGACTCTTCTCCCTCCTTTCGGCGGGCTTTAGGACCTGGCTCCCTTTCCGGGCTGCCTACTGCGCCACCTTCCTGTGCATTTGAACTTGGCACGCGCGCCCAACCTTCCACCTTCCGTCTGACCGTTTCTTCGCTCCCCGATGGAGGTGTGGCCACTCCTGACTCGTGCCCTCCCCCCTGTTGTGAGCTGCCAGCGCTTGATCCCTGGCGCCCTTCCTCTTCCCTGCTCTCTGGCGGTGACGCTGGTCCTGATTTCCAACTGCTCCCCTCTGAGTCCCCTCTGGCTCTATCTTCCTGGGGTGTCCCCCTAGGCTCCCCCCTTGCCCTGGCCACTGGTGCTCCTTTCTGTGAATCTTCTGATTCACTGGAAAGACTCGGAGATCTCGGGTCGTCGTCATCACTCATCTTTTCTTCTGCCTCCTCTCCCTCGCTCTCTGTTTCCTCCCTTGCCCTTGCCTCTGCTCCTGAACCCCTGACAGTGTATTATAAGATTAAACTAAACTGTATATATGGGGCACTTTGCTGATTCACTTACAGTTATTTTTGGGTAGAATTTGCCATAATTAGCATGGGAATTTAAAGCAGAGCTGGGGAGCCTCTGGCCCTTCAGATGTTCTCAGTCTCTATTCTAGTCAGTTCCATCCTGTATGGACAATAGTCAAGGAAGATGGGAGTTGTAGTCCCATATTTGGCAAAAATGTGACGCTGCAATTGGTGTAGTGGGAAGTTAGCAGAAAGCAGAGACCCCACCCCCTGTTGAATGAGAAACAGTGTTGAAGAAGGATATTCAGTTATGAAAACTGCAAATACGGTACGCCATTGTTACGTTTATCAATAATAGATAGATGGCATAGATATCATCAAAACTCTTTTGGTAAACTAGCTGGAGTGTTGTTGTTTTTTTTTACAGTCTAGCAGTGTATAACCTTTATGAAATAAAGAAATGACTCAAGAGTACTTTGAGAACTGCTATGATGCCATTCCCAAGAACAATGGCTCTTTCTTTTTGTCACAATCCAAGCTGTACAGCAAGTTCTGGAAAATAATGCTTGTTCAAGAAGAAGCAATTTTGTCCTTCAAGAAAAGGGTCAAAACTGAGTGGTAGAGCATCTGCTTTTTATCCAGAAAGTCCCTGTTCTATCTCTGGTAACTCTAGGTAGGACTGCAAAAGAACCCAGTCTGAAGTCCTGGGACAAATCTACACTGGTCAGTTATAACGCTAAAATGCGTTATAAAAATGTGATACCAGAGGATGCTGCAGGGCAGTGATCCATTGTCAAAGGAATATTGCATTGAGAGCTTTTCTTTGATTTTTTGCATCGAGACTTTTGTTTAAAGTGGTTATACAGTCAGTGTAGATCTAGCCCTGGTGAACTGCTATCAGTCAACATAGACAAAACTGAGCTGGATGGGTCTGACTTGCTGCAAGGCAAGTCCTGTTGGGTCAGGAAGGCTGCATCCTCAAAGTGGCAGGCATACCAACTCCAGGGAGCTGAGGGTGTTTGGGGCCCTTTCAAAATCTCTAGGCAAGGGGCTAAGAGGTTCAGTCTTCTGGAATGTTGACCTCCTCCACGAGCCTGGAGTGCCAGCACTGGATGCTGTGCTTGTCAGAAGGGCCATCTCAGAGTGCTGGACCTTCGGCACTCTGACGAGCCCAGTGTGCCTTCCCGTGAGAGGTTTCACCATAGTGCTGAAGGTCCAGCACACTGGCATGGCCCTTGAATGAGCCCAGAGCACTAGCATGAGCTGGGAAGGTGTGCTGGGCTCATCAGCAGGGTTGTGCCAGAGAGATGGGGGTCCAGTGCTCTGGTGCGACCTTTTGAGGAGCCCAGTGTGCCAGTGGTGTGTGTGCATGATGCCACGTATATATGACACCATGCATGTGTGATAAAGGTAAAGGTAAAGGGACCCCTGACCATTAGGTCCAGTCGTGGCCGACTCTGGGGTTGCGGCGCTCATCTCACTTTACTGGCCGAGGGAGCCAGCATACAGCTTCCGGGTCATGTGGCCAGCATGACTAAGCTGCTTCTGGAGAACCAGAGCAGCGCACGGATACGCCGTTTACCTTCCCACCGGAGCGATACCTATTTATCTACTTGCACTTTGATGTGCTTTCAAACTGCTAGGTTGGCAGGAGCAGGGACCGAGCAACGGGAGCTCACCCCGTCGCGGGGATTCGAACCACCAACTTTCCGATCGGCAAGTCCTAGGCTCTGTGGTTTAACCCACAGTGTGATTCCCCCCCCCCCCCAAAAAAAAATCGGGCACAACTCAGCATCTCTTCAAAGTGGTATAGGTCTCTACCATAGCATGGGAAGGGCTAGCATTTATTTGAATTTTAGAAGCATTACTCTTCGCAATATTTTAATATTCATAAAACTTGGGATGTTCTACTTGACAACTTACAATGTGGGTTGCCTGTGAATACTGCTTAAACCTCTGGAACGGATCCCTCATTCAAGACTACAATAGTGCTAAGCTGTTCTTCTACCCTGTCAACAAGTGGCAAATAACAGCTTGTGTCCCCTGGAGGATTCCAATCCCCCAGGGCTACAAAGAAAACATGAAATCATTTCTAAAGTGCCTTTCAGAATAAATAAAGCTCTCTTGCCCAGTTCTCTCTCTCTCTGCCGCCCCCCTCCCTGCCCCGAAGTGCAGAATTTATCAATTCATTTCAAGCCGCCAGATGTCAAAAGCCGATCTGAGGCGGCAAATTATGACAGAGTGGGAATTGGCGAGATGAAATGGCCTTTTGGAATTAATACATTTCTTCGACGGATTTTTATAGTGTTTGGCAACCATTAGCCACTTTGCTTCTTGTTGTATACAAAAGATCTGCGGGAGTGGAAAAGGCATCTACAGGAAAACAAAAGCGATGAAGGCAGAAGCACGGAAATTGCTTCAGATGTCTGTTTAGGCAAATCAGGTGTGCGCAGCTAAATTGGGCAAGGCAGATTAGCAGTATAAGGAAAGAGAAGATGATGCCATTCATCTTATTTTGACATATTCACATAATAATGGGCCTGGAAGGCAGGCGTCACATCTGATAGCAGGCAAGTCTGCTGGTTTGACAGGCAGAGAAATGCAGGGCAAGTGAGATACCAGCTTGTTATCCCTTTCACATTTTTTGCAGAACTCTCCCACCACGTCTTTATCTGCAGTAGGCAAAATATTTAAATCAAGAGAATCATTGGGTCTAATAAAGGGGCTGCTCTGATACCCTCAGCATCGGGCTAATATTTCTTTTGAATGAAGGGAATATAGGGACATCAGGAAAACCATTTGTGGAGAGCAGAGAGACACTACTACACCACACCCCTAGTCATTTAGATCTAAGTATAGAAGGATCTGTAAATTTTGGTTCTCTCAGTTTCTCATTATTCCAGGCAAGTCCTACACTTCTTTGTAGCAATTTGCTTCTTCTTTTTTTGTATTAATAAAACCTGATGAAAATTCACCAGCATTTTACTGCAAATTTCTCCTAAGAAGCACATTTTTGTATGCATTTTTGACCAATGTCCACATTTTTTTTGCAAGCAATTTTCCCTAAAAATGCATTTTGCATTTTTATATATAAAAATTGGATGTGGCCCTGGCAAGGAACAGATCGAATGCTACTTTGGGCAACAAACTTTCCAACAGATTCTGTTGTGCTGTAATTAGCAAAATGCATCACTCCTCAAAGAGATGATAGTGACTGACAACCCCAGATCTAGAGCCCTTCAAGCTTTGTTTTTCTTCCTCTCCCAAATGTCATTCAGTCAAGATTGAGAAGGAACCCAATCCATTAACAGCAGCACCATTGCATTGTTAATGCAAATGTGTATTTTTTTTCATGAGTAATTGCCTAGGAAAACCACTTTTGTTGATGTTCCCTTGGTATGCTTGAAAATGTTAATTGGGTGCATTGGAAGGAAATGAATGCCACAGACATTTTGTTTTCTCTTTCAGGTTTCGGCCAGACACTTGGGTCCAATAAGAGTTGTGTCCTTGTCAAAGGGCCAGCTGTCTTGCCCCATAAAACCATCAACACCACCATCACCATTTCTACAATGGATCTTTGGAGATGATAAAATCTGGGTTGGTGTCAGAGCTCAAATCTGTGCGGACTCCCACTTCTGGAAAAATAAAAAAACAAAGCCACATTTTCCAATGTGCTATGTGCATTGAAAGGAAAGCTTCCACTGGGAGCTTCCTTTGAAATACAAATAACACCTGGAAACTGGAAAGGCAGTTTATTCCAGCATCATGGCAGGGAGAATGAGATATAATTTAACTTCCATTCCCTGCAATCCTAAGGCCACCCAGGCTCTGATTAAGGTTGTGCGTTGTCCTCATTATAATGTCCTCAAAACCATTACATACTCGCCAATATTTCTTCAATGAAAATTGTTGTTGTTGTTTAGTCGTTTAGTCATGTCCGACTCTTCGTGACCCCCTGGACCAGAGCACGCCAGGCACTCCTGTCTTCCGCTGCCTCCCGCAGTTTGGTCAAACTCATGTTGGTAGCTTCGAAAACACTGTCCAACCATCTCGTCCTCTGTCATCCCCTTCTCCTTGTGCCCTCCATCTTTCCCAACATCAGGGTCTTTTCCAGGGAGTCTTCTCTTCTCATGAGGTGGCCAAAGTATTGGAGCCTCAGCTTCAGGATCTGTTCTTCCAGTGAGCACTCACGGCTGATTTCCTTCAGAATGGATAGTTTTTATCTTCTTGCAGTCCATGGGACTCACAAGAGTCTCCTCCAGCACCATAATTCAAGAGCATCAATTCTTTGGTGATCAGCCTTCTTTATGGTCCAGCTCTCACTTCCATACATCGCTACTGGGAAAACCATAGCTTTAACTATACGGACCTTTGTTGGCAAGGTGATGTCTCTGCTTTTTAAGATGCTGTCTAGGTTTGTCATTGCTTTTCAATAAAAATAGGGACGTCCTAAGAAAAAGTGGGATATTCTGGGATCAAATCAGAAACCAGGATGGCTTCTGTAAATTCAGGACTGTCACTGGAAAACAGGGACACTTGGAGAATCTGCCGATACCACTGTGATTTCCATTAAAAAGCACTGTGGTAACATCTCCCCATTTCTATCTTCGTCCCCATCTCACTGTCAAAACCCAGGTAACTTTCAGAAGGGATATGCTGCATCTATTATTTATTATTGTTATTATGGCCCTCCATAACTCTGGCTGGTTATATTTCTGGTCCAACGACAGTGAGCAGAGTAGGTTTAAAAATAAACAGGTCCCTGCCTTCCTTGCTTTTCTGCCACTGGCTTCTTTTTCTAAAATGCATGTTATAAACTTCAAAATACTGACTCTTTTGAATAGTCCCACAGAAACCAGCGGGACAGCTTCAGACTAAGTGGTTTGAGGGCTTAGGCATAAATGTTTAAACATGTTTGGCTTTGGACTGGGATGTAGAGTTTCAGCCAAACATTTTTCCCTTCAAAAATAAAATCTGCAGCAACAAGCAGCAGCAGATGAAACTTAGTGGAATATTTAGAGGTGAAATAACACTCACATTTCACTGGGAAATGTTATCTTCCCTCCCTAGCTAGTTTCTTCAGATTCCTCTCATTCTCTGCTATTACTTATTTACATGGGTGACTGTATTATTTAAGATCGTAAAACATGCTAGGATACAAATTATATGAAAGATGCATACCAGAGTTGTTGGGTTCAACTGGGCTAGCTCTCCATTTCCTGATTTATTAATCTCCCAGATATAGAGAATCAAAGGAGGCTTGGCCTGTTGACCAGAGCAACAAAAAATGGAGACCACCGTTGGCTGTAAAGAAGTACAGAATGTAAATAAAAGAAGAAGTAAGTTCATGTCTCTGTTTCTTGACCATAGGAGAATTAAACCTTTTCTTGGGAGGGATAATAATAATAATAATAATAATAATAATAATAATAATAATAATTTATTACTTATACCCTGCCCATCTGGCTAGGCCTGCCCAGCAACTCTGGATGGCTTCCAACAGGATATTAAAAGACAATAAAAGATTGAACATTAAAAACTTTGCCTTCAGATATCTTCTAAAAGTCAGATAGTTGTTTATTTCCTTGACAACTGGTGGGAGGGCATTCCACAGGGCAGGTGCCACTGCCGAGAAGGCCCTCTGCCTGGTTCCCTGTAATCTTACTTCTCACAGTGAGGAACCTGCCAGAAGGCCCTCAGAGCTGGACCTCATTGTCCAGGCAGAACAATGGGGGATTATAGTGGTGAATCGGTTTGGAATTTGGGAGACTTGGATAAACTGTTACCATTAGTGCTTAGCTTATTAACAGAAAAAATGGCTCAAATTTGGGCTGATGGGGGATGGGCAGCAAAATCCCCTAAAACATTTTTTTTTGGGGGGGGGGGTAGGATTCACTGACCAAAAAACCTCTTCAACATCACCTAGGCAAAATGACAATGCAGTATTTATAACGATTGTTGCCATCAACAAAAACTTCACCATCACCAACAGCTGATACAAGTAGGTCAAAATCTAATTATTGTACGACGCTGTGTTTCTCAACTCCACACTTCTAATCAAAGCCAGAAAAAGTCATTTGTGTAAAATTCATTATCACATTTAGCAAATTCATTTGCTACTGAGGTGGAAAATTATGCATGGAATAGGGTTTCCAATATATTATTGTAAATGGATATAGATTTCTTATTCTCTCTCGACTTGTGAGGCTGTGTCTCCATCCATAGTGGTGCTAGAAGAAGAAGAATGTAGAGTTTTGCAATATGGCCAGTAATAATGTATAAGAAAGCCATTTGAAACCCATTTGGAAAATAGCTGCCAAACCGTCAAAAGACTTCAATAGTCCAGGATTCATTGCATGACTCCCTCATGCCTCATTAAACATATATGTAGGCTACATTCTGTAGGTAGCATAATCCTCAGCTGTTTCCACTCAACCATTCCATTCAGAATTTCAGAGTTCATTCCTTCCCAGATCTGGGACCAGACCAGGGCTGCCAACTTGAATAAAATATTGGGGGGAGGAAGAGAAATATTTTATTGAAGAAGAGTTTGGATTTGATATCCCGCCTTTCACCCCCTTTAAGGAGTCTCAAAGCGGCTAACATTCTCCTTTCCCTTCCTCCCCCACAACAAACACTCTGTGAGGTGAGTGGGGCTGAGAGACTTCAGAGAAGTGTGACTGGCCCAAGGTCACCCAGCAGCTGCATGTGGAGGAGCGGAGACGCGAACCCGGTTCCCAGATTACAAGACTACCGCTCTTAACCACTACACCACGCTGGGGCAAAAGGAACCTCAGCCCTTGAGAGTTGGCTCCTATGGACCAGAGGCTTCTGTATAGTGAGAGAAGGATTCCCTATCTCCAGCAGATGTCCATACCACCAGTGACCCTAGAAATCTCTAGTACTGGAGGACCTCACACATGCTGCCTGGATTCCCAACTTCATCTCTGTCTATCTGTTCTCCCCAAAGAGCACAGGAGATGGCAAGCTAGCCAGGTGCTTCAGGGTCACTCACAAAGCACCCAGCAAACTGCTCACGAGACTACTCAGCAGAAGGGTGAAGCACATTGGAGTCAATGGAGACTTGCCCAGCCAGCTCCTACCTGCCTGTCTTCCTGCTCAGTTTGTCCAGACGGTGGCATTGCCTGCCAGCTTCCTCCTCCTTAGTCTCAGTGTTGCCCTATTAGAACTCGGTAGGGGAAAGGAGAAGGGGGACAATGCTAGAATTAGCTGACTCTGCCTATCGCTGGCTACAGCGCCACCTACTGTTGGCCTCCCTACTTTCTGTCCTATAAGGCCTAATGGGCACCAGCCATCACTGATGGAAGCACCTCCCCATGTATCAGGATCTGACTGAGAACCAGTCTGGGTTGTTTCATGGTTGAAGCAACATCTCTTGTTAAAGCCTTAGCCTTCCTGGCATGGGGAAGCAAATTGGCATTTTGCACAGTTAGTTTGCTCTGATCCCTGAGAAAAACGGGATATAAAGGAAAGCAACTAGATGAAACAAGGACTTATTTATGTTGGCCAACATGCTTAATTGAGATAAATAAAAATTTGGGGAGTATAGATTATAAACGTTGCTGTCCCTTGGGAGGCATGTTCATGATCTGTTTTATTATGGTGCTTATGCAGTATTACATATGGTGTAATAATTTTGTGTATGTGGAACACACTGACATCTTTCTGCATTATACTGAGCTGACAAGGCTTGAAGTATAATAACAAAAGCCCTTGATCTTCTTCTTCTCTCATCGCTGCCAATGCCACCTTAGGAGGAAAGCTGATCTTTAGCTCTGAATTTGCATCTGTCTGTGGTTGGCTGGCACTGCCGCCTTCACAATCTGTTACAGCTGCTGGTCGACAATCCTTTCTTAAGCTGATTGCTTGCTAATTGCCAGGGATGATTGATTAGGTGATATTTCCTTAATGGGATATAATACTTAGGAGATTTTTCTCACCCGTCCCCAATTTACCTGCAGGGCTCAGTCTGAGATCAATGATCTGCTGGAGTGGGGACTGAGAGAAGAAAAGAAGTTGGTTGTCTGAATTTGGAGAGGGACCTTAAGAAACAGATAGAGAATGGAGAGAAAATTTAGTAGGGCTGGGGAGTGGGTTTGGCTGAAGCAGGGTCTGTAGAAGGTGTCTCAGGTTGAAACAGGGCGCCCCTGAAGCACGTTTGGCACCTGAGTGACTCATTTCCTGAAAATAAAGTAAAAAATGCTACAGATAAAAGTCCTGTAAAAGCAAAGTTATGTCTTTGGTTTTTCCATGTAAGGAAAAGGCCAAGAGGAGGAGAAAGACGTAGAGCAAACACCAGGATGGGGACATTGAAGAGAGACAGTTCTTGTTATGATAGACAGGTCAAGCTTGCAATCAATTACCGATTCTGGTAAAGCTTCGCTTCCCCTCTCAGATCCAACTTTGCAGAGAATTGATCAGAGGGGGAAATGATGAGCATCTCTCCAGTCCTCACCACTGGTTGCTTAATAGTGTTCATCCAAATGCTTACCTGGGAACTGGTACTCTAGTACCAGTAAATGATGCTGAAGTTGGAACCAGAAACTAGAGATCCCTCCAGCTCCTGCCAGACCCACACCAGGTTGTGGGAGGAACAGAGTACCACTGGTTTGCAGGTGTTCCAATGCAGTGCATTAGCATTCATGGGTTTTCAATATGCAATCAAAATAGAAATTAAGTAGTATTCAATTCATAATCACATCTAAACTTCTGGTCCATTCTCAAATCTTGTTGGCAAAAATTATATAATTTCTTTACCACTAGATTAGCTACAAAATACAAAATTCCACATTGCTCAAAAGGAATATTCTTTAAAAGGGAGTTGTTGGGCAGGAGGTGTTGCTAAATATGTTTGCCAGAGATGACAGTTCTGAATATTATATAAGCATTTCCGCAATTCAGAGCATTTTTAGGGGTCTGGCTAAGCTGGTCCAGTAATCAACTCTGCTGCTCTCTCTCTATTAATTATGCCTTTTGAAAGTTTAGCGAGTCCTATTTTTAAACTGTAGGATGCTGCAGGGATTCAACTCATTGATGATTTCATTATGGGAGTGCTTCAAAGACCTCAAGAGAACCTGTAATCTTCACATGACATTTGCTTGATTAAGGCTTCAGCATTTTCAATTCACAAATCTGTGAAACTCTAATAGAATTATTACCCATTTTCTCATGAGGAATTCCTTGAAGATAAGCCTGTCCTAATTACATTGCTAGTGTTTCCTTTTAAAGAAGTTTTTTTAAAGTTCTGTGCATTTCAGGTGGGGGAAAGGCAGCAGAACAAGCTCTGGGGTGGGAGGGGAAAAAAAATTCAAGGCAATGATTGAAGTGCCCAGAATCATCCTGCATGTTCTTGGCAGGCTTGTTTAGCCTCTGAGCCCATTGATTTTGATCCATTTGGAAACTTTGCCTGAGCTCCAGGCCAGGGGTGAAGGTGAGTAATCTTTAGCCTCTGGAAATAATAATAATAATAATAATAATAATAATAATAATAATAATAAAATATATCCCACCCATCTGGCTAGATTTCCCCAGCCACTCTGGGCAGCACATATAAAAACATAATAAAATGTCAAACATTAGAAACTTCCCAATGCAGGGCTGTCTTCAGATGTCTTCTAAAAGTCATGTAGTTCTTTATCTCCTTGACATCTGATGGGAGGGCATTCCACAGGGAGGGTGCCACTGCTGAGAAGGCCCTTTGCCTGGTTCCCTGTAACTTCACTTTTCTCAATTCTCCAAAGGAACACAGACCCTGGGTGAGTGCCTGGAACCCCTGGGAATCTTGCTGCAGCTTCTGCAACACTATATTTCTGCTATTGAATTCCTTAGCAGGAAATCAGTGCTCACTGTTAGGCACCTGAAAAGACATAATAGTGGTAACGCTTAAGCCTGGTTCATATGTGAGCCACAGGTATCTGGAAGACAATCAGCTAATCTAGCATGGCACTCTCTAAGTGAGGCCACCCTGGCAATGACTCAAAAATAGTGATCAATACCATCATAGTGATTAAGGCAGATAATCACCACGATTACCACCACCACTACTACTATGTCAGGGAATCTTGATAACAAATGAGCGTAGTTAATTAAAAGGCAGATTTATTGCAAAAACACACAGAGTTCACCGGAGCGATCACAGCTGTCCGTCCATAAATCAAAGATGTCCCTTCTAAGGAGGGTGTTTCCAGCGAGACCAGAAAAAGACAAACTTCCTCTTGTGACGTATTCTGTCTTGAAGACCCCCCCCCCATACGCTTAGACGGTGGGCTAAAGGGGTCAGCTCCCACCCCTTCCTTATTCTCTGAGAGTATACTTCCGTGGTCTTTCCCACTCTCTGAGTTGCTTTCGTTTCTAGCCCCTGTATTTTGTCCTTCACTAGTGTGCTGGCAAGCTGCTGGCTGACTCTCCGAAATGCTGCTATCAGCTGGCATTCCTAAGGGAGGGGGAGTTGGCTATAATCTTCCTGTCTTGTAGTTAACCCTCTCTCATCCTGGCTCCTTCCTTCACTGGGAGCTGGCTGGGCTGGCTCATTCATGACATAGGACACGGGTGGCACTGTGGGTTAAACCACAGAGCCTAGGACTTGCGAATCAGAAGGTTGGCGTTCAAATCCCTGCGACAGGGTGAGCTCCCGTTGCTCGGTCCCTGCTCCTGCCAACCTAGCAGTTTGAAAGCACATCAAAGTGCAAGTAGATAAATAGGTACCGCTCCGGCGGGAAGGTAAACGGCGTAACCGTGCGCTGCTCTGGTTCTCCAGAAGCAGCTTAGTCATGCTGGCCACATGACCTGGAAGCTGTCTGCGGACAAGTGCTGGCTCCCTTGGCCAATAAAGCGAGATGAGCGCCGCAACCCCAGAGTCGGCCATGACTGGACCTAAAGGTCAGGGGTCCCTTTACCTTTACCTTTTATAATTTGTTTAATATTTGAACCAGGTCCGATTCATATCAGAGGAAGGGTCGCAGCTCAGGAGCAGAGCACCTGCTTTGCATGCAGAAGGTCCCAAGTCCAATCTATAACATCACCAGGTAGGACTGGGAGAAGCTGGACTGAAATCCTAGAAAACCACTAGCGATGAGCATAGACAATACTTGCCTGGATGAACCAATGGTTTGACTCAGTACAAAGCAGCTTCCTATGCCACCCATGCAACCTTTTAAAAAGATGTCCTTGTTTAACAAGATGTGAAGATAATATGAAAAGTGTTGGCTTTGCATTTCTTTTTCAGTTATTGTCAGTTGACGCTTCTGGAAGTAATTACCTGGAGTCTCTCAAACAAAACCAACAAATAGAGCTAGGAATTTTTTTATCATTACGTTTTGATTAATTTCCACTGTTGGTTTCCCTGACTACTGTGTTGAGAGTGGAAGGAGGTTAATTTGAATCGCTTGACACTACACAAGGGTTATGTTTCCTAAGAAAGGGAAGGGATGTAAACAAATGAACAAACTTTCTACAGTCACAGTGGCACAGAGCATGAGGTTGCTAGAATGTGATCTGCAGCGCAAGCCAACAACAGAATGTTGCACCACCTTCAGGCACATGGGATACTCTGAGGAACAATCAAATACAGTCGTACCTCTGTTTATGTAACCCTCTGGTTATGTAAGCTTTGGGATGCGTGTGTGGCAAACCTGGAAATATTTTACCAGGTTTCGCTGTGTGCGCATGCGCAGAAGTGGTCCTCAGGTTGTGGAGCCGACAGGATCTCCGGAACAGATCCCATCCGCAACTGGAGGTACCACTGTATAGCAGGAAGCTGGGCAGGGACTCATCCTCCCTACATATTGCCTCCTAAATTATATCTTTTGCAGCACATCTGGTTGTCATGAGTCTGTAAAGCAGGGATTGGGAACTTGTTGTCCTTCAGATGTTGATGGATCACAACTACCATCTTCCCTGACCATTGTCCATGCTGACTGGAGTTGATGGGAGTTGTAGTCCCGCAGTAATCCAGTTGCGGTTCAGGCCTACAGCTTCCTCGTCCTTGCTGCCTTTCTATGTTACACTTCGCCTCCGCCCTTATCCCTTATTCCAGGTGGTATGCGTTTCTTTCACCCTCTCAACACCCCTGTGAGGTGGATTAGGCTGAGAGATAGCAGTTGCTCCAACGTAATAGGTTATGCATCTGAGAGAGGATTTTATGGTCTTCCTGGTCCAATACTTTTCTCAACTTTGGGTCCCCAGATGTTCTTGAACTACAAGTCCCATCATCACTGACCACCAGCCTTGGTGGCTAGGAATGGTTGCTTTTCAGATAGCTCAGCTGAAAGAGCATGAGACCTTTAATCTCAGGGTTGTGGGTTCAAACCCCACATTTGGCAAAATATTCCTGCATTGCAGGGGAGTTGGACTAAATGACCCTCATGCCCCTTCTGACTCTACAATTTTATGATTCTATGACTGATGGGAGTTGTAGTCCTACAACATCTAGGGAACTTAGGTTGAGAATGGCTGCTTTAGCCAGTATGGTAGGCTGGCTCTGATGTCCAATTCTGTTTGCCTGAGAATGGCCAGAAAACAAATTTGTTGGATTTCTTTTTTAAAAAACAAGCAAACATATTATTATGTTTTTGTGGTGGGTGTTGGTGGTGAAGGGGTCTCCTCCTCTCTCTCTCTCTCTCTCACTCACACACACATTTTACTACAATCTTCTTTTCTCAAAATTCTTCAAGCTCCTGAAGATGCTAATGCAATCTCTTCAGGCTTGAGATCTCAAACTACTCTGGTGCTGGAGCTTCTGATGAGCTACGGACCTCACAGGCTGCCACAAAAGGCATGTTCTCCTTCCGGCCAGATATATCCTCTGAATCCATTGCCTCTTCCACTGTGGATGTGCAGTCAGAGTGCTGGTTCATGAGAGTCTGTCATCATGACGGTGCATGCATCAGTTTTAAAGCGAAAGTTTTAAGTTCTTAACTACTTCTCTAAAGTGATTTTGACTGAAACGAAGTGCTATGCCTTATCAGAGTAACCATTAAGCTTTAACCCTCATCAAGTGTGTTGAAATAAAATTCCAGTTTTGTTTTCAACATGCCTCATCCTTACTTTCATCCTCTGATTGAGGGATAAGTGGGCACAGATTTTCCTTTCCTGTTATTAAAGATCTTTGCTGCTGGATATTATTAGTAAATGCTACCACATACAGAGAATCTCAGACCTCTCAAGTGTTACTGACAGGAAACATTTTAAGATTTAAAGCACCCAAAATCTGGTCGTGTTACCTAGCTCCCATCCTTATTGAAGGAGTTAGCTGCATTAGCCATAACAAAATCTCATTGAAATAGTCTGTTTGCCCTGCACGGGTGGGCAGCTTTGCTGGCGGGCACCGGGCCTCCCCTATTGCAGGCTGGATTGTCCTTCTGCTGCTGAATTGGTCAATGGCAGCAGATTAGAGGGCGTTCCCCTTGGCGAGATGCCAGCTGAAGAGTTTGGATTTGATATCCCGCTTTATCACTACCCTAAGGAGTCTCAAAGTGGTTAACAATCTCCTTTCCCTTCCTACCCCACAACAAACACTTTGTGAAGTGAGTGAGGCTGAGAGACTTCAGAGAAGTGTGACTGGCCCAAGGTCACCCAGCAGCTGCATGTGGAGGAGCGGGGATACGAACCAGTTCACCAGATTACGAGTCTACCGCTATTAACCACTACACCAGACTGGCTCAGTAGCAGTGCTTGGCATCATGCCCAGGCAAGGATAATGCCTGGCCTGCAAGGCCTTTCGGCCTCTCACTTGCCTTGCTGGTTCTCCCACCCTCCTTCAGATCAGGGTTTGTTTGTTTGTTTTGCAGATGGTACAACCTTGCTATGGACAATGTCGGTTGCTGGATTTAGGGGCTGGATTTCTTCCCATCCAACAAATTGGCACTGCCATTTGGATTTGCACCTATCTCATAGCAATAGCAAAAAACTTTGTAAGGCAGATAGGCAATTGGATAAGTCTAGTTGTTATGTACTAAGCTTGGATCCTAGAACAATAGGCAAGTAGGATCCTAAAGCAACAACTGATTAGCTTGCAGGAAAAGACCAATCAGGCTTCAGGAGGAAGTTAATCAGCCTATTAGGCTGGTAGGATCATAGAATGCAACAACTGATTGGCCTGCAGGAAAAGACCAATCAGGCTCCAGGAGGGAAGCAGAATCAGCCAATCAGACGGGACTCATTGTGTAAATAATGTACATAAAAGCCAGAGGTTTGGGGGGCAATTCAATCACTGTTTTACAAGCTGCAATAAAGAGCATGAAATCACTACAGGACTCAGAGTATATTTCACTAGTCTTGGTTGGAGATGAGGTTGTAGCCTCTCCCTGCCCCTCCACGGGTAAGGGTATCCTGATAAAAAGGTCCGGGAGGAGTGGTTCCTGTCCAATGCCCCGATGGGGACTAGGGCCATACCACTCCTCCAACGGGGACTGTTTGGGGGACGTCCTGATTTGACTTAGGTCTTAGAGTGGACCCCCCCCATTTCACCCTTAGAAACACTCCCAGCGGATGGGCGGGAGTGACAGTCACAGTTGCTTACCTCAATGCCTATGGTCAAACCTTCACATCTGTAACCAGTAAGGTTGTGGCCTTATTTGATCCCCAAAGCAATATGCTGTGTGTTGTCTAGTTATTTGCACCTTAGGGAACAGGGTGGTCACGGGGCCTTGCCATGCAAGTCAGATGAAATTCTACATCTCATTTCTTTAGGACTTAATTTTGAGTGGATGGAAGTTCAGAAGAAGTTTATGATGTAATAATCAGTATCTTAGCTAAGTGTGCGCACTAATCCTTAGAGGAAGTGGCCATCTACCAAGTATCAGACCACTGGTCCCTCTGGGATTTTAGGATGTATGAGTTCTACCAATGGGCTAATCCTAACCCTTAGAGTCAAGGTGAGAATTCAAGTAGGCTTCCTAGGTACTTTTAATGTAGTCACATGCAAGCTCATTGTATTAGCAATGGGAATACAGGATATGTCTACAAAACAACCCAGAATGAAAATCATATGCTGAAGACAAGCAAACATATAATCTTGGGCAGGAGCTTGTGTGCCAGTTGATCTGTTCTGTTCCCACTCCACAACTCAAATATATGGTAATATTTCCCCATTGCTACCTTTTTATTTCCCCCAACAAAATTGCTTTTCCATTTGTACTTCTTGAAAAATTTGCCATAGGAAAGGTACTGTAGGTCGAAAGGAAGGAAGGGGTGCCCAACTTGTCGATCCTCTGAAAATATCCCCATGCATTTCGAATGGAAGTCGCAAAGCAGAGCTGAGTGTTTAACCATGTCAGGCTGCTCTCATGTCCAAACCCAATTAAATAATTCAGCGTTGTGTCCCTGAAGGCACCATGAGAAAGAGACGTGCCAGTGCTGGACCTTAGAATGCTGTGAGACTGTTCAAAGCAGCACAGGAAGGGTTGGGGATTTTTTATTTCAGAGAGCAAGAGAGAAGACAGAGATTAATGGCCCTTGAACTGTGTAGCACTGGGATTCTTGAACCAGGAACACTGAAAACTTCAGGTGTAGAGGTTCATTTTTAGCATGGGACTGTGGCTGTGACAGAACCTGCCTTCCAATTTGTTGAATATTTTTCTTCTGCCAGGAAAAGGCTTTTGTTTTTCCTTCTGCCTCTTTCAGAGGGTGCTTTATGATTTATTTATCATTTCGGCCTTCTCCATATGAAAAAGTCACATGGAAGGCGTGATCTCATGACGTCTTTCCCTAGGCTTGAATTGGAAGGGCTTGAAGTCATGGAGGCTGGCTATCAAGTGCTTGAGAATACAGTGGTACCTCGGGTTAAGAACTTAATTCGTTCTGGAGGTCCGTTCTTAACCTGACACTATTCTTAACTTGAGGTACCACTTTAGCTAATGGGGCCTCCTGCTGCCACCACCCCGCCGCTGCATGATTTCTGTTCTCATCCTGAGGTAAAGTTCTTTTTTTAAAAAAAGTTTTTTTATTAACAATTTCAACATAACAATTATCAAAACACATCATCTTCATTATTTCCC